>NC_068332.1:16643335-19043335 GCF_000147395.1 Oryza glaberrima
TTTAAGGAAACATATTGTTAAAAGCTTTGAGCAAATTATCAGCGGTAAGGATCCCATGAATAAGGTGAAAATAAGCTACCGAGCAAGGAGTTTTATTTGATTTTCATGCAAAAGTTTATACTCTCTTCGTCCCAAAATAAATGTAGTCCTCTAGTTTAAATTTGAACGAAATGATTGCACTTATTTTTGAACGGAGGGATTACATTCCAAATGTTAGATATTTCATTGACAGTGTACACAAAAATATTTCTTTGTTTAGATGTTAGAATCTAGACAAGATCGAGTCCTAAGTTTTTATATTTTTTTACTACACTGTCACGTAGAATTAAAACCACTCCTATTTAAATTAGAAGGTAATTTGTCTGGTGTTAAGTAATAATTAAGAATGAAATATGTCTGATTTTTAGGTATAGGGTATAATTCGTACTTACTCAGTAGACTAAGGGTATAATTCAAACGTTTTTCCTTTGGGTTTTTAGGAGAGGGAGTACGACTTTAAAAACAATTTGACCTGTTACGACTGTAATAAGGCTTGGACGGCTGGCTCGGTTTTGGTGCGTACATATGCATTTTAAGCCTGGTTCAGTTTCTAATTTTTTCTTCAAACTTTGAATTTTTTCATCACATCAAAACTTTTCTACACATATAAATTTTTAACTTTTCCATCACATCGTTCCAATTTCAATCAAACTTTTAATTTTAGCGTGAACTAAACACACCCCTACTCTCTCCGTTTAAAAAAAAAACTTAACTTATAGAGCTTAAATTTTCTCCCACACAAAATCAACTTCTATTATCCTACCTACCTTCAGCATATAAAATGAGATGTTTTATTCCTTAGATACCCTTTATCTACCAATCACCATTATTACTTTTTCCAATGATAAAGGTCATTTTGGTCATTTTCACTCCTCACTAAATTTATCTTGCGATGATAGGAATATTTTTTTCTTTTTTTTTGGGCGGAGGGAGTATTCGGCTAGGAGTAGGCGTAGCATTCGATCGATTTGTTCACTGAAAACGTCCGTTCGATGTTCTTTCGGACATCGATACGATACGCGGCGGAAAGAAGCTACTGCTACACAGCCTACAGCCTACAGAGTCCAAACATGTAAAAAAGGGGCTCGTGACCGACAAGGTTTCCTCCTCGGCTTTCCACTTGGGCGAGCGACGTCGTAGGGGAAGAAGAAAAAAAAAAGGATCGATCAATGCGATGCCTAGGTGGGTCCCACCGACAGGCCGGGGGAAAAAGGGTGACGCGACGGGTTTGGAAGGGGGGGGGGGGGGGGGGGGTCGCGCGTGGTCCGGGGCAACACACATGTTGTCAGGTTCCGACCCGTCGCTGCCGCGGTGGAGCCCGCACGCACCGTACCCGTGCGACGCCGCCACGCCCCCTCGCCCCCCCTCGCGTGCACAATGCACATGCGCGTTTTTACTGTGCTCGTGTTGCTGCTCCTCCCCCGGGCGCTGTATCGTCATGTGTATTCAGTTTAGGGCATGTTCAACGCGGCTCTCCAGGCCGTGTCCCTAGCTCACGCCGTCCGTCCTCATCCCTTTTTCATGCCGCGCCGTGCCCCAGCAGAAGCGCGCGCCCCTACGTAGAGGGGCGCGGCTCTACGAGCGCCTGGGTTGGGAGATCGATAGAGGAGGCGCACTGGGTGGGGGAGTAGCCCAAGGACACCGCTCTGTCCTCCGGTTTTTCTCCTTCCACCCTCGTCCCCTTCCACCAGCAACGGCATGGCTCCGGCAGCGGCGGCGACCCTCTTCATCGCCCTCATGGCCGCCAGCGATAGGAGAGAGAGGGAGAGAGATTGACGAGTGGCGGGAGAAATGTGAACGTCGGTGGCGAGAGGGAGAGGGAGACGAGAGGCGGAGACAATGCCGGCGACAACCTCCGCCGGCGACGCTCCATCCGATCTGGCCGCGAGGGGGCTAGATCCGCGCACGACGGCGCTGGACTGTCGCCTCTAGCTGCTGGCAGCGCCGGAACCGAGGTCGGCGACGTCGACGGGGCGAGGCCGGTGCGAGGTGGGGAGGACGGCGACGGCCACCACAACCCGTGTGTGGCTCTCCATCCGCCACCTTGACCCACGCGCCGCTCTCCGTCGGCGGCGACGACGTGCAGCAGCGAGAGAGAGGCGACAGGAGAGAGAGGGAGAGAGAGCGGAGGGAGCTCATGAGCGGCGTTGTGTGGCAGAGTCGGTGGCGGCGCGGTAGGGCAAAGTCGCAAACCACACAGCTCGAGCTTGTGCTGGCCATGGTGGCAGCTCGCTCCTACCGTGCGCCCGTGCGAGCTCGTCGGCCGACTGCCGCCTCGCTTTCTCCGCCCGGTACCTAGCTCGGCCGCGAGCGCAAGCTCGCTCCGCCATCCCTGTTGATTTTGATGGTTTGCTGCTCTCGATGCCTCTGGAAGATTGGGGGGGGGGGGGACATGATGCGGGGAATGACCCGATGAATGAGGAGGATAAGATAAGGCTTTCCTGTCTACTCCCTCTGTCCATAAAAGACGAATCTAGAACCACATGTGACATATTCTTATTCTAGTACGATGAATCTGGACATATGTTACATCCGGTACTAGGTTGGTTTTTATGGGACGGAAGGAGTAGAGAGTAGTACTTGAGAGTAGTGAGATAGAAAATAGTATTCTATTGCTTAATTGGATTATAATATATGAGGTTACCCTTGATTGAAAATTCCTGTGTTGAATATATTCATGTATTCTGAATGCTTCATGTCTTCAAATTCCTTAGTTTGAAGAGAGGGGTAGAAGAGAAAAGCAACACTTGTGGCTTTATGGGTTGGGATTACCCATTGTGGGTTGGAGTACCTTCACCCGATTGCTTCAGATTTTGAAGAACCCAGCTGCGAGTATCCTTCATTGGGAGATAGGTGTCCAATGGAGTGGCTTTGGTTGTAGATGCCCTTACTGGGCTACCTAGAAACTTTCTCTGCCGTTGGTTCAACGCAGTACGAGCGTGTGGCGTTCGTGTCACACTGGCATGCAGAATTCACCAAACTGTTTTGGGTGGGGTTACCTCCACCCGCGATAACCGCACGATTACCACGAGGTTTATCGTGATTTCAAAAACAGAGATAAGGTTACCGTACATGTAAACCCTGTTGGCATGTTTATAAGCGTCCTCCAATGCTCGATTTAACCCTATTATCAAACGGTTAACTGTTGTGTTTTTTTTAAAAAAAAAGATTATGTAAAAGTTTTTTAAAAAAAACTTATTTTAAAATTTGTAATAATTAATTCTCAATTAATCATGTGCTAAAATGTTATGTCTTGAACTAGGCCAAACTCAATTCATATATATAAATTTTAGAAGAAAGTTAGCAGGAGTTAATTTATTTTGAGTTATCTCTCTGGTATGATCCTGGTCTATTCATATGAATTTATTAATAGGGATATTGAAATAATCATTACTACCAAATCAGATGTTAGTCATTTTATGCATTGATGATAACACTGATAGTAGTAGCGACCGCCGTAAACATAGTCTGAAAATGTATGAAGAGGCCAAGTCAACTAGCAATATTACGCAAATGTGAATTGAGTGTAGATGGCTAGGTTTCTTCCAGGTGAACCTTGCCCACCCACATTCAAGTTCAAGATTTGATTTAGCATGGGTGTTTGAATTTAGGTAAGCTTAATTTATTACATGGCATTTGCATTTTTAGCTATAGGACATCGCTTAAGTGAACCTTTGGAGAAAACACTATCAAAAGTTAGATATTTACTGCTAAACATCACACCTATTAAAATATTTATTTTCAGTTAAATAGGAGAGAGAAATAATGTGAAATGTCATAAATACCTTTAGGCTGACGTGTCAGCTATCCCATCTCTCTTTCACTATATCCCCTCTCCTCCCTCACCACACCATCGGTCACCCTTCACCACACTAACGATCAGGCGACACCATGCTTGCCGACCACACAAGTCGCGTTGGGCCCCGAGCAAAGCCACATTGCAAGCTACTCAAGGCCAGCCCTTGGGGTGGGAGGGGGGGGGGGGGTTCAAGCTGTGCGGCCGCCCAAGGTCCCCCAAAATCTAGGGGCCCCCTATACACATATAGTATATATACTACGTATTGCATAATTCTAGTCCATAGGCTATGGGTTTATATTAAGTTAGACAGTTGAATAGCCTAATACAGAAAATGAATTTTAATCCATCGTCAAGCCTGTTTCAGCGAAGTTGAAGCGATCTTCATCTGACTTCCGTCGCTTCGCCTTGATCACATCACACCACTCGCGTCGTGCCGCCTCGATCATGTCACACCGCTCGCTACTCCTGCGCTCTCGACGACTTCTGGACTTCTCGGCGTCTCGTAAACGGAAACATCAAGTCAGCAAATCATGGCTCGCCGGTAGCCACGCTCGTATCAATCGTCCGTCGGTCGTCTTCTCTGCTCACTACTGATATTTATTTCTCTTTGAAGTTTTAAAATGTTATATATGGATAATTTTATCACATCGAATATTAAATGCTATGTGTTTATAAGTTTTTGCCCTGGGGCCCTAAAACCCCAAGACTGGCCCTGAAACTACTACTGTTGTTGATACGCCACCACCTCTCCTTCTCCCTCCCCATGCCGTGGCGGCGGTCGAGGAGTCCATGATGGCATGAGCTTTCCTAAGCACCAGATCTAGAGAGAGAGAGAGAGGAGATGGAGACGATAGGGTGGTGGCATTGGTCATTGGGAGGCGTCGATTTGGACGGGGAGGGGGCCAGGAGGTCCTCGGGGATGTTGATGGTCGTTGGACAGTGGCAGTCTACGTAGGAAGGGGATCCCGGTAGGTTGACGGGCAGAGAGATACAAGGAGGCTGCCTTAGATAGGGATAACAAGGTAGTGGCGGTGATTATTGGGAGAGGACGAAGGGATAAAGAGGAGAGAAGAGAGCTGAAATGTGGGCCTAGGGATATTTCTAACTTATCACACGATTTCTACGTCTTATTCAATCGGAAATAAATATTTTAATATGTACGGTGTTTATCAACAAATATCCAATTTTCAAGAATGACTTCCTCCAAAGGTTTATTTGTACGGTGTCCTACAGCTAAAACCCCGAAGTCAGTGTCATGTAGCAAAATTTATCTTGCATTTACTTTAATTAGTTTTTAGATGTGGACGACGTACACATCAATAGTAAAGACGCTTGTGGTAACTTCATCGAACTTAATATATGCTAACACAATATTAGAACGTGCTCATAAAAGTAGGCTATAAGCATGTGCATTTATAAGTTTGTGCGAGTGTATATGAACATGTGTCTGTATTATTTTTTTTAGAAAAAAAAAACAACACTGCCACCTGTATTCATACTCGTGAAATGTTGAATAAAAACGTAGGATGCATGTAAAATTTCCATGATCAACTAATGTAATATATCCAGCAAGTGTATAACTAGACAAATACAACCGTGCAAATTTTACGGAACATGTAGCCTATAGGTGGAAGGCACCATGTCGAAAGTTGCTTGTTTTCACCTTTTTCTAAAGCCTCGGAAGAATGGCAAAAAGGATACATCGTACTGCTGCTACCAAAAGCACCGCCGAAGCCAAACATTATCATCACAGAATGATTAAAGATCACTACACAGTGACAGAAGTAGGAAAAAGGTAAAAGCAAAACTCATCATCACAAATTTTTGCAGTCAATTTTTTTTCTCCTTAATTAACCACGTACTATCTCATCATCCATGATCTATCGTCTCTCTTTCTTCTCCAAAAGCTACTTCCCTTTTTGGCTTAGCTTGTAAATCATACCCCGATCTGAGCACAATTTTAAAAGTATGAAGAGAATAAGGAGCTCTTACATTCGGTATGTCAAAGCTTGGAAGTTACAATTATACAGATTTTTGCCAACTACGGATAAAAATACACAAATAGACTTTAATAATTATTGTTTTCTTATGTGTTGATTTTATTATTTCTGTTCTTATTGTTGCCTGAGTATTTGCTCTCTTTGATAAAATTTTTGTAATAAGTGGTTATATTTCTTTGAAGCAAAGGCCGATTCTTTTCACATTATCTTAAAACATCATACCGGGTCTCGGATTTGTTTCTCTGTTACAATGCCCGATATCCGTAATTGTGTGTAGCTTGTCAGTCACGGGCAGAAGATAGCTAGTATTGAAATTATTTGCAAAAGCAAAGAGATGGTCCCCTTGGATCAGAAGAATGGGACGGCAATTATTCCCTAATCCTGGATAATTCATACTCCCTCCGTCCCTAAATATTTAAAGCCGTTGACTTTTTTAAGCATGTTTGACCGTTCATCTTATTAAAAAAATTTAAGTAATTATTAATTCTTTTCCTATCATTCGATTCATTGTTAAATATACTTTTATGTATACATATAGTTTTACATATTTCACAAAAGTTTTTGAATAAAACGAATGGTCAAATATGCTTAAAAAAGTCAACGGCGTCAAAAATTTAGTGACGGAGGGAGTAGCTTATGGCCATACATAATATTCCCTTGGTTCCCTTGCATAAGCATAGTTTATGACAACTATAGTTTTTGACCTCTCATGCTAGACCAATTTTGGGCACGGCTACAAATTAATAGTTTGCAAACTCTCCTTGACATATGGGCCCACCTGTCGGCGACACGTTTACATTGGCATATTGCGTGCGTCGCAAATGTTTCTTCACTGAAATAATGGCAACTGGTAGGACGATGTTAATGGAGTTGAGCCACCAAATGAGAGAGTGTCCTTTCCTTTTGCAGCTAGGAATTCTCACCGGATTAAAATTTAGATGGGAATTATTGTGTGGTTCTAGCTTATGCACCCAACAACTCAACTAGACTAGCTAGATAAGGGGATCTTTCCTACATATTTTGTCGTCATAATTAAACTAATTGTGCATGTGGTGCTAGCTATGTTGCGTGTCATTTGTTGTTTTGTGGTCACAGGTCTTCGCATAATTGAAGCATGTCAAAGTCTAATCCAATTGTGGTTTTCTTTAATGATCCATATATGCTTGATGATTAAGTAAAATAATGATAGTGTTGTTTTGTAGTACCTCAAAAGTCTTACTACGGTCAGAGAAATTCAACGTATGTGACGCCCTTACAGAATTTTTTTTGGTACTGTGGTTTGAATCATATAAAATAAATATACACTGATCACCTCAGCAAGGTTATTTTTGCCAATTAACTAATCGCACTGTACACATAGTGGGCAACTGGCTTCTCCATTTTAAATTTTTGAAAAATGATTTCATTTCAGTTAGCGCCAACCTTAATTTATTGAAAATATAAAGCATACTCCTGGATTAGCTAGTCTACTTCAATTCTCGTCTCCATTGAATTGACTTAAGTATTTTGTTGATTAAGAAGGTATTTCAGATTAGAAAAAAGGTTGAAGTGGCTTACAGTATACCTGCCCATGCTCTTCAGAATTTCTATGTATTTCTTATACCATGGAGGATTTGGAGATGTAGATGGGTATGTTTGATTTGGGGAAGATCAGATTGGTTGGCATTCAAAATTCTCCCATTTGTTTGTAAAATCTTTTGTGGCTGAAGCTTTTGTTAGGTAAGCTAACCCTCTTTCTCCTCCTCCCCTGCATAGCTTAAGTATTACTACCTCCGTCCCAAAATAAATGCAAAACTGATCGCTCGTCTTATTTAAAATTTTTCTATGATTAGTATTTTTGTTGTTAGTAGATGATAAAATATAAATAGTATTTTATGTGTGACTAACTTTTTTTAATATTTACATAAATTTTTCAAATAAGATGGATGGTCAAACATTCGACACGGATTTCCACGGCTACACTTATTTTGGGACGGAGGTAATAATATATAATCATCTATAGTCTCGACCATCTTGTACATGCAAATAATTGAGCTAGTAGCATCTGTGCTGCCTTTATGTGCCAAGCTTAGCTTAACCTCTTCATTCCAAAGGACAACCCTTTCCTCGTTGATGATACTCCTACTTGCTAATTAATGTGATGGGTTTGACACTTTAGTCAAACCTAACATCATTAACAAAAAATAAAACAAGGATGACACACATCATGCAAGAAAGTGTGATGCTTAAGTATAACCTTCAGAAGGAACTTTTTGGAGTATAGGTCAACCCGACACTAAACAAACAGGATGGGAAAAAAGTATATGTTAATTATTGTTGTGAAACTAAATACATAGAGGCAGAATGGATAGTACAAAAACCATGCATGGATGCGGTTGCACCGGCTGTATTATCAGGTTATAACAAATGCACGTTACCTGTAACACTCGAGCTCAATGGAAAAAGGTTGCCAATCTAATCTAACCCAACGTATTTTTGTTGTGTGAAATTTAATCAAGTACCTTCTGACCAACAGCTAAAGTTCTAAGCAACTCGTCTAATTCCCTTAGGACCAAGCTCTGTTTTCAGTACTTATTTTTTCTATTTCTCAAACACTGGTGGAGAAACCATCTTTGGTCGATCCACTCAAATCCACAATAGTCCCGGTTCTATTAAAAACCGGGACTAAAATCATTTTTAGTCCCGGTTTATAACTGTAAGGGGACTATACCATCTTTAGTCCCGGTTCGTATTACCAACCGGGACTAAAAATCATCTTTAGTCCCGGTTGGTGATCTTTAGTCCCGGTTCATGTCGTGTCAGAGGCTGTCAGTCCCTAGAGATCTTTAGTCCCGGTTGATGTTACCAACCGGGACTAAAATCCTAACTTTAGCTCCGGTTGGTGTTACCAACCAGGACTAAAGATCAAATATACCGTATATAATCCATTGCTGCTATCCTCAAAAATTTCTATCTCCTATTCCTCCTCCTCTCTCTCACACGGTCACACCTATCCTTATCCTCTTCTCAGACTTCTCTCTCAACACTTCAGACTCCGGCGAGGAGCTCGGCCCCGGAGCGCGGCAGCGGGGACCCGGGCGCGGTCGGCGGCCCGTGAGGAGGAGGCGGTGGGGGCCGTCCGCGGCAGGAGGCGGCGGCCGCCCGCGGCGAGAGGCGGCGGCGGCCGCCCGCGGCGGGAGGCGGCGGCGGCCCGCGGTGGTGGCTGCCCGCGCAGGAGGAGGCGGCGGTGGCGGCCCGCGGCAGGAGGCAGCGGCGGCGGCGGCCGGATTTTTCTTTTTTTTCTTTTTTTAATTACTTGTGATTCATTGGATCTGGATCTGTGTTATTTGATCTGTGATGTATATGTGATTGTGATTGTGATGTAATTTTTTTTAGAATTTGTCATGTTTTTTTCTGACAATTTGTGATGTGAATATTATGATTTGTGATGTTGCTATTTGATCTGGGGATGTAGGGAGCATCTCAATTTCGATTTGGAATTTCTGATTGATTTTGTGATTTTGGAGAGATTGGTGTGAAATCAATATTCAAAAGAACAATGGAAAAAAAATTGGGACAAACCCTTTAGTCCCCGTTGGTGTTACCAACCGGGACTAAAGATTCTACCAACCGGGACTAAAGATCGATCTCTAGTCCCGGATATTTGAACCGGGACTAAAGATAGTGATCTTTAGTCCCGGATAGTTACTCCCGGTTGGAAAACCGGGATTATAGGGGGGTTTCCAACCGGGAGTAAAGAGCATTTCTCTACCAGTGAAAACTATATATAGACTACTGGTACAATATTGTGTATTAATTTATACTCACTGATAGTGATATGCCCTAGAGGCAATCATAGAGATGATTGTATCACACACTATATTTACATATTTATCCGACTTTGTTCCTTGAAATAGATAAACTCATTATTGGTTAATGAATATGTGATTCTTTCATGAGACTCTTTATGTTATGTGTTGCTATTTCTAAAGGATCCTTGATCAAATATCATATGTGGAACAAATATGTTTAGATGATCAGCACATGTATTAATTGATGATCATGTCTCATGGATGATGGTATAGAGATATCAAATTAATAATGTGGACGCATGTTAGTGAACATGTTGTTGGATAGACCCAACATGAGACACTGCAAGAGCCATATGTGTTGTGTCATCAGTGATCTCATTTAGTGTTGGTGTTGAATCCTTAGACCTGAGATTATCATGGTTCCCAACATATGTAATAGTTTACTTAGGGACTGCTAAACGCTACTCCGTAATTGGGTAGTTATAAAAGTAGTTTTCGGGTATGCTATGAAATATGTAGTGGGATATGAATAATCAAGATGGGATTTGCCTCTCCTATGGAGAGATATCTCTGGGCCCTTCGATGTTGTAGATTATGGAAGTGCATGGCCATGCCAATGGTGATTGAGGAGTAAATCACAAGTTATATAATCTATCAACAGGTTCGAGTGAATGATTGAGCTATTAGAGGATGGCACATATCTAGCCTTGAGCTTAATAGATATCGTGAGGCAAAGGGGTTCATACAAGTATACACTAGAGGTTCAGCCGATATGATCTCTATGTATGCCCGGTGAAAAGGAGTTTTCGGGTTACAGCCGAGTATACATGAACCTACAGGGTCGCACGCTTAATGGGCCGAAATAAGGGGATTGGATGGAGAACCAATATGAGCTTAATTCGGATAGGGATCCGAATAGGAGTCCTACGGGCCTTGGAGGCCCGAGTGATGGATCCTATATATTCGTGAGGGGTGTGACCGGCGGAGGCATTGCATCACGTGAGAAACCCTAGCCGTCACTTTCCTCCCCGAGCAAAACCCTAGCCGCACGCGGGTGCTAGCACATCTGCGCGTGGCGTTCCGTCCCTGTACGTGTGGATACCGGTAGAGGCGCCGCTGGTTTGCAGTGCTGATCGGCGTGGGAGTACGGCGAGGAGAACGCACGAGGAGAAGAAGGTCGAGCCGGTGCAATCGACTACTTCCTCTACATCGACACGCGCTACTTCGCGAGAGTTCCTTCGACTTCTCAGCGTCTTCTTCCGCTGCGCAGTGCGTCGAGTGGTAACGATCTATGATCTAATACTTGCATGGTTCCTAGTTTACACGATAGAAAATTTTAATTTATGCTATCATAGCCTATACGTATCCCAACACTCACGTGAGTCTGATCGAACAATTATCTCCTCACCCTCAACTCTAGAGCAGACAAATAACACCAAACCATGTTATACAGTGGTTAATTGACATGGTAGTGATTTTTGCTGCAATTATTCCTTCGTAGATAACCTCCACTGGTGCCAATTAATCTTACTAGCTAGCTAAATGATATCCAAATCATCATGCATAGTGTGAGTCTAAGGCCCTGTTTGATTCAGGTTAGAATTATTATAATATAAATTATTAGAAATAAGCTGAAACAAATAAATAGATTATTATGCTAGATTATTATAATCTATAAGTCAGATTACTATAATCCAATAATCTTCTCTAGAGAAGCTTTTTCCAGATTATTGAGTGGCTAAAGACCCACTACCCTTAGATGCCTCTAATAATCCAGAGAAACAAACAACTCGTAGCTTATTTTATATTAGCTTATTATAATTTAGTTTAGAGTAATCTGATTTAATAATCTAGATTATAATAATCTTAAGCTGAAACAAATAGGGTCTAAGTTAGTTAGTGAAACTACAGCATATTAATAAAACCACAGTCGAATATATCATCGTGTTATTTGTCCGATTTTAAAAGCTAATGCTGAATAGAAATTGTGCCGAAAATAAGTGGAAGGCGAGCAGGAACTTCGCCTTCCTCCTGAATTATGATTTTTCAATATAATGACTACAGTTTAAAACCAAAATAAGCATGAGGACCTTCCTTGGACAATTAATTTTAGTATTTCCAGCTCCACTAAAAACAACCACAAATCGCAAAACCTTCTAATTGATCCTTGCTCCCCTTTGATTTGGAGGAAAAACATAGGAATTTTAGAGGATTTCAATTCTATAGGAAATTTTCCTATGAAACCCTTTGATACAAAGGATACAATCCTTTAACATTCATATGTAATGGACAATCCTATAAAGATTTAGGAGGAAATTTAGGAAGAGTTTCAACCTTTTGGTAATTTTCCTTTGAGTCTATCTCTCTCATCCAGTTCCTGTGTTTTTTCTGCGGTTCAATCAAACTGGCATTCCTGTGTTTTTTCTGCATTTTGCAATCCTCTGTTTTATACTTGCATTCCTATCAAAATCCTACATTTTTCCTATTTCTATATTTTCTCAATCTCACGATTCAAAGGGGCCCTAATAGCACACATGAAATTATCCAACCCACAAATTTTGACAATTTGACTCTTTGCAAAAACTAATTTTACAAATGAACCGTGGCCAAAACTTATTTTAAAAATGGCCTTTTTGTTCCGCACCAAATCGTATGACATTGAACTTAGACACCTCAGCGCCAAATAGCACGGCGTTGAATGCACGTTGGCACGCCGACTCAGCCTCCCATCAGAGGTGGCACGGCATTCAGCACCAGTTAACGTGGCGCTGAGGTGTCTAAATTCAGCGCCATACGATTTGGCGCTGAACAAAAGGGTCATTTCTAAAATAAGTTTTGGCCGCGGTTCATTTGTAAAATTAGTTTTTGCAAAGGGTCAAATTGTCAAAATTTGTGTTATCCAACCGGTCCATCCATCATGTGCACGGCCGCATCCTTTGCTGCGCTAGCTTGAGCCTGTGTCACCAACCGGCTAATTGATCCTAACTACTACGGCTACCTATCAGGCAGAAAGGCAGCCCAAGCTAGCTAAGCCAGCTTGATATGATTAGCCACTCACGGTTCATCAGTTCAGGTGGTTTTCATTCACTGTACTACTACACTGCTGCTGATCAGAGCCATAGATACCTCGATGTGATGCGTCAACAGCAACCAAAACACCACGCCACAAACTTTACCCAAACCTTTTCAGCTGAAGATTTCAGGGAGATTTATCCACTGTTGCTTCGATGCGATTGATCTTTATAAATCTGGTCCTGCATGGAACATGGTTGCCAAGAGTTTTAGCAGCTGGTTAGCTCTGAAATTTTTTTGTTTTCCTGGTTGATTTGATGCTGGTTAGCTGGTAAGGTAGCTAGCTAACTTAGCTTAGCTTAGCTAGTCCGTACTTTGCGTGGGAGCTACCCAGCTTGGATCATTCCTGCTGTTCTTGCATGGATTCAACAGCGGCATTGACAGCGATGGGTTAACTGCAAAAGATTGGGCCGTTAAAGTTCAGATACTAGGATAAATTTGTAGAAGTAATTAATGATGGTTGGTGTGAAAAATGGTGAGATTAGTTTTCATGGTATATGTAATGGAGAGATTTGATTTTTTTTTTTGACACTTCATATAAATTCTGCTTCGATTATTTGACATCCTGAGCCACTGTCATATACTAAGATGGTCGCACATACCATTGTTACAATTTCAATACAATCAATGTGACGATGAATAGAGTATTAAATCATCAAATTTTACTATGTACGTACAGTAGAACATATATGTAATGAAGAGAAAGGTTGATGCACATCGATATGTTTATAGAGAAGAATTAAATGCTATACATTATGAACATAACAAATAGCTTAAAACAAGTGATTTAAGTAACTTTGAAGCAGAAAGTTTCTAGAGAAATCATACTATTAAAAGCATGGTACGAATAATTCGCAAATAATCCTGGCCCCATCAACCAAAAAGAAAGGGGCCCAACATTGGATGAGCTGACATACTGGAATGCAACGAAATTCAATCTTTGTAAATAATCTGTAATAAATATCTTAATATTTATTAAAACAGGGAATGTTTGATATCTAGCAAAATAACAAGCCAGCAATTGTTTCAACATGGCATTATGTGGCATGTGGGATGTGCTCGGCTTCCCCTTTTTCTCTGAAATCTTGCTTTTGTGATAAGGCAGCAAGCAGTGTGTGGCCTATGTATATATATACATGGGAAATTGAGATGTGTTTATGTCTCTATCAAATGGTTACTGTTCGGCCATGAGAGCAAAAAAGCATGGGCAAGTGCCCACACTTTGGCGACACAAACAGTGACTGCACACTGGCACTTTGCTGGGTAAAGAATTAACAGCATACTTAGTTTGGTACATGTAAAGATTCTTAGAACAATATGCCAGTTTGAACAAAAAAAAAGGTCCTCAGGAATATCATGCTTTAAGTAGCTAGTAACAGAAAATTGACTATGACAAATCAACAAGATTTACTCTTTTTTATCTTTTGGGGACAAGGTTTGTTGTACTGAGGTGACAAAAAAGGAGAAAATTACCGGAGGAATTAGTTTGTGCTTTTCTCTGAATAATCACGCGCATTGACAGCCATTTAGAAAGTAGTCGGAATTATTGCCATAGCTGATCTTGATGATTGATCTGTCACCTCATTTTGAAGTTTACATGTTTGCCGAATTGACACTTGCCTAGATTCAAGATCCGACAAGGAGGTCTTGCCGATCAACAAGAGGATGCTGAACAATGACATTAGGCTGGCAACATCTGAAAATTCAGAGTTCACAAGCAAAAAACACTGTAAACTATGATCGAAACAAGCAAGTAATGCCGACATTGTGACGCGTATCGTCATCTGATCCTTGAACAAACTTCACCAGAAATATTCTTCCAGGGCCAAACCAGACAATGACAACTCTTGATCAAAGTAAAATAGGTTGAAACCTTCATTCATATCCATTGTTCTTGGTCAGATGGAAACATAGAATCAAGTGTACACCGAACAAAGAAGATGCAGCGTAAGTAGCATAAGAGGACAGAAGTAGCAACATCAGATCAGCCTGTTGCGTGATTTGGATCGACAAAACAATGCCAATCGCTGCTCCTTTGTAAGCTTAATTGCGACTTTTGCTGTATGAACTGCTCGATTCAGAGTTAAAATTAGGTCATGTCATTATATTTTAAGATCTCACTGATGAAGAGATTAAGTGTAACATGTAGTCGAGTTTTCCTTGTTGGCTTTGTCGTTTGTATTAACTTCATGCACAAAGATATAAGAATTTTGCACTCGGATTACCGACGCCGCGTACAACAAATGCGTTTTCACATGATTGATGCTGAATGTTTTCAGACGAGGACTTCACTGAATTACTGCAAAAATTACAAGTTTTGGTATGAATGTTGGACTACAGAATTGCGAAAACTGCAGATGCTACCACCTGAAATTCGTACAGAATATAATAAAATGCTGCGAAGTCAGACAAGGAAACCTGGAGTAGTAAAAGAACTGAACAAACATTTCGTTTCTCACCTTGATAACGTGTTTTACAACTCTCACAAGTTCCATTCTTCGGAAGTAAATCACATTAATCAGGTGTCTGAATGTTGTTTATACAAAAAAATATGCTCACATTTGAATGCTTTAGTTTAAACAGAATTGCCAGCGAGCAAAACACTGAGTTGACCAGTGTGATAACATTTTAGCCTTGACCACTGAAGATATATGCAAGAGCTTCTTTAGAAATCCATATTTGCAAGAGCATCTTCAGAAATCCTTTTGATGTGGCCATCGTCAGAATTCTTTTCCAAGAACACATCTTCAGAACTCTGACTAGACTCATATATAAGTACTACTTTTACAAAAGGCAAAGTCAGATTTGAGAAGTGGGAGCAAAAAAACCACGGATAAAAACACGGCGCACGGCGATGGCAATGCGCTTTTTCAGCTGGAATTTGTCTGTTCCAGCGTCGTCTCATGCAGAACTGCGGAGAATTCAAACCAAGATGTTTATAAACTCCACATTTGTACACACTGCTCCTGTCCTGACAATCAGAGAGGCAGCAAAGTCATGGGATTAGATTAGAATCATTAGATATTGTTGAGATTAGAATCATTAGATGTTGTTGGGCGAGGCATTCAAGTCAGTCCAGGCAGGTAGGACGACACCACTGAAAGAAATGCAGGTGCAGCCATGGGGTTCAACTGACTGAAACACCGCAAGAGACAAGGACAGCAGAGGACAGATGGGCCTGTGAGTCTGTGACATTCAGTGTGAGCTCGAGAAAGTCAGTGTGAGTTTATTTTTTTCTGCTCCCGTTTGTCCAAAATTTTAAGTAATCATTGTATCAAAGTTTGTGAAAGTAGAGAATATCGGAGTAGATAATGTAGGGAATAGTTGTATTACAATTTGATAAAGTGAGATTATTCTATTCTTTCTCATTTTGTATTGGTATATGTAGGATGGCTTAAAAATGAACTTATTTGTGACAAAGTGAGTACTTAAGTGAGCACTGTTTGTTTGGAGGACAAGCAGGTCACAGGAACTGCCATCAATTAGTAGACGATCGATGAATAGTGTTTGATTTTGTTTTACTAATACTAATATTCCAGTTTTGTGAGGGGCAGGATTGGGTGATGCATGTATAGCGAGGTGGTCAGGTTAGCCTGGGATGCTGAGAAACGGCAACGTAACGTTGCATTCAGTAGCGGTCAATGTCAGCTGGCAGCTGCTCGTTTGGTTTGGTCAGGAACCAATGCGAACGCCGTCTGTCGCGTAAACATAAGTGAAATATGTCAACGGCTTGGCTTGGCTTGGGGTGGTCCTGTAGAGTCACGGGCTGGCATTCATCCATGCGTGTCAGGAACTCAGTGGTCAGTAGGAGTAGTAACTCGGTGCAGTTGCTGGGTGCAGGTGAGTGAGCGGTGAGGTGAGTCAAACCGGCGGTGGGTCAGCGTAACAGCAGCAGCCTCATTGTTTGTTGGATCGGCCCGCGCTGCCGGACGTGGTTTCGGTTACTGTTCGCGTCACCGGGCACCGCACACTATAGCAGCTAGTCACGCACGCACACGCTTTTTCCCACCTCCTTTTCGGCGTCGGCCGGCCGCTCTTTGCCTCTTTTCCCCGGACAAGCCACGGCCCCGTTGCCACACGCGGCGCGGCGCGGCCACCGCGCCACGACCTCTCGGCGCTCGCTGCGACTGCGAGGCGAGGCTGCTGCGAGTAGCGACGCGCGGTGGCGCGGCAAGCAAATTGGCAATGCGCGTGCGGGTGGGCGCCGGGCTCGCCAGGACGGGACATCATAGGGCGGAGTCGCGGTCGATCGGTCACGTGGGTCGATCGGCCGTCGCGTCGCGTCTCGATCGGCGACGACCTTTTTGACTCGGAGGGGAAGGGGACATGCTGGCCAAACCAGCTACAGTGGCTAGCTGCGCTTGGCAGCCTGGCTGCTAGGGGTACGTGCAGATCACAGGCTCAACAGTGACGACTCAGGGGTGTTCATTTGTAGGGGCTGTAAAGTTTTAACGTGTCATATATGGTGTTCGGATACTAATAAAAGAAAACTAATTACAGAACCCGTCAGTAAACCGCGAGATGAATTTATTAAGCCTAATTAATCTGTCATTAGCTAATGTTTACTGTATCACCGCATTGTCAAATCATATAGCAATTAGGTTTAAAAGATTCGTCTCGTAAATTAGTCGCAATCTGTGTAATTAATTATTTTATTAGCCTATATTTAATACTTCATGCAGGTGTTTAAACATTCGATATGACAGAATGTATAATTTTTGTGTGTGAACTAAACAGGCCTCAGTTACTTCCTACTACAGTACTACTAGTACTAGAGCAAGTGTCAAGTACCCTACGTGGTGTCATGGTGTGACTAGAGACATGAGCAGCAATTCCGTTTGTAGCGTGGTACTACGACATTAGCAGGCCGGCTACAGTAGCTGTTTTGCACGCTGCAGCATGGCACGCGGCAGTGTACAGTACCCAATAGTGCATCACCGTCACAGTCTCACAGAGTAGCTAGGCTTTAGTGTTGGCAAGCATGTACTCCATTCGTTTCAAAATGACTTTTGTTACTCCGTTAGATTGTTTTAAAACAAGTTTATTTCTAAATAATTATCTTATTGGAGCTTATGAAAGTAGAAAATAAATACATCAGGAATAGATAAAGAGAGAAATAATTAAATCAGGATTTAAGAAAGTGACTATATTGTGATCTTTTTTTTTTATGTTGTAGTGATATGTGTGGTGAAAGATAAACTTATTTTGTGACGGAGGATGACTCCTCATAGGAGCGAATTTTTCTGAATTTAACGGTATTGTGCTTTCAGTGGTAGGCAACGTACCCGTCGACAGTGAGGCGCCTACGGTAACTTCGTCAATCTTTATGATTTGTTGGGCCGATCTTCGAAGATGCTCACAGTGGTGAGTGTGCGTGCGTTATGAGGGTTTGCGTACGTGCGTTCATAGGGGTGAGTGTGCGTGTGTTGTGAGTATCTGCGTTGTACTACGTAATTCTTTAAAAAAAATTGAAGACAGGTATACCATATGAACCAGGGGCCTACGTACGCGAACAGAAACGGTTTGATAATAATTTGGGATGAGGTCAGTAGGTCAGGGTCCGATGAATGAGATGGGATGAAAACGGCCTGGCATGGCATATCTTCCGGGATTGGTTCCACGCGCAAAGGAGACGGCACATTCGGTTGCTCGATTCCTGCTCGCTGATGAGTGATGATGTTGCAGACACATTCATGGCGAACCACTGCGGCTGCGTGTGCACAGCAGCAGCAGCTGGTCACTTGACCGCGTAGGTGTACGCTTGCATGACTTCATGACTATGCGATCGATGCAAATGCAGCACCGGTCCTGCGGCGGCGCCTCTTCTCTTCTTCCCTCGCTAACCCTTCACACACAATCACACTTGACACTAGTACTGTACGGCTAGCTTCGTGTTATTATTGGGGAAACGGGGACCTATCAGCCTGTGCTCTGACGGTGATTTATTGACTGATACTTTCTCGGTTCTAAAATATAATAATCTCCATCGTAAAATATAATAATTTAGTACCGAACAAGACACGTTACACTATTACAAATCTAAACAGTAATGTTTATATTTGTAGTATTAGAATGTATCTTGTCCAATTCTAGGTTACTCCCTTCTTCTCAAATTAATCATCATATAAGGGCAAGTACTATAACCTCATATGTTGTCTCTAAGAGTGCCACATTAAATTGAGTGATGAGGTGGAGGAGAGAAGTGAGAAGAGAGATAATGAGCCACCCCTAAATCAAGATACAACCTCCACACAAATTTTAAAAATGATGTGAGAGTGTTAAAGATATTGGTATTTGTGTACTAGAGGTGATACATTGTATGGGTTGACTCTTAGTTTATGAGTGAGTAAAATATATAAAATTAGAGGTGGTAGGCACCTTTAGCATAGCACTTGCCCTAAATTTATGCACCAAGACTAAGGATAATTTAAATCACATTAAACAAGACACCATGCACATATTCTCCTATAATGTATGTATCCATTAAAACCCCATGCCAATTACACCATAGCATGCACACATTCTCCCATACTGTATTAATTGTATTCTGATGAAATCCATATCATGCAGTTATATGATGATCAATTTAAGAAATTTTAGATTCTATTACATGATGATCAATTTGGGAAGGAGGGAGTATACAACTGTGGAGTACATCGGAATCCAGTGTTTTGTGCGAACACAGGATTCCAAATTAGGTGCTCTTGCTGCTGTCCACAAAGGTTTGCAAATGGATATAAGAGCAGGTATAACGGATGAGAGAGAAGAGTAGCGGGGCTACAGAGGAAAGAGAAGAGTAGTGGACAACACGGACTCCAAGATACAATTTGTGTATGACAGATGAACTAAATATTAATAGTGTAATATATGTTTATAGTTAACTATTATATGAATTGACTATTAAATTGACTATAGATGATTTGGTGATAATAGTTGGCTATACCATTAGGCTGTGTTCGCTGGAGGGAGTTCCCAACTAGAACAGTGCGCACGGAAAACGTAACAGTCCATTAGCACGTGATTAATTAAGTATTAGCTAATTTTTTTTCCAAAAATAGATCAATATGATTTTTTAAGCAACTTTCGTATAGAAACTTTGTAAAAAAAACGCACCGTTTAGCAGTTTAAAAAGCGTGCGCGCGAAAAAAGAGGGAGATGAGCTAGGAAACCTGAGGTAAGAACACAGCTGTATACTCTTTGCCCATCACGAAACTCACTATACTCCCGTAACCAGGCCCTTTTGCTCTCCGTAGTGCAATGTCTGTGGCATCGCCCCACTTATCTCATGAGCAGAGTTTTGTGTGCTCATTTCACTGCCCATTGCCTTTGTGCATGTAGCTGGTATTCGCATGAGGGCAGCGACCTTTGCTTTAGCGTATTACCTCAAAAGCTCCAGGAGTCCTTTTATCTAGCGTATCAAAGTGTAAGTGAAGCACAACCCTGTGGACGGCCTATATAGCCTGTCCTCTTGCCCATTTCCAAAACCTGAATTTGCAAGGCAACCTGGCATGATTCCCAAGATGACAAACAAAAAACACCACCTCGACAAACGATTTTAAATTACCGACAGATCGGCAAACCACATAAATTCCACGAAATCTAAGCTCTTGATGATAGCTATGTACCACTAACAAAATCTGTAAAACATTTAAAGCAAGTGCAGTGGGTGGTGTAAACATCATCTCTGAGGCCAAAATTAGAGAACACGGCACATGTACATCCACGGAGGCGCCTAATCATGACCACCAAACCAAACACTGGGTTCTGTCCATTTTCAACTTATAAAATATAAACTCTGCAGTGAATACCTGCATGGTTCAACCACCTTGCCTATGCAATCACCTCTATATCTGGATCACCTTCTTTGCCATGATTCCTCAAGACTGGTTCCCGGATTGAGATGCCGACTGTATCCTCTGGCGAACTTGTTGGAGCAGAAGTTTCAGGTAGTCCTAGCATATATTTGCAGCAGTTTAGGGTTAATCAGAAGGCAAACAAGGTTTTCTAAAAAGAAAAAAAAAGGCAAACAAGGTACTGCAATTTCAGAAGGGGTAATCCTATCAGATTTTTTATTTATTTTGACAAAAGATCATATAAGAAGCATATACCACTTATTTTACCACAAAATGATCTCTTGCCTTTTTATATATGTATACATATTAGTATAACATAATCTCCTAATGTATGTTTCTAAACAATCTCACCCTACGGTATCAACTATATGGCATCCTATGAAAATCATTAGAGCTTATTCTAAATTTGGATGGGGGGATTTTGGAAACATACATCTGTAAGTTCTGGGTCACTGACAAGCTCTTCAAGCATGTCCTCAATACTCTCATCTTCACCATAAGCCTGTGCAGCAGTTTCAAGGACCGCACCGAAGATATCCCTGGGGGAGTCATGTTGCTCAATGTGTTCACGAGCTTGGTGTAGATCAATCTGTGCATGAAAAAGCAGGATGGTAGTTTATGAATTATCAAAAAGTTAAAAAAAAAAGATATTGTTTTCCATTTGTCAGTCTTGCATATGACATTCTCAACCCTTTAGAATGAACATTTGTCCAGATATGGTGTATTAGTAATCATCACAATTTTTTTCTTCACAAATAAACCATATAAGCACAAGCCATAATACTAAGAACAAATGCAAATACAGGCAGTTCCAACCTATTCAGCTGGATGACTTACCTGAGAATTTCCATAATCTGAAGTATCATCCACTCTCATGTCACTGCGCCGAGGCTGCAATCTGGATTGTCCACTATTTGTACCAGCAGGACGAGCCCCAGCTCCACCAAGAACTTGGGATACAACAGGCATCATTTGCTGCATCATTCTAGACAAGTCAATGCCACCTTGACCTCTTCCTGACCCATCCACAGTTTGGACTAAATTACTCATAGTATCCATTATTGCAGGGCTCTGTGCACACTCTTCCACCATGTTTCTCAAATCACCTGCGGAACCCATGCCTGTTTGCTCTGCTACATTGGACAACAGATTGCCAAAAGCTGGGTTGTTTAGCACACTGGATATCATACTGCCAAAATCAACTTGTCCTTCACCACCCTGTCTTCTCGGAGGCATTCCACCAGAAAACTGAGAAGTAGTGGATGGAAGTGGAGAATCCGTAACATGGCTTCTGTTTACATTAGTATTTTGAGAAGCAAGGGCTTGCAGAACCTGCTGGCCCATTGAAACAGCATTTTGGCTATTGCTGATGTGAGAGGAATTGACGACTTCGCCAGTATCACTGCTACTCCCAGGTGGCTTTGCTGTTCTGCTCCGCCTCTGCATCAAAGCAGTTTCAGAAGGGGGGATCATATCATATTTGGGACAAATAATCATGTATGAATGGCATACTACGTTTTCTCAACAGTAAAATGTCTGCCATTTTCATTCAGACCAAATGGTGAAGTGATTAAACCAATCAACTAAACTGCTGCCAACCATGGCAAATTCTAACCCCGCTAAGATATGGATAACAAAATGCAGGCTAAACAATCAAATTACAGGAAACATTATTACTAAAAAGTAAACACTAAAATAATTAACTAATACCTTAGGCTGCAAACCTCCACCAAGACCTACTGGTTCAGACCTACTACTTGCAGATGGCTTAATGGACCGTGCAGATACTCCATCCAATGGAATGTTCTTCTGTGAAGAATTTTCTGCTGATCTGTTCACAGAAATATCATCTGTACAGGTGGTTGTGATCTGCCCCACTAAGTTGGCTGTTGTTGATTCCCCAGAAGGTTTTCTGACATTATCTGCATGGATCCCTTCCATCTCTGGATGTTGTTGAATACTGCCGATGTTGGGAGCATTTTCAGTGCTGCTGTCTTCCGATGCTAAATTGGGATCAGATGTGTTTGAAGGAGAAATACCTGATTAGAGAAATTAAAACAAACAGGAATGGTGAACAATTCAGTACATTTTCCATTAGAGAAAATGTTCGATACATTAAAAAGAATGTAAAGGCACCTGCTCCAGCTACAAGAGATTGTGCATTTAGTGAAGTGCGTCCATTGTTAGAATCTGACAGCTCATTTTGCAGTTGCGTACTTGCTGATACCAGAGAATCCACATTGTCAACTCCATTAGTTGTGACCGAGCGAGATCCCTGATCTACTGTGTTCTGCGCAGATGATGAAACCTGGCCTTGTTGATTTGCACTCAATGCATTGGCTACTTGTGCAGTTACCTGTGCCACTATAGAAGGAATGCTAGCAACACCACCTACAGAGGCTTGTGGTTGAGATCCACCGCCCACTGCAATCTGAGAACCTTGAGAAACTGTTGATTGATTAGGCATTGCTACTTGACTCCTCACTTGAACAGGCAGGATAACACTCAGGACATGGTTTGGAGCCTCAGCCGTGGACCGTGCAGGAATAGCCGCAATAACTGTCCTTGCTGGCAATCCATGCATTGAGGTAGCAGATGGGTTACCTCCTTGAGTTCTTTCCACATTTTGACGACCTTCATTGACAGCGCCTGCAGAAGCAGTGGTCATACCAGCAGATGACCCACTTGTTGTAGAAGTACCTAGTAAAGGATCATATCAAGTCTGAGTGGAAGCTCAGGACAGACAAGAGTGTGACAAAAGAATTGTAATCAAAGGCCACCAAGATGACAGTATCCAGGTGTAAATAAACCCTGTGGAAAATCCCATAAATATATTACAGCTATTATGATCTTCCGGTCTGGTTAGGGGTAAATCAGGAGGAGGGGGTAATATGTGGGAAAACTAACACAAAGATGGTGAAAAAAGAATCGTAATTAAAGGCCACCAATATTGTATCCAGGTGTAAATAAACCCTGTGAAAAATCCCATAAATATATGAAAACTGTTATGATCTTTCAGTTCTGGTTAGAGGTAAATCAGGACGAAGCAGGTAATATAGGGAAGAACTCCCTCGTGTTCAAGAAAAAAAAAAGGGAAATAACTAACAGATAATTTACCTACTAACCTATTAGTGTAATAGTTTGTAATCATAGGCCATAACCATAACCATTTGAACTTCTCAGTAGAGATTAAGGATTTGAAATGGTAGCTTCATGACTCAGCTGAGTACACTCAACAGAGCCACTGAAGAGAACTTGAAATGTGATCTTACCATGGGTATTGACAGCAGATGTATGAGAAGGATCAACAATACCAAAGGCACCAGAAATTCCACCGAGGACTGGTATGCTCGAAACTCCAAAAGGAGGAGTATTTTGAAAAGATGGCTGCAGAGCAATAGAATGTGTGTTGTCATTAAAGTGGCACAACAATTAAAGTCAACATGAGAAAGCATCTCAATGTATGTCACCTGAACCATGATTGGATTCGGTCCTGCAGAGTTTATATAAACAGAAGATCCAGCATTGACAAAAGCATCAGCCTACCAAAATAAGAAGCGTTATGAAATTAACACATGCAGAAATCAGTTAAATACTATAATAGAGAATTTAAATTAAGCATACAGGGGATGGCCCCATCCGAAGCATCATCATTGTTCGACCAAGCTCCAAAAACATTGCACCCAAATGCTGCATTGCTACTCCCAGCTGAGCTGATTCATTCTGGATCTGGCTACGTATAGATGCATCACTGGTGCCAGAATCTCTCTGGATTCGTTGTGCGAGATGCTGAAACAAATATCAGGTAAACAGAAGGTCATCAAAATTCCAAATAGAAGCATGCGTCTGTGAATTCAAAGGTAAGCTATTTCACTGTACTCAGTCTTGAAGCTGCGTACATATTACCCCTTTGAATCAATAAGCGTTGAGAAGTATGAAATGTGGGTATCATAATAAAAAGAGAAAAGAACCGAACTAGGAAGACTAATGTCCCATTGATACCTTTGAGAGGTCCACTTAGACCTTTCACATGTCAATCAATGCTAGAGAAGAATGAAAAACAGATCAAGTGTACGGCACCCAAGGGAAAATGTTAGCAGGGATAGTGCAGAAAAGAATGAAAAACAGATCATCAGTCTCTCAAACAAATAACATCTGGTGTTTATAAATACCATTTGAATTCTCATATAATATTCAGGGATAATGCAGAGTGGTGGTACAAAACGTTTACAAATACCATTTGAATCCTCATATAATATTCAGGGATAATATAGAGCAGTGTTACACGGCACTAAGGCAGACCTAGTACCCAAGGCAAAACAAAAATTATATTCAAAACACAACACTAGAGTGTTATTTTTGTACCACGAAGTGGCTAAAAGTTCCTCCTAGTAGTTGTTATAAAGCCTAATCATCTATATTGTAACAAGTAGTATCAGCCATTAAATGTATATGGTCCATTAGAGATAACTGTGGAGCAGGATTATGGTCACGGAATGGGACAATGGATTTATTTTGGTTTAAATCTCCATAGTTTTGTCTCAAATAAGAGAACTGAAAAGTAGTACATTGGCAACATATTGATGTTCAAAGAGAATTATTTTGCTGATTAGAAAGAAGGCAAAATCATTACAAAATATAGTACTTACAAAGAAGGATAAACTATACGTCGACAAGATATCACTATAAAGGCTGAACCACTGAAGCTAAAAAGAACTTAATATAACTACCAGAGAGGATAACATACTGAAAGAGCAGAAGCAGCACTGCCACCAAGAAGTTGTTGGGCTCTTTCAATGACTGACACCAGAACCTCAGGACTTGGAAATCTTTGATTTAGATAAGCATCATCCGATCTTGGTGGCTGCTGGGTATTTGTATCAACAGATGGTGTGCCTGAATTTGCAACATAAAGATGAACATGACAGTATTTTATGACACACATCAAACTAACAAATTGCAACAAACGATACCGTTATTCTGTAGTACTTGATCCATGCGGTTGATATACTCCAAAAGAGTTGTGAGAGAATCAGGAATAACCTGTCAATGGTGCTAAAAGTTATAATGATGATTATACATGGGAAAACACCAATGAAAAAAGTACAGTTTACTAACCATGTTGCGAGGAATAGAGCCTGCTGGTTGTAGTTGTGATACTTGGATTTGATGATTCAGAATTGAAAACCCTGGTTGTGCATGATTCCCTGGTTGAGTTCTTCCATTGACATTATTGGCCCCTTCTGGTGCAGTGGTTAAAGGCACCTAATCAAGTAAACATATAGAAGTCAAATACCGAGATGTCTCAGGTTACTAGACCTAAAGAAGTAACACCTTATTACCGAAAATGTAGTGTTTGTCATGCCACCAGGCATCGCAAGACCTAGGGAGCCAAGGATATCCCGAACACTCTGCAGATAACAGGTGGGAGGAAATCACATCAATAAACATATAAAGGTTCTGGTCCCCATTTAGACAGGTACATATAACACTAGAACAAAGCATATACCCTAGCCAGGTCATCTATCATCCCCTCAGAATGCATAGCCTCTATAATTTCCTAGAAGAGAGTTAATGAAAAAGAATTCAAAGAAAATTAAAGTTAACCTGTAGTTGTTGCTAAGAGTTAAGCAGATTGGAAATTTTAAGTATACGAGACAAAGCGATGTTAGAAGCATACCCTGGAGATATCTCCTAACAGTCCATTTCCAGCAACATTAACTGCACGTAAAAAGATTATCAGACCCATACCCAGCATATTGCTGTAATATACCTAAAATCAGGTACAGAGGAAATACACTCTGGTACCACAAAAGGTAGTGCCAGTCAATATAACCCAAGTTGATTTGTTATGCTCTATCTATATATTGTAATAACTAGAAACACAGTAATGCTTACATAAATACAGTTAAATAATGGTGTTTTTAGTTCACAAATTAAATGAAAAATAAAGCGAAGGACTGTTCAAGCCTTCATCTACTTAGCCTGAAATGCTTACCTAGCTATTTTTTACAATAACTAGCAATAACTATTTTTCTGCCCTTCAAAGGGCAATAATATTTTATCCAGTATGAGCTTGACACAATTAATATATAGAACAGACACATGGAAACATGGTATTGAAGAGTGAAAACGCACATAAATTGTTTACGATACTACGAAAACTTGTGCAGCACATGGCTCTGAGGACTAATAGGTCATAGGCATATCAGGTGCGTTCTATATTGATAGTATACTCTTCAAAGCAACCCCCAACTTAACTTACCATTAGCATGGGTGTTTTCATCAGAAGTACCAGAAGAATGTTGGCCTTCAGCAGCTGCACGCCGAGCAACCAAATGCAATGTGTACCCATCTTCCAAATCTTGAGGTTGTCAAGGATATAACTATCACAACTGTCGTGTTTACAAACGAAATATCACAAGAAAACCGAAAATGATAAATTACATCATGTGGTGATGAAAATCGTTGATCCAAGGAACCCCTCATTACCACCAACGATGCAGTTAAATACTGGTGTTCAACCACCTCAACTTAACAAATATCATCAAGGTCTACAATGATTTGAGGTTCTTGCCCATATTTGCAAAGAATTAATGCTTAGATACTTCAATTTGACATTTTACTACTTTATTTTGTCTCATTGGAAGGCCATTATGAAATCACTACCAAAGCAAGCAGCCCTAATCCCAACAAAAGCATCAGGCACTCTACTCTTCTAGCAGTAACGAAATCACCCTTACTGGCCCAAAAGAGTTGTGTATCTTCCCGGCCTATTTATAACTAAGCAACTAAAGATGGGAAACAAAATGCAGGTAAATAGTGTATATAGCTCAAGTTCTCAACAGCAACAAGCGAGGTGAGTCTCTAGATGGTTTGATTGTCTTCAAGCATTCAAAAGAAGAAGCATGAACAAAAAGGATACGATATTCTGATAGCAGGTGATCGTCCTTTAAGACTCTTCCTCTAAAAATCAACCGCTGTTGGTCCACAGGAACCCCGGTTGCCTCTACTATCTTCTCTTTAAGGACCAGAACAGGTACCTAAAAATTTTTCGGTGATTAGATTGTCTCAAAACAAGTACATGGGAGAATTCATCTTGTCGTTCTAACTATAAGGAACTGACATTCTATAGCATTTCTAGTATCTCTTCAAGCAAGCAACACTCAACAGACACACAGAGACATAATAGCAAACTGTCAAGGTGGGGCGAAGCATACATTCTTCTTAACACGGAGCTTATGAACTTGTGAATCCAGGGTTTTGATGTTGATCTCAATGGTAGCCTCTGGATCATCGCCAGCTTTTACTGTTGAACTGCTGGCCCCGACAGACGCATCTTCAGACATCCTACAGAACGAGGAACTGAATAGTATCAGATGCTGCATAAACCACAAGCTACAAAATTCGAAATTATGATTCCTAGACATGTTCAGAATTCTTCATAGTCAACTCACTCCACGCCTAAGATTACACAGCCAGTTAAACCCCTGCATTTAAGCACAAGATCTCAACAGAGTTCCGGCAGCAACAAGTAGAGCGCCTTCCATCTACGAAGAAACCAGTACCCTCATTCCTAGCTTAACATTAGAGAAAATTCCATAATTTTAGGTTCTAGGACTCCATCAAGCATTTAAAAGCAGATTACAGGAGACCCTAATCGTTCTGTCCTCTTATCAGAAGACGCTCCGTACCGCAAATAAAATTTTTAGCAGCTCAGAATGGCTAGGACCGATCCCTTCCAAAAGGAGAACTTCGCAAGCAATTACAGCCTCAAAATCATATCCCTTCCCCCCTTAGCTCTGAAATGCGTCGCCATTGTCCTCTCCGCCAAGTCGCGTATGCCCCCAATAGGATGAGGCTTCAATTCCCGAATAATTAAAAAAAAAAGAAGAAGAAAAAGAAAAGCAGAAGATCGAGCCATACGTGGAATCCGGAGAGGGCCCGAGCCGCCGAGGCCACAAGTAGAGAGTCGGCTGCGCCCCGCGCGAGGCGAGCTGAGCTGGCGGCGGCGTTGGGGTGGGGGACTAGGGTTGCTGGGAGCGGAGGGGTTGGCAAGCGGCGGATGAATCGGGCGAGAGGCGGCGGCGACCGGATCGGGGGCCGATGCGGCGGTTGCTCCTGCCCGATGGGGGGCAGCGAGGATTTTTCCGTGGCGATTTTTCTTTTTCTTTTTTTGCGCTTTATTAGGGTTGCGAGTTGTGTGAGAAGTGAGAACTGAGAAGAGGAGGGCGCCGCAGTGAAAGAAGAAGAAGAAGAAGAGGGGGAGGAGGTGAGGAGGGAGGGGGCAGTGGGGCACATGTCCGGGCTGTTCCGGAAAGTTCCACGGCGGTTTCGTTCTTGGGGATGCTTTGCCTTGCTTATCACTCGATCCAATAGGAGCAGCCAAATGCCACTCACGGGAGAAGGCTCAAAGGCTGATTATAATTACTTTGTTTTTTTTTATGAAAAAAACCTTAAAATCAACTTCAAATTTAAGGTTACAAATTTATATTTTGGTTGATAAGCATTAGCATAAGCGAAAAGATAAGGCCTTTCAAATTTTTTTACATGCATCATTTGTTTTATAGAAATAGATCACATCTAATTCTTAAAGATTATGGGCCTGTTCACTTTAATGTCATTTTCAACATTACCAAGTTTTGGTAAAGTTGCTAAAAAAGTGGCTATATTTAGTTTGCTGCCAAATTTTGGTAACTATATACTATGCCAAAATTTTGGCATTGCCAAAATTTGGTAATTTTTTTCCCATCAAAGTGTACAGGCCCTATATTCTTACAATCTAGGACCTGTTCACTTTGGTGCTATTTTCAACTTTACCAAATTTTAGTAAAGTTGCCAAAAAAGTGACTACATTTAGTTTGCTGCCAAATTTTGATAACTATATAAGAAATCCTGCCAATAATTTTGGCATTGCCAAAATTTGGTAAGGTTTTTTTTCAGCAAAGTGAACAGGCCCCTAGTACCATTTGATTTTTGACATGAGATGAGAGCTCTTGAAAAAATTCCTAAGGATTAGAGTACGTAACACCCTAATCCTAATTCTTACTTTTCGTGTTCCTATGATTTAGAAACCATATGAATCAAATAAGCACTCAGATCTACGAGACATATCATAAATAATCATCAAAAGATGCTAGTGCATGAATATTTACATGGGTATACGTAACTAGTCATATGTCTCCTAGCAAGTTACATGTGCATGTCCTCCCTCTAGATATCAATGGGAACGAAAAAGGTAAGCACACACGATTTTTGTCGCTATGCATAGTATTTAGTTTTTTCTATTGAAATATTCGTTAGTATTTGTATGATTAAAAAAATTTCATTTGGAAATAGAAAAACTTCATATAAGAATTTTTTGAACATGGATACAAACTTTAACTAGAAATAAAACTTCAACGGAAAAACTTCCAATACGAAATATTGAGCATGAAAAAGTTTTGCTATAATTTAAGAAACCTTTTATTTTTTAGAAAACTTCCCATTGTGTTCAGTGAGCTAATCTTATGACTTATGAGACCTATGGAGCGGTTGGTTATCCTATGTGAAGCCACATAACGAGTGATTATGCATAAGGCAAAAGAAAAGCCATGCTGAGTTATTACATTAATATTTCCAGGTAAAAATTACACACATAATTATATCATATCGATCTCACGTAAAGGGAGAAGTTGTATCAGAAAAATTGGTTGTTTAACCGATGATGATGAATAATATTAATGCTAAGGTTGACCTTGGCATTCGTTACCGTAAGAGACTAATACAATTAGTTGGAGGTAAGGAAAGGAAGAGGATATAGCTAGAGAAAATTATAGCTTTTAGTCCATTACTTTTAAGTAAATCACCACTAACATATTAGAATTTTTAATTGTCCAGACATGGTCCACCTTGGGTGGGTCTAATGCGCGAACGCGCGCTAGCATTGAACCTAGCGAACAGAAAACGACAAAAAGAAAAATGGAGCCGCGCAAAAAAATTGTTTTCCTGTTTCTCGTTTTCCTTTCACGCGATGGTAAAAGATAATCTTTTCCTTTTTTATCTTTTTCTGTTAGGAGGTTTGATCATATTGGATTATACTTTTTTTTTGAAAAATATATTAGTATGTTTAGGCTGTGTTTAGTTCACATCAAAATTGGAAGTTTGGTTGAAATTGAAACGATGCAACGGAAAAGTTGAAAGTTTGTGTATGTAGGAAAGTTTTGATGTCATGGAAAAGTTGGAAGTTTAAAGAATTATTTTGGAACTAAACATGGCATTAGTTTTATATTTCTAGTAAAATTTATGCACTAAACTTTTTAATTATAGATATAATTTGTATATAAAGTTTGCATATACAAAGTCTACATATACAAAGTTTATATATTCAAAGTCCATATATATAAAGTTTACATATATGAAGTCTCACTTTATATAGAAAAGTTTCCCCAGAAATTGTTTGTATAGAAAATTTCCGTTAAGAATATATAAAAAATACTATGTATAACGAAAAAAGAAATATGAGAAATAAACAGAAGTGAAGGAAAGAAATAGAAATACCTATTACATAAGAATCACGTAAAAGATGCAACGGATTACATAAGAGAATCACGTAAAAGAAGGGAAAAAATGAAAACGGAAGAAAATGATGTGTCCTCATGTTTGGCGTGTCCCTTCTGACTGATTCGCCGGACACGAAACGTTCGTTTTCGCTCCACCTTCATCTTCTAATAACCAAAAAGCCTGCATTATTCGGTTTGTCACCCTTCCCATTTCCTTCATACCAGTGATATGTTCATACCAGTACTTACCAATTTTAGCGATCTTGGGCCCAGCCCACCAACAAAAGTACTTATGATGGCCCAGTAGTAGCCTTTTTAGGCCCACACGGCGATCGACTCGCGGCTTCGCCTCACTCCGCCGCCACGTCACCGGATCCCCCACGCCTCGCTTCCCCCACCGCGTATGCCGCCGCCGGCGAGGAGCCCGGCCGCCGGCGTGCGGAGGCGAGGCGCGCTCCTCCCCCTCGCTTTCCTCCTCCTCCTCCTCCTCCTCCTGCTGCTGCACCTGACCTCCTCGCCTGCCCGCTCCCCCAACTCCCCGCTGCTCCGTGGCTCCGGCGACGGGGAGCCCCGGCAGCGCGGGCCCTGCGACTACGCGTCCGGCGAGTGGGTTCCCGACGACGACGATCCCGCGGTGTCCGGCGGCCTGAGGTACGACCAGACTTGCAGGGAGATCTTCAAGGGGTGGAACTGCCTCGCCAACGGGAAGCGCAACGGCCGGGAGCTGCTCCGATGGCGGTGGAGGCCACGCGGGTGCGAGCTCCCCAGGCTCGACCCGCTCCGTTTCCTGGAGCGCCACAGGAACACCAGCATTGGTCCGTGCTCGTTCCCATTTCGTGTGTTTTTTACCACTGCAGCTTGTTCTATGGTGACTAGAATAGTAGAACTTGAGGACGGAGTTATGTGCAAGGTAAATGTGGCGCTGCAATTTACAAGCTAGATGCAGTTCATTCTATAGTGAGGATCATTAGACATTGCCAATGAAGGCATCTTTGTGGAGTGTAGCAACGTGCATTGTGCGTGCCGCTTTTAGCTTGGAAAGATCAGCATGGAAGGAACGTGGTTTCCACCTGATTAATTTGCAATTCAAGGTAGTATATTTTGCCATGCGTGAATTGTATGGTCAAATATATAGCAGACGTGTAAATTTTTACCTGCAATCTTGTAGTTTGATTATGTGGCGGAGCATGTTCAGTTGTTGAGGCTCTCATACATGTAAAGAATCTTAGTTGGACAAGAAGTCTCGACTTGCTGTTCATGATTTATGTTTAATGGTTTGTTGCAGGATTTGTGGGTGATTCATTGAACCGGAATATGTTTGTCTCGTTGGTCTGCATGCTTAGGGGGGCGAGTGGGGAGGTTCGCAAGTGGCGTCCTGCAGGAGCAGACCGGGGTTTCACATTCCTGTGCTATAACCTCACCCTCGCATACCACAGGACTAATCTTTTGGTACGCTATGGTAGGTAAGAAGTGGCATTTGAGTAATACCAAATTATAGTTCTTTGGAAGTATGGTGTACTCCACATCATGCAATTCCCTTCTGTGTTACAACTGATTTAATTATATAAGTACAATTCTGTGCACAGTAGTACATATTTTTGTTCTGCAGCTTTGGGCATTTGCTATTTTGCTTTCAGTTTTGGACTGTAGCTGTTACTTACTAGTAGTATTGGAATGCTTACCAGTAGGCAGTAGTAAACTTTTCTCTTGTCTGTTGACTACTGTTTGTCTTTATATTTTCATTAATTTTTAAATATAGTAGACTCTGCCGCTTTCTTAATGTTTTTCACTGCGTCATAGTTTTTCTTTCATGATGTTGTTGCTCATATATTGCTGAGGTTATTACTCAAAGCCGTATAATGCTGATGTTGTAGGTGGTCAGCCAGTCCAAATGGGGGTCCCCTAGAATCTCTTGGATACAAGCAAGGCTACAGAGTAGACGTTGATATTCCTGACCAAACATGGGCAGAGGCACCAAGCTTCCATGATGTTCTTATTTTCAACACAGGGCATTGGTATGTGAACATCAATCATAAGCCAGATAACATTTTTTTCACTTAGATGCCCAATTAAGTAGATCCTGATCCATGAATGTTATTTCATGTTTGAAAACTTTGAGTAACCAGTTAACAGCAGAAATTTATTACGTTAATCTTCCTTGTACTGTAGTTCCAATATTTGCCTTCTCCCTCAAACCTCGGATATCTAACTAGATATTATCCACCAATCAAGATTTGTGTTGCTATTGATCTAGCTTATTAACTAATTTTTGCCAGGACATATAGTAATTTGGAAATACGCCTACCTTTAACAAACACTTTCCAAGTATGAGAAATTAAGTCTGGAAGCTTCTCTTGGATATGATTGGCCAATGTTTTTGCAATAATTTTTGTATGAAATGTTACGAAGACTTGTAGGTCTATAATCAGCAGGAGTGGCAGGACTGGATATTTTTTGGAATTAAAACAATGTTGGTAGCGTCCATACCTTTTTGCAAATTTAACTGCATTGTAGAACTCCTGTACCATTTTGGTGACATCATTCTCAATCCATTGCCAAGCTGCTCTATAAAACGCCACATTTAGCCCATCTAGTCCTGGAGATGCATCTCTTCGCATTTGTTTGAGGATCTGAAAATTTTGCTCCTCTGTTGGAACTTCCGGTGGCTCAAAAGTGTGTGCCCTTGCTGATCTTGAGAGGATGTGACTCCTTAATCTGTGTTTGAAGTCTGGAAAAGATCTAAATAAGAGATAAATGTTGAGCAATTTCGTCAGGATCAGTTGTTAGATGATTATTATGCATGACAATTGGTATCCTGTTTTTCCTTCCCCTTTTTTGAGCTGCTTGCTGAAAGAAAGCTGTGTTTCAACCACCTATTTGGACCCAATATTTCTTAGCTCTTTGCCTGTGAAAATCCTTGTTGCTGAGCCAAGTTTCTCTCTTGAAGGGCTAGTTAATCTCTATTCAGAGAGCTCTGGATTTTTCAGGATTTTTTCCTCTACTTGGCATAGTTTCTGGCTTCCTGCTGAAGGGGTTTCTTCCTTTTGCTCCAAGCAAAGTAGTTCTCTTTTGGTAATTAAGATGCTCCGAATTTTTCCAAGCTGCCTGAGCTTCCTGTTGAAAATCTTACCCCCCCACCCCCCACCCCCCAAAAAAATAAATTCCACCACTTGTCAAATTTGAAAGTTCTTTTAGGTTTTCTGTTTTTAGGATTTAAAATAGAAATAGTTTGAGTATGATCACTAAAGCTTAGGTAAATGGTAGGCAGTAGTATTAGGAAAATGCACACCATTCAACATTTCCTAAACAACAAACAAGACGTTCAAGGACCAGATCCTTACCATCTCTTTTGTTTGACCAGGTGTAGGCTGGGCCATTATACTTCAGGTATATAAGATCAATATTTCTGATATGATGTTGAAAAATGTCAATACGAGTTTGATTAGCAGGTGTAGCACCAGACTTCTCATTAGCATGCATAATATCATTCAAACTGTTTTGGTAAACTGTTTTTATTCTTAGCTAGAATGCTAGATATATCTATAGATGTATGCAGCTTGCCACACGATAAGGGCTAATTTGCTAAGCTATCTCCTGACTTCCTGACTCTCGTTTATTTTGTTAAAATGCATAAATATTATCTTTGCTGGGATTCAAACTCATGTATTTTGTACAGGTGGTGGGCCCCTTCAAAATTTAATCCAGTACAGTCACCAATGCTATTCTTTGAGAAGGGGATTCCAGTTATACCTCCTTTACTGCCACCTGCAGGACTGGATTTGGCTCTTAAACACATGGTATGGATATCTGCGGTTGTCTTTTGAGAAAAAAACATTTTATTTTCTTGATAATGCATAACTATTAAGTATTTTTGAACTTTTTGTGTAATTTTGTCCCGAAATTATTTGCTGATTACAGAATGAGGTGTTTTTTTTTGTGAAATATTATATTACCAATGGGCTATAAGCTTAAATATTAGCCATGTCTCCATGAGAGAGAGAGAGAGAGAGAGATTGTACTTCATCAAGCAGTAAATTCAATTTGTTCTTGTTGCCTTTTCCTTAAACTAGCTGAATGCTCATACTTTCCCACGGATAAAGAAAACATATTTATAATATTGCCCACAACAACTACAAATATATTTTCCATAAATGTGTCATTCATCCTTTTACTATAGGGAATATTCACCTTAATTTGATTTTATGCATGGCTATCCATTTAGATTTGTTATTTTTTAAAATATTAAGAAGTAGATAGGGTGGCAGATTCAGTACCACCATCACTACCTTCTTTAAAGGAGTATAGATATAGAAAATATTTTTCCACCTTTGTTTTACTTGAATATATATATTTCCACCTTGTGAATTTTATTTGATTGTTGGGCCTTAGTAGCCTTCGTATGTATCCAAGGTGAACATTACTAACTTCCTGTTTTCTGTCGTTATGCCACTCAACCTATCTTCCTCATTCTATGGATATACAATTTCCATCAGATAATATTTGTGAACAAAGCAATGAGACCCAATGGGGTGAAACTCTTCCGCACTCAATCTCCTAGGCATTTTGAAGGTGGTGACTGGAATGAAGGTGGATCTTGTCAACGTGACAAGCCCTTGTCTGCAGAAGAGGTACTGAAACTAAAGCTCATTACATACTTTGATTTTTGTTGTCTTCCTTTACATTATTTTCTTTTCTTTACCTTTTCCTTTATGCTAAGCTTAACAAGCTGACTATTTGTGCTAAGCTTAACAACTTGTATATCTGAATCAATGGCACACCATCTGTTTTACCTTGACATAGATGAATAGGAATTTGATTCCTTCAATTGCCTGAACTTAACCTTTTTGTCGAGGATTCTAAAATCTTTTTTCAGCCACCTGTAATCTTCCCTGTTTTCAATTTTCTTTGTTCTTTTGCATGGACCTAATCATTTCAAGCACATCTGACACAACCAACAATTCAGCATTCAGTTGACAATTAAAGAGCTGCAATTTTGAACTATTTATCCTCTGTGGACATCAATTTTTGTAGCTAGCACCACAAATCCATTAGTATATTGTATTTGCGCTATAAATATGCATTAACTGATAGTTAATTTTGTTTTCCTCTGTTGGGAGAACAGTCTTCTGTAAAGTAGCGTTTGATATGAAGATGATTGGATGATTAATTGTTCTGTATTGCAGTCATATTATTCTTTTCCCTTTCTTTTATTGGTCCAAATACCAACTATAGGGGTTTGAGAACTTGATGCCGCTTGGAACCTGGAAATTTGATATTAATACCTTGAGCTCAACCTTCTTCAGGTTGAGGAACTTTTCTCTTTGGACAACAATGGCACAAACGTAGAAGCACGCTTGGTAAACCAGCACTTGGTGAGGGCTCTTGAAAAGTCTACTTTCAATGTTCTGAATATAACTGGAATGAGTGAATTCAGAGCTGATGCTCATCCTTCAACAACTGGTGGGAAGAAGCATGATGATTGCATGCATTGGTGTTTGCCAGGGCCAACAGATACATGGAACGATTTGCTAGCAGCAAATCTATTGGCGACTGAGAGTTAGTTTGACAAAACGTTGAGACTCTTTTGCTTGAGAAATTCTCCCGAGATTTTTGTGGGTTGTGAACATGATGAAGCATCGATCGTTGCACAGCATTGTTTTGATCAAAGCTTATTCACGGCAGCTTCTTCATATAGGCATTAGAGTATTGAGCATTAGACAATGTAAAGTTAACATCATTTTTGTGTCATTGTGTGTATGTTTTGGGCGGTGGGTGAGGTACTTCTGTTCAAATTTGTCCTAGAGTTTGGATAGTGATTCTGTCCATCTGAACACTGCTTCCTAAACTACTAAACGGTGTATATTTTTGCAAAAAAATTATATACGAAAGTTGCTTTGAAAAATCATATTAATCATTTTTGAAGTTTAAAATAGTTTATACTCAATTAATCATGCGCTAATGGCTCAACTCGTTTTGCGTATCTTCTTAATCTTCTCTTTTCCTCTCCTCTCAAACTCACAAAGACTGATGAAAACTTGTGATTGGCAAATGGTTGATTATCTTGTCATCCAATCGTTTGCGAGAGCAAATAGAAAAATACCGTCCTCTGACCATGTATTGTATGTTGATGCATTGATTGCATCTTACTCTCTTCGTCCTAAAATAAGTCAATCTCATATAGAATATGACACATCCTAGAAGAATGCTGGGGATTGGGCGTCCGATCCGGCGGAAAAAAATTGGACACCTGCCACGCCTCGAACTAGCCCGTGACGCTCCAAATTAACCTGTTAATTGATACCAGTCCTAGAAAACAGTGCTGGTATCACAGGAAGATTGAATATCACAGCATCAGAAGTCTCTTTATTACAGAGTAAGAGTACAGTCATGTTAGGCTGCGGACAGATCCCGAGCTCACAACTGCATTACAAAAGGGGAAAGCGGAAGCCAAGACTTAAACCACTCATCACAGGCGCGACTTGGGAATTAGACCGAAACCCTAAAACTCATCGAAGCCGACATGCTCCTGGAAGAACTCCTCATCAGCGGGATCCACTTCATCTTCTTCAGCAACCCGGGGGGGGGGGGGGGATTATTTATATAGAGCAAGGGTGAGTACAGAAGTACTCAGCAAGTCATGGGAATTAAGTGTTTAATGCAGGCTTCAAAGGAAAGGCTGTTGTTTTTGCAATGATTTTAGTTAAACTCCTTTTTGAAACAACTAAGTGAGTGCTCTCGAACGACACGGAGGAGACGGTGCGTCTCGTCCGGTCGGAATATGTGCATTGTATCAGTCTTTGAATAGATCAAGGCTGGCACCCGGCCAACAGCTTTCAAACGGCCACCCGGGCCTGGCTGATCCCATCAGCCGCAGATTTTCCAAACATCGAACCCATTCCACAACAGGAATTTCACAAAGCAGTAGTCAAACAAAACTATGCTAGGAATCACCTCATATCCGCCCATGACCGTGGGCACGGCTGTTCGAACAATTTAATAACCTCTACAGAGGGGGTACACTTTACCCACACGACATTACTCACTCGGATCACCCAACCCGTGCAGAACGGCCACGTCTGGAGACCTTGAGGCTTTCATGACAAGGCATTTCGAAAGCCGACACAGGTTCACCATATGCCAACGAGAGGGGTCCCAGACCAACACCAGGTTAGGTCCCAGACCATACTGTGCCAGGAAACCCGGGGGTTCTCCTCGACACCACCCTGTTGAATCCACATGTCTCTTGGCATCATGGTTCCCCCGATTAGCTAATTACTCAGCCAGGGGTGTCCCATTCCACCCATGTGGTCGCACTTGTCTTATGTTCGGATGAAATTCCAAGGAAACGGTCCTTAAGTGCAAGAGCGGGAAACCGTACTCCCGGTACGTCCCCTGGTCTACGGTTTTGGAAATTCATTTAGTTCGCAAACACCGACCCAGGTGTCGGGTTTTTCAAGTATTTTGTAAATCCCCAAGTTTTACCCATCATTGGACATTTTAAATTTGAGGGGAGGTGTTTCGATGCGTGTGCCCGAAGGCCCGTTCATCGAAGCACAACAGTTGACAAGGGAGGTGTAAGTGTTCAATAATTCAAGGAGGGTAATTGCAGCAATTAAGATTGGGGCCGGCAGGCTATCTTGCAAGTCGCAGCCGAATTACTTGTGTTAAACCTATTCATGCAATATTTGCGGAAAAGAAATACTTAGATTTAAATTATAGGTGCAAGATGATCAAAGGTGACTTGCCTTGCTCGAGATCTTAAGCTTGATACTCGAAATCCTCGCACTATGGGTCTTCGGGCTCCAAAACTACACGCGAAATGGGACAACTCAACAAACGGCGAAAATAAAGCCCTATTATTGACCTCTAAGCGTGCCATTAGATAGATCTCGAGATTTGAGAAATTTTTGGAAGTTGAACGGAGTCAAACGGATGTACGGTTGAGAAGATATTGAATTTCTACGATTATTGGATTTTTGTCTCAAGGGAAAAGGATTTAATTAAATCCTTTTTGAAAAAGAAAGGGAGGAGGGAGGGGTATTAGACTTCCCTCGGGCAGCTAGGGCGCGACCCGAGAGAAGGGGCGCGGCTCGGCCGAGCTAATGGGCCGGCAGGCCCTTGAAGGCGGCCCAAAGGCACGCGCGGGGGAGAAAGGGAGGGGGAGCCGGTGGGCCGGGTCCACCTCGCGCGGTCCCGAGTGGGACCCGTTTGTCGGCGGCTCGGCTCACCGTGCCGAGGAAGCACGCGACGCGGCGCTAGGGTTTGGAGGAGGGGCGCAGTGTACGCGCGCGGCGGGCCCAGGCACAGCCTCTCGGCTCTCCATGGGCCGCGCGCACGCGAGCGGGGACGGAGGGAGCGGCTGACCGGGGTCGGCTTGACCCGGTCCGGCCGAGCTGGCGCCGACGTGGCGCCTACGTGGCTGCCACGCGGGCCGGCGGGAGGAAGACGACGACGCGGCCGTGAACGGACGGCGGACGGCAGCGGCGGCGTTCGGGGCGAAGCGCAGCGACACAGGCAAGGGCGAGCACACCGGGAGGTTGCATGGGACGAGGGGAGACGAGCCAACAGCTCGGATTTGCCGGAGGGGGCTCGACGGCGGCAGATTGCGGCGGCGGCCACCGGCGGCGAGATGAGAGGGAAACGGCGACGACGCGACGGGGGATCGATTCCTACGCACTAGAGCATCTACGCGACTTCGGGAAACCATTCCTAGCGTCGGATTAGGAGGAAACACACCGAGGAAGGCCGGCGACGAGAGGCGGCTACTAAACTCAGGCGGCGACGGCTGCGAGCACATAACAAACAGCGGCAGCGGTCGGGGCGGCGCCAGCTAGCTACAAGAGGTCTACACATGCTACTGCCGAAAGCTAGGGGGAGGAGGAGGAACGAGGAAGGGGAATGGGGAGATGCACTACCGCGACGGTGAAGGGCGCAGTGACGAGAGCCGACGGCGCGAAACGTGATCGTTTCGGCCTCGGGCCGGGGAAGAGGAGGAAGACGAGCGCCTGGAGTCCACGTCACGTGTCCACGAACGCGCCTACTCCTCCGGCACGCTCGGCAACGGACGGCGACGGCAAAACAGGGCAAGGGAGCGGCAATGGCGCGGCGAGCTCGAGTGAATGGAACCAAATGAGAGAGGGGTAGGGCGACTCTTATAGGCACGGGATGGAGCTTCGAGGGGAAGGAACGGGTGCTCACGGGCGCGGTCAAACGCGGGCAACGGGCTGGCACCGGCGCCAGGCGCTCCTCTGCCATGGCGCTAGCTCCAAGCGGAGGGAGGGCAGAGGCCGGGCCGAGAGAGGAAAGCGGGAAACGGAGGGGGAGAAAGAGGGCTCAAACTTTGCCGAGTTGGGGAGGGAGAGGGATGGGAGCGGGAGCTCTGTCTCCAGGTTTTGGACGGATGCAGGTGGCGCGGCTCGGGCATGTGCGCTGGCTCGTGGGGCAGGGCGCGGCGCAGGTGGCGCAGTGTGGCAGGGGCGAGGGGCCAGGCGGCGCAGGCGCGGCACGGGCGGCAGGCGACGGCGACGACCGCGGCGACCACGCGGGCGCACGCGCGCGAAACAACGATGCGTGGAGGATTCGAAAATCGCGGGCGGGGAGCTCGACGGGGATGGAGGCGGGGAGAGGGAGAGCGAGAGAACGAGAGAGAGAGAGATGGCGCTCGGCTCGGCGTCGGCTCACGCGCAACGCATGTGCGGAGCGAGGGAGAGGAGGGCTGAGAGAGGGAGAGATGGGCCGAGAGGGAATTCGGCCCACCAAACCTGAGGGAGGCAAACTAGACTTTTACAGAGGGATTTGATTTGGGAGGAATTTGAGATTGGAATTTGAATTTGACGATGGATCGGGGATTCAAGATTGGAGATTGGCACGCACACAGACATCAAGCAAAGAAACGACTTCCACAAATAGGGTTTTTAAGATTTAGTTTTCCCGCTAGGCGCCACGACGGAACGGGCGCTACAACGCCCTCCCCCCACACGCGCCTCCATGAAAAAAAGGGCGCCCTCCCTGTACGCGCGTCTCAGCCTGCCTCCCGCGTGTCCTCACCACTCACACTTTGTTGCAACAAATCCCCCACATATTACGGAAACGCTCTATTAGGGAATCCGTTTCAATCTTGTTATACCAACAATGTTTCAGCAAATATACTCGTAATATTTCATATGTATAGATCAAATGCTGCAGTGAATTGAAACATTCTTTCGCTATTTGCTAAAACATTTTCTTATATAAGGTGAAACAATACCTGATTTTTTGAGAAACCGTTGTTTCATACGTTGTAACAAAATGTTTCATGAGGTGATTTGGTTGTGTTTCAGCTTTTTAAACGATTGAAACATTTTCAATCTACTTAGTGAAACAATTCCGATCTATTTGGTGGAACAACGTGCAACATTTAAAAATAATTCAAAAATAAGCTAAATATTTTTTTCATCGGATTATATCCATGTGTGGTCTTGTTTTAAAGATTTAATTAGAACGGATTTAATGGTACAATCGGATCATGATTTGGATAAATAATTTAAGAGAAAAAAATAGCTTCGCTTAGAAAGTTTTGCTTGCATGTATGCAAGGATGATGACGTGAACGCCCGATTTTAGATGCGTCGCATATTCTAATACTATAAAGCTGGACAGACATGCGACATGGTACAAACACGCAGAACAATTAATTAATTTGATCTATACATAGTGAAACATCACAAGTACAGTTGTTGAAACATTATTGGTGGAACAAAAATTGAAACGGATTATCTTAACAGAGAGTTTGCATAATATGTGGGTTTCAATTCACTGCAACATTTGATCCATACATAGTGAAACATCACGAGTACACTTGCTGAAATATTGTTAGTGGAACAAAAATTGAAACGGATTTGCTTAGTAGAGCATTTCCATAATATGTGGGTAATTTGTTGAATGGCGCATGTGGTGGCCGCGTGGTGGGGACGGTGCGGAGGCCCGGGAGGCCTGCGCCCGATTTTTCTAGGGGTGATCTGGCGCCCGATCCCAGCATTTTCCATCTATTGAATAAATAATAGCAAATATCTAATTCTACCCCCTTTCATCATGTATCGTGTAAGCATTTACACGGATTAAATTTCGAAAATGCTTCTCTTCGAACATCCGATCAGATGAAAAATATCGGACGCCTACGGTCAGCTCAGTCCCTACTTGCTAATTTATCCTTTCTTTCTGTTGGCGTCAGGAAAATACTGCAAATCAGCTGTCTGGTGGATTGGACGAACCATTGTCGTAATGTAACATACATGCACATGTCTAGTTGTTTCTTTTCATTCTTTCCTCCTCTCTTTAAATATTTTTTCTCCTAAATTACTTATCCGATCTACGAACCGATCACACCGTTGTATTCGTTGCAATTAAATCTTTACAACAAGATATCACATGATTATATTATGTCAAAAGAAAAACATATGTTTGAAACCGTTAAAACAAAATGTTTCATACGTGATAGTGATATGTTTCAATATGTGTCTTAAGTGTGTTTCACAAAATTCCTGAAACTACCTTCTACGACTCTCTCTCCACCTCATGCATGCATACATGCATGTATTTTAGCAAGCTTCAAAATGATTTTTCTCTTAAATTACCTATTCAATCTATGATCCGATCACACCATTGTATTTATTGTAATTAAATCTATACAACAAGATATCGCTTGATTATATTTTGATAAAAGAAAAACATGTGTTCCAATCCGTTAATACTTGTTGTTTCATGTGTGACAGCGACATGTTTCAACGTATATCTTCACCATGTTTCATAAAATATTTAAATGTTCTAGTTGCTGATTTTTTTTGTTTCACCAAATATATAACATAATATTTCTCTTGTTAGTCAACTGCAACATTTTACCGTCCGATTTTTTTTTTCAATTTAAAAATATTTCACCTAATGTACTTGTGATGTTTCACTATGTATGAATCAAATGTTACAGTGAATTAAAACATCCTTTTGCTATTCGCTGAAACATTATTTTCATATAAGGCGAAACAACGTCCGATAAAATATTTTCGATCTACTTAGTGAAACAATTCCGATATACTTGGCGCAACAGCGTGCACCATTTAAAAATAATTCAATAATAAGCTAAATTTTTTTTTCATCGGATTATATTCATGTGTGGTCTTGTTTTAAAGATTTAATTGCAACGGATTTAATGGTGCAATCGGATCATGATTTGGATAAATATTTTAAGAGAAAAAGTAGTTTAAAATTTGTTTGATCCATGCATGATGGATGACTGACGCACGTGTTCATGGATCGGACGGTCGCACGAGGCGTCCGATTTTTTGTCTCACGCCGTACGTCCGACGCGTGGTGCTCTCCATTAAATTTCTTTCCCTTGTTCCACATTCATTACACAATCAACTTGGGAGGAAACACCCACGTGGGCCGCGTCATGTCTTTATCGACTCGCCTAAACAGCCTCCTAGTGCCGGATTTCATGTCCCACACGTCGTATGTATCAACAAAATAAACCATGTCCTTTTCAACCTCACTGTGTGCAGGCGCAGGCACGGACTTGCTGAAGAGTTCACTGAGGAAGATTGCTTGGCCACCTAGGCTGCCGGTGACCGGAACCCATGTTCCGGCGTCCAGCTTGCGGGTGTGGTCGGTCTGCAAGATGAATGGGAGTACCCACTCCCGTCTCACCATGTGCAACCGGTCACACGACTCCAAGAGGTGCTAGGTGCCGACAATCGCGTACTCCTCCTCGTAGAATTGCTCAAACTTTCTATGCTCCTAAGTGGGGCGCCACTGCTGGCCAACGTCGTCGATGTCATCGTCATCAGTGACGGGCTCAATTTCGCCGTCGCCGTCGCTGTTGTTGTCTCCACCCTCTTGGTTCAATACCTCGTCATGGTCCTCACCGTCTACTACCCCCTCATCATCGAGGGAGGAGTACTCCCCGTCGTCATTGGTCGACGATGCGTCACCGTCATCCTCTCGTGCGTCGCCGTCGTCGTCGTCGTCTTCGTCGTCGCTCTACCTAAATGCGTCGATCATGCCATCGGGGCTTCTCGGTTGTCTGATGATGCGCTCGACGTTGGTGACGGTGGGCTTGCCGTGTTCATCGGCGGCGAGGTCGACGGCGAAGAGGTCCTCGGCTGTTGTAATTAGATAGAGCTTGTCCTTGAAGAAGGCAATATCGATGACGCGGACGAATGGCATCGTGCATGAGTCGGGCGTCCAGGTGCCCTTCCCTGGCCGGCACAGGATCAAAGGGAAGTTATAGTGGTCGGTCATGACGGCGACGAGGTGGTCTCCATCGGGGCAGCAGGAGGAGGACCGGATGATCACCTTGCGGACCTCGTTCCGCTTTAAGAAAGCGTCGTCGAGGACGTCCTCTAGCTCGGCGAGCGGGACGGTGGTGGTGGTGAAAGGGTTGTGCAAGAAGAACGTGTGCCTCTTGGTTTTCTTCCCGCCGCCGGTGGTGGCGGTGCGGTGCAGGGCGCGCCATCCATCGGTGGAGCCAACGCAGACGGTGTTAACAACGTTGTTCTCGCCGGCGTGGGTGGGTGTGGCGACGGGCGGCCCGGGGGAGAGAGCGATCCACGGGAGCTGCGGCGGGGAGGCGACGTGGAGGCGGACGGCGGATTGCCACGGCCTGCACACGGCGCGGAAGCGCGTGCGGTTGGCGGGGAAGGGGAGGCGTGCGATGACGAGGCCCAGCAGATCCGACGGGAGGTCGCACCACGACCGATGCCATCATCGTCGAGTCGTCGCTAGCTGAGCAGATCGAGCTTGTGTTCCCTTGCCAAATTAATACTCCCTCTATCCCAAAATGTTTGACGCCGTTGACTTTTTTAAAAATGTTTGACCGTTCGTCTTATTCAAAAAAATTTAAGTAATTATTAATTCTTTTTCTATCATTTGATTTATTGTTAAATATACTTTTATGTATACATATAGTTTTACACATATCACAAAAGTTTTTAATAAAATGAACAGTCAAACATATTTAAAAAAGTCAACGGTGTTAAACATTTAGGGAAGGAGGGAGTACTAGCCAACAACGCAGTGAAGCGATGTAATCGTAGTGAGTGCCATGCCGGCAGGCAAATCCCCGTGAAATTATATAGAGCTTGTATAAGAGAGGCCCGCCGATCCGGATTCGTTTGGCTTTGCCTCCGACTCCGATTGTGTGACGGTGCTCCTCTCTGTCGCCGTGCTTCTCCTTTTGCGTTCTTGCCGCAGCCGTCCCCGTCCGCGCGCAATGGCGGAGTCACCAGTTGCGCAGCCTGTGATCTGGTGGGCGGCATTGGCGCGCGGGGCGTTGCGGCCGGGGTCGCGGCACGCCGGCGCCGGCGAACCAAATTAACCAGGTGCGCGTGGTGGTCGACGGAGACGGGCGGGCCCTTTCCTCCTAGATTCAAAGCCCAATTCGTTAATTCTGGGGGCAAGCGGCGCATTAATCTACTTCCTCCGGATTTGATAATACTGGTCTTTTCAATAAAGATGTGGTCTTATAAAAAAATAACTTTAACCATTATTTTCTATTATAATATATATAAAAGTATTACTCCCTCCGTTTCACAATGTAAATCATTCCAATATTTTCCACATTTATATTGATGTTAATGAATCTAGACATATATATCTATCTAGATTCATTAATATCTATATGAATGTAGGAAATGCTAGAATGACTTACACTGTGAAACGGAGGAAGTAATAAATATATATTTTATTAAAATATTTTTTAAGACTAATCTATACAGGTATCACCATATTTGAAAGACAGATATTTTAAAAATAGCTCATAATCAAAGATCATAAAGTTTGACCTCACTCTTATCTAAAACAACAAGTATTATCAGTCCGGAGGATATAAACAAACACAATATCTCGGTCAATTGCTGATAAGTGGTAACTGGTAACTTAGTTCCAATATGACATCTCAAAAACAAAAGTTCTAATGTGAATAACTGATCACACTGCCAAAATATTGACAAAAGTCATTCATATTTCAAAACTCACTTTAGCAACATTCGTTCTGATTTTTTTCTTAATCAAACTTCTTAAAGTTTAATCAAATTTATAGAAAAGTTTAGTAACATTTACAATATCAAATTAGTTTAATTAAATCCAACATTAAATATTTTGATAGCATGTTTGCTTTGGATTAAAATTATTATTACATTTTTTATATAAACTTTATTAGACTTATAAAAGTTTAACTTAAAAGAACCATTGAAACATTTTATAATATAAAACGGAGGAGGTATGCTAAAGTTCCATAAAAATTACAGTGGATTCAAAATTAATGGTTAGTTTTAGCTTTAATACTAAGATTTGATATATATTTTTTAAAAATAATTTATTTTTCATATGAAGTTGTATAATTAGATTCGTATTTTGACAATAATTAACATAAATCTGAAAATATACTAAAATAATATAGTAAAATACATGGCATGTCCTTAAGGTTGCATGATGGTGTCATTTAGATCCACGATCTCATAAAATGCATATTTAGATAATAATATTGGGTATCATAGAAGGTCCGAACCCCTTTTAACCGTGTACGATTGCCGATGTGATGCTCCACGTTGGCTTAAATTTTACATTCGGCCCCCTTGGTAGGAGAACAAGTTGCACAAAAGGGTAGGCAGTGAACACCGACAGTGGATCTGACCACGTCCACGCTTGGCGACGACAGCAATGGTTGGGTGCTGTGGATGAGCAAGTGATGAGATGGTCCTGTCACCACCAATGTATGGGGTGGCCGGTGCAGGGATGAGCTTCTCTGGTGTGAAGCTCTGCCCTCCATGCATCTCGCAGCCTTCCTCTCCTCCTTCCTCACTGGTGCACCCTCCCCTCCGTGCACACATCCGGTGGTGGTGCGCGGCGCAAAGGCGATATTGATGGTCACAAGCTCCACATCCAGTGAGCCTGGTGCTCGGGCGTGGTGCATCTGGTGACGGCTATCGGCTCATGCGGTGCGAAGGTGACCTCGGCATTACCCTGCATCCGCCCCATCAAAGCTTAGAGGCAGAGCTAGCTGTCAAGCGCTATTGTTCTGGTTGCGTCTACGTCAAGGGTCCTCCCGTGCTTTCCTCAAGATCTAGCATCGGTGATCTGTAGTGCTAGAGCTCAGGGTTGCAAGATCCGCTGACGACTGAGCTTGAGGTCCTCATCGTGGCACGGGATTCTCTTATGTACATAGCTCCATCGGCTTCACCGCTGCTGTTCACTGCCCACACTTTTTTGCAACGTATACTCCTGCCTAGAAGGACAAATGCAAAATGTGTACCATCATGGAGCGCCACGTAGGCAGTTGTACACAATCAAAAGGAGGTTTGGACCTGCAGTCATATATTGAACCAACATTATGGACTTACTTTCTCCATATCTCTAATTTTTAATGTTTTGGACAATGATATGGTCTTCAGAATATATCTTTAACTACAATTTTATATTATAATATATAAAATAAATAAATAAATATTTACTTTTATTATAGTACTTTTTAAGACTAACATATATATTTTTGTTTTAGTGCCTTCAAACTAAATATTTTTAAAAGTTATTTATAGTCAAAATTCCAAAATGTTGACCTCAACCTTATCGAAAAGATCAAGAATTATGGAACGGAGGAAGTATTTTATAAAATCAGGAATGTAAGTGACATCACCATGCAACTTTAAGGACCAAACGGGTATTTCACTCAAAATAATACTTTGAAAGGTCTAATGTTTATAAAAAAAAGTATTGGACTAGTCTAATAATCTAAAGTTGGCTCTTTTGCTAGCTTTTGATTGGTCCACTTGGCACCTCTTACTTTGAAGAAAAATCTAAATTTATACTAGAGAAAAAACATCTAACAATCATATATGAGGAAAAATCTAGAGAAAAATATCACGTATGGATTCTAGAGGCTTCCAAAACTATCTTCCATTTCCAACCACACGAACTTCTACTCATTTGCCTTCTATAAATATACCACATCTACTCGATACTACTCCTACAACTCTAAAATATATATAGTAAACCCAAAATTATTAAGAAAAAAAAATCTAAAACAACGAATTTACATTCATTTTCCTTCTTTAAATATCCTACGACTACCCGGTACTACTCCTACTACTCTAGAATATATAGTAAACCCAAAGTTATTATGCAAAGAAAAAAAATCCAAAACAAACAAAGAAAGAAGACAACCTTGTTTTCTTATATCACGTAATAGGATCATCAATACCTCCTCAGTTAATAAAATGATTGTGTTTTTTTTGTTACACATGATATGTTAAAAAAACTCTAAATATACTAAATGATTAATCTTTCAAAAATTCAAATCTATTAGCAAATATATTTGAACCAATTAATTTTGATGAATCTTAAAATTTATTTTACTTGTTTGGATTTCATCAAAATTTATGTAATAAATTACACATTAAATTTGGTACTTTTGCTTGACATGACATACAAATTCTAATTTTTTTATGATAAATATGTTTTTTACTTCTATATATAATAAATAAATCATTTATACATGCATCTATAAATGTTTTTTAATATCATATATCTATTTGTCAAAACTAAAATAGTGGTTAATAATTTTCTTTCTAAAATATTTTATGAAAACTCTAAAATTTTAAATAATAAAATAAGTATTTACATATTTTAAATTAAAAAAACACACCAATTTTATCATGTAGTATTTTTGAGTGATAAGTGTATATATATATATATATATATATATATATATATATATATATATATATATATATATATATATATATATAGGAAAATTATATGCTACTACCGGGAGTAACTACTCCCACCTTATCCAGCTCACTAATTCAGAGTTTAGGTGCCGTCCGGTATTTTCGTGGGATACAAACCTTTTTGAATGCATGCTACTTAAACTAGCTAATTAAAAACGAGCAGAAGATGTCACCATCAACTAACTAAAATTAGTATATCGCTTGCATGTTTCTTTTGCTAGCATGTTAATGTCAACTAACTAAATTCGTTTGCATGCAACTAACGAATAATAAATAATTTCAACAAATAAACAATTTAGTTAATTGTTTAAATAAAATAACCAAGCTAAGGACCGGTTATTGGATCATAACCTGACCCATTAAGAGGAGGGAGTAACTACTCCCGGTAGTAGGAAATAGGTGTCATATATATATATATATATATATATATATATATATATATATATATATATATATATATATATATATATATATACACATATATATATATTCTGACTAGCAAGCGTGCCAACGGCACGCCGATTTTTTAGTTGCTTAATAAATTTTGCGTTTTAGATCATCTCTAAATAGTAGATACAAAATGTATGAATTAAAAATAGTACATACACTTATTTTTTTTCTAGTTTTGTATAAAAGTAAGGGCCTTCCAGAAAAAAAACGACTCTTACGTTTAAGAACAGAAGGGAAGCAAATAGAGCAGGATAGGAGCTAAAAAGAGCAATCTTCCTCTTCTCATTACAAGTTCTGTAACGGTTTGGAAAAGAGAGAGAAAGCGAAGAAAGCACTCGTTGGCGGCGATAGTTCGCAGCGTCTGTAGCAATAGTTTGCAGCGCCCGTAGCAAAAAAAAAAGTTAAAGGGTAGTGGCCATTGCCGGCGACAGTTAAGGCCGGTGACTCTCGCGGACGAGGGAGCAACCGACCCGGCTCGGAGGGACAAAGAGGAGGCGATCACGGTGGAAGGAGGGAGAGAGGAGGCGATCACGGTGCAAGGAGGGAGCCAGACGTCCGCAAGTCAAGGCAAGAAGGGGCCCCGGGCATGGCAGCCGGTGGTGAGCTCGTCCAAGAACCGAAAACAAGAAACATTAGCCAACGAGGGCTGACACAATGATCTTTTGGAGCTATCCCTACAAGATCGACCTTTAAGGACCCTTCTTAGCCCTTTGATTCGTCAGGCAGCACGGTCAACGGTGCGCTGCCGGTGATCGCCAAGAAAAGAGACGACGAGTAGAGGGCGACGACACACAAGGCGGCTAAGAGCTGGGGAGGCCCGAGATTATCACAAGAAGGGCAGAGTCTGAGCAAGTGAATAACGCATTTTGCCGATCAGGATTTCCTCCGTGCCTTCTGTTCTACGGAGTATCTCTTAGTCTAAATTTGTTGATTCTTTCGTCAGCACAGCAGTAATATTTCCTTAGTCTGGTTGGTTTTCCTCTTAGTCTTGTTGGTTTTCTACGGAGATTGTGCACATATGTTTCTTCTTTACTACCGTATATACCAATGTAAATGAACATGAATGCTGACCAATTGCGCTCATACGGTTCTTCTTTACTACTATACTGATTTCTTTACTACTGTACTGATTTACATATAAAAATCGCAGACACAAAACCCATTGAATAATCAGATTCACTTAGAGCGGGAGATATAACAGTACCAACACATGATTTACACTTTACAGGATCGTTCACATTAGTTACAAGTGCACTAGATATGCTTTCTGCTGTTCCATCCTCTAAAAACTATAGTACTTATTCAGAAGAATGGGATGTCAACAATATTTCACCCATCCCTCCTCTCCCAAGTTAATCTAAGAAGGTTAACCTTGAAGTTGAAGATTGTCTGATTTCCAAACAACATCCTTCAAGGTGTTGGAGAGGTTCTTGACTATACTTGTAAAACAGCAACAAATCTGGGAATGAAAACAGTTGTTGGGCAAGGGTAGCAGTAGGAGACATTCTCTGAGCATTGAATCCTACATGTTTTTAAATTATATTTCTACTTGAACTTTTTTTTAAAATTCCGGGTTTTATTTTATTTTCTTACTAGTAAAAAATCAATAATACCCATGCGTTGTAACGGGTTCTAAATAATATTCACTGACATAAATTAAAATCCTAAATCATATATTATATAGTTGGACATAAAATGATGAAGGAAATATAAACATATAAATAACAATATGAAACTACAGATAACTTTGTTCGGAACGATAATTCAATATCAGGAAAGTTATATAACTTAATCATATTTTCAAATTTAGCTACAAATAATTTACTATAGAGAAAATATAAGTTACAATAATTTTTAGTGGATCAAATAGTGCTAAAACTAATAATGTAAATGAAAAAGCAACTGAAATTAGATAAAAATTGGAAAAACTTTATTAGCCTACATATGAAAATCTGTTTCATTAATCCTAAACGAATGCCTGTTTCATGGATATAAATTAGAATTTTCATGCTCTATTTATACTCCGATAGAACATAGTGATCAGCATATATAAATATCCTGTTTATAGGATTATATGATATGCTTAAGAGGGTTCTCTAATGGTTGGCCTGATTTAATTGTAAAGCTAGAGTACAACCATTCAAATGGATCATATCCGATTAAGGTGTTTAAAAGTGTGCGCTCAAATTATGTTAGCATAGGAAAAACAGGGCCAAGTGCCCTAGCTAGATTATTTAACATTTCCTATCATTAATTAGACCATCAACCCACTTAGAACATGTATCCATTACATTTATAGATTTTGATTGCACATGTTTTCTCTGTTCACGCCTAGTCAATGAGATTCATGGATGCATGCATGAATGGAAAATCACCTCAAACATTTATGGATTATCGATAAATGCTTTTTCCATAGGTGTACAAATTAGTGTGCAAATTATGCATATCGTTTGTTAAGTTGTTATATGTATCGACTATTCAGATGGTAGATTTGTTCTCTTCTTGCTGAGACATACAAAACTCCGGGTGCATTAAAATGGTTCAAAAAGAAAAAAGTCCATTGAGTTTTTTTTACAGAGTAGTAGGTCAATTTTTTAAAAACTGACACCTATATTTATATTATAGGTGTTGATTTTATTAAAAAAATAACACATATTAAAAAAACCGGCCAACTAAACCGAACCACACCGCCAAAATAGCACATATTAAAAAAAACTGCCCGACTAAACCGAACCACACCGCCCCTCCTCTCTCTCTCCCTTATCCTCTCTCTCGTTCACTTCGCCTCCCGCGACGCCCCGCCTCCTCTCTCCTCTCTCTACCCGCGACCTCAGCGCCTCTCTGCCCCTCGCCTCCTCTTTCTTGCCATGGAGCCACGGGAGGTGGCAGGCGGCAATGCCCTCCCTTCCGGCGGGAAGGGAGGCGGTGGGCAGGGGTGACGCCCTCCCCTCCGTCGGATCCAACAGGAAGGGAGGCGGCGGCGGCGGTGGCACCCTTCCCTCCGCCGGATCTAGTGGGAAGGGAGGGGAGGTAGTGGTGGCCCGGCGACGGCGGCACCCTCCCCTTCCGGTGTCGCGTTTTCTTCTTGTGTTTGTGTTGATGCTGTTCTTGTGTTCTTGTACTAGTGTTTTCTCTAGGATTTGGGTCCAAATATGATGCTGACTCATATTAAGGCTCACGGGGAATCGGATCCTTTTTTTCGCCCTATCTTTTTATTTGATATTTGATTTTTTTCGCCCTTTTTTTCACGGACGGACGACGGAATCATCTTCAATTTTTTAAGTAGTAGAGATATTTTTTGATTTTGTTTTATTTTTATTTTAAATTTTAATTAATCTCATATTGAATTCTTATATGGACTCTTCTTTCAATATTTCTTATTTAAATTCCGAATTTTAGTTATTTTTAAATTGTATTCCTACCTGAACTCTTCTTTTATTTTTTTATTTCAGATTTTATTTAATTTTCTTCCAAATTTTAATTAATCTCGTATTGAGTGACTTTTCTTTTAATATTGATTATTTTTAATTTCGAATTTCATTTATTTGTAATTTGTATTTCTACTTGGACTCTTCTTTTCTTTTTCTTCGATTAATATGGGAATTTCTAGCATCTATAGTAAACATGGTGTCTCTTTTTAAAGCTGTCTTAATAATATAATAGATTCTTATGTATTACAAATGTTTGGTAACAAACTAAATTAATACATCTATATTTTTTTTGTCAATTTTATCAAAAAAGGGTATAATTTAAAATGGCACCAATCTAAACATACTCAATGTCCATAATCTTTCCGTCGAGTTTAAATCTTATCCTTAAAATGGAGTTTTTATTATTTAGAATCTTTGATGACTTATACTTTTTAACTACATATTATCTTTTAGACCCGTTTGAACCATCATACTCTGCGTAAAATATATGACAAACCGAGTCTAATATTAAATAGATATACTAGTGACTGATCTATAAGGCTCTGTTCGCAAGTTTGGGTTCCCAACCCAAACAGTATTTACGGAAAACGGAGCAGTCCATTAGCACATAATTAATTAAGTATTTGCTATTTTTTTTAAAAATGGATCAATATGATTTTTTTAAGCAACTTTTGTGTATAAACTTTTTGCAAAAAACACACCGTTTAGTAGTTTTGAAAACGTGCGCGCGGAAAACGATGGTAGAGTGTTGGGAACCAGCTCTTGCAAACGATGCTTAAGTGCTTGTAGCTAGTTTTCATTGATAAATAGAGAAGCTTACAAAGTAAAAAAAAATAAAAATGAAAAAAGAAACAAAGGATGGAACCGGGGGGGGGGGGGGGTTGAGGGAATGTAAAAAAGATAGAAAAGAAAAACTGAACAAACAACGATCGTGCTTTGTGTAATCGTCTCCCATAAATATGTATTGACTGGTAGTTTATTGATTTTTTTTTTCTATGTTGGGAGAATAGTCTTCTGCTAACCAGCGTTCGGTTACGAAGATGATTGAATGGTGGTTAATTGTTCTGCATTGCAGACATATTATTCCTTTTTTTTATTTGTCCGAATAGGCAAATATCACCTATAGGGGTTTGAGAACCTGGAAATTCGATATTAATACCTTGAGCTCAACCTTGGTCAGGTCGAGGAACTTTTCTCTTTGGACAAAAATCGCACAAACAACGTAGAAGCACGCTTGGTAAACCAGCACCAAGTGCTGTTGGAAATTTGGTTATAATTCGATATATTTTAATCCAAAATATTAAGACAATAAATATGACATTTGTAATTTGAGTAGATCTAGTGACATTGTTATATGTGTACAACATGAGCATACTTAATATAGAATAAGCATCAACATAGACAAGAGAACGCAATAATATTGCGACGGACAACTATAGGAAACGAAGAACGAACGGTAATAGAAACGTTATACCCCGAGAATGGCCCTTCACTGGAGTTTGAGGCAGTATTGCCTCCGTTGGTGTTAACAGGAGGCTCCTTCTCCTTGTCTCCAGTGTTGTTGTTATCGCCGGTTATCGACATGTTGGTGAAGATGATGCAGAGCAGTCGCGCTTGAAGCGCTACCTAAAAACTTGATCGCTGGCCTACCCGTCCAGGTTCTCAAGCGGACGGAGTTTCGGAGGCACCTGCTCGTTCCGATCACTCGTGCGCGCGGGATGAACAGAACCGAGGAAGCAGAGAGACAACGCAGGAACAGAAGAAGAGTATCGCCAAGGAACAATAGCAGGAGAAAGACACACTCATTGAGAGCCTCTACCTTGAGTTATTTATATAGAGAGAGATCTCCATTACCACACAAATAAATCTCATTTGTTGTGAAGGTTACCACAAAATAAATCTCATTTGTTGTGAAGGTTACCACACAATGAATCTTTCATTTGTTGTGAAGGTTACAACAAATAAATCTCTCATTTGTTGCGGATGTTACAACACAATGGATCTCTCATTTGTTGTGGAGGTTACAACACAATGAATTTCATTTGTTAATGGTGACTTTATTCTCGTCTATTACAAAACGGAAGAGCACCAGGCAGGCTCGGCTCGGTCGGCCGCCTCGCCTCGCTACGCCAACGGCTGAGGTCGACTCGGCGCGTGTGCATGCGTGTGGCAGTCTAACCATCACCTCAACCGGTCAACAGGAAATCCCCAATATCACCCTATTTAAGTTGAGGTTCTTCCGCCTAAATTTCCAAGGCAATATTATTGTCTCTAACATTGCTTGGGGGCTATTGAGATTTTAATTGAATTAAATTGGGCCTAGCCCATTTATTCCAACAATCCCCACCAAATTTCATGGCTCACAAGAAATGTTCTCCAAACTGAACCTGTTAGTTATACCAGTGTTTCGATGGAGACTGTTAAGTTCAACTTCCACCTAGGAAAAGAGCTACACCAGATCACAACTGAACATTGGATTATGCCTTGAATTGTTAGTCTTGTGCGATTCAGGTTTCACTCAAACCCTTAACTGGTACTGGGTTGCCGTTTGCATCCCCTCTGTTTGGAGCGTATAAGTTATACTCCTAGACTTTTCATGAGTATCTAGAGATCACCCAAATCTCATAGACTGTGACTAGCAGTCGGACTCATATAGGTGTGTTCCTTCTAAGATGTTCTATAGGATAACATCTCTGCTTTATGAAAAGCCACTCGGATCACATTAAGGTGTATACCATCCTACCATACAGAATAGAAGAGAAGTGCATCATGAAGATAAGCTCATTTTAGGGTCTCTTCTGTCAGTTACCCAATAGTTTGTTTCGCCATCCAAATTCACAGGGATCTCCGATCACAATGGACAGGTTTCCACCATTGTGCAACTCTAATTGGGTCTCAAGCCCATCTCCCTCGATACACAGTCTATCACATTACGTGGTAGCCCCTTGGTAAACTGATCTGCCAGATTTTTAGCCGTCTGGACATAGTCCAATGCTATCACTCCGGAGTTTTTCTGCTTTCTGACAGACTTCAGTCTTCTTTTAACATGCCTGGATGACTTCATGTTGTCCTTCGAACTGTTCACTTTAATAATCACTGTTTGATTATCACAGTTCATCAGGATTGTTGGTACTGGTTTTTCAACCACTGGCAAGTCCATCAGGAGCTCACGAAGCCATTCGGCCTCAACTGTGGCAGTATCTAAAGCTGTGAGTTCAGCTTCCATTGTTGACCTCGTTAAGATGGTCTTCTTGCAAGACTTCTAGGAAACATCGCTACCTCCAAGTGTGAACACATATCCACTTGTGGCCTTTATCTCATCAGCATCAGATATCCAGTTTGAATCACTATAGCCCTCCAGCACTTTTGGGTACCCGGCGTAGTGAATTCCATAGCTCATTGTCCCTTTTAGATAGCACATTACTCTTTCAAGAGCATGCCAATGATCATCTCCCGGATTTGAAACAAACTGGTTCAACTTGCTCACAGCAAATGAGATGTCAGGCCTCGTTGCACTAGCTAAGTACATCAATGAACCAATGATCTGAGAGTATCTCAATTGATCCCTTACTATTCTTTGGTTTTTCCTTAATAGCACACTGGGATCATAAGGAGTAGGAGCTTCCTTACAGTCACTATAACCAAAGCGATTCAGGACCTTGTCCACATAGTGAGATTGCACAAGTGTAATCCCACCCTCATTTCCTCTCAATAGTTTAATGTTAAGAATAACATCAGCCACTCCCAAATCCTTCATTTCAAAGCTTTTGGACAGAAAGTGCTTGACCTCCTCAATCACATTGAGGTTGGTCCCAAAGATCAATATGTCATCGACATATAAACACAAGATCACTCCTTCCCCCCCCACTATAGCGATAGTACACACATTTATCAGCTTCGTTCACAACAAAGCCAACAGATGTAAGTGTATTGTCAAACTTCTCATGTCATTGCTTAGGTGCTTGTTTAAGACCATACAAGGACTTCAACAGCTTGCACACCATTTCCTCTTGACCTTCTAGTACATACCCATCTGGTTGATCCATATCGATTTCCTCCTCCAACTCTCCATTGAGGGAAGCTGTCTTAACATCCATTTGATGGACGAGTAGACCATGAGAGGCTGCCAGAGCGAGTAGTACTCGAATTGTGGTCAAGCGAGCAACTGGTGAATAAGTATCGAAAAAGTCCACGCCTTCTTTTTGGATATAACCCTTGGCCACAAGCCTTGCCTTGTACTTTTCAATTGTACCATCAAGCCTAAGTTTTTTCTTGAAAACCCATTTGCATCCTACAGGCTTGCACCCATATGGACGCTCAACGACTTCCCAAGTACCATTAGACATAATTGAGTCCATCTCACTGCGTACCGCTTCCTTCCAATAGTCAGCGTCAAAAGATGAATATGCCTCTTCAATGGTTCTTGGAGTATCATCCACAAGATATACAATGTAGTCATCTCCAAAAGACTTTGCAGTCCTTTGTCTCTTATTCTTTCGAGTTGCTACAATGTTATCCTCCTCAGAATTTTCCTCAAGCGTTTGATCAATGTGTTCTATCGGCGCAAAGTGCTCAGGGGATAAAATAGGTTCTTGACTAGAAGTGCTAGGTGCATTTTTCATAGGAAATTCATTCTCAAAAAATGTGGCATCTCTGGACTCAGTAATTGTACCAACACTCATGTCGGGTACTCCAGAATTTACTATTAAGAACCTATATTCCACACTGTGAATAGCATAACCAAGGAACACACAATCTACGGTCTTTGGTCCATGTTTAGGCTTTTTGGCTATAGGTACATTTACCTTGGCCAAACAGCCCCATGTACGCAGGTGAGAGAGATTTAATTTCTTTCTTTCCCATTCCACGAATGGTGTTACTTCCTTATGCTTAGTAGGAATTCTATTCAGGACATGACACGCAGTCAATATTGCCTCACCCCACCATTCCTTGGAAAGTCCTGCAGTGTCTAACATGACATTCACCATCTCAGTTAGAGTGCGGTTCTTTCTTTCGGCTACCCTGTTTGACTGGGGTGAATAGGGAGGCGTCCTCTCATGAATAATTCCATACTCTTCACAGAAAGAAGTAAACTCATTGGAAAAATACTCTCCACCTCTATCAGACCTCAACCGTTTGATTTTCCTTTCCAGTTGGTTTTCTACCTCAGCCTTATAGATCTTAAAGTAATGTAATGCTTCATCCTTTGTTTTCAATAGGTACACATAGTAGAATCTAGTGCAATCATCTATCAGTGTCATGAAATATTTCTTTCCCCCTTTAGTCAACACGCTGTTCATTTCGCACAGATCGGAATGAACAAGTTCTAGTGGTGCCAAATTCCTCGCCTCGAATGCCTTGTGAGGCTTGCGAGGTTGTTTCGATTGAACACAAGTATGGCACTTAGAGCCTTTGACTAAAGTGAATTTTGGAATTAAACTCATGTTGGCTAAGCGTGTCATACAACCAAAATTCACATGACAAAGTCGCGAATGCCACACATTGGACTCATCATTCTCGCTAATATGGTTCACAACATTATTATTACACATGTCATCCAAAGAAAAACGGAATAAGCCTCCGCTGTCATAGCCTTTTCCAATAAAAGTTCCATATTTAGATACGACAAATTTATTGGATTCAAACACAAATCTAAAACCATCTCTGCACAATAGAGAGCCGCTAACTAGATTCTTCTTTATTGAAGGGACATGCTGCATGTTCTTCAGCTGTACGGTCTTTCCCGAAGTAAACTTCAGATCGACCGTACCAACACCATGAACAGCCGCAAGCGATCCATTTCCCATCAACAAGGAGGAACCTCTCCCGACCTGATAAGAAGAAAACAGGGAAATGTCAGCACACACATTAATATTAGCACCAGTATCAACCCACCAATCAGGTGAATGACAGACAGAGAAAACTGTAGGTAAAAATTTACTATACCCCAATGTTCCTCCGCCCTCGCTAATGACCATGTTGGCAGACTTCTTGTCCTTGCGATGAGGACAATTCTTGGCCCAATGCCCAGGCTTACCGCACACAAAGCAGACGCCTTTGGCCTTTCGCTTGCCTTTCTTCTTAAAATTGGTAGTAGCCTTTAGTTTGACATTAGGCTTGACTTTCTTGTTGTTGTTGTGAGATGCGTGAGGGTTCTTCTTCTACACCAAATTGGCGCTAGAACCTCCCTTGATCTTTTTGCCCCGGTTGTCCTTTGCTCTCGTCTTCTCCTCAACACCCAAAGAGCCAATAAGATCAGTCACACTGAACTCTTGCCTCTTGTGTTTTAGAGAAGTAGCAAAGTCCGTCCAAGAAGGTGGCAATTTGGCAATAATGCCACCTGCCATAAACTTATCCGACAACTCACAGTTGTTGTGCTCAAGTTCCTTTGCCAACATCTGAATCTCATGAGCCTGTTCCAATACAGAACGGCCATCGACCATCTTTTAGTCATAGAACTGCTCCATGACATACAGCTCGCTGCCGGCGTCGGAAACCCCGAACTTGGCCTCAAGAGCATCCCACATGTCCTTCCCTGAAGGCATGTGCATATACACATCCACAATACTATCGGGGAGCACACTGATCAATGCTCCACGGAACAAGCAATCCGCAGCCTCGAACTTAGCCTCCTCCTCAGGGGAGAGAGGCGGTTCACTCGTTTTGCCCCGTGAAACAAAGAAACATTGCATCGCCGTCAACCACAAAAGTGCACGTGCTTTCCATCTTTTATAATTTGAACCATCGAAAGGATGTGGTTTTAGTGATGCAGCAAAGCCAACTATCGAAAAAGACCTATCAAGTTTTTGGATTGTTGGAAATTTGGTCATAATTCAGCATATTTTAATCCAAAATATTAAGACAATAAATATGATATTTGTAATTTGAGTAGATCTAGTGACATTGTTAGATGTGTACAACATGAGCATGCTTAATATAGAATAAGCATCAACATAGACAAGAGAACGCAATAATATTGCGACCGACAGCTGTAGGAAACGAAGAACGAACGGTAATAGTGAAACGTTATACCCCGAGAATGGCCATTCGCTGGAGTTTGAGGTAGTATTGCCTCTGTTGGTGTTGACGGGAGGCTCCTTCTCCTTGTCTCCAGTGTTGTTGTTGTCGCCGGTTATCGACATGTTGGTGAAGATGATGCAGAGCAGTCGCGCTTGAAGCGCTACCCAAAAACTTGATCGCCCGCCTACGCGTGCAGGTTCTCAAGCGGACGGAGTTTCGGAGGCACCTGCTCGTTCCGATCACCCGTGCGTGCGGGATGAACAGAACCGGGGAAAAGAGAGACAGCGTAGGAACAGAAGAAGAGTATCGCCAAGGAACAATAGTAGGAGGAAGACACACTCATTGAGGGCCTCTACCTTGCGTTATTTATATATAGAGAGATCTCCATTATCACACAAATAAATCTCATTTGTTGTGAAGGTTACCACAAAATAAATCTCATTTGTTGTGAAGGTTACCACACAATGAATCTTTCATTTGTTGTGAAGGTTACAACAAATAAATCTCTCATTTGTTGCGGATGTTACAACACAATGGATCTCTCATTTGTTGTGGAGGTTACAACACAATGAATTTCATTTTTTAATGGTGACTTTATTCTCGTCTATTACAAAACGGAAGAGCAGCAGGCAGGCTTGGCTCGGTCGGCCGCCTCGCCTCGCTACGCCAACGGCTGAGGCCGACTCGGCGCGCGCGCATGCGTGTGGCAGTCCAACCATCACCTCAACCGGTCAACAGGAAATCCCCAATATCACCCTATTTAAGTTGAGGTTCTTCCGCCTAAATTTCCAAGGCAGTATTATTGTCTCTAACATTACTTGTGGGCTATTGAGATTTTAATTGAATTAAATTGTGCCTAGCCCATTTATTCCAACAGATGTCTTGGTGAGGGCTCTTAAAAAGTCTACTTTCAAATTAAAGTGTTCTGAATATAACTCGAATGATGTGTGAATTCGGAGCTGATGCTCATCCTTCAACAGCTGGTTGGAAGAAGCATGATGATTGCATGCATTGGTGCTTGCGAGGGCAAACAGATACTTGGAACGATTTGCTACCAGCGAATCGCGTGGCAATCGAGAGTGAGTGAGCCTGACAAAAGTTGGAGACCTTGTTTGAGAAATTCCCCCGAGATAATTTTGGGGTTAAAATACGATGAAGCATCAATTCGTTGCCTGATTAGTACAACACTGTTGTGATCGAAGTTTCCACTGTATGTTGACCATGTAAAGTCAACTTCATTTCTGTGTGTGTTTTGGAGGTGGGTGAGGGTCTGTTCAAATATCTATGTTAGTTTAGAGTAGGTTACAGTGTTTCTGTTTATTTGAACAAATGAACACTGCTGTTTTTAGTAGCAGATTTAAGACTGATGAAACCTTGTGAGATCTCATACCTAACCCAAATTTAGTGCCAAAAAAAAAGATTGTCATTTGGTTGATTGTTGACCCAGATGAATTAAGTAGTATTTCTCAACATTTCCTTCTTTTTCGAAAGTCGATCATCCAATCATTTGCAAGATCAAATAGAAAAATCTTGTACCGTAACCATGTATGTCGATAACTTGATGTTGTCATATGATGGTTGCATGCTTGCATGTTTGCCCTCGACATGCCAAGCACAAATATGTTTACGCCGACTCGATCGATTGACCAATACACGCATATATTTACCTGCGCAAACAAACACTTGACACCAAAATTAACAATTCAAATAACTATTTAAACCATCTAGATTCCCCCTACGTGCAAACTGCAACCCAATTATTAATTAGAGAGTATACTACTGTACTAATTAATTTCAATCACAATCCCGTCTTGTGTTGCTCTCCTCACGTCGTCGATCGATCGAATTCATCTCGTTTTCTGCGCTACGTGCTCGCCATGTCGTCCTCGTCACAAAACAAGCTCAAAAAACTATATAATCTCACGCAGAAACCCAGATGAATAATGCACAGCTCACGGCAGCACAGAATTGTTTTCCCTTTCGATCGATCAAGATGACGAGGACGCCGGCGTCTCTCTCCTTGGCCGTCGTCGCCGTCTCGGCGGCGGCGGCGGCGCTCCTCCTCGCCGCGCTGGTGGCGGCGGACGGCCAGAAACAACAAGGCTACGTGCAGCCGGCGTACCGGCGGCCGGCCGCCGGGCTGAAGGCCGACTACTACCACCAGTCGTGCCCGGACATGGAGGGCATCGTCCAGCGAGCCGTCAAGAAGGCCATCGCCGCCGACTCCACCCTCGCCCCCGCCCTCCTCCGCCTCTTCTTCCACGACTTCGCCGTCGGGGTACGTACGCCACGAACGAGCTCGCCGTCGCCGTGCCAGCCTGACATGACATCTCCACCATTCCGGCAATGGCGGCTAATCGCGATGTGATGGATATTGGATTGCGTGCAGGGGATCGACGCGTCCGTGCTGGTGGACTCGCCGGGGAGCGAGAGGTACGCCAAGGCGAGCAAGACGCTGCGCGGGTTCGAGCTCATCGAGTCCATCAAGGCCGAGCTGGAGGCCAAGTGCCCCAAGACCGTCTCCTGCGCCGACATCCTCGCCGCCGCCGCCCGCGACGCCAGCACCGAGGCAAGCTCAGCTCACACACTCTAGTAATCTACTCTCGCCGGCGGCGTACGGCGGCGGCGGCGCGCGTGGCTAACGGTGTTCGTGCGTGCAGGTGAAGGTGGACTACTGGCCGCTGATGTACGGGAGGAAGGACGGGAGGAGGTCGAGCATGGTGGACGCCGACCAGTACGTGCCCATGGGGCGGGAGAGCGTCACCGACCTCATCGCCTTCTTCGAGTCGAGGGGGCTCACCGTGCTGGACCTCGCCGTGCTCTCCGGCGCGCACACCATCGGCCGCGCCACGTGCGCCGCCGTGAAGCCGAGGCTGTGGGACTACGCCGGCACGGGGAGGCCCGACGCCAGCATGAGCCCGCGGTACGGCGACTTCCTCCGCCGCAAGTGCGCCGCCGCCGGCGACGGCGGGTACGTCTACCTCGACGCCGACACGCCGACGGAGTTCGACAACGGCTACTACAAGAACCTGCTGCGCGCCATGGGCCTCCTGGAGACGGACCAGAAGCTGCTGCCGGACTCGAGGACGGGGGAGTTCGTCAGGCAGCTCGCCGGCGCGCGCCCGGAGCTGATCAGGCACCAGTTCGCCGACTCCATGCGCCGCCTCGGCGCCGCGCAGGTGCTCACCGGCGACGAAGGCGAGGTCCGCCTCAAGTGCTCCGCCATCAACAGCAACTCCTACTGATTGATTGATCTGATTAGCATATATGTCAATATATCGAATTATATTATCGATCGATATCTATTATCAATTGCTTATGCGAGTAATGTAACTGGTTTTTCATTTTGGCTTCTTGGTAATTTCCTCAGGAGAAAAAAAAATTGCTTGTGTTTTGGAGCTTAATTCTCTTCAATTTGTTCGGTAATACTACATTTGAGATGGTGTTGTATGGTGTAAGAGTGTAAGACAGAGTCATGTTTTATGCTTAAATCATGATATTGCATCTGAAGTTGATCTGGACAAAGTTTTGAGGCCTTGTAATTCACCCTCTCTGATTCCTGGTACAAGTCCATTGCGCCGCCCTCAACTATGGCAAGTTTAATTTGCATATCCCCAAATTTCAAAACATATACTCATCAACTATAAAAATCGGATCTATTTTACCTCTCTAAACGATTTTAATGGCAGTTTTAAGCTACATAGTGATTTAACATGCTGACATGGTGCCTATGCGGTGCTCAGTCCGATTTTTTATTAAAAAAGATGGGACTCACATATAAACCTTTAAAAAAATAAAAATAGTAGAACCCATATGTCATCCTCTCTCTTCTTCCGTGTCCACCCCTTTTCTCCATTTCCCTTCACTTGCCCTTTTCTCTCCGTCTCTCTCCTAGCAGAGAGAGAGATGCCGTCAGGCCGACAACGGCACCTAGGCTAAACAAGCTTCGCTGTCACACCACCGTACGTGGAGTATGGTGTTGTAGGAGAGAAGTGTGATGAGCTTGACGGCAACGATGGCCATCTGCCAGCAAGAACGCACTAAGATGGGCCCTATTGATATTTTTTTTTTACTTTTTCCTGAGTTATATGTGGGTTCCATCTATTTCTTTCTCTCTTTTTCTTTTACAAAAATGCCATGTAAGCACAACGTCACATTAAAAAAAAAAGTAAAAGTGACATAGGCGCCACAGGATAAAACCACTATCAAGACCATCTAAGAAGGTAAATTTATTCGGTTTTAATAATTAAGGGAGTCACTAACTCACTATCTTAGATTTTGCGGTTAAAGAGTGTGACCAAGCTCCGTCAATAGTCGAGGGAGGCAAATGGACTGTTTCCTTTTCGAAAAGGAAAGGAAAAGGTACACCGAAGGTCCCTCAACTTGTCATCGAGTTATAAAATCGTCCCCCAACCACAAAACCAGATACCCAACATCCCTTAACTAATCAAAACCGGTCACAAATGGTCCTTTGGTGGTTTTGACCCCGGTTTTATCCTACGTGGCGGCTGAGTCAGCGTGGGACCCACGTGAGCCCCATTTGTTAGACTGCTACATCAGCCTCCTCTCTCTCTTTTCCTTCCCCTCTTCTCTCCCTTCCTCGTCTCTCTCTCTCCCTTCTCTGACCCATGGCTGCCGCCGCCGCCTTCTCAAACTCTTCGCCCGCCTCGCCGTCCTCGGCTCCCCCACTAAGCGTCGCACCGCCGCCGCTGACTTCCGTCTCCTTCCACGCGGAAGCCCAATCAGGTGGTGGCCATCTCGCCGCCACTTCCACTCTCGCTCGGCACCAGCATCGTCCCGGCTGTCATCGTCATCGTGGGCGCCGCGTCCATCCCGGACACGCCTAACAGCTTCGCGCTGCGTGGGAGGCTCGACGAGGCCCGCGACTCGCTGCGGTGCATCCGCAGGGCCTGGGCAGCCACCGCCACGTCGACACCGAGCTCAAGGATATCGTCCGCGCTCCTGAGGAGGACCGGAGGTACGAGTCGGGCGCGTTGTGGTGGCTTCTTCGTCGCGAGTACCGGCCGCACTTGGTGATGGTCGTGCTAATCATGGTGTTCAACGAGATGACGGGCGGGGTCGTGGTGGCATCTTCACGCCGCTCCTCTTCTACACCAACCCGCCGCTGCCACCGACGCAGCACGACTTCGCCGTGTGCCCCGGCGTCGACGCATTCCTCGCCACAGCGGCGTGCGCGTTCGAGCTCGTCGTTTTCACCGCGGGCCTCCCCGAGTACGCGTCCCTCGTCCTCGATCGCCTTGACCCGCGCGGCATCCTCTTCGCCCACCGCCTCTACCGCGGCGCGTGCTGTGACACCGGCAATGGGAGGCTCGTCAAGGACCTCGCCGCCGCCGACGCCGCCTCGCCCTGCCAATCTCCGCCGCCGCATCGCCGGTCGGCCATCGGACCTCCTCGCCGTCTTTGCGCCCGACTTCGACGCCGCGGTGGGGGGCCTCTTCGCGCACCCCGACGGCCGCGTGCCGCGCAGTCGAGGAGGGTGGGGCCGCCGCGCTCGCCTCCGACGAGGCCGATGCCATGTCGCCCCCCGCCGTGTCGTCGCCGCCGTTGCTCTGCCTCGTGGGCCTCGTGGGTGGCAGCCAGCGGGGGAGCCCGCGCGCCGCTCCTCCCCCCGCCGCCCGCTCCCTCCCCTCGCCGCCCGCTCGCGCGCTGCTCCCCCCCACCGCTGCCGCGTCGCCCGTCGCAACCATGGGTCAGAGAAGGGAGAGAGAGAGAGATGAGGAACGGAGAGAAGAGGGGAAAAGAGGGAGAGGAGGCTGATGTGGCAGCCTGACATATGGGGCCCACGTGGGTCCCACGCTGACTCAGCCGTCACGTAGGACAAAACCGGGGTCAAAACCACGGAACGACCATTTGTGATCGGTTTTGGTTAGTTAAGGGACGTTGGATATTTGGTTTTGCGGTTGGGGGACGATTTTGTAACTCGATGACAAGTTGAGGGACCTTCGGTGTACTTTTTCCAAAAGGAAATCAGTACCAGCTCATGTAGTAGATTAGCCCATTACACAATCCATCACAGGCCCATTAAACAGTAGTGACGATGCTTCAATTCAAACTTAACAACATCCTAGCACCAATACCTTTCTAAAATTATTGGATGTATGAAAATCGTATCTAGAAATTACCAAAAAATTAATTTCATAATGTAATTTCATTTTATTTCCCAAACATTTTTTTTAGATGCATGGAAGATCAAATTTGTATTTTAAAACCTTATAAATATATAAAACTTACATTATTTGTGTTTCATAGTATTAAAAAGCTACTAACTCCGTTTTGAAAGATATGATGTCGTTAATTTTTTTTTTACATGAAGTTTACCATTCATTTTACTAAAAAAATCATGGAAGTATTACATATTTTGTTGTAACTTGTCTTACTATTGGTACTTTAACCATAATACTATATATATTACATATTTATATTAAATTTCAAAATAAAGCGAGTAGTAATTTTATTTTCAGACTTTACTTTTATATCGCTAAAAACACGTGTATAAAAATTTTATTCACATAATACTTTTCATTTGGAAATATGTCGCTTGGGGCATGAGATTTCTCTCTGGATGTGTCAATCCATGATTCCATGGACGTGTCAGTCACACACTGGCACCATTTCGCCATCTCGCTGAACAGTTGGGCAGCAGGGATCGAGCTGCGCTTGATTACAGCAGCATAGGACACGGTGGCAATTAATTGAATGATCTTTTGCATGCATGTCCAGCCACTTGGGGTCAAGACTCGAAAGGTAAATTCCCAACAACAAGATCGACGAGAGGAACAAACAGATGAGTGGTGTGGGCGTGTGCAAATGAAATGAAATGAGAGAACATGGAGGGTCTTGGTACAGAGTAACATGAGGTCCATCACGGTTTTTTGGGGAGCAGGAAAACCGTACAGGGCTCATGTCGCCGTCCGTGCATGTTCTTGATTATTAGCAGGTGAGATCAGCGAGAGAATTATGAGGGATGTGGAAAGGAACGGAAAACGGCAACTTGATGGAATTTGTCGGTATAAATTACGTGGAAGATTTGTAGAATATATACAAGTTTTTAAAACATTATTCTTAAAATATACGTATAGTAGTGTGGAATGTTAACATTGCGTATTAACATCCTGAGGAGACCGACAGAAGGGAAGGGAAGAAAAGCATAACAAAATATTTTAGGAGTCACTACTACAAAAAAGCACTTCGGTGCCGGTTGGTAACCCCCTTAGATGCTGGTTTTCCTAACCGGCACCATGGAGGCGCCACTGATTAGTGCACCGGCGCCACTGTCATTTTAAAAACCAACACCAATATGTAATCAACGAGCAAAAAAACATAAGCCAGCTCGAGCTCGAGCCGACTCTAGCCGATTAACTCCCACATGAACCCACATGACCAAAGAAACAAATGATGAATAGATTCCACATCAACAGATGAACAAGAACGACACAAAATCTCACATCAATTCTCATAGCAACAAATGAACTCTCACATGAACAAGAACGCATCTCAAACAAATCACAAAGAGGGAGGGAGGGGGAGAGATGGATCCGCCGACCACCGATGCTGTCTCACCTCCAGCCGACGCCGCACCTCCAGATCCGGTGCGGGCCACCTCCGTCCCGCCGTCTCCATCCACGGGCCGTCACCGGGTTCTCCCCTCCTGCCAGATCTGATGGAGGGGAGCACGCCGCCGCCGGACCAGCACCTCCCGTCCCACCGGATTTGGCGGAGGGGAGAACCCCGCCATGCTGCCGCCGTGGTGAATGGAGGAGGAGAGGTGAAGGAAATGTGGAGAGGAAGAGAGAAGGAGAGAAGGAAGAAGAAGAGAGAGGAGAGGGGCGGTGGAGACGGGATGGAGAGGGAGAGAGAGAGAAGTGGATAAGGATGGGCGAAAGAGGAGTGGATTCGGCTCGGCTTAAGATGGGTGTCAGTTTTGACTGAAAACCGGCATATATTTCTTTTGTCCACAAAGTTGCCGAGTCCAAGGTGGCCCCCACGCCAACTAAAAGATGCCAGATTTAATTTAAAACCGGCATCTATTTCTGTCAGGGGTAAAATGTACCGGTTTCCTATTAGGAGATAAAGATGCCGGTTCTTGCTATTTTGGCGGGTTGGCGGGCGTGTTGGCGGGAAAGGTATTATAGGTACCGGTTTTACCACTTTTGCCGAACAAGTAATTGCGGAGATTCGTGCCGGAACGTCCGCTTTGCATTTTAAAGGCCATGTTTGAAGTCATTACCCTTAACCGTAAGGAGGGGGATGCCTAAGGCTAGGTGTCGGCATCTATTTGATGTTTTGTAGTAGTGAGTCTTTACCAGCAGGTAGATAAGTAGGACCAGACATCGACGAATGAGGTTAGCTAGATGGCTTCGATAAGAAAGGTTGGCGATATAGGCATCGAGGAGGAGACGAGCAAGAACATCATGGTAGCTGTGAAAGAGGAGAGCCCAACATGGCAAAGAAGGGAGTTAGTGTTAAGTCCATCCATCTAGAGATGGAGAATTATTGAGGGTACTCTACAACGTTGTCCATGCAGTGATAATCATTGACATGTAGATTTATGTGTCCTATCTAATCATCTCCTCACAGTGGCGAAGCCAGAAATTACTAAAGAGTAGGGCTAACCTAGGGCTCATCTAATAAGTTGTTGATTTTCCTCTAAACTTACATGGTGATTTAACATAATTTATACATGATTTTGGAAGCAAGCCTAGGGCTGCCTCCGCCCCTGTCTCCCCATAACTATCACTTGATGAGACGTGTTAATGTTAATAAGACCCTAGTTAAAAATTCTGCTTTCCACCGCTAGTCCCGAGCTAGAGGGGGATAGAGAAAAGGAAAGTGAAATCGGTGTTTGAAATGTCTGCATAAATCTTGTGACGAACTAATAGCAAATATTCGATAATCAACTTTAACCTTATTTCACAAGACAAGTAATAATTAAGAGCCAATTTGATAGAGCTCTAAATCTGTAGTGGATTTGAAGTTATGGAGATAAAAAAAGGTAACCCCACCATTCCTATATATTTTCTAGAGCAGATCGATTTACTCCTTAAAGTTGAGAATTAAGTAGCGTTTGGTCTGCTCTAGCTTCACCGGATACGGATTCGGGATTTAGAACCTAGCAAAACAGACCCTAAGAGCAACTCCAAGAGATTATGTATATGATTAGCTAAGTTTAGAGAGAAAAGAGGTCTGTAAAAACGAAAAAAGATCCCAAACAGAGGGGTAAAACCAACAGCCTAGCTAAATATTGACTCTCCATATTCAAAAGGGTCCACGTCACGGCTCCCGTTCTTCCGGACCGGTTGACTCCGTGACTTCTCGTTTCTCCGCCGCCGCCGCTGGTTTCCGGCCATCGCTTGGACGTCGTTCACAGCCGGCTGCTTCCTTCTGCACGTCGCTGCCTCTCGTTGCACCACGTCGCCGTCGGCAGATCGTTTATGCACGCCGCGCGCCTCCTTGTTGCGTCATCAGGCCGCCGCCGGCCACTCATCCAACAGGTGCGTACACTATCGCCATGTAGAGGAAGATTGGTACTGCAGTCTTGTGTGAATTCAATTAACATCAGTAGAAATTGATCAGTCTTGCGTGCAGGGTATGGAGTCCGATGATGAATTTAATGAGTTCGTAATGAACGAATTGATTGATCCCTCTTCGTCGGATGAGGAGCATGATCTATTTTTTGGTGCTGCGCAAATGATCATTGAGGAATCAGTAAATAATCCGGGTCGAATTGGATCTGTTCATGGACATGAGGTAGTGCATCGGGATAGACTATTGTGGCACAATCTTCTTTACAAAGACTATTTCTCAGATAATCCAACGTTTGGACCAAACATCTTTAGACGCAGGTTCGCATGTTCTCTATAATGTTTATGTAATTTTTATGTGCCGTGTTTTATCGTATTGCTAATTTAATTTAATTGCATCATGATATAGGTTTCGGATGAGGCTACATGTATTTCTTCGCATAATGAAAGCTGTTGAGGAACATGACGATTATTTTAAGCAGAAGAGGAATGCAGTCGGTGTGCTCGGATTATCTTGTCTGCAGAAGGTAGTAGCGGCTTTCCGTATGTTGGCTTATGGAGTACCAGCTGATGCTTTGGACGAGTACATTCGTATTGGTGAGAGCACCGCTCTAGAAGCTTTGAGAAAGTTTGTTGCAGCAGTTGTTGAGGTTTTTGGGCCAGAGTACATGAGGAAGCTTAATGAACAGGATACTGCTAGGTTACTTACAATTGGAGCGAGCAGAAGATTTCCTAGTATGCTAGGTTCCACAGATTGTATGCATTGGAGCCGGAAGAATTGTCCTACTGCATGGCACGGGATGTATAGGGGCTATAAAAAGGAGCCTACAATTATACTGGAAGTAGTTGCATCTAAAGTAATGTAACTACTATCGAGCTGAATAAAATTATATGCAATGTGGACATTTGCAGCAATGTAAATAACATAGTATTATCCTTTTAATTTACCTACTCTCTTGCAATTGTAAACTATCTTATTTTGTGGAAATTATTGTGATGTGAATGCATGATGGAAGATTTAGAGCAAAACGGGACTCAGGGTAGGTCCTGTTTATTTACTTGCAAAGAAGAAGCAATTTGATCTGGATGAATCTTTCATTCAAATGTACTGTACTAACAAGTAGCTACTCTGGTCAGGTGCGAAGAAAGACAGCAATTTTATTTCCAGAAACCTACAGCCAACATGAATGCAATCCCAAAATCCTCAGGTAGAATACAGAACGAGCTAAACTTCCTGTGATCCAGTCATCCAACTAACAGCAAAGGGTTTGACAGACGTAGATAGTGAGTCTCACCTGTGCAGACCTCCTCATCGGTGACTTGCTCACCGATGAACAGACCTTGTGCCTTCCAACCATCGACGCCTATTGGAGGAACCACCCGATGGCGCATCGATCCAATACCCGACTGATCCAAGTCCCCTTCCGGGCGATGAGCATCCTGATCCAAGACCCTAGCCGCCGTTGAAGCAGGACGCGGCAGCCTCCACATGGCGAGACGAAGGCCGGGGCCAGAGCGGCGCGACGGCGGAAGGGCGGGGGCGCTAGACGGCAGGACCGACGACGGCGCGGGACGGCGGGACAGGTGCGACGGCGTAGCACGGCGGGAAGGCGAGGCGCCGGGACCGATTGGGCGGGAGCGCGCGGGCGGGAAACGAGCGCGTGCGCGGGAGAGAGGCGATTGCGAGCGGGATGGCCACTGCAAATATGCAGGACGAGGGGCGACGGATGTCGAACGGGATCGCGAGCGGAGCGAGACACCGAGTGTGTTGGACCCTGGTTTTGACTCGTTTTGTTTTTTTTTTTTACCGATCCAAACCAGATAGCTAGATTGTTGGAGTTGCTCTTAAGAGATGCTCCCTCCTTCCAAAAGCCTAAAACTTAGGGCCCGTTTAGATCCTTCAAAATGGCAAAACTTTTGCCATTTTGAACCACTTTTTGGTAAAATGGATCTAAACACTAGTTTCAAAAGTTGACAACTTTGTATTTGTCATTTGGCAGTTTGGACTAGCAAATTTCACCAAAAAGTGCTTTGGGACGCGCATTGCCCCCGGTCGGTCATGCGCTCTCTCTCTTACCCCCGCTCTCTCTCTCTCTCTTCCCTCGCACGCTCGCTCTCTCTCATCTCGCCCCCAAAATTTCCTCATCTCGCCCGCCTCCTACTCCGCCGACGCCGTTCACGCCCGCCTCCGCCACCGCCGATTTTGCTCGCCGTAGCTGCTCACGGCAGCTTTCGGCTTCACCGATCTCGCCAGCCGCATCAATCCGGGGCGGAGATGGACGGCGACGGCTCCGGCACGAGGGACTTCATGTCGCAGTCCGATTCACACGCCTCCCCCGACAGGCTCGGCCCCTACACCGACTCCCCGTACTACTTCACTGGATCTGGCAGCGGCAGTGCTTTCCAGGATAGTGTTGCTGCGAAAAAACAAATTTGGTCGTTAACAGATAGGCATGGCCGCCCTTGACCTCAACTCCGGCGGGGAGGGGTGGCCGGATCTGGAAAGCTACGAGGGTTTTTTATTTTTTGGTTTTTTTTTCAAAAGTCTAAGTTCAATTTGTAGTTACTATGTGCTAAATTAAATTGTTAATCGGAACCTAAAAAGTCATTTTTTTACTTATTGGTTGCATGTTCATTGATTTTATCACATTGTGAAAGAATTAATTACTCCTTAGTCTTAATGCCAAAAGAAATAGGGTTAGACTTTTGGATGGAGGGAGTACACAATGTTTTCCATTGCCACTGCTAGTAACGGCGGTGGGGGCATTTAGGCCCCAGTCTTTTGATTGGGACGATACAAATCTATCTATTATATACTAAAAGTCCATTAAACTTCCTATAAACGCTCTCAAGCCGCCACGTGGCACTTCTACAAACGCTCCTAGGCCGCCACGTGGCAATGTCTAATCTCACCGTCGATTTTCACTTAAATCGGTGGACCCGATAATTTGGACCATTAGATTAGATTAGATGTATTTGATTTAAAAAGAAACTAATACCTTACTATTCACCGGAAAAAGAAAACAAATTAAACTGATTTTAGTCCTTCCCCGTACCCCGCGCGGACATATGCATCTATCCCTGTATATACGTATGTACAGTTAACGTACTAACGTACATACGTAAGAATAGAAAATAATGAATCTTACCTTAGATTGGATGTATTTTATTTAAAAAGAAACTCATACCTTACTTCACCGGAAAAAGAAAACAAAAACACTTACTTCACCGGAAAAAGAAAATAAAAACACGAGTACTCCATATGTACGTACATACGTAAGAATAAAAAAACAATGAATATATTACCTATTGTTTATTTAAAGAAAAAAACTATGCACAGACTTACTGTAAAAAAACAAAGAAAAAACATACGTGTGTAGTACCATAAAAAATCGATTATCTTTAAAATAGAGTTTTCTAATATTTAAAGATAAAATCTATTACTATATAAATTTAAGCAAATATCACCGCCGATTTTTAATTAAATTGGTGAACCAAATAGTTTAAACCATTAGATATATTTTATTTTGAAAACTAATAACTTATTATTCTGTGTACGTATACGGGAGAACTATATAACAATTAGGCTAGAAAAAGAAAAAAAAACATAAGTAATCCCTACGTACATACGACTTGGAAAAATAAATAAAGCTTAACCGCTATCCATCGAAAGTTCGGAACAAAGAAAAATCTACTCACGGTGGTCTTTTGAAATAGTATTTTCAAAATCCTTTACTATAAAAACAAAAAAAATGCGTATCATTCGAAAAAGATCGATGGTCTTTTGAAATAGTATTATATACTATTTAAAGATAAATATATTACTCTACAAATTTACGTAAATATACGTAGTTAAACTAAATCTATATTATATATATGAAATATCCCATCAATGATCTTTGTTCGTTCGATCTTAACATACAAGGCTGATATATATAATAATTAATGTTTTGATAATTTCTTATTTCACATCATATTTTAGGGTGTCAAATATCACTCGACAAATATACTATACTAATTTAAATTTACATTTGTGAAAATGAAAACAACACAATTTAGTTGTTTCATTTTACACCGTTAGATTAATTGTTTCTCCTATATACAGATATATGAGAAATATATAACTGTTGACCAGAAAAAGTACTCCGTACGTACATATGGTTGAAAAAAATAATAATGCTTACATATTGTTTGCCGGAATAACATAAAACATATTTATGATAAAGCCCAAAAAATGGGCAGTCCTTAAAAAATAATTTTCTACAATTTAAAGATAAAAATATAATAATCTTCAAATTTACACAAATGTAAAAATAAAATATCCAATCAATGCTTTTAAGCATTCTATCTTTTAAATTATTTTAAAATTATATATCCAATTTGTGATCCGGTTGTATTCCTTTAAATAAATAAACTACTAATATCTATAGCCATAAATACATCACAAATATGGAGCCGGCATGTAATACTTAATGTTATGATAATTATTTCACATCATATTTTAGGTGTGAATAACACTTGACAAATATACAACACTAATTTAAATGTACATATGTATTCTCCAAATTACTAAAGGTGTCTCATGTGATTAGAAACAATAGATGTGGAAAACAAACCGGATACCGAACGAACATGCACTACAGTATACATATTTGTCAAAATATGATACGGTACTTTGGAGATTATCGTGGTAATATTTAGAAAATCATTGTCTTGGTTACGTATAAATTCTTCTATTGTTTTGGGATAAAATTTACCTCCTTCGATTTATGTGACAGGGGGAATATAAGTAATATAAGTCTATATTTGATCACATGAAGAAGTATCATTAGTTATATTTTTAATAGAAAATATATTTCATTAATATATAATAAAATTAAAATGTTACCTAAAGTCATCTATAGCATACAAAACAAAAAATGTTATATAAAGTTTGGAAACTCCAAATTTTTTTTAAAAAAATCACACACAATATAAATAGATATGAACTAACTCTATTATTGGGACATATTTTTTCTAATAAATTTGAGGATATACAGGTTCAAGTAATACGCCCAACAGTTATTAACGAACATACGTTTAAAATAGAGTAAAACAATATTTCAAAAATGTCATCCACACATAAATATTCATAATAATAAAATTTCAAACAAGATTAAACAACATGCTCGCGCGTATGCGCGGGCTACCTTCCTAATTCTACTAAAATGTCAAATTGCTAAATGGTGTGAAAACTTTCTGTATTGGAGTTGTTAAAAAATACCAAATAAATGTATTTTCCGGTTTATAATAATTGCAACTTAATTAATCATACACCAATAACTTTTATGTTTCATGTGCCCTTAATCCTCATCTTGAGATGTACTTGATATTGCAGTGGCAAGATATGTCTGGTTTCAATCCCCAACATGCTCACAATTTCTTCTTAGAAATGTTCTTTCCCTCCAAATCGCGTTTCTTAATCCTCATCTGCATCCGTTGCTTAGGGCCATCTAGAAACAGAGCTACCGGTAGCCAATCAAGAAAATTAGCTGGGGGGCGAAGCCCATATATTCCCGGTCACTAGAGATCAGAGTGGCATCGATCGGTTGCATTGCATTTTAGCCTCCTCCCCCAAAGCAGGTAGGGTGCCGGGGGTGGGGAGGCACGTCGCGTGCCGCGAGGAGGTCCCCAGCCCGCAACCTGCCGGCGAACCTCGCAACAGAAAGGGACCCGGCCTACCCATCCATCCATCCATCGATCTCTCGATCGGATGCCAACCTTTTCGCCATTTCGCCCTCGCGCCGCTGAGCATACAGTGGCCCCAGCCAGCCACAGCCACCCAGCCAACGACGACGCTAGCTAAGCTTAAGCTAAAGCTAGTAGTAGCAGAGCTAGCTAGCACAGCAGCTGCATGGATGGATCGGTCTCATCATCCTCGATCGCGCTAGCAACGAATGCTACCTTACAACGACATCCGTTCTGCCGCCCCGGCCGGCTGGGTTGTTATATTTTTATCATGGAAACAACAAATAATCGGAAAGCGAAGGGATATGATAATATTATTATGATTTCTGAATTATTATTATGATGTCAGGCTTTATTTTTGGATTGGTGGCCCGGTGGATCTTGGATAGCTTCTTTTTTTTTTTTTGCGTTGGCACGTTGGTACGCTACAGTGCTACTTCGGTCTTGGAAAAAAAACGCGGCTTATTCTATTGCGGTATTTGCAGATTACACCACCTTTGATTTTTTTTTTGTTGTATTATAAGTACAAAGTGTCTATGTATAACCTTACTCATTAATATATTTAAAAAATAATTATTTTACTACTATGACCTTCTATGTCATGGGTTCATAGAGGAGAGTGTTATGGTTATAGATAAGTCATACCTCCTGTCCTACAACTTATAGGATATACAAATACAACATACCTTCATGGCAAAATATATTTCCGTATATGATAAGGAAATTTACAAAATACTATAAAAATCATCTTCACGGGTAGGTGAATAATAGAGTTCTACTCAGAGAGGATCGGGTTTATATTATATTGTGTGGGTCCGTTGTCTCCGAGTTCTATTTAGAGACTAATGTGACTCACGGTATAAAAGGCACACCCCCTGAGGGGTTTAGATCATCAAATTTTATTGCCCATACGCCCACCATAGTCTACAAATCGGAGGGCGCGAAGCATACTCGTCGAGAGATCTCGTCACATCATCTCGACGAGGATCTCGCTGGTAGCGTCGGATTCGTCTGTTCTCGTTATATTATGTGATTTTCCATATCAATCTCATATAAACTGAATTAGAGCAATTACCTTATAAGGGGTCTGAACCAATATAATCTTTGTCTTCTTGTTTGCTTCATGTCGTATTGTGTAGATCCTCGTACCAACGCATCTCAATACCCTATTCATCCTGTCTACGGGTATCATCCGTCGACAGAGAGACAACAGTAGACTAACTAGGAAAGAAACTAGACAAAATAAGAAGAGGTTACATAAATGTGTATTACGATAGACCCATATTACTAAGGATGGATATATATATATATATATACTGGGCTTATATACTGGGATATACAAGTATAGACCAAGCACCAGGCCCAACGGATATTTTTTCTTTGCACAACATGGAAAGGAGCGGATGGATGACGACCCTTTAAAGTAGGAGTAGTAGATATTTGCTGATATTTCTTTTTCAAAAATAAAAAGAAAAGGATATGACAAATGGATAGAAATAACATACAAGACTATGTCTCAATTTGATGAGTTTTTGATAGCTGTAAGCCTGTAACTTCTTCTAAAATCTCAATCTCAAGTTCTCGTAAATAGTCTAAGTTTTCACCTTGATTATGGAAATCTATAGTTGCAGGAATTAGAAATTTAATTAGAAGATTCTCAGCAGCTTTTGCTCTTACATGTCAGTGGACATATTAAAAGCTAGCTCTCCATTTTCCCTTGTGTTTTATAATTGATATACAATATTATTAGTTACAATTCATTTACTTAATTTTCAGAGCTACAATAATGTTCATTCAAGCCCTTTCTTCATCAATATGCATGTTCGGCCGGATTATACTGGTGAACTCTCAAGATTCCAATATTAAATTGTCATTTTATACAAACTGAAAGGAATTCAAACATTCACGTAAAGCACATTTAGAATTCCTTTTAGTTGTCTCCTCAAGGTTCTCTTTTCTCGTGGGTGATATATCACTGCTAGAAAATGCATTATCGCCGGTGGTGGAAATGTGTCTTCGGCGAGGCGGCCGTCCGCCTGTAAGCAAACGCGCCGTCCGCATGCGAAGATATATATCTGCGATAGAATTAAATTATCATAACTATTGCAGATATATATTTCACCAAAATTACTCCTGCCTTTCCAACGGCCCCTCACAGAGTCACAAGTCACGACTGCCTATTTCACTTTGGAACCTTTTTGACTGGGAAGTAGCTTTTGTAGAGTACTTTGGAGCCCTGATTATGGCCGAATTCCATGCATTGGGTTGAGACTAACTGTTCATATACATCTCTCAAGATAGGGGAGCCGAATCCGGCTACTATGGTTGTTGGAGTGTTCAACACATGGAGCTACAAGCTGCATTTGCTGCTAATTAGCAAGTGGCCAAAAGATTGGCCAACATTTTGCGTGTGGCTGGATCTGAACTGATTGATATATAATATGGTTAAGCACTAGAGGTTCCTTAAAAACAAGTACATGAAAAGAATATCAATATGATGCATGCATATGAGATCTATCTAAAGATTGAGAGTTATCTGGTGCCTGTGGGGTTTAGAATGCAATTAGATTTAATCAGGACAAACTCTTTTGTTTATGCATATGGAGGACTGATCATTAAATGAGTAATGGAAAGTTCTATTCAGAATATATCTAGGCAAAAGCCAACAAACAACAAAAGTGCAAAAGATCTCCATGTGCATGCATGAACCCCATGGTCAATGGCTTAGGCTGAAATTGATGTGTCTGCGATCAGCATGTCTGTGGAAGATTGCTCCAAATCAATTCATCCATCCACAAAAAGACAACACAAATTTTGACCTGCCGACAATTAATCAGGATAAATATGCAGTCATTTTCTCTGAAAATTCAGGATCCAACCTGTACCTTGCTGCCGGGTTTACAGGTGAAATTGATGGGATGGAAATCGGTAAAATTCAATAGAATTTGGTGGACATAGATGGGCCAGGGATCGATAGATTCAGTAGAATTTGACGAAATTCGAGCAAATAACCACGATGACGTACCGGATTGATATAGGTGATTCGCTGAGGTTCGAGAACGATGGATTCCATATTTTGGGATAGTGAAAGTTATTGTAGCAAGATGATATAATGAATATAATAATTTGGTTTGGCATATCTATCTATTATTATAAAAGTTTAAGATGTTTTTGCTTGAATATTTTGTACGTCGTCTCCTATTGGCTGACGTCGAGTCCGTGTCGATTTCCTCCGTAACCAGAGCTTTTGATCGATTACTGTTGTATTTAATTAATCAGATGGCTCTCACTTGGTCAGGTAGTGGCACAGATAGGTGTCTTATACATGCGACAGTGCTATTGGTTGGTGCTACTAACACAAGATTAATTTTCTGGTCCCTGTGGATTAATGATTATAATCCTCCTTGAATAAAATTGTTTCCCTTCCGTGTAGATTATCGAGAAAAAATCATGGCATCAGTATATGAAATTAAATCAAGATATTGCCTACACCCAAACTGGATATTATATACCTTTATCTCTATATCTCTATCTCACTACTATTATAAAAATTAAATATGTTTTTCGAGAACTTTGATACGTCATCCGTATTTGAATTGGTTTTTACTTTCATCCGACTCTTATATATCCTCCCATATCCGTCCTTCGTCACCATGTAGTGGGCGCCGTGAATCCAACTCTTATCGTTGCCCACGTATGCAGCGGGCCAGCAACAACAAAGAACGTTGTATGTATGCAAGTATAACATATAAATTGCTCCAACAAACTCCTTTTCACCCATTAGAAAATATATAACAACACTTAAATCGAACGAAAATCTCTACTATTTTAAAAATTGAAAATGTTTTTCAGATACTTTTGGTACCTCGTCCGTATTTAGGTCGGTTTTTAAGTTTGTTTGCTTTTCAAAATACATAAGGAGTCATATAAAAAATCTTTTTAAAAAACTTGCATGCTAACTTAAGACAAGAGTCATACTCCTAATTGCTTCAGAATTCTTTTCAGGCGATAAGAAAGCACCGTACATGATATGGCCACCATCCAAATAAGGATTCCAAATTAGATATCAATACTATCAAATAAAAATCCCATATACTATTTAGATAAAAAAATTAACAATAATATGACTAAAATAGCATTCACCCGTTGCAACACACGGGCTTTCTTCTAATAACTAAAAAGTACGCAACAGATAATTTCAGATTTGTTTAGTTTTTACTAGAAAGTGCACGAAAAAGTTAAGGGGGTGCTCAGTTTGATGCCGTTTCAACCATACTTTTTTAAAGTAAAGTTATAAAAAAAAGTGTTTATATTTAGTTTGTTGCCAAACTTTTATAAATACATTAGAAATTCTACCTAATATTGTCAACTTACGAAAATTTTAATATGATTAAAATTTGGTAAGATTTATTTTTGCTATAATTTAAACAGCCTCTAAGTCTTTCAACCGTACTTAACTGCGATATGTATAATGTACAATTGAAAGCTTAAATATGGTGAATGCCACTACGTAAAAGCTAGATACTCCTCAGTCCTCATACTTCCATCTTACTACATGATGAGACACTACGAATTTAAATATGTCAGCGTCGTCTAGTTCTAGATGATGTTTCATTCTATATTGACTGGGTTCGTTCGACATAAACAGTACAATAGGAGCAGACTGTAGTAGAAATCGATGAAGTCCGTAGTTTGCAGGGTTTACCGGACACCGAACCGCCACGTTTACGTACGTGTCACATGGTTACGGCGATTACGGCAGTGTGTTTTCGAAGCATATCGAACGGACGATTGCACCAAGCATTGACAACGAGATGGTACTGTAATTGACAATTTGACATCGTTTGCATGGACGAGTTCCGTGGTGTTCCCATCGAGCAGCTGCATCCCTGAATTCAATTGGACGTCAGGGAGAAATTTTTTTTTTTGAAATGGATTGGCTTGCAAGCAAGTCGACACCGAGGAAATGGACTACCGAGCGATCGAAAGATATTCATCACACCCCATCCTGTTGAAGAGTACTATGGTTTTGTTCAGTTCATTGATTGCGAAGAAAAATGCCTTACCATGTATTTATTGGTAAAGTTAAAATTTGGCAATTATAAAAGTTTAGTAGGATCAAGATGTGAAGGTGGTGTTTAGTTGGACATCTTAATTTGATATATTATTGTGAGTAGAAGTTTCTAAAAATACTAAATGTTGGTAGATATTGAAAAGATTGTGATGGTAAAATGTTGTTTAATTTGTTACCTTACCAATTTTTTTTAGAGCAGTTACCTTACCAATTTGATATGGTTGATTATAGCAACAAACTGAACACATCCTATATTTTTTCTTTGGGGGAATTTGCTAACCTTTATTTGATATATTTTTTTCGAGAGATTCCTGTAGATTTTTCACTGTCAGATCCGCACCCAGATTTGTTCTGATCCTCTAGCTCCAGCGAGCCGCAACAGCCCCGATGATTGACAGTGGCTTGCCCAGTTAGGGTTAAGGTCAGAATTGGAGTGGGAGCTAAAAGAAAGAGGGGTGATCATGGGAGACGATAGTTCGGTGGTGGGTGGCCTAATAGACGGAGAAAAGAATAAGGTTACACAATTCGAGTCATCTAAAAGTAACATAGATAAACAGGGGTTTTCACAAATGTTACCTGGTCAATTTTATTTTTATTCTCCTTCCATTTCCATTCATATTTTTAATTGTTGGTTCTATATGAGTTTATTATGTATGCATAGAGTAACGTTATTCTTATCGTTCAGTGACTCCACAAACTGAAAACGAAATAAGAGTTACTGCACCCATAACGCTGTTAATTTTGAACATAATTAATCAAATTAAATCACATATAGCCATTTTGACAAAACTGTTGCCTGCAGCATTGAAGATAATGAACATGCGTGGGCTATTTACTGCTGGAACGCTATCCTTTATATTTTAGTATGAATGAAGTAATTGCAATTTACACTATTTGACCCGATAGGTTGGATATGCGTTTATGTGAGACATCCCGATCTTATCAACCACTTGTGATCGTTTTTCTGCAGTCATTTGTATGGATTTGTGTGTCTCTTCAATTCGAACATACACGCTAAACTGCTAAAGAGATGATGATCAACGTTATTGTTTTCTGATATCACTAAATTTCTATTGAAAAGCCATTTGTATTTTTCTAATAAATAGTGAAAAGTGACCGGTTTTAAAGCTTATGTTGTATTTTAGACTCCAATGAAAGTATAGATATACAACAATGGACTTCTATACTATCTATAAATTTGCAAAAAAATCCTATAAAGATCCAGTGAATTTTATGTATTCCAATGCAGGCCTTATTATACTATATACTCCTAGCTCCAGGGGAGCAGCCAAGGAGAAAACAATGAGACCATTTTAATTTATATATACAATCGTCTTAATATAAGGCAGAAAAAGAAACATCGATGATCAGATGAGCCGCATACAACTTTGACATAAATAAATATTTTTTCTTAAAGAAGCACAGCACTTGCCCATGTATAGGGAAACAAAACACAGGCGGCGCATAAAAAAGTTGGGGGGCGGATTTGATTAATTCGACAAGGAATTCTTCTGGATCTTGACTAGAAAGTAGTTTGTTGACTTGCTTATCACTACAAAAAGACGATTTAGTCTTGTTCGAGCAGTGTTCCTGCCTAGCTAGAGAACAAATTAAAAATATCAAAATTTGTTTCCAGATTCTGCTCCGGCTTTTTAAGTACACCTAGCTAGCTGCGAACAAAGCAGCCCAATTAGAGGCGAAAAAAGGTCCTTGCATGCTGGCTAAACACTCTACAGTTGCAGATGAGCAAATCATCTTCCAAACATCCGTTCATCATATCTAGTTATGAACTATCGACGACAAAGTTACCATGATCACTGAGAAAATATATAATTATAATCAGGTCTAGATCTAACTAGTACAATTTTTTAAACAAAAGTATAATTAACTTCCGATCTACTCCCTCCATAAAAAAAACCCAACCATCCCTCTCCTAGTATAATAAATCTGGATAATCCCTAGGTTGATATTTTTCGGAACAGGGGGAGTAATTAAGAATACTACATGTACACTGAAATTTAAAATTTGATGAGCGGAGTACATAGATAGTTAGATATGTACATCCGACATGTACTGGGCAAATCGTTTGGTAGAATACAAATGAGACCGTACAACAAAAACCCGTGGTTTACTTACTTTTGGCACATGTACGTGTGTTCGGTACCTACAAGGCCAACGAGGATAGGAAATCGACCGACAAAACCGTGGATTTTAATTGCAAAGGCTCGCTACCGTCCGTGAGCACCACCGGACATTCGGCGCCGTCATAAATTCGAATCCCGGTCTGCAAACTCAAACCGATATTCTACTACGATTTCATTTCACGCAGTTTTTTTTCAAGTTTCAAAATCCATTTGGCTCCAAATACTACAGCTACTAGCGATTTCTCGATCTGGTACCACTTGCTACTGTACGTCTTGCTACAATGTGGGGTTCCTTTCATTCAAGCGTACGACGACGTCGCCTGTCAGATCAGCTGGTTGAAGGGGCTTGAAGTAGTAGAGTACGAGTGAGTACGACGCAGTTGTTGCCTGAAAAGTTGAAATACTATTTCTGCTCTTCTACGTAACGTGCAGTGTCGGTAGTTGCATGATGTCTACTACTCCCTTCGTCCAAAAAAAAAAAAAGACAAACCTTAGATTTTCATGTCCAACATTTAACTGTCCGTCTTATATAAATTTTTTTTATAATTAGTATTTTTATTGTTGTTAGATGATAAAATATGATTAATACTTATACGTGACTTGTCTTTTTAATTTTTTTTATAATTTTTTTAAATAAAACGGACGGTCAAACGTTGGACACGGAAAGTCAGGGTTTGTCTTTTTTTTTTTTTTTGACGGAGAGAGTACGTGCTTAATTGGAGTATTAAAAGTTGTTGCTGTTGCTGTTTGTTGGCTTGTTGCTTTGCTGTTCCTCCATGTATTCTGTTCTTGGAGGAAACGATGGATGGATCGATCGATCGATCTACAGATTAAATAACGACGATCAGTACAGCGAGAGATTAACTAAGGCCCTGTTTAGTTTCCAAAATTTTTTTCCAAAAAACATCACATTGAATCTTTAGACACATGCATGAAGCATTAAATATAAATAAAAACAAAAACTAATTGCACAGTTAGGGGGGAATTGCGAGACGAATCTTTTGAGCCTAATTAGTCTATGATTAGCCATAAGTGCTACAGTAACCCACATGTGCTAATGACGGATTAATTAGGCTTAAAAGATTCGTCTCGTGGTTTCCAGGTGAGTTATGAAATTAGTTTTTTCATTCGTGTCCGAAAACCTCTTCCGACATCTGGTCAAACGTCCGATGTGACATCCAAAAATTTTATTTCGCGAACTAAACGTGGTCTAAGATAGCGTAATGCTTCCTCGAAAGAAAAAAAAAAGGCTGTAGATCGATCACTTTTGTTGTGTGTGCGCCCCGTCGTCGTCGTCGAAACTGTTGTTTGTTGTTGTTGGGCTCAAGAACAGAACAAATAGTCCGGGTGACTTGTGGTGAAGCTGATTTTATGACCAGACCAGATGTGTGTTTCTGTGGCAAACGGTTTGGTAAGGTTTCAGTTTTCAGTTCAGAGTCGGCCGGTCCGGCGTCAGACACCGAGCAATGCGGCGTTCTTCTCTAGATGCTTAAAAATATGTGGTTCCAGTATTTCTGGGTTTCATTTTGGTTAGTCTTGACTCTTGACTCGTGTGTTTGACAAGTTCATCTTCTGACCCGATTAATATACTCGTAAGAGAGAGAAAGGGGGAAGCGCCACTTTTATTTGAGGTGATCTTGAATAATGTTGCTAGGGGTCTGATTTCATCAATCTGCCGTTGTGTGGTGGCACTATTCCATTTATTTTATAAATGTTAGTACGTATTTGCTGCTCTAACGTTAGATACTTACTAGTATATTGTATTGACGTTATCAATGGGATTTTACTGTTGTTTCTAAGCAGAATTACTTTTGGAAAAAAAACACCGAATAAAAAATATTGTGGAAGAATGAATTCTCTTTTATTTACTATCAGCCATTCTCTCAACATAAAACCACCATGGCTTGATGTTGGCTTTCTCTTCTCGAGGATGTTCCATGTCTCTTTGAGCTCGAGCATATCTCTTTATCTCAGTTGACCTCTCCATTTTCAGATTTTGCATTGCCATCCATGCCTTCAAACTTTAATAATTTTAAAATAAGTAGATGCACGGTATTTATAATTTGCCAAGTGAAAATGAACAATAGATTTCTCTTTAAAACATATTTCTAAGACATTGTAATGAAAAAAATTATGAGACCACAAAATTTTAAAAAAATAACCAAAAAATAGTTATAAACCATTATAACATATTAATTCAACCCCTAATACCCTACGGATATTACACACTTACTCAATAGGAGTTTTGTTAGTGGGACTAAAGATTTACCGTTGGCCCTTTGAATCGTAGGGTAGAAAAAACGAAAGAATATAAAAAATACAGGATTTTGATAGGAATTGAAGTGTAAAACAGAGGATTGCAGAACACAGGAAAAACACATGAATAGTCGTTTGATTGGAGCGCAGGAATCGGATGAGAGAGATAGACTCAAAGAAAATTTTCTAAGAGGTTGGAGCTCTTGCTAAATTTCCTCCAAAATCCACATGCAATGTGCCATTCTATAGGAATTTCATAGGATTTGGAAAGCTTCAATCCTTTGAATCAAAGGCTAAATAGGAAAATTTCCTATAAGATTTGAATACTATGAAATTCCTACATAAATCCTTTGATTCAAAGGGGCCCTTAAGATTCTTATAATAACCTATTATATTTTACCATTACCGTTAAACTATTCATATTATCTCTACTATCCATTCATTTTATTATAGCCTTAACTAGTTCGACCCTAAAACCCATCTATCCTGAAATCCTTTTTACTTCTCTCCTTAATATCATTGTCGAATGCAAAAATCATTACCCCATCTATTTCATATTATAAGTCGTTTGACTTCTTTTCTAGTCAAACTTTATTATGCTTGACCAAACTTATAGAAAAAAATAGCAATATATAAAATATCAAATTAGTTTCATTAAATATATTTTAATAATATGTTTGCTTTGTGTTGAAAATACTATTATATTTTTCTATAAACTTGATCAAACTAAAGAAAATTTGACTAGAAAAAAGTCAAATGACTTAGAATATGAAACAAAGCGAGTATATTTTAAAACAAAGGAAGTAGCATAATCATAGATTGAGTTATCTTCAGCAACTCAAAACAACAACTTTCTCATTTATCGTTAGCACGTTTATCAATGATGTATTTTGTGTAAAAGAATATGTATTTTTTTTAATAAATAAATAAACATATTTTTTCAACTTATAATAGTTGTTTTAGAATAAACTTATAATAGTTAATATAAATTTATGCTAACGGTTATTCTTGTTTTACGTGTCTCGGAAAAGCAATCCAGTATGTATACTCACCCTAAAGTGATACGGTCAAAGGTACGAACAGGACACGGTGTCCACGCCTTAAACAAGCATTGAAGAAACTGATGACGACGGTTAATTGTATAATTTCACCGCGCCTAATTAAAGAACCAGCAAGGCAGCAACGCCTATCCGATTTTTATTACTCGCGCCACGCCAGCTTTGGGTAGCAGGAGAACCCAAGGATAGATACTTCGGCTGGCGTCAACGTGTAACGTACGTGCAGTGCAAACGAGATCCTGACACGCATGGATAACGCCCCTGACTGACGACCGGGCCACAGACAGCGGGCCTTTTTACCCTCTCTGGCCGCAGTCGGAAGAAAGCAACGTCTCGGGTGGTGCCGTGTGCGCCCGACGGAGCAGCAGATGCAAACGCAGCCTTTGTACTTTCGGGAATACCCATGAGTGACTCAACCCCCCAATCCCCCCCCCCCCCAAAACACCAAACCTCGTAAACTACTTGAAAAAAAGAAAAAAAAAACCAGAAGACGGTAAAGCCGCCACCACGGGTGCCACGGCTTTTGATACGAGAGCCACACGCCGAGACCGAGACGACGCCGTTGGAACGGAACGCCACGTGCGGCTCGCTCAACCATCCGCGCGGGAGAGGGGGAGAGAGCGAGATGCACATGGCACGACGACGCCGCGCGCCCCGGCACCGGAGAGAATCGAACCCGACCAGCCAACCAACCGCCCGCGGCACCGTGAGATCGGCCCGAAACCACGTAAAACCCCCCCCACATCCCCCACCTCGCGCCGCAACCGTGCCAACGGCACAAGCGCCGCAGTTACGCCGCGCGTGATGCGCCTCCCACCACCACCACCACCACTACCAGCGCGCGTCTCCGCCTAAACATAGCTCTCTCCTCTCTCCTCCTTCCCGGTCTCGAGCCACACCAAACACAACGGGTCATTTCCCTCCATTTTAATCCGGGAGAATAGCAAAGCAAGGGGCGGGGTGGGATTGTCTATATTTACCGCACACGCGTCGTTGGCGAGGCGGGGGGGTAGCTGCTACCTTTGGGAGTTGGGTGGCGCCATGGCAACATCTTCGGTGGCCGCCATGCCGCACGACTCCACGCCATGGAGGGACCCCTCCAGGGCATCCTCCAGGCAGCCCGCCAGGGGATTCTTCAACATCCTCGTCCCGCCGCCGCAGTCGCCGCGCCCGCGCTGCCCCGACCACCACCACCACCACCACCACCACGATGCTGCTGGTGGCGCGGCGACGGCGGCGGCGGCGGAGCCCACGCCGAGGCGGCGGAGGCAGATACTGGATCGGTGGGCGGCGGCGGCGGCGGCCGCGTCCGCCACGGCGTCCGCCGAGGCCCCCGCGCCGCAGGAGCAGAGGCGGAGGGCGAGGGACGCCGAGCTGTCCGCGCTCGCGTCGGCCACCCGCCCCGTGACCGCCCGCGCCGCCGTGTTCCGGGAGCCGTCCCCAGCGCCGTCGGACGCGTCGTCGGGGGCGGGGGCGGGGTGCGGGAGCGGGGCCGGGTGCGGCGCGGAGCTCCCGCCCGCGGCGCCGCGCGCGTCGTCGCTGATCCAGCGGTGGCGGGAGATCGAGGCGGTGGGGCCCGCCACGCCGCGGCCCTGCGACCTGGCCTCCGACTCCGACGGCGGCTCGCCGCGGGGACGCGTGGGGTGCATCGTCAAGAAGCTCAGCGGCACGTCGTCGATCCCCGACGACGAGCTGGACGCCGCGAACAAGGAGGTCGCGATGTCGCAGTCCGCGCCCCCGTCGCCCGCACCGATGCGCGCCGGGGTGGAGCCGCCTACCACCATCGCCGGTATCAACGGGTCCAGGCCGACGCAGCTGGTCGTCCGCACGGTGCGTGGCCGCCGCGCAATGGAGGAGCTCGTCGCCATGATGGCCCATTGCCGGAGGTGCGAGCTCGCCGCGATCGCCGACCGCCACGTCGTGTCGCGGTTCTCGCACAAAGGCAGGATCCAGGTGAACTCCCCATTCTCTCATGCGGCTCTCTATTTTTTTTAAGGAAAAAAAAAGAAGGAAAAACAATATTTGCAAAACGCAATGGATATTTGGATCAAATTACAAGTAATCATGGATCAAAGTACTTGTTTGTCGATTAACCAAGTGGGATATTGTTCTGTTTCTTGATCGAGAAATCATTATTTTAAGACGAGCCAAGAAGTTAGAAGTGTGAGTTGTTGATTTTGACCCCTTAGTCCACCAAGGATGGGGCCATATGGCTGTTTGGTAGATCATGTTCCCAACTGGCACTGCTGATCATTGTCATGTGCAAACCACATTATCATGTTTCGTTTTGCAGGTTCGTTAATATGCTAGGATAAACCAAAATGTGATAAAAAATGAGCTAAATTTAGGACTTGATTATCGCAAATAGTGATATGCTAATAGCCATTATTGACTGGTTCAATATAAAAATAGCAACGAAAGCTCTACTAGAAGATCCAAGAATATTTTGGGAGCTCTATTGCTATACACGCAATGTCCAGTGCAGCAGAGAGGGTAAATCTAGTGGACGAGATGTCACAAGTGAATAACATCTCTAGTTTGTCTTGTTTGTTTGCTGGCACGTCCGGAATCTGACGTCCTGTGGAGCTTGTGGATGCTGCAGAGTTGTGGCTAGAGGCCACACGAAACATATCACATGACTAGACAGGTTGCTTGCTTGCTATAGCGTGCACTTGTTGCACATAAATATGATTAATGGCAGAGCAGTTTGTTAATTGGAAGTACAACGCAAATTTCAACTGTTTATTAATGGCAATTGCCTTTTAGGTTGGATTTTTATGCTACGGTACCAGCATTACTTGCAACATTTTTGGATATTCTTCACTCCAACTCCAGCGAATATTGATGTGCATGTTTCCTAGGGATGCTGAACTTTTTCCTGGAGAATACATTGACGGTGTGTAGCTCAAGTATGGGCTGTGTTTGGAAGCAACAAATTTGTTTTGGCCACAAATATTAAGCAAGAATCTCGATTACTTGATGCCCTTTTTTGCATACCCAAGGCATAAATTGTGTTTTTGTTCTTTTCTCTGCGAACAAGATCATTCCTTCCTCTTGTCAAAGATTGGTAAATACAATAGAGATTCACCTTTTATATGGTACAGCCATCATTGTTTTGGCTGCTAAGTGCCAACACACATGCACAAAAGTATGTATTCTCTGGTTTATTTCATTAGATTGTATCTATGCGAACACAAGTACTTTTTAAGCTTGTTTGTTCCTTATGTGGCTTCCGCTAATATTGTCATGCTCTTTGACACCTTGCAGTCCATGCTTCGTCTTAGGCTGTTGCGTCAGGGATTTAAAGTTAAGGATGAAGTTTGGACTCTACCAAAACCAGTCAGGCCACGCCTTCCAAAACATGAGCATGAGGTCTATACCACAAGGTATTAATATGCTCTTTGGTAACTAAACCACCATCTTGTACTGGTGGATGTGAAAATATAACATTAAATGTGTTCTTTTCCACTACTTTCATGTCTGTCATTCCTAGTCCTTTTCAGATTGCAGTAAGTTTAGAATATTTTTTTCCTGAAAAGAAACATAAGTTCAGAATGTTTTACTACTTCCATTTTTTGTGAGCCAATGCCTAACACAAGCTTTTCTCAGCAAGTGCATTGCTGGTAACCAACATAAGGGTGGCCAGGTTTTGGCTGAGAAGTCTACTGGTTCTGTTGAGAGACTAGTTTCTTTGGATGGTTTAGGAAATGAACAATATGATGGGCAGAACAGCACCAGTGAAAATCAATGTCAGGAAGGTTGCAAAAACATGGTAAAATTATGTACCCAGAATCAGGAATATTCTGAGCCATCAAGTTTAGTGAGGTATGACGAGCATAGTACTGTTGATGATGTCTCGCCAAGTACCATAAGCACATTGCATGAACTTTGCACTCCATCCTCAAGGGGTGATAATCTAAGAGAAGACAACCAAAGCCTGAATGGTTCATGGGAAGAGAGGGCACTATGGATAAGTAGTCTTGGTTGGTCTGCACCAGTGGAAGCCATGAGTCCAGACAGCTGGAATCAGGATGAAATTGGGGATATTGAGAATCACACTCAGATTGAATTTAATGATCGCCCCTGGATAGACTCCCCTAACTCATGGAGATCATTGTGTGTTGCCACACAAGCAGACAGTGGTGCTTTGTCTGGCAATGCTGACATCTGCAATCTTCTTGAGAGGTAAATAAACCTTTTTACATATGTGCTCCAGTAATTATATGCAAATCACTTCCAAAGAACTTCTGAGAATACTAATTAAGATGCACGTTTTCCATAAAGGTCCGCTTCCTTTTTGTTTTATCTTTGGTTCTAAACCTTTACTTTGCATGTGCCAATTATATTCCATAGTCTTATTTGTACATACTAAACCATATTAAGCCATGATATTTCCCCTTCCCTTGCAGCAAAAAGGTCTCAAAGTCTCTTGAGAGTGATTTTAGCAATAAAATGAACAACATGTTGCTAACAATCTTGCGCAAACAAAGGCAACAACACATGATTGATGATTTTGAAGGATATTATGATGAGCGCTTATACTGGAGACAGAATGATGAACCACAGAATGCTGATCAGAGGGTATCTGCACAGTGTTCATTAGCACCTGTCTCCCATCTCCACCAACAAGAAGGCTGGCAGCATTCTTCGTTTGAACATCAACATCATGAAAACCAAAACTTCCTTGTAAGTCTTGTGCTATTCAAGTCAGTTTGTGTACAAGTCATATTCTCACTATATTTCTGTGTTACAGGAAATGGAGGTCAGGGTTAGAAGTGAAATGGCACAGGTCCATCATGAAATATATGAACTACGGAAGTTGGTGGAAAGTTGTATTGCATCCCAAGTAAAGATCCAGCACTCCATTAAAGAGGAGATGTGCACTGCACTTCGCGAAGCAGGTGAGTTGTGATGCAAGTTTTATAAATTTGTCATTCCTATCTACAAAACCGCAACAACCAAAATGTTGTCCGGACTCCAGAATATGCATGAAACGGAAGAGCCTCATTTTCATATTCTAATATGGAATCTACGACTCTATAACGCAATCCCTAGCCTTTTCAGAACTGAGGCTTCCTATAGAAGATTGCACTGAAGACAATATGAACTGTGAGGGCAAGTGAGCTAGTAGGTTGCCTTTAAAGGACAGTCAAATGAGATCTGGAGAAAAATAACACAGTTGGTTATGGAGTGACTATTGGAAATAGTTACCCTAGTCTTGAAACTTGAAAGCAAAACTATGCGCCATCTTTTTGCTCAAATCTGGGCCTGGACCAACTCTCTAAACTAATACTATATAATTGTTAGTTTGTTAGGCTTTCTGTGACACCTTTAGGCTGCTTTATGGAATTGACAGATTTTTGTGGTGTGCCATGCTGTTGTTTTTTTCAAAAAAGATTAAAATACCATGTGAACTTTGGTGTGTTCTTTTTCACTACTGCCACTTTGCACCTTATTGAGTGCTTAATTTTACCTCATCTGTAATCATTGATGCACACTTTTTACACTTCAACATCCATTTTTTTTCTGATGCCATTATTTTCAACAGGGTTGATGCCAAGCCAACCCGACACACCAGCAAAAAGGGGAAGCTGCTGCATCTGCCATCAGACGCAAGTTGACTCTCTACTTTACAGGTAATGATTTGCATGGCTAGATTATGTTCTTTGACTCACTTCACATCTTATGTCTCACAATTTAACAAGAAACGATGATACGGCTCGCAATCTTGCTAAGTGTGTTATCATCTTTCATTCAGGTGTGGACATATGTGCACCTGTTTCAATTGCGCCGATCAGCTGAAATCGAGCAACAGGAGTTGCCCAATCTGCCAATCTCCTATTGAGGATGTTGTTCGAGCGCATATGAATTTTTGAGGTTTAGGTCTTAGGAGGAAGAAGAGCTGCCACTCTATAGCTTTAGATGTGGAGTTTGTGAAGCCCTGGTTTTGAGGAGGCTTCTTGAATCACCTTCATTAACAACCAAAAGTATACGAGCTAGCGTTTCTTGAGAAATGTAAATATGTTTTGTGCAAGCGCAATGTGTACTGAGTACTGACAGAAAGGAACAAACGAAATATCTAATCCAAATGCTGATCTTGTTTCTGATCATTTTTCTTGCTTTCCTTTGTTTCTTTTAAGTTCTGTATTGAACATGTTTGTAGCCTTCAGTTCTGATAATGGGCTTGTCTTGTTTTCTGATGATAACTGGTGAAAGCAAAGTTGCTACATTTGGAGAGTGGCACGAGGAAAACAAAGTAATATTTAATATTCAAAATGGAGAACAAATCAATAACATTCCAGGTTTAGACTACCAAACTAGTATGTATGAGCGTGCAATTTGCTGGCCAATTTGTTGAACAAATCAATCACACTAGTTACATGTTAGCACGTAGACTGCTTTGCAGCTCACGCTCACGGGAATAATTTGTTTGTGATTAAATAAATCAAAATGAAAACTACCTCTCTCAGAACGGAAGTTCTTCTGTGAAACTAATAAACATGCAAATCTGAGAACAAATTACAGTAAATTATCTATAAATTCAACATAATTAATCTTGGTAAACCGATTACTAACTGCAGAATATATATATTTTCTGAGGTAACAGCACGCGCCTGTGACGTGCTCTGAGATTAACTTCAAGTATGCGGTGAAGTCCTCCTAACGCTCGCCAGCGAGGACGCTTACGACGGCCGGCGTCGATGTCGGCGATGACCCTGACGTCACTTAGAATCTCACATGGCGCCCCGAGATGCGGTCTGCCCCGTCCGTCGACATCTTCCCCATCGACGGCCGCGCCGCCGCCGCCGCCGCGCGGCGCACGCCCTTCTTGAGCACGCTCTTTCTTATGCCGTCGCTGTCGAACATGAACGCGGCGTGCACCGGCAGGTCTGCCTCGTCGTCGCCGTCGCATCCCAGGATGAGCTCCAGCGGCAGGTCGAAGTACGACGAGCCGGCCTCGCCGTCGAGGGCGAGGCCGGAGCGGGACGACGTCGAGCACGAGCCGCAGTCGAACCGCTCGAGCGACATGGCCAGCGACATGGTGCTCGGCCGCGCCGTGCCTGGGTCGGACTCCACGCCGCCGCCGCAACGGAACGTTGCCGGTGACGACGGCAACGACGATGCGCGCGCCGCGGCGGTGGGTGGTGGAGGCTTGGCCGTCCTCCTGGTGCCGAGCCCTGGGAGGTAGAGGCAGCACGTGAACGGCGCCGCCCCGCCGCCGCGTTTCGACTTGCGGCGGCCGCTCTTGCCGCGCGCGTCCGCGGCGGCGTAGCCCGTCGAGTCCTCGGCGCCGTCGCCCGCACCGATGAGAGGCACGTCGCTGCCCCACCGCTGCGGCGCGCTCGCCTTCCGCTCCGAGGACGACAGGATCACATCGAACTCGTCGTCGTCCAGCTCCGCCTCCGCGGCGCCGGCGCAGGACCTGCTCCTCGAGATCGCCGTCCTGGGCGGCGCCATCACGTCCGACGACGCGACGCGCGCAGCAGGCGCGGCCGCCACGACCGCCAGGTGCGCGTCCCACCTGGTGGGAGGCGCGCCCCAGGCAGACACCCGCCGCGGCGACGTCGGCACGCTGGCGCTGGCGCCGGCGAGTACCAGAGCCGGGCCCGGGCGCGGGTGCGGCGCGTGGTGGTGGTGGTGGTCGACGGAGACGGAAGGGATGGGCAGCGGCCCGTCGATGTCGAGGCGGGAGAACTGCCGGAGCGAGAAAGGGTCGACGGCGATCTGCCTCTCCTCGGGCTCCTCCTCCTCGCCGGCGTTGGTCACTTGGAACCGGAACACGGTGTTTCGCGCCATTGTCGCGAGTTGAACTGGACAAGAGCCTAAGACCCAAGGAAGGAGAAGAGGCTATTAGGATTGGATTTGGTGCGAAACTAATCAGCTGAGGGCGATTCGATTGGTTGGTGACAAGAAGAAACTAGCTTGAGATGCTAGCCAGCAGCTGTCAGTATCAAGAGTGGCGACATGAACGCACGTATAGAGATGTGGTTGCGTTCGTGCTCGCCATCACTGGACAGTTTCTAACAAGTAACAAGTCTTCGTGGGTCTGCCTATATGAAATTCGATAGAGAAACACCTTGTAAATCTTACAAATTCTAAACTATGAGATTGTTTTAAGATTTGTGCACGATACCTCTAACCCTAATCCCTCCTCCCTCTCTCCATTCCACCGTCGGCGCTGCCACTCGCGAGTCACGAGCTCGCGCACGCACAATGTTCCCTCGCCAGGCCGATCGGAAGGAGTCAATGGTTCCGGCTATAGATAGCCATAAGACCTGAGGCCTGACGACCTGGCCCACGGTACAACATTTTGGCCCGCCCCAAGCATGGCCCGGTCCGCCGGGAGTTAGGCCCGTGCCGGCCTGGCCCGGCCGCCGAGCTGCGCCTGGGCCCCTCCACCTGCACGTTGGGCCAGCCCAGCACGACCGGGCCGGCACGGCACGATGGGCCGGTAGGCTAGGCCCGACAAAAAAAAGAATAGGGAGCAAAAATAGACATATTATATACCACGGTCCAAAGAATAGGGATGTAAAATAGACTTATTGTAGCTACATATGTGTCACAGCCCAATGAAGAGGGAGGAAAAATAGACTTATTTTTCAAAAGGCATGATGGGCCACCCGTGCCTTCGGGCCGGCCCAGCACGGCCCGACTGCTGGTGGGCCGTGCCTGGGCCGACACGGCACGGCCCAGTGTGTTGGTCGGGTCGTGCCGACCCGATAGATTTTGGCCCGAGCACAGCCGTGCAGGGCCGGGCCGGGCCGTACGAATGGCCAACTATAGTTCCGGCTAGGCCCCTTGGCCAGCTTCCTCTCCCTTTCTCCTTTCTCTTTCCTGAACCGGTGATAGTGAGTGTTCCCGCATTAATTACCGTCTTCCTCATCTTTGATGGCTCCTCGCCACCGGATTTGCCATCACCAGCTGTTGTCTCCTAACCACAAGCTCTAATCTTTCACCACCACCAACGCCGATCAACCGTTCTCCTCCATCCTCGTGACTCCAGCGTTGTTGCTGGCACCTTGCTGCCCGCCCATGTTCACCGTGCAGCGCTGAACTTCCACCTTCCACGGTCATCCTTCTAAGCCTCATGATCTCCCCTCTGCCCCCACCCCCATCCTATATCCACTCCGAACATAAGACTCTAAACCCTAACTTGTCAGGCTGTCGCAGGTTGCCGGAGGAGAACGGGTGTCCAGAGCACGATTCACGACACGAATTTGCATGATTTTGGCACTAATTTTCTATCAATATGTAGCCATTTAGTAGCAATTTCGATTTTTAAGTGATTTTTTTAACCATCTCCGGGCTGTTGCATTTTATCCAGTGACGACGACTCGACAGGCTAACGCCATCGCGGATGCTAGCGGCAAGAACGGCGGCCGAGGCCACAAGGTGAAGCACACGGCGACTGACAGAAATATTGCTCTCACGCATCGTACGTGGGACACACGGAACCGGACAGTAAAACGAATCCAAATCAGCGGACCACGTCGATCTCCCTCCTACTCCTATCCTAGCATGGTATATTTCGCGGGATTTACCGGCACCTACTATACATACGATCTTTCATCTTTGCATTGGCTATTTGAGGCATTGCTACCGATATGCCAAGAGAGGAACAGAATAATCAGACATGGCGAGCGGGCGGCCAGGCGCGCCGATGATGGTGCCGTGGTCCGACCTCCCGTCGTCAGATCTGCCGGGCCTCGTCATTGCCCGCCCGCGCGCGCTTCCGCGCCGTGTGCCGCGCCTGGCACTCCGCCCTGCGCCGCCACGTCGCCGCTTCTCCCGTGGATCATGCTCCCGGACGGCAACTTCGTCACGGTCTCCAATGACGGTGGCGGCGTCCACCGCATGCCTTTCCCCGGGAGCAACGCCGTCTGCGTTGGCTCCACCGACGGGCGGCGGCCGCAACCGGCAACAACAAGGTATGTAGGCAGCTAGCACTGCAATTTCGCAGTTCTTGCCCCACGCGTCGGCGATGAAGGAGCCGCCCGTGGAGTCGTACGGTCCGCGTGTTTCCATGGCGGCGCGGTGGCCTTTCTCGTCGATGCTGCCGATGAAGGTCTCGATGATGCCCCCAACACACACACACACCGTTGAATCGTCAATCCGGATTCTGGGCTGTGTTTAGTTCAGCGTAAAGTTTAGATTTTGGTTAAAATTGGAGATAATATGACTGAAAAGTTGTTTGTGTATGACATGTTGATGTGATGGAAAAGTACCGAAGTTTGGATCAGCGCTGGTACGGCTCCCGAATTTGCAAGCGGGACTGTCGGGATAGCCTTGTCGTCATCTGAAAAGTCACCGCGTCACACGTGTCGTTCACCTATTGGGTGCTTTTTCTGCATATGCGTATTGCTAAAATTTTGGTGTCAAAGTAAACCATGCATCACGTTTACGACCAGTGGAAAAGTTACATGCCCACTGACATGTGGGCCAAACAAAAATCCCACGCGGTTTTCTCCTTCGTGAGGTGGGGGCGGCGAGAGGCCGGTGAAAAATATTAGTAGGAAGGAAATTCTCCTATCCCTTCCTCGAAGGCTCTCCTGTCCTTATCTCCTTCCCCTCGCCTCCCTCATCCGCATCCGCGAACCCTAGCCGTCATGCCCAAGGCGCAGAAGCTCCTCCCTCTCCCCTCGCCTATTCCCCTGATAGGACTGCTGGTTTCTTCATTGCTTCTTGCTTTTCTTCCTTCCTCATCCGTTTTTCCTTTGCAGAGGATGCCAGATCTGTTCGTGCGGCGTGGTTCTTACCAGATGCAGACGCCTTAGGAGTGTGCTTCAGGTCGATTGGCTGCACAAAAGGTTCCATCTTGGTCTACTCTTTGTGTAAATTTTCGCGCTACTCGAATCTTTTGTTCCCAGATCTAGATTTTGTCAGACGATGTGAGTTGGGCAAATGTTTTGAGTTTCGCAAATTTGATTGCTAGTGTTTTCTCCTTCGATCGCTCGATTTGGTTTTGGTTCTTCTTATGCCCGATGGATTATAGAGCTCCCCTTCGCGCAGCTTTATTTTTTTCCCCGTCTAATTGCTTTTCATTAAAATTGCTACTCTGTTTCTTATATTTTAATAAATAAATTCCCCCTTACAGTGTCCTCTTGATTTGGTTCTGTTCCCTGGTCCTGATCTGATGCCTTTATTCATCAGATTTAGAGCCGGAACAGTTTTATGAAGTGACCATATTGATTTGGTGTCTTATTTTTGTTCATTTGAGCTACCCTTGTAGGCTTGTACAAGGTGGCCAACTGTTATGTAAGATATTCCATTATTGTTGGGTGATTGAACTGACGGCCATTCGACTCATTTGTGGTCTGGAAATGTCACTTCAGTAAGTTTTCCGGTTTTTTTTTTGCAAACATGCGGTCATATTGTTGGGCCTCTTTTTGATGATCTCGTATACTCATGCCTTGTTGTGGTTTGATTGGAATGCATAAATAGTGGTAGATTGGCGACTTGTTTCCTTTGTGCAATATGGCTGTGGTTAGGTTATTTTGGGTGTGTGTTTGATATATAGTGCTACTAGTTTTATGTGTTGATCTTAACACTGTTTTACCAGAAAAAAAAATCTGCAGCATCAAATGAATCGTGTAAGCGCGTACGAGGTAGGACTCATTTCTTGTGTCATAGGCTAGTCACATTAGGCCACACCGAACAGAATTCACATAACGAGGAAGACGGTCCTATGCCTTTTCTATCCTGTGCCTAGCATTGTCAGAATTAAGTACTTTTAATTTATGTGGTTTTGTTTTGAACATGGTATATCCTGAAGGTAAAATAACACCATCAAGTAATTAATCCATGATCTTTGTAACTACGATATTAGCTTCTGCATTGGTACTGACAAGCAAGTTCCTACACTGTTCATTTGTAATGTCTTTGATGGTTGTAAAGGGCTTGTTTGGTTTGATACCAACTTATTGCTCTACCAAATTCTTGGTAACTTCAATAGTAGCAAATGCATATTTGGTTTGCTACCAAATTTTTGCCACAAAGTTCAAATTCAATACTACTTAATTTGGTAGTGTCAAAACTTGCCAAGGTTTTGGTACTACCAAGGGCAAAAATTGGCTTCAAACCAAACAAGCCCAAAGTGTAAAACAATTCTTTATAGACGGTGTTAGTGAAGCATCAACCTCATTTGTGCATTTAAGACTTCATAATAGTGCTACGCTTGCATCGTTGTATGTCATTAGGATGCCCTTGTCTTCTGTGCCTACTATGTTCAAAGATTATACTTCACCGCTTTTAGCTTACCCCTTGTTTTCTAATATCACAATATAGCTATTTTGCACAAGATTTATACGTTACAATGAAACTAGACAACTATTCGTCAAATTCCTAATTTAATCGTTCTGTTCTTGTAGATGATGAACATTAAGGATGGAATAATCAGGTTTGCCATGCGCTCTACCTAGACTGTTACTCATTGCAGATGATGAACATGAAGGATGGAACAATCAAGTCGCTGTACCTAGAATGTCTACTCATTGAAAGAATGCCTACTCAGTGATCTCATGGTAAAGGTTTGCGGTATCATCTCTAGTTGCCTTTTAGTTTTATTGACTCTAGCGGTAGTTGATACTTAAGGCATTTGAAATCTGATCTGAAGATTCTAATGAGCTTAATAAACTATGAATTGAGAAAACTAGTTTATCCCGAAAGCACATAAAAGATAATGTGATTAGCTTCATGAGTGGCAGTGCCAGAATAATATAAGTTGGGCCAACCGACCAAGTAACAATCATAATAGATTAAAAACAGTTAAAAAGTTTGATTCAAACCCCTATTGATAATAAAATATATTAATATCTATACATATATTTTGACTATTTATTGTCACGAGAATAATTTGTAGGCCTACCATATTAATGCTACCTGGAAAATACACAACAAAGAAAAAAATAGAGATACCATTCATTGATCAAATTCAACCCACGGTTACCAACTATAGATCGTAAACATTGTTGATTTTATTTGAGCTGGCTTAAAACTACTTCCTCCGTTACACAATGTAAGTCATTCTAGCATTTTCCACATTCTTATTGATGTTAATGAATCTAGACAGATTGACTTACATTGTGAAACGGAGGGAGTAACAAATTAAGGCTTACATAAGTTGATTAACCAAGAATCTACAATTTGGCTAGCAAAACTGCCCTAGCAAAATATCTACCTCATAACACTCCAAAGTTTTTGTTCTAAGTGCTGCCATTATTTCAGAAAATTAGAATGAACTTGTCGATTGTCAATTGTCAAGTAATCGATTTGAGATTGTAACAGTCAAAACCTTCATTGGCACATTTAAGAAACGGAGGAAACACCAGGCCAATGGCTTAGACTCCAGTGCCCTAAGCATACTCATACATGGTTTGCTATTATTGGAAGGGGCCTAATGTACTAATGTATACATGTGGCTCCGCCACATAGAGTGACCACTAGGTCCACATGGTTCGATGTTGTCAGTGTCTCCACCAAGTCCTTAGGGCTTAGGTGTTTATTTCATAAGTAACAATACTAACATAATTGATCGTAGGGTAAGTATATATATACCACCAGACAAAGGAGATAATTAAGGAACTGACACAGTAAGGTAGCTTACTTGGACTCATAAACAACACTAACAGTAGACAACACTGGCAGGAACTTTCGTGACATGCCAGAACAATGCATACATCAGGTGAACACAAAATATGCACACACATTCATAGAGCATACATTAGAGGAATTAATTACTCCGGATCAGTAGCTGATCAAGCAAGCTCATCCAAATAAATCAAGCCAAGTAAGTTTGTCTATTTTTACCTCAGGATCAGCCAAGATAAACCAAGCCAAACAAATCGGCAAAGTAACGGACATACTCTGAATCTGAATCAAACAACTAATAGCAAGTACAATTTACATGAAACTGAATAGCGTCGTGCCAAAATCAGCCTCTGTAGGATATGCTTCATTTCACACATTCAGTTAGATACTGACAAAGTGAGATAATTATTGAACTCTAGAGTCAAGTCCACTGGTTTTTCCAATTAAGTTGCAACGGTCTGATTCTCTATCATATTAGAGAGAATCCCATATAAGCTACAGAGAATAACATGGCTATATGTCCATCTAAGTACACATATATATTTATCCCTTTGAGTTGCACATGCAGATGTACCAATTGGTTAATATGGCAACTATTTGAAGGTGATTGACATATACATGCATATTTGTAGCATTTAAGTATTCATCTAGCTATTGAATGCAGCATATTATTTTTGCAGTCACATGATTTTTAGCCACTACCATCACACATTTTTAAGTCAAACTCATGAAACATGCAGTTCAACAATGAAAGCCTAAACATGTAGTAAAACATTGAGGTCTCCAAAAAACTACATGGTCTTTTCATAAAAAGGTTCAAATGACATCACATAGTTCATCAGCACTATCACAGGGCAAACTTTCCATAGTATGACCTGCATCAGCACTCAGTATATCACAACTCATCAAAGTGCATACTGACCATATTACCAAAATGCAAATGCAAATGCAAATGCAAAATTACTGCTATCAGTGCATACTAACCATAGTACCAAGGTGCAAATGAACTGAGCAGTATAAAACCAGTGTGTACCTAGAGATCACAGCACCAAAATATCTGAGCACATGCTAATTCTCAACTAATCTACTCAGAATCACAGTAGAGTCAACGAATCGAACCAACTACTTAGAATCGCAGTTCGAATCGAACCAACTATGCAGAATAACTCGCAGGAATCATATAGTCAACGAATCACTCGCAGGACAGTCGCATGTACGGATCTGAGGTTCACTGCATCGTGAAATATGGATACATGGGTCACACCTCCAGGTGTCAGCCGGATCTGGGCGATGCTTGTGCGATCAACGACCGCGGAGATCACGGTCCATCTTTGCCCATCCCTTCTTACCCTTGTGCCTCTTGTCCTCAGCCTCCTTCTGAGCTTTGGCCCTCTCGTCCCGGATCTTCTTCTCGGCCGCTGCCTGAGCCTTGGCGCACATCCTGGTATGCACCTTTATGAAGCCCCACCGGTATTCGCCGGCTTAGTGGGAGTGCTAGTTGGCCCAGCGTATGTGGGCTACTGCTGTTTAGGCCTAAGTACGTGGGTTTCCTGGACGAATAAGTTTATTTTATGTCCCTTTACTTGACAACGAGTTCGGTTTTCGCCCTCGAACCAAAATACCAGATACAATTGTCCTTTAATTGTCAAAATTGGTACATATGAGGTTCCTCTAGGGTTGGCAATGGGGCGGGTCGGGGGCGGGTTGGGCTGGAACGCCCCCGCCCCCACTCCCTGACTTCTCCCCCCGACCCCGACCCCGCACAGGTGGTCGGGTGGGAAATATCGCCCGTCCCTGCCCCCGCAGGGGACCCGCGGGTGAGCGGGGCCCGTACCACCGATGGCAAACGCGAGAGCAAACACGAGACGAGGTGGAATGCCGCCGCCGCCGCCGCGCATGTGCCGTCCTTGACGTCGACGGCGACGCCGACGCGGTTGGCTGTGCCCCTGGCCGTCGACACTGCCGCCGCTGCAAGCTCTATGGCCGTTGATGCCGACGCCGATGGCGGCGCTTGGCAGCCGCAGCCGCCACCCGCCCCTTGGCCATCGATGCCATTGCTCGCCCCTTGGCCGCTGCCGCCGCGAGCTCCATGGCCGTCGACGCCGACGCGGATGGCGGCGCTCGGCAGCCGCTGCCACCGCCGTCGCTCGCGCCTTGGCCGTCGACGCCGTTGCCCGCCCCTTGGCCGCTACCGCTGCGAGCTCCGTGGCCGTCGATGCCGACGCGGATGGCGGCGCTTGGCAGCCACCGCCGCCGCCGCTCGCGCCTAGCCGCCGCCGCTCACGCCTAGCCGCCGATGCCATCGCCCGTGCCTGGCCGCCGCCGGCGCCAGTGCCTTGGCCACCGGCGCTGGCCGCGCCTCCCCGCCGCCGAAGGAAGCGCTAGTGGTGGAGAGTGACGGCTGGATGGGTGAGGAGAGGAGGATGGATAGAGGATGGGGAAATTAGGGTTTGGTTTATATATGATAGGTTAGATGGGCTTTTTGGCTTGCAATATGGTAGTATTAATAGTCTAATATACATCCTCGGGGCTCCGCGGTTTACCTGCAGATGGATGTCCTCCTCCGCCCCCATCCCCGCCCATGGCCGGGGCCCCGACCCCGACTCCCCGCGGGTCGAAATCAGTACCCGCCCCCGCCCCCGTAGGGGCGGGTCCCCTGCGGGTCCCCGGCCCCACGGGGGAAATTGCCATCCCTAGGTTCCTCGGCGGTTTGGATGGTTTATTTGGGTGATGTAGTGCCTAGTGGCTAGTTTGACTTGGTCCTCGTCCTATGTGGCAGTGATGTGGCATAGGAAGCCAAATACGAAAATTATTTTTTTTAAAAAAAATGTGGGACCCATATGTCAGTAAGGCAAAAGAAAAAAGTAGTAGGACCCACATGTAAGTGGGTCTCACCCTCCCCTCTATCTCCACGACGAGCGCACGCGTAGAACCGGAGAAGGAGAAGGGCGACGGCTAGCGGCTGGCGGCCATCGGGCGGTAGAGCAAGAGAAGTAGATAAATCAGTTTGGAAATTATGGCTTGAAAACCTTCCGTAGCAGTTTTTTTTTCTGATTCCTTCCTTATGTAAATAGAACTTGCATATATTGACCTAAGTAGCCCAATGTGCAACTTAGGTTAATATATGTGGCCTAAAGTGAAATTTACTCTCTTTTTATTTGCATGCGAAAGGGTGTGCGCAACCCTGGCGCGTGTGTGCGTCGATCTAGGTTGAAGACGATAGCCTTGGATATGATGGAGAGTATCAGCTCTGAAAGGATCTTAATGTCGCCTAGAGGGGGGGGGGGGGTGAATAGGCGTTCCTAAAAATTATCACAACTTCATAGCATATTAGAATAATGAGAACTTTCGGTTCAAATAGGAACTTCCGATATGAGATTGGAAGTTCCGGTCTCAACCGAAAAGTTCGGCGGATAATGGAATATAACACTAGCTATGAACTTGTAGCTCAAATAAACAAAATGTATATGAATCAAAAGGTGACAAATAAGGTATCTAAACAAGATATAAGGTCACCAACTAAATCAATTAAGCATGCAAGTAGATCGGGTAAAAACAAGCTCAAGCACAATGTGAGAGAATGCATAAATGGGCAAACCAAGAGAGGAGACGCGTGATTTGTTTCCCGAAGTTCGGATCCATGGATCCTACTTCTCCGTTGAGGATCCACAAGGGCCGGGCCTATTTCAACCCTTTCCTCACGAGGTTGCACAAATGCACTCCTCGGTTTCACTCTTGATTTCTTCCCTTGCAGAGGCGAAATCGAAGCCTTCACAAACTTTCCGTGGCACACCACAACCTTGGGTGCTCACCGGCGACACCTAGCCATCTAGGAGACCTTAGTCCCCAAGAGTAACAAATACAATCGAAGATTTGCTTACTATGAACTTGAGTGCTCAAAGTATGGAGTGAAGTTCACTAGTTCTCAACTTCTCAATCACTCAATCCAACTCTTTCCCCTTCTCAAATCCCTCTCACAAAGAGGCACCACAAAGGATGGAGTGAAGCTCACTAGCTCTCAACTCCTCACTCTCTCAATCCAATTCTCTCCCCTTCTCAAATCCCCCTCACAAAGAGGCACCACAAAGGTAGGGAAATGGGGATGGCTATTTGGCTTTGGATGTGTCTAGTACTCCCCAAGAGCAGCAGCCACTCAAAGGAGGGGTGGAGGAGTTTATATACCCGAGCCCCTCAAAAACTAGCCGTTGGAGGCCAAGACTGTAATTTTCGGAGTTTCCGAAAAGCATTTTCGGACAAGTCCGAAAGCTTACAGAAGCAAATCTCATATTCGCAGCCATTTTTGGAATGTCCGAAAATTTTCGGAGTTTCCGAAAAAAACTCCGAAAATTTTTCGGACTTTCCGAAAAGCACAGAGTAAAACGACTATAACTTTTCGCTCGGGAGTCCGTTTTTGATGAACTTGGACTCTATGGAAAGCTCACTTAGAGGACTACCCAACTCAACCAAAAACAAGGTCTAAAACCACTCAAAGGATAGGTTAAAGCTTGGGTTTCTCTCAAGGTAGCACTATGATAGGTCACTTTGAGCACCGAGACATACACAAACACCTCGACGTTGCATCCCTCTTAATAGTACAGCATTCCTAAACTCAAATGTAAATAAGAAGATAATTATACCATTAGGAATGCCTTTTTTCTCATCTTTCTTTCATTGTCTTCAGGGACGCTAATGCCGATACCGTTTCACCATATATTCTTCAAATGATTGATGCGGTAACTTGTAGCTTCAAATGGTCTCGCACGGTCCATCATGACAAAGCCGTCACTCGCCCTTCACCACCGGATTTGGTTCTTTGGCGCCAAGCTCCTTGCTTGCCCTTCACCGCCGCATGGTCCATCGCGACCGAGCATCGCTTGCCCTTCACCGTCTTGCCATAATAGCCACTTCGTATCACACATCTTCAATATCTTCACTTTGTCATTCTTGGTATTGTTAGGTGTAATGATATCACTTGAGTATCAACACCTTTGTAATCCTTGGGATCTATTTCTTTCATTCAACTCAATAAAATTATTAGTCCCAATGATCCGGTTGTCAACCTCCACATGTTGACCAACCGATCGCATGTATAAAAGGATATGAATAAATGATGAGTATTAATCAACACCACAAGTGTCATATACTCAAATATATGTTCAAATGTAAAGATCCCAATTAAATGAAGGTGAATAACTTGGATCGATTACATGCATAACTAAAGTATAGGATTTGCTCCCCCTAAATGTATGCATACAAAATATTTGTGTGAAGCAAGAGTATGCATAACAAGATATTAAACATTGAGAGCTTATCCTGTACAAGAATAGAAGGCATTTCTCAAATATAGATATTAAAATAAAAACATACCTTCATCATCTCCACGTTCTCAATATAAATAGATTAAATAAGAGATAATACTCAAACAAAACATTAGTCTCACATGCATATGCCAATCACGTGGAAATATTATATACGAACATATCAATATGTACATGAAGAGAAAGAGTGATACATATAGCTTGATCTCCATGCATTTCATCCTTATGATTTAGGTCCACCAACACTCCACTTTCATATCCACATGAGACTAGGCAAACAAATGCTTACAAAAATATTAGTCTCACATAATTGGATTTGTTATTAATCATCAAAACCAAATCAATGGCACTTGAACTTTCAAGCTCCATTATCGTACATGCACAAGACTGTTTCCAGGAGGTTGAAGACGGCAATCTATGCGAGTTGAGCCTACAGTTCCACTTGTGGGCTGGATCGAACAAAGGCAGTCCGAGCGGAGGATGGTGACGGACTAGGCAGGGCTAAAAAAAATGATGTAATGGGCTTTTGGATCAAAACCAAGGAAGGAGTAAAATTTATCGTGCGATCAATTTTACCCGGTGCAACGCACGGGCATTTTACTAGTAATACTAATAATAATCTAATTGTCCCCTTCTTCATCACAAATCGCATATGCATATACATGTATTAAATTCCTTTTCGTTGTTCCACATTCATTAAACAATCAACTCTGGAGGAAAAACCCACGTTCTGTCCAAATCAAAGAACCCGATGCCTTGTGTAAACGGCCTCCTAGTACCGGATTTCAAGTCCCACACGTCCGGTGTGTCGACGAAATACATCGTGTCCTCTTCAACCTCTCCGTATGCGGGAGCAGGCATGGACTTGTTGAAGAGTTCACTGAGGAAGATTGCTTGGCCACCTAGACCGCCGCCGGTGACCGGAACCCATGTGCCGGCGTCCATGTCGGCCTCAGAGACATCCACGCTGCGGGTGTGGTCGCCTTGCTTGACGAAGGCCGCGATTAAACACTCCCGTCTCACCATGAGCAACCGGCCAGACGACTCCAAGAGGTGCCAGCTACCGTTAACTGCATAGTCGTCCCCCTCTAACTCGTACTTTGTAGTCTTCCAAATGAGATCCTCACCGGTGAGGTACTGCCACTGATGACCGACGTCGTCGATGCCATCATCACCAACGGGCTCAATTTCGCTGTCGTTGTCGCTGTCTCCCTCTTGGTTTAATGACTCATCATGGTCGTCAGCATCTACCCCGCCTTCATCATCGACGGAGTCCCCGTCGTTGGTCGATGCGTCACTGTCATCGTCTTGTGCGTCGCCGCCGTCGTCGTCTTCATCGTCGCTCCACCTAAACGCGTCGATTACGCCATCAGGGCTTCTCGGTTGTCTGATGATGCGCTCGACATTAATTGGTGATGGTGGGCTTGCCATCTTTGTCGTCGGCGAGGTCGACGGCGAAGAGGTCCTCGGCTTTTGTAATTAGATAAAGCTTGTCCGCGAAGAAAGCAATGTCGACGACACGGACGAATGGCATCGTGCAAGAATCAGGCGTCCAGATGCCCTTCCCTGGCTGGCACAGGATCAAAGGGCAGTCCCAGTGGTCGGTCATGACGGCGACGAGGTGACCGCCATCATCGGGGCGAGACCGAATGATCACCTTGCAGACTCTGAACTCCTCAAAGAAGTCGTCGTCGAGGATGTCCCTCAGCTCGGCGAGCGGCACGGTGGCGCCGGTGAAAGGGTTGTGCAGGAGGAACGTGTGCCTCGTCTTCGTCGTCCTGGCGCCATCGACGCTGTCATCGTCATCGTTGTCGGTGCGGTGGAGGGCGAGCCAGCCGTCGGTGGAGCCAATGCAGACGGTGTTGCTCTCGGGGAAAGCCATGCGGTGGACGCCGCCATCGGAGACCGTGACGAAGGTGCCTTCCGGGAGCACGATCCACGGGAGCTGCGGCGGGGCGGCGACGTGGCGGCGCAGGGCGGAGTGCCAGGCGCGGCACACAGCGCGGAAGCGCGCGCGGTCGGCGGGGAAGGGCAGGCGGGCAATGACGAGGCCCAGCAGATCAGACGGGAGGTCGGACCACGGCGCCATCGTCGACGTTCCCGCCATAGCCAAATTAGACTATGAAATCAAGCGATCTGATCGTAGTGCACCAGAGCCTGGAAACCTCGTGAAAACTGAAATACATATTTAGTAATAGTACTGGTGGTATTGGCAAAGCGGCCGGCACAGAAGAGGTCTTCGTATTTCGATTCGTTTTTACCGTCCGGTTCCGAGTCGATCAACGATATGACCACACTGTTGTCGCTGCGCGCACCGTACGTGTGCGTCCGCGACCGCGATGGTGTACCATGTAGTGTCATCGGCGACGCTGTGGCCGCCTCGCCGGGCTATTTCCTATATGATTTCGCCGTTTTTAGTCCCACGCGCCGGCGATGGCGTAGCCCGTGGAGTCCTCGGCGTCGGCGACGGTGCGAGCCAGCCACGCGCGGAGCGGGAGCGCGGCGGATGCGAATCGGAGACGAAGCGAGGACGTGTGGTAGTGAAGCAAATTGTAACACGGGCCGCGTGTTTCCATGGCGGCGCGCTGGCCTTTCTCCTCGACGCTGCCGATCGAGGTTTTGACTCGCCGGCTGCTCGTTACGACGACGGCGCCGCGCGTCCTCTCTCTCTCTCTCTGCCCTTAGCTAGGGACTTATTGCCATTTGTATATAACTCTATCAGATTTTGGTGCTATCTGTCAAAACAATTGGGAGTATTATCGAATTTTTGCAAGGTATGTCAATCAAACCAACTTTAAATACTCCTACTACCTTACAAAAATTTGGTAATTTTGAGTCCATACACTCCTAATTCCAAATATAAATTCAAAACTGGTAAGGTAAGTACAGTACTTCCTTCGTATTTTAACGTATGACGTCTTAAATTTTTTTTACTGACACTATAAAAAATGTCCGTACGTTACAACGGGTAAAGTCTATTTTAATCTTATTATTGCTATATGGTTTAATTAAGATGAAATTCACTGTGGGAGTTCACTTGGATATATATATTTTTAGAAAATCATGAGCAGCACTTAGGAGTCCGATCATCTGAAGTTAGCATGCGAGTTTTTTAAACCGATTTTTTATATGATTCCTTATGCATTACCAAAAGTGAACGATCTTATAAACCCACTCAAATACGGATATGTATTTTCCAAAACAAAATGAACTTAAAAACCGACTCATACACGGATGACGCACCAAAATACCAGCAAAAACTTCTTTAATTTTTATAATAGTAGAGATAGAGATTTGACCATTCGTCTTATTCAAAAATTTATGTAATTATCATTTATTTTATTCAGACTTGATTTATCATCAAATATTCTTGGGTGAATACCCAACATGATCCTTGAACTTTCGCTTAAGGATCAATTTAGTCCCTGACATTTCGTGCTGTCCAAACAAGTACCTTAAGTTCATTGTGTGATTCAATATGGTCCTTCGACTCTCTAAACATGCCATGTGTACATGCCACATCATCTATGCATGCAAATTCAATATTTAAATGTCCTTTACCCCCTTATGTTTTCATATGAAATAAAGAAAAGCTGTTGAGAAAACACAAAAAAAAAGTTTTTGACCATTGGCAAAAATATGTAGCATTGATAGATAAAAAAAATTAACATTTTTTGTTTTATGATTGCTTCTTCTTGTTTTTCTTTTCTTTATTTGATAGAAAATTAAAGGTTAAAATGGACATTTAAATATTATCTTACATGCACGAATGACGTGTCATGTCCATGTGGCGTTTTAAGTGGGTCTAAGGACTATATTAAGCCGCATGATAATCTTTAGGGTCCTGTTTGGACATTATAAAACATGAAGGACTAATTCGACCTCTGAGCAAAAGTTGAAGGACTGAACTGACTATTCACCCAATATTCTTTAAGTATGACATAAATATTTTTATATTTACACAAAAAATTTGAATAAGATGAAAAATCAAACGTTAATAAAAATAATCAACAGCGTAATACATTAAAATACATAATATCAAATCGAACAAGCCTGGAAATATGGAAGTGGACAATCAAGCGATTCCAAATCCCAGAACTGTTACACGCACCCGTACCAGCATTTGTATATGCTTCTCGCTGGATTGGCAGGCGCTATACGATCAAGCGATGGAGTGACGTAATTATTATTTATTCTATTGTGATTTGTTTTATCATTTAAAATATTTTAAGCATGATATATATCATATACATTTGCATATATAAATTTTTAAATAAAACGAATGGTCAAAAATGGGTTCAAAATCCAACGGTCTCTCTATTAATAAACTGATGGAGTATGTATTATCAGTTTTTTTATAATAAAAGTTCATAAATATTTAGATGCCATGGAATTTAGAGAACACGGTCATCAGTCCATGTATCAGCTCCTACATTTGCTGATACGGATCCTACAGGAGAATATCTTCACGGCACATCTACAAAGTTAATCTCCGCGTTTGTTCTTTGTTTCAAATTAATTTAAACCACTTAAAAAATATGAACGAATAAAATTTTAGATAAAACGTGAGCTAAAATATATAATTAAGAACAAACGGTAAACGCCGCTGGAACAAGCTGGGTGATTGCGCCTGCATGCGCGCGTAGCGTGTCGTGTCGGTGCAAGCAACTGAAGAAGGCGCGGAGGTACTGGAGCTGGACAACGACGACGATTTCGTCGTGTCAGCCTCTCGTCCTCAGAGCGCAGAAGGGGAGCACGCACGCAACCGGCCCAGCAGCGACGTGCCTCTCATCGTCGCTGCCGGCGAGGCGGCGGCCGGGGACAACGCCGACGACTACTCCGGCCTAGCTACAGCCTACGCCATCGAGGAAACAAGGCAAAGCATATCACACAAGAAGGATTATAGATCAAGAAGGATCGATCGCTCGATCGCGCGGCAATCAAAAGAATCATAATCAGAAACCACTTTCAGTTGGCGGAGTTACCCACCACTACGCTTCTTATACATTTGCATGCATTGACAGTAGGGTCGTCGCCGTGGTGCGACCTCCCGTCGGATCTGCGGGGCCTCGTCATCGGACGCCTCCCCTTCCCCGCCAACCGCGCGCGCTTCCGCGCCGTGTGCAGCGCGTGGCACTCCGCCGTCCGCCTCCACGTTGCCTCCCCGCCGCAGCTCCCGTGGATCGCTCTCTCCGGCGGACGTCTTGTCAGGGACTCTCGGTATGGGCCAACCAATGGGCTGGTTCTCACCCGAGCAGTGGGCCCAAGCCAGCCCAAGAAAAGCCCAGCTGGAGAGCAACAAAAGCAGCAGCAGCAGCATCGAACGGGAGAAGTCTGGAAAACACGAACGGCAGCGGCTGGCTTCGGCAGCTGGACGCGGCTTGGCTCCTTGTCGATCTCTCTCTCTCTCTCCATCTTCCACCTTCCTCTCTTGCTAGCAGCCTGTATCCTATAGTATCTCTTCCTGTATCCACCAGAGACCACCATTACTTGTACCTCAATAGTTGTACTCAATTCCATCTAGAGCTCCATTGATTGTACTAGAAATTTTCTTGGTTGAGTTGGTGAATTGGGTTGCTAACAATCTGGTATCAGATACCACCATTTCCTCCCACCAAATTCCACCATGAGTGACCAAGAGTGCATGGAGGCCAATCATAGATTAGAGGAGAAGATTGATATGATTTTGGAGAAGTTGAATGAGGTAGAAGCTAATAGGAGCAAGTTCTTCGAGGAGATGAGCGCCTCCATCAAGGCAACAGTTGCTGTCCTCAAGGATGCACCATATCCTCCACCCCAGGACCCACCTTCTTCGATGCTCACCACCTGTTCGACGATGTGCTCCAACAACGATCACCCTCGAGCGACGTCGAGCTCAAGCCACATTGACAAGGAGACTGCTCCGACGGTTGTCCTGGACCTTAGGGATGGCGAGGACAAGGTTCATGACCCCTGCATCGTCACCAAGGACTTTCTTGAGGTCACGCTCACCATGTGTTCGATGAAATGCACCAGCCCCCACACCGTGCCCGATCTCACCATGGTTGCAGTGGTTATGTGTGCCACCACTGCCACTACCTCTACGGAACTGGTAGTTTTTGAGGACACAACCGGCGTCGCCTACATCAACACCCCTAACTATTCTAAGATGGTGCACGCCAAGTGTTCGACAGTCGGCCTCGACATCGATGGTGGCATGGATCAGGCCGTGGTCGTGTTCCAGATCATGAAGAGTGTATCCAAGGTCGTTCTGATATCTGTCGAGCCATTGGGCATCTTCTCACTAAGATTGACTGCTAACCTCAAGCAGGACAGACCAACACCCACCAAGTGTTCAATGAAAAGTCCTCTGCACAGAAACATGGTATTGTTGATTGTATATGATCTTCATCATGTCACCATGGCCACCACCAACTCGGATAAGTTCCTTGGCATGTGAGAATTTTGGTATTGGAGCTCAGATTATTGGAACAGTGATTCTAACAAATGAGATGGTTGAGTTAAAACCATGGTCACCACCAGTTCAATCAAAGTTAAGCCTTGTACTTACTATGGATAGACTACACATTGGTTGGAACCTTGTAAACACAGCTAGTAAGAATGCCTGGGGTGAAACGATGAAACTTGTACCAAGTACTAGGAGTGAGATTGCTAGCAGGCAAGAGCAATTTACTGAGTTGGAAGTGCAAATATTTTGGGAGCTTGGTGATGGTGAGGTTATCTTGCACATGCTTGGGTTAGGTTGCAGGCTGAGATGGCATTCCTTTTATTTGGGATATAAATGGTGGATTATAAATCATGCTGTCAGCTTGGGACAACCTGATGTATATCTTCAGGTTCACTTGTCTGCTCTTTGTTGTGTTCATCTCAGTAACATCCTGGACTTTTGGTTATAATGGATAAAATACAACTGGATTGGAACCTTGGTAACACAGTGTGTCAGACTTCTTTGGATGGAGAGATCAAAACAGCTTATATCTTCAGGTTCACTTGTCTGCTCTTTGTTGTGTTCATCTCAGTAACATCCTGGACTTTTGGTTATAATGGATAAAATACAACTGGATTGGAACCTTGGTAACACAGTGTGTCAGACTTCTTTGGATGGAGAGATCAAAACAGCTAAGCATGTGCCCAGTACTAGGAGTAAAATTCATAGCTTGCAGGAATTAATCACTGGCCAGGAAATGCAAAACCTTGGGAATCCATGTGATGGAAAGGTTCATCTCTTTACAGTTTTGTCAGATAATTGGCTTGAACAACTTCACTTCCATTTGAGGATTAATTGGTGGAACACTCAGTTGTTTGTTGAGGTGAGAATTCCTAAAGGTATTGCTTTGCAGATCAATTTTATAGCAACTTTTAGCAAGAAGGGTAAACTGATTATTGGTGGTCATGAATCATTACTCCTTTGGTTGTCTTTTGCTAAAATGGTTCAGATGAGTGCCTGTTGTCTGGAGCCGGCAAATCATCATTTTACAACCTGTGTCATGGTTCAGCTAGATACTCTCTATTGTGTTCCTTCTAATAGCAACCTGGAACCTTCGGTGAATACAAGTGCAGAGGCTGCATATGCTAACTATTGGTCTATCAACTTGCTTGAGGTAACAAGAGATGGAATTTTAATTGAAGCCATTTACTGGACACTAGCACTAGGAGTTATTACATGGAAGGTTATAAGTGATGCAGTTCTAATTGGAGCTGGTATCAAGATAGTTGTTTCTTCCAAGCAACATTTGCAATGTATTATATTCAGAATGTGACACACAAGGGAAGTGCAAGTTATCAAGCCATCTATGAGGTACTCAAGCTATCACTTTGAGGTACAATTTCTAGCCAACCAGTTGAGAACTATCAAGACACCAGTGAATGTTTTGGGGCATTATGGCCACTGCAAAGGAATCCTACATGTGTCTTCGGATCCAGGGGTGAAAGGTTCTCCAATTCAGCTTGTCGGCTTGGGGACAAGCCGAAATTCAAGAGAAGGGGATTGTCAGGGACTCGGTATGGGCCAACCAATGGGCTGGTTCTCACCCAAGTAGTGGGCCCAAGCCAGCCCAAGAAAAGCCCAGCTGGAGAGCAACAAAAGCAGCAGCAGCAGCATCAAACGGGAGAAGGCTGGAAAACACGAACGGCGGCGGCTGGCTTCGGCAGCTGGATGAACGGCAGCGACCCGGAGGCCGGCTTGGCTCCTTGTCTATCTCTCTCTCTCTCTCCATCTTCCACCTTCCTCTCTTGCTAGCAGCCTGTATCCTCTAGTATCTCTTTCTGTATCCACCAGACACCACCATTACTTGTACCTCAATAGTTGTACTCAATTCCATCTAGAACTCCATTGATTGTACTAGAAATTGTCTTGGTTGAGTTGGTGAATTGGGTTGCTAACATGTCTCTACGTCATGCCCACCCACGCCGGCGCCCACCGCATGGCGCCCTTCCCCGAGAACAGCACCGTCTGCGTTGGCTCCACCGACGGATGGCTCGCCCTCCACCGCACCGACGCCGCCACCGCCGCCACCGGGACGAAAACCAAGAGGCACACGTTCTTCTTGCACAACCCTTTCACCGCCACCACCGTCCCGCTCGCCGAGCTGAAGGACATCCTCGACGACGCTTTCTTCGAGTGGAACGAGGTCTGCAAGGTGATCATCCGCTCCTCCTGCAACGATGGGGACCACCTCATCGCCGTCATGACCGACCATACTATAACTTCCCTTTGATCCTGTGCCGGTCAGGGAAGGGCACCTGGACGCCCGACTCATGCTCGATGCCATTCGTCCGCGTCATTGACATTGCCTTCTTCAAGGACAAGCTCTATCTAATTACAACAGCCGAGGACCTCTTTGCCGTCGACCTCGCCGCCGACAAACATGGCAAGCCCACCGTCATCAACGTCGAGCGCATCATCAGACAACCGAGAAGCCCTGATGGCATGATCGACGCGTTTAGGTGGAGCGACGACGAAGACGACGACGGCGACGGCGACGCATCGTCGACCAATGACGACGGGGGTACTCCTCCGTCGACGATGAAAGGGTAGTAGACGGTGAGGACCATGATGAGGTATTCAACCAAGAGGGTGGAGACAGGGAAATTGTGTCCGTCAGTGATGACGATGACATCGACGACGTCGGCCAGCAGTGGCACTTCACTTGGAAGCATAGAAAGTACGAGGAGGAGTACGCGAGTATCGGCACCTGGCACCTCCTGGAGTCGTGTGACCGGTTGCACATGGTGAGACGGGAGTGGGTACTCCCGTTCATCTTGTAGACCGACCACACCCTTGCAGACCGACCACACCCGCAAGCTGGATGTGTTTGAGGCAAACATGGACGACGGAGCGTGGGTTCCGGTCACCAGCGGTCTAGGTGGCCAAGCAATCTTCGTCAGCGAACTCTTCAGCAAGTCCATGGCTGCGCCTGCACACGGTGAGGTTGAAGAGGACACGATTTATTTCGTCGATACACACGACGTGTGGAACATGAAATCCGGCACTAGGAGGCCGTTTAGACGAGTCAGCAAGATCATGGATACGGACATGACGTGGGTGTTTCCTCCCAAGTTGATCGTTTGATGAATGCTGAACAAGGGAAAGAAATTTAATTCGTGTAAATGCATATACAATACGTGGTGAAAGGGGGTACAAATTAGATATTTGCTATTATTCAATAGATCTATACAGATTCTATTGGTACAGTAAGATAAAACCAACAGATCAAAATCAATTTTGTAGATATCCTTATAAAGTTATAATGTTACTTAAAAAATGATTGCGTTTCAATGGGTATAATATGAGTATTATTTTTGTTGGTTGCATTTTTTTACAATGGCGGAAGCACCAGATGATAGATGGAGTGGTTTAGGGAGGAATGGGTGGATCTCGGTTGCGCAATGGGTGGGAGGAATCGAGAATAGAGAAACGTCCAAGGGTCTTCTAGCTAGCTACACGAGGCGGTGGGCTAACCAGCCTGTGTTCAAATCTCACCACTTCTAATTAACACAAATCTCACCACTTCTAATTGTTTGATATTAGGTCCTTCCCTAATATTCATGTTAGAGGAATCGAGAATATTATGTTACTAACATAAATTTGTTATGCAATAATTAATATTATGGGTTGGTTTGGTTTGTAGCCTAAATAGGCCTTACCAAATTTTGTCAGTGTCAAATTTTGGTAAGTTTTGGCATGACTAATTTTGATAAGGCAAAGTTTTGTTTGGATTGAAGCCAAAATAGCCTAAGTTCACTATTGAAATGGCATATTTTCTTAGGCATGCCAAAATTTGGCTTCAAACCAAATAGACACTAAAAACTATTGAAATTGAAAAATATTGGTAAGCCTAATTTAGGCCTCAAATCAAACCAGCCCTATATTTCTAAAATAAATTTGTTATGCAATAATTAATATTTGTGTACAATATTTCAAGCAACCACAAGGCACTAACTTATATGGATATTGCGTGTGCGGGATGCTTAGAATCAACGGGAGGTACACAACAACTTTTGTAGATGTAAGTCTGGATAACTTTCTTTACATAAGAGATTTTGTATGATTTCATTTCCTAACTTTCAGTATGTCTTCTTTTTTTTAATAGATCCCGTCCATTCCTGTTGTAGCAAACCGGTTCGACGAACAAAACAATTCTAAACTTGTGCGCAGATATTTGCCACTTCATCTGCCTTGATTCCTGCAATTGGTTAGGGAAATTCTACGATCCTGAGAGCCAACTTGCAATAGAGGACACATTCAAATCCCTAAGAGAGTGAAGAAATAATTTAGTGTGACAATATTTGGTTTCTATATATTGTAAAATGTGAGACAAAAAACATGTTAACATGTGTATCTGTACATATGTATTTTATATCTTTTTTGGCAATATTTATATTCACTTGTAGTAATTTATTTACGCCACGATGTGATTTGTTAATACGTGTGAATAACGACAACTCGGATATCTTGTACTCATACCATTCGAAAATTCGATTATTAATAGCGAAAAATATCGCGTTACATAGTGTACAATATCTTCCCAAACGGCTAGGAGTAATATTACCGCACACGGAGATATATCTTCGCGTGCGATTGGGTGGCCCACACATAGGGGTGGATGTCGAGCTAGCTCGGCTTGGCTCGTTATCCTAACGAGCTAGAAACCTAGATCAGTTCGGCTCGTCTGCAAAGCTCGAGCTAGCTTGTTTAGTTCGCGAACCATGGGGGCAAGCGACGTTTAGCTGGCGACCACGGGAAGGAGCTCAACCTCGCTGGCACCGCGACCACGGGGATGAGCTTGCCGGCGACCACGGGGAGGACCGGAGGAGCTCAACGGTGGATGGGACGAGCTCGACCTCGTTGGCACTGCAACCAGGGGACGAGCTTTTGACGGCGGAAGAAATGAGCTTGAGCTTGCCGACGACCACAGGGAGGAGCTCGACGGTTGAGGGGATGAGGTCGACCTCCGCTGGCACTTGGACCACGAGGAGGAGCACTACGGCGGACGAGACGAGGTCGAGCTTGCCGGCGGCGTCGAGTGCTAGGGGTGGGCAGCGATGTCGAGCGCTAGGGGTGAGGCGGAGAGCGGCGGCGTCGGGTATGACGCATGGGGGGCCTCAGCTGCTAGGGAAGGGATAAGGGAAGGGATGTAGGGTTTTGACTTTTGGTGCTCACTGTTGTCTATTGGGCCTTCTAAATAAATGGGCCTATGGGCTTTGTGGCCTGGCGGCCTGCTAAGGTATGGGCTCGTTAAAGTTCGCGAGCCAGCTCGAGCTGGCTCGTTATCTCTAACGAGCTAAAATGCTAGCTCGGCTCGTTAGGAAAATGAAACGTGCCGAGCCAAACTTGTCGCGAGTCAAGCAAGCTAACGAGCCACGAGCTTTCCATCCACCCTACCCGCACACAAAGATGGTGATCTTCGCAGACCATCTCAGGCAGGCGGACCGGTCTTCCGCACGGGAAGATGTCTGTTGGGCTGCCTGCAGAAATACTAGTGACATATATCTTTGCTTTCTGCAAAGATACCGGTTCTATATTTTTATCCTTCAGTGCCATTCCTTTTGCGATGTTCTCTAGTAGTGACGGCCTAATATCATGTGACCAGTTAATGTGAATTTGCGTGAGTAGATTATTTTTCCCATACCTTCTAAATTGAGTTAGTTGGAATCTATGATATCAAGCGTTTAGCTTAAGTAGTTGGCCATGTTTTATCAAATAAATTTCACTTGGATTCATGATTCCCAGTTACCCACCATTGCATATCGTAAGGCCTGTATGTTTAATTAAGTTTATGGGAAAATATCGTAATATTTTTAATACAAAATAAATAAAATATGAAAATATATTTAATTGTGAATTTAGTATAACTGATTTGATGTCATAGATATTATTGATATGTTTTTTATATAATCTTAGTCTAACTTAAAACTTTGACTTAGTACAAATCTAAAACTTTTAAAAACTTACTAGAGCTTAGGATAAACTCAAAACGTGATTCATCACAAGTAATGCATCTATCAGTTGGTTCCCAACTTTTTTTTTTATTTTTGAGATTCGTTTCACAGACATTAAATTGATTGACTGGCTTGCATCAAGAACGTGTATCCCTTGCACAGTCTGGAAAAACAAAGAGGTCCAGCGCATTAATTTCTTCAGAGTAGCACACTGGACAGACCATAGTACAATTTAAGTTGTAGCTAATAAATGTTCCAACAAGGATTCATCCCGAGAGCATGTATAGACAGCTATATAAACATATTTTAAAGAAATAAATGGAGAGAGAGAATAACAGCGGGCTACAGATCTGTAGCCAGCTGCAGCACAGACTTCAAAACGTAACAAGTGTATGACAACTAGGATCGGGTATTAATAGTATAGTAAGCAACTATTGTATTAATTGGCTATTACATTGGCTCTAGATGATTTGAAGATAGTAGTTGGCTATACTATTAAACTTGCTCTGACTAATTCTAATGATCTTCCAAAGTTTCTTTTCTCATCTTGTTTAATATGTATAGTAATTATCCGAAATCAACAAGAGTGTCTTCAGGAGTTCAGGTTGCAGCACTGTAATTAAAGGCTCTGCACTTAATTTAACGAGATTTCAGATAGTAAAATACAGAACTTGCAAATCAATACACTAACTAGTGAGTGATCAGAAATCACCATTATATACCTAATACACATGTTTTACACGCTAGTTGACGTTGTGACTGAACTCCCTACTAATAAAGCATTTTACCATGAGCAGTAGGAGTATAGATTAATCAGATCAAGCTGAATGCCAGATCGATCAGATCAGTCTACGGATAATTAATTATTCAGTAGCACGAGCGACACAAGGCAGAGAAAAGAGGCCATATTTATCCAAGGCAGTGTTTAGTTACTTTCAAACATTAAAAAATTCCGTCACATCAAATATTTGAACATATGCATGGAGTATTAAATGTAGACGAAAAAAAACAAATTTCACAGTTTGCATGTAAATTACGAGACAAATCTTTTGAGCCTAATTACGCCATGATTTGACAATGTGATGCTATAGTAAACATTTGCTAATGACGAATTAATAGGCTTAATAAATTCGTTTCGCAGTTTATATGCGGAATCTATAATTTGTTTTATTATTAATCTATATTTAATACTTTAAATGTATATATATACTTAAAACAATTTTGACACATAAACTAAACACGGCCCAAGTAGTACTATCCAACAGCCAAGTCTGCTCTTCCACAGTACGTGTACACGTCTCAATGCACGTCTCAATGCTCACCCAGCAATCCAGCATCTATCCGATGGTCAGAATAGTGTTTTCTCGTGTGGATCGGTTGGTTAGCACTGGAAGTCTGAAACAGCTAAGCAAAGAGTATGACAGTGCGAGAAACATGTGGCAGGGAAGGTGAGGTCGTTGTCTGTAATTAATTGTTCACTTAGGGGCCCACATGAGAATAAATACTACTCCGTCCCATTTTAACCATTTTAAGTGCAGTTATACGTTTTCGTGTCTGATCGTTCTATTTAAAAATTATGATTTTTTTTAAAAAAAGTTATTCATGTTTTTGTCCCATTTTAAGTACAATATTATTCATGTTATATCATCTACTAATAATAAAAATAGTAATTATAATTTTTTTAAAATAAAATGGACGGTCAAATGTTGGATATAAACAGTGGAAAACTTAGTACTAGAAGATTATCCTTTGTTTCAAACCATGATCAAAGCAGAAAATGATACTGCTGAAATATAATGTGCTGATGTGCCTACAATAACTCAGGTTTGATATCTAGTACAACAAACATGTACCTGCAACAATTCAGGCTTTTGTCTTCATCAATTTGGTCGCGAGCCAATAAAGATATGTGTGCTTAAACTTTGTTCGAAAATTTGCATATATAAGTTATATGAGGAAAGAAGAAACATTATATTATATGTCGGATTTCAATGTTGCTAACTTGTAGATCCTGATCTGTTTTTTAATATATAATACCGTTGACTTCTTGACATAGGTTTAAGTATTCATTTGTTGAAATATGCTTTAGAAATAAAATATATTTTATGCTTGTACAACACTTTTAAATAAGATATATAATAAAACGCATATTCAAAAGACAATAAAATTATATATTTAAAAGGATAGCAAATAATATTTTTAGCCAAAAATATGGTTAATATTTTGTATGATCGTTACTCCCTTTGTTCACGATTGACGTCCATTTTCTTGAGAGTATCTGTTTAATAATAAGACCAAATGACGAAGACAAGCTATCATGATTATTTCACTCTCTATCCTAATTAATTATAGCTTTGAAAGAGATCAATCGTACATTCAATTGCACATATGCCGCTAGGGTTTTCAATATTTGTAAATATGTCAGTACTTGTCTAATTGCTATTATGCCACTAGTTTCCTCCAAAAATGGCAGGCATGCCACTCCGTCGTTAAGTTTCGCTAACACTGTTAAGCAATATGTTTTGATCATCTATTGGAGATAAATGCCTAAAGAACAATAATTCTTTTTTTTTGAAAAAAAATGCCCATTTTACTACCCTGGACTATTTCACCGAAACACTCAACTCCCTAAAGTATTTCTTTGGCTCATTTTACACCTCAAACTATTGAAAATAGTTCACTTTGCTTCACTCCCCTAACATTATTCCGCTTTTTTCTCTTTATATAAATAGTATTTTACACTGATAATTTTGTAGAGATATTTTTTTAAAAAAAAATAATTCTCGTAGTTTACATTGGTTAAAAGCATTTAAAACTGATTTAAACATCAAAATTTTAAACTTCAAGCAAACAACCATCAAAAATGAAAAAAAAAATTGAACTTCGATAATTGTCCCATCTATGGCTAACAAATTCCAGTTTAAAATATAACTCGTATAAAGAGTAACGAAAAAAATGTTATTAAGGAGTAAAGTGAACTATTTTCTTTTTTTAGGGAGTAAAATGAACTATTTTCAAAAGTTTAGAGAGTAGAATGAGAAAAAAAAAGTTTAGGGTTAAGTGATCCATCGAATTAGGCCCTGTTGGGAAGATTAGTCCAGGGCTAATTTTGAGAGCTAATGTTTAGTCATGAATTGGTAGGCTAAACATTAGCCTAGGGTGACATGTTTAGATCCATAGGCTAATTCAATGCTAAAAGGTGGAGAGAGAGTAGAAAGAGAGGAGAGAGAAGAGAGAGAGAGCTGCTTTTTGATGGTCCCCATTCGAAATTAGCCCCATTAGCACCCCTTAGAGGGGCTAATGTTTTGAGGCGGGCTAATTCACTTTAGCCAAAAATTAGCCCACATGTTTGGAACCATAGGCTAATTCAAGGCTAAAAGGTGGAGAGAGAGAGAGAGTAGAAAGAGAGGAGAGAGAAGAGAGAGAGAGCTGCTTTTTGATGGTCCCCGTTCGAAATTAGCCCCATTAGCACCCTTTAGAGGGGCTAATGTTTTGAGGCGGGCTAATTCACTTTAGCCAAAAATTAGCCCACATGTTTGGATCCTTAAGGGCTAATTCAGGGCTAAAAGGTGGGGGCTAATGTTTAGCCCATGGAACCAAACAGGACCTTAGTTCAGAATAGTAAAATGGGTTTTTCTTGATCTTTTTTGTTAAAAAAAAAATCAAAGTATTGCCCTGGCCCATATTAGCTTCTTTCCTTGTACGGCACCTCGCACGTGCTGGTGAGGGGAAAGGGAGTATGGTGGAGTTGAGAGAAAGGCGTATGCCGAAGAAAGAAATAGGTCATCAGCGTCTTCTTCCCATGCAAGATCTATGCATAGTAGCAAGGCAGGTTGGAGGAGAATCAGGAGATCGCTGCTAGCCTGATATATAGGCAGAGCTACACACGACGGTTGATGAGGTTGACATAGTTGTTAGAAAATGATGACGACGGAGACACCGATGCGGCGATGTCTTCATCGGCGAACTCCGTTTAGTTCTCCAAAAGTTTTCTAAAAACATCCCATCGAATCTTTAGATATATGCATAAAGCATTAAATATAGATAAATGAAAAAACTAATTGCACACCTAGGGAGGAAATCGCGAGATGAATCTTTTGAGCCTAATTAGTCATGATTAGCCATAAGTGTTACATTAACCTACATATGCTAATAACAGATTAATTAGGCTCAAAAGATTCGTCTCGCAGTTTCCAGGCGAGTTATGAAATTAGTTTTTCCATTCATACCCGAAAACTCCTTCTGACATCCGATCAAACATCCGATGTGACATCCAAAAATTTTCTTTTCGCGAACTAAACAACCCTGAGGATCACCTCAAGCTTAGCTCCTCTTTTGCCAGAGAAATTTGGCTGGAAGACAGGAGGCCGGAGTTTGTGGAAAATACCTCAATCGAAGACCAGACTGGTTGGCGCGTTGGCCTCTTCTCAAGCCCTCCCACTGCTTGTTGGAGTTGGGTGATATCAACAGTTGGGTAGATCAGGTTGGTTGGAAGTTGTGTCAGTGCAATGAGCCAAGACCATCGCCCGATTGAGAGGAAGAGGAAGAGTGGCGACAACACAAAAGGTTGAAATTTATTTGCACTAAAGTAACAACTTTTATATATTAGATAAGTTCAGGCTACATTTTATGCAAATTCAAGCGACCAAGGGAAAGTAAAAGATGTAGAACATCTATTATATACTAAAATTTAATGAACATACTACACAAGCTCCTAAGCCACCACCTGGTACTCCTAGAATCACTCATATGCCACAAAGTGGCATTCTAATAAACCAATAGTCCCACTATTTTTAATATTAATCTTTAGAAAATAGAGAACTCACAAGTCACAACTCACCTCCCTCTCCTCTCCCCAACCGGCCCACCCCCTCCCCCATCACGTAGTACCACACACACTTACGAACATACGTTACCTCCCTCCCTCCCTCTTATCTGATCTCCTCTGTTTCTTCCTTTTATTTAGTTATGTTTATTTTTTAAAAAAAAAATAAATAACCATAATTTCCCTCCTCAAGAAAAATAGTCATAACTTTCAAATTAAATATAAATTTTTTATCCTATTCTATTATTGTATTTGTTATGGTTGAATTTTAAAAGTTCAAAGACCAATATAAGATGTACTTTGACTTGTAAGAAATATTTAATTATTGTCATGCCCTAACCTTTGCATGCCATTGAAACTGTTATATTATAAAATTAGGAAAAGAACATTGGCAATGGAGATTTTATGATATCTTTCACTTCACAAAACATGAATAAAGGATTTAGATCTATGATATGATAATAATGAAAGAAAATTGTGGGTAACATTCCAAAAAAATATTCCCTCCATTATTTTGAAGTCATATCCTGGACTTTTGCATGCCATCCCAACAATAAAAAAATTACGAGGAAAATAGATAATATAGATCATATCATCATATATCACTTAAAAACATACATAATTGGATTAGATTTATAATATCACAAAATAAAAATAATCTAACTCCGAAAAAATAGTGATCAACATAGTGATCTTGGCTGCAGAGCTCCTTTCGTCTAATGTATCTGGCACTTTCTGGAGAGGGGGAGAGGGAGTATGCTGGAGTTGAGAGAAAGGCGTATGCCCAAGAAAGAAAGGGGTCATCAACATCTTCAAGGTGAGGCGAGGAGGAGATCGCTGCTAGCCTGATCCATAGGTAGAGCTACACACAAGTGGTGATGAGGGTGACATTGTTCTTAAACAAAGGATGATGTGATGCAGTTCTAAAAAAAAAGAGGACAGCACATTGCCATTCTTCATCAGTCCATAGTTACCGAGATAACGATGCCCTCACTAGCGAAGTCCTTGAGGATCGGTGCAAGCTTAGCTCCTCTTCCGTCGGAGAAATTTGGGTGGAAGAGAGGAGGCTAGAGTTCATGGAGAATACCTCAACCGAGGACCTGGCGGTTGGCGTGTTAGCCTCTTCCCAATCCCTCCCGCCGCTTGTTGGAGTTGGATGATATTGACAGTTGGGTAGATCTGCTTGATCGGAGCCATGTCAGTGCAAGGAGCTGATACGATCTCCAGCAAGAGAGGAACAAGTAGAGTGGCGACGGTACAAGTTGCTATTTATAAATTAACATTTTTATATATTATGTAAGTTTAGGCTATGTCTTATGCAAATTCAAGGATCTGTTGGAAAGTAAAAGATCTAGTAAATCTATTATATACTAAAAATACATTAAACTTCCTATAAATATTTTTAAGCTGCCACGTGGTACCCCGACAAATACTCCTGAGCTGCCTAGTGACACTCCACTATTTTTAAGATTAATATTTGCACAAACGGAAATGCTATACATCGGATTATCGTCCCCCACAGGATCTGTGTGGTACCTACGCGGTATTCTCTTAGGTCATCATGCGCGGAAATGCTCAGAGCGATCAATTCCCCCCCCCCCCCCCTCCTCCCTCCACCTGGTTTTCTTTTTTGGCACCGTATTACTTTCCTATTTTAGTAAATTTATGCACCTAAAATTTATACACCTCAAGTTTACACATCTAAAGTTTAGAGACCAAAAGTTTATAAGTCAAAAGTTTATATATCCGATTCAAATTTGAATTTGAATTCAAATATTTTTTATATATAGTGTTTCTATACATCTAAAGTTTATACACCTAAAGTTTATATATCTGATTAAAATTTGAATTTGAATTCAAATATCCTATTAAAATTTGAATTTGAATTCAAATATTTTATATATATAGTATTTCTATACATCTAAAGTTTATACACCTAAAGTTTATATACCCGATTCAAATTTGAATTTGAATTCAAATAATTCAAATATTTTCTATATATAGTATTTCTATACATCTAAAGTTTATAGATCCAAAGTTTATAAGTCGAAAGTTTACATACCCGATTCAAATTTGAATTTGAATTCAAATATTTTATACATAAATTTTTCTAACTTTTTTGTTTTTTTAAAGTTTTTTTGTGGTCTACTGTAATAGGAAGAGAAGAAGGGGAGAAGGGGAGAAGTGGGAGGAGTGCGGGGGCGGGGGCGGGGGGGGGGGGGGGGGGGGGGACGGACCGATCGCCCATTAGCCCCCCCCCCCCCCCCATCATGCGCCGGAAACTCTAATGCGCGATCGGGTAGCGATCACCACCCCTCCCCCCCCCCTCCCTCCACATTTCTTTTTTTTTTTGGCACCGCATTACTTTCCTATTTTAGTAAATTTATGCACCTAAAGTTTATAGACCCAAAGTTTATAAATCAAAAGTTTATATATCCGATTCAAATTTAAATTTGAATTCAAATATTTTTTATATATAGTGTTTCTATACATCTAAAGTTTATACACCTAAAGTTTATAGACCCAAAGTTTATAAATCAAAAGTTTATATACCCGATTCAAATTTGAATTTGAATTCAAATATTATTTTATATATAGTATTTAGATACATCTAAAGTTTATACACCTAAAGTTTATAGACCCAAAGTTTATAAGTCAAAAGTTTACATACCCAATTCAAATTTGAATTTGAATTTGAATTATATCCAATTCAAATTTGAATTTGAATTCAAATATTTTTATATATATTATTTCTATACATCTAAAGTTTATACACCTAAAGTTTATAGACCCAAAGTTTATAAGTTAAAAGTTTACATACCCGATTCAAATTTAAATTTGAATTCAAATATTAGTTTATAGACCCAAAGTTTATAAGTAAAAAATTTACATAACCGTTTCAATTCTGAATTTAAATTTAAATATTTATGATGTAGTCCAATTCAAATTTGAATTTGAATTCAAATATTTTTATATATAGTATTTCTATACATCTAAAGTTTATAGACCCAAAGTTTATAAGTCAAAAGTTTACATACCCGATTCAAATTTGAATTTGAATTCAAATATTAGTTTAGAGACCCAAAGTTTATAAGTAAAAAATTTACATAACCGTTTCAATTCTGAATTTAAATTTAAATATTTATGATGTAGTCCAATTCAAATTTGAATTTAAATTCAAATATTTTTATATATAGTATTTGTATACATCTAAAGTTTATACACCTAAAGTTTATAGACCCAAAGTTTATAAGTCAAAAGTTTACATACCCGATTCAAATTTGAATTTGAATTCAAATATTAGTTTAGAGACCCAAAGTTTATAAGTAAAAAATTTACATAACCGTTTCAATTCTGAATTTAAATTTAAATATTTATGATGTAGTCCAATTCAAATTTGAATTTAAATTCAAATATTTTTATATATAGTATTTGTATACATCTAAAGTTTATACACCTAAAGTTTATAGACCCAAAGTTTATAAGTCAAAAGTTTACATACCCGATTCAAATTTGAATTTGAATTCAAATATTAGTTTATAGACCCAAAGTTTATAAGTCAAAATATTACATAACCGTTTCAATTCTGAATTTAAATTTAAATATTTATGATGTAGTAGGAAGAGAAAAAGGGAAGGAGGAAGGGGGAGAGGAGGGAGCGACGATATAGGGGAGGGGCGGGTATTAGGCGTACCCATCATGCGCCCCCCTATGAGTCACCACTGTATGCGTACACTCTCTTTGGCACGGGCCCACACGTGTAGAAATCATTGTGTGACGTGTGGTAGAAACACTCCATCATGTGAATGTCCTTCTCACGGGCCTCATATGTACATGACTCAATCTGCTTGCTATTATTTAGATGCATGCACAAGAGTACTAAAATATTGTTACAACTGCATATTTGACTGGCGGACCAAATACACACATTTATGTATCAATTCTGTCACACTCAAACAACCCATGCATCAATTCTTACAAATTGTTATTCACAAATCGCTAAGTCAAGAATATTAACGAGGTGATTGTGTATCAAATTGTCTATGCGAATCCGATGAGTACCTATGCTATCAACATTAAAGAAGAAGGGCAACTCGCAATATAGATTATATGGCATATCATTGTATATACCACTTCATAAACACAAACAACCAAATTAGGTCTATAATGTCACGAAATAAAATAGAAACCGCATGCTCGTGACTTTCTTTAAATAAAACAAACATATATAGAGAGAAGAATATGAAAAAACAGAAATTGAGAAACCTCAACAACATATAATCAATTAAAATAAATGTGTCTGATCTCTTTGGCTTATAACTTATATATTTGGTCTAAACTGTTTGAGTATTGTCTTTATGTTAGATTTCGTAAGAAAGACAAGTTTTTAGTTTCCTTTTGTATTTAGGAGATAAAAACAAGCCAATCAAGTCATGTTTAAATCGGACTCAGATAGATCATGGGTATAAATATGTACACCAAAGGTCTTTATAAGAGATCACCAGATCAATATATAACTTTTGATGCATCATCACCTTAGTTTTAGTTCTCGACAAGTTCTTAGTTTTAAGTTGGGCTACATCGGTTTTGATCTCCAGCGAGACATAAATTCCATAAAATTCGCTTGTATCGGCGTAATTAGAAATTTCTCGGTTAAGTCCGATATTCTAATTAAGTTTTTACTAGCGTTGCTTATCCGATATATGAACTCTTTATTAGATTTCTTTGCTATCTTAGTTAGATTCAGTATATCAATCACTTATATAAGATAATTGTCTAGATTAGATCTATTAAGCACTTCATTAATCTCATAATGTCTTGGTTATGTCCAATCTATTACGTATTGTTTTGCTTGATAGATTTTTTTTAAGCTTTGATAATTCTATTTAATGTTTCATCGGGGTGTAGCTGATAAGATATCCTTTGCTGCTTTCTTAATTTGCTAAATCGTCTAATGTTTAGATCTATATAATTGCTTATTTGGGCCCATAATTTATTAGTTCCAATCTTATATTGTCTCCGTTTAGTACGATCTATCAACATTGTTCTTAATAAATTACTAAGCTTTTTTAGACAATTACATATTTATTTATCCCGCCGATGATAACGTAATGTATCTCGAATAACAAACTCTATCAGTAATATAGCCGTTGATCCAAATCCTGTCGGCATTGGCTAGGAATAGGCCTCCATATCAGCCCAAACATCCGACCGGGGTCATTTTTTTAAAAATCTAATCTACTTGTATTCTTTCTTGTTACTTGTAATATCAAACTAACCGGCATATCCCAAACCCGATTTTTAGGACCAGTATTGGAGCTAAGCAAATCTCTTAGGGTGTAGATTCATATTTTGTGTCAACAATGTTCAAATAAACAGAAATCAACATTATCCTAGCCTCACGTGAGCATATGTATGTAAATCATGGGCACCAAGATTTGAACCCTTATATAGCCAGTGAAGTAGTAAGTAATTTAATTAACAAGTCACCATATATGTCTTCAAAAATTATAAATTTATAGTAAATGAATTGTGTTATAAATAATTATTGGAGTAGACAAAATAGCAAAGGTCAAGCAATGTGTGGATATAAACCTTGGAAGCATCCAAACTTCATATTAAGTCAATCACACCACTTTAAATTTAAATTATTAGAATTGCTATAGATACTGAGAATGGCCAAGTGGGTGCCACTATCAACCTAAGGCTGCTTTCGGCTTGTGGTGTTGGGAATGAATCCCACACCCACACAAAACGAAATAATTCATTAGCATATGATTAATTAAATAATATATATTTTTATTTTTAAAAATAAATTAATATGATTTTCTAAAGCAATTTTTTATAGAAAAAAATGTAAAAAGTTTAACAGTTTGGAAGAGTTGGGAAAGAATTGAAAAAAACACCACAAATTTTTGACAATTTGACCCTTTGCAAAAACTATTTTTACAAATGAACAGTGGCCAAAACTTATTTTAAAAAATAACCCTTTTGTTCAGCGCCAAATCGTATGTCGCTGAATTTAGACACCTCAGCGTCAAATAGCATGGCGCTGAATGCACGTTAGCACGTCGACTCAGCCTCCCATCTGCGGTGGCACGACATTCAGCGCCAGTCGACATGGCGCTGAGGTGTCTAAGTTCAGCGTCATACGATTTAGCGCTGAACAAAAGGGTCATTTCTGACATAAGTTTTGGCCGCGGTTTATTTGTAAAATTAGTTTTCGTAAAGGGTCAAATTGTCAAAATTCGACCGAAAAAACACAGCCAATAGACTACTCGACTTGTAAATTGCCATTGGGGAGTGGGGAGACTGGAGAGTGGGGAGCCACCTACTCTGCAGTGCAGGCCGTGGCCTCTATATAACGGTGCAGGCCGCCTACCCCGTTGGCCGCATTCACCAGCGACACCTACTACTACAGTACTACTCCTCCCCTCCCCTCTCGAAACGCGGCTTCGACATGGCGGCGGCGGCGGCGGCGCACAAGGAGGAGGTGATCGGGAAGCTCAACGTCCGCGTGGTGCGGGGCTCCAACCTCATCATCGCCGACCCGCTCACCCACACCAGCGACCCCTACGCCGTCCTCTCCTACGGCCCACAGGTCCGCCACCGCCATATATACCCGTGTTCCCTTGATTTCTTCCTTTCTTGCGTTTGGGGATCCTTCGTGACTGAGCTCCGCATTTTGGGGATCCGGGGTTCGGGAGGGGGGTCTTCGATCGATCTGCCGCGGTGTCCGTAGGTGAAGCCAAGAAATGGTGGCGTCCGCTTTGTCCGGGACCGGGATGCGAATCTGTCGCTGTGTTTGTGTGCTCACAAGGTGTTTGATAAGATGGCGACATGTTCGCGACTTTCCAGGGATTTTTTTTTTGGCCTTTCGATTTGATAGGGTGACTGACTGCCAGTTGAGCTAAACAGGACGCTTAAATTCGCATTGCTGATTATAATGCGTTGGTTAAAAAACTTAAAAATTCTGAATTTTAGTCGGTTTGAGTTGGCCTTCAGTCCCAGTTTGGTCAGCTGGTCATGGACCTGCAAAACTGGTTAATCAGAACAAATTTTGTTAACGAAGGGGTAGTTATGCTTTGACGAATTTTGAACTGAAGAGCAGAGTAACAAGCCCTGTAATGACAAATCTTGTCAGCTAAGGGATATACAGCTTCGCAGAACATCACTCTAACTCTGTACTGTGATTAGTCTTTCATGATGCATCACACGTATGCTGAATCGATGCTCAAAATGGCACATTCCCTTTGTAAAATGGTCTTGCTGTTGGTGGCTCATCAAGTGATGAAGCTTATCCAACGTGACTTTACTTGGTAGTATTTTCAGTTTTTGGTGTCAGTTTTTCTTAACAAAGTTTATAGTGTAAATGATGGACGATCACACTTCTCAGTTTGTTGAAGGGTCTCTTCATGTGATGTCATTTGATAAGCATTTGGTCCGCCGTTGCTGCACTGTATGGTTACCTACTCATTGCAGACTACAATGCATTGAAATGTCACCAAGAAGATGTCATGTTCTATTAAATTCCCTCGTGTGGTTTTTTCTAATGCTACAATTTTTATATCATATTTGTCCACTTAATGAACACTGTGATCAGGGGCGGAGACAGCGTGGGGGGGGGGGGGGGGGGGTCTTTAGACCCCCCCTACCCCCTAAAATACCATTAGAGCCCCCCATAATACCCTCTAAAATTCTAATCCATATATTTATAAATGAGGGGCTAATATAGACTTTGTTTGAAGTTGTTAGAAGGCCCATAAGGCTAAGAAGGCCAAAAAAATCCTAACCCAACCCCTAAATCTCTCTTAGTTGCTATTGGTCATTTTGGTTTAGCCCCCGCTATAACTTTATCCTGGCTCCACCACTGACTGTGATATCATGATAATGTTAAGTATGATGGCGGATTTTTCAGTTTAGTGTCTTGCATTGTTGATTATGTAAACTATAGCTTTTGCAGAGGCATACATGTTATATTCTGCGGATGCTCATCAATTTTTTATATGTTACTCCCAATCTTACCATATTTTTTTATTACTCAAGTGTTCTTTTTACTGATGGTATAGAAAGTGAAGACCAGTGTCCAGAAGAAGAATTCCAATCCTGTCTGGAATGAAGTACTGCAGCTCGCAGTCACAAATCCTACCAAGCCGGTAAAACTTGTAAGTATGCTACTTCAGACTGATCTTTCCAATATTCATACAAACAAATAAATATATAAATATCTAGATCAGTTTGATACTGCCTGATAAATAATTTTCTTTTACAATAAGAATTGGTGAATGACTGTCTCCAACTCTCCATCATAGTTCCATGGACGATTCATGCCAATATAAGTTGAGTACCTATTCCGGTTTTGATTTCTGAACTGCTAAAAACATGCAGGAAGTTTTCGATGAGGATAAATTCACAGCAGATGACAGCATGGGCGTAGCTGAGTTCAACGTGACTGACATCTACGATGCTGCTAAGCTGGATCTAAAGCATGTCTCTGACGGGGCCAGGATCAAGACGATCTACCCAGTTGGTGTGAACTATCTTGGCGCCGAGAGCCACGTTTCATGGAAAAATGGCAAGGTCGTTCAAGACATCACTCTGAAGCTGAGCAAGGTTGACAGTGGCCTGATCGTGCTGCAGCTGGAGTGGGTTCACGTCCCAGGTGTTACCCTCTGAGCAGTGTCCGATGGTCGTCGATGGAGCTGCAGGTGCAGCTGGTCTCTGAATGTGATATTGTAGACTATGCGTGTGGACGTTGTTTGCAATGTGTACCTCCGATATGTGTGCTGTTGGTTTGTAGTTTCTGCGGTTATATTTGTACTCCTTAGTGTCAAGTGTTTGTGTCTATCAGTGTGTCACAATAAGAATCGACCTGCTGAGGTCATCTGGAGCGAGATGTAAATTAAGAATTCAGGTGTTCATTATGTTGTAGAATTGTCCGATTTGTTCCAATAGTAATGCTTTCAATGTCTAAAAAATAGAAGTGTTCCAACTTTTTTATTCCATGATCTTTAAAAAAAAAGTAATACTTTCGATGTATACTACCAGATTGAAGAGGCTGCAGGACAGATGATCCACTGAAGTTTGCAGATCAGAAATTGGTCAACCAAAAGGACCATAGATTTGGCTCCCCCTCCTCCCCCGCACGGGTTTCTTTCCCTTTTTTCGTAATTTTTTTCCCAATTTGGGCACCCCCCCCTCTCCCTACACACGTGTTTTCTTTTTTTTCATGTTTTTTCAATTTTTTTTAATCTTCAACACTTGTTTTTTCTTTTTAATGTATTTACCAATTTAAATTTTTCAGCTCAAAATTTTAAAACATTTTATTGAAAACATTCGACTCGAAATTTGAACTCAAATTCAAAACTCAAAACTCAAATATTAAAAATTCCAACTCAAAATTCAAAACATGAATAAATCTTGAGTTGAAAGTTTCCAAATTTTAACTTGAAAGTTTCAAATCTTGAGTTGAAAGATTTCCAAATTTGAGTTGAAATTTGAAAAGTTGAAGTTTTAAAAATTTGACTTAAAAGTTTAAACTATGAATTTAAATTTTCCAAAGTTTGAGTTGAAAGTTTTCAAAATTTGACTTAAAAGTCCAAATTTCAAGTTGAAAATTTGTAAAATTTGAGTGAAGTTTTAACTTTCGAGTTGAAAGTTTTAATTTAAGTGGAAAGTATGTAAATATTGAGTTGAAAGTTTTTAAAACTTGGATGGTTTTTTGAAATTGTAAGTTCAAAGTTTTAATTTTCTATGGAATAATTACTTTTTTTAAAAAAACTGAGCGTACAGAGATTCTAATAACCATCGGTATATGCTATCGTTGGTTGGGATACACAGGGGCGTAGCTAAGGGGTTGTCCCAGTGGGCTCGGGGCTACCTAAAGTCTGGCCCAGAGACCCCTCACCCCCCAAAAAATTTAGGCCCAAATATGTTAGTTGCCCCAAATAGCCCGGAAACAACTTGGGTTGGAGCCTTGGAGGGACTCCAATCCATCAACTCCTTCAGTCCTTCAGTCCGCCAGTTCGCCCGACGCCGCCACCACCATCCACGCCGTCCTTGCTGTCCACGTCGGCGCCGCACCGTCCCCTCCCCTCCTCCGCGTCGTCCATTCCCCGCCATCCGCACCGGCGCAGCGCCATCCCCTCTCCTCCGTCCGCGTCGGCACCGCGAGTCCGCGCCATCCCCTCTCCGGCGTCCCCGCCGTCCGCGGGGCCGGGCCATGCCGTCGTCCGCCCTGTAGCCACGCTGTGCCGGGTCCTGCACTCCTGCGTCCGTCGTCCACACCGGTGCCGCGCCAAGACGGGGGCCGCCTCGCCGGACTCTAGCCACGGGCCGCCGGCCGCCGGCCGCTCGCCTTCTCCTCCTGCTCACAGCTCTCCTGCTCCACGTCTCCACCGATCCGGCGCGGGCGGTCCACCCTTCAGCCCAGGTGAATCGATTTGTGAATTGTGATTAGAGATTAGTGAGCCTACGTATAACTGAGTGTGCAATTTATAAATTGTTACTGATTAGTGAATGCATGCTATTGTTTGTAGGATTGGTAAAACATGAAGAGGAGTGGAAATATCGAGTCGTTATTTCGGAAACATGAAGCTATGAAGATTGCAGCCTCTTCTTGTTCTTCGAATGGCTTCATTGGTACAAAGAATATATATATTTTCACTAAATTTCTATCACATTTTCACTAAATTTGTATTTGTATATTGGCTTTATGGTACAAAAAATTTTAGCACGTGACATGAACGTGTGAACTAGGACTACCCGAGGAAAAATCCCTGGCTACGCCACTGGGGATACAGAGAGTGTTAGATTAATGGGCTAGGCCCAATTAAATCCTAATAAATTCCGTTGGCCCACATTAAGTGTTATGGGTAATAATACTACCTTGGAAATCGGGTGAAGAGGTCTCAACTTAAATACGGAGCTAGTGGTGAGTCTCTGTTGACCGGTTGAGATGGTGTGTGGACAGCCAGGCGGAGCGGGGCGAGGCGAGGCAAGCAGCTGCTACTGCTGCGCTCACTCGTTTTGTAACGGACGGCAACAAACACGGAGAATTGATTTTGTATTAATGAACGCATCGGTTACGGAATTAAACTCCATGAATTGATTCCATCGGTTATGGAATTAAACGCCGTGAATTGATTCCGTATTAACGAGAGCATCATTTACTAAATTAAACACCGCGGTTGATGACTCCGAACGTTACTCTCGTGCTTGCATATATATATATACTCCGCAACGACCAGAAGGACATGAAGAAGTTCTTCTTCCCGACGTCTCTTGCACTTCGAGTTCTTTCTCCACTGTTCCTGCGCTGCAGAATCCTTCCTCGGTTCTGTTCACCTGCGCGCACAGGTGTACGGGACGAGCAGGTGCCTCCGGAACTCCGTCCGCTTGAGAACATGCACGGGTAGGCGGGCGATCAAGTTTTTGGGTAGTGCTTCAAGCACGACTGCTCTTGTTCTTCGCGGCTACTGCTGCTGCATCGGCGCCTTCACCAAGATGTCGACGAAGATTGGAGACAAGACGATGAACGACATCAACGGAGGCAATACTGCCTCAAAATCCAGCGGTGGGACGTTCTCGGGGTATACTTTCATTCTCTCGATTCTATTAGATGTTTCTTTGTTAATACTCTTTGCAATGGCAGCATTGCGTTACTATGTAAATGTTGATGCTTATTTTATATTAAGCATGCTTAAGTTGTATATATCTAGCACTGTCACTAGATCTACTTATATTGTAAATATCATGCTTATTGTCTTAATATTTTAAATTAAAATATATCGAATTATGACCAAATTTCCAACAGAGAGTAGGATTAAAAAAAAACTTCCTAAACATCGTTTGGTTGTGGTACAAAGTGAATCATTTATAGACTTGGCTGTTAGCTGTCGTGTCCATGAATGATTGATGGTGCTGCAGATGCCCGCGAACAGAGGCAAATCTTCGCACGTGAGATGATGGGCACGCGTGGTCAAATGGGCTTGGTGGGCCACCACGTAGCGTGCACCTGCGGGCGCATACGCGTCAACTAGCTTTTCGCGAGATTTTTTTTTTTATCATTTCCCCCAAAGATTTGTTACGCAGATGGCCTTGTTTAGAAAAAAAAAATTAGCCAAAAACATCATATCAAATGTCCGGATACATGCATGGGACATTAAATATATAGAAAAAAACAATTGCACCGTTTGCATGTAAATTGCGAGACGAATCTTTTGAGCATAATTACGCCATGATTTGATAATGTGATGCTACAGTAAACATTTGTTAATGACGGATTAATTAGGCTTAATAAATTCGTCTCGCAGTTTACTGGTGGAATATGCAATTTATTTTGTTATTAGTCTATATTTAATACTTTAGATATATATCTGTATACTTCAAAAATTTTACACCCAAATAACTAGACACACCAAGAAAACAACTTTTTTTTAAGCACTACACAAAAACAACTTAACCAGCATAAAGATAGGCTACTTCAAATTTCATGGACTACAAATGATAATGGGCCAACTATATGGGCTAGACGTGATCATGGGCTATGTTTGCAAGGACGGGTAGGCCCACCTCCCAAAGGCCCATGAAATCGAACAGGGTGCGATGATAATCTAAAGGAATAAGTTCGCTTTAGGTCCCTCTATTTGTTAACAGTCTGATAATCATCCCTGTACCGTAAAACCGGGTACGACCCATCCCCAACTTACGAAAACCGGGCAAACGAGGTCCCTCGATGGTTTTGATAGTGGTTTTGGCTGACGTGGCGACTACGTGGCTAATTCGACTCGGTCTTCATCTGACGTGGCACTGACGTGGCGCTTACGTGGCAATTTGATCTGAAAAATAATAAAACCAGTGGGACCCACATGTCAGTTTCACACAAATAGAGGAAAAATGGTGGGACCCACGTAGGCCCCATATGTCATCCTCACTCCTCTTTCTATCCTCTCTCTCCCCTCTTCTCTCTATCCCTTCTCTCTCTCTGGCCGATGGAGCAGGGCGGGCGACGGGCGGGGCGGGGCAGTGGCCGACGGCGGGCTAGGTCAGGTCGTGGCGCGCCAGCCATTCTCCCGCAGCGCCTCCTTCTTCACGGGGAGGGCGGCGATGGCGGCCTCCATCTCCCCCATCGTCCTTCGGATTGCCGGCGGCGGCGGTGGCTAGCCCCGCCCCCGCAGCGAGGTCCGTCCCGCCGGATAGCTTGCACTCGGTGCTCCAGGCCTTGGTGTCCGACGAGTAGGACCGGCACACCGTGAAGCTACGGCGCTTGTAGAGGACCAACAGGCGGAAGGCGGCGGGACCCGGTGAGAGCAGATCGGCGGAGTCCTGGAGATCGTCGGCGGTGAGCAGCGCGCATGCGTAGAGCCCGGGCCTGTCCTTCCCGGAGAGGACGGGGAGGAGGATGGACATGTCACCAGTCATGGGGTTGCACACGACGAGCTTAATGTTACTTAAATCTTGCATGCACGTAGCTACTAACTGTTAGCTATCGGTTTCAATTCCGTTATTGCATTGTGCATGAGCTTCCAATCTGTGGATGCCATGCATGTAGTGGTAGTCATGCCGTTGGCGATCGGGGGTGTGAGCACGTTGTTAGGATCGTGGGGATGGACGCGATTGTACCACGACGTAGGAACGCATCCAATGCGCTCACCTGCATAATGAAAGGGAGAAAGAAAACCAGAAAAGGTGCAGCTTCATCGCACCACAAAACTAAGCGTGTTTCCTCGTGTTCGCGTGTGTTTCCACAGCTTGTTCGTCGATCACTTAGGGAAACCTGTCACTTAAGGACGGCGGAGCTCGACGATGAGGCGGCCTATCCGTGATGCGACGAGGCAGGAGTTCTCGAAGAGGCCGGGGTTGTCAAACACCCTGTCAAGCTCGCCGCCGCCGAACCTGGAGGAGGCCGAGGGCAACGGGACGAACTGAGGCGGCGCGACCGAGGAAGACGAGTCGTCCTCGTGGGTCTGGTGGAAGAAGCCGACGATGAGGTCGCGGATGAGGCGGCTGGAGGGCGGCATGGACCGGCAGATGTACACCGCGTTGCTGGTGACGAGGCGGCGCCACCGCCTGCAAGTGGCGTGATGCACCGGACGAAGTCATGAAGATCCAGCGAGCTAGCCGCAAACACGAGGAGGAGGACCTGACCTAGCCCGCCATCGGCCGCTGCCCCGCCCCGCTCCGCTGGCCAGCCGCTCCGCCCCGCCTGTCGCCCGCTTCTGCCGCTGCCGCTCGCCCTGTTCCATCGGGCGGAGAGAGAGAAGAGGGAGAAGTGAGGATGACATGTGGGGCCCACGTGGGTCCCGTCATTTTTTCCTCTATTTGTGTGTGAAACTGACATGTGGGTCCCACTGGTTTTATTATTTTTTTCCGATCAAATTGCCACATAAGCGCCACGTTAGTGCCACGTCAGATGAAGACCGAGTCAAATTAGCCACGTAGGCGCCACGTCAGCTAAAACTGCTATCAAAACCGTCGAGGGACCTCGTTTGCCCGGTTTTCGTAAGTTGGGGGATGTGTCGTACCCGGTTTTGCGGTTCAGGGACGAAAATCAGACTGTGCGACAAATAGAGGGATCTAAACTGAACTTATTCCTAATCTGAATTTGAATTTAGTACCACATCGCTGGTTCTGAGCAGTAAGCGACAGATGCTATCAATACATCTGATACCCATTTACAACTCATACCTTTCTCGGCCTTTTGGCTAAGATGAAGTATAATATCGGTTCTTATTATTTTATTATCTGATACGTGGGTCATGAGCCTACGATGATATTAAATTTATTTTCATTACTAGCAAAAATGACGATGATATTAAATTTATTTTCATTACTAGAAAAAATGACCGTGCGTTGTAACAGGTGAAAAAATTCTAATGATAATATATATTTTTCATGCATAATGTTGTCAATGACAATGTTTATATTTTAATGAGCGGCTTGTTTCTTTTATAAACGGTGTTCGCGATTTTTCTCAAACCATTTTTTAGAAATGGCACATTTCTTTCTAATATTTTTTCTTAGCATGTTTTTTTTTGCTTTTTTTTTATTGACGACGAAAACTATATTTTTCTCCCCCTTTTTTGCTTTTTTTTTCTCGTGTTTTTTTGCCTATTTTTCTAACAATTATTTTCTCGCGCATTTTTTTGCTTGTATTTTCGAATGTTTTTTTTCTTTTTTCCAATACAGGAGAATATACGACGAAATAAAAGCCATGTAGTAGATGGCAAAAAATTGATGGACTCTATCCAACTCAAGCGTCCATCAATTTAGCGTTTTTTCTCATAGTTTTTTCAGAGCGATTTATTTTTTAACAGACGGTGTCTTTTTTTTTCTTGTGAGGTTTTCTCAAACCATTTTTTAGAAATGGCGCGTTTTTATGGTAGTTTTTTCCTCGCATGTTTTTTTTAAAAAAAAATTTACCAACGATGGAAATAACTTTTCTCGCACATTTTTTTATTTTTTATGGAAGATGGAAAACCTTTTTAGAGTGGTTTTTTTTGTGCTTTTTTCTGACTTTTTTCTCACGCGTTTTTTTGAACCGTTTTATTTTCTCATGCATTTTTTCTTTTTAAATAGTTAGATTAGATTAGAGATAGAGAAGAGATATATACTGATTAGAAATCAGACTTTGTTTCACCCATTCTATTTTTTTCTCGTGTGCATTTTTTAATTCATACAACCAGCTTTTTATTTTTTACGAACCTTTTTTTTGCCACTTTCTTAGGGAATCGGATCAACTTTTTTATATGTTTTTTTCAGATTTTTTTCGCCTTTATAGGAATCAGACATTTTTTTTTCCGTTTTTAAAGGAATTGGATCTAGCATTTTTTTCACCACTTTTTTTTTTGCCTTTTATAGGAATAGGATTTTTTTTCGTTCGGATCTATGGTTTTTTTGGCCACTTAGGGAAACAGACTTTTGTTGTCGTTGTTGTTTTTCTTTTTTCCTTTATTTTCTTTTTCTTTTTGTGCACCTTTCTGCCTTTGTTATCTCCCTTTTATTATTCTTTTTAACAAAAACAACCTCAAATACCTTATTGCAAGATTATAGGGACTTAAATGTAAATATAAAAATTACAGGGACTCAAATGCAAAAGTACATACCAAAAATTAAAATCATATAAAAATAGAATGCTCTCGACATATAGGTTCCCTTTTTGCAAACAAATCTCCAATCCGGCACATCAATTTTTTCACCAAGATGTATGGGATATCATGATATAGATTAAAACCGAGCGGAGTGGTGCCTGGGATCTGGAGAGGTGCGTTTTTAAGGGGAAATCGGATCTAGAGTTGGATTTTTTTCCATTTAGAGATAGAGAAGGGATAGAGAATCGGACAGATTCTTCTTTTATTTTTTTCGTTCTTCTTTTTACAACGTCGAAGAGTTAGATTCGTTTTTATAGATCCGATTTTTCCCCCTTTTTTCGCCAATCGGACAGGTTTGTTTTTTTTCTTTTTTTCACCTGGTTTTTTCTGGATCGGATAGATTTGGTTTTTTCGCCCGGTTTTTCTTTTTTCGCCTTTTTTGATCGGACATGTTTGGTTTTTTTCCTTTTTTCCACCCGGTTTTTTTATCGGACAGATTTGGTTTTTTTCGTCTGGTTTTTTTGACGTACGATGGAAGCACCTCTTATTTTTTAAGTAGTAGAGATGTGGGAGGGTTCATTATAGTGGCTTGACATTGGAACCCTCATGTGTTGCTCAAGTGTTGCACTATAGCATGAGCTTGGCGCACCCCAACCAAAACTAAAACAAAATATTAGGCTCATTTGATTTAAAGGATTTATGAAAGAAATTCATAGGATTCAAATCGTATATAGAAAATTTTTCTATTGGACCCTTTGATGCAAAGTATTGAAACTTTACAATTCCTATGAAATGGCTTATTGCATGTAGATTTTGGAGAAAACTTAGTAAGCTCCAAACTTTTGCAAAATTAATCAAATTCAAGTTTTTGTAATCCCCTATTTTACACTATTTTTATAAAAATTCTATGTTTTTCATATTCCTCTGTTTTTTAAAGGAGCCCTTACCTTGTTCACAATTGATTTGAGTTAGCAAAGTACCAATTGTAATTGAACATAATTTTTATCTGATTATCAGAAGCATTTCATTTACCAACTACCACGTTTGTGCCTTTTATTTCAAATTCAATTCAGAAAAGCATTTGTGCCTTTTATTTTAAATTCAATTATGAAACGTGAAATCTCATTGAAAGACATGGTGTAACTGCACACAAAGATCTTTATTTATTTTTTGAGATTACAATATCCTAATTAAGATATAAATGACATGACCATACTTTAAAAAAAAATACTAGAGTACACAAACCAAACTTTTTAGGGCCATGGTCCCATTCAAAACACTAGAATAAGTTCGAAAACCTCCTTTTAGTAGTTGCTAATCCCCTTAAACTTGATGCCCTAAATGTGTCCATGACCTAATACAAAGGCAATCATATATAGGACTCAACACTCTTTATTACTTACCTTCCAATGGAACGCAGTGCAGTATAATTAAGCAAGCAGGTAATTATTACTATTAATTAATTTCCCTTGAGGCCACTTGCGACGCGGAGCAAGATCGTCTCGGCGGTGATCCCCGGCCCGAACGCCATCAACGCGCCCCAGTCGGCGCCCTCGGCGCCGTCGGCGGCGAACCGGCGGCGCAGCTCGTTGAGCACGAAGATCACCGTGCTGCCGCTCATGTTGCCGTACTCGCGCAGCACCTGCCGGCTCGCCGCCATGGCGCCGTTGTCCAGCCCGAGCGCCTCCTCGATGAGGTCCAGGATCCTGCGGCCGCCAGGGTGGACGGCCCAGAAGAGGTCCTTCCACCTGGCGGCGACGCCGATGGCGCCGAACGCGTCGGCCAGGCACCGCTTGATGTTGCCGGCGAGCATCTCCGGCAAGCCTCTGGCGATGTGGTACTCCATACCGCCCTTCTTGTGCTGGACTGTGATGGCGCCCTCGCTGTCCGGGACGGTGGTCTGCGACGCGAATGCCATCTCGAACAGCGGGCGCTCCACGGCGTCGACCGGGTCGGCGCCGACGATGACGGCGCCCGAGCCGTCGCCGAACAGCGCATGGGCAACCAAGGTGTCTGTGTCTGTGCAGCCCTCCTCCGGGCCGTAGAACGCGATGAGGCTGATCTCGGAGCAGGCGACGAGTACGCGCGCACCGCGGTTGTTCTCGGCGAGTTCCTTGGCGAGCTGGAGTGCCCTGCAGCCGCCGTAGCAGCCGTGGAGGCTAAGGATGGTGCGGCAGACGGTATGGCGGAGCCCGAGGAGCGACGCCAGCCGGCGGTCGCTGCTCGGGGCCTTCAAGTCAGAGTATGTGCTGAAAATGAGGTGGGTGATGTCGGTGGCCGGGCGCCCCCATTCTGCGATGGCCATCGACGCGGCGGCCGCGGCGAGCTCCGGCACGGCGTTGGAAGCGATCTCTACCCTCGCATCGAGCGATGGAAGCTTGCGATCGGAGAACTCTGGATGGGCCTTCATGACCTCGTCGTTCACGTACGTGTACCGATTTTCGATGCCGGATTTCTTACCTGTAACATATATCAACCATATTAATTATATAATATAAGCACGCAAATTCCTCCAACACTGGCTCAAATCATAAATATTTAACGTTTATAAATTCAATTGAAACTTTTAGCCATCAATAATATCTCAATACCATTATAAAATACATAGTCATGCACACACATTGATATTTCTTGAAAAATACAATTATAATACCTTGAGCTTATTACTCTCTCTGATTTTAAGTACTCTTGTATGATATTATTGACTTTCGAACACAGGTATTTGATTCTTCATCTTTTTTTTAAAGAAATACTACAAATACGTAAAAAGATAAGTCATGGTTAAAAAACATTTTATGATGAAACAAATAGAATTAAAATAAATAATATTTACATAGTTTATAAATAATACAAATGATCAAATGACATATCCAAAAGTTAAGAGCACCATATATTTTAAAAATAAAGGTATTAAATTTTATCACCTTATTATAATATACTAGAATTTTATGGGCTAAGTTTCAACGATTTGATCGAATTATATCCTAAATATCAAATATTTATGATCTATGGGAATATAATTTTCTAAATCATTTTAATTGATTAAATTATAGTTGCGCCAGTTATAAAATGGCAAGATAACCACTCTTATCACTGTCCTCACCTACTAGATCAAGTCTATCATAGAAATATCTATTCATGTCATCAAAGGAAGATCAGAGAGTATGAATTGCCATAGAATTCTTCGAGGGTCTGTCACAATTTTTAGATTCCCCACAATTATTGATACCAAAAAAACATTGTTGTGTATTAATTGAGGACTTGCTCCAGAAGTTAGCAAAGGAATCTGTTAATAATGGCATTTTCTTGTGCAGATACAACAATCTTGCCCCTAAGATATACACTATAATGGGTTGACTATGGGTTGGATGCTATTCTTTAACTCTGTACCGCTCTAAAACTTTTAACACATTTTATACATTAATTAAATGACATCAATTGGAGAACTCATCAACTAAATTAAACATGTAGATCGTGATAAGCTATACAACTTTGATATAGAGCATATCTCTCTATCTGAGTTTATTTGAAAAACTCAAAATGTCATTTTTTTTTCTTTCAAATGAATATTTGGACCCTTAATAAACAATCTCAAATGAAAACAGGTTCCACTACAAGTTATAGATCTCACTGAGAGCTACAATATCCGTAAAGTTTGTCATCATCCGACTTCATATAAAAAGTATTATGATTTTTTTTTCATATTCCATTGATAGTCCCATATTTAAGGTCTAATTTTATAAGAAACCGTCTGCAATAGTTGATATTTATAGGAATTTTTTTTTTGTGAGAACTGCCTATGACTCTTTAAAAAGTACACCTATAAAAATCATTTTATTGGTGGTTCTTTAAGATTTTGTCCTGCAAAAACTTTTTCTTTATTCTTTGTTAATTACTAAATTTAAAAAATTATAGAGAATTAATTTTAGCTTTAATTAAGGTGAATCAAAGTTTTATATGAGACTTACAATATTTTATTTAATATGGCAAGGCCCATCTTCTTAAAATATTTCTTTCAATATGATTATTTACTTACGTAGACTATGATTCGATATGTTATACAACCTGATATTAGTGAATCACTATATATAAGAAATATTCTAAGAAAATTCTAATTATGTCATATTAAAGGAAATACTACAATGATCTCTCTCTCTCACACACACACATATATGAATATTTTACCTTGATGGGGCTTGCGAATTTGCAAGAAATTTTCAAAGTTTGAACTTTGTAAAGAATCCCAAAATAGATACAAGAGCTTGTAATGACTATACTTTTTAAGACACCAAAATGATCTAAATATCAAACCTTTCTAGTATAAAGTTGTACATTGCGTAGAGCTCTACAGTGTTAATATAGAACTTGTCTACATCTAAGGTTGTTTAAAAAAATAAGAAAACATTTTAAAAAATAGATTTAAGAGCTTTAACACATATTTTGGCCCCTCAATGATCGCAAATAAAAAAAACTTTCAACTGTAAAGTTTCATCGAGAGCTATAATTTCATATAAAATTTTTCATCATCTGACTTCATGTAAAAAAGATACACCATCCGTCTAGAAATATAACAACTTCTACCCTTCAGAATCTGTCCCAAATATAACAACTTCTTCACCAACATTCTCTTTCGAACCAATCACAACTTTCCACCATTTAATTTTTTCACCTACCTCCACTTCTCAACCAATAACAACCTCCCTCCATTAAATTCTATCCACTTTCTTAATGACCGTGTTCAACCTTAAAACTTTTAATATTCTAGAACAAAGGTAGTATTTTCTCTTGAAATAGGTTCGCTCCTATTTTTATGGGTGGTAACCGTCCAAATAAATTGATTTTTACATACCTTATTTTCTTAAAATAATCACCTATAAATCATTCTATTTTTATAGGTCATACCTTTTTTTTTGAAAGAATTTATAGGTGGTACCTTAGGAAAATCGCCAGTGAAAATATTAATAGAACTTTTTTTTATGGTTTTCTTAAGTAATAGCCTGTAGAATTAGGCTTTCACAGCTAGACGGTCTGTGGCCCTGAGATGGCCTACGTTCTTTTTACATTTGGTCCGCTTGCAGAAGAATGCCGAGGTCCACAAAAATCTTTTTTTTTATAGTGTTGTTACGTTTCAAATAATAAGATGGGCGAAAAAATGGTTGGAAACGGCAGGAACAAATTAACGTATACGGTCGATGTGCATGCGTGCTTACAGATCCTCTCGAGCTTCTCCTTGAGCTGAGGGAGATGCTCGCTCTTGGTGACGCGGAAGTAGAAGTCGGCATATTCATCCTGCGATCTGCGAGTCTCCGGGTTAGCCGTGGCGATGGCGAGCACGGTGGCCGGGCCATCGGCGCGCTGTGCTCGCCGGATATCTTGGGTGGTGACGGTGGTGGCCGCCGCTGCCTGATGATGAGCAGGTGCCATGAGTATCGCCTGGCAATGCAAGCGAGCTAGCTAGCTTAGCTTAGGTCGAGTATTGTGCAGTACTCAATCGATCGGGGAGAGCTACTTGATTTCACGATTTGGGCAAAGCTGAAACTAGGCTCTATTTATATTGTACGGTGCCATCTCAATATTAATTTTATACCGTGGAGATCTCTGGTGATTGGTGGAGCTTAGGCACGACTAAATTGGTCGAGTACGTTGGTCGTACGTACGCAATCGCTTTGATTAACCACCATAAACCGCGAGTTTTGAAGGGAAGTGATTCAAATACTACCTCCTTTTACGACCATCTTATCGATCTTTGCAAGGACCAAAAGTAGTATATACGACACTCGGTGATTTCAAAAAGAAAGTGAAATTAATGCAAGTTGCCAATGCTTTCATATCTCTTTTCTATCTCTACTATTATAAAAATTGGAGATGTTTTTAATTAAAATTTTGGTATGTCGTCGTCTGAATCCAAGTGCGATTTTGTATTAATTCCGTTTCACCCGCCGTCTCCAAGATGAAGCAGAGAAACCGCAGGGGAAAAAAAAAAGGTAGTAACCAGGTGCAAACCCACTCCTGGTGGCCAACGCGTGGACAACGCAATGATCCGACAGAATGCTCTGTCGGCTTGGCTCCAAGCGCAGCGCTAGGACGTAAACGCTAGATGGCCCCGGCTCCAAGTGCAGCACTCGGCTCTACGCATCTCCGCATTCCTTATCTGCCGGGTTCGCCGCCTCTCTCGACTTCTGCCACCACTGCCACCGATGTTGTCCCCCAACGTCGCCATATCCCGATGTCGCTCCCCAACATCGTCTTCCCCCACCGCATTCTCCTCCACCTTCCTCTTGACAAGCTCGCCGCCAACGCAAATTAAATTGATGCTCACCCCCAACGACGCCCTATCCCGTTGTGTTCCTCTTATTGCTGTTGTTAGAGTTTGTGTTGAATATGTGTATATAATCTGTTACAGTTTAGAACTTGGAGTTGTAATAGGTGTTAGGACTAGAGTAAGAGTCAGACTCTATCCTAGCCTTTCTCTTAAATAGAGGGGCACACCAGTTGTAACCGAAAGACGACAGTAGCATAGGTGTGGGTACGATAGGTCGGCGGCCTAGCCGGTGGAGGGTCGTGGATATCCGGATACACTGTAATATGCTGGATCGGGGAGGAGCGCCTGTAATCGGTACCCGGGAGATGTAGACATCGGCTGAACTCTATTATCAAATATCGTATCTCGGTGTCGTCTTCATGTTTGAATCTTTTATGATGTTTCTTCCATGTTCAGTTTCCGAGATAAATATCGGGCCGGTTTTATAACAGTTGTCCAACGTTGAGCAAGGCCATGGCTAAACCGCAGGAGGCATCGGGCGAGCGAGGAACCTAGCGATAGACCCTGAAGATGGGAACGAGGACAGGCAGGTAAATTAAGCAAGATTTTAAATCTCCGGCTATAGCTGTTTAAGAAGTGTTCTAACTATTTGCTCTCGTGTACGAGCAATTCGTGTTGGAGGCGCTGGGCGTTAGATCACCGCGTTGACCACGTCGGTCATCAGGAGCATGTATGCACGGGAGATGATTATAATTTTACTGGATTTCACTGTGTTTTGGTTTTACATATGTATATGTACCATGGTACTCTCTCCGTTTTAGGTTGTAAGATGTTTTGACTTTGATCAAAATCAAAATGCTTTAAATTTGACTAAATTTGTAAAAAAAGTAGTAACATTTTCAACCCAATACAAATTTGTTATGAAAATATATTCCATTATTGATTTGATGAAACTAATTTAATATTATAAATATTACTATATTTGTTTATAAACTTAGTCAAACTTAAAATAGTTTGACTTTCTTATAACCTAAAATGGAGGGAGCATAAATTAATTAATGGTCAAAATTAGATCTTGAAGGCAATAGTTTCTTGATTGATAATTCATACAAATCAGTTTCACTTATGAAATTGCTCAGTCTAATCAAATGCCTTGTTTATTTTATGCAGTTTAATTAATTAGTTCAAACCTGCCAACTGAAACAAACGTACCATGCGACACAACATAACATGGGACACTTAATTATGCCAGACCACGCTTCATTTTTTATTCCAATTTTCATATGAGACGCCCCGTTGTAACGTACGGGCATTTATACAACGGTACGGGCATTTTACTAAGCTTGTATTGTTTGACCACTCGTTCTATTCAAAAAATTTGTGTAAATATAAAAAACGAAAAGTTGTACTTAAAATATTTTGGATAATAAAATAAGTCACAAATAAAATAAATAATAATTTTAAATTTTTTTAAATAAGACGAATGGTCAAACAGTACAAGTAAAAAGACAAAATCTCTTATATTATGGGATAGAGGGAGTACTTGTACAATACAAATGGTTCGAGTAACAAAAATTACACCAGCCAACCAATGAATAAAGTACACTCCCACTGTTTTTATTTATTTCGTTAACTTTTTGACATATATTTGGTGATTTTATAAAATTATGTGTAAATATGCACTACTAAAAATTGAAGATGTTTTTGCCGGTATTTTGGTACGTCATCCGTGTATGAGTTGGTTTTTAAGTTCGTTTGCTTTTAGAAATACAAATCCGTATTTGAGTCGGCTTTTTAATACAGAAGGAATCATATAAGAAATATGTTTAAAAAAAACTCGCGTGCTAACTTGAGACGATCAAATTCCTAACTGCAGCTCATGATTTTCTAAAAATATATACAGTATATCCAAGCAAACTCCCACAGTGAATTTCATCTTAACTAAACCATATAACAATAATAAGATTGAAATAGACCTCACCCGTTGCAACGCACGGGCATTTTTTTCTAGTTCATTGGTAATTATAGGTGTTTTCCCCACCTCCACAGGCTGAAAATACAAAAAAGGGGGAACCTTTAAGTAATTATAGGTGTCGGTTCAACAGAAAAACCGACACCTATATTATACTATAGTTGTCGGTTTTAAAAAAATCGACACCTTTAATATATTATAGCTGCCGGTTAAATAAAAACTGACACATATAATATATTATAGATGCAGGTTTTTTAAGAAAATCAGCACCTATCAAACGAGCCGAGTTGATCGAGAGAGAAAACCGGGGGCGCGACCGATCAAGTGGATAAAGTCGCATGAGTGGATGGATAAATGCGTCCTTATCCACTCGCCCGGCCCCCTCACTCACCCGTCCCTCTCTCTCCTTCTCTTTTCCCCCATTCTCCTTCTGCATCTAGCCAGGGCGAGTGGCCGGTCGTGGTGGACGGCGGAGGTGGCGGGGTCGGTATCTTGGCGAGCGACTACTCGCGGTGGGTAGCAACGGGGAGGGGGAGGGGAGTCGGCGTCTGGGCTATCAGCCGGTCGCGGCAGACGCCGGCGGCGGCAGGGTTAATGCCGCCTTCCCATGGCGGCACGTGGGGGTGCGGGTGGCCGGTAGACCCCTCCAAGGTGGCGCGTGGCGAGCGGCTGGCGGCCTCCCCATGGCGGCGTGCAGCGGGGCGGCTAGCGGCCTCCCCACACATTGTCGCTGCCGGTGGTGCCCTCCCTCCCTCCCTCCCGATGGCCTCAGAGCTTTCCAAGTCTTCCAGATCCGGAGTCTCGTGTGCTTGAAATTCTCATGTGCTTAATTTTGTTCATTGATGTTCTTGGGTATCTTTCAATCTCGATCTCGGAGTATGGTTGTTTGTTCTTGTTGGATGGGATGTTGATGAATGAAGATATCGATGAATTGTTCTTTGATGAGATACTGTGGGATAAAATCGAACCGATACATCGAGCGGGATATTTTTTTGATTTGTTGGACCTTATAGGTGCCAGTTCCTAGACACTGGCACCAATCATTTCTCCTCATTGGTGCCGCTTTGGGGATGTCGGTTGGGAAACCGGTACCTATATATGTGGGTTTTTCAACTGGCACCTATAGGATTTTCTGTACTAGTAATAAAAAAATAAACCACAACAAAATAAATGATAATTATATATTTTGTGTAGTAAGATGAATAGTCAAACTTACGTATAGAAGATAACGTCATCAAAAATTAAAAAAAATAAAATGGTTTCTTTAATTCACGTTTATGGCTCCATTTTAAAGAAGAAATAGGTCCAGTAAATAATAAAATGGCTTTGTTACCTGTTTATGCATTTGGCAGTGATAATAAGATACTAGGTAAAAACAAAACCGTTACTGTCACCGCGTCTGCCGTATAGCACGAAGAGATGTCGTGGCCTCGCACACGGACCGGTCGTCCAAGGATGCACAAAGCCATTATCACACATGTCCAAAAATCAACATCATCAAACATAAAAGTAATATATTTAAAATAATTTCTTTCATTCATGTTTATGGACCTTATTTTTAAAAACAAAAAGGTCTATATCACCAGTAGATAATAAAATGGCTTCGCTACCAGTTTAGGCAAGTGGCAGTGATAACCTAGAGAAAGAACAGTTCTAAAAAAAAAAACTAGGGAAAAAAAAACAAACTACCGTTAGTGTCACCAGTGCTGCCTCATGAGGTACGAACGAGTGACGTCGTGGCCTCGCACGTAGGGCGGTCACCCACTGATGCATAAAGTCATTATGTTTTTTTATTTTAATTTATTACATACCAGAGACACACGCGCACGTACCAATACACATACAACACCACAATTCTTTAATCTCACTAAAATCTTATTAAAAATTCACCTACATGTGCGTAATATTCGTATACATCGAATTTAAGTTTAATGGATAGAATTATACACCTATAATTTCACCACCATATTAGTCGTGCTTCCCCGCCGATTCAACGAAACCCAACAGCCTCCGTCGCAGTCTCAAGGTTGTTACACAAGCTACAGACTCATGCCTGCCGCCACACTACCACAGGTTCACAAAGCCACGGCGATCACAAAATGGACTGCTTGTTGCAGGGTAGCACTTCCTCCGTTCAAAAAAAACTCACTTCTACATTTAAATATACATATCCATATTTAAACCTAGAAATGATTTTTGTTGTGAGTCAAGCTAGCTATATCCTCCCAATCTGCCCTCGAGGTTGGAATGGGACAATCCGAGTGGACAGGATGACATACCGCCTTCTCATATGGGTGGTTGACGTGTGAGCCCATTAGTTATGGCGTACGTGTCAGCCACGTTAGATATATTGATGAGGCTGCATGATCGGAAGTTTTGTTCACTGAAGTTTACAGTTCAGAAATTTGTTGACGGACCCAGCGATGCGTTATACAAACATCCTAGATAGCATTTAGGATATGATCGGAATGTTTAGGATATATAGATCGTTTATGCATGGACCCTATTTCACAATTTTGGTTTGTACCTTTAAGATAGCTCTAGAAATATAAATGGACCAATGTCACAGCTAAAAATTTAGTCAATTTGGCAACTCAAAAACACAAGCGCACACAAGGGCAACTATCCCTCGCGTCGCCCCTCGCGCGGGCGGCTCAGGGGCAAACCCTAGCCGCCGCCGCCGCCCACACTCCATCCTCTCTCTGCCTTGCCGCCGCCGGACAACTCTGTGGGGTGCCGGGATGGCGGCGACGGGGCCAAAACGTGGCGCCGCGCGCACCGCCTTTGACGCGAGGAAGGCGGGGTCAGGCGCGACGAGCCGGTCGCCGCGGGGCACTCGCCGACGGAAGGCAGTGGCTCCGGCTTTGCTGAGGCCGGATCTCATGCTCCCACGGCCAGATTTGGCTGCGAGACGCGACGGGCAGCGGCGTAGTGCACTGCAGCGGGGCGGCGGCGGGCAACGACAGCGAGTCTAGGCGGCGCGGGGCAGCGCGTGTGCGGCGGTGAGCGGCGATGCGGAGCGCAAGCGGCAGGGCATGACAGAAGGAGAGCTGCAGCGGTGGTGTTTGCCTCGACTTCTGCCACCGTACCTTTGGTCGGCACTGGCCATGCCGCAGGGCTGTGTCACGCCCAGAAATTCACGAACCAGAATTTCTAAGCTGAATGTGTATTAAACCCCTGTCCAGGACCAGCCAGGGTACACAAACGACAATTGTTGACATACAGATCCACGTCTTACAAAAATATAAAAGATTACAAATGCAGCGGAAAAAGTAAAACGTGGTAGACTTGAAAGCTTGACTTCTGCAGCGGGGCGACTCCACTCCACAGGCAATCCTTGACGGCAGCGATGAAACCAACCTCAACGAGACAGCTCCAACTGAGAAGAACTTCAACTCTGGTATGGGGGAAAAGAGAGCAAGACTGACTACTACCCACTATACTCAGCAAGTCATACCGGAAGAGAAGGTATGATGCAGGATATATCCAAGGGAGGCTAAAGGTTCTTTTGCATAAAGCTAGTATTTAAAAGCAGTAGTTGAAAGCAGTAAAAACTGTTGTAGTAATTAATCAATATAAACCAATCACTGTCCAACGCTACACCACGTTGCAACAGGCCTAACCAACCACCTGAACTACACCAGTTCAAAAGCTAACTAGGGGTGAGACTAATCATGGTGAATCTGGTCGACCGCCCATAACCGCGAGCACGGCTATTCGAATAGTTTTACTCTGATCAGAGGTGTACAACTGTACCCACAAGACACAGCCCTACGACACGTTTCCGTGCGCCGACATGCCACCACGACATACCGGAAAGAGGACGTGACAGGACCCTTCGCATAACCCCCTCTAACCAATCGTACCACACCTCAGGTTTCACCCTCACTCCTCGCAAGGCAGCGGGCAGTCCCCTCTCGTGCCACGGTGAATCCGGCAGCCGATCAACTGGACACCCCGGCCGACCCAACTCCATCACGCCCACCCTTGCCTGGGTACGTCGGCTAGAGGAAAGCTACACTACAAGCCCAGCTGTTGCCCACGTTGGCTTATGGTAAGTACGATAAGTTCTTCCAGGGCATCCCGCGAACCGGTCCTTAATCGCCATGGGCACGACTAGCAAAACCATGCACCCACAGCCCACCATATAGTGTATTTTAATTAACTAAATCCAAAGCTATGCCAATAATCAAAGTCTATGCATTAATGTGATTCCCCTTTGAGTACTAGTTGAACTAAGCATGGCTAAGCATTTCCTTAACCAACATCTAGTCATTTTAAAACCCAAGTTATCAATGGCATAAGGTAAACAATCTATGGCTGAGTAGTAGGACCCATTCCACATGATATTGTAGAACAATGCAACATTTAATAAAAATGCGGGACATTTGTAAATTGGGTACAATATGATCAATTGTAATGCATGACTTGCGTTGCTAGCGCACTGATGAGACCACAGCAACGTCTTCGGGAAACCGCGGATCGACAAAACGGCCGAAATCTACACGACAAACAAAGCACACAAGAAAAACATGCTATAAGTCTACTGAAACAGGAAACAAAACCATTTTTATTGGATTCTATACATTTTTATGTATTTACTGAGACTTGAATGGACTTAATCAGAACTCGGATGAATTAGTTATGATTTTTGGAAGATTATCTGTGTTTTTACTAATAAAGAAATGTCCTTATTTGTTTATTGCGCAATAAATCCCCAGGGCTGACGTCATCAAGGAGGGGACGGCGCCGGCAAGCGGGACCCACGGGTCAGCGGCACAAGAGGAGGAGGAGGTGGTGGCCTGGCGGGTGGGCCCCACCAGGCGGTGGCTAAAAGGGGAGGAGGAAGGCGGGCTGGCTTGGCTCGGCTTCAAGCCGGCTGGCCGGTCATGGCGAGCGGCGGCGGCACCGAGGCGCGTCGGCACGGCAAAAGCGGCGGGCGGCGTGGCAGAGATAGAGGAAGGGAGGGGAGAAAGAGAGAGGAGAGGGAGTTCTCACCATGGGGTTGACCGGCGCGGGAAGAGGCGACGGTGGATGATGGCGGCAAGCGGCGGACGGCGAGACGAGCGGGTGGATGATATCCGGAGTGACCTAGGGGAGCAAATGGGAGGATTTAGAGGGAGAGAGGAGGTCCACGGCGAGCGGCAATGCCGGCCGAAGGCGGGGAAAATGGGAGTGCTCACCGGCGCGCGAGGAAGAAGGGGGTCCGATGGCGAGCGGTGGCAACCGTGCGGCGGACGAGGTACGGGTGGCGCCGACGTAGCTAGCAGCGGCGATTGCGTGGCATGGCGGCGGCTGTAGTGGCGGCGGCACGCGGCCGGGGATCGGCGGCGGCGGCGGCGCTAGCGGCGAGCGGCGCGGGCGCGGGCGTGATTGAGGGCACGAGAGAGAGCAGCGAGAGCGAAAAGCGAGAGAGGGGGACACGGGGAGAGTTTTATAGGCGGAGAGGGGAGGCGGACGTGGCTGGGGGCGGTCGGATTTCTCGCCGACGACGTGGGCAGGTGGGGGAGAGAGAGGGGGATTCGAATTTGAATCCCGCCGTTGCGGGGTGCGCGCGCAAGCGGGAGGAGTGGGGAAATGGGCGGGCGACGTGGGCGCGGGACACAGGCGGAGTGGGGGCATGAGGTGGAGCGGAGGAAGCGGCGGCGCGGGCGGCTTCGGTGGTGGTTGCCACCGGCTTGGGGAGCGGCGGCGGGAGGTGGAAGAAGGGGCCGATAGGTGGGCCCCACCTGTAGGTGACCCGGAGGGGGAAGGGAGGAGCCAGCTTGGGCCGGCCCAGCCGAGGGAAGGCCGGCGCGGGAAGAATGGGCTGATGGCCCAACAAAGGAAAAAGAGGGAAAATAAAAAGAAGAAAGGAAAAGGGATTTTCCTGGGATTAAATATTGCACGTGCTCATTTTTAATTGGTGAAAATTATTTCTTGGGCTCTAAAAATTCCACTAAAAATCCTGTTAGCATATTTTGACATGTAGAATCCAAGAAAAATTCCACATGCCGATTCCGATTATTATTTGCATTTATTAATTAGGGATTCATCTCTAGGTTAAATTAAATCATTTATTCGGACGATTTATTTTATGAATTTTAAAGCAAGGAGGGGAACTTCAGGGCATGACAGGCTGGCGGCGCCCAGATCCGCTGCTTCTTTGTCGGCTCTGCTGGATACGGGGTGGTGTGCGTGGCTTATCCCTGCACCACTTCGTCTTGGGGTGAAAACCCTCTCTGGATTTCCTTGGTGTGTGACGGCGATGTCGTTCTCGATGTCCTTCCTTTGTTGAAGGCTGCACATTTGGAAATCCGTTGATGTCTCCCTATTTGTCCTCCGACATGCGTCTCCTCTTACTCTTCTCCTACCTTTGTGTCAAGGTTACAGATAAGGCATACCTCATATTCTACTACTTATGGAATATACCAATAAGGTATACCTTCGCATATACGGATTGTTCCTGTAAATGTCGCATGGAAACTGTTACAAATTATAGAAAATATGTTTTCGAGTCAGGTGATTTCCAAAGTCCTACTCGGAAAAGATAGAGTTTCTGCTATACCGTACCAGGCCGGTATCCTCAAACCTTTCTTGGGGGGCAAGATGATCCACGGTATAAAAGGGGTTCAGGGTATCCAATTCTAGAGCGAACACATCCACCAAATTTCACGAAGCCGGAGTACACGGAGCCAAGTCGCCGGGAGATCTCGTCGAATCCTTCGATTACGATCTCATCGGTAACATCTATTTCGACTACTCTCTTTGTAATCTGTTCTCATCATCATCAATCTGATATAAACTGGACTAGGGCTATTACCTGATAAGGGGCCTAAACCAGTATAATCCTTGTCTTTTATCTGCTCGATGTCGTACTATGTAGATCCTTGTTCCAACGTACCCCAATACTCTACACATCCGATCCGCCAGTATCACTCCTCGACACTTTGCCTACTCCGGCGTTCATCTCCTCCTGTTCTTCTCCTCCATTTGCCTACTCCAGCTTCGGTTTGCCTCATCCCCTCCTTTGTTCCCCTGTGTCTCTCCCTGTTCATCTCATGGTTGGTGTTAATTTCGGTCGTTGTTCCTTGTCCGGCCTAAATAACCTTCCCTTCATCCACCATATATCATGAGTATGCAGTTCCTTGGCCCTCTTTCTTCAATCTACTCTCTCTGGCATGCTCGTGTGATTGATAGTTTGGGTCTACAAGTTGGTTTGTTTCCCGGGCTTCCTTGGCGATTTTTGACTCCACCATTGTCGTTGATGTTCCCCTCCACTAATAAGATTGCTACCTTTCACCACATCTCTTTTGTCTGGCTCCATGTCTAGTCTTCATCTCCTTTACTTGGTTGTCCTTGACAGCATACGTTCAGTGTCTCGCCCTCTTTTGGGGCTTCCTTCCCCCGGGAGACGTTGGTGGGCGTTAAATTGGCTAGCAACTTGATGATGCTGGATTGAAGATTATTTGATGTGGGCGGCCTTTTCCGCAACCTTCAATGGCTCTCCCTCCTTTGGGGTTTCCTTCTCCCGAAGGACGTTGGTGGTCATTGATCTAAATCTGCAATACGATGAAATCTGACTCTTGATGGCTTACGCGGGTGGTCTTCGACAACCACAACCTTTGATCTCCAAAAGCCGAGCCGGTGTGCGTGGTAGAATGCCTCCCGGTATTTCTCAACTCTTAGTGTTTCTAGGTTGCTTGTGGAGTAGATGGTGTCAAGCTAGGGAGCTAGCATTAGGTTTGGGTGTTTGGCTGTGTGATCTTGTTGATGGAAAACATCAATGTGTGTTTAGGGTGGTTCTGTTGCCCTGTGTGTTTCTCTTTCCTTGTATTTCCCCGTGTATTCACTCTGTTATCCTCCAGGGCGTCTGCCCTTGCGCAGTTATTGCTTTGCCCTGTGTAAGTCTGTTTGACGTAATATATATATATATATATATATATATGTCTATATATATATATATATATATATATATGTATATATATATACATATGTATATATATATACATATGTATATATATATATATATATATATATATATATATATATATATATATATATATTCAGGTGGGCATTTCACCCCCCGGTGACATATTAAAAAAAAGTCAATTTTTAGATCATTTTATGTATATTAAATCTCTATGCAGGAACCAAGTCAAGATATGCAAAATGAAAAATTAATATGCAGATACAAACATAAATAAAACACAAATACTTACCAATAGGCACTAAATCCTAACGGGGTGTGGCGCCCCAAACTATGCCAGTCAAGAATATAAACCGGCATAGGCTAGGGGTCACAACATTACCTGTGATTACAGTACCAGTCCCAGTATACACAAGCTGGTACTCACAGAATAATAGTGGAATCCAGAAATAACAAAGTTTTATTACAACATTGGTGGAGGTCTCAAACTACTACCGTCATGGACAAACCCTAGACGGGTAGAAACACTAGAAAGATAAGGTACACGTGGGCGAAAGCATAAAAGCAAGATGACAACCATAAATCCAAAAGCTATGTTTGGGAACTAGGCTTGAAACCATGAGAAATCGTACTCGGCCTGCTCCTGAAAGTAGGCCTCGGCAGAAGGGTCGAGGTATCCTTCTTCTAACTCTATAAATATAAATATCAACAAGGGCAAGTACTCAGTGTACTCAGCAAGTCAGGGAAAAATATGACATGCAAGGTTAAAACAAGGAGTGGAACAGTTTCATTTGGAAAACCCAAGGTTTTTAAATAATTTAGTTGCAAACCTCTAGAGTGTCAAGTTTTAGTTTCCGAGTAAGGCTCACACCACACTCCATTCCACAGGTTGCTTTGCACCTGTCACTGTAGTAATGAGTAAAATACAAACACCGTGCCATCTCAGCACAACTCGGCCATCTCAGCCACTCTACCACGGTGGTCTCAGCCCTAAACCACACCTTGGTGCCAATCGGCATCCCGAACCACACAGGCTCGTTCCCAACCACGAAGGATGGTCGTCTGCCACAAAGGCAAATTCTGGTAACGATTCCCATCCCAAGAATCAATTTAATAAGTTTAAAACAAACACTACACTATGAGAAACACCTCACATATGCCCATGACCGTGGGACAGCTGTTTAAACAGTTTGACTAAACTCTGCAGAGGTTGCACGCTTTACCCACACGTAGTGAATGCTTCACATTACGATCACTTGTGGATCAGACATGGCCGACAAAGGAGAGTTCACTACAAGGCTTTTCCATAACTAACCCATAAATACCACATGTCCCACAGTTGGGTGGAATCTCTCCACCAAGCATCAGGCCAGGCTCAGGCCCTCATCTACCCAGGCCCCACCATATGGACTCCAACACATTCCCGCTACAGGAGATTGGCATATACACCACCATACCAGTGCTCCTCAACAGCTAACATGCTGGACACCTACGTTTTAGCTACTTGCTCGGCCAATGGCATCCCACGAAGTTTCTCAACCTTTCATTTACCTTTTGGAAGGGGGTTCGGGGGAAACCTTTTGCCCTGAACTGAGTCAAATTTCATGATTTGAAAAGGCATGAAATGCAACAAACTAATAAAACTATTAGTTTTATTTGGAAAAAAGAATACTCGAAATATACCTTTTGACCCCCGAAGGGGCACCTCCGGTATAGTGTCGCGTCGGTCACCTTGGAATCCATCCAGTGGGCTCTTCCCGCTAGCGACAGGAAAAGTGGTCCACAACCAGTGCCTTCTCATCTTTTGTTGCTCAAGTCTTTAACCTTTTCTTGCCAGGGAATGTCCCTAACATCGAGTTCGAAGTCAGAGTTTTGCATTATCCCCGGGGGCTGATTTTCCAGATAGGTTCCTATGGCACTTCTAAGCTAGGCTATCGACAAGATGAGACCTTCCCTCATTCCAGATTCTAGGCTTGGGGGAATCGAACCCTACCGGCGTGGCTATGCTGGATGATTGGTTTCTCAAGAAACAACTGTTGTTGCAACAAAAGGTTCACTGGTCATTTTAAGTCATTAATATGGCACCATTTTACCTAATTTGGCAATATTAACCTGGCTGTATGGCCTTTCTTGAAGCATTCAGCTATCACAAAAGTAACCTTGCGTCAGTTTTCTTTAAAAAAAAGGAAGCCGTGGTTCTAGCTCATTTATCTAGAGAGAACTACCCCTTGTGGGCCTTCGCTATTTAGCTAGTTTGAGGTGGTCCTTGTATGATTCTACCTTCAATTCAAAAAGGGTCGAGATGCCTTCTAGCGAGCACTATAACACCACTTGTCATTGTTAGGGACATGTGTTTTTTTAACAAAGCACTTTTTAAAAAGAAAGTTATACAATAAAAATACTTGATTAAAAAAAGATGCAATTATCTGAAACATTGAATTGGTAAAATCAACACTGGAAAGATTGCTACTTTAAAAAGTAAATCTTAGTATCCGATTGTAGATTCGGGTAAAGGGGAGGTGATCCACGGATAAGGTCTAGGGAATGGGACTTTCCATAAGCGCCCACCCGAGATTGGACTCGAGGGTGGGTAAGACCCCGAGGGCTCCAACCCGACTATAGTCTCTGCTATCCATTGATACTATATGATGCTATCTACCCAGATAGCATCTTATAGTATGCTTGTCTATCTACTGATAGGAATAGGTATTCCTCTATATCATATATTAATAAGTAGTTAAGAAAGAGAATTAGTATCCCCTCGGGACGAGGGCTCCGTTCCCTCTGCTCTGCCGCCCGGAGGTATACATCGAGTTTTTATTTTCCAAAGTGCTTCCTCTAGTTAGCAGAGGGGAGCAATTTGTCCCTTCGGAACAACTACAACTAACAAGTTCTTCTACCCCGAAGGGCGAGCTGGAGCCCCTGCGGGGGGTTTGGGGGGACCGTTCGCGGAGTTCGTGTTAAAAGAAGAAGTCCTCTCCGTTAAGGGTCTTGCCAAGACCCGTTTTAGTCGTTAGAGTTGTTTGTTCCTAAAAGTAGTGGTTGAGAAACACCTTCCCAAATCAAATGGAAGTTTCTCAACCTTTCATTTACCTTTTGGAAGGGGGGTTCGGGGGAAACCTTTTGCCCTGAACTTAGTCAAATTTCATGATTTGAAAAAGCATGAAATGCGACAAACTAATAAAACTATTAGTTTTATTTGGAAAAAAAGAATGCTCGAAATATACCTTCTGACCCCCGAAGGGGCACATCCGGTATAGCGTCGTGTCGGTCACTATCGCAGGTAGCTAAAACGTAGGTATCCAGCATGTTTTGGTCGTATTGTTTTATGTTTGGATGAATTTCTCAAAGGAAACGATACTTATGGATAATACGTAGCCAAACGACCTGGTACTGACTCCCGCATCATCAAGTTTTTATAAAACACTTCTCCACTTCATAACCACACTGACATCTCGTCAGGTTTTCGAAATAAATGAGTAATAATGAGTATCCAAGTTTTCCCACACGCTAGTACGCACAATCGTAACCTATATAGGTAGTCTACTTCGGCAGTGTGAATACCGAGGAAAATATATAGTGGAGCTACGAAGAAAGGGGTCATCAACTACAAAATAAAAGTGTGACTACTAGGAAGGCCCAACAATCCATATTCGAATCGTGGCCAAACAATGCGACCTAAAGATGCAATTTGGCAACCAAAATACTTAGTTAAAAATATAGGTGCAAGAAGTGGTCAAGGGGGCTTGCCTTGATCTGCGAGAACAAACGGAGCATCGAACTCCTGCGCGAATCCTCCATCCACCTCGGGTTCTATATGCGAGAAAATAAACAATACATAAAACTACTGCTAAACAAAACAAAACACGAAAAAAAAATACAGTGCCATTAAATAGAGGAGGATTTTAGAAGATTTTGGCACTTGAATGGAGTTAAAGGGAGTTAGGGATGAAGAGATATGGATTTTTGAAGTTATGAGGATTTCTTTTACTGAAAGAACAGAAAGGAATATTTCAGGGAATATTCTGAGTGGGCCCGGCTATCAGGTCAACGGGTCAAAGGGAGAGGGGGAGATGTGGGGCCCGTGTGTCCCACCTCCTTTTCTCTTATTCTTTCTCATGCTTCTTCTCTTCCTTTCTTATCTCTTCTCTCTCGTTCTTCTCTCTCTCGACCGAGCGGAGCGGCTGCCGGCACGGCAAGGTGCGGCGGCCGGGCGGCGCGCGCGGTGGTGGGTGGCGGCGCACAGGCTCACGGGCAGGGAGGCGGCGTGGTGGTGGCGTCGTGGTGACGGCAAGGCGGCGCAGTGGGGTATTTATACTCTCTGTTGTGATTCCGCAGGCGAGTCTGGCAACGAGAACGTCCGCCATTGTTGTGACTGTTCTTGCTTCTTCATCCACAGCTCTCTCTGCTGCTGCCGACGCCGCCTACCTTGCTCGGCCGAAGAGGCGGAGCGGTGCCAAGTGCCAACTGTGGAGACTATGAATACCCTGTAGCCACACGACATGGTTATCTGACTGGTTATCCCGACTTATTATAGAGGATAACTTATATTCCTATTCCGACTTATTATAGAGGATAACTTATATCTATGGAATATGTAACAGATCATGATTTGGATATTATATTTCCTTCTATATTATGGAACGGCATAAAGTATTGGTTTGTTAATATTGTAAAGTAGATTTAGGAAATCGATACCGTATTTGGTTAAGGTTATTTTGTAATCCTGCCTCCCATCCTATAGGAGGCATGAGCACATATGATCATCAGATCTATACTACACCAGGCGGATTTAAATATCTAAACAGGAGTAGGGTATTACCTGTCATTGAGAGACCCTGAACCTTTCTAAATCTCTTGTCTCCGCATTCATTCACTTTTATGTCTCATACGCTACCCCTTTTATTATTACCGAATTCATCTCTTGACACCTACCTTTCACTGTGAAACGGCAGAACGGTGCCTAACGACCATCTGGGATTGCAGGAAGCTCAGTCAAGGAGGAGGCAGAGCTGTGCCTAACCGCTGGGTTTGCTGAGAGTCTACGAAAAAGGGTGGCAGAGGAGGAAGAGAGAACTTGTGCATGCATGAAAAAGGTTGATGAGTCTGCTTGTCTCTCGGTGAGGAAAAGAGAGAAGGCGCGCATGCTTGCACGTGTGCTAGTGAGAGGAAAAAAAAAAGGACGAACTCCCGGCTCCGGAAAAATTACTCCGGAGATGGAAAATTCCGAGAATATATAAAATATTCGGATGGAAAGAAAAAAAAATTATTTTGGCCGGGAAAAAATAAAAGCAAGATTAAAAGTAACTTTGAAATTTTTGGAGATTTTGAACAGGGGAGAAAAGAGCGACGCTTAAATAAAATTTAAATTGATATTTTAAGAAATACACGGACGTTATACGAAGCTACATCTCCACTCGACTGGCATGTTTAAGTAGGATATAAGCCTTGGTCCAGTAACTTCATTTTCAGCATTTAGTCACTAAACTTTTAAAAAGAAGATATTATAAAAAGACTGAGTATCAACCACCGTACTTAACAAGCCACACTAGTGAATAGAGGTTTATGGCTCTTTGCATAAATACAGTTATGAACATTTATAGTTTAAAACATTAAATTGGTTAATTGATTAAAGTAAGATTAATCTCCATTGAACAACACAACACTATGTTGGACAAGCTCAACGAACCACCTGATCTACACTAATTTATTAAGTCAAGTGAATTAAAAAGTGTGGGACTAATTGCACTGAAGCAGGTCGATCGCCTCATAATCATGGATTAGCTATTCGAATAGTTTTACTTTGGCCAAAGATATACAACTGTATCCACAAGACACAATCTACCATCATGTTACAAACCTGATACGTCTCCATGCAAATGATTATGATAAGACCCTTCGCATAACTCACTCCTGACCATTCACACCCACCCCCTCTTGTGACATAATGAATTCAGAAACCACTTAGCCACTAAAGCAGGGCCAACCAAACTCTATCACACCTACCCTCGTTTGGGTGCTTAGAAGAGGAGCTAGTTATACTACAAGTCCAACACTGTTACTCACTCTTTCTCATGGTAAGTACCAGATGTCTTGAAGTTCCTCTCGAACCGATTTTTAATTGCTATGGATGCGCAACAATCAAAACCATACACCCACAGTCCTCTATAAATTCACATTCTAGTTAAAATGATTAATTCTATTTTTTTCTTAGGTCTATCTAAATATATGGTGACAGATTTTTAGATAAAAATCTATCAAATGTAATTTTAGAACTTATATATGTAATTTATGGTCTTACATTATAAGTACACTAAAATTACATATGTAATTTAGGGATTTACAATGTAAATATATGTTAAATTCGTTTTTATAGTAAATATGGCGACACATTTATAGTAAATTCGTTTTTCTTTGAACGAACATAGTAGTTTCTATTTTTATTAGTTTGAATCTGATATGTGCCACGTGGGGTTAGACACTGATGTGTCGCACGAAATTCTAAAACTAAGAAATTCTAGCTTGATCATTTAGTTTAAGTTAGGAAAGTGTTATTTTAAATTGGACATATATAGTATGAACTTTGATAATCAGAAACATCCAATTAGCGCATTTTATTTAAATTCAGAAATGCACAAAATTCGCAAAATATGAATTGCGTTGAAGTACACGAAATTTTGCTGTGTAAACGAACTGTAACTGCGCACAAAGATCTTTATTTATTTAACTTTTGATATTACAAAGATCGTCATTAAGCAGTAATTAACAAATGGCATGCATGACCATGATTATAGCTACTCCACACTTTTGGGTTCATGGTCACTTCCAAAACACCCAGTTAAGGTCCAAACATCTCTCCTTTTAGCAGAGCTACTCCCTCAACTTGATGCCCTAATTAAAAATGTCCATGACCCAAACGGACAAACAAAGTGGTAGGACTCAACACATTTTATTATAGGACTTACCTTCCAATAGAATGCAATTCATGTATAAGTAAAATAATTAAATTTACTTAAGTTTATTTAATTTCCCTTGAGGCCGCTTCCGACGCGGAGCAAAATGGTCTCAACGGTGACGCCCGGCCCGAACGCCATCAGCGCGCCCCAGTCGGCTCCCTCGGCGCCGTCGGCGACGAACCGGCGGCGCAGCTCGTTGAGCACGAAGATCACCGTGGTGCCGCTCATGTTGCCGTACTCGCGCAGCACCTGCCGGCTCGCCGCCATGGCGCCGTTGTCCAGCCCGAGCGCCTCCTCGATGAGGTCCAGGATCCTGCGGCCACCCGGGTGGACGGCCCAGAAGAGGTCCCTCCACCTGGCGGCGACGCCGATGGCGCCGAACGCGTCGGCCAGGCACCGCTCGATGCTGCCGGCGAGCATCTCCGGCACGCCGCCGCCGATGTGGTAGTCCATGCCGCCCTTCTTGTGCTGCATGGTGATGGCGCCCTCGCTGTCCGGGACGGTGGCCTGCGACGCGAACGCCATCTCGAACAGCGGGCGCTCGACGGCGCCGACCGGGTCGGCGCCGACGATGACGGCGCCCGAGCCGTCGCCGAACAGCGCCTGCCCGATGATGGTGTCGTTGCACCCCACCTCGGGCCCGTAGAACGCGATGAGCGTGGACTCGGCGCAGGCGACGAGGACGCGCGCGCCGCGGTTGTTCTCGGCGAGCTCCTTGGCGAGCTGCAGCGCCCGGCCGCCGCCGTAGCAGCCGTGGAGGCTGAGCACGGTGCGCGACACGGTGGGGCGGAGGCCGAGGAGCGACGCCAGCAGGCGGTCGCCGCCGGGCGCCTTGACGCCGGAGTAGGTGCTGAAGATGAGGTGGGTGATGTCGGTGGCCGGCCGGCCCCACTCGGCGATCGCCTTCGCCGAGGCGGCCGCGGCGAGCTCCGGCACGACCTTGGAGACGATCTCCACCCTGGCGTCGAGTGACGTCAGGTGTCGGTCGGCGAACTCCGGGTGTGCCTCCATGACGTCGTCGTTCACGAACATGAACCGCTTCTCGATGCCTGACTTGTTACCTGAAACATATGTACATCCACACATTAGCACACATGAAATGCACTAATTATTGTTATTTGCTTATTCAATTATAATGCGCTAAATTACACTTTGTACCGGATGAAGTATTGCAAGTTAAATTTTGCATCAAGGTGAAAAAAATAAGTTTCAGTTCGCACCATCCCAAAGATATACAATGAGTCAATCGATCTAAAATTTGTTGGAATTGATTGTATAGTATAATGGAAGTTTTTTTTGTGTGGAAATTGAAGCTTAATTAACACTTTGCCCAATGCAATGTGCATCCATATACTTTTTCAATCTTGTTCTTACTACTACATATATTTCTAAGGTGAAAAAGAGAAGAAAAATGGTTTGAAATTAACAACATATATACACAATGTGCATGCATGGAGGCATAATGCTTACAGATTCTCCTGAGCTTGTTCTTGAGCTCAGGCAGGTGCTCGCTCTTGGTGACGCGGAAGTAGAAGTCGGCGTACTCATCCTGCGGCACGCACGTCTCCGGGTTCGCCGTGCCGATGGCGAGCACGGTGGCCGGGCCATCGGCGCGCTGCGCACGCCGGATCTCGTGGGTGCTGACGACGGCCGCAGGGGCGGCGGCGGCGGCGGCGGTGGCCGGAACAGGTGCCATGAACGTCGACGCTGTGGGTGACAAATTCAAACTATATAGCAAATTCAAGCGAGCTAGCTTAGCTAGCTAAGTGCTTGTATGATCAATGGATCAGAGGATGCTAGCTATAGAGATCAGCGGCTGCACAAGGAGATGGGAGATCGATGTGTGGCTGCGTGGTTTGAGAAAGCTGATGAAACTGGGGCTCTATTTATACTGTGCCGATCCATCGCTCGCAGCTAGCGAGCGTACGTACGTAGCTGGGGTGTACATGTGTGTTCTTACGTGCTGGTTGAACATGGCGAACGGAATGATCTTATACCGTGGGGGAGAATGGAGAATAATTGGAGATTACCGGGCTGGGTGCGCAGGTGGGATGGGACACGACTCAGTTAATCCGGTCGTTTGTAAATTGTTGTTTTAATTATTAACCAGCTTGAAGCGTGAATTAGGATAGAAAGTAGTTTTAGTTCCTCTTTTTTATGACCGGACGTCTGAATGACCTTAATTTGGAAGGACTGCTGACAAGGATTAACGATCAGATAGAGAGAGAGAGAGAGAGTTTGTTTTTCGTTCCTCAGCTCGTAATTTCCTGTTTCGTCCACAAATATAGAGATCTAGGTTCAAATTTGACCTATATTTCTTAGGGATCTTAAAATATTGAACCTTTTACCCATTTACCTTCATGTAATTTTGATGAGGGTACGTGTGTCTTTTTTTCCATTTTATCTTTAATCTCTACGAAAATACTTCATCCGTCCAAAAAATATTGTAATTTAGGATGGGCCTTATCCTAAAATAACGAGTCAGATAGATGTACTTTCCTAGATTTGATCTATCTTAGATTACAATATATTGGGACGGAGATAATACTAAAATCCAAAATTCCTACTTCCTCCATCCTAAAAAAAGGAATTTAGAACTGGATGTGACACAACTAGTACGTCCAAATTCGTAGTATTAGGACATGTCACATCCGGTTCTAGGTTGGTTTTTTATGGGATAAAGGGAGTACATGTTTGTGGATAAAGTTGGTAACTTTTTACACCACTTGGCATTTAGAATTGAGAATTTGAACATTCTCTCTGGAGTCTCAGTCACACACATATGGTGCTGGTCATGGCCTGCTGGTCAGGTGTTCCGCTGTAGCTTTCTGTGCACGTGGGCGTGGAAATGATCAACTGGAATGTAAATCATAAGCTTAATATATATTAGCATTTAAAAAGGGGGTTAGCTTTATATGTGCAGTGTTACTGTGGAGAATTTCTAAAACCAATGGCTTGTGCCCATAGACGAATGCAGCGAGGATTTCCAAAACCACATACTCGCTGCTCCTGTCAGAGTCGAAATTCGAGAACCCAATTGGTCATATTTCTTGACAATTGATCTAAATTTGCCTTGTGATGTAGACATCTATCTAAAGTACTAAAGAATTCAAATGATAAACGCAGACTTAGCTTACATTTCTACACTGTACTGGATGTGCCAATAAGATTAAATTTCAAGAAGTTGCTTCGAGACTTCAAGGAATTATATATGTATGTAACGTCAGTATGTACTTAAGTGACTAATTGAATTGCATATACATATATGCACGCGTCCTAAAAGGTAAAAACATAAGAAAAGTTGACGGCTAATATACTCCCTCCTTCCCTAGATGTTTGACACCGTTGACTTTTTTAAACATGTTTGACCGTTCGTTTTATTCAAAAATTTTTGTGATATGTGTAAAACTATATGTATACATAAAAGTATAGTTAACAATAAATCAAATGATAAAAAAAGAATTAAAAATTACTTAAATTTTTTAAATAAAACGAACGGTCAAACATTTTTAAAAAAGTCAACGGCGTCAAAATATTCTGGAATGGAGGCAGTATATCAAGAAATCCTAGTCCAAGACGTTGCGTCGGCTAGCTGCCTCTAGTCTAGTACAATGTCCTCGGTGCATACTTGTTATTACTCTCAACTGTCAAACGCCACTATCAATAGATTTTTTTTTGTTTGCTCTCTTCTGTTTAGCGACGTGACAAAAACGTTCTTGTCTATGATAGGGGCCAAATACAGGACGAATATTTTCCCCTATTTTTAGGCCTTGTTTGATTTATTGCTGAGCCGATTATTGTTACGGATTGTTGATTTGATTATAGGATAAATTAAATAGATTAAATTGTATTGATGGTATATAATTTGTTAGGTGGATGCACCTTAGTGTATAGACTTGTAAAAATACTCGTTTTACTACACAAACTTATCTGGTGCATACGAATCAAAGCCAAAACGACACAAGAGACTAATTTTATCAAGTTCGATATTGATTGAAGAGGCGCGCGCCAGATACGGAATTGGCGCGCGTGCGCCCAACACCGCTACACGTGGATTTTTTTGTTTAGCTATTCTTTTCGTTCGATTTATTCTCTTTTTTCCACGATGTTTTTTCCTCAGCGCATTTTCCATTTTTTTTGCATTCTTTTTTATTTTTTTAATTTGAAAGTTTTCAAATCAGAGTTGAAAGTTTTCATATATGGACTTGAAAGTTTTCAATCTTGAGTTGAAAGTTTTCAAATCTGAGTTGAAAGTTTTCAAATATGGATTTGAAAGTTTTCAATCTCGAGTTGAAAGTTTTCAAACCTGATTTAAAAGTTTTCAAATCTGAGTTGAAAGTTTTCAAATTTTGTTTTATAAATTTAAATTTCAAGTTAAAAAATTTCAAAATTTAACTTCAAAGTTTAAATCTTAAGTCAAAATATTTCATGTCTAACTCGAAAGTTCAAATTTCGAGTTAAAAAAATTTTAAAATGAGTTTAAAGTTTCAAATTTTAAGTTGAAAGTTTTAAATTTTACGTGAAAGTTTTTTTCATGTATAGATTTATTTTCAATCTATTACAATAAAAAAATTCCGAAAAAGGAAAATATTTCCTTAATTACCGTCATTATCCTAAACTAATCAAGTTAGTTACGTTCTCCTAAACTAATAGGGTTAGATGGACACAACTACACCGAGAGTGCTAGGTGGATAGTGCTAAAGAGAGACACCCTTCTTTCTAAAAAAAAGCTACTAGTACACTCAATATCTATGTATTTTTTCTTCTTAGAGAAGTTTCTCTTAAATTACTTATCCGATTTATAATCCGATTATACCGTTGTGTTCGTTGCAATTAAATCTTTACAACAAGATCTTACATGATTATATTTTGATGAAAAATTATAAATTACTTTTATCATATATCTAAATTACTTTTAGATTTCACTAAATTACTTCATAGACATATAAAAGTAAATTCAATAAAACCTAAAAGTAATTTACATATATTATAGAAGTAACTTATAACAAAAAGAAAATAACTTTAATGAATGCCTTTTTTTCATAGGACACGAAGTCATATTTTTATCCCTACAACGAATTTACTTCTAATGTCGTGACAAAGTTACGTCCGTTTAAGTTACTTTTATAATATATGTAAATTACTTTTAAACTTTATTGAATTTACTTTTTTATATGTCTAAGAAGTAATTTAGTTAAATCTAAAAGTAAATTATATATATGATAAAAGTAACTTATGTATATAATAAAAGTAATTTACAAATATAAATATTTTTTCATCATAATATAATCATGTAAGATCTTGTTGTGAAGATTTAATTGTAACGAACACAATGGTGTAATCGGATTGTAGATCGGATAAGTAATTTGAGAGAAAACTTTGTTTAAAGAGAAAAAAGGGCATGCATGCATGTAGTACGAGTCCGATGTAGTAGACTCCACGTCTTCTCCATATTCAGGTGTCGCTGGTTAAGGCAAAAACGAGAGGCCTCTCCAAATAGATTTTACGCGGGTTAGATACGTTCTCCGGAATCGCGCGCTGACGATACGCACGCGCGCGTTAGCTTTCCTCGATGCAATCTGCACATGTGAAGTGGGCATGAGGCATGTTATATTTGGAAAGTTCACGTCAAAAAATGTTATATTTGGAAAGTTAATTTCTACTTAGTTTCTGTTAGAATAAATAGACTAGACCCATTTTCTTTCTAATAAATTTTATTGGTCCATAATTAATGTTAATAGATTGATACCACCTTGAAAATTTATGTGAAAGGATCACAACTTAAATTGGTAGCTATTAAAGAATACCTATTGACCGGTTGAGGTGGTGATCGGATTGCCCTGCACGCGCTGAGCTAGGCAGGCCAGGGCTTGGCTGCTCTCTCTCTCATTATATTTTGCAACGGAAAGGAATTGAATCAACGTCATTACCTCTGCAACAAATGAAATTAAAGAATAATCTTCTTTGGACATATAAAAATCGATCTTTAGGAAACTCTCAAAATATAGCTATTTGCTGCTGAACATCAAAATATAAATTTTCAGGTCAGAGGGAAACAATGCCAAAGATCAAAGGTCAAAAGTACTCATTGCCCGGCCTCTTCGGTGACTCCGGCCGGTCTCACCAAGGTGGTCACCATGTTCGGCGCCGTCCCCAACGATGTCGCCATGAGCCTCCGCAAACGAGCTCGGATGATGCCCCAGGTAGAACGTCGTCAACCGGTACAAGTCAGTCACCATTCACCACCATTACTGATGATCTCAATTGCACACCACACCACGATTAGCATCGATCTGCATCATTCATTCCAGCGTACTGTGTGATGTTTAACCACTAATATTTTGCCTGCTCCACAAGGTCTATCACCAGGTGGGCGTGCTGGACCGCTACAAGGTCTACGACGTGTACCCTATAATTTTTCGCTGGTGGTAATAGGCAAAAACCGTCACTAAAAATATAACGAGGGGTGAGGAGTTACGGACCGCCAGCGAAAATTTCGCTGGCGGCCAAGCTAAGAGGCCTACCAAAAAAATAGTTCTATTTTCGCTAGCGGCGGCGCTAAGAGGCCTGTCATAAAAAATTGGGTTTTCGCTGGCGGCAAGTTACAGCACCGTTAGCAAAATAAAATTTAACGCTATAAAATCACCGCCCCCACACCAGCCTCATCCTTATCCTATCTCTCCTCCACCTCCCTCCACTCCCTCTCTCCCTCCAATCCTCCAGCGCCGGCGGCGGAGGACTGCGCGACGAAGGCGGCGGCGAGCTCGGGTGCGGGCGGTGGCTCTTGGGAGCGGGAAGTGGAGCTCGGGCGCGGGCGGGGAGGCCGGATCCGCCGCCGCCAGATCACGGGGAGGGTGGCACCGACCTCGACGCCGTCGACCGTGCTCCTGTCTCCCTCCTCTCCGACCGTGCTGCCCCGTGCTCCCGGCTCCCTCCTCTCCGACCGTGACGCTGTCCTCATCGTGCTCCCAGCTTCCTCCTCTCCGATTTGAAATTTTTTTTGTGCATGTTGTTCCAGATGATGCACATGTTTTGGTCTGTGTAAATGATGTTTGATATGTGCTAATGATGATTTTGTATTTCGTGTTTGAATTTGGAAGTGAGCATCTAATCTAGATATCTAGATGTGGATTTGAATTTTGAAAATGAATCAACGAGCTTTTCTCCAAATCATCTTCGCTGGCGGCTGGGTAGTTGCATGGGTATTTTTTTTGGCCCAAAATAGATTTTCACTAGCGGCCTATTTAACATAGCCGCTAGCGATAATTCATTTTCGCTGGCGGCCGTCTTAAGCCAACTGCCAGCGAAAATGGATTTTTGCTGGTGGCTGGCTTAAGACGACTGTCAGCGAAAATGAATTATCGCTGGCGGTTGATAACCGCTAGTGAAGATCTTGATCTTCACTAGCCTTTGCTTTGTAGCAGCTCCAAATTTCACCAGCGAAAACCCAAAATAACCGCCACGAAAGATGGTTTTCGTAGTAGTGTCAGTATCACTCTGAGCGGAATTAATCGACATCCCGCAGCACCCATTCAGTGGTTCGTCATGCATATGTACCGCCACCATTGATGCCCCTTTCGCTAGCCACGAAGAGAAGGAAGAATCTAACAAACGGGGCTAAGGACATTTTTGACATGTTACATGGTTTCTTTCTCATATCTCATTACACTAGAAAAAATGTCCGTGCGTTGCAACTGGTGAAGGTTATTTTAGTATTATTATTGTTATACAGTTTAGTTAAGGTGAAATTCACTGTGAGAATTCGCTTGGATATATATTTTTTCTAGACAATAATGAGCTGCAATTAGGAGTCCAATCATCTTAAGTTAGCATGCGAGTTTTTTAAAGAGATATCTTATACGACTTCTTCTGTATTTTCAAAAGCGAACGAACTTAAAACCCGACAAATACGGATTTGTATTTCTAAAATCGAACGAACTTAAAAACCGACTCATACATGGATGACGTACCAAAGTACTGGCAAAAATATCTTCAATTTTTATAATAGTATAGAAATGTATATTTTAGTGAGCTAGTGTCCATCAACAAATAACCATATCTTAAGTGAGAAATATTGACTTTTTATATGTCAGGAGCTAAAATCATAAAATCACGATGCGTTAGAACAAATTTTGTCTAAAATAGCAGCCGCGGTATCCCACATCTAACTATCAGTTTTTAGGGTGCCCAATAGTGGTGTTACAATTTTAGGATATCCTGCGACAAAATCCACAAGTTTTTAAGTGTCCTATTGCAAATTTTTACATACAAACAAATGCTCGATGAGCACATAATCGAATAATCAAGAAAAAAAATGGTGCAGTGGCAAAGCCCCGCAACTACAACCCTAGGCGGCACACTGTCCCCTATTAGTTAATGCTCAATATATAATGATATTATTGTAAGCATTGAAAATATAATTTTCATATCAAATGCTTAATATGGTTAAATTTGTGTAGGCTAGCTATATTTTTTTTCTCCTCACATGTTGATGTTGTAGTCATACATGGGTTTATGGGGTTGAAGCCACAAGCCGCTACCAACTCTTCAAGCATGCTTTGTTTAGAGAACTTTCACATGAATGCTTAACTACCGTAAGAATCCTCCAAAATCCTTTTATCCCAAATTGAAATTATATGAATTTTATAGAACTAGATGAAACTCCGCGCGTTGCTATGTGAGTTCCGTAAAATAGTAATGTACATAACATATAACATATAAGATAGCTAGATGACATAACTTTATACGCTTTATATAACTTTCATCTTTAATCGACCATGAAATAAGTTATAAATAATTAAGATGATGTGGTTTATAACAATTTAAATCATATATAGGTTGATCATTCAAAAGGAAAGCTAAGGTGATACGTCTCAATTATCGAGAGAAAAGAAGCAAGGTAACACAGATTAATCATCCACAGATTAAACAAAGGAGAAGAAATGAGGGAGACAATTTAGACTATAGATCAATCATCCAGGTGCAAAAACAATTGAGATGATGTGACTTAACGAAAGAAGAGAGAAATAATATTAACTGTACTTAGTGGAGATAAACTTTATATATGTATAGGATTCTCACATGATTTATGATTTAGTGTATGTGCTTAAAGAATCCTTTGACCCAAATACCACCTAATATAAGCAGCGCTGGCTTTGAGGACAAATATTTGGGATTTCCAACGCCCGAAGGTAGAATGAATAAAGGCAAATTCCAAAGTTTACAAGAGAAAGTTTGGAAGAGAATTCTGCTATGGGGTGAAAACCACCTTTCTGTTGGTGGTAAAGAAATTCTTATTAAGTCTGTCCTTCAGGCTATTCCAGTTTATGTCATGGGCATCTTCAAGATCCCGAACTCGGTTTGTGATGAACTAACAAAAGCCGTCCGTAACTTTTGGTGGGGCGCCGACAGAGGAAAAAGGAAAACTCATTGGAGGGCTTGGGACACCCTGATTAAACCGAAACAGTGTGGAGGTATGGGTTTTCGAGATTTCAAGCTTTTTAATCAGGCGTTGTTGGACAGGCAGGCTTGGAGAATCTTGGACAACCCGAACAGCTTATGTGCTAGAGTTTTAAAAGCTAAGTATTTCCCCAACGGTTCGATTATAGATACAAGTTTTGGGGGGAACTCTTCCCCAGGATGGAAAGGGATAGAATATGGTCTTGAACTTTTGAAGAAAGGTATAATCTGGAGAGTGGGTAATGGTCATTCCATCCGCATTTGGCGTGATCCTTGGCTTCCTAGGGATTTCTCCAGGAGACCCATCACCAGGAAGGGTAACTGCCGAATTAAATGGGTTCCCGATCTTCTGAACGATAATGGTGAGTGGGATCTTGAAAGAATCCAGCAACATTTTAACCAGATTGACACTGATATTATACTGAAGATTCGTCCCTCACGATCTCAAGAAGCTGATTTTGTGGCATGGCATCCTGATAAACATGGGATTTTCTCTGTTAGGAGTGCCTATCATTTGGCTGTTTCCCTGGCTAATGTTAACTCCAGCTCTAGCTCGTCTGGGCATGATCTTAGCAAGGCTTGGAAGTTAGTTTGGAACTGTAACATACCTCAAAAGGTTAAGATCTTTGCGTGGAAAGCAGCTACTAATAGTCTGGCTACTCTGCAAAATAAGAAGACAAGGAGATTAGAACCGATGGCCATCTGTAGCATATGTGGCAGGGAAGAGGAAGATGTAGCTCACGCATTATGCCGCTGCCCTCACGCGACTAACCTTTGGCTTTCTCTGCGCAGTTCAAAGGACATCTCATTTGAAGCGGGGGCTTCTTGGTCAGGCTCTGGGTGGATTCTTGACCAGCTAGGGCTGATTGCAAAAGAGGAAGGGGCAATGTTTTTGATGCTGCTTTGGCGCATCTAGTACAACAGGAATGAGATATACCATGGGAAATCTGCTCCACCAGTGTCTGTCTCGCACAGGTTTATCGTCAGTTATGTGTCATCTTTGCGAGAAATCAAGCAGTTCCCTCGGGCGGATTTCGCCAAAGGAAAATTTGTGGTTCCGAATTTGGGCTGCATGAAGGGGACATCCCAGGTGCCTGATCCGAAGGTGCTTAACCATTGGGAGAAACCAAACCAGGGCTGGATGAAGCTGAACGTCGACGGGTCGTTTGACGCTCGATATGGTTCAGGGGGAATAGGTGCTGTCCTCCGTAATAGTGCAGGCAGTTTGATCTTTGCGGCCTACGGGAACATGAGCAGATGCGGCGGCGCTCTGGAAGCTGAACTTCTGGCGTGCAGGGAAGGAATTATTATGGCTCTTCAGTGGACGTTGCTTCCATTTATCGTGGAAACTGACAGCCTGGAGCTTTTGAAGCTTGTCGGCGCTGGTAGCAGTGACAGATCAGAGCTAGCGTTTTTGGTCAAGGAGGTTAGAGACCTCTTGTCCGGGAATAGGGAGATTATCATTAGGAAGATTCACAGGGAGAATAATTGTGTTAGTGATTTCCTAGCAAACAAGGGCGGAAGTGAGTCCTTGACGGCCTTCTGGCCAGACAATAGCTGTGATTGTATCTCACACCTTGTTGGTGTGGATAGCTTTGTTGAGTAATATATCTCCCTTTCCCCGCAAAAAAAGAATCCTTTGAAATTAGACCTGCCGATCTTCCCGTTGAGAGTGACGCCGCGCGGTAGGCAGCCCACCAGCCATGCATGCGACTGGACTATGCGTGGATAAACGAGCTCGTAGTAGGCCGTGCAACGGAGGCCGGAGGAGGTGTCTGGACTTGGACTTGGTTACTTTTGCTAGGCTCTAGGACGACGTACGACCTGCCGGTTAGAGTCAGGCGTCCGGCCGAATTAAGGTGAACGAGTTGGACCCGGAGTGCGCTGATTTTGCAGGCTGCGGCCCATACTCCACGCGCCCAAAGACGCTTACCGATCTGTGGGGGTTTCTCTTTGGGCTTTGCCGTGAATTTTTCACTTTTCGGAATTCAGACGTACTTGTTGCCTTTGCCGGGGCCAGAACGAGTACAGGAGGCACTGCTCGACGTCTCGCTGATGAACCCCAGAACCTTCCTCGATCCGCGAGTGGTGCAGCCGTGGTGTGCTTGCTTCTGACCTGCAGCTAGCGACCATATGGTTCGGACCATATATACGGCCATGCATGAAGGCGCTCACATTGCCACTACATGCAAGAAATTCACGGGAACACATAGACGATTGTGGAACTTTGAGAGGGGATCGATGGACACTAGTATAGAAATCGTTTTTATAGGTGCCCAAAAGTGACTTTTGCATACGGCCAGCGCAATAGCATGCGCCAAAAGATCTGCGAAAATCATATTTTTACGTACGGTATGTCACCAATACCGGCCACATGCGAAAATAATTTCAGCGAAAAAATAAAAATAACCCAAATCGACTGAACCCTAGCCCGCCGTCGTCGCCTGCTGGATCCGCGTCGGACCCACCATCATCATCGCCATCGGATCTTCTGCCCCCACCACCCACCGTCGTCACCGGCGCTGGATCCACTCGCCCCCACTGCCCGCCGTAGTCGTTGACGGCGCCAGATCCGTATGCGGCAGTGACGCCGCCGCCGCCCGAGCCCACCATACTCCATGCCAGATCCGCATCCACCGTTGTCGTCGTCGGTTCTGATCCACGCGAGTGAGGGCCCCCAGTGCCGGATCTATGCAGGAAGGGACCGTTGCCACTGGATCCATGCAAGGGGTGCCACTCCCAGCCGCCTCCTCGTCGGCGGCAGTGGCGGCGCCCGCTCCCAGCCCGCCTCGTCAGTGCTGCCCACTCCAGCGCGGTCAGGAGAGGAAGAGAGGGGGAGGAAAGGAGACAAGGAGAGAGAGAGAGAGGAGAGGAGAGCTGGAGAGGAGAGGAGAGGAGAGATCGTGACAAAATTTGAAGTGGTGAAAGGGAAAAGAGAGAGCATAGAAAATATCTGTGGAGAAGAGGGGTTATTTCGCATGCGGATCATTGAAGAAGCCCGCATGCGAAAATCTTTTTTTTTCCATGTGGCCTCTTAAAACACCACATGAGAAAATATGCTCACTTTTATATGCACACCTGTGAAAATAAATTTTTGATGTAGGTCTCTTATGTAGCCGTATATGAAAATGAAGATCGATTTTTGCAGGCGCGATCAGTTAAGATCCACCTACAACACCTATAGTACCTATAGTGGCTATCGTGCAGAAAAAAATGTTTATGTAAATCCGAGTGGCGTGCATGCTTATAGGCATGTACGTACGCTTGAACCTGCCCATGAGGGCGGTGAGGTGGTTGATGTTGGCGGCGCGGAAGTAGATGTTTTTTTGCTAATTTTTTTTATGAGTTTGATCATCTAAATATGTTTGAATAGGAAAAAAAATTAAAATGACTTGTTATAATATCGAACAAAAGGAGTACTATTTGGCACGTGAGCATGTCTGACTTTGCACCGGTCAAAGTCAAACGTTTATATATACAGCTAGCGCAGCCGGATGATAATGATTTGATGTATATATCTGTGGAGATATATTGCTGATGATAATGTCATACTTTCTCCGTTACACAATGTAAGTCATTTTAGCATTTTTCATATTCATATTGATGTTAATGAATCTATACATATATATATATATCTATGTTAATGAATCTATACATATATATATATATATCTATCTAGATTCATTAACATTAATATGAATGTGAAAAATGTTATAATGATTAACATTATGAAACGAAGGGAGTAACGATTATGATGATAATATCTGTTTTGTGGCGTCAAGGCGCCGGCAGCAGCTAGCAGTCAATTTTAGGTGCAGGTGAATATGCGTTTTGTTTCTCATGCAGCATGCTTGCATGCATGAATGACCAAGCCAATAGCGGCGCGGTGGGTGGACGCTCATGAGGCTAGCAACTCACGACCATACGTGTGCCGCTCGATCGCCTGGCTCGCCGGCCGAGTTCAATATTAATTTGGCTGCCGATACAGTTGTGTGTTCAGATTTGTGAGTTGTAGTAGCTATAGGCTAGTATACTGCCTCCGTTTTTTCTTAAAAAAAGAAAAATATTTTAGAAAATCAAAGACATATATCAAGCTAGCAATGGGCTAAAAAAATCTACTATATCCTCCATTAATTCAAAACTTCTTTATGAGAAAAATCCAAAAACTAAAAAATCACTCTTGCTAGGATGGACCGACGTACAGTCTATCGCAAGGTATAAGTTTAAGTTTGGGTTCGGCAACTATATTGTCTTGTTTTGATGATTCCTGTTGACTCAGGATAGATTTTGATATGAGGCCATATGCATATGAAAGGTGACAATGTAAGCATTTCAACAAATCCAAGCTCACCTAAATTGAAGTTGGCATGAAGACGCTAGGTTTATTTGAAGCCAGTGATGTTTCTTAAGACCGAACTGGATTCCAAAAATGAGCTTGAATATCTTATAGATCTTCCATTCATCCGAGGTATTGTTTGGTAATGTTTTATATTTCTCATGCTTAATTGTATAAATATAGTTGATGGTCACACTAGTTATAGAAAAATATAGTACTACACCAAATTAGTTTTGTTAAACCCATCATTGAATATAATACTTTTTTAATTAAATTATGCTTTTTTTTATGAACTTGTCCAATTTATAGAAGTTTAATTTAGGATAAATCAATATATATATATATATATATATAATATAGAATATAGAATAGAGGGAGTAGTCAGCAAAGAAAGGAACTATTTTCCGTGATATGAGCAAATTGAGCCCTTAATATAAGCAGTGAAACAAATTTTCGCATCGACATGAGAATTTCGTAAGCTATTGGACTAGACTGTATCCATCCCACAAGTTTGTACATTGCCAATAGTTAGGACGACATGGATAATTTGGGATCACTAGAACGGATACCATCATCTTAATCGGGCGGCAACCCCCATCTCAATCGGGCATGGCGTCCGTCACAGGCTAGAAGTCACTGATGTGAAAAGTTATCTCAATCGGGCAAACGGCCGTCACAGATGAACCTATCTCAATCAGGCCATAATTAAAGCCCGTCACCAATAGCTTTTGACCCAGACGATCAGTTAAACTATAGCCCGTCACGGATGACCTATCTCAATCGGGTCTAAGTTAATGCCCATCACAGATGAGTCCTCTCAATCGGGTCTAAGTTAATGCCCGTCACAGATGAGTATAATCCCCAAAAAAATAAATTTTATTTTTAGGCATGCCATCTAGCCTCTCTCAATCGGGTCTAAGTTAATGCCCGTCACAGATTTTATTTTTAGGCATGCCGTCTAGCCTCTCTCTCAGGCCAATCTTTTTTGTCCTTACTCGTGTGCACCTGAGAAGAAATTCCCGATCAGTCACCCATCTCGAAATTGCTACAGGCCAAGCACGCTTAACATCAAAGTTGGCTTCCGGAAGAGTAGTTGTAACTTGTTGGTATGAGTATTCTATTAATCCTATTAAGCCTTAGGCCAAGATGTCACACCCCAACATCCCTCATTCATATACATTCATTCACATACACAACCATCAAAAATCCTAAACAACAAAATTGTATAACTCACCAAGATCTACAACTATTGTATCGGTCCTTTGTACAAATAAGTTTCATTTGAACAATTCAAATTTTGAATTTTCAAAATTTGACAACTTTGAACAAAAATTAGGGTTAATAAATGATTTCAAATGGAAAAGTCACCAAAACCAAAGTTGTAGAGCTCATCGAGGTGCAAAATTTTTATTTTGGTCATTTCTCCATCCGACTCTATTTAAACAATTTGAAATTTGAAATTCAAAGTTTGAGAAATTCAAACAGAATTTTTTGTTAGTGAACGACTTCAACTGAAAAAGTCATCAACAACAAAGTTGTATAACTCATCAAGATCTATAACTTTTATTTTGGTCATTTTTCTATATAACATTTTTTGAACCGTTTGAATTTGAATTTGAAAATATGATAACTTCAAACAACATTTTCAAATACTAAATGATTTCAACTGAAAAAGTTATCAACAACAAAGTTGAATAACTCATCAAGATATAAAACTTTTATTTTGGTCATTTCTTCATTTGATAAAGTGATAGTAACATTATTCACAAAATTGACATATCTCTTATCTGGTTTTATAAACTATAACACATATATGTAAAATTTGTGAACAATGTTACTAACATTTTATCAGATGAAGAAATAACCAAAACAAAAGTTTTAGATCTTGATGAGTTATTCAACTTTGTTGTTGATAACTTTTTCAGTTGAAATCATTTAGTGTTTGAAAATGTTGTTTGAAGTTGTCATATTTTTAAATTCAAATTCAAACGGTTCAAAAAATGTTATATAGAAAAATGACCAAAATAAAAGTTATAAATTTTGATTAGTTATTCAACTTTGTTGTTGATAACTTTTTTAGTTGAAATCATTTAGTATTTGAAAATATTGTTTGAAGTTGTCATATTTTCAAATTCAAATTCAAACCGTTCAAAAATTGTTATATAGAAAAATGACCAAAATAAAAGTTATAGATCTTGATGAGTTATACAACTTTGTTGTTGATGACTTTTCCATTTGATATCATTTACTACGCGTAAAATTATTTTGACTCATAAATTGAATTATTGTACTACAAGCTAATTATTTTGCTATAGTTCAACTTACAAATATAAACATTTCATATGAAAAATGGAAAAAATACTCATCGGTGACGGGCTTTAGTTAATGTCCGATAGAGATTAAGTCATGTCAACCGGGGATTAGTATATAGCCCGTCACTGATGAGTCATCTGTGACGGGCCTCAAGTTGGTGCACGTCACGGATGATGGTCATCTGTGACGGGCCTCAATTTAAGGCCCGTTTGAGATATGGAATGTTATCTCAATCGGGCCTAAGGTTGGTGCCCGTCATGGATGATGGTCATCTATGACGGGCCATAACTTTAGACCCGTTTGAGATATGGAACGTTATCTCTATCGGGCCTAAACTACGGCCCGTCACTGATAGGTGTCATCCGTGACGGACTTAAGTTTTATGCCCTCGTAATATGTCTGTGTGACCATATCTCAATCGGGCACTTTTTCGGCCCGATTGAGATGACTTCCTTGTGACGGCCCGCTATTTCAGACATGTTAGAGGCCGTCACATATATAAGGATATGTACTAGTGGATTTTGTTGAGACATTTGCTTACAAAAGCTTTTGCTAGGTTTTATATGAGTTCGTATACGGTACTAATTAAGAGTAGGCGGCTGAAGCACTTGGCATGGACCTGATTTGTTCAACGGGCATGAATTATCTATTGACCAATTATTAGGAGCAAAGTGAACGCCGAATAATATCGATCTTGACCAAATTATTGGGAGAAAAGTAAAACGTTGGCGCATCAACGTCGTCAAGATGCCTGCAGTACTGTCACTGTGCCCGGCGGCTTAATGTTAACTACCAGCATGCTCTTAGGAACAATATATTCTTGTGTTTAATTTAAACTTAATTATATTTAAGTCTCTCTTGAAAATTTCCCCAAGTTAGGAAAGCCTGCTATATGGAAGAAGGCAAGATTCCGCCCATGTAGGGACTTATTCAATAGATTTTATTTTTTCAATACGCACTTTCTCCTTGCCGATCTTGTTTTTAGCCATATACTTGGACAAGAAATATATCTTTTATGGACGAAGGCAGTAGATGAAAATAGCTGGCTAGCTTAGGGCTTGTACAACCACGTTTATTAACGGGCTCTCTCGGTTGACATGCATGCAAATTTGATGACGTGGAAGATAGAAATGAGGGAGGGGGGGGGGGGGGCACTACTAGAAAAAGCATATTAACGTAGGGGTCTCATTTTCGCAGGCGGACATGACTCTTAAAGCCAAATGACCGCCTACAAAAATATAAATCGGGGTGAAATGGTCGGTCCGTCTGTGAAAATCTATTTTCGCAGTGGTCCGCTTGCGAAAATAGACTTCACTATAAATAGACTTAGGGAAGTGTTGATTTTTTCTAAGTCTCCAGTCTCCACCCACGGCCGGCCTCTCTTCCCACACCTCACGCCTCCTCCTCTCCCCTCACGCCGCCTCCTCTCCCCTCCCCTCACCCCTCCTCCTCCCCCCGGCCGTCGGAGGGGGAGCGACGGCGGCCACGGCGCGGGGTGGCGTGGAAGGCGGCGGGGCAGCGCGGTGTCCGGCTGGCGGCGTGGCGTACGGCTGGCCGGAGGAGGGAGGGAGGAGGCCGGCGAGGGCGGCGACGGCGGCGACGACGACGACGACGACGGGTCGGGGCGGCGGCGACGACGACGCGCGGGGCGGCGGCGGCGGCTCCCCTCCCCCCTCCCTCCTAGATCTGGCCGGAGGAGGGAGGGGGGAGGCCGGCGGCAGCGGCGACGACGACACGCGGGGCTACAGCGGCGGCTCCCCTCCCCCTCCCTCCCAGATCTGGCTGGAGGAGGGAGCGGGGAGGCCGGCGGCGGCGGCGACGACGACGACGGGTCGGGGCGGCGGTGGCGGCTCCCCTCCCCCCTCCCAGATCCGGCCGGAGGAGGGAGGGGGAGGCCGGCGGCAGCGACTACGGGGCGCCGGCTCCCCTCCCCTCCCCTCCCAGATCCGGCCGGCGGAGGGCAGTGGTGGTGAGGCGCGTGGCGGTGTCAGTGAGCCGCCGCCGTGATTTTTTTTTTGTTCGTTTCATGGATTTTTGCAGGCGGGCTATTGCCCCGACTGCGAAAATCGTTGATTTTCACCGTCGTTGTGCTACAAGCGGTCCAACCCTCCGCCTGCAAAAATCACTTTTGTCCGCCTGCAAAAATACTTTTTCTAGTAGTGGGGGGGGGTGAAAAGGGAACCGTCGTTTCTATGCAACGGTTCAGAGTCGACTCTTAACATTTATTAAAAAAAAATTGTTGCAGGGGAAGAAGAAAAGGAAATAAGGGTAAAAAAATTATTTTGGGGTAACAATAGTTAAGAGATCTTATTGTCTCACTATTGTATGAGGATGGTTTCTAAGTGATATATATTAACTAAGAAACTAATATTGAACTTTATATTTGTACATGCTCTTATGCTCTTACGTAAAGTTGCTAGAGTACGATTAACTTCTAGGTTTAAAATCACTGCTTATATACCTGGTATTGTCGATAGTTTACAAGAACATTACGTAGTATTAGTAAGAGAAGGAAGGGTTAAGGATTTACCTGGTGCGAGATATATATCGCATTATTCTAGGAGCTCTATATGCTGTCGCAATAAAGAATCATCAACAAGGGCGTTTCTGGTGCAGTAGTGCATTGTATATTCTTATCATTTCATGATGCCGTGTAAATCGCTTATAGCTTTTGTTTATGTCATGCCATATTTGTGTCTATGCATATATACATAGGAGGAGAGAACAGGGGAAAACAGAGAAGAATACTATGCTTTTATGGAACAGAGAAGAGAGTAAATGAAGAAGAGAAAGGTATATAACAAGATGGGGGAAAAGTATATTATTTTACCTCATGATAATATGTAGTGAGCTTATAGATAACTTAAATTAGAAGACATGTCAAGATTAGGTCATATACTCATATCCCCATGGATTCGGGCAATAACTCTATCTCTCATAATATATCCACATTTGATGGAAATTGACACTTTGAAAGCTTGTTCAATCGCTTTTGTTTTTACCCCTCTTTTTGAAATCAGTCGGCCCTTCTTTCACAGGCTAAAATTAACTTGTAAATTCCTTTGCTTGTAAAAAGCTGACCGATCGACGATGTGAACAAAACAATATTGTACACGCATGTTCCTGCAGAAAAGGATGCATGCATATCGCTCGATGGTTTGGATAGAAAATAACTTTTAGGCCCAAGCTGCGACATTCTTTTTAACCTTTTTTGTTCGTAAAATTGACGGCATGCATGCATGCGTTTAGAATTCTACGCTCGTGAAGTGTTGATACTCATCAAATTCCAAACTCTCTGCTGCTATCTTGTTTGCAACCGATGGCTGCTTTGAACTTCTCGAGATTTTCCCCTCAAAAAACTTCTCGAAATTTTGTAGGCAATAAAGTATGTGATTTGAGCCCCCGACTGTGTGCGCCACGGCTGACGCGCACATTGGCACGCATGACTCGTTGAACATTTAGACGACCCGGTAAGCCCACCACCGCAGCACAGTATAAGTAGCACACTTTGCATGCAGCTTTCGCAAGCATATTCGTGCGACGTAACGTGCATGCATGGCGCCTAGATCATCTCCGGCCATTGGCGGCGGCGGCGGCGGCCGTGTCGCCGTCGACCTCTACCCGTTCCTGCGCGTGTACGAGGGCGGCCACATTGAGCGGCTCGTGCGCAGCACCGCCGCCGTGGCGGCGTCCCACGACGACGGCACGGCGACGTCGGCGGCGGTGCGGCCGGCTACTAGGGACGGCGTCGCGACGAGGGACGTGGTCGTCGACGAGGATACCGGCGCGTCGGCGCGTCTGTTCCTTCCCGGCGGCGGCGGCGAAGGGAGGAGGCTTCCGTTGGTTCTATACTTCCACGGCGGCGCCTTCGTCACGGGGAGCGCGTTCGGGCGGCTGTTCCACCGGTACGCGGCGTCGCTGGCGGCGCGCGCCGGGGCGCTCGTCGTCTCCGTGGAGTACCGCCTCGCGCCGGAGCACCCCTTGCCCGCGGCGTTCGCCGACGGGTGGGCCGCGCTCCGGTGGGCGGCGTCGCTCGCCGACCCCTGGGTGGCGTGCTACGCGGACCCCACGCGGCTGTTCCTCGCCGGCGAGAGCGCCGGCGCCACCATCGCGCACAACGTGGCCGCGCGGGCCGCCGGCCCCGACGGCGACGACGTCGACATCGAGGGAGTGGCGCTGCTGCAGCCATGCTTCTGGGGCGCGCGGTGGCTGCCGTCGGAGGAGGCGGCGGCGGCCGGCTGGCGCGACGACGAGCCGCCGATGCTCGCGCCGGGCAGGCTGGACGCGCTCTGGCCGTACGTGACGGGCGGCGCCGCCGGCAACGACGACCCGCGGATCGACCCCCCCGCCGAGGACGTGTCGTCGCTTCCATGCCGCCGCGCGCTGGTCGCCGTCGCCGAGAAGGACGTCCTGAGTGAGCGCGGCCGCCGGTACGCCGCCCAGCTTCGCGGCGGCGGGCGCGAGGTGACGCTGGTGGAGTCGGAGGGCGAGGACCACTGCTTCCACCTGTACCGGCCGGCGCGCCCCAGCGCCGTGGAGCTCATGGACCGCGTCGCGCAGTTCATCTCGCCGGCGAGCAGCTGCCTGCAGGCGGAGGAGCTCCATCTCCATGGCCGCCGCCGCACGCTGTGTCATGGCAACGCGACGGCTGCGGCGGCAACACGATCAGGTGCACCGAGACGTCAGCTCGTCGTGTCAGGGGGACCTACTACTGCTAAGTTAGGCAGGCCAAAAACGAAAGTTTGTGGCGGGCCTGCTTGTAAGGCCCAAACTGCTCTGTGCTTGGGCCCACGAGGAATGGGGAAGGCCCAGCGTCATGGATTTGTGGGCATGGGTGGCCCAATGCCAAGTGGGACCAACAAATATTCCGTTTCGTCAGCTGCTCTACGGGTGCTGTGCTGAAGGCAGAATCAACTTGTCCTCCATGCAGGTGCTGAAGAGACTGATAATACATTTATTTATTACAGGACTATTTTGTTAAATGATAAGGTTTTATATATCAATCTAAATGTAAATCTATTGTATACCAATGATGATTGTACGTAGATAAAAGAGTAAATTTCACAAAATATAGATACTTGGCTCAAATGATCACAAAACTACAGATTTAAAAATATGTATCACAACAATACAGATTTAGTGATGAAGTTATCAAAGAACTACATATTCTAGAGTTAGATCATAGTACTATTATCTATTTAAAGTTATAAAATCTGTAATTTTGTGATAAAATAGTTTTAAATTTGGTTCTATTTTGTCCGCTTACGCTTGGCGTCATTGCAGATAGCCTCTCTTAGTGAACCGGCCGACTGTCGTACGTCGTCGGGTCATGTCACGTATGCCCCCATCTCCTTGATGGCACCTTGACCAATCGATCACGTGCATTCGTGCATCCATCCTGCTGTGCAGCACAAATGAACGAGATCAATTGGATGAGATCTGCCCTCCATTGTTGAGGCGTTTTGCTGATTGTCGTCATGTAGATATGGTGCGGGCTGGGGTGTGAGGCGGTGCCGCTAGATTTGACTCATCAGACTAAGCATTGATGGGTGTGTTTGTCGTTGCGCTTGCGGCATGGGCATTTGGGCCAATACTATAAATTTGATGTTAGAAGCATTAGAAATACTATACATCTTTTCTCTCTCTGTTTTGAGGAGAAAAGGAGTATTTTGTTTTTAATTTTTATGTCTCTACATGACCAAATTTTGGGTAGCGCACAGTAAAGAGAAGCAAAGCCAATGCTTGATGACGCCGTTGTTCACGCTCGCTCAGCTAAAAGAACACACATGGCATTTTTACATTCTTGGTATGCTTAAGGGACTAGCCGTACAACTTTCAATTGTTGTTTTAGTAACCCACATTAGCTAAGTATAATTATGCATGAACTTGAGGCAGAGTAATCATCACAGTTTTTACCACATTATTACACAAGCTTACTATATATACACACGACAACACCGACCGCACCTGGGTTAGACAAATATTACAATCAATCCATACATAGACAACACTATGGATATATTAATTAGAGAGGTATAGGCGGAAACACAAGAAAGAACAAGCATGTCATAACAGATAACGGAGTCTAGCCATGCATAGTAGGAGAAGTGACATCTCATCAGAGGGGCTTCATCATTCAACTTGAATAGCATTTTCCTTTTTCCAAGAGATCACTGTCTTCTGTTCGTGTTCCTGATGAGTTACTTCATGCTCTTGATAGTGATGACTGTCATGTGTCCGGATTTCTAATTTTTTGAGTTTGGGAAGCATACTCAACTTTATTTCTACTTTCTTCAATTTCTCCACGTCAACCTTGAGCTTCTTTAGACATCGAAATTTATTAGAAAAGAAGACAAGTTCCTGATCCTTGTAGGATCCTAGACACAACGCAAGTGTGACAAGAGAGGGAAGCTTTGCTAGCTTGTTAATAAACTCCTGAGTTACTTTTGTTTCCCTCAATGTAAGCATAGTCAGATTAGGGAGGGCTAACCCATTATTCAGTTGATCAGATGAAAAGTCCAACTCCCCGTCTAGAACCATAAACTTGAGGCGACGCAAGAACAAGGTGGTGAATACACTTGATGTAATATTGTTACCTTGTAAGTTCAGAGTCTTAAGGCTCTCAAGCTTTCTTAGAGCACTTAACAGAGCTTCGACATTACCATTTGAGATATTCCAAATAACTAAGCCCTCAAGATGGATCATCTCTCCAAGTGTATTATCCAAGCCTTGCTCAAAATCTTCAAGTTCTATGGAATCAAGTGTATGTAGCTGCTTCAAATTGACAGTTTGCTTGGGTAATTTGAGGATAAAACCAAACACATGCCTTAGTGTCTTGATCATCCAAAATGCCTTTGGGAGCTTCCGGACATTAGTTTCCCTTACATCCAATGTTTGAAGGCTTGTAAGATTTCCTATGGATGATGGGATGTTTTCAAGTGAGCAAGAAGTGATTCCAAGGTATTGGAGGTGAACGGCTTTGCCTATTGCACGTGTCAACCTGTTACCTATCTCAATGCCTTGTATATTGATAACACGGAGGAACTCAGATCCATGCAATAGTTCTTTTATGTGAGATTTGATATTCTTCTTCTGCATAGAAGCTATAGTACCTTGTTGAGGGGAACAACATACATATGCTTGGATGCTTTTTGTCATGGTCTCCAATTCCTCTTTAGGCTCTTGCTCAAACTAGGAGAAGATGGATCGTAGCTTCGGCAATGGATTTGCTAGAACAGCATATTTATCAGTGTAATTCTGCAAGGAGAGACGACGAGCACTTGTCAATGTGGGGATATCATCACCACTATGTACCTCTAGGAAGCTTGCCTCATGTGCTTCAAACTGCAAAAATTCATGGACTTTGTTTTGGATGGTAACAGTCATATTGCTAACATTGGAATCATCGTCCATTTGAACCAGACTGACTAGATTCCTAGCCGACAACTCTTTCAAGTAGAAGTAGCCAATGTCCTCCATTGACTTGCCAACTTTTGACCTTAGAAATCCCTCAGCTACCCACATAGACACTAGGCTGCGTGCCTCAATGGTAACATTGGCTGGAAATGCAGCAAGATACAGGAAGCAACATTTTAGCTCATGTGGAAGATCATCAAAGCAAATTGAGAGCATATCATCAATTTGTTTTGATTGCTTGGACTTAAGATATTCAAATACCTTCTGCCACTCACCAGGGGACTCCTTGGTTTTCATAAGACCTGATAAAAGAGCAATTGCAAGTGGTAACCCTCCAGTAATTTGAAAAATATCATCCTCATGGTTTTCAAGGTCTAGATTTTGTACTTCCATATGGTGTAGGAACATCTTCTTGGATATACTTTTGTCAATTGTTTTCAACTCAATGGTGACATGATGATAGTTGCTAGGTGGCTCCTCTGGCTTACTTTCTGTGATATGAACTATTCTACTACCCGCATGACCAATCGGGAGTGTACTCAAAATGTTGTTCAGTTCAGTACCACTAACTTCACCATCTATCACCAACAAATACTTTTGTTCTTTTAATTCCTCTTCTAACATTTTGAGGACCATATTTCTAGGGCAATTCTTGTTGTCTTTTGTTAGTTGTTGAACAATTTGTTGTAAGATATTGGTAGCGGATAGGTAAGGTGCAAAACACTCCATGGTTTGAATGTCGAACTGCTTCTGCTTACCTATTTCTTTAAATATTTTTCTCACAAGAGTTGTCTTGCCAACACCACTTTTTCCAAACACAGAGATTATGACTGGATTGTGTTCTTTGCCATGTAGATCTTCAGGTGTAGTAAGAAGGACTTTCTCTAGTTTTTTTCGCTCTTCCACATGAATCGGCACGTCTGACTCATGCAAATATTCCCTGTGGTCAAATCATAAGTATACCGTTATTATCAGTAATAGTACGTATAATTTTAATAAGTGATAACTATATCCTAGTTGTGCCACAAATGTAGTTCACTAAAAGAGTTAATTTTTTTCTTTGCCTTCTGACTTGTAAGTAGCAGTATCTCTTTGTACCTTTCAAATATTTCAAAGAGATCTGAAAACATGAAACTATTAGGTGTAGAGCCTCGTGGGTTCCTTAAAGGAAAAAGTCTACAACCACTTGATGTATTATAGTAGGTGTTTTGTTTACCCCTAAGGCTGTGTTCGGTGCTCTGGGTTCCCAACCCCTCTCCCTCGTTTTTCACGCGTACGCTTTTCAAACTACTAAACGGTTTGTTTTTTGCAAAAAGTTTCAATACGAAAGTTGCTTAAAAAATCAAATTAATTCATTTGTAAAAAAAATTAGCTAATACTTAATTAATCATGTGCTAATGGACTGCTTCCTTTTCCATGTGGAGGAGATGGGTTCCCAACCCCAAGTTACGAACACAGCCTAAGTATGAAAATGGGTTTAATTTGTACCCCAATCAACCCCCCCCTCTCCCACCCCTAAAAAAGGAATGAAAACTAGACTAGCTAACAACCTAGTGTGATTTTACCAGGTCATGCAAACTAGGACGGAATTGGCCTAATAACGAATTCAGCCAATCTTTTTTTTTTAAGAAGTTAGCTTGAAAACAAACACATAAGGGTATTGTTGGTTGGCTTGAAAAATTGGGCTAACCTGTTGGCCATGTAAACAACTAGGAAGGTAGCCCACGCATTCGCACGAGAATGTAATGTAAGTTACGCTTGAGTAACTTGTAAGGTGGAATATCAATCAGATGACACCTGCTATGTTTGAAAAGTACTATTTCTATAAAAATTTTCTTCGTGGACATTGCTTAGATAATTTTTTTACAAGATATTTGTAAGTTTTGAACTATATAATATTTAATTTATTACTATAAGCAATTATCAATAATCTTCTTTATTTTCTAGAAAGAGTGTTTCAATAAATACATAGGAGATATATATTGTATACCTCGTTTCACTGTTATATATGTGATTTATAATTCATTTTTTTAAAATATACCTAGTCAACATGAGTTCTAAATATAATGTTAATAGTAGCATATATATAACTTTTTAACCAACTACGTACTTCTACATCTTGCTACCTTAGTATATCTTATATATGCAATAATTGGAGAAACTCATAATTCCAGGGTATAGGATAGATGGAAGACCATTAATATCTAAGCACTTAAACATGGTTATGGCAATGGAACATACAATGGTTGTTCCAATTTTTGAAAAGTAATAACTATTTTTTACAAATTTATTAGAGTCTCTCTAATTAATTTAATTCAATCCCTATTGATATTTTTTATACTTTTCTATTTTATTTTATACAAGTCTTATTTTAGTTTAAAATATAGGCATTATGGATCATGAATTGTTGGTTTAATTATTTAATAGAGCAATAATTAGATTAGAAATTAGATGTATATCTAAAAATATAGATACGACAAAATATTTTTCTTAACTAAATTTTGTCAGCACCCCATAGAGAAAAACCACGGTTTGGGTTTTGATGACGCACCATGCTTTGCAGCGGGACATATGGAGGAATATATGTTGAATATAGTAGAAATGATGGGTGGATTTTGATTGAAATATTATGATATGGTCTACTTGTATTTTAAGTTTAGGACATATTAATAATTAATTGCTATGGTTGCATGTTGAGTTACATGTGCTTAGTAGGTTGATGTGGTATATTTGTAAGTTAAGCTTTAGGTTAGGTTAATAATTACTATGCTTATATGTTAAGCTTTAGGTGATTAGTGAGATGTAACTGTAGAAATGAATGGTTTCAAAAGATGAAGTGTTAATTATGTCCACTATATAAGTTGAGTAGTGCTTCTAGATAAACTTGATAGTGGGGTTTAGACTTATTCCTACATTACGAAAAACTCCCTATAAAAGTGTTAACACCTAAATTAGACACCAAACATTGAAAATAAGAAAACACAGCCATATATAGAAAAGACCCGGTTTGCTATATGAAGCTGGTTTGAGCCCTGCCATAGGGTTGATTAGACCGATGGTGTGGGCCCAATTTGACCGACGGTATGTGGCCGGTCATACCAGCAGATTCGACTTCGAGCCCAATTTGTGGGTTATCAGTTTCCTTATTTTGTTCCAAGGTTTCTATAGTCCAAATTATTCTCTAAGCCTAATAGGATGTGGAGAAGGCCCTACGGAGACAAGACCAACCTCTTCATAAGGGCAACGGATGGTTCGATTCTAAACCCCTGACCACCATCCATCGAATCGTTCTTTTACATTTACTTCTCAGCCATGTATTTTTACTTTATCCTATAGTTTCATCCATCTTTGTCGATTTGCGCCATATATCATCCGCCTTCACTGCGAGAGTGCAATACCCTTTGAAGGTTTGCCTCGTAAACCTTCCGTTTCACCCATGAGACTGGTTGTTATTTTCAAATCGATCTAAATCAGCCTAGACGTTGGTTTGATCTCTGAATCAGTTCCGCTAGTTAGTTTTATTCTTTTCTAAACCCATCTTTGTTAAGAGCTTTTCTACTCCGAGGTGGCTGGCGACCCTGTTAACACCGTAAATTTTTAGGCGAACCCATGTTGGTCAGAAAAAGCACCAACACAGGAATACCATTTGCTAAATGAGATTTAAAATCTTTATATTTGAAGTACAATAATTTGATTTTTTTTATTCTCAAACTTAATCTTGGAATTCAAGTGCTTTCTATTGAACTCCATGTTTCTGATTTTAATGTAACTAAAAGATAAAGTTCCACAATTTTGAAACTTGAAGTTGGAATAGCTAAGCCTTTATTTCTACAGAAGAATAATCAAAGAACCAAATCCAAATAATACTAGAGATCTAATACATGTAGATAAATATTGCAAAAGGTACTTCTGTCTACTTACAATTTTTTATGGGTGTAAGATATTGATGTAGAAGCTTTCCATGTCCCAGTTGTCTTCGTGTTTGCCTCCTCGATCTTGTATTTATGTTTGTTTTCAATGATGTCCTCAAGCCTTGAATTGATTGCTTTTATTTTCCTAGACAGCTTGTGTCGAATGTGTGCCTGTGTTGTAAAGGTCGTGACAAGTTTTGCAGTGGGACGAATCCACATTGGGTACCTGAATACATGTACATAAAACTATTAGAGCAATTTTTTTTTAAAACCAGACCATCAAGAGCAGATATCTCAAAACAAGACCATATATTCAACTTTGTTGAAGCATAGAAGCATTATTCATTATTAGATCATCTATTAATCAAGTGGTTGATCCTTTTTTTAAGACCATTAGACCAGTACTGACAATTGATCTCTACTTTCGACGCAAATCCCCGCTAAGTAATAGTTGCTAAAATAAAAAAATTTATAATCTAGATAGACCAAAAGCATATGTATAAGTATCATATAAATACATACAAAGCTAAACTAAACTATAGTTGTACTAAAACTTAAGGAAAAATATTCTATGGAACTTATTGGTAAAACAAAGGATTGCTGATTTTGTTGCCAAAGTTTACCCTAATTAAGATATGAATGTTTCATTAAACTTTTGAGACTCACATCTACTTATTGGCTAAACTTTGTGGTTGCAAGTGTAAAATCAAAGTGTGTTTGATTCTTATTTCCTAATGAACAATTGACATCTGAGATTATTTGTTTTGATATATGGAGATTATTGGGGAAGTGGTTTTGGCACCGGTTAGACCGGGATGATTGTGAACAATGTTTTCAAGTGGTAAACAGGGATTTTTGTCTGACGGGACCGGTCAGACCGATGTTATGTGCGCGGTCAGACTGGTCAGCCTGCGGTTTGACTGACCAACTCTGTGTCGGTTTCGGTTTCGGGTTATTTATTTGGATACTCGTGGATAATTCATGTTTATGACTTCTAGATGATTTCTATGCGTATGTAATACTGTTGTATGCTAATGTTGAGTCAAGTTGGAGAGAACTTGTATTCGGATATGGTTTCGTGTTAGATTCATGTGTAGGTGAGTCTTGACGCCTCGAGAGAGCGTTGCCGGAGATGGATCAGGAGTTAACTTGGGAGAAGATGATGTCCTGACAATCGGAGTATCTTGCAGGATGCTTAGGCTAAAGATCAATGCACGTGGTTGTTGGAGATTCCATATGGCATACGATGGAGATATTGTGTGCGTATAGGATGAGAAGTTTAAATTTGGAGGGAGTCCAAATTTAGTACAATTGGAGTTTGTGAAAGTTTATGTGCCATTAATTTGGTTTTGGTGATTAATGATAAATCCAATTACATGAGACTAATATTGTTAATTATAAGCATTTCTTTGTCTACTAGTCTCATATGGATATGAAAACGGAATATGTGAGAAGTGATTCCCAGACATCATATAAGTTGAGATAGAAACGTTCATTGATGGTGGACCTAAATCACAAAGATGAAATAAATAGAGATCAAGCCATGTATGACTCTTTCTCTCTGTTCACATATTGATATTTTCATGTGATTACATAAGCATGTGAGACTAATGTTTTGTTTGAGCCATATCTTGTTTAGTCTCTTTACATTGAGAACATGGAGATGATGAAGGTATGTTTTTATTTTAATGTCTATATTTGATAAATGTCTTCTATTCTTATATAGGATAAGCTCTCAATGTTTCATATCTTGTTATACATACTCTTGCTTCACACAAATATTTCGTATGCATACATTTAGGGGGAGTAAATACTATACCTTAGTTATGCATGTACTTGATCCAAGTGATTCACTTTTATTTAATTGGGATCTTTACATTTGAGTATACATTCGAGTATATGACACTTGTGGTGTTGATTAGTACTCATTATTTATTCATATAATAATTTTATTGAGTTGAATGAGAGAAATAGGTCCCAAGGATTGCAAAGGTATTGTTGCTCAAGTGATCTCATTACACCTAAAGATGCCAATGATGACAAAGTGAAGATATTGAAGATATGAGATATGAAGTGGCTACTATGGCAAGACAGTGAAGGGCAAGCGATGCTTGGTTACGATGGACCATGCGACGGTCAAGGGCAAGCAAGGGGCTTGGCACCGAAGAACCAAATCTGGTGATCAAGGGCGAGTGAAGGCTTTGTCATGATGGACCGTGCGAGGCCATTTGAAGCTACAAGTAACCGCATCAATCATCTGAAGAATATATGGTGAAACAGTTTCGGCATTGGCATCCCTTAAGATAATGAAAGAAAGATGGAAAGAAGGCATTCCTATTGGTATAATTCTCCTCCTATTTACATTTGAGTTTAGGAATGTCGTACTATTAAGATAGTGGAGGGAGATGAAAAAAGAGAGAATCCACTCAGTACCACTAAGTTTATCGTACTTCTACAATCTACCACTCACTTTGTCAAGTTCAATAATATACCATCGTATTTTCTTTAACCTCTATTGTGTGCCCTCGCCGTCCATGCGCTGTTAGTTGACATCCGTTTGCTGTATTGAATTTTCTCTTAATGACTAAAATACCCTTTGACTAAAACCACCAGTACCCACCAGCTTCAATGTGCACTAGTAGTTTGAACGGATCATGGTGAGGACAACGATGCTGCCGAGGAAACCCCCCGCAATGGAGAATGTGGGCGTCGACTTCTCGACGGATGTTCTGGTGGTCATCCTATCGCAGCTCCCGACGAGCTCCTTGCGACGGTGCCGGCTCGTGTGCCGGCGGTGGCGTGACACCATCGACAAGCGCACGCTGGAGCGCACGCTGCAAATGATAGGCTCAAGCGGAAGGCATTCCAAAAGATGGGCAAAGCTTGGAAGAATTGGAAGTCTAAGCTCTTCACCGAGTTTGTCAACCCGTCCGGCAATCATACGCCGTTCGATGAACCCTCAAATAACCGAAGCGGTGTGGGAGGAATTCTGCTCTCTCAAGAACACCCAAGAGTTTAGGGAATCAAGCGAGGCACATCGTCTACTGCAACAGCGGAATGAGCACCCGCATCGGCTAGGCACCGCAGGGTACATCGGCAAGGAGGCAATATGGGCCCATGAAGATGCAGCCGCTGCAGCAGCGAATGTCCCTGCACCGTTTTCAGACATCCCTGAACAAAGAGCTCGCAACTGGGCGCGGGCAAGGGGTAAGGTCAACCCGGACGGCTCTGTCACATTTGAGAACAAAAGTGATGCCGCCGTCTATCAGGAACTGGTGAGTTCACTACTTAACCTAACTAATTTCCGTTCGTATAAAGTACAAGTTCATATAAACGACTATTTTCTTTTCTAGTTGGGCTTGGTTGCTGAACAAGCTTCACAAAGCGAGGTTGAGTCCGCGCCGAAGAGGCGCGAAGATGACATCCTCACAAAGGCGCTCGGAACCAAAGAACATCCTAGCCGGACTCGCGGAATTGGTAGCGATGTGCCCTGGAAGCATGGACTCCCTCAGTACAGCTCCCAATACAAGAAACGGAAAGTCTCCAAGGAAGAGAGGGACGCTCGTTTGAAGGCCGAACTTAAGGTTGAGGTCATTCAAGAACTAGAAGCTAGCATGAATGCAAGAGTGGAAGAAAGGGTTAATAAGGTCCTCGCCGACATGAATATACCCCGAGTCGCAACACCTGCTGTGCATCCAACTCCTCATGCACAACATGACGCGAGTCCGTCACAGCATAGGAGTAGTTGTGCATCCACAGAGGTGCCGGCCCCTGGTCTCCCGATCGCACCACTAGCTGCAGTGGACCACATCGAGGTAATTGTTGTTATCCGATCCATATCTAATAAAAAACCTTTACACGTTTCAATATTAAATTCAAACTTTCACCTTATGCAGGGCGCAGCACAGTGTGTCCTACTAGCGAGAGTCCACCCAACTTTCGCTCCTGAAGTCGCTGAGGGCATGGCTTTCAAGCCCTCGGTTACAAGGTCCACGGCGCGGACCTGCTAGCTGGATATGCCAAGGTGTCCATCGATACAGTAAAGGACACCTGGTCAGGCTATCCGCTGCTCGTGCCCCCCAATGATGAAATCATGACTTTGGGCGATGCGCGCAAGACGTTCATACAATGGCCCAAAGAAGACATGGTTGTGAAGATGACTCCTCGTCCAAGTCGACCGACGGAGCTTACACCTCCCAATCTAAGCTATCAATTGAGGCTCCCCGTGGACCGGCATTGTCAGTACCTCATTCTCCTGGTGGAGCTGATATGGACTTGGCAGATATAGCTCAAAGCTTGGCTCCAATAAAGACCACAATAAAGGCCGATAGCTCCCCACCACTTGTCAAAGGTAAGAAGCGTGGACGCGGCAAGGGAAAGGTCGGGGAGTTGGCGTCGGAGCCAAAAAGGGGCAAGGCTGCGACGTCGATGCCGTTGAGCAAAGCGGGTAAGGTCGTGAGGGCGCCAGCCCAATTTGAGCTAGGCATGCCATTGGTGGAGGACAATGTGTTAGCCGTGATGGGTATTGCTTGCCGAGAGCTACATAAGCAATACATGGAGCTAAGCAATGCCAAGCGGAAAATGAGGGAGTCATCCATAGTTGGACATCACGACCACCAGCCGTTCCTATCGTCGCCTGCCTATATAACTATAGGCTTTGATGACCTCTTCGACCTTTTCAGGATCCGGAAGTTGGACACTGGTCTTCTAAAATGCTACACCTTGTAAGTGCATACCTTCTATACTTGTGATATGATTGGACTATATCTCCTAATTAAATTAGTTCTAATACGTAAATGTTTTAAGGTTGTGTTGGATCGAGAGCCGTCGCCTTGGTAATCAGGTTGGGTTCCTTGATCCATCCATGGTGAACGAGGTTAATTTACAACAGAGCTTCACTGAGGTGGTTGACTATGTCAACCGATGTTTATGAGCCCATCAAGACAAGGAGTATATCATGTGCGCACACAACCAAGAGTAAGAGGCCAATACCCTTCGTGTATACTATTTTTGAAGTTAAGGTTCTTAGTACTAACGCTACATAACCACTGCACAGGCGACATTGGATTCTCCTAGTCATCGTACCTAAGTGGAGTAGGGTTACCTACCTTAACTCCAATAAGTCCAAAGATTATGATTTCAGTGAAATCACCAAGGCCTTAAATATGGCTTGGGGCCCATATGTAGAAAAGGGTGGTAGGCACAAGGAGGGCAAGGACGAACTTTACCATGACACCAAGTTCGCATGCGCACAACAGATCGGAGACCAATGTGGTTTCCACATGTGCCACAACATGTCAACACTACTAAGAGAGGTGAAAGATTTCGACCCTGAGGTTGTTGCTAATGGCGAATAAGCTCATTTCAATACCAACATTGCTATTCAAAAAGTGCTAACATCTTGTTTATTAAACAGAAAGGTAGAGCTGGCCTCAAGATCTCACCCATCAACCCCCCCGCTATCAGAGGCGAAGTGTGCGCCTTCATTCTGGCAGAAATAATGAACAAGAAAGGACGTTTTCACGTCAAATAGACTCATGAACTTGGCTAGATAATTTATTGTGATGTACAAAAGATGTTTTCATAATTTCTTGTGATGTAAAAAAAATGTTTTTATGGAGTGCAATGTAATTTACTTTCATATGTGCAATATTTATGGTAGTTTACTAAAGTGTCATCAAATTTGATCAACTACTATTTACGTTGTACTATTCATCTGTTTTCTCCTTTTTTTTCCTTATTGACAGGTTGTGGAGGTCGAGGACATTATGGCTTTAATCCATTTCGTAAGTATATATGCGGTTATATGAGCAACGACCAAAATTGTGGCTTTCAAGGGGTGTGATTTTGCTGTGCAAAATTGTGGCATTTGAACTGCATATGTGAATGATGAATGGAATGGATGAATTTTTTATAAGGATTTGTGTTGTTGGGGATATGTGATGTTTGAGATGGATCTGTGATGTTATATTGTGGGGGGGAGGGGGTGACTAGAATATATCTGTGATGTATCTGTGTTTCAGAGGGCATGGCTAGCAAATCCTGAGGCAGGCCAATATTTAGCATTTATTTTTTTCTGGAATTAACTCATCAGTGACGGGTCGGAACAAAAATCCGTCAAAGGTAACATCACCTGTGACGGACTACCAAATAAAGGCCCGTCAGAGGTGACCTACTGTGACGGGCCTTTACTTTTGGGGCCATCACAGGTAGATCGCCTGTGACAGCTTTTAACTACGGAGACCATCACCTCTGACGGTCTTTATTTAAAGGGCCGTCAGAGATGAGTCACCTGTGACGGGTCCCAACTCGCCCTAGGCAAGCGGAGACCAACACCTCTGACGGCCTTCTAGTAACTTGCCCGTCAGAGGTGGGTGTCACCTCTGACGGCCGGCCACCCGTCAAAGGTGACTGGACTCACCAGTGACCACTGATCACTGACCAAGCCTAAAGCCGTCAAAGATGAGGGTTTGGGCCCGTCACAGGTGACCTTGGCCAGTGTAGTGAACCTTAATAACTTATACTTTTACATATTCATACTAAAAGATTTTAATAAAACAAATAATCAAATGTTACTTAAAAAAATGGAGGTAGTATACAGTAGTACTAATAATGTGACATACCTGGACTTGTCCAACTGGAGATAGTAATGGTCGAGCGCGTCCTCGGCGTCGAAGACGGCGTCCCGCGTCTGCAGCACCCACACCTTGGTGACCTCGTCGGAGACGGCGCGGCGCTTGGCGTCGGCCTCCCGGAGGAAGGCCTGCAGCCACATGAGCTTGTCCTTGAGCTTCTGGATGTCGGCGTTCACCCCCACCAGCGCCCGCGCCTGCCCCAGCGCCAGCTCCTGCAGCCTCCCCACCAGCGGCCCCACGATCGCCTCCGCCATTGATCTCGACCTACCTCCGCCTTCTCCTTCTCCTTCTTCTCCGGCGCCGGCCGGGCAACAACGACGCTAGCTTCCTAGCTAGCTATACTGCTTGCTCGTAGTCTTCTTGCAGCAATGGCCGGATATCACAAGCATGCATATAAACATATGTGTATATATAGAGAGAGACAACACACGTTAACGTTTGATCCATAGTAGCTAGTAGCTAGCTATAGCTACATAAATGTTTGCTTTGAGTCCTAGTTCAGGCAAGGATTGATGCTTGTGTACTGTGTTTAGATCACTGGGTTCCCAACCCCTCCCTCATATTCCACGCGCACGTTTTTCAAACTGTTAAACGGTGTTTTTTTTCAAAAAGTTTGTATACGAAAGTTGCTTGAAGAAAATTATATTGATCTATTTTTGAAAAAAAAAATTAGCTAATACTTAATTAATCACGTACTAAGCATGTGTTCCCAACCTCTGTACACGAACACAGCATGTCTGCTAATTGAACGTCAAGACTGAAGGGGAATAGCGCCGGTTCGTTTCTTACTCCAGCTTGTTTGCGTGATGGTGCTTTCCGTCCGACACTTGCATATCGTCCAAGATATATGGGGTAACTTGATGTGCTAATATTTTCCAGGCTGCATGGTAACTTGATGTGCTAATATCCGGCCATGGTTTATGGCTGCAGGCTAGCTAGCCACGTGAAAGTGTTAAGCTCCGCTTTCTCAAAGCAGAGCCGTGTCTGAGAGTATGAAGGCGCGGTCGATCGATCAGCTAAATTGAATTCATCCACCTTTAATTGCACACAACTCTGATACCAAAATTTTATAAGAGTTGAGAATGGCCAACTCTAATGGTTTATGGTTGAAAAACTGTAGAAAACTATTGAAAAAAAAAAGTTGTGGGAAGTTAATGCTGTAAAATAGATTATGATGAAAGAACTCCAAAATTTAAGGGCCTGTTCGGTAGGTCAATTTTTACAGCTGTTTGGCTGTGCTGTACAGCCAATCCGTTCGGCTGCATACTTTGCTAGCTTTAACACCTATAGGTTGTAGCTACTATTGGCTAGTTGCAGCTGCTGGTTGGCTGTGCTGTGCAGCCGCAGCGCTGCAGCAGCCAGCTCTTCCGAACAGACCCTAGCTAAGTTTTTACTGTGGTTGATAAACTAACAAGCAAACAATGAGAAAAGACCTGAAATATTTTTTTTCACACATAAGAAGGTAGAGCCAACTCTACCTTCCATCTTATTTATGAAAAACGATAATTTACATTGCTACATGATTAAGAGGAAACTTGTTAAAGTGTGCAGCCCGGCCCACGAACCGTGGGCCATCCAGGTCACATTGGGCATTCTCCACCATAGGCCCAACCAGAGCCATAACTTAAGGTCCTAGGCCTACATAACCCAAAAAACTAGTCTAATGGGTGAGGACTACCCCCACCTTTTAAGTCGTGCTTATCCATCATCAATTACCGATGTGGGACTAAACCCAACAATCTCCCCCGTCACATCAATCCATGTGACCCCGAAGACTTGTTACCCGGCCTCCCCACCATGTGACCCATGAAAATTGTTTCGGGTTCCAAACCTTGGGAACTGATACCACTTGTTAGAGTACGCAGCCCAGCCCACCAACTGTGGGTCACCCAGGTCACATTGGGCCTGCTCCACCACAGGCCCAACCGGACCCACAACTTTAGATTCCAGGCCTACACAAACTAAAAGAATAGTCTGATAGGTAAGGACGGCATCCACTTTTTTAAGTCGTGCTCCCCCATCATCAATTACCAACGTGGGACTAAACCCAACTAAAATGAGTATACATTACTAAAAGAACCCTCATTGGTGGCAGTTGAGAAAATTCTTATATGCCGGATTTATCAAACCAGCATCTAATAGGTGACACTGATGACTAAAAATATAGGTGCCAGTTTTCATCCAAGAACCGGTATCCATATGTAATCACCCACGACAAGACTATTGCATATCTGCAGTTCTTTAGACGTGAGTGTAGATCATTTTAGCTGTTGACCAAAACCGCAACTGGTGTAGTGTAGGTGCCAGTTCTTACAAAAACCAGCACCTATAAATAGCATATAGGTGCCAGTTTTTGACTGAACTGGACATGTGGCAAGTAGACCGGCACCCTTATGTTGACAATAAAAAAATAAAAATAGCAGGATCTTCCAATTTCATATACAAATCACATGTAACATAATTTGTCTCAAATCACATCCATTCATTAGTATACAGCCACATTCATTCACATTCACACAAATTCATTCACATTCGTAGCCACATCTGAATTTTTCATCAAATCCACAACCCCATCCACATCCACGTTCACATATATATCAACACATAGAAATGTAAAAAAAAAAGAGTAAATGCCTCAGTCAAAAATTATAAGTCTAAACCTTCCTAAGTGTAAAATAACTAAGTCCAAAGCCATTCCTAAGTCTGAAATTTGCATGTATATCATCAGTGAAAGTTTTTTTGAAGGGTACAACTCATAACGCACACTTTACACACACCACACTCACCACGACACACGCACACACACGCGTGCACGTCCCTAACACACGCTAGGAATGAGATTAGAGGCACTAGGCCTCAGTGCACGGAAAACGTGCAGTCCCACTGAACACGCACGCGTGTGTACCCTATTACCTAGCCAGGACCAACCAAAGTCAGTCCCGGGGAAAGAGGGGAAAAATCCCTCAGGCGAGCACGAGCGTCGAACCTGGGGTTCGAATGCTCGTGGGCAGCGTGCCCACCGGCGACGCTTGCCACCCGAACAAGCTCTCGGTCTCTTCTCAGTCAAAGTTACTAAGCCAAAAGTCAAAAAAAATTGTAAGTCTAAATTTTAAAACCGGCATCTTTCTTTGACAGGAAAAATAGGTGCAAGTTCAATTTAAAAACCGGCATCTATTTAGAGAGAAAGGTGCTGGTTTTTTGTGATGGCTCTCTCGCTGGTGGGCGCGTGGGTGGAAAAAACACTATAAATGCTAGTTATATCATTTTTGGTATTTATAGTATCGATTTGAATGTCCATTTCTATAGTAGTGTTAAAAAAAGAGTAGAAGAGAACAAAATCATCGGTTCTGCGTCTCGGCCCAACATTGCTGGCCTCTGTAGGCCGGGCTAAGATTTTGGCTCAGCGAGGCCCACCATCCGTTTTCGCTAAATTGTTTTTGACGCATTCTTCATTTCACTGATCCGACGGAAATGTTCCTGTGATCCTGTCGTCTGTGGAACAAAATGCATGCAGTTGTTTACTTCACCTCTTCTAAAATATAACAACTTTAAATCTTTAAAAATTATTTTTTAAAAAATAACAATTCATCCGCCTACATTCTCTTATTAACCAGGGCATAACTTTTCACCATTGAAATTTCCTTTATACATTTTCTTCTTAATCAACCATAATATTTCTCCATTTAGTCTTGTCAACATATATTTAATAAACTAGGAAGTAGCCCGTGCATACGCGTGAGCATGTTGTTTAATCTTGTTTGAAATTTTATTATTATGAATGTTTATGTGTGGATGATATTTTTGAAATATTGTTTTACTCTATTTTAAACGTATGTTTGTTAATAACTGTTGGGCGTATTACTTGAACCTTTATATCCTCAAATTTATTAGAAAAATATGTCCCAATAATAGAGTTAGTTCATATCTATTTATATTGTGTGTGATTTTTTAAAAAAAATTTTGGAGTTTCCAAACTTTATATAACATTTTTTGTTTTGTATGCTATAGATGACTTTAGGTAACATTTTAATTTTATTATATATTAATGAAATATATTTTCTATTAAAAATATAACTAATGATACTACTTCATCTGATCAAAGATAGACTTATATTACTTATATTCCCCCTGTCACATAAATCGAAGGAGGTAAATTTTATCCCAAAACAATAGAAGAATTTATATGTAACCAAGACAGTGATTTTCTAAATATTACCACGATAATCTCCAAAGTACCGTATCATATTTTGACAAATATGTATACTGTAGTGCATGTTCGTTCAATGTCCGGTTTGTTTTCCACATCTATTGTTTCTAATCACATGAGACACCTTTAGTAATTTGGAGAATACATATGTACATTTAAATTAGTGTTGTATATTTGTCAAGTGTTTTTCACACCTAAAATATGATGTGAAATTATTATCATAACATTAATTATTACATGCCGGCTCCATATTTGTGATGTATTTATGGCTATAGATATTAGTAGTTTATTTATTTAAAGGAATACAACCGGATCACAAATTGGATATATAATTTTAAAATAATTTAAAAGATAGAATGCTTAAAAGCATTGATTGGATATTTTATATTTACATTGGTGTAAATTTGAAGATTATTATATTTTTATCTTTAAATTGTAGAAAATTATTTTTTAAGGACTGCCGATTTTTTGGGCTTTATCATAAATACGTTTTATGTTATTCCGGCAAACAATAAGCATTATTATTTTTTTCAACCATATGTACGTACGGAGTACTTTTTCCGGTCAACAGTTATATATTTCTCATATATCCATATACAGGAGAAACAATTAATCTAACGGTGTAAAATGAAACAACTAAATTGTGTTGTTTTCATTTTCACAAATGTAAATTTAAATCAGTATTGTATATTTGTCGAGTGATATTTGACACCCTAAAATATGATGTGAAATAAGAAATTATCAAAACATTAATTATTATATATATCAGCCTTGTATGTAAGATCGAACGAACAAAGATCATTGATGGGATATTTCATATTTATAATATAGATTTAGTTTAACTACGTATATTTACGTAAATTTGTAGAGTAATATATTTATCTTTAAATAGTAGATAATACTATTTCAAAAGACCATCGATCTTTTTCGAATGATACTTTTTTTTGTTTTTATAGTAAAGGATTTTGAAAATACTATTTCAAAAGACCACCGTGAGTAGATTTTTCTTTGTTCCGAACTTTCGATGGATAGCGGTTAAGCTTTATTTATTTTTCCAAGTCGTATGCACGTAGGGATTACTTATGTTTTTTTTCTTTTTCTAGCTTAATTGTTATATAGTTCTCCCGTATACGTACACAGCGTAATAAGTTATTAGTTTTTAAAATAAAATATATCTAATGGTTTAAACTATTTGGTTCACCAATTTAATTAAAAATCAGCAGTGATATTTGCTTAAATTTATATAATAATAGATTTTATCTTTAAATATTAGAAAACTCTATTTTAAAGATAATCGATTTTTTATGGTACTACACACGTATGTTTTTTGTTTGTTTTTTTACAGTAAGTCCGTGCATAGTTTTTTTCTTTAAATAAACAATAGGTAATATATCCATTGTTTTTTATTCCTACGTATGTACGTACATATGGAGTACTCGTGTTTTTGTTTTCTTTTTCCGGTGAAGTAAGGTATGAGTTTCTTTTTAAATAAAATACATCTAATCTAAGGTAAGATTCATTGTTTTCTATTCTTACGTATGTACGTTAGTACGTTACCTGTACATACGTATATACAGGGATGAATGCATATGTCCGCGCGGGGTACGGTGGAGGACTAAAATCAGTTTAATTTGTTTTCTTTTTCCGGTGAATAGTAAGGTATTAGTTTCTTTTTAAATAAAATGCATCTAATCTAATCTAATGGTCCAAATTATCGGGTCCACCGATTTAAGTGAAAATCGACGGTAAGATTAGACATTGCCACGTGGCGGCCTAGGAGCGTTTGTAGAAGTGCCACGTGGCGGCTTGAGAGCGTTTATAGGAAGTTTAATGGACTTTTAGTATATAATAGATAGATACCCATGTTTGATTTAAAACTCCTTATATTATATCTTTAAGACATGTTTTGACGAGTCGCCGCAACGCAGGCTCGCACGAGACGCCCTGCCCTTCCCTGCCCTGCACTGCACGGCCGGCCGGCCGCCGATATCGCCGTCAGGGAGGAGGACAAATGAACGCTTCGTCAATGTCCTCCTTAGCATGGCAGAAAGCTAACAGTCGGACGGATATCGGGAATTAGGTTTCGCTTACCACGGTAAATCTTGAAAAGTCGAACAAAATCCATCAAAAACGTCTTTCACGATCCTCTTTACTGTTAGCATAATCTAGCTAGGCCATCGTGGTTTACTAGAGCTTGTGCCGCAGGACGAATATGACGGCATCGAACCTGGGCAAGGATGGCTGGGAAGAACGGCGACGGAACTACGAGAGCGAGGGCAGTGATCACTGGGTGGAACAGCGGCCGCCATGGCCGGGTGAACGGGTAGCGACGGTGATTCTCAAAATTACCCCTAACTATAGAGTTAGTAACTAAGTACTCCCTCCGTCCTACTACCTCCATTTTTTAATAGATGACGTCATTTATTTTTTCTCACATGTTTGACCATTCGTCTTATTTAAAAAATTTACGTAATTATAATTTATTTTGTTATGAGTTGTTTTATCACTCATAATACTTTAAGTGTGATTTATATCTTATACATTTGCATAAAATTTTGAATAAGACGAATGATCAAACATGTGAGAAAAAGTCAACGGCGTCATCTATTAAAAAACGGAGGGAGTATAATATAAGCATTTTTAAGTATGGTGTCCAGTCAGACATTTTTAACTTTAACTATTAATAGAAAAAAAATAAAATGATTAATCATGTAAAATTGATGTTACTAAATTTATTATTAAACAAACTATCATAATGTATAACTCTTTTTACTTAAAACATCTTATTTTATAGTTATTATTGGTCAAAATAGCATCCTGAATACTGTGTCGAAGTCCAAAAATGTTCATTTTTAGGACGGAGAGAGTGCTAAGGCCCTGTTTAGTTCCCAAAATAAATTTCATATCGAATGTTTGGATACATGCATGGAGTATTAAATGTAGACAAAAAAAAGTCAATTACACATATTGCGTGTAAATTGCGAGACGAATCTTTTAAGCCTAATTGCGCTATGATTTGATAATGTTGTGGTACAGTAAACATTTGCTAATGACGGATTAATTAGGCTTAATAAACTCGTCTTGCGGTTTACTGACGGAATCTATAATTTATTGTTTTGTTATTAGACTACGTTTAATACTTCAAATATATATCCATATATCCGATATGACACACAGAAGCAAAAATTTTTGCCAACTAAACAAGGCCTAATATACCCTTATAAACTGAGCACTCAGATCGTTCCTACAAGTAGTATTACCTAAATTTGGTAGCGTTACCGGCGCGTGGAGGTGGATTGGAGCGGTTTCAGAAATATCATGCATATGCATGATGCATCCGTGTAGTTAATGAAAATATAAAAAGCCTTTGGCTGGCTGCCCGGCGTTGGCGTCCAGCTTCTCCATCTTCCTCCACGGCGCCCAAGTTTTGCGTTGCCTAAGCCTGCCTTCCTGCCGTTTCTTTCTGTCGCCCGTCGTCTCCGCCTCCTCCTCTTCCTTCAGCTTTAACTCCGGTAATAAGGTCGACGCGCGCGGCCGCGAGAGGAGGCTGATCAGCCCGGAGAGACGACCTCGTTCGATCGATCGATGGAGTGCCTGCTTGGCTTGCTCAAGGTGCGCGTCATGCGGGGCCTCAACCTGGCCATCTGCGACCCGCTCACCCACAGCAGCGACCCCTACGTCGTCCTCCGCCACGGCTCCCAGGTTTGCTGATCGATCGATCGATCGATCTTCTCCTTTCCTTCCTTGGATCCTCCTTGTTCATGCATATGCTCTTCTAGGCGAGTGCCACCTTAATTACCTTTTGATTGGTTGTCGTAATGTCGTCGATCGTCTCGGTTTTTAATCGATCCTGATCGCACATGCATGCTTTTGTTTCGATTAATTTGGATCGAGCGAGCGGTATACGTAGCCCTGATGGGATTGATTCACAAGCTCTCCATTAAGGCCGGTAATCAATCGACCTGTATATATGTACGTGTAGTAGTACGTACTTACTGATCGTTGTATCAGTCACACCATTTCCGGCCAACGCGGAATTGAAGCAGCTAATTCGGAGTAATGGCGAAGCTAAAACAGATTAAGAAATCAGGGACCCTCGAATATAGAAGAGCATCATTTAATTTCCAAGTTCCTTTCTTTATTCAGTGTTGCAGAGCCAGAAATATTTTTGAGCCCAAACAAATTTCACTGTAACTAGTATTTGCTATAAAAAATTCGTCAACTTATTCAACAACAACATACAAATTTAATAGCATTTTCACTGATGAGCCTGGGCAACCGTCCAGGGTAGCCGGGCGGTGGCTCCTCCCCTGTTTTTATTCTACGTTACGTGTAAATGGATTCTAGGTTATTTTGTAGAGATAAAGGTCCCGTTCCTTTGTGATTCTAGGATGAGATATCCAACCACGCGCAAAATGAGAAAGCTCTTTAGTGTATGATAAACTTAGAAAATATATTTATTTAATTTTTTAAATAAGTTTCTATATAAGTTCAGTAGTGTGTTCGTGAAAACAAGGAAGTTGTCGTTTGGAATTGCTGAAAAGAACTAAGCCAGATTGAGAAGAAAAGGAGTTTGGATGGTTGGACGTGAGAGACTTGTTGGGAGTAAGATGTTAAAAAATTTAAATGAAAAGTGGTTGATGGGACAGGCAAAACTCTACAATATCTCATACTCCCTCCGTCCCAAAAAAAAGACAACCTAGTACTAGGATGTGACACAACGAATTTGGACATAGAGTACGTCTAGATTCGTTATACTAGGATGTGTCACGTCGTAGTATGAGGTTGAGTTTTTTTTAGGACGGAGGGAGTATTAGTAAAGAGATAGAGAGGTCGTAGATAGATGTAGTACTTATTATTGATAGGAAAACCAAGTAGAAAATTTTTTTTCAAATAGTTCGTTTTGTATGATGTTACTGGTTACGACAATTCGTTTTATATAGTGAAATGGTGTAAATTCAGGCTACTTATTCTTGTCTTCCTTATCCTCAATGATGCTTCTTTGTTGACATTTCTGCTAATCTATTCGTGCGATGTGCAGAAAGTCAAGTCAAGTATAAGATATCATTCCATCAACCCAGAATGGAACGAGGAACTCACGTTATCAATCACAAACATGATGCTGCCTGTTAAAATTGTAAGTTCATCAGCATTTCCACTCACATTTTAGTACCTTCAGCCAGCCAGTGGTGTTCCTACGTTATCCTTCTCGAGGTCATAGGACCCAGATAAATAATTATCCAATTTTAATAATGTATATTATATTAATTAAGTATATCAATTCATAAGTTAGATACTTAATTACTCTCTCTATTTCATAATATAACGTAAAACTATTTTTTAAAATTGTTTTATAAGATAAAACAACGTATATGCATGTAACTAGCTAGCACCCACTCTCCTTCACCCTCAAGATCTCTTGATTTATTGGGTGCATACATTATATTTATTTACATTATGTGAACTAGAAGTTGATAATAATTATTTCTTGCTCGTTGGGTTAAGTGTGTGGTTATGCCTTATATTTAGAACTGAGGGAGTATGATTAGACCCTTGGTAATTTCCGTTCTCGGTTCGTCACTACTTCAGTGCTTCTTCCTTCAAGATATCAAGTGTTTCATTACAAGTTGGGAAAATATGTAGTGCAAAATGTAACGTAAACCTGAAAACTATCGTTGGATAAAAAAAATTGACATATGAGATTTGTTCACATCATCTTAAGTAAAACTTTTACTCCCGGTAAAACATTCCCTCATTGTTAAATCCGGGAGTAAAAGTTTTACTTAGAGTAACGCGGACAAATCTCAAACGTTTATTTTGATTTAACGGTAGTTTTCATGTTAAATAATATATGAAATTTGCACTGATTCTTGTATAAGCCTACTTCTAAGCATTTGGTTGCCACCTCTGGTCCCTTCTGAAACATCAACCTGCACGCAGGAAGTGTTTGACAAGGACACCTTCACCAAGGACGACAGCATGGGCGACGCGGAGTTCGGCATCCTGGACTTCGTCGAGATCGCCAAGCAGGACCACAGCCATCTCGGCGACGGCGCGGTGATGAAGACGATCCACCCGGACAAGGAGAACTGCTTCGCGGCGGAGAGCCACATCACATGGAAGGACGGCAAGGTGTCCCAGGACATCGTCCTCAAGCTCAGGAACACCGATACTGGCGAGATCATCCTGCACCTCCAATGGGTTAACATCCCAGGTGTCTCCCGGTGATTCGCCGGCGGCGAGCTTTTATATATATATATATATATATATATATATACACACACACACACACACACACACACACACACACACATATATATATATGTGCATATACATACATATACATGGCTGGTGTGGACACGGTCTATGAGGTATGAAAGATAGGTAAAAAAAAAAAAAACATCCTGATGAGATCATGAGATCAGTAGGATGGGATAAAAATATGTGATGCTGATATGCAGCAGGCCTGTGCTACTGGGAGTAATATGCTTGTTTTTCAGTGTTTGGTTCTGCATACCTTCTGTTGCTTTTCTGTTCCGCAGGGATGTATAAGTTCTGGAACACATTTTCAGTATGCCACTCGAAATAAATTACTGTCAATTGAAACTAAAAAAAAAACAACATTTACAGATTGACAGACCAGGTGAGATTTCAGGTTTATATAACAGTAAATAGGTGCTCCCCTGAATTTACATTTGGCAAACTTAAAAGTAGTACAGGAGATAATCTGGCTGCTAATTTGCACAAGCATAAGATGTTGCAATTCAGTCAGTACACCACCTGGTCCATCAGAATTCAGAAGCAATAGGACAACCTGATCTGGATCATTCCTTTCTCTCAACTGATAATACTCCTGTACCATAAACGTTGGAGCCAAAAACGAGTGTCTATACACCATACATGACCTAGTATGTACAATTTGTTTTGCAACTCAACCTGATAGCAGAATCAACTGAGCAAACAACAAATCACCATAGCTAACAATTAACTAGGAAGGAAGCAAATGTGGAGTGCTTTCATCGTTGCCGCTCCGAGAGCTTTCATGTGGGCGGTGATGCTTCGCCATTTGCATGTCCCGTGTAAATTGTGTTCGAGACTTTGCATAAGGAGCTTCCCTTGCTGCAGTAATATAAGGGGGAAATGGGCAATCAGTCCTTTATATTCAGAAAAGGCGTACACCCTGCATTCAGATTTTAACAACTTATGATTGCTTCTTACCTGCAGCTAATTTCTGCGCACGGCGAATGTTCTGTCTTCTCTTCCACCAGCATGCCGCAAATACAACTAGAAATAGGATAGCTACCAGTACCCCAAAAGCCATACCAATCTTTGCAGCCACAGATAAATGCGGGCCACATTCATGTAAACCAGGAATTCCACAAAGTCCAGCATTGTCCGTGAAGCTGCCATATCAGCATTCAGCAATCATAAGCTACTTAACTTGTTATCATTCAATCTTCTATTAACAGCAATTACCAGCCAGATGTATCTAGATTGGTATGTGTGATTACGTATATGAAGGATGTGGCAAATTGAAACCAGGTTACATATAGTGACAAAATGAAAAGAGAGTGCTTACTTAAATCTAGCTCTGTGTAGAGGTCTTCCTCCAAGGCTGGCTGGTACCCTTCCAGAAAGATAATTGCCATTCAGATTCCTGCATGAGAGCTATTCTTTTAAGATAACAGGGAGAAGCATAAAGCATGTCCCAAACAAAACAAAATGCATAATAAATGTCCTCACAGTATCTGTAACGATGCCAGCTGACCAAGGCTATCTGGAATAGAACCATTAAGTTCGTTGTACGACAGATCTCTGCAAACATAATTATCAAGTTAGTATTATACAAAAAACTGCTGCTCTTTCCCGATATAACTTAAATTTGGTCTAAGAGTAGTGCGGATTTGACAGAGATAGGATTAATCAAGAAATGATATTTAACTGAATCATTAGCTTCCAACTGCAGTTTCAATCTCAGGAGTATAAGGAAATGAAATACAATTCACTTTTGAGTTCCATGTCAGCAGAGAACAGGCAATAAGCTGGATGAATATTCACAATAAAAATAAAGGAGCAGGGATATCGGTAATTTTAGGCACATGATGCAAGGTGCCAAGATCTAACCATTGCAATATCCCATTCTGAGGTCATGTGTTATCACCAAAAAGGTACGCTTTGACCAAACAAATAAATTTCCCTTATTGTTACCTCCAAGAACATTTGGCATCAAGCCTTAAGAAGCTCAAACACAAAGAATACAAATACATTTTACATACTCTTTCTTTAATCAAGAGAACATATTATGAATGTTCTTGAAATAATCAAGGGAAACATAATAGTAAAATATAGTTGAGGTGCACTTACAGCACTTGCAGCCCTGATATAGTACCCAAGGTGACAGGAATGTTGCCCTTTATGCTATTACCACTCAAGTTTCTGTTTGACAAAATGGGATTGTACTTGTGTCAGACTAGAAGAGGGGCAAAACTTTCTTATGGCAATGGCAGTTAGAACATGTCATTTAGATTTCACGAAAATCCCATATTCATATTAGATTTTCAGATGATACTGGACATGACCACTTTCCAACAGTCATATATGTTGCACAGGTGTGTAGGTCAATGCATCCATTGCAATGTTACAGCTTTATAGGTTTTGAATACTTTCCAGCAGTCCTTAATTAATGCTGTTATAATGTGAAGGTTTCAGATACTGCACTTATCATAAGATCTAGCAAAGCATACTAGTGCTCCTCAAAAAAATGAAATCAGATCGTCTCTATTAGATACCAACTTACATGCTTTGTAGATGTTGTAGCTTAGATATGTCAGAAGGTATAAATCCTCTCAAACCTTGGTTGTCAAGACCTCTGCATGTTCAGGAATTAAGTTTAAATGCTTGCGATAGAAAAAGATTTCCTGTTGATGGATAACTATTGAAATTGAAATGCATGTCAGAAACCAAAAATTGTGGATAAGCCCCTAGTTCATCAAAACACAACTTTTACAACACTAAAACCAAACTATGAAAAGATTGGTGTTCGAATCAATGGTTTACCAGCAGTTCATTAGGAAATCCATGGGAAAATCACATGACAATCAATAATTGTCTGAAAAGAATATATGACAGCATGGCATTGTAAAATCAAATTCTAGAGCATTTTAAATTTATTGTACAATAAGATTAGGTGATAGCTGTTGTAGAACTACTAGCAATAGTATGCTTGCAACAATCTTCACCTGATAATTGAATACATGTGGAATTTCACAAGTGATGTCATTTGGCACTATCTTTTAGTTAACTACTATATGTTCACGGTCTCATATTTTGTCCTATTATTAGTCCTTCAGACCTTCCTTTTTTTTGGTTGGGCAATTGTATGCAATATTGCTTACTAGAACATACCTTATTATTATGTATTAGTTTCATGTTACTGAAATTTAATAAATGAGAAAATAGACCGTGCGGAATCCTTCTATTTATGTTATTTGAACGAATAAAAAATCAGTGTAGCATTTCTAGCAAGCTAATAATAAAGATAAATATTGATTTTTGTGATATAGAGAACATACAGCCCATCAATGACCCAATGGCCTTTGATATCATCAAACTGGCATTCAACTCCACTCCATGGATGTTGTTGAGGAACACAGGGGTCACCGTTCCAGCCCAATCGAAGAGGAAGACCAAGCGAACCCTTCACAGTACGCAATGCGCTCACTATAAAGCATTAAAACAGGAAAATCATTACATAAGCAGCAAACTCTGGTGATTCGCGTGTCATTTTCTGTTCTTTGAAAAAAGACATCAATACATTTTTTGCATTCAGTAAAAGCTACTTTATTTGGCAGTACATTTTTCATCGATCAATATACATCATGAAAAGCTAAGGTGGCCTCAATCATCTACAAGATGGAAATGGGACTAAAAGTTTCATACGCATTTTGACACAAAAAGGCTCAGTAGTCAAAATAAAGTCAGTACAATGTTCAAAAAAACCACTACCATAGTTTGCTATTTGCTTGAAACAAAAGGAAAGTAATTTGTAGGGTATCAAGCACCAACCTTCTTGAGTTAAAGTTTTCTTTTCGGCCAGAATGATCTCAAAGACCTCAATAGCACTAATAGTGGCACGTGTTCCTTTAAGAGGCTGCAAGACAATTGTTAGTGTTGTCCCAGTGACAACAATAGTTTTATTCAGAACAAGGGCAGTAAAACGTTCTCCTGCCATGCGAATTATATCAATATCCTTGAATGCAGTATCCCCATTGATAAGTACATCAAACACCCTTTCCTCTTCCGCAGTTATTCCATTCTCAATCTCTGCAAAGTGAAGCCACACAGAATAATTCCTGTTTGGAGTAACATCCATTTCAAAGGATAGGCTTGGTTGCCTGTCAGTACCCACAATAGCAGACTGGTAGATGCTTTGAGGATAAAAATTTGGTGCAAGTAATGTTTCTGCTATAACGTTCTCAGTTGATATCGGCTGGTCGTCAGAACTGGAAGACAAAGTTTTCACCCCTAACCAGAATCTGTCCCCACCCCAGTGAATACCATTTAGATCTTCGTCGAATGCTGGTTTGCCAGAACCACATGTCAACCTTTTGGCAGTTCTAAGTATTGTACCTTTCCCCCATGAAGGACCAAATTTATAGGCATTGTCATCTATTTGGAGAACTTCGATAGAAAGTATCGATGGATCACCATGACCAGTGCTGTGGAAGCAAATTGACAGGCTTGAGTCCTGGACAAAAACCAAAGCTTCTGCAAATGTCTTCTCATCCTCACTGCTCCAACCCAACAGCAAAGAACTAAATAGAGTACCCTCGACGGAAACATCGAAAATCGGCTCGCTGTCAAGATTAGGATCAGCCACAAGAGCAAAGAAAAGCCTAACTTGATAGTGCCCATTGGGAACATTGTTGATGTAGTAGCAATTTTCAGGACCATCAGACAGAGGGAAATGCCGGAGCGTTTTCAGCGGAGGAATTATGAAGCTCGGCCGTGTAGCATTTGCAAATCTGCCACCAGTATAACCAAAGTCTCTGTACCACAATGTGTTGGTAGGAGCTGTCCGGATATCATCAAAACTCCCACAGCTTATGCGGATGGTGAATGGCTCTGAAAACAAGATACTTGAATTACGGCACACAGCTATGTCATGCTAGACAAGAACAATCAATCAAGCAACTACAGCAAATATTATCTGAGTTCATTAAACCGTGAAAGTACAAACATACAGAAATGGGAGTAGTTCCTACTTCCTATTCAGTCATAGCTTGAGCAAGATTTGTCCTAGCAAAATGGAAACTATCAAATAGCACATGCGAACTCGCAAAGAAAACTGGACTCCTTGGGAGTAGTACTCCCAAAATGGATGAACTCCAAAATGGATGAACTCGATAAGGGAACAGAAATATCATAAGTAGTAGTATCTCAGAAGGGGTCAAAATCAATCTTTTTTTTCCGTGAACAATGCAGTGCCCCCAAAATACAAGAAATGCTTAAAAATAGAAGGATATTCCCACAAATTTGCTTGATTGAAACCAAACAACAGCGCCTAATTTTGGCCAAGACTCAAGAAATGCAGCATTGGACCCAAAAACTCAAACTGGGGGAACCCACCTCGCCGCTTACATCCTCCCAAGACACGATTCGCATTTCAAGATCCAAAAAGGGAAGGAAAGAAGGGGTAAAATAGCCAGGAATTTCTCATTCTGTAGACGAAATTGTTTCATTCCACAGACTAAAAACGGTCGCTGGTTTGGGCTGCATTTAGCAAACATTTCAGCAGGAAGACCCAGGAAACTGAGCTTTTCAAAGCTAAAAAAGGCAAACAAGAATCAAGCAAGAAAGCTCACCTTTGCTAGGATCCGCCGCAAGAACAGCGGTTGATGCGGAGACCGCGAGCAGCCACAGCCACAGCCGCAGCCGCAGCACGCCGAGAGATCCGCGCTGCATTGCGCTCCTCCCTCCCCTTCAAAGTACGAGCCTTTCTCCTCCGCTTTGGCACTCCCAAGATTTCTCTTTTTTTTTCTTTTCTCTCGAGGCAGAGAAACAACAAGCTGCCTGAAAACTCTGATTTCGAGAGCTAAAACCGAGTGTAGTATTAGAATATTCGTGATTAGCGACAGACAAATACGGGGTGCTTTTATGATTAGTAATGGAGACTTGAGCTGTGCAGATGATGTGGTCACAGGTTAACCTCCTTTTATCATTTTTTAGTTGGGGTACGGGAGGGATAGTGAGAGGAGTGCACCGTGCACGTTCGTGCTCCCGACCCACGCACGAGCCACCCGAGGAGAGGATAACAATAATCATCTGGGAATTGGTTATCAGCGCGCAGGAATGAATGTCCGGACCAAGGGCTAAGGCCATTCACAGTATACTTACATGGCGTTCACCCCCGACCGTTCACATCGGAGATTTCACGCCACGTACACATCCACGCTCCCAACCTAAAGACCACGGAGCTAAAATAAAGACACGGGTTTTTCATCAGAAATTACGCAGGCATATGTCAGGGCGGAGCTGAGGCATGAGGCGAGTGGCGTGTTAGAAGAGGCGTGGCCCCGTGCAACACCCCCACACCTCATGCAAGGGTGGTGGCGGTCGTCGGCGAGGCCACCACCACGAGATGCGTTGCCACCCCTAAAGTGGATCTAGCGACCTCAACAACAAGGCGGCAGAGGAAGAAGATGAGGAGGCGGCTAGCCTCGTTTTCGTCCCCATTCAGCGCTGTTGAGCCCGTCGTTGTCCCTGTTCCAAACCACGCAGCAACTTGACGGAGAGGGAGAGGAGCTTGTCAGTGTCCGGCCTAGGGAGGAAGGCCGCCGGTTGGAGAAAGAAAGGAGTGGGGGTCGCCGCCGAACTTCCGCTGTCAACTAGGGAGGTCGGTGTTTGGTGGTCGGTGTTTCAAAACAAATAATGTTTGGTGGTCGGTGTTGTAGATAAATCGAGGCAACTTGGGAGGAGGAGGTGTTGGACTACCAACGTCGATGCGGGCTACGACGACGGTGCCGATAGAACCGCGGCGCAGCCGTTGGTGGAGGCGACACCGCGCCCCGGACAAGAACCAGGCAACCAGCTGCCCTGCCCCTAGCGAGCTATTCGATTCGAGCTCGTACTCGACAGAAGCCCAGAATATTGCTAGCTTTGGCTCAAAGCCTCAAACTCGAAGTCGCCAGAAATTGCACGGCCGTTTTTCTCTTTTTCTGAACGATTTTGTTAAACATCACGCGATAGATTTTTCTTTTTTTTGGAAATCACTAGAATTTGCTTCCGTTGGATCGCTTGGGCATGACTTAATTTAACGGCTGTGATGCGTCCCTACCGTGCACGCCTGCACGAACCACCTAGTAGCATTTTTATTGGACACACAACCAACACTATAACCAGATAAGGAATATGAACGGATGCAACCATGCATGTTAGTTTGGTTTGATGAAATAAAATATAAAATTACAGTTTTATATAACACAATTATATTTGCAAATTCAGTTGATATGACATGTAAGTGCAATGTAATTTTGATAAAAATTATTATGTAAGTAAATATGTATTAGTTATTTTCTTTAAAATATAAAATTACAGTCCTATATAACTAAAATTACATTGTAAATTTAGTTGATATGACAGGTAAGTGCACTATAATTTTAATATAAATATTGTGTAAGTAAATATGTATTTATTATTTTCTTTTGTAATCCGTTAGTTGTAAATGTAAGGATAGAAAAAATCTGGTCACCCAACAAATGAATAGGCGCGCGAAAAAAAAAGAAAAAAAGGGTTGCATCTTGTCGGGGTACACAGCTACTGCTCGTAGTACTACGGCCTCGTGGAGAAATCATCGGGCGCAAATCAACCTTTGCCAATCGGTGCGAAACTAAGATCACGGGCAGCAATGCAATGCAGCATGTCCTTCCAGCTCACTGTAACGTTTATTGCACCGTCCCGGCGGGCGGTATCGACGACGGGTGGGGGGGACCGGAAGTGGGAAAGTGCGCCCGGTTGTTGCGGCGATTTGTCCCTACCACTACGCTGGAGTAGCGGTATTGGATGCTCCAGCTATCGATTGAGATCCAGTGGCCTCGTTCAGGTGAGTGAAATTTCCCGTAGAGAGTCCAAGGGCGTGTTTAGTTCAAAACAAAAATTAGAAGTTTGGTTAAAATTAAAACGGTGTAACGGAAAAGTTGGAAGTTCATGTGTGTAAAAAAGTTTTAAAGTGATGAAAAGGTTGAAAGTTTGAAGAAAAAATTTGAAAATAAACTCGGCCAATTGCAGTAATTCTTCTGTTCCGTTACTCTATTGATATCTTCGTTCCAAAATATACTCCATCCGTCCCAAAATATAAGATGTTTTAAAGTTGGACACGGTTATTAAGAAAGTAGGTAAAAGTAAATGGTGGAGGGTTGTGATTGGATGAGTAGTGGAGGTAGGTAGAAAAAGTGAATGCTAGAGGGTTGTGATTGGTTAGGAAGAGAATGTTAGTGGAGAAGTTGTTACATTTTGGGACAAATCCAGAGGGTTAAAAGTTGTTATATTTTGGAACGAATGAAGTAGCTATTTCTAGCACGGTATTTTATATTAAAATAAAATTACTTCTCCACCTACTTACTTCTCAACGAATCATAACCATTATCCTTTACCTACATTTACTTTTCAACCAATCATTTGCACATATTTTCTTAATACATGTGCCGATCTTAAAAATATTTATATTTTGTAACGGAGAAACGGAGATAGTACTAGTTTCAAAGTAAAACTTGTCAACATGAGCACAGAGAAGCAAACCTAGAGTTTTTTTTTTCTCTTCCGATTGTTAATCACAAGAGACCAATGGCACATAGTACTACTGGCAAGGGGTAAAAGAATTGGCGGTGGCACTGTTGCAACTGGTAAGGTGGGCTATCCTTTATGTCCAGTTTGAAATTAAATTTTCTCAATCTCTATAGGAAATTGAAGTGCTCTTATCTTTACTACTTAGAATGATTTTTGTGGTGTCCGAGTTTGTCTTCAACACCACAAACCTACATGTCAGAACATAAGCATGAGATCTCCGTAACATATGAATAGCCATAAAAATGCTAATTCTAGAAATTTTAAAGGAATCACATACAAAACCTTTAAATTCATCTACTACCACAGATGAATTATAAGCATCCAATCTTGTATTATCCGACTTTATGGCTTAGGGAAATTGACAAAGAGGATAAAAAGAGGTGATCTAGCAACACATTTCAGTATGGATGTCTTTGCATTATATGTTAAATCGACTAGTTATGCTATAAAGTTTTTGCTTTTGTTTTATCTTTTATAATATTCTTTTATAACGCACAGATCTTTAGCTAGTGTATGAAAGAAAAAGAAAAACATGATTGAAGTGCATTGTGAATAAGTTCGATTTCAATGCATTGTGACCTCTCGTCCGCTGCAGTATCTTGCATTTTGCTCTCCTTTTCCCTTCCGGGCCCCATTGAATCGCAAGGTTGAAAAAACGGAAGAATAGTAAAAACACATGATTTTGACATAAAGTATAAAAGAGAGGATTACAAAACACCGGAAACACACATAGGAATAACCGTTTGATTAGACCACAGGAAAAACACAAGAATTAGATAAGAGAGTTAGACTCAGAGGAAATTTTCCAAGAGATAGACTCAGAGGAAATTTTCCAAGAGGTTAGAATAGATGTTAAATTTCCTACGTTTTTCCTCTAAAATCGTAGGAATAGGAAGGTTTCCTACGTTTTTCCTTTTCTCATTCCTACGAATCAAAGATATGAATAGTGTAGGATTCCAATTCCTTTATTTTTCCTCCATTTAAAAGGGGCCTCATATTCTTTCTCCAATTGCAGCATTCCTGTCTCGTCGTGTTGGTCTCGACTGCCTGCGTTTAAACATGGGCGCACCTCAACGGGGTACAGCACACCCGACAACAAACGCCGGAACAGCAGGGGCACACACCTCAACGGCATGGGTAGCGGCGCATTACCGCAGATCGCAGAAGTTGGAACACCGTAGTTCGTTTTGCAGTGTGAGAATACCTTTTGTGCAATGCTTACATAATCAAAACAAGGACAGATCTGAAGAAGACATAAGAACGCAGCATGCCGAGCGAGAATACTGCATAAGTAAGATTTTTTTTTCCTCCGTGGGAGAATTGGTACAATGATTTGTGTACAACACAGAGATCACTTGAGATTAAAAGCGTAAAAGATTTTCTACAGCTATCTTCGAGAAACCACCCATGGTTGCAACTCGTCTTATTGCACCTCAATTCCCACCTAAAAATGCATCGAAACAGACAAACCGTCAAGCTGCAGATGTATAAAGCCACTTTTACGGATAAAAGGGAAAAGGAGTTGAGTTTGTAATACCTTGTATATGCTGAGCTACCTACTTGTTAACTATATGGTACAAAGTAGTGCTCATCTAAGCTGGCGGCAAGGAGCGCCTGCAAGTTGGGCACTCCATCTTGATATCCATCCAACGTTGCAAACAGCCTGAGTGGAATATATGCTCACAAGGTGCCACCTGAAGGAGAAGGCAGCACACGTTCAGCCAAAGTTATCTATGACATCACAGTTACAGTCACAGGCAACAAGATTTCATAATTACCATGTATTCACTTGTTCTTTGGGTAAGGTCGATTGTAGTCATGCAAATAACACAATCAATGGGCTGATTTGTGTTATCCTCTACCTTCCTGTGGTAGCAGTATTTCTCAGGGAGAATCTGAAAATTGTACCCATGACAATTTATTAATGATAGTGTGATACAGGTAGAACAAATTGTTCCAATCTGAGGAATGGAAGTACTACAGTGCATAATACAGCAAGCATAGAAGGAAAAAAAAAACTTGGGAGGCATGGAATTTAATGCCATGAATGGCAACTAGAGTGCGTGTAGGAAAGATCAACAGATCAACTGTGTATGAGGATTTAGGAAAGACCATGTAGTAATTACCTGGTGAGGAATAAAGCAGCGTGAACCAAAATAGTGCTGGAGCAGGAGCACTGCGGCTTGGATACCCATGAATATTGTCACAGCTATGCACCATGTCTTGTCAGGCTCAATGCGCATGAAATTGCTAGGGCAACCAAATATATACAGTGGAATAGCAAGGCGAGTGATCGTCATGCCTAAAATATACTGAGGGTGCAGGGGTTTTCTTGTATCCCGGATGACATTTGTGACAATTTGAGGAACCCAAAAGGAGTACATCAGGAAAAGAAGTGGGCGCAGAAAATTGTGCAACTCATACATGAGAAGGATCCCTCCCAAAAGAATGCCATCTGAATAACACAACGCAAATTGAACATTATATTTTGTAAAATAAAAGCTAAAAGTGCTAAACACTGATGTAAAGGTGGAAAGTGTCAACTAATTTGACATCTTACCAACATACTGATACTACAATGGAAAAATAGGCTGTTTCAACAAGCAACAAAAATATTCATCCTAATGGTTCCAACAGAACAACATACTCAAAGGCTTCAACAAATAGGCAAATAGCACATAAGGGTGCTTTGCCCACTCACTTACACATTAGGTATCACTTATCATAAATAAATTCAAATGAAAGGTAAATGTGTAGAACCATAAATAAGAATGACTGAGCAATGGGGTCAGCACAGGAGCTATCTTGCGAAGTCAACTATGGTGAGCACATGACATCTTACTAATTGAACAATGATCGGCATGGGTGCTAGACTGCTAGGAACTCAATCTTCTTGTGATCCAGATTACATGCCCATGTAAAGTTCTAAAGTTTATGCAGATTCATGCTCTTGTGCATAATAAATGTTGGCTGGAAGAGATGACCTACTGACTGGTTTTTAAGACAATGGAGAAACCAGATGAAAATGGAGAACTTACAAAAGCGGCTGTAAAGAACAGACAATTCTCTCCTCATTACTTCCCAGCCTTCTCCACTGTTCAATGGTCTACTGGCTTTCCATATGGCAAGGAGATATCGCATCTCAAATATAGAAAATACGACAAACTTGAAGAAAGCAGCCGTTGCGAATGCGTTAAAGAGAGACTCTGTAGATAATTCAAACAAGCAATTAAAATGTTAATACCACCAATAAATTTTGAAGATATGCAGAATTTAAAACATTATAAGCATCAGGCCACACGAAAAGCTTAAAGGTTTCCACTTAGTTAATATTGTGACTAACAGCATTTCAGATTAATGGCCTAGGGGTTTACAAATTAGTGAAATTACAGGACTTGTTTGAGTGGGTTGGCAAATTCAGACCATGCATGCATGCTGGGCCCAATCTTGGGGTATGTTGATGGTATTTAACTGGTGATCAGTAGCAGGTTCAACGGTGGATCATTTTTATCCACGATCTCTATTTGATAAGTAGCATATGTAACCATAACATGTTCATTTTGTGTTTGGCTCAGATTGCCATTATATTGCATTGCTATTCAACCCTTCCAAGACTTCAACAGAAAATACCATTGTAAATGGAATAACCATTAATCAAAGTGGAATTTAAATTTAATAGAGAAAAAAAATCAATGAACATAATTATTTTCGCATTACTACTGGAAGACATTTTATTTTACAGCTAATTGCTCAGAAACACTTGAACTTCATGCAAGTTGGAACATAGCAACAGCATATGTCAGAACAAGTGGCACAAGGACCCAACTTTTACCAGCAAAGAAAGAGTGGGTGATACTAGCAGTTGGCACTTATCAGAAAATAATAGACAAAAAAGACATCTGATATTTTAGGATTCAAAAGACTCACCAACCAATATCCCAGCAGTCAGATGCAGTAGACAAAGATATGCATCCATGATAGCTTGTTGCCCTATCATTAGAATTGAAACCTTGGCAGCTCCCTGCAAAATGATATAAACTACCTCAAAACTGGAATCTTTGAGGTTATGAAAAGCAAGAGGTCCAAATTGTATTGACATATTCTGAAAAGGAAAATGAATACATACAGATTGGGTGTTGCTATGTTCCATTTGTCTAATCAGTAACAAAACTTGGAGGAAGGAGATCTGGTATACTCAATTAAGGAATTCACATAGAGTACAGTACATACCAATAAAAAATCAGAACAAAGAAAGTTGAAGAGTCACAAAGGATACAAAAGTGACCATCAGTGTATAATTGACTGCTTTGTTGTAATAAACTTCAACATTCAATGATGTTGCATTTAATAAGATCGGTGAGAAGCACTCTCCATCATCATCCACTGCTGTACTCTCCATCAATCCCTCCAAACGGTATTTCTCATGCTCTCCCTCTAGTTGAAAAGAAGCATTTACAGACGCTGTTTAGATGTCATTGAAGAATGAAAGGAAAGGCAATCACAAACTGAAAACTTGAAATATGAGCATGCAGCTTTTGGTGATGCACAACAAACTAACCAATGAGAAATGAGTTTAAGAATTTTACAAAGAAATTCAGTACCATTTAGGTTAGAGGACACACGGACCACCTTAGCAGCTATTTCGACGCTACAATGCTTCTCCATGTCGTAAGTAAGAGCTGATAAGGAAGAGGTCACGCATATCAAAACCACATGAGGTTGTAGGTAGTATTCAATGTACAAGTCAAAATCTTACAATTCTTCCTCCGGTTCTTCTCTTCAGAGGTTTCTTGGAACACTTGAGAGGAGAAAATCCGCAGCTGATACAAATTTAGCAAGTGCATTGTCATAGGCGTGTACATTAGCTTAAAGAGTGGGGTTCTTTTACTATCATAATGAATGTAAATGTCATGGGACTACATGCGTATCTAAAGAGAAAGTACACAAGGAAAACTGGATGGTGGCATTTGGTAAGAGGAAACTACTGGAAGACATTCTGTGAAAAGTCAATAAAGAAAAAAGAACTATGCTTCTTACCAAATGATATGGATTTGATAAGAAGTAATCCTCTTCTTGAAGTGGCTCGCCATCTGCACCACTGGACAGTATAGTACATATGCATTAGATCATATGGTAGAAGGACAAGATTTACATGTGCCACTACAGAATACTCCAAAACAGAACTGACACCAAAAACAAATAAATATGCCACCCTACAAAAAGGTGATGTAATGTCGCCCTCGTTGTAATTAATATAAATCAATGTGACACCACAATTAAACATTAGCACTAGCTAACAGAAAAAAAAAAGTATCTGTCAGGATAACCAAGGAATTTGAATGAAGTTTAATAGTAGCTAAGCTTGCATTAAGTAACATAATGCAGGTTTATTGGAGTGCTTGGCAATAGAACATATTAATAATATAGTTCTCTTGTACAAAATTAACAGAACATAATGTAATCCAGAAGCAGGAAGGCATAACATAAAACCGTATAACAAAGCTCCTTAGTACAAAGAAAATAAAATTAAATATGCACCTGTTTGCAACCATCCGAAGTTGCCGAAAAGGCCATATGTACACGCCTTCTAACCTTATCTGAGCAACTCCACGATCATGAGCATTGTCTAGAACATCATGGAATGTAACAGATCCCTGCCATCCCAAGGTAAAAGAGTGAACAGAGGAGCCACGAATGAAGAAGAAAATGATCATGATGACCACAAAAATTGTATCGGACATGCAAAGGACTGTGTAACTTCTTTTTTATTATTATTTTATGACTCCACGAAAAACTGTGATCAGCCCACCTGAAATTAAATCTCTTCAAAAAGTCCCAAAAAGGTGGGATTACAAGCTTCAAGTTGATTGAGATGAAGGGGGCGGGGGAAAGAATTAAGTTTAGGCTACAGGGATAAAGGAGTTACACCAATGTAGGAATGGCTCAACAGGGACTATTTGAAGGGTGTGGGAGGCCCAGGATGTGACATCAGCTCAACTGGACTTATAAATGAAAGTAAACTAGAATGGCCTCATGTACCTGGTGGGGTGGGGAACTGCATTACCTGAACATAGTGCACCCCGCTTATCTTTGTCGGTGTACTTAATAGTTCCAAAACCGCATCGCCCTTCAATTTTGTAAACTCAAGAAACCTAGAAGAACCATTTGTGGAACCAGCAAAGTTCCAACTTCCTGAACAACAAATTGGTGATGTTATTTCATGAAGCACATTAACACTGTAATGAAGCAACGGTATCCTATGCATAGCACTAGCACAACATAAGGTAACTATTTTTTTTTTAAAAAAAAGGCGTCATATGTGCACTTTATTTATATTACAATTATATTTAAGAGAACAATGTGTGTAACACTCAAACGCACACAAGTATAGACATGGTGTATGATACAACTGTTTGGACAGGAAGGAAAGACCACAGTTGCTAGGATTGGCAAGCAGTGACGAGGTGGATTTTCAAAAGCACATATGTTATTCCACTTTTTGGCCACAGTAACTATCTTAAAGCATAGATATGGACCCATAATAGAAAATCTACCACAAATTGTTAAAAGACTCCTGTTACTAACTAGATACACAGCAGGAAAATCAAAGTATCAAACATTTCAATTTGGGGCTGAACGTCCTAACCTAAGATCCAAGAAAGCTCTAAGCATTATGACAAGCAAGCAACAGCAGTGAATTAATATTAGGCACAAGGAATATCATGAAACAAAAGAAGTAAGTGCAAAGAAGATAAGGCATGATCAAATTATATCATATGGTTTGAATAGCATATCATTAACTTATAATCTTCGAAAGAAAAATTGGTAGCACTAAAATTAAATCATTCCAGCACCTAAAATGCAGGTACAGTACTGAACTCCAGGGAATAGAGGGCAGTTCCCATGTTTCAAATAATATTCCAAGAGCAAATAGCACATACTTAATTCCTGGAATACCTACAACAGTAGATCATCCAAACACATGCAGCGGCAATAAAATGTATGGCAAGCGAAAGACAACATATCACTATAGCACATGCTGTTGTGATACAAATGTTCAGCTAAAGAAGCAGGTAGAACATCGAGTGTGTAAGTGTAACTATGACCCAGAAGTTACCTTTATATGTCCCTGTGATATTCCATGAGTACGGACTTATCTCATTCTCATCCCTCTTGAAGAATGCATGCTGCAGAAGCGCATAAAGATAGAGATAATGAGTAATAAGCTCAACTGCAGACATACAAGTAGAATTCGTAGTTGTAGATAAAAGTGATAAACAGACAAGCTCAAGGGCATGATCAGCTAACAACCAAGTTAGAAATGAAAGAAACCACTTGAAGTGCGAGCTGTTCGAGTGCCCCTTCTTCATATTCCCAAGGGCTTATAGACCCCTAGTAGACTCTTACTCCAACTACACCTGGTGTCTATGTAGGTACAAACGTACAGTCAGTTGGGATGCCAGCATATCCAATTCAAGGTGCCTACCAAGAACAGAATAGCCTAATTTGACTTGTAAACCTAGACGCCGATTTTGGTTTTGCAGTACCTTTCCAAATTCAACACTAGTTATCTGTTTCCATCGAATTGTTTGTACTGCAAGGAAACAAGGCACCAAAATAAGCCCCCTACGAAATTAAACCCATGGAGTACCAAATTTAGCGCAGAGCAAAGCATATATCTCTCCCCAACTCCCCCCGGCCTCTTCTCTTCAATTGCACTACCCCGTCGGGACCGAATTCGCCTAAACCCCCGCGACAGAAATGGTGTGGGGAGGAAACCTCCCAATCGCGCCTCGGTGTCCTCACCTCATCGCCCCACGATCCGGAGGAGGAGGCGGCCCCTGCGGACGCGACGCGCTCCCTGAGCGGCCGCAGCGCCGCGGCCAGCGGCGGGAGCGCGAGCCCGACCGCCACAACCAGCCCCACCACGGCGGCGGCCCTCAGCGCGGCTGCGGAGGGCCCCATGGCCCCGATCGTCGCGCGGCGGCGCATCATCCCCCTCACGACGAGCACGGCGCGGCCACCACCATGAGCAAGTAGGGACGGAAACGGTCGTCGAGAGACCGCCGCGGCAGGGAGCAGGTCGGGATGGCGGCTGGTCGGTGGAGGGGAGGGGAGGGGAAAGCGAGAGGGGGGGGGGGATGGGCGGCGACGGCGAGGAGAGGCGACGGCGACGGCGACTTTTTGGTTGTTGCTGGAGTTGGGGGATTTTGCGTGTGCGGGTGGTTGGCGTTGGGGGGGAGGCGGCTGGTTGGAGACGGGCTGGAAGGGGGGAGCAGAGCTTTGGTCGTGGCCACGCTCTACTTGGGGCCCACTTGTCAGTGACTGTTTATGGACTCGCTAGCCAGGCTATGCTCAAGATTATTGAAAGGCCTCTGCTCGAATTCTATGTTTAGAATGGATTATATTTCCATTTTAGTATTGAGTTAAATCCTTAGCGGATAGTTTTAAATGCCTGTTTTTTTTAAAAAAAAATTATAGGATTGAGAAAATATTAATAACCGAGAAAGAGCACAGGAAAGCGTGGAGAGAATTAGGTTGTGTTCTTTTGAGTGTTGCAAATTCTTCCTCTCGACGTGCAAAACGGAGTAGCAGATTAGCACATGATTAATTAAGTATTAGCTTAAAGTATTTTAAATTGAATTAATATGATTTTTAAAATAAACTTTTATAGAACATTTTAAAGAAAAGTTCAGAAAGAGAGTAAGGTATACTAGTAAGCAACTAGCAAAATACTAGACTTCTCAATTTCTCATTGCCTTGCTGTCTCCGTTGCACTTGCACTTGATGTCATCAAATGTTTGGCACAAACCTTAATATCATGTTTATTGATGTTATCTTTACGCTTATATTTTCGTGCAACCAGATTTGGTAATTTAAGGTTGAAACATGGTGTGCTGGCCTAGGTTCATCCTCCTCTTATTGAGGACGGTGTCACCATAGCTGAGGCTTCCCAATACGGGGACCAGTGCAGTGATGAGTAGGGTAAGGCCCTGTTCAGGGGTAAAAAGTTTTGACGTGTCACATTAAATATACGGACATAAATTTGAAGTATTAAACGTAGATTTAATAACAAAACAAATTACATATTCTGCTTGTAAACTGCGAGATGAATTTATTAAGCCTAATTAATCCGTCATTAGCAAATATTAACTGTAGCACCACATTGTCAAATCATGGAGTAATTAGGCTTAAAAGATTCTGTTGATGCGAAAAACACACACTGGCCTGGAGATCTGCTTAACTCATGTGCAGGTCCAAAATCTTGCTTTTAGGTTCGTGAGCGTGCCAGTTGATTTGATCCTGCAATCAACAAGAAAGAAAGACAAGAAAACCACGATTAAATCCATAAATGATAGCCGATCGGCTAGTTGCCGATGACATATCATTTATCTTCGAGCCGATATCATGTTGGAATCGATTGGCAGTAATAAATGAATAAGATAAAACTAAATCTACTCGATCGGCTGTAGATATTAATGACATATAATCTTTCCTTCGATATATGTTTAAACTAAGTGACTGGGATAGATCGGTCGTCATGCAGAGACAATATAAATCACTTAAGTCGAAACATACATTGAAGCAAAGATTATATAGATGTTTATAGCATAGCCGACCAAATAGATCTAGCTGTATCGGCTAATACTCTGATACCACTTTATACTAAGATATCAAAACAAGCAAAATATATCAAACAAGAAGCCTAATATACTTTAATGAAATAAGATTTTAATATAAAAGGCAGATTTAGCATAACAATCAAGCATATGAGATATAAATAGCTAAATCAGGTAAGATCGGCTGAAACTCCGACACTATCTCTATTGACAATCATAAAACAAACTAGATATTTATAATTATGGATATTACTTAATAGATCGAACCCAACCGATACAGCATTAAGCATAAAGATAAGTATAAGATCTAGGCAAGATGATGAAAATCTCTAAGAGATAGTAGATATACAATATAATCTAAATTAATAACGATATTTAACTCTATCGGCTACTTTCCAACAGTAAAAATCAGCCAATTGCAAGTTATATAGCACAATTAACAGAGATTATAAAGTATATATGATAACTCGACGAATTACATAAACAAGATTAGAATATCATAAAGATGGAAGCACTAATCTTGAGAACGCAAGCCGTCATGACAAGTTTACCTCTAGTTGAAGATCGAAACGATCCAGCTTAACCCGAAAGCAATAACTCGTCGAAATAGAACAAAAGTAAAAAGGGTGGCGATGCGCCGAAAGTGTTATTGAATTGTGTGTTGTTGTTTACATTGGGTTCGGGTCATATTTATACCCGAGATACATAATATGTCCTCGCCGGACACGACTCTTATCTCTAACAAACTCTAAGATACACATAGGTCTTTACGGCAGACTTTTGTCCAAACATATCTCTAAGGAAACTATTCGAAATATCCTAACTAACTAATAGATACAATTGCCTATCTAAGAGCTTATCTCCGTCATGGCAATCCTTATGTAGCATGTTGATTGATTCTAGAAGCAGTTTTACAACTGTCTTCATCAGAATCGACCGTATCGGCTGTACTCTGTCCGATCCATCTCAGCCGATGCCTTCGCAGCCGATGCAAACTATGTTTTTCGAGCCTAACTCTTTGCCGAATCCGCTTCGATTCTAATGCCGAACTTGGTTCATATCTTACCAAATTTGGTCGTAACAGATTTGTCTCGCAATTTACACGCAATCTGTGTAATTAGTTATGTTTGTCTATATTTAATACTCCATGCATGTGTCCAAACATTCGATGTGACGGGGTGGAAAGTTTTTGCGTGGTAACTAAACAGGGCCTAAGTCACAAGAGTACGTGAAAAAAAAGACATCCTTTCTTAATATAAAGAATAAATTTCACAAAACTACACGTTTTGTGGTCCAAGTTGCAGAAAACTACACACACTTTGACATTTGGCACTTAAATACATATATTTTGATAGTGTAGCTTCACAAAACTACACTATCAATGAATGAATTCACACGTGAGATGATGTGGCTGTTCCACCTAGGACGAGGACGTGGCATTGTGGGACAAGCTGGACTTCTATGCGCATGGCCCACTAAAACTGCTGCAACTAAATATACACACATATGTGCCTTCCAATCCCAGCGCGATATGTTACCAAGGATTTTATTATGTGACTTGTTTTCTGGTCAGTGATCACCTTTCTATATGGTTGTTTTGAGTCTATTGTTCTTGCAATATTTGTTGAGCTGGTTATTAAGAATACTTGTTGATCAAACTAGATGTGTGAACATGTCTAATGGAGCATTATACCATTTTTATTTCATTTCAAAGTTCCATGAGTTAAGGTATGTATTGTGCTTACCACAACTGAAGGTTGTGCTTGGTTTAGGAGCACTTTCCTGCAGACATGAAAGAAGCCACCTACTACTGTCTACAGCCAAACTATTGTGCTTCTCTTGTCAAGTTCCAGTACTACAAGCTGAATGGAACAATCAATTAACTCAAGGGGTTATAGCCACAAACTTCAGACTGAGTGATCCTTTCCACTGAAGCGTAATTTATCTACTTGAAATTAAGTACAATAGTGGACTGACTGTAAAATTTAGAATACTAATTCCCTGTCCTCCCCTTATAGCTCCCATGTTTTGTACTACTTTCATTTCAAAGGCATTAGAAACCTCCATATTTGATGAATTAACTGTTTTTTTTAACAAAATCAATCAACAGTGAGGCAAAAAACTACATACCTATGTGAAATTTCAGTTGGAACTTGCTCATTCACACTAGATTTTTTTAGAAAACTCACTATGAAATGGGCACCTGATTGATTCCTTGGAAAAAAAAAAAAACCAAACCATACCTGTTAGTAGCAGAATGGCAGAGCCACCATAGTACTGGAATGAGACACAAGGGGCCGCACGGCCGCAGTACTCAAAAGAGGCATGTAGCCAGCGAGTTGCCTGCTAACTCCAGATCTCGAGCATAGCATGTATTGGAGAGAGATGACCAGAGGATGGTGAGGGGCCGCCGGGAGAGATGATGAGGCCTAGCGAGGAGCCTCGTGGCGCGGCGGCGAGGGGATAGCAGTGAGAGGAAAGGCGCTGGCTTGTGGCTGACATGACGACGAGATGCAGGCCGAAGGCGGTGAGAACTACACGATATTGCTCGGTGGTCGTCGATGGGCGGAAATATGGAACGGCCATCCGCGCCGGCGCTGACAAGCATAGGAGGTCATGCAAAATTAATAGCATAGGATGCCACGTCCTTGTTTAGGTGGAACAGCCACATCATCTCACGGTGAATTTATTCATTGATAGTGTGGTTTTGTAAAACTACACTACCGAAATATCAAAATATATGTACTTAAGTGCCAAGTATCAAAGTGTGTGTAGTTTTCTACAACATAGACCACAAAACGTATAGTTTTGTGAAATTTACTCTAATATAAAATGTGGATATGTACTATTTTCGTCTTGGAAGCTGATATTGTTTAGATGATTCCAACTCCAATGGCACCCAAACAACGTGTTTAAGAAATTAGATTCCAATTCCCTGGTTCTCTCCCGTAGTCCACGGGGATCCAAATCACGGAGCAACATATATTTCAAGTATGTTTTGTTGAACTTACTTGAAAGTCGGTGTGAATTTCTGAAAATTACATGATAGAATACTATCTCTAGATATATTTTTTTTGTAATATTTGTTGCTGCATAGTACGCTCTCAAACAGTAGGCTTAAAATATTTTCTTTTTGTTAAAAAAGACTGAAAACAAGTAAAATTTAGGGAAGAAAATTTGTACGACCAGAAGAGAAAATGCCAGCTCGAAATCGAGCGGCTAGAATGCTTTCTCGATGGTGCGGCTAGAAAATGCTTTTGGGCTTGCCCTAAAATGATGACATATACAGTTTGTTGGCTTGTTCCAACTTCCATATCTTTTCCAATCAACGATAAGGCACCAGCTGACAGCCAATTCTGCTCCCTAACCTACGCCGAGGCAAACGCAACGAAACAGAGATTTCTATGTGGTTGGTGCATCTTTACACGTCGCTATCTATCTGAATTATTTCTGCTTGTTGATCATTATTCTGCTAAAATTTTGAGATCGGGATAAGCTGTTTATGTCCTCGTCGGTTACTTATATTCCCTTATAAACTAAAACGGTTTATTAGAAAATAAAAATTAATTTATAGATAAAACTTGTATATGCATGTTTTAAGGGACTTAAAAGCCAATTCTGAAAATAAAACTACTATGTTAAAAATATTTTAAAATCAACTTGAAAATATAAATTTTAACTTTATCGATAAGACCACTAGTTCGTTCGAGAACAACGCACAGACGCATAGTAGCTGGTACTCAGATTACAGTGACAAGAGAAACATAACAGCCCGTGACACTCCATTCTCTGGAAGAAGGTTCATCAGCTCCTTAATTAGTTGACGCTGCTACATTTGTCTGACTGGGAAAATTGACAAATCTGTCTTTCTAAGAAAAAAAATCCAGCCAAGCGAGCATCTCCAACGAGTTTTATAACTTCGCCTTTCTATCGAGGGTAATAGAGAGCCTCCATATCTAAGTTATTTTGTTGCACGCTCGGGTAAAATATCTAGATTTTACTTCCTACTTCCTCCGTCAAAAAAAAAATTCAACTTAAGACCCCTCCTAGGTTGATGTATGTGGACCCTTCTAGGTTGATTTTTTTTTGACGAAGGGAGTATGTCTTACACATCTATATTTATTAGTTGTTTTGTTTTCCGAAACCTTGTATTCTTGTGAGTTGTAACATCTAATGAGTGAAACTATCATATTTGATTTTTAATTTAATTCAACTTGCAGTGATGCATTACCTCCTTGACTGAAGTTTGTCTGAAGCATGTCTTACACATCTATATTTATTAGCCTGTGCTTGACTGAAGTTTCTTCAGCTAGCCCTCCTTCAGCCTGTTCAGTATTGGAATGGTGGTGTCACAAGACTTTATCAGAAAAGATGCAAAGCAAAGGGCTCAGGACCCTCTTCTTGCTTGTCTGTTGGGGAATTTGGACGGAACGAAACAATAGAAACTTCAAGAAAGAGGGATGGTCAATTTAGCGAATTGTCGACAAATTCTTTTTTTACGAGATCAAGCAGTGGAGCAGCTAGCTGTAGAGAAAAAGGCGGCTACTGTATAGCCTTTGGCTTCGGTTCTATTTTGTTCCCTCCTATCAAAATTTGTACAAAACAAACAGTCATGCCCATGTTTACAAGTACCGATAATGTTGGTTATATTTTTTTTTACAGTTACACATGAGATATATTTTATAAATTTTGGTTGAATAAATTATTTTTGGTAGATATAGTTTCCAAACTTCCAATGTACTCCTATAATATATTTTATGAAAAACGTGCATTGATGCACGTGCACGATTACTAGTAAAAAGAAAAGCTTAACCGCAAAATGTACCACTCCACCTATTTTTAAATATAAGCATTTTTAGGTTATTTAGTAAATATTATGTTAAGGTAATAATTCCCTTTCGATAACCTCATCAATGGTCATATTAAAAAATCTTGAGTTTCTTAGATAGCTAGATTCATTTTCTAAGTATCTAATTGGCTGAAAAATGCCTAAATTCCTACATATTAGAATTAGTGCTCAGAAATATTTATATCTTGGAAAAAAATAAATCATATAAATGCTTATATTTGAGAATAGACCATAGCTGTTGTTCCATTTTGTCGTCGCATTCGAAAGCTCAAGGTGGCTGGGAGAGGGGGAGGGAAGTTTCCATTGAGCCACACTGATCGGATCCAGCCAGACCCGAGCTCATGATGGGCAGATCCAGCGGCTTCCGAGCTCTATAGGACAGCCGCGTTGGGAAAGATGACGGAAGTTGCCGCTGCCTACCGATCAAGCCACTGTAATCAATCTCGCGGTGGCGGGACAAAGAGGGAGAGGAAGTGAGAGAGGAAAAGGGAGGTGGCCATGAGAGAAAGGGGAAGGGAGACGAAGGGATCGATTCTGAGCGCACACAAGAGAGAGTGTCTAGACTTAAAGGATATCGAAACCAATCTAGAGCTTACTTGATCAGCTCAGCTTAATCACCCATCAATATCAGCTCTTTTTTATACATGTTCCAACATCGACGTCCCACACATTTTATTGGTTTATTTAATGAACTGGTATCGATATGGTCTCATGTGTGGTTTTTCTTATCCTGCGAGTGTCGTGTGGGTTTGAGGGACCAAAAACCGCTACCAGTGCTAGTTTTTCCCCTAACCAGCACTAGTAAGACGGTATATTTGATACTCCCTTCGTTTCATATTGTAATACTTTTTAGACTTACCTAGATTCATCCATTGATCAATGTATATGTTTTCTATATGTGTCTAGATTCATTAACATCTATATTAATTTGGGTAATCCTAGAAGGGGACATATCTGGTGAAAACAAGCTAAGTGTTAGAAACTCGTAAAAATCATACCTAAAATTTTTATAAATTCATAAAAAAAATACTAGAGATAAGTGTAAATATGAAATACATTATTACCAAATCTCAAGTCCAAACTTAATTTTATTTAGGACAAAAGACAAATTTTAGGAGAATAGTAATATGACACTATTCACCCGAAATTTGTCTCTTTTTTTTCCTCTTAAACAAAATTGAGTTTGGAGTTGAGATTTGGTGAGAATGTATTTCACTACACCTATCTCTAATATTTTTCATGAATTTACGAAACTTTTATATATGATTTTCATGATTTTTCAACACTTACATCGTTTTCACATGATATGTCCTCATCCTAGAAAGTTTTACATTGTAGAACGAAGGAAGTAGGTTTTATGGTAGTGGGAGGGCTTTTATCTAAAGTTAGTTTGGTTTATATAAAACTTCAGACAAGATTCAATCAAACTTGAGAGGAGTAAATTTCCATCATCGTGTACATCGGTGTGTGTGTGTTTTCACAATTAATATATGGTGCTCACCATTTGAAAATAGTACTGTAAGAGCAAGTTTAATAATAAAGCCAACAATGAGCTTATAGCTTATCTTAGAGTTAACATGCATAGTAAATGGGCTATAAGGTTACCTCTTTTTTTTCTCCTCTCTCTATCTCTCACCTATGTATTTAATGTATCTATCTTAAAATATCTTAAAATATGTGAATAGCTAGCTCTTGCATGAGAGCCAACCCTCTCCATTTTTCAAATTCTCTTTCCTTCACATAAGCTTATAGTTGGCTTATAGCCTACTATTATACTTGCTCTAAGGCGTTCGTCCATTCCAGGCTTCCAGCTTCCAGATGGCTGAAGAAACTGTATTTGAACAAGCAGTTCGCGCGCATTGTCGTCGCGTCCAAAACCCCGCGAAACGTCGCAGGCGCACGCACTGCACGAACGCAACAGCCGGCGTCGCGCGTGTTGCAGACATGCGCTAACCGCAGATGTTGCTTCAAATGCTCATCGTGTATACATACACACATCCAATCCGATCGATAATCTACAGTATAGCCAAAGACTAGTTAAACTACGCGACGTAGCTGGCCTTCTTCTCCTGCATCGCGTCCACGAGCTTGGACCATTTGGTTCGTGCGGTGATCACCATCAGCGTGCAGGTCTGGCATGTCAGCCCGCAGATCAAACCCATCCATAATCCCTACAAGCAATGCAACACGAATCAAATGTCACATGCATGTAATCTTTGTGAAGCAGAAATGAAAAGGATTAATGTGAGATTGTAAGTATAAGTAATGTACTACCTTGGTGTACCACTTGAGCTTGAAGGCGAAGAAGATGGCGAGCGGCATGCCGATGAAGTAGAAGGCGACGAGGTTGGTCACGGCGGCGAGGTGCTGCCAGCCGCAGCCCCTGGCGACGCCGGAGAGGACCCCCTGCGCGGAGTCGAGCAGGATGGAGGCCATCATCAGCGGCGCCACGGCGGCGAACTCCGCCGCGATGATGGCGCTGCCGCTGAAGAGCCCCGCCCAGAGGCCGTGGCCGAAGCCGAGGAGCAGCACGAACGCCGCCGCCAGGAACACCGACAGCTTCAGCGTCACCGCCACCGCGTTCTTCGCCCCCTCCACGTTCCCGGCCCCGATCTCGTTCGACACCCGCGTGCTGCGCGTGTCGCGTCGCGCGTGGCGCGTGCAACGTTCGGTCAGAAACGACGGCGACGAACAATGGCCGGCGATCGAACAGGTAGCGTGCGTATGTAAGTAACGTACCTCACTGCGGCGCTGAACCCGTACGTGATCATGTAGGCGATGGCCTCCGTGCTCGAGCTGAACACAATCATGCATTAATCAGATCAGTTTCTTCCTTTGCGATCGATTCATGGAAGGGACAGCGCAACGACGAACTTACCACATGGCGATCAGCGAGGTGCTCACTGTCGGATTCGGGAGCAATCCGGCGATCAGTACCAGCAGCTCAAACGCCCAGTACTCCAAGCTTCATGTAGTGAAAAAAAAAAGAATCTCATTACATCTAGCTAATTAAGCTTTAGTTTGATCAACCCGGCGTTGAGCTTGTGTGTCAGTGCTTGCTTACCAGACCATGACGGCGGAGGGCGTGGCGAGCTTGATGGTGGGGACGACGAACCTGAACGCCTCGGCGGAGAAGCCGTTCCACGTCTCGGCGAACCTCTCGGACCGGAGCACGTAGGCGAGGAGCATGAGGCAGGAGGCCCAGAAGGTGATGGACACGGCGGCGCCGGCGCCGGCGAGGCCGAGGCCGAGCGCGTTGACGAGGAGGTGCGCCAGCGCGACGTGGAGCAGGAACGGCGCCAGGGAGCAGGCGACGAGCGGCGCGACGACGGACTGCGTCTGCAGGTACCGGAGGAGGCACTGGAGGAAGGAGAAGGCGAAGAGCCCCGGGACCTGCGCGCGCACGAACGCCGACGCGGCGGCGGACACCGCCGGGTCCTGCCGGAGGAGGAGGAGGAGGGGCTCGGTGAAGCACCAGAGTGCGGAGACGAGGACGGACACCGCCGCCGACATGAGCAGCGACGACTGCAGGTAGAGGCCCAGCATGCGGTACATCCGCGCGCCGTACGCCTGCCCGCACAGCGTCTCCAGGGCCCCGCTCATGCCCATCTGAATCAAACACACCCACATTTTCAAATTTCAATTTACCCATCATTTTGTAAGAACTTCAAATATTCTCGCAGATGCAATGCAACATTGATACTCCGGAAAAACGTATGAATTTGGTAAGATTCAAATTTTATATGATTTTTTTCGGTATGCCCTTTGAGAAGTATTAAATTAAAAACTATTAAATCCTATGAAATTTCTAAGAAATACATCAATTCATATAAGTTTTGAAGGACTTTTAACATGAGGTCCAACCATATGAAGAGTTTTCTATGAGTCTATCTCTTTTATTCGATTTATATTTTTTTTCTAATCAAACAATTATTCTTGTTTTTTTTTCGGTTTATTTTTTTACAATTCTTTTTGAAGTTGAATTTCAATCAGAATTGTATGCTTTTCTTATTCATTTGTTTTCTCTTTGATCCTGCATTTCAAATGAATCCTATGATTAAATGATGTGGACTTCTTTGTACCGCGACCTATAAATTGATTTTATGTATATGAAAGTGAGATTGCAAGAGATATAATCATATATAAGCAACAAACCTGGGCGAACTGTCGTGAGATCGACAGCAATCACAAAATAAAGGGGCACAATTAATGCAGCGGAAGAAGTTGATGAAAATTGAAATACTCCATGGATATATGATACTAGTGGTCCTATTTAATTCGGTGTAGCGACCATGATTTGTCCCATACCAAATGAAAGAACAACAAACGCCATCCCTTGCGGTAAACAAATCAATCATAAATGGCCCCCGGATACGTGATGTAGGCCTATCTGGGATCTTAATATTTCGAGAAGCGGATGGTTAGAAGCTAAATTGCAAAAATCGAAAAAACCATTTCCTGTATGATCTACAATAATATATACAACTCTAAATTCCCAAAATTTGAATATTATTTAGAACGGCTTCTGATAGCTGCTGGAGATTCTAGAACAAGTTAAAGATTATCATAAGCTTCATAAACAGAGCCGTAGCTGCTCGTAGTCCACCAAACGTGATGAGTCGTTCGCTGAATATAATAACGATAGCAATGCTTGCGCACATGCAATCGTGCAAAGCTCTTTAATTCGTTCAAAAAGGCAATCGCTCTTCAATTCGTTCAGAGGGGCAATCGCTATAGAGATCATCAAGGAGACAGCAAAGGTTGCTGAAACATGGCCTTTCTGTCTCACGCTGGATTGGGGCCTGGCCCGTCTCTTTACATCCATCCATCCATCCATCCATCCATCGGACGTGTCCACCACTGCTCATCGTCTTCACTCGATCGTCCATCGGACCATTCATCATCCTACCTACTGCCATTGATGGCATCGTGCTAACCATTCATCACGTACGCAGCTTTTGTTATCTGTACTATAGGCATGTGAGCGAGTAATTAAATAGCAGTACTGAATTGGTACTGTCTCCGGTGGCTGACGAAATCATCGCTCAGTGAATAGTATAGCAGGGACTAGCTATAGAATTCAGAGAACAACAGGAAAAAAAACCTGTACGGAGTTGAGCAGAAAATTATCACTAGCGAGCTCTGACTCCGGAAACGGGTTGTTCTAGACTCCGGAAATCTGTGAAGACGGTGATTCGCCTGACTTGTAGGAGTAACTTTGACCATTCCACAGGCGACTCGATCGATCGATCGATTTCTGGTCGATGACGTGAGACGGAGTGCCCTGACCGGTTCCAGTAATACTACCAGTTCCAGCGCGTGACACCACCAAACCGGAGCGAGAATTCAAGGCCATTTCAATTTTCAACCACCCAAATTTTTGCTTTCTTTAAACAAAAAACAGCACTACTACTATGGAGAACGGTTTTTTCTGTGGATTTCTGTGTGTAGCTAGCTAGCTGGCTAGTGGAGATCGACCGACGACCGGTTCGTCAGTATATATACATGGAACCCGTGGCAACATCTGTTGTTTTTTTTTTAATTTCGCGCCATGACGCACGTTGAAATGATCGCATTCTCCGTGCAGTTTCTTCTACACAACGAGACAACCAATCAAGCGTTGTGTCGTGCAAGGCGCAGCGATCAGTTAACGACGTGCGGTGAATTTTTTCTGAGAAACGGGTGGTTCCAATCCACGGGCGGCGCCTACCGGGTGATTTATCAGTTAATCCTCCAGAAGACACGATAGAGCGCTAGCTATCGATTGCATGGCTGATCTAGCTAATCGCGAGCTTGGACAAGCTGGGAGTCGTAGAAAGCAACGGTTTTGGCACCATCAGGCAAACCGATCGATTGATATGTGGGGCGGAGAGAGAGAGCCGTTTCGCGTAGCCGTATACTATTTCTCCTCCTCAACTTCAGAGCATTTTTATACAGTTTCAACCATTAAATTTAGCTTCACAAAAATTTAGCTTCACGAGTTATGGAGCAGTCTAAACTACGCTTCACATCTCTAGTTTATTTTGTAATAACTCTTTACCTAACTTCGCTCAAAGTGTGCATTTTAGTACTAGGGTAGCCCACTTACTTAAATGTTTCTATATATAGCTCTTGGTTAATGATGGCATTTCACATCCGATGTTCTATATAGTTCTGTTTGATTGGTGTAGGGCTAACAAAGATCCAAAATTTCCTTTTGACATAGCAAAAGAATGGAACAAACGATATAAAATGATGGCAAGCTAGTTGTCGTCCGGATTAATTGCCATTGGCCTATTATTCCTTCTACGAGATCCAAACAACCAACATAAAACAATAACACAGTAGTGCAAGTGTGCAATCCCTTTCAAATTAAGGTCAAACGATGTATCTTGCACGAGCTTTGAATACTTCCATGTGACCCCTGTTTGCCATTCGCATATCGTTGTTACCACTAGTACTGCTAGTAGCTAGCTAGGTACGTGGTTGCAATCTACTAGTACTGTGGACATTGAACTTTGACTTTGTATATTTTTGTAGGCTGTGTTTAGATCTAAAGTTTAGATCCAAACTTTAATTCTTTTCCATCACATTAACCTGTCATACACACATAACTTTTTAGTTACATCATCTTCAATTTCAACCAAAATTCAAACTTTGTGCTGAACTAAACACTGCCATAGTTGAGTCGCTTGTAAGTGAGTAGTTGAGTCACTTATACGTAGATCTTACTTTGTTATAATTCATATGCCAATGGTACAACTGCAATGTACTAGTAGTGCATATGATGGTCATCGCCACAGATAAAAACGGCAATGGAACGGCACGGCATTCGCTGGGAAAGAAACACGTAGGCAGCGCGACGCGTTGGCGAAATGTTCAGGACGTTCTTTATGTAAATTGTGCACGGTGATCCGATAGTCCTACCAATGATATTATATATATACCTCCGTTTTAAAATATAGTTATTTTTTGCACAATAATTTATTTTAAAATAAAGCTATTTTTCCAACGGCCATCTCCTATGAATCAATCAAAACCATTCTCTTCAACTATTTTCTTCTCTTTAGCAATCACAACCTTCCTTTCATTATTTCTACCTATTTTTAATACCCATGCTTGCTTCAAAATTCTTATCGGATGAAAGTAGCATTAATAATTTATTATGCGTATAGTTAATGGAGTTATCGATGCGCGTGTGGAGGTGAGGACGATGATGCATGGTCGCGCGCGCATGTGGGCGTGTGGATCGCCGGCGGCGTGGGCGGCGGATCCGCCGGTGGACGCGCGCGCATATACTACTAGTGCAGGGCAGCGTAGTGTGTGGTTGAGAGAGAGAGAGAGAGAGAGAGAGAGAGAGGGGTACGTACGACGAAGGCGTAGCCGGTGACGGTGGCCCACGAGTTGCCGAGCGTGGCGCCGGCGAGGTGGACGTCGCCGAGGTGGCCGGAGAACATGACGGACACCAGCGGGATGGCGTAGTAGGACATGTTGGTGAGCACCATCGGCACCGCGAACCGCGTCTGCGCCCACGCCTCCTCCGTGTCCACCACCCGCCCCACCCACCACCGCCGCGTCCTCCTCACCTCACCTCCACCCTCCTCCTCCTCCTTGCCGCCGAGCAGCGGATCCGTGGACGCCATGACGCCGTCGTCGTCACGGCCGGAGCAACGGACGACGACGACGACAATCTCTCGCCTGCGGTGGTGGCTCGCGCGCCTGTGGCGCAACTGGTTGTGGATGTGGTGGTGCGACGCGGAGGAGTGTATATGTAGGCGGCGGCAGCGGTTTGGGCGAGGAGGTGTCGTCGTCGTCGTCGCGCGCGGGGGGCGGTGGGAAAACGGGAGGAGGGAGGATGCGGCGTGCGCGCCGCGAACCTGGCGGAAGTGGGACATTTTTTTTTTCTCCCCACGCGTACGTGTATGCATGCTAAGCCGGTAGTACGCACCCCGACGCGGGGCACGCGACCCAGCTGCTTCACGTTAATTAAACGACGCGAATGCGTATGCGCAGCTAGCGCGGTGGCCCTGGCCCGGCCGGTCGCGATCGGGGACCATCCGTGTCCATGAGACGCATGCAAGTAGCTTTGGTTCTCTTCTCTCCTCCCCTCGTTTGTTTTGAGACAAATACTGATTCATTGATTGATGGAGTAGTAATTAATCTAGTTGATGATACGGACAAATTGAATACTGTGAATTACTCCCACTGTCCCGTAATATAAGGGATTTAATATAAAGGACTTTAATTGCTTGCACTGTTTGATCGCTCGTCTTATTCAAAAAAAATTTAGAATTATTATTTATTTTTTTACTTACTTTATTATCCAAAGTAATTTAAGCACAACTTTTCGTTTTTTATATTTGATTTAATTTTTTGAATAAGATGAATGGTCAAACAATATAAATAAAAACTCAAAATCCCTTATATTATGGGACGAAGGGAGTAGAACACAAGTGCGGTAAGTAAGGCAGTATAATGTTTTCTTTTTGAGAGAGCGTATTTTTTTAAAGATGCAGAGTAAATAATTCGTGACAACAATCTCGGACAGGTTGATCCGATAAGAGACGAATACTTTGAGCATTTTTGCTACTTCTTTCATCCTAAAATATAGAAGATTTTGGACGAATGAGACACATTCTAGCAAAAAAAAATTTGGACAAGGTCCCATCCATTCAAATACCCTATGGGATGGAGGGAGTACCTGGCGGCAACAGTAGTGGTGGATAACGAAAACTAATAATACATCATCGTTGTCATAATGTATTTATTGGTGTCATAACTAGTAGTACTGAATTACTGATCATGTTTGAACTTGCACCATACTATATGTGGGTTTTGTCCAGGTCACCTGACCTCACCACACTGTAGATCCCCTCATGTTTGGCTGTCATGCTGATTTCGTTTAATTTACTTATGGTCTAGGTAAGTTGTGTTAAGGAACCAAGCTATTCTACTGATGAACACAAAAGGAGATAAATATAGAAGCTATAGAACACAGAAAGTATGGACGAGTAGAAACTTTATTTCTTTTGAATTTGAGTACAAACTAAAAATGGAAGATAGGTGTTGGAGAGAGTAGTTGTCATCGCCTTCGACCTCGGGGTCCTATTTATACACGGAGGAAATCAAAGACTTCCATCGTAAGCTAGCTTGCGATGTAAGTTGGTTTGCACCATAAAGTTGCTTTTCTCGCGAAATGGCTTCCACAACAAGCTTACTTTCTTGCACGACACAAGTTTCTTTTCGCGATAAGATATCTTCTGGTATAAGCTTTCTTCCTTCGCGATAAGATATCTTCTGGTATAAGCTTTCTTCCGATGTAACCTTCTTTCTATAGTAAACTTTTCACTCGTATCTTAATTCATCCATATTAAAATAGGCTTCATAAAATATTTTCTTTATGAGAAAACATATCTTTTTTTTAAAGATGTAGTGTTAATAATTCGTGATAATATTCTCGGATAGGTCGATCCGATGAGAGGCAAGTACTTGAGCATTTTTGCTATCAAGCAATAGTGGTGGATACTGAAAACTAATGATACACCATCTTTGCCATATGTATTTATCGGTGTCATAACTAGTATTCCCTCCGTTTCTAAATATTTAACACTACTAACTTTTAGCTAATGTTTGACCGTTCGTCTTATTCAAAATTTTTTTGTGAAATATGTAAAACTATATGTATACAATAAGTATATTTAATAATAAATCAAATGATAAAAAAATAATTAATAATTACTTAAAATTTTTGAATAAGACGAATAGACAAACATATTTTAAAAAATTAATGGTTGCCGTCAAATATTTAGAAACGGAGGGAGTAGTACTGATCATATTTGAACCCGCATCATATATACGGGTTTTTGTCCAAGTCACCTGACCTCATCACTGTAGATTCGCTCGCAGTCATGTTGATTTCGTTTAATTCACTTATGGTTTATGTAAGTCGTACGTTTTAGTTCTATTTACAAACTTTTTTTTTTGGCATGGTGTGGTTATGTTAGAAATCAACGTAACTGCGGCTACCAGTTCCGCCGAGCTCTATTGAACGACACAATAAAGTTAATGTGAAATTAGGAACGCTGACCTTTTCCTCAACATCCATTGACCTCGCTTACTACTTCGCATATATTAATCTGCTTTGTTCAACGCTGCCTTGCTTAATTTGTGCCTTTTATGGGTGTAGGTAGTGAAATAATGAGTACTCCTATGCAAAGAATGAATAGTTAATGTGTCACTAGTAGAGAAACCCTTTGTAGTCCCGGTTCGTAACCCCCTTTAGTCCCGGTTTCTAAACCGGGACTACCAATCCGGGACTAAAGATCGCTATCTTTAGTCCCGGGTGAAATAACCGGGACTAAAGATCGATCCGGGACTAAATAGCTGAGCCATCTTTAGTCCCGGTTGGTGTTACCAACCGGAACTAAAGATCGAGCTGACCTTTTTTTATCTGCATGGCCATGTTGCTGCATGCATATATATGTTTCAGTACATATATATGCATATATAATATATGCATATATATATATATTATATTATATTTATATATGTTTCAATACATATGTATATGCATAATATATATGTATTTATACATATATATGTTATGCAAATGCATATGTGTATATATATGTGTACACATGCATATAGAAACATATGTAGTCATGTATTAATTACAATCCATTATATGTCCAGCTAGCTACGATTTCGACGTAGTAGTAGTCGCTAGCTCAGAAGCTAAGGACCTATGAATTGTGTTTCCGTCGTAGTAGAATTCACCCTTGGGATCAAGGATTTATTCGTTGATGAATCCCATGAGTTGTTCTTGAACCGCCGCGATAAATTCCTTATGTGTGGTCAGGTTATCTCTCATGCGAATAAACTATATGAATGTATGAAATTGATTAGTAATTAAACAAGAAATCGATACGTAATGAAATTTTGAATTTATTTGTACGTACATCGAGCTCTCTTGTGGTGATGATTTGGTCTGCAAGGCAGTGGCAATACTCGCACACGTAATAGCCGCACAAGTTAGTTCCCTGCTTTTGCTTTGCGCACTATAAATAAATGACAAATAACGAGAGATCTAATTAATATACACTTGTATGTATTTGAATCGGAGAAATATAAATGTAGAGCATGTATACTCACAAGAAATTTGAACTTCCGCCTAAGTCTTTCTCTCCATTTGCCGCGGACCAAATGACGGAACCGATACCAAGCCCTACATGGAGTTTAAAGCTATGATTCGTAGTAGCAATTAACATAACAAGATTTTCTTAATTAAGAGAGGAATTTATGATGGTACCTATCTATAAATTCGAAAACCTTGTCAAACATAGACTCTTTTTTATCCATTGAGTCATATACGTTGACGGTGCAGGCCGACAGGTCGAAGAGTAAAAGCACCCAGTGGAATCTGCAATGTGCGTGGGATGCATTACATATGAAACACTTAGCAAGTTCGTACGGGAATGAAATTTGGTATAGGAAGACAGTAAAATTAAACTAACTCTGTGTTGTACGGCAACAGTATGAACGTCTTGTAATGCTGCGCCTTCAGGAGATGGACGAGATTGTCCTCTGTGGCTTGCGGATATTGGTCGAGCATTGCGATGTTTACTTTCTGAGGGTCGATGAATCCAGTATCGAGAACCCCCCGCCGTCGGGCCCTTTGAATCTCCATTCTACAACGATAAAAGGGAGTATATTATTTTCTATAGTCTACTTATATACAAGGACCTAATTAATTAAAGGAGACGTAGTAAGAAATCTAACTGAACGATATACTTACAAAATCTAGCAACTCATAATAGAGACGTCGAGGGCGTCCAGCTGGTATAGTTCGTAGATTCCCTTGAAATTGATCCAGAGAATGTCATCTCCTTGCAAGAAGTCCGTGTCCCTGATCCTCGCTCCGATCATCTCTCTACCGGTGGCGCTCATCTCCATGTACAGCTGATGGAACTTGTACATTTGTGTGGGTAGAGACTGCAGCAGCTCAGGCTTGACAAGCGGTTTACCGAGTTCGTACATGTATTTCACTTCCGCCTTTTCGATTGGTGCGACTCCTAGCAATTGATCCGTAGTTAGATCGGTGTCAGTAATAAATTCTTCTATCGTCATTTCTTTACCGGTCACCAACGGCTCGATCTCCTGGTTTGGTTGCTCTCCAAGCTGAGGGACTGGTTTGGACTTTCCAGAAGATGCTTTCTTCAGCGTTCGCTCATAGTCCGATAGCTTAATGGCCTCCTTGGCAGGTGCAGACATACCCCTGAAGAAGTTCATGACACTCGGGTCTATAGGAATCTTCTTTTCTGGACTTCGAGGCTTGAATTGTCTCTTGACTTCTGATGCCACGTAAGCGTCAAGCTCCTCTTGCGTGCAATCGTACCCCAGGTCCTTGTTCTTGGCGGCGTCAACTTTCGCCTTCTTCGTTGCCCTTGTGTGGGCAGGCGGTGGAGCTTGGGGGGCCCTTGACTTTGAAGGTGCCGGAAGAGGAGCTTGCGGAGGAGTCGGTGCAGGAGCCCGAGGAGGAGTCGGTGCAGGAGCCCGAGGAGGAGTCGGTGCAGGAGCATGAGGAGGAGACGGTGCAGGATCCTGAGGAGGAGATGGCGGAGCCGGAGGAGATGGTGTACGAGACGCCGCTTGTCGCGCAGGGAGGATGATGTACCGCCTGCGCCATAGAATAATGGCATGGCTTGTGTCTCGTAGATGCGTCTCACCGTCTCCTCCAGGGTAATCCAGCTCGAGGTCCTCGTACGCGCCTTCGACCAACTCAACTTCGACCTTGGAGTATCCTGCTGGAATCGGCCTGCAGTGGTAAGTACCTGAAGGGTCCGTTGGGATGGCCATGCCCGACGCCACCTTCATGTGGTGAGAGGTTATTTATTAGTAATCAACATATATAAGTAGCAACTAGCGGAATGGGCAAATCTAAAATATATAAACTACGAGCTTACCTTTATTGATAAGTTCTTGAAAGGAATATGCAGCTCACATGGTGTCTGTTGAGTGATGTCATCAACGGGGCAGGTGGATTCGTCCTGGGTTTGCATGGCGTTCATGCTCTGTGATCCTACCTGCCCCGTTGAGGCGCAGCTGCTACGGTTTCCTGACGGGCTCACCATTGCAGGAGGAATGGTCGGCTGGGGATCATGGGACCGATGTGCGGCCATGCGTTCATCAACCTTCCTTGCCACCTCCTCTTGCATGCTGCGCTCGTAGCTCGATACCCTGAACTCTAGATCTGCAATCTTCGCCTCGGTATCTCTCTTGCGCCTCATCCGACTCCTGTACGTGTGGATGTCCTCCTTGAACCCAATCTTCCAAGGAATCACCCCTTTCCCTCGTGTTCGTCCTGGATGCTCTGGAGTCTGCAGGGCGAGTGACAGCTCGTCCCTCTCTCTGTCCGGTCGGAACGTGCCCTGAGAAGAGGCTTCCACTGCGTCTGTTAGTCGACGCGCAGCCTCTCGTATCTGATCACCGAAGACCAGTGAGCCATCAGCTAGGTTGAGCGTTCCACCGTGAGCATAGTACCAGAACTTCGATCGTTCCGGCCAATTAGCGGTGGCCGGTTCGATACCCCTCTCAAGCAAGCTAGCCTCCATCTCCTCCCACTTCGGCATCGCGACGCTATAGCCGCCTGACCCCAAGTGGTGATGGTACTTCTTCTTGGCGGCATTTTCTTTGTTTCTTTCCATCATCGCCTGCCCTTGTTCACCTGTCTTATATGCAACGAACTCGTCCCAGTGATCCCTTAGCTTTGGGAATGTGTCGAAGTTCGGTGTCTTCCCCTTCAGGATGTATTTCTGGTACAGATCTCCCTTGAAGCTCTGAAACTGTTCTGCCATTTTCTTCAGAGTCCACCTTTTCACTTTGTCCTCTGTACCCGCGGGAAGGGTGAATGTCTCGAGCATTGTGGTCCACAGCATCTCTTTCTCCGAATCTGGGACAAAGCTCTCATGATCTCCGCGTGCCCTTGTTCTTCGCCAGTACACCGTACTGACAGGCACGTTATCCCGCACAACCCAACCGCTGTGACATACATAGTTCTTGGCGGCTTCTGCCGGGGCACTAGGTCGTCCATCTTCTTCCACTTCCGTTATGATGTGCCGACCCTCAAGCTTCTTCGCGGCACCTCGTTGCCCGTGTGCCCTCTTCTGTCCAACGGAGGGTTGACTTCCACTAGCCTCCTCCTCCTGGTTCCCCTCCACATCCCTTTCCACGTGCCCCTCCTGGTTCCCCTCCGCATCCCTCTCCACGTTCCCTTTCTCGTTCAAATACTGGTTTGGATCCTCGTTCCCCTCTTCTTCGTTCCAGTACTGGCTGCTTCCCTCCACGATTGTATCGTACAATATCTGTTCCTCATCGCGATCAGCCATCTGTTCATACAGGAAACATCTGCTAAGTCATGAGACATTTATGTTTTAACAATCTTATATTAAAACTCAAATAATCTTATATGCTAAGACTAAACGAACAGTCATGTATGCTAAGTGTAACTGTCGTATATTAGAACCCTACACAATCTTAGAAGCTAAGTCTAATTACAAATCTAATAATCTTATACTAAAACTCAAATAGTGATGATATATGCTAAGACTAGGTGACGTATATTATAGGACCCTAGCTAGTCAATAATTATATACTAAGTCTAATTACAAATATAATAATTTTATATTAAAACTCAAATAATCTTATATGCTAAGACTAAAATAATCATGTATGCTAAGTGTAACTGTCATATATTAGAACCCTACACAATCTTACATGCTAAGTCTAATTACAAATCTAATAATCTTATACTAAAACTCAAATAGTGATGATATATGCTAAGTCTAGGTGACGTATATTATAGCACCCTAGCTAGTCAATAATTATATACTAAGTCTAATTACAAATATAATAATCTTATATTAAAACTCAAATAATCTTATATGCTAAGACTAAAATAGCCATGTATGCTAAGTGTAACTGTCGTATATTAGAACCCTACACAATCTTACATGCTAAGTCTAATTACAAATCTAATAATCTTATACTAAAACTCAAATAGTGATATATGCTAAGTCTAGGTGACGTATATTATAGGACCCTAGCTAGTCAATAATTATATACTAAGTCTAATTACAAATATAATAATCTTATATTAAAACTCCAATAATCTTATACTAAAACTCAAATAGTCATGTATTCTAAGTGTAACTGTCGTATATTAGAACACTATAAAATCTTATATGCTAATTAAGTCTAATTACAAATCTAATAATCTTAATTGCATTACAAATATAACAATCATATATATATAATTACGTCACTTGCCTGGGCAAATTCCTTCGATGGCTAGCTCTACCACTCCGGCTTGAGGGACGACTCCGACAACGTCTTTTCTGCAAGATACAAAAAGATGTATTAGGATAAACGCGAAGTAACATATATTGCATTTGACGTTCACGTTTCGTTCACGATATCGTTCACGTTCACATTCTCGTTAAGGTCACGTTTCATTCACCTACGTTTGTTCGTTCACGTTCATTCACCTGCCTATAATTGCATTTCACGTTCACGTTCGTTCGCTCGTTCTCATTCACGTTCGTTGGCTCGTTCACGTTCATTCACCTTGTTCTCGTTCAAGTTCGTTCGCTCGTTCACGTTCTCGGTGTGGCGGCAGCGGAGCGGCGGCGGGGCGGCGCGGCGGTGGCGTGGCGCCGCGCGCGGCATCGGCGTGGCGCGGTGGCGGCGTGCGGCGCGGTGCCGTCGTGGCGCTACGCCCGGTGGCGGCGCGTTGCGCGGCGGCGGTGTGGCGGCGCGCCGCTGGTGGCGCATGGTGCGGCGACGGCGTGGCGGCGCGGCGCCGGTGCCGTGCCGCGGCGGCGTCGTGGCATCTCGTGGCGCGGCGTCGTGTCGTGAGGAGGTCGGTGTCGTCGTGGCGCGGCGTCGTGTCGTGACGAGGTCGGCGTCGGCGTCTGAAACTCGGCGGGCGGCGGCAACCGAGAGGGAGAGAGAGATCGAGATCGGAGAGATAGATCGAGAGGGAGGCGGCGGCGGCTCTCACCCTAGAGATGCGGCGGCGGCGGAGGAGGCGGAGGTGGCGGCGACGACGACGAGCGCGAGACGACGGCGAGATACGGCGGTGGCGTCGGCGCGGGGATGCCCTAGGTAGTAGCAGCGAAGGAGAAGCCGAGAGAGATCGATCGGGCAAAAACTTCTAAGTGTTGGTGGAGAAGACGAGGGCGCGCATCGGGAATATATATACCCCTAGATCTTGAGTCCCAGTTGATGAGAACAACCGGGAGTAATCTTTACTCCCGGTTGTTCTCATCAACCGGGACTAAAGATCTTTTCCCGCTATTTCCAAATTCTTTTAAAACCCGGTTAGGGTTAAGAACCGGGACTACTGATAAGCGCACTGAATATTATTTTCCATTACATATGTGTTTCTAAAATAGAAGATAATGCATTACAATTATTTAAAGTACAAATATTAATGACAATTACTTCGAAAAATTATTGTTGTCTGTAATAAATTAAGTGGATAAATCGTAATAAGCAAATATATGATTTAAAATTAATAAAAATTCTAATAATCATATATACTTAGCATATGAATGATATTATTAAATTGGTAAAAACTCTAATTAACATATGTATATACATACGGCATGATTTAAAATTAATAAAAATTGTAATCATCATATATACTTAGCATAGGAATTATATTAAATTAATTGTTAAAAACTCTGATTAACATATGTAAATGCCACATGCATGATTTAAAAATTTTAAAAATTCGAATAGTCATATATAATTAGCATATGAATGATAGTAAATTAAATTGTGAAAAACTCTAATTAACATATGTAAATGCCACATGCATGATTTGAAAGTTTTAAAAATTCTCTAGTCAATTATAATTAGCATATGAATGATAGTAAATTAAATATTAAAAACTCTAATTAACATATGAAATTGCCACCTGCGTGATTTAAAACTTTTAAAAATTGTAAGTATCGCATATAACTAGCATATACATGATTTAAACTTGTTAAAACCTCTAATAATCGTGCGTAATTAACATATGCCATACATCAATTGATTTATATGGATAATCAATACATCCAAAATAGTTTACATCGTGTACACAATAATTACGGCAATACATCAGCGGTGATGGTTGACCGCACGTACTTTCTCCTCACTATTGTTCCCTCCTTGTGATCGCTACGTGAGTAAGGGGTGTCTTCATTTGATAGGAGGATGCTAGGGTCAATCGTCACCGTGAAAGGGGGTTGCCCATCCAACTGATCGTAATCCTCGTTAGTCTTGTCCTCAACTCCGACGATTTTTCTTTTGCCTGGGAGAACCACGTGACGCTTAGGCTCGTCAGGCCCTCTGCCCTTCTTTCCTTTGCTTGACATGTCCTTCACGAAAAAGACTTGCGTTACATCATTGGCAAGGACAAAAGGTTCATCCGAGTATCCAACCTTGTTAAGGTCAACCGTTGTCATCCCACTGTCATCAATCATTACGCCTCCACCAGTCAACCTAACCCATTGGCACCGGAACAGAGGGACCTTGAGAGGACCATAGTCAAGTTCCCATATGTCCTCGATGGCACCGTAATACGTGCCAGTTGTTCCATCGTGTTCCATGGCATCGACACGAACAGCGCTATTTTAGTTCGTGCTCTTCATGTCTTGGGCTCTCGTGTAGAATGTGTACCCATTGATCTCATATCCCTGGAATGTCACGATCGACCCAGACGGTCCCCTCGCCAGGAAGGCAAGTTGTTGGTTGATCGACTCATTACCCATGAGATGTTGTCGTATTCACGCGGGGAAAGTATCAATGTGATGCCGTGTAATCCATGCATCAGACTTACCGATGTTCCTGGCGCGAACGAGAGCCAAGTGCTCCTCGATGTAAGGAGCTACCAATGAAGATTGTTGCAGAACTGTGAAATGGGCTTTATGGAATAAATTGTTGTCTACCGTCATTATTGCTTTCCTTCCGAGAGTTCCCTTTCCCCGTAGTCTCCCTTCATGGCGTGATTCAGGTACCCCGATTGGGCGAAGATTTTCGATAAATTCTACGCAAAATTCGATGACCTCCTCTGTTCCATAACCCTTGGCGATGCTTGCCTCTGGACGAGCACGGTTACGAACATACTTCTTCAGAATGCCCATGTACCTGTCGAAAGGAAACATGTTGTGTCGGTACACAGGCCCGAGAATACTGATCTCTTTCACAAGGTGACAAAGCAGATGCGTCATTATATTGAAAAATGAAGGTGGAAATATCAACTCAAAACTGATGAGACATTGCACCACATCATTCTGAAGGGCTTCTAATCTATCCGGATCGATGACCTTCTGCGAAATTGCGTTCATGAATGCACATAGCTTTGTTATTGTTGCCTGGACATTGTTTGGAAGGATATCCCTTATTACAACTGGTAGCAGTTGTGTGATCAACACGTGACAGTCATGAGACTTTAGGTTTGTGAACTTCTTCTCCTTTGTGCTTATTATTCGCTTGATATTCGTGGAGTATCCAGACGGTACCTTTATGCTCTCCAAGCATTCAAACATACTTTCCTTCTCTGCCTTGCTAAGAGTGTAGCTGGCTGGACTCAAGTAATGGCTTCCTTTCTCCTTTGGTTCCGGGTGAAGGTCGCCGCGTTGTTCCATATGCTTCAGATCATTACGTGCTTCCAGTGTATCTTTCGACTTTCCGTATACACCTAGGAAGCCAAGAAGGTTTACGCAAAGGTTCTTAGTGAGGTGCATCACGTCGATTGCGTGGCGTACGTCCAAGAATTTCCAATAGGGTAACTCCCAAAATATAGAGTTCTTTTTCCACATCGCCGCGTGACCATCTTCGCTCTCTATAGGCTGGCTTCCAGGCCCCTTTCCGAACACTACTTTAAGATCTTTAACCATAGCAAACACTGTTTTCCCGTTGCGATGTTTAGGCTTCGTACGGTGGTCAGCCTTATGTTCGAAGTGCTTGCCTTTCTTCCTTATCGGGTGGTTTGCTGCAAGGAATCGACGATGACCCATGTATACAACCTTCCTACAGTGCTTAAGATACGTACTTTCTGTTTCATCCATACAGTGAGTGCAAGCCTTGTACCCATTGTTGGACTGTCCGGATAGGTTGCTAAGTGCAGGCCAATCGTTGATGGTTACGAACAGCAGCGCTCATATGTTAAACTCCTCCTGTTTGTCCTCATCCCACACGGGGACACCTTCCTTCTTCCACAACAGCTTAAGATCTTCGACCAGTGGTCTTAGGTACACATCGATGTCGTTACCAGGTTGCTTGGAGCTTTGAATAATAATCAGCATCATTATGTACTTCCTCTTCATGCATAGCCAGGGGGGAGGTTGTAGATACACATCGTAACGGGCCAAGTGCTATGGCCGCTGCTCATCTCTCCAAAAGGATTCATGCTATCCGTACTCAAACCAAACCGTATGTTTCGTGCGTCCTTTCCAAATTCTTTAAATTTTCTGTCGATGTTTCGCCACTGCGAACCATCGGCGGGGTGTCTCAGCATCCCGTCCTGTTGACGCTCTTCAGCGTGCCATCGCATCATTCTAGCATTCCCCTTGTTCCTGAACAAACGCCTTAGCCGTGGAATTATAGAGAAATACCACATCACCTTAGCAGAAATTCTCTTCTTTGTTAGCTGCCCGTCAACTTCTCCTGGATCGTCTCGTCTAATCTTGTATCGTAGTGCTTTGCAAACAGGGCATGCTTCTAGGTTCTCATACTCCTCAACGCGATATAGGATACAATCATTCGGACATGCGTGAATCTTCTAAACTTCCAGTCCTAGCGGGCAGACTATCTTCTTAGCCTCGTACGTTGTCTCGGGCAATTTGTTTCCCTCCGGAAGAATGTTCTTGACGAGTTTCAATAAATCGCCAAATGCCTTGTCACTAACCCCATTTTTTGCCTTCCATTGCAAGAACTCCAGAGTGGTATCCAACTTTTTGTGCCCCTGCTCGCAACCTAGGTACAACGAAGTTCTGTGGTCCTCTAACATCTTGTCCAATTTATGGGCCCCCTTTTCACTTTCGCAGTCCTCCTTGCCGTCCTGCAACATCTGACCAAGATCATCCGCAACGTCGTTAACATCAGCATCCCTTTCCTCCTCGCCCGTTTGATTTCCTTCAAATCCAACGTACTGAGCAAAGTCCGGAATATTGTCGTCTTCCACTTCATCTTCTTCCATTTCAACACCTTGCTCTCCGTGGGATGTCCAACAGTTATAGCTTGGCATGAACCCCGACTCAAACAAGTGGAAATGAATAGTCCTGGATGCAGAATACCCCTTCTGATTCTTACACTTATTGCATGGACAACAAATAAAACCCCCTTTGCCTGTTAGCTTCGGCCACTCTCAAAAAATAGTGCACGCCGTCAATAAACTCTTTGGACCGCCAGTCAGCGTACATCCATTGCCGATCCATCTACATGAGTCGAAAAAAATAGTACAAAAATAATTATTCTTACAATAATGACAGTCATACAATAATTATAAGATAATTACAAACTGTTTCAACAGTCATACAATAATGACATATCTTTATTCATACAAAAATCATAAAATATTACACCAAATAATTCTTATTTACTATTTCTAAAGTTTTAAACTAATTTTAATGTGTTTTACTTCTTTTAATTTTCATTTTAGTTTGTTTTCTAGTATTCAAGATTAACTTTCACTATAGTTTTCCTTCTCAACTATTTTATAAAACCTTCTTTAGCAAATCAACTAAATTTCTATATATTCTTTCTTCCCCACACAAATTTTCTCCCTCATCAACTTACAACTAAATTTTGGAGACAAAAAAGTGTGCAAAACATAGCTGCAAATGTAATATGACAAAAAAAAACATTGGAGGATGAAGTTGCAAACCTTTTAGGCACCTCCGATTTGTATGTAATCACCAAAATAAATTCACTAGAAATTTTGGCATGACCTCCCCTCTTTTTTGAAGAAATTTTGAAGCTTGCTCGGGCAGCTGGAGGAGGAAGACGACATATAATAGGGGTGGGACTTTAGTCCCGGTTGGTGTTACCAACCGGGGCTTAAAGATCCCCGAGATCTATAGTCCCGGTTGGTATTACCAACCGGGACTGAAGTTACGAACTTTAGTCCCGGTTGGTGCCTGACAGGCCCTGACAGCATTTGAACCGGTACTAAAGATCAAATATGCCCGTTACCCTTTTTAACCGGGACTAAAGATGATCTTCCCAGTTTTTATTGCATCCGGGACTATTGTGGAATTTGGCCGACCGACGAAAGATGGTTTCACTAGTGTGTGGCGGCTGGTGGATATTGGCATTTTCGTCGCTCGAGCTTACCAGCTGCCCATGCGCACATGAGTTGATGAGCACGCATTAATTAATTAGGTCGCTTCAATTTGTTTATATTGCCACGTGGCCCACGTCCCTTAAATGTGGAATTTTCTTTTGGTACATATCTGGAGTATAAGAGCAAGTTTAACAGTAAATCCCACTACTAACTCCAATTTATCTATAACCAATCTAATAGTCAATTCATACGATAGTTGCTTACTATTCTATTAATATATGGTCCCACCTGTCATAAACACACTGCGTCTTGGAGTCCGCGTTGCAGCTGGCTACAGATCTGTAGCCCGCTGATCTTCTCTCTCATCCTTTATCTCATTAAAATATGTTTACAGCTGGCTAATAGCCTGCTATTGTACCTGCTCTAAGACCATTCCCAACCCAATGACTAAGATAATGTCCATAGCATTAAATAAGCTGCCACATAGGATGAAAAATGATGTGGCAAACGAATAAATGAGGAAAGAGAAAGAAATCATGTCTTGCATGAGACATGGTTTCTACACAACATCCAAGACATCATGTGGGATAAGTGACATTAAATTTAAGTATGGAATAGTGGTGTTTGCATTGGAAGAGTAGTGTCTAGTACTAGTTTCTTGATGACGTGGAGTTTATGGAAACTATATCTAGTGTCTTGGGTTGGGAATGGCCTAAGGCACAACCACCTTTAACCCAAAGACCAAGAAATAATTAATATCTCATCGTTGTCATGAATCACTCTAATTAATACAATACATGCAACCAATAGAATTGAAAATCTTACGAGTATAGGATTTAAAATAATAATGATTTAGGGGAGAGAACGTCCTAATTAATTGCATGCACGCCTTAGAGCAGGTACAATAGCATGCTATAAACCAGCTACAAACATATTTTAAGGAGATAAATAAGAAGAGAGAAGAGCAGCGGGCTACAGATTTGTAGCCAGTTGTAGCACGGACTCCAAGACACACCGTGTGTATGATAAGTGGGACCAGATATTAATATTGTAGTATGTAACTATTGTATAAATGAGCTATTAGGTTGGCTATAGATGAATTTGAGTTAGCTGTTGGCTATGCTATTAAACTTACTCTTATATTATGAAACCACTTTAAAAAGCAGTTGTGTCCTATATTTTAGAACGGAGGGAGTATCATCTACCCGGTAATTCTCTTGACTTCATTTAGTTACCTGCCCAATATCGACACGCATGAATTATATTTGTTGCAACAATGCAACTTTTTGCATGCTTGTGCTATTGGTCATTAAGTTCTTTCAAATGATCAGGTTAATATAAACTCTGCTTGTGCTATTGATCATTGAGTTCTTTGGAATGATCAAGTTAATATAAACCGAGGTATCAGTCTCATCGTTTACCCTTCAGCTTATAAACGTAACTAAGATTTAATTTTAAAAACTTAATTATGTGTTGTTTTATAGGTTTTTATTGTAATTTTATTTTTCTGTATTTACTTTTAAATTGCTAAGAATACACATGTAAAAGTTTTATTTGCAAAATATTTTTTACTAATAACCTATTACGGCTTGTAAGTCAATCGTTTCAGAAAGAACTCTAACACACCTTTTTTTTTTAAAGTTAGTTACTAAGAGATGAACATATATATGCAAGTTTTTATATATATTTTTCATTTGTACTAAAGCTGAAGTATTTCCTAGAAACCCTTGAAAAGCTGTTAATTACTAACTCCATCCCCAAAAAGTTATCTTCCTAACATTTAAAATTTATCCCATGATATTTATCACTCGAAGTATTACTTGTCCCAGTCCAATCCATCATCTTTCATTTAAATTTCTCTGTATTATACCTTTCAACTATCACTTCACTTTTAACCATATATCATTTAATGAAGGTACTATAGTATTTTTTTAAGAAAATCTTAATCTATATTAAACTACCTAGAATGATAAATATTTTAGGACATGAGTAACTTCTTATGAATTCTTCATGTTGCATACAGCAAGCAGCCAGTACTAGATCTACACCGACCGAATATAGATCTTGTCAAGTTTCTCTGATCAGATCGTGCAGGACCCACAGGCCTTCAGAAGTTCATGTCCCTCTAGAAAGTTGGCAAGAGTGAATGATTAATTAGCTTGGTAGGTAGCACATTTAGCATGAGTTTCAGAAGCAACATCAACAACTCAGGGTGTGTTTAGTTCACGCCAAAATTGAAAGTTTGGTTGAAATTGAAACGATGTAAACGGAAAAGTTGTAAGTTTGTGTGTGTAAGAAAGTTTCGATGTGATGGAAAAGTTGAAAGTTTGAAGAAAAATTTTAAAACTAAACTCGGCCTCAGAAGAGAAGAAAACTTGATTGTTCATGGGATAGATTAATTGAATTAGTGAACAATGTGCAGGGTGCAGCCAAGAAAGCTATATTTAGCTTCCGGTTTGGCAGAGTCCCGAATCCAACTGACGAATAATGGTCATGCACTGGATTAATCGTACAGCATTTCTTAATGCTTAAGATTTAGGAATACCGTCAAGCCGGCAAATTAACAAATTAGCAATAGGTCTTTACACGCATGCGTGCTCTCATGAGCATCTCCCAAATACGATTTGTTCACTTTTAATCCTACCAATTTTAGTTTTGGTAGGAGTATTATTTTGGTAGGGTAACAAACTAAATATATTTTTGTCATTGCCAGATTACTAATAATTTAGCATTTTTGAAAGCTTCTTCTCATACAAACACTACCATTTTTCTTTTGTAAAGATACAAACTGAATATATCTAACGTTGTCAAAATTTGATAACGCCAAAGTGTACCAAATAATAAATTTTGATAAGGTTAATTTCAACGACAAACTAAACTGGCCCTTAGTCTCTCATGTCAATAAATAATCCTTGAGACCGATGTGTAGACTCGCATCATCCATCAATATCTTACCCCCAAATTAAAATCGTTGTTTTCTTGGCCGTTTTTATCATTGTCCCTGGAATTCCACGCACAATCGGGGATCATATCATCAGCTAGCTGGCTAGTCTGTGGCAGCTAAGGAAGCTAGCTCGGCTAGTCGCGAGTCGCGACGATACGCGTGCTTCCACGAGTCCTGCTAGTTTATTCTCGTGAAATTTCTCCCCTTTGAAATTCAGGGTCAGTTTTGCTCACTTTCTTCATTTTTCCCCGTTGAAATTACAAAAGTCTTCTAGGAAAAATCAAAGATTTGTTAGTCTTTTTTTTATGGAAAAGAGAAATTTTTTTGTTGGGCTACCCTTTGACTAACTAAACTATATGGGCCGCCAGCCTCTGGAGATCTGTTGGGCATTAGGGCAATGTGGCCTGGATCTTCTCCCGGTTAAGCTACTGGCTTAATACTAATTGGGGCCAGAAATCATGATGCAGCCCAGCATATTCTAAGCTTCTGAAAGTTGTAAGCCACAAGCCCATAACCAACTACCAACGTAATTAATTATGGAGTAAAGTGCACTGTTGGCCTCTAAACATGTCTGTCTGTGTTATTTTAGGTTCCAAAGTCTCAAGATACATTTTCAGGTCTAAGAACTTGTTACCACAACCCTTCCGGGATCCTACGTGATGCTTGCGTGGTATGCCACGCGGACATTGACTCATTTTCTTTATCTTTTTTTTCTCATTTTTCTTCTTTTATTCTTTCCTGTTCGTGTGAAAAAAAGAGAGAATGGAAACCTAGAGGGGATGAAAAAAAGGAAAAAAAAGGATTAGAATGTTCGTGTGGCATGTCATTTTAGCGTCTATGTGGTTTCTATTTCTTATATAAGTACCACGTATGATGGTTGAGGGGTAGATGTAATTTGGAACCGACGGAATAACATACTTTAACAAGTTCGTGGATCTAAAAGTAGATTTTGGAAGTTCAGATACTTGGATAACACAAGCAAATAAGTTTAAGACCATCAATACACTTTACTCTTATTATGAGAAAGAAATCGCACCTTTTCATTTCGTATGGGATTATCTATACATTTGTCAACAAATTTTATCCTAAAATTTTGTCGAATGTAAATATATTACAATTAAAAAGGAATTACATTATAAATTATACGTAACTACAATACAATTTGTATGTAACTTTTAAAAATCCCATAAAAATATGCTATTTTCACAAAGCGAAGGTCATGAGACCGAATCCCCTTATCTGTGCACGTACTATATTTTTTTCTTCATCACTTGCACAAATCTTGAAGCAAATCTAATGACCAATATTATTTGAAAGTTACATATAAGTTATAAATTTCGACATAATTACACTATGATTATACTATATTTATTTTTGATAATTTTTTAGGAAAATATTTATCGATAAATATAATAGCAAAAATCAATATGCGATCGCATCACCTCCGAAGAATATCCTGTAACTAAAAAGCATCTGGAACGCTAATAGTCATAATGCTACAGTAGAAAGAGTAAATTGCTCACATATAAGGAAAGGACATGCCATTTGGCAGCTGATGATATGACTCGTCGACGATATGGGGATACAGCGAACGAGACAAGGAGGAAAGATGGAGCCAGATCAATCTTCATTCGTTATCAATTTGGAAATTTGGTGGAAAATGAACCGGAGGATTTTCCAGGATGAGGTCGTGTTTCACGCCAAAACGTCATGGATCACGCATTCACGGATCGCTAAAGAAATAGTGGGGGCATGGAAGTTGGATGACAAGGAGGGGGGCCTAAGGACTACAGAGAGGCTAGAGTAGTTGGTTGGTCAGATGTAGTTGTCAGTTGTACTCAATAGTTCAGCAGACACAATTTTTCACATATGAAAACTTTTGGATACTCCAAGAATTTTTTTCTACATAGAGGGAAATGCTCCCTCCGCTTCATATTAATAAGTTGTTTAACCTTTTTATGTTTGACCAACCTTATAGAAAAAAGAGTAAACTGCATCGGCGGTACGTAAACTTGTCAGGTAGGTGCAATCTAGTGTATGAACTTATAAAATGCTCATTTTAGTAGATGAACTTATCTTTTACGTGGGAACTAAGGTCAAAAGGACATTACATGACTAATTTTGTTAATTTAGGTGCTGATTAGAATACTACGTAAACATATATATGAGAAGATTGCTACTTAAACATATATATGAGAATATTACTACTTAGACATAAACTTGTTCAATAAAAAGATAGAAAGATATATAGTGATTGTAGAGAAAGATACAAAATATCGAGCAATGATACATGGGTTAGAAACATACAAAATTCAAGATAAAGTAGAGAACAAATTTATAAATATAGCATGTTTTATGCATACTCACTGTACGTATGCATGCCACATTCTAATTAACATCAGCTAGGTAAAATTAACCTTGCCAAGCTATTTTGGGCCTAGTTCGTATGGATTAGATAAGTTCATGTATCAAAACGAGCATTTTATAAGTTAATGTATTAAATTACACCCACCTAATAAGTTTATATACCACCAATGTAATTTACTCTAGAAAAAAATTGTAACATCTATAACACCAAATTAGTTTAATTAAATTTAGCATTGAATATATTTTGATAATATGTTTATTTTGTATTGAAAATACTAATATATTTTTAGTTATAATATAAAACGAAGGAAGTAGTAAATAATCTTGCCATTTATTTTTGGTTGAAAATAACAGTTCGCCTTAGCTACAATTTGGATACATAGAGTGGTAATTTTCACCCAAGGTGTGAGGACTTCACAATACAGGTCTAGGGGTGGCGCCAATTTTTCATTCTTCGGGCTAATGGATGAGGTTATAGGAACAATTGTACCTGTGGGTCCCTATAAAACCATGAAATTATAGAGCAAAGCTATGCAACACAGTCCATTACAAACAAAGCTCGTCAAGACCAACATAAGTGGATATATAAATTAATGTTAAAGGCAAACCCAAAGTCCCACTTTAGTACTCCCTCCATCTCAAAATATAAAAGATTTTAGGTGGATATAACATATCCTAGAATCATGAATCTGGACAGCTCATACCCACCTAAATTACCACCCAAATTCTCTTATATTTTGGAACGAAGAAAGTACAACACAATTCAGCTTGAACCGGTTGCGTGGGATAGGAAAGGGAAGCGTGCGTGTAGGTGTGGAAAAAATGTCCTTGGGTGGAATTCGAACCCAGGACGCATGGGAGAGAGTTAACTCTCTCAACAACCAGGCCACCTTACCGCTTGTGTTTTAATAGAATGATTAATATATTTGATAAGTATTGAACCAGGTTAGACCACCTATTCACGCGGTTGAACCAGTGAACCATTGAACCGAGAGCCTCACCGATTTGATTACCGGTCCGGTCTCAATAACTATGGTTGTCTCCCGATCACCATACAACATTGTGTTCAAAGTTATACTACTGTGCCACCAATCACTCTCTTCATCCTTGGCACACCAAGCCACTGGCCGAACCAGACCACTAGTCGTTAGGGATAAATGGGTGTGGTCCGCCGCGGGGTGATCCGGACTCATCCCATGCAACCAGCCTAGGCTGCAACAGTGCCAACGGGTCATCACACTAGATCTTATTGGGTAGCGCAGGTCGACCCATTAGAAGGAAGATCAAATTCTGCTAGAGTTTTGATTTTGGAAAACACAAAACATATCAGACCAAATGAAAGTCACTTCCTCTCCCCCCAGCTCCCAGATCTAGCCTGTCGCGAAAGCTGACCGGCGGCTAGGACGGCGGCGGCGGGGAGGTGGCAAGGCATCGGTGATGGAGTCTCTTTGGACGGCGGTGGGGGCGGCGGAGGATGGCGGAGGTTGGCGGCGGCCCGACGGCTCCCGTCGGTGGAGGCGGCCTTAGGGGCTATGGCGGCCTAAGAAGGCGGCGGCTTCCGTCGGCGTCGGTGGCCCTAGGGGCTACGGCAGAGGACGTTGGTGGCTCCCGTCGGCACTGCGGCGGCGGTGGTTCCCGTCGGCGTCGGCTGCCCTAGAGGATGCGACGGAGGACGGCGGCGGCTCCCGTCGGCGCCGGCGGCCCTAGAGGTTGCGGCAGAGGATGGCGGCAGCTCCCGTTGGCGTTGGTGGCCCTAGGGGCTGCGGCGGCTCTCATCGGCGCCGACAGCCCTAGGGGCTGCGACAGAGGACGACGGCAGCTTCCGGCGGCGCCGGTGGCACTATGGGCTGCGGCGGCCCCCGTCGACGCAGGCGGCACTAGGGTTGCGGTGGCTCGAGACGGTAGCGGTCTGAGCACTTTGGATAGTAGATGCCTAGGAATCTGGTGAAGTAGAAGCCGATCCCTTCAGTTTGTGTCTAGTTGGCTAGTTTCGACTATACCACGAATGACGACGGTTGAGAGTGGGCTTATAAGCGGCGCATGACGTTAGCTTACCTGAAACTGATGAAGATGGCACAAATGGAGATTTGCATCAATGGCGCACTAGCGGCGGCAGCGACCAGTAGACTTCCACTCATCAAATCTGGCTGTTTCAGGAGAATGTGGCGGGAGGCAGAGAAGTAGGATGTGCTGAGGTCATTTGGTTTTCTTTTCTTTTTTGGTTGTGTGTCTCCTCCTTGTTGAGATGTGAGTCTAAGTACTCTTGTATTCTTTTGGCGGTGTATATCCTTCGTGGATATAGAGGCCGGATTAATGAAAATCCATTATCTAAAAAATGAAAGTCACTTAACTAAAGAAAAACCTATTGATTTCATGTTTGAAGACAATTAATTACTCGCTGTTAACGGCAACACATTGAGATGATTTTTTTTATGCCACCAGATACATCAGTGGCACATAACAACTACAATAGCTTCAAAACTCACAAAAATGAATCATCAAACAGAACTGTCCTGATAGTCGTAGCGAGCAGCAATAGCTTCAAAGGTTCAGAACGAATGTAAATCATTTTCAGTAGTACTGCACATGATATTTCAGAAACATCAGGTGGTCTCAACTCTTCAAATTGAACAACTGCTTCCTTGATCAAACGGTTGAGACGATTATTAGTACAAATTTATTAAGAAAAATTTAATACGTGTAGCAGTGCTCGTAACAAAATAAGATGTCTACGGTTAGACATCTACATACCAAGATCACCACCAGTGTCGACTTCCTAGTCAAATCTCTGTGCTTAAGTTGAGGGAGGAGCTGAGAGGATGCATGAGGTGCTGCCGGTGTGGGACAACGTATCCTATGCATACACCAAACCTCCTGCACTCATGCTGTGGAGATTATGGGTACCCAATACCCACACGGAATGGTTATCCGACTGGATATAAGGGATAGTTTAAGTCTATGGAATATGTAACGGATCATGACTTGGGTATTACGTTTCCTTGTATATTACGGAACGGCCTAAAGTCTTGGTTTGATGATATTGTAAAGTAAATTTAAGAAACCGATACCGTATTGGTTAAGATTTCTATCTTATAATCATGCCCCCCATCCTATATAAGGTGGGCACGAGGCCCTCTAGGGGGCATGATACAACTAGATCGTCAGATCTATACTACACCCGGCGGATTCAAATCCCTAAACAGGAGTAGGGTATTACCTCTCATTGAGAGGGCCTGAACCTGTTTAAATCCTTGTCTCCGCATCCATCTACTTTTAGGTCTCGTGCGCTACCCCCTTTTATTATTGCCGAATTCATGTTTCGACAGTTGGCACGCCAGGTAGGGTATCGTCGAGTTTTCCGTCAACAAGTGCGATGGAAACAATCTCAGGAATCGCCGACATCTTTTTTGGTCGAGGACAATCTCAATTAGAACTATGATTCTAATCGATCCCTGGTTTGTCATTTCAATATTTTATATTAGATTGATTTCTAATCATATATTGATTTACCCTCCGATATCATATTCGCATACATGCACTGGAGGTCGATGAGATCTGCCGACCGCCTCTGCACGACTCATCGTGCTGCAAGACTATCAAGCAAGCCGTCGGCTATGTATAGGAGACACACGGTGGAATCCACACGTGAAATACTCCAATTGCCGCAGGCTCCTGATGGTTTCACAGCATATAAAGAAGCAAGAAGGCAGACAGCATGCATACATACATGCATCGATTAATATCCATAATCATCTGCACTTTTTATTTGTTTCTAATACCAATCTCAATCTCAGTTCGATCTGTGATTTATTATTTTGCATGCACCACGTTTCCCGAGTCTGATTCTCTCTGACTTGGATTCGATCCGGACTCGGACCTGCGACCTATACGCACGAATGGCAGGAGATTGGTCCAATGATCTGCTTGTGCGGAATATGGATGCGTCTAATGTTCATGCTACAGGAGATCAATCGGCCAGTCAAACAACATATGCGTGCTGCATATATGCAAATATACATCCACATCATTAATTTTCTTGATACTAATTAGAGATTTTTTTTTTTGTCTCTTCGCATGTACTGTTGGAGCCACCGCCAAATTCGCCGTGGTTTCCATAGAACACGTCGGACGATGCCGCCGCAGACTAGTGTCTTCGACTACATGGTTGGTTGGCCACACCACCGTTGTTGGGCGTCTACATCTTCACCACTGGTCTGCCCTTGTCGCCGCCGACTGGTGTCTCCGCCTACACGGTTGGTTGGTCACACCACCATTGTTGGGCTTCTACATTCTTACCGCCGGCCTGTCTCCGTCGCCGCCGACTGGTGTCTCCGCCTACACGGCTAGCCTGTTATGCCGCCGTTGTTGGGCGTCTACGACCTCACCACCGGCCTGCCTCTGTCGCCGCCGACTGGTGTCCTCGCTTATACGGTTGGTTGATCACACCACCGTTCATGGGCGTTCACGTCTTCACCGACCGGCTCGCGTTCGTCGCCGCCGACTGGTGTCTCCGCATACACGGCTGGCCTATTATGCCGGCGTTGGTGGGCGTCTTCGCTTTCACTGTCGACTGCCTCCGTCGCCGTCGACTGGTGTCCTCGCCTATACGGTTGGTTGGTCACACCACCGTTCATGAGCGTCTACGTCTTCACTGACCGGCTTGCCTTTGCCGCTGCCGACTGGTGTCTCTGCCTACACGGTTGGCCTATTATGCCGCCGTTGGTGCGCATCTTCGCTTTCACCGTCGACCGCCTTCGTCGTCGCCGACTGGTGTCTTCATTGTTATTGATGGATGACTTTGTTCCTACATTGGCTACCTCTGCCATCACCAAGGGGAATATTACAAAGCTAAGTCATCATTAATTTTCTTTATATGATATTTTCCTTTTCCTCTGCCTCACTACATCAACTGGTTCGCCGTTGACTAGTGAGTCGGGGACTACAGATATTATATCATATTTTTCAACAATTTTCATAATATTTATCTTGATGGCGTGTGAAATAATCTGAGTACAAAAGTACCTATCGAGTTATGGAGTTACATCTACCTATGCTTTCCGTTTGGTTTGCCAATGGATAGTTGCCTTTGGGCCGATTCCTAGCACCCGGGGGCTCGTTGGATGGATCGAGTAACGCAAGGTGCTAAGTATTACTCGGAATAAATCAAAAGCATAGAGATAAAATAATTTATTTTTTGCTCTTAACAATTGCAAAAGTACCCGAGTAGTAAACTCCGATCCGTGAAACTTTGTTCCATTAATGACGAACTCATGTCACTCATATGCGTGTTTGGGAAGTGCCTAGGCCGACTCCCGGTGCTTGGGAGCTATGACTAGTCGGGCAGAGTGTTTAAACGTAAGGAGTCATCTGCTCGGGGAAACCAAAATTAACAAGAGGAGAAATACATATTTGTAAACATTTTAAAATACTTGAATTTTCCTCGAGTATTATATTTACATCAGATACTACTCATCCTATATGTTTGTTCTGCAGGATCCAGATCCAGATATGCATAATAGGAATTCATGGCTTTAAACCTATCTCCTACGCTTCAGGAATGGATCAGTCAAAACATCACCATCGGCTCGCCTTCGCCGCCGCTGGCTGGTGCCCTCGCCTATACGGTTGGTTGGTCACACCACCATTGTTGGGCGTCTACGTCTTCACCGACCGGCTCGCCTTCGCCACCGCTGGCTGGTGTCTTTGCCTGCACGGCTGGCCTATTATGCTGCCGTTGTTGGGCATCTACGTCTTCACCGACCGGCTGCATTCGCTGCCGCCAATTGGTGCCCTCGCCTATACGGTTGGTTGGTCACACTACCGTTGTTGGGCGTTTACGTCTTCACCGACCGGCTCGCCTTCGTCGCCGCCGACTTGTGTCTCCACCTGCACGGCTGGCCTATTTAACCGCCGTTGTTGGGCATCTATGTCTTCACCGACCGGCTCGCCTTCGCCGCCGCCGACTGGTGTCTCCGCCTGCACGGCTGGCCTATTATGCCGCCGTTGTTGTGCATCCTCGTCTTCACTGACCGGCTAGCCTTCACCGCCGCCGACTGGTGTCTCCGCCTGTACGGCTAGCCTATTATGCCGCCGTTGTTGGGCGTCTACGTCTTCACCGACCGGCTGCCTTCGCCGCCACCGGCTGCCTTCACCGCCTTCGACTGGTGCCCTCGCCTATATGGTTGGTTGGTCACACCACCGTTGTTGGGCGTCTATGTCTTCACCGAGCGGCTCGCCGCCTCGTATGACGCCAACTGGTGATATCGTCTTCACGGCCGGCCACGTCGCCGCCACCGCTAATAGGCGTCATCACCTTCAACAAAATTTGTCTACGTCTGCTGCCGACTGGTTTCTTCACTTCCTTGGCTGCATGATTCTGCCACTAGTTGTTGGCCTTATCGTCTTCACCGCCGGTCGTCTCGTCTGCTGTTGACTAGTGCCCTCGCCTCTATGTCTGGTTTATACCGCTACCACTACTGATGGACATCATCGTCTTCTATTGCCGACTGGTTATGCCGCCGCCGACTGGAGCTTTTATCTTCACAACTGCGCGTCTTCGCTATGGTTTGCTTCTGTTGCTGCCGACTCGTGTTCACTTTATCACGGCAATGCAACTTTGTCATCATAATGGAGCGACTTCACCTTCATTATCTTCAGCATTGGCAAACTCTATTGCCGCTACTTTGCAAGTTTTGCTACTTCACCAACCACGACGTCTACATGGGCCTCGACATCTCGGCACGCGTCGCGAAATTTGACGTCGTGCTAATCTACTACAAGTGGTTCTCCAATTTTCAAGAATTCTACTCGGACATCTTCAACACGTATCTTCACTCAAGTGATTGCTACTCGATGACAGACACCATCGCCTAATCTAGACACCATCGCGAAATGTGACGTCAATAGCTTTCATGGATAACAGACTCAAGTGATTAGACACGTATCTTCGCCCATGGTGTTTTCGCTTTCATGGCTAGCTTATTATGCCTTTACTGATGGGCGTCTTCGTCTTCTTCACCAGCTGTCTCGTCTGTCTCCGACTGATTATTTCGTCACCATGACTACACAACTCTATCGCTATTGCTGGGTGCCTTCATCTTCATTGTTAGTTGATCTGCCTACCGCCGACTGGTTTCCTCACCTCCATGGCTACGTGACTTCATCACCTTTGATTGGTGTCATTGTTTTTACCACCACCAACATCTTCGTCAGCTTTGATGGGTGATATCATCTCCATGTTAGTCATCTGGCCATTATGTCGACTGCATCAGCTATAGCCAATGGATAATTTTGACTACGACAGAACGACAAGCTATATGCTCAGGGGCTCATCAACTCAAGCGCGAGGATTATATCTTCAATTTGGACTTGTTCCGGATACATTTAACATGGATTCATGGTCATGAGTCGATCTCTTATGCTCAACGATTGGACCAATCATTATTCCCCGTAAGGGTTATCAACCGAATACTTGCGCCAGTCGGGATTCAATTTTTATATCTATTTTGGAGTATCCCATGAGGGACAATCACTCAGATCAGAAGCTATTAATATGAACTACACTTGGTCTATATCACCCGGAAGATTTATTACTCGGGAGCATGTTACATGCGTCATCCTTTAAAGGGTGTCGAAGGCATATTTTTTGGCCTAGGCCTAATATGTCTGCAGCCCATATTTTTAGGTGTGGCCTGCCACGTTCTTTTAGGGACTTAGGCATATTTTTTCTTAGGCAAAAGTGCGTGTGATCAAGTGCCCAATACCTTAAAATCCTTTTATACCACAGTTACTCAACTTTTTAGGAGTTGGTACAATGCATCTTAAAAGGTGTCAAACAGTAAAGCTTTATATAGCTGCCCCGCTGACTTTTTTATAGAAGTCAAGGTGTTGTTTGGGGTTTTTAAGCAATTGATTGGATACAATATCGTTGTTTTCTTGCCACAAGTGTGCACTTTTATTGACCAATATTATGGCTTAGGCTGATTATATATTATGGTCATTTTCCAGGCGGTTGGTGAATCCTTTTTGAGTTTATTTACTCGGATGTTACACCACATATGCCGTATATTTTTGGGTGTGGTGAAACTATGTGTCTTTTAGGGACTTAAGCACATCTGTTAAAGCAGTGTGCGCATGGCGTATGCCCAATACTTTGGAAATTTCTTTATTCACATCATTCAAGCTTTTTTATAGCTGTTTTGCTATGTGTATTTTCAATGATGTAGTCAAGTTTAGGTTGCTCGCATCAATTTTTACAAAGCAGTTGGTATATCACTTGGATCATGTTATTCGGGGATTCACACCGCATATGCTATGTATTGATATCAAGTCACTTGATTGATTACAATTATCAAAACCACTCGTTGGTTGGATTATTTATTCCTTGACTATATGCTTAGTTTGTTCAGCTAACCACATAGTCGGGGGCTACACCTATTAGGTGCATCCAGTCGATGCACCTGACTTTATTTTTCAGCCCTCCACAGTCTTCAGATTTGGTAAAAGTACTCGGGAAATCATGGCAAAGATGATTGAAGCACTCGATTTTGGAGTAATCTAGTTCGAGAGAAGAATATCTTTTCGACTGTGAAGGTCTCAGGGGCTACTGTGGAGATTATGGGTACCCCATACCCACACGGCATGGTTATCCGACTGGATATAGGGGATAGTTTATGTCTATAGAATATGTAAAGGATCATGACTTGGGTATTATGTTTCCTTGTATATTACGGAACGGCCTGAAGTCCTGGTTTGATGATATTGTAAAGTAGATTAAGAAACCGATACCGTATTGGTTAAGATTTCTATCTTGTAATCCTGCCCTCCATCCTATATAAGGTGGGCAGGAGGCCCTCTAGGGGGTATGACACAACTAGATCGTCAGATTTATACTATACCCGGTGGATTCAAATCCTCAAACAGGAGTAGGGTATTACCTCTCATTGAGAGGGCCTGAACCTGTCTAAATCCTTGTCTCCGTATCCATCCACTTTTAGGTCTCGTGCGCTACCCCCTTTTATTATTGCCGAATTCATGTTTCGACACATGCACTCGGCTGTTATAGGCCCTCCGATCGTGATCAGACGAATACGGTCTAAGCAGACGTGATTTTTCAGAAAACCGCCCGCATCATCTATACAAATTTACATCTGACCGTTTGCTTTCTTTCCTCTTCTCCGTACTCCCCAGATTGATCCCCATTCCCAAACCTTCAACTTCTCCGTGCGGAAGAAAGAATCGCCCCCACTGACGTGCCTACCGTTTCCTGTCGCGACTAACTGGTCTCTCTTCGCCGGTGTGTAGAGCCTGACGTGCAAGCAGCGGCAGCGCCTGTTTGAGGCCCTGTTTAGATTTCAACTTTTTTCTTCAAACTTTCAACTTTTCCGTCACATCGAACTTTTCTACACACACAAACTTCTAACATTTATGTCACATCGTTCCAATTTCTTCAAACTTTTAATTTTAACATGGAACTACACACTGCCTGAGGAAAAAAACATGGCATGGAGGCTGTCATGCCAAGAATAAGGTAGGTGATGTCCAATCAAGCAAACTAACGAGAGAAATTAAGAAATGGACACAAATCGTTATTCAATTTTCAGTGCCTTTGCAATCACGGACAATTTTGCAATCAGTTAACACAAAGCACAAATACTTGAATGGAGAACTTTTTTTTAACGAAAATAATGGAGAAATGCTCCGAGTGCATCGAATGCGGTCAGCAGGAGGCTTGCCATCGCGGCGACCACCACAACATAGATTCGATCTATAGCTGGCGACGAACCACGCGCGCAGCAAGCAGCAGTACGACCGTGCCGGTGGTGAAAGACGGCATCGAAGCGGCTGCGGCCTGACCTGGGCGCTACCCCACCGTTGCCTATAGGCCAGCTGTGCTCTGATGCTGCTTGAGTTCCGCCCAGTTCAATGTCTAGCTAGTTGCATGATTATATGAACACACTACAGGCGCCAAAACGCCAGTGATGCGGCCTGCCATCCTAGACGTGAGGATGGCCAATGGCCACTACAAGAAATATAACCTTTTGTGACCAATTTCTCGTGACATCATAGCTATTCTTTATTAGCATATTCCATTTTATGATGATTAGTATGAGATGGGGTGGCTTGGTGACAAAAAAAAGATGTTCGTTGTTAATACCAACTAGAAATCGTTATAAAGTATTTCAATGGAACATTGTGACGAATAATAATTTGTCATAAGGGGGACAAATAAAACGTAGATTTATATATTGCATTTCTAGAAAAATATATTAAGAGTTATTCTCTCCCTCCCTCAGCCCGTAGCCCCTCTCTCCCTCCTCGGGCCAGCTTCCCCTTCCCCTCCTCCCTTTTCAGGCCACCAGCCCAGCCGAGAAGTCTATATTGCCTCCCTTCTCTCAATTAATTTCAAAATATTAAAACTTCAAATCGAATTTTATCATACTAAATGAACTTATGTGAAAAGGTTGTCAAAAACAAAGTTGTATAACTTATTGAGATCTGCCAATTTTATTTTGATTATTTCTCCATCTGAGTTTGATTGACCTATATAAAATTTGAATTTTAAATTATGACAACTTCAAATAACATTTTCAAATACTAAATGGTTTCAACTGAAAAAGTCATCAACAACAAAGTTGTATAAATCATCAATATCTACAACTTCTGTTTTGGTCATTCTGCTATATGACTTTGTTTCAATAATTTGAATTTGAATTTCAAATTATGAAAACTTCAAACAATATTTTCAAATACTAAATGATTTCAACTGAAAAAGTCATCAACAACAAAGTTGTATAACTCATCAATATCTATAACTTTTATTTTTGTCATTTCTTCATCCGAGTAAGTGATAGTAATATTGTTCACAAAATTTACACTTCTCTCTTATAATTTATGAAACCATATGGGAGATATGTAAAATTTGTGAACAATATTAAAATCGTTTTATCGGATGAACAAATGACCAAAATAAAAATTGTAGATCTAGATAGATTATACAACTTTGTTATTGATAACTTTTTCAGTTGAAGTCGTTCACTAATAAAAAACTTTATTTGAAGTTCTTAAACTTTGAATTTCAAATTTCAAATTGTTCACATAGTCAGATGGAGAAATGACCAAAATAAAAATTCATCTCGATGAGTTCTACAACTTTGGTTTGGGTGACTTTTCCATTTGAAATAATTTATTAACCCTAATTTTTGTTCGAAGTTGTCAAATTTTGAAAATTCAAAATTTGAATTGTTCAAATGAACTTATTTGTAAAAAGGACCAATACAATTTTGTTCTTTATGATTTTTGCGTGCGTCGACTTCCTGCCACATGGAGAGGGAGAAGGTTTGGGGATGGGGATCGATTAGGAATGAGCACGGAGAAGAGTAAAGAAGGTAAGGGGTCATCTGCAAATTTGTATGGAGGATGCGGGCGCTTTTCTGAAAAAACACCTCACCTAGTCACCTAGATCGTATCCGTTAGATCAGGATTGATGGGTATATAACAGCCGAGTGCATGAGTGCACGAGGTTAGATGTGTGCATAAGATACGTTGCCCTGGTGTGGAGGCCGATGAAGGTAGCATGTGTTGGACCCCTTAACCATTGGAGCCAACTTTTCTATTTTGGGCCAGCCCATTTACCCATTGAAGCCAATTTTGTTGGATGGGTCAATGAGTCCAGCGGGTTGGCCCTACCACGCCCATCCCTACTGGTCAAGTGGTCGTTATATGTTGCCACACCATTCACCACTTCTAAGAAGTAGGCTAGGTCGATATCTACCCAGTGACCCAATCCACAAAGGAATAAGTTCACCGGAGGTCCCTCAACTTAACAGCGAGATTTTTTGAGGTCCCTCAACCACAAAACCAGAAATGTTCACCCCTAAACTCACTCAAACCATTCAAAGGAGGTCCCATCGCAGTATTTGCGCCCTGTTTTACTGACGTGGCATCCAGTCAGCAAAAAATATAAAAAAAATATGTGGGGCCCACATATAAGTGAGAGAAAATGGTGTAGGCCCCACATCTCTCCTTTCTTTTCTTTTTCTCTTCTCTTCTCTCCTTTTCTCGAGCAGGCGCGGCGGTGCGTGAGACGGCCGGGGGCAGAGAGTGGGGGCGGCGGTGGGAGAGGGGGAGAGAGACAGCCGACGCGATGGCGAGCTCGGAGGCGCTCTGTGCTGCCGTCGTGCGCATCATCGCCGCGTGGCTAGAGCGGTCTGAGCTGCCGCTGGGGCGGGAGGTGGTGCGCCACATGCTCGACGTCGACGGGCACACGTGGAGCGTGCATCGCGCCAAGGCGAACTGGTTCCGCATCATGGGGGTGCTCACCTGGGCTGTCGGGCTCGCGCGGTGGCTCGACGGCGTGCAGCGGTGGCGCAGCCCGTTCCACCACCGTTCTTGTCCACATCCTCTACCTCATCCTCGTCTGGTAACCGGAGCTGGTCGTGCCCACGGCGTAGCTCTACGTCTTCCTCTTCGACATCTGGTACAACCGGTTCTAGCCGCGCGACCCCGCCGGCATAGATACGCGGCTGTCGCAGGCCGACACGGTGGAGCCGGACAACCTGGAGGAGTAGTTTGACGCCGTGCCGCCGCCGGAGGTGTTCCGGGCTTGCTACGAGAGGTTGTGGACACTGGCGGGGCAGGAAGGAGACAACGGTGTAGGGGATTGGCCGATTGGGGCTTACGGTGAGGGTTTTGGCTGAAGTAAGGACGAGCGAGGCGGCGGCACGGAAGGGAGGGCCACCTCGGGAGAGCGGGACGTTGAGGACGCCGGTCCACCGGTCGATGCCACCCCCTCCACTGCTGACTCAGGCGAGGCCGTACTCGCCGGAGTTGGTACGAGGAGTAGCCGACAAAACATGGGGCCGACATCATGTCCCGTCGGCGCCCCCTCTCCTGCGGGTCTCATCTCCCCCTCTCCGACCGGCACCAGCTGCTACCGCCGGCGCATCCTCTCCTGCCGCTCCTCTCAACTGCCTAGCTCGCCATCGCGTCAGCCGTCTCTCTCCCCCTCTCCCGCCGCCGCTACCCCTGCTCTGCCACCGGCCGCCTCACGCCCCACCACGCTTGCTCGAGAGAAGGAGAGAAGATAAGAGAAAAAGAAAAGGAGAGATGTGGGGTCTACACCATTTTCTCTCACTTACATGTGGGCCCCACATATTTATTTTTTTATTTTTTTGCTGACTAGGATGCCACGTCAGCAAAACCGGGCGCAAATACTGGCATGGGATCTTTTTCGAATGGTTTGAGTAAGTTTAGGGGTGAACATTTCTGGTTTTGTGGTTGAGGGACTAAAAAAATCTCGCTGTTAAATTGAGGGACCTCTGGTGAACTTATTGCATCCACAAAACATGAAGCAAAAACATCGTGGGTCAACCTAACAAAATTTGATGGGCCATCATGGGTCGACCCATGTTGATCCGCTGGCTCGACCCATATATCCATCAAACCACTATATACAAGATTCCACATCTTATACGCGTAGTACACACGATAAATATCGTTTCGTATGGCTAATCTGTGATGATTTTTTTTTGCTGTATTGATCTATTATAATTATGAATTGTCTGACTTCACATCATTGCTGCTTCGCGAGCAATGAGAAGAGCAAGAACAGACAGGATGGGTCGACCCACGAAGGGATCGTGGGTGAGTGAGTGGATGTGCCATATTGGATTTGTTTGTCGAGATGACCCATGCCCCGGAACTCACCACACTGGGATTGGCACCATTGGGTCAGAGTGTCAGACCTTGGGTCGACCCAACCCAATCCATGTGCATCCCTAGTTCTACCCCCCGTTTACTTCTCAAAATTTTTTTTCCAAAAACATCACATCAAATCTTTAGACACATGCATAAAGTATTAAATGTAGATTAAAAGAAAAACTAATTACACAGTTAGGGAGGAAATGACGAGACAAATCTTTTGAGCCTAATTAGTCCATAATTAGCTATAAGTGCTACAGTAATCTATATGTACTAATGACAGATTAATTAGGTCCAAAAGATTCGTCTCGCGGTTTACAGGCGAGTTATGAAATTAGTTTTTTCATTCGTGTCCAAAAACCTAACCCGACATTCGATCAAACATACGATGTGACGGCTAAAATTAGTTTCGCTTTTGACGGAAGCAGTGGCCTCGATCTTACATACCCTCGACAGGGATCTGACTATTTGAGGACCCGTCGGGACAAGACAGGACTATATTTTGCTTTAGATTTTGTGGTCAGGGTCGTTCAATCCGATGCATCAATCTTGGCAACCCCAATTAGTACATTACAGTTCGTGCGAATAAAATAAGAAAGAATTCAGCGGGCATATACTACTTCCGTCCCAAAATAAGTGCAGCCGTAAATATCCGTGTCCAACATTTGACCGTCTATCTTATTTAAAAATTTATGAAAAATTTAAAAACATTTAGTCACACATAAAGTGCAAAACTACACTTATTTTGAGATCGGAGAGAGTACAGCTTATATTTATCAAGTCTAAATTTTGGTACAACTAATTCCAACATTACAATGTTTTGTCGTGTCTTGTTCAACAGAAAACAGTGTAAAGCAAAAAAAAGAATTCACAGTGAGCTAATGCGATCCGCTCACCATGAACTGGCACACATTTTCGGCTACTGATTACAGTGTAACATAACAGCCAAAATCAGATCAAAGCTGGCAAATTAGTTCAAGGCGGCCGAGCGAGGACTGCACCCTGACCGTTGGATCCATCAAATAAAAATTTAGCGGTAGTGACGACGAACACTCACACTCACACTCAAACCAGCCGCACGCACGCCGCAGCTGCACGTCACTGGGTCATAGTAGAGAAGCCGCCGCGAATTGCCCCGAGCAGCCTCTGCAACGCGGCGTACGACGAGCCGCCGCCCGGCGCCACGGCGTTCCGGCACACGGCCTTCATCTCCGCCGCCTTCTCCCTCGCCTTCCTCCCCACCTCCGACGCGTCGTCCATCAGCGACCTCACCGCGCGCTCCAGCTCCGCCGCCTCCACGAAGCTGTCCCGCCGCTTCCCGTCCACCCCGAGCGGCACGGCCACGCCCATGTCGCGCACCAGCTCGAACGCGTTCAGGCGCTGCTCCGCGTACAGCGGCCACGGCACCAGCGGCACGCCGTGCCACAGGCTCTCCAGCGTCGAGTTCCACCCGCAGTGCGTCACGAAGCCGCCGATGGCGGCGTGGGCGAGGATCTCCTTCTGCGGCGCCCACGTCGGCCACACGAGCCCCCTCCCCTTGGTCCTCTCCAGGAACCCCTCCGGGAGGAGCTCGTCGAGGCTCGCGTCCGTCGGGTGCACCGTGCCGGCGGCGGGCGGGCCACGCAGCGCCCACAGGAAGCGGTGGCCGCTGCGCTCGAGCCCCGCGGCGACCTCGCGCGCCTTCGCGGCGTCGAACCAGCCCATGCTGCCGAAGCAGAGGAACAGCACCGACGCCGGCGGCTGCGCGTCGAGCCACCGGACGCAGCGAGCGTTCGACGACGGCTTGTCCTCGAGGTCGAGCACCGGGCCGATCGGGTACAGCGGCGGCGCCGTTCGTCCCGGCACGCAACGGCCGTCGGCGATCGCGGCGAGGAGGGCCGGCTCAAGCTCGGCCACTGTGTTGATGATGATGCCGTCGGCGTCCATGAAGCGGCGGCCGTGGTAGACGAACCACTTGAAGTTCGGGCTCTCCTTGCGTCCCATGAACGCGGGAAGGGAACCAGCGGGCACCGGCGGCAACCCGGGGACGTCGACCGTGCCGTCGAACTCCTCGAAGTCGACGGGGACCTCCTCCTCCAGCGCCGGCAGCCGCAGCATCAGCGCGAGCAACGCGGCGGTGGACGTGAAGTACACGTACGTCGGGACGCCGGCCTCGCGGGCCGCGTCGAGCACGCCGGTGGCGAAGAAGTCGACGACGAGCGCGGCGGCGCCCAGCTCCGCCGCCGCGGCCCTCACGTGGGGCGCCTGCAGCTGCATGTACCGCGACTTGAACTCCTGCACGTTGCCGGCGGCGCAGCCCATCGGCGGCGGCTCGACGGCGGGGAGGCGGTGGAACCGGACGCCGAGCCCGGATGCCTCGACGCGCCCGACGTGCGCGTCGACCTCGGCAGCCGACTCGGACGTCGCCGGGCGGACGACCAGCACGGTGACGGTCACCGCGGGGCCCTCGCCGTCGCCCCGGCCGCCGTGAGCGAGCAGCCGCTTGCCGGCCTCGATCAGCGACATGAGGTGGCCGGAGCCGGCCTCGGGGAGGAGGAGGACGTTCGCGCTCGCCATCGCCATTGCTTTGGCCAAATTGATCAGCGGCACGACGACGACAGACGACACTGTGATACACTGCTCAGGCAGGCTGTATTGTAGCAAAGCAAGCAGGCAAAGATAGTGTCCGATCATGTGCAATTTATGCTATGTCATGTCTGCTACATCAGATGAACAGTGGATTAGATCTGGCTAATTAAGGCAAAACAACGGCGCCTATATTATTAGGTAAGATCTCACTGATATGTGATACATTACTCAACAAACGTACGTACATATTTAAATTCAACGTATTCAAGTTAAGAAAAAGAATAAATATGCATGTGATATATCATTCAACAAATATACAAGTTTAAATTGTGAGTACACATTAACTTGCTATAGTTTTATTAGCTCTTTTTGTTACAACTTATAGAAGTTGAATTTTGAATTGTATATCTGTAAAGTGATATATATAATATTAATTTACCATGTTAATTTTGTTAAATTTTTTTGTAACTATTTAGACGACATGTAAACAATGAGACGGAGAGTTTAAAATTTATTCCCACGTCATCACAATACAGCTACAAACAGCAGTTCTACAATACCTTACCCTCTAATAGGTGATTCACACAGCAGTTGACAAGACTGACGACATCATGTAATATATATATATTTAGATCTATATCTTTATCAATAATAATACTTTACGAGTTTTAAATTGATGCAATAGTATAGATTGACCACCACTTTGTTTTGCAACCACGAATATCTCGCACGTCCTTAGAGACAGAGATCAACAACAAATTCCCTAGCCTCAATAAAATTATATTAAAATTACGTTCACATATACATAACATTATTAGGTACATCAGGATTTTAAATTGTAATAGGTGGTAGCATGCTGCATGCTCCCACAACACCACACCATTGATATTTGCCTATTATTTTACTTTTAGTTCTGTTAGAGCGTGTACAATAGCAGGCTATTAACCTATTTTAATGAGAGAAAAAAATGAGAGAATAGTAGCGGGCTACAAATCTATAGCCAACTACAGCGCGGACTTCAAGACGTAATGTGTGTATGACAGGTGGGACCATGTACTAATTGTATATAGTAAGCAACTATTGTATGAATTATTTATTAAATTGGCTATAGATGATTTAGAGCTAGTAGTGGGCTATACTATTACACTTACTCTTAGTCAATCAAACCATATATAGTATTGGGTGAACACCTCCACATCTATTTTATCAACGGCGTTTGTTACACGTGCTGACGTGCATGCTTAATAAGTTAGCATGCTGTCCCTTTCTCCAGCGTCGCAATCAGATCAGGCACCACGGTATCACATACAGATAGGAATGCATGTGTCCTGTGCTGTGAGCCTAGGCAAACTCTTTTTTTTTTTTCAAACATGGTGCAAATGCAGACTCTCAGAATGCGCGTACACTGATCTCAACGCATACACGTACATCCTACCTTTATTATCAACTTTGGAAGACTGGACCAGCATATATTAAGATTTACGAAATCACCATGAGCGCCTCACTAACTATCAACAGATACATCACTTACCACTGAAAAAATAATTAGTTGTAAATGCGAGCGCTCGTGATAAGTCTAGGACTTGTACCTAAAATCACTCAATTGGAAATTTGATTGTGAATATAAAAATACTATTTAGAGTTTAATTAGTTGTTTTTTACAACTTGTACAAATTAAATTAGAACTGGCATGTCTGTTGGGTATCTACCTTATCTTTTTTTTTTGAATTGTTTTCATAATAATTATTTAGTTGGAATACAGTAAATAATGAAATTTGCTCGAGTGATTAGAATCTTTTTCCAGTGAGGGTGTGCTTAGTTCCATGCCAAAATTGAAAGTTTGAAGAAAAAAGTTGAAAGTTTATATGTGTAGGAAAGTTTTAACGTGATGGAAAAGTTGGAAGCTTGAAGAAAAAGTTGGGAAGTAAACAGGGCTGAGCCAGTTCTTATATGTCAGAAGGAACCTGTTAGTCTGCAAGATGATTAGGCCATCCACTGCCTTGATTATTATGGTTTGTTCTCCTACCAAGGATATAAATCCGGGGAAAGGGACGCAGATCGAACCGGTGCACAAAATTGTCCAATCTAAACTTATAGTTGTGTACGAAATATTAAGTGTGCTTAACAAACCGACCATTAATTTTATATAGGGACACATATCCATCGCTAGCTAGCTGTATATACGTCTTCATTATGAAGCTAATTACCGCTGGTTATTCTAGGCTAGCTAGCTAGCGTTGTGTTGCTTTGAAGATGCTTCTATTCTTCTGTCTCAAGCTTTTGTACAATTGATCGCCCGATCCGTATCATATCGTGTAGAAGGCTGACTCGAAAACTTTTGGTGTGTCAGGGAATCAGCCGGCCTGTTCATGTGGCACTATACATGATGCATGCTGCGTTAGAATGCAAGTGCTGGTTGGTGTTAAGACATGTCATGACACGGCGATCTAGCTAGCTAGCACGGAGAACCAATGCATACGGTGGTCTAAGGTCTTCCCTAGCTAGCTAGGTTCGGTTCTCACTGCACCGGCCGGTTGGGACCCCTATCCATACCATTTTCCCTTTCATTTTACGTACTAACCCTTGTGTTTCACGAGTTATTATCATATCATTACTAATATTCTACTAAAACATTAAAATGTCAGTATTTATGTTAGTTAATTATAACTTGCTAATTGTTGATAATCCATTACTGGTATCGTACTTAATTAGTAATTCTGAATTAATTCTAGAATCATTAAATTTTGAAAACTGAAAACTAATTAGTCCCTGCTGAGTTTCCTTTTACTCGATACGTGTCTAAAGTGCGTTCTGATAACACTATCCACCTATTCAACAGTTAAATCTTTCTGTTTAATGTGGGATCATCAGTGTGCAATTAGTAGTTGGACATAAAGATATTTTTTCTAACATCATGTGTTAATGTTTTAGTATTAGAAAGATCAAATTCAATATTTCTGCTCGGGTTTAACCACAATTTTAAATTTCACATTATGACACAAATAAAAATGTTAGTACAAAGTGGCATGCAAAAATCATTTGATCTTTTTTTAATAATAGAATAAATCTGACCATTGCTTCAAAGAAACTACAACCCCCCCAACACACACACACACACACATATATATATATAGAAAAACTATTCTACGGGTATAGAATAGCTATTCTATACCCCCCCTCCCTCCCAAGGGTCAAACCTACCTCCCCTCCCTTTTAAAGGCTCAAAACCCACCTCCCACCTCAGTCAAAGGTCAGTCAAAGGTCAGTCAAAGCACCCCCACATCGGTCAAAGCCCGGTCAAACTGCCTACCAACTCCCCCACCACCCACCTCTTCCCAGCTCTCGTCTTGCGGAACAGTGCGGTAACGCGACAGTCATCGTGCAGTAACGCTGTGTCTTACGTGCAGTAACAACACTCAAATTTAGTTGAAATATAGTCATGATGGATCTACTTTTGATAAGCACTTTTTTCTAACATCATGATGCAAACGGTTTTAAAAAATCATACATCACATAAGAGATATTATTATTCGAAGCTTGGGTTTTTTTTATCTTAACTCTCCACAAGTAGTAATACTATAGCATTACTACTTGTTACTACTATCTGTTATCTGTTACTACAATCCCATCGTGACGTTACTGTAAGTGTGAAGTAAAGACCATAAGTTTTGTAGTAACAATGCGTCTTACTGCAATTTATAAATAGTGTTACTGCATAAACTGTGGTAACATGTACCTGCCATGTAGTAACACTTCCACTTTGTGCGGTAACAAGTATATTTAGCACGTGAGACTTTTAACCCATATTTTTCTTTTGATTTCTGGTTTACTATAATATCACCAAGATGTTACTGCCAAAGGTGCAGTAACGTTCTATATGTTCTACAGTAACAATGTGTTTTACTACAGTTCTTAGATTGTGTTACTGCATAAACATGCGGTAATGTATAACTGTCAGGTGGTAACGTGTATCTTCTGTGCAATAACACTTTCACTTTTGTGTAGTAACAAGTATAAAATTAGCATTTGAGACTTTGAATCCATATATTTTTGTTTCAATTCCTGATTTACTGCAATTCACCATAATATTACTGTCAGAAGTGCAGTAACATCATATACATGCATGCAGTAACACTATATTGGAGGGAGGAGACCGGTTTTCTTAAAAAGATGGAGGAAGAACGGTTTCTTGAGGAGGGGAGTACGTAGATGCATTTTGAAGTTTAATCCTCCGCATGCAGTAACACTATAGCATCATTGTGAAAATGGTTTTAAAAAAATAATACATAACTTGTGAGATATTGCTTTTCAAATATTGGCATTTTGAACTTTAACACTCCATATGCAGTAACATAGTATGTAATTTGCAGTAACATGCGTATATACATGTAGAAATATGGTTTTACCAAATGTATAAAATTGTTCAAAACACTTCTACATCAATCAGACCTCGCTCAAAGCTACCTACAGACTTTACCTATAGCCCACCTATTCGATCTTTATCTTGTAAAAATGACATAGTAAAACTACAATTATCGTGCAGTAACATAGCTACTTGAAAGTGGTAACATATACCTATTATGTAGTAACACTTCTACTTTTGTGCAGTAACAAGTATATGGTTAGCATGTGAGGCTTTAACCCATATATTTTTATTTCAATTCCTGGTCTACTAAAATTTTACTATGACATTACTGCCAAAAGTGCAGTAACGTCCTATGTGTTATACAGTAACGTCACATGTTACTGTACTTTTATAACAATGTTACTACTAGAGCATAGTAACATGTTATGAGTTTTAATAGTGAAAGATATTAGAATTAATAATCATATTACTTTCTCACAAAATTCTTGAAACAAATAGCATAATTAGATGAATTGGTTAGAAGAATGTGCTTTGAACTATGAGGTCATGGGTTTAAGTCTTGAATTTGGCAATTTATTTTTTATTGTCCTAGAAAAGAGGAAAAAAAATATTTCAGGGAGAAAAAAACAGAAAAAAAACGAGAGAGATCGGGAGGAGGGAGGGGAAGGAGAGATCAGGAGGGAGGGAGGGGGAGCGAGAGAGATAGAATAGTCTCACCCTATATATGTATATATGTATATGTGTGTATATATATATATATATATATATATATATATATATATATATATGTGTATGTATACGTATATATGTATGTATATATATATGTATATATATGTATATATGTATATATATATATGTGTGTGTGTGTGTTGTATTTATTAAAACAGCTTTGAATGGGGGCACCACGTTTGCTGTGGGAGTTAGAAATTCCCACATTAATTGGAGAAAAAGAAAAAAAAAGAAAAAGAGAGTCCAAGTAGAAGTACAATATAAAAATAGCTGAAATTCGGAATTAAACATAAGCAATATTGAATAAGCAATATTGAAAGAAGTTTTCATATAAGAGCCCAATACGAGATTAATGAAAATTCGAAATAAAAATAAAATAAAATCCAAAATTAGAAAATGAAAGGAGAGTCCAAGTAGAAATACAATTTAAAAATAACTAAAATTCGGAATTAAAAATAATCAATATTGAAAGAAGTTTCCATATAAGAACCCAATACGAGATTAATTAAAATTTGAAATAAAAATAAAATAAAATCCAAAATTAGAAAAGAAAATGAGAGACCAAGTAGGAATACAATTTAAAAATAGCTGAAATTCGGAATTAAAAATAAGAAATATTAAAAAAAGAGTCCATATAAGAACCCAATACGAGATTAATTAAAATTCAGAATAAAAAAAATAAATCCGAAATGAGCAAAAGAAAATAAAAGAAGAGTTCAAGTAGGAATACAATTTAAAATTAGCTGAAATTGGAATTAAAAATAAGCAATATTGAAAGAAGAATCCATATAAGAACCCAATACGAGATTAATTAAAATTTAGAATAAAAAATAAAATAATATCTAAAATTAGAAAAATTAAAAGAGATTTCAAGTACGAATACAATTTTGAAACAACTGTACATCTCCACGTCGCTGATGGCCATGATTATCATCTCCTCTGATCTGCTTCATTGAAGAAGTACCACTGTTGCTTGGGGCACCTGGATGCGCTTACCTAGACCTCCTCGCTCCTGTCCTGTCCTCCTCGACCGCCCCATCGTTGTTGTGTGGGGAGAGAGAGAGGAGAGAAGAGGGGATATAAGGCAACAATGAAGGAGAGGCCGTGGTGAAGTAGAAGCATAAGAAGCCCAACGGCAGGAGAACTCATAGTCGGGTGGATATTATGGTGCCCTCATCCGCTGCTAGGGGTGTTGCTGGGGGAGCTACCATCATTGGAGAGAGAGAGAGAGAGAGAGAGGAATGGGGAGAGTAGACAATTTCACTAGTTGCACCGCTGAGCTCACGTAAGAGGCTGCCACTTAGTCGTATTCTTCTTATTGGCCTACTGCATTTTTTATTATTAATTGAGAGTATGACATGTAGGTCCTTCCTATGTTTAATTTGTTTTTAACTAGAATGTCACATAGGCAACACGTAGAAGAATAGGTCAAAGTACCATGTTGGTGCCATATAGGGTGAAACCGTTGTCAAAGTCATTCAGTGGGGTAAATTAAACCGGATTTAACAATAGAGAAAATTCGATCAATAGCATAGGAAAGAAAGCGGTACCAAAGAAAGCGGTACCAAAGAAAGCGGTAGCAACAGGGCATACATAGATGAGAAGGTGGATTGGTTTGATAATGTTGAGGCAAAAACTTGGTGTGCTATTAGTTTAGATGGTTTCTTAGAAATGCTTGGGTATGATAAGAGTCCAGGCTTCAAGGTATATTGGTTGCTACCAGGCAAAACTCTTGAAGATGGTCTTAGGGTGATAGAAACACAGGCAGACTTTGAAGTAATGGCAAAGGTGGTTGACAGGGCAAACAAATTTGTGATTTATTTTGATCAGGATGATACAATTGCTGGTGTAGACTGGGATGATGTAGTTTCTCATCCTATTTGCCAGCTTCCCAAAGTGATGAGTCCTGGGAAGAAGTCAGTGGCTGAGAAGGCAAAAGGGAAGTTGTTTGAGGTAGTGGGAGAGAGTGATAGTGATGATAGTGCCAGTGATTCTGATTATGTTGACAGTGACTATGATTTGTCTGATTCTGATGATGACTTGTATGTGGACAATATTGATGTGGAGGTAGAAGAATTAACTGGAAAGAAGAAAAGGAATAGTAAGAAAGCTAGAGGCAGTGAACTGAAGGGCAAAGAAATAGTAGTTTGTACAAATTCAGAGGGAGATGATGAGGACTATGACACTGATGAAGGCTTGGAGGCAGCTGATTCTGATGGGGATGAAAGTGGCGTTAAGTTTAAGTTTAAGTCATTTAGTAAGGAGGATGTCAATAATCCAGTGTTTAAGGTGGGCATGGTTTTTTCCTGTGTAGAGTTGCTTAGGAAGGCAATCACTGAATACAGTATGAAGAATAGAGTTAATATAAAGCTTCCTAGGAATGATCAGCAAAGACTTAGGGCTCACTATGCAGAGGGTTGCCCTTGGAATTTATATGCTTCAAAGGACAGCAGAGCTAATGCTTTCATGGTGAAGACCTACAATGAAGAGCACAAATGCCAGAAGGAATGGATCTTGAAAAGGTGCACTGCCAAATGGTTGGCTGGAAAGTACATTGATGCATTTAGAGCAAATGAGAAGATGACATTTGGTGGTTTTGCCAAGACAGTGCAGCTGGAATGGAATCTGACACCATCTAGGAGCAAACTTCAGAGAGCTAGGAGGTTGGCTTTCAAGGCCATATATGGTGATGAGATCAAGTAGTACAACCAGCTTTGGGATTATGGGGCTGAGCTAAGGAGGTCTAATCCAGGCAGTTGTTTATTCCTGAACATTAGTGATGGCTACTTTGGCACATTGTATATGTCACTTGATGCATGCAAAAGAGGGTTCTTAAAGGGCTGCAGACCTCTTATTTGTTTGGATGGGTGCCACATAAAGACAAAATTTGGTGATCAGATTTTGACAGTTGTTGGAATTGATCCAAATGATTGCATATATCCTATAGCATTAGCTGTTGTTGAGACTGAATCTCTAAGCTCTTGGAGGTGGTTTCTACAGACCCTGAAGGAGGATCTAGGCATTCATAATACTTATCCTTGGACAATAATGACAGACAAGCAGAAGGTAGTTCTCTAAGCTCTTGATTTATTTCTTCTAAATGTCACCAAACTGTTTTGTGTTAATTGTTGTTCTTGGCTTGTGCTTGATTGCAGGGTTTGATTCTAGCTGTGCAGCAAATTTTTCCAGACTCAGAACACAGATTTTGTGTTAGACACCTCTACTCCAACTTTCAAGTTCACTTCAAAGGTGAAAATCTGAAAAACCAGCTCTGGGCATGTGCTAGGTCTAGTTCAGTTATAGACTGGGTGGCAAATATGGAGGAAATGGTTGGTCTCAATCAGGATGCACATGATTGGTTGAAAAAAATGGAACCTAGTACATGGGTTAGAGCATATTTTAGTGACTTCCCAAAGTGTGATATACTCTTGAACAAGAGTTGTGAGGTTTTTAACAAATACATCTTGGAGGCTAGGGAATTACCAATGTTAAGTATGTTGGAAAAGATTAAGCAACAGTTAATGACTAGGCACTTTAACAAGCAGAAGGAGGTTGCAGAACAGTGGACAGGTCCTATATGCCCCAAGATTAGGAAAAAAAGTGCTAAAGAATGCAGACCTAGCTAACACATGCTATGCTCTTCCAGCTGGCAAAGGAATCTTTGAGGTTCACGATAGAAACTTTAAGTACATTGTTGATATCAATGCAAAACATTGTGATTGTAGGAGGTGGGATCTCACTGGGATACCTTGCAGCCATGCAATTTCTAGCCTCAGATATTAGAGAATCAATGCTGAGTTAGTATTGCCAGCTTGTTATAGTGTACAAGCATTTTCAAATGCATATGAGTTCAATATTTGACCCTGTCAAGACACAGCTAAATGGGAAAAGACAAATGGGCCACATGTGAAGCCTCCTGTCTATGAAAAGAAAGTTGGCAGGCCAACAAAGTCCAGGAGGAAAGCACCACATGAGTTCCAGGGAAGGCATGGGCCAAAAATTAGCAAGCATGGTGTGGAGATGCATTGCAAGTACTGCAATGAGGCAGGCCACAACCAAAGGGGTTGCAAGTTGAAAAAAGCTGGACTCAGGCCCAATCAGCAACCAAAGAAGTCTATTCAAAACCCTGAAGTCATCACAACAGAGGTAATGCCATCTTTTATTCAATGATTTCCTTCTAAAATCAAAACTTTACATTTACCATGTCTTCTCTGTAGGTGCAATCTCAATCTCAGGTGCAAACTCAGTCTCATGTTGAATCTCAGTCCCAGCAGTTGCTGACACAGGTTAACAATGCAATGGTATCTCAGATGTTTGAGGAGTCCTCCCAAGTTACTTAAATGAACTTGGCACCTGGGCCTCTGCCTGACAACCAATTTGTCATGGCAAACCAACCAACAGCCAGGCCAATGCCTCTAACCACAGCAACAAAGGAAGGAAAGCTGAGAACAACAAAAAGAAAGGCTGCAGGTGATGGTCCTGGAAAGAGAGCTACCAAGAAGAAGTAGAACTGCTGATAGAACTGCATAAGAGCTAGGCTAGAGAGCTATCAGTACTTTCTTTTGTAATGACAAATGATAGTGTCAATCTGATTATGGTTGCCATGTCTCCTTTAGTAATTATGGAAGAAATGGCTGACATCTTTTATTTTGTAATGCCAAACTGAATCCAGGCATTAACTACATCTTTTCTGTTCTGGCTACATATTCTCTGAATGCAATTTCTGATTATGGCTTAAATTTCTCATTCTGTCTTAATTTTGCAATGCTCTACTATCATTGTCTGAACTTTGAAAAGTTCTACTGTTTGATGTGCACATGTATTATTCTGAGCCATGCATGTGCAAATGAACTATAGATTCAACAGAGACTGATGGATGTGCACATTATTTGTTCAGTGCAAACATAAGAAAGTTAAAAACTTCATCCAAAATTCAGAATTGAAATCTAACATTGCTCATTCATAGCACATTGCACATTGCACTTCATTTGAAACATCACATTTTTTTTCTGCATTGTTTTTCCTGAATACAAATTCACTTCACATAGCACATTGCACATACATCACTTAAACCACAGAACAATGCAAATACACAGTAGCAGACCAACTAAACACACACCACCAGCTTGGATTAGCTTCAACAACACCATCATCTTGGTCAAAATGAAAATCATATTTTCCAGCTGTTTGAAATGTCCAACATCGAGTTCCTTCTTGAATTCCTGAGCACTGCTCTTCTTCATCTCATCTCCATCCTTCATTTTGGCCTCTTTCAGCAACTCTGCACATGTAGCTTCATCAATGAAGCCACTCCTCTTCAGGAATTTGATGTAGGCTTCCTCCCAATACCAGAAATTACAACCACTTCCATCCTTCTATACATTTCACAGATTGCAACATGTAAATTTCAAGAAAAATGACAAAAATCCACAAAGGGCACTTTATCAGAGGCAAGAGATTTACCACGTGGTCTGGGCATGTGAAGAAAATGCGACCTCGATTAGCTTCCGTGGTCGCGGTTAGCTCCAAGATCTGCTTCACCCCGCATGAAGGGCACTTAATCAGCGGGATTGAGGGCCTCCTCCTCCTGCGACTTGAGTGGCTCGAGCTGCTTGCAAAAGCCATGCCAACGACGATGAACACACCTCGGTCGAGTGCCCTCCCTCGCCGTTGACTCTCAGCCGGAAGCCCTCCCTCGCCGTCGACTCTCAGCCGCCCTCCCACGCCCTCACTCACCGTCGACTCTCAGCCACCCTCCCACTCCCTCACTCGTCGTCTAGAGGAGAAGAGAGCAGAGAAGAGAGCAGAGAAGAGAGGGCTAGGGTTTGGAGAATTCGAGGGAACTGAGGGGCTTAGATGAAAAAGTGCACGGTGCGGGGCAGTGCGGTGTGGCATCACACGTGTCGCGACACGTTGCTGTCTACGTATGCACGAAACGGGTCAAAGTGTTCTCTGGACCGGATTGATACAATAAAACAAGATTAGTGACCTTGACCCCGTGTTTGTAAGTTCATGGACCTGGATGAAACCTCCTCACAAGTTTAAGGACCGCCAGTGCAATTTACTATTATTAATATATACTCCATTCGTAAAAAAAAACCAAACTTGATCAGTGGAAAAATACTCGGATGGCCTCCTTCGGTCTTTCCCAATTAAAAAAAATCAAACTCATACCATAACGTGAGACATTCTAATACAACAAATCATACATGATGTGCTACATCCTAATATGAGGTTGATCTTTTTTAGGACGAAGGGAATACTACTAGTTGCTAGAGGTAATTAATACGTACAACCTGTATATATGTGGTACAAGATCTATTCAACTTCCGACAAAGACATGAGGACTAAACTACTCCTAGTAAGATTTGTGAGCGAGTTAGGTGATGTTTGAATTCAGGGGCTAAATTTAAGTTCCTGCCATAGGAGATGTTTGAACACTAATTAGAAGTATTAAATGTAGACTAATAATAAAACTTATTGCATAAATGAGAGCTAATTCGTGAGACAAGTTTTCTAAGCCTAATTAATTTATTATTAGCACTAGCATCACATAGGCTAATCATGGATTAATCAGGCTCAATAGATTCGTCTCGCGAATTAGTACATGGTTATGGAATAGATTTTATCAATATTCTACGTTTAATATTTCTAATTAGTGTCAAACCATCAAATGTGATGGCATCCAAACAGGCCATTAGTAAGATTCGTGAGCGAGTGGAGGGTGGCACCACGCGACCAAATTGGCAAATTGTCGGATCAATGAAGATCCATTATCTAAAAGAAATTGGCAAATTGTCGGATCAATGAAGATCCATTATCTAAAAGAAATTGGCAAATTGTCACATCGTACAATCGGAGCGCTGGCGCTCCACGGTCCCCGTCGCGGGCAGCGTCTCAATGCGCTGAGATCACGGCTAATTATTCGGCGAATAGTCTTCAACAGGGAAACCCAACCAGCGAATCACGACGTGCCCAAACTCCGAATTGTTCTCGATCAAACCGTCTTTTCTGCTCATTTTTCCACATTTTGACCACCTAGTCGAAATTCGCCACCTCTACTGCGATACTTCTAGTACAAGTGTCACTGGTCGTGTAGTGAATTTTAACCTTATCTCGCAGGCAGCTAGTGTGATCAATCACGAGTTGTTGTATTCAATTATCCATTATTAGCTACTAGCTAGCTAGTCCAACTAATAGAGTGTTGCGCCGAACGAACACTACTGCTGCAGACGGTGATCAGCTAGAGAGCGAGAGTATGGCGACGCCGGCGCCGGCGCTGGTGCTCCTGCCGGAGTGGGGCTCCGGCCACCTCATGTCCATGCTCGAGTCCTGCAAGCGCGTGCTCCTCGCCGGCGCCGGCGGCGGCAGGGAGTTCTCCATCACGCTGCTCGTCATGCGCCCGCCCACCGACGAGGCGGGCTCCGAGGTCGAGGCGCACGTCCGCCGCGAGGCCGCGTCGGGCCTCGACATCCGCTTCCACCGCCTCCCCGCCGTCGACCCGCCCGCCGACGCCGCCGGCGTGGAGGAGTTCATCGCGCGGTACATCCACCTGCACGCGCCGCACGTCAGGGACGCCGTCGCCGGGATGGGGCGCCCCGTCTCCGCGCTCGTGCTCGACATGTTCGCCGCGCCCATGGTCGACGTGGCGCGCGACCTCGGCGTGCCGTCCTACGTCTTCATGTCGTCCACCGGCGCCATGCTCGCGCTCATGCTGCACCTCCCAGTGCTCCACGACCGGGTCGCCGTGGAGTTCCACGAGGTGGACGGGGAGGTGGACGTGCCCGGCCTGCCGCCTCTGCCGCCGGCGTCCATGCCGTGCCCGGTGGTGGACAAGAAGAGCCCCAACTACACGTGGTTCGTGCGCCTCGGCGACCGCTTCATGGACGCCACGGGCATCATCGCGAACACCGCCGACGAGCTCGAGCCGGGGCCCCTCGCCGCCATCGCGGACGGCCGGTGCGTGCCGGGGCGCGCCGCGCCGCCAGTGTACCCCATCGGCCCCGTGCTCTCGCTCGGCGGCAACGACAAGAGGGACAGCTCCGAGCCGCCGCACGAGTGCATCGCGTGGCTCGACGGGCAGCCGCCGGCGTCGGTGGTGTTCCTCTGCTTCGGGAGCATGGGCTGGTTCGAGGCGGCGCAGGTGGTGGAGATCACCGCCGCGCTGGAGCGTTCCGGCCACCGCTTCCTCTGGGTCCTGCGTGGCCCGCCGCCCGCCGCCGAGTCAGGCACCGGCGCGCCCGACGGGTCGGAGCACCCGACGGACGCGAACCTCGACGAGCTCCTCCCCGAGGGGTTCCTGGAGAGGACCAAGGGGAGGGGCATGGTGTGGCCGACGTGGGCGCCGCAGAAGGAGATCCTCGCCCACCCGGCCATCGGCGGCTTCGTGACGCACGGCGGGTGGAACTCGGTGCTGGAGAGCCTGTGGCACGGCGTGCCGATGGCGCCGTGGCCGCTGTACGCGGAGCAGCACCTGAACGCGTTCGAGCTGGTGCGCGACATGGGCGTGGCCGTGCCGCTCGGGGTGGACAGGGAGCGGGACAACTTCGTGGAGGCGGCGGAGCTGGACCGCGCGGTGAGGTCGCTGATGGACGATGCGTCGGAGGAGGGGAAGAAGGCGAGGGAGAAGGCGGCGGAGATGAAGGCCGTGTGCCGGAGCGCCGTGGCGGCGGGCGGCGGCTCGTCGCACGCCGCGCTGCAGAGGCTCTCCGAGGCGCTGCACCAGGGCGCGGCGCTCCCGAAGAAATGAGCATACGTGAAAATTGTTGCACGTCACGTTTTCGAAGTCGAAGTAATAAGAGATGATGCCGCTTGTACTGTTTGTGCCATATGCGTGTCTTGTTTGCACTACAGTAACACTGAAATGCAGTCTTGTACTCGGGTCATTATTAATGATGATTTTCTATGGACTTAACTCCTCTCAGGCTCTCGGCACCGTTTCTGCTGATCTGCACTCTGCAGCCTTACTCAGTTTAGTAATCAACTTTTTCTTCAAACTTTCAACTTTTTTATCACATTAAAACTTTCCTACATACATAAACTTCTAACTTTTTTCTTCAAACTTCTAATTTTAATCAAACTTTTAATTTTGACGTGGAACTTGAAAGGGTCAATTAGGCCTAGAGGGGGGTGAATAGGCCAATTTTAAACTTTATGCGAAAACTAAAACTGAAATAAGGTCGGAAAGTCTGATCCACAATCAGACTATCCGAAAATATCAGATAGTCTAATGTTGGATCAAACTGTCTGATCCACTAATAAAGCACAACAAGTAGATCTATCACACAAACAAGAGTAAAGCACAAACAACGACTAGATCTATAGCGGCACAATTAAGCAAAGCTAAAAGGAGGATGAAGGGAGATCACCAATGATGAAGTTCACGAAGTTGTTCCCGGAGTTCAAATCCTTGAGGGGATTCTACTCTCCGTTGAGGAGCTCACTAAGAGCCGGGTCTTTGCTAACCCTTTCCTCAAGAGGTTGCACTAAGCACTCCTCCTTCCACTAAGGGTTATCTCTTTCCTTGCGGAGGCGAGATCCGGCCTCCACAAACTTCTCCCGGCCAACCACACGTAGATCGGTAGCTCGGGAGTGACACCTAGCCGTCTAGGAGTCCTCAACCTCCAAGAGTAACAAACACCACACAACTCTTGGTCAAACCCTAGTGCTCAAGATCAAGTGAAACACACACTAGGCCCTCAAACACCAAATCCACAATCACCAAGATCCACCATACAAAGAACGAGGAGGGATTTGAGAGAGGGAGAAAGAGCTCAAAGATCCAAAGCACCTTAGCACCAAGCTCAACCCAAAGTAAATGAAAATGACATGAGTTGGGTAACCTAAAAAAAGGTTAGGTGGGGGGGTTTATATAGATCCCCAAAATATGATTGTTGGAGGGGAATCTTTCAGCCCACGTCGGATAGTCCGATACAAGATCGGATAGTCCGATATTTTAAACCTCCAAGGCAACGAGAAACAGAGAACGAAGTTCTATGAAATTTCGGACTTTCCGAGACATTGGACTATCTGATGTTAAATCGGAGTGTCCGATATTGTAGAAGCAAAAACTTCGTCCTCAAACAGAGACTCAAGTTCCATGAAATTTCGGAGTCTCTGTATCATCGGACTATCTAATCCAACATCGGATACTCCGACACATCGAAAAACTCACTCGAAAGGATTTTTCAAACAAAGACAGAGAGTGAAGTTATGTGAAAAATCGGATAGTCCGATACATCGGATAGTCTGATGTTGCTCAAGTAAAAATGCAATAACTTTTTACTCCGAACTCCGATTTCGAAGATCTTGGACTCTATGGAAAGCTAGTTTCGTGGGCTATCAAACCCAACATAAAACATGGTCCAAAACCTTCAAGAGATGTTGAAAAACTTGAAAAGAAACCCGGTGTAAGTGTTGTGACAAGTGAAACAACTCGGAATTGAAATTTTGGCTTAGGTTTTTCAACTCATACAAAGATGAAGCATTTTGAGCACTAGTGTTCTACCAATAATATGCATGTGGTATCCCTCTTAATAGTACGACATTCCTACGACATAATGCAAGGTAAAAGATACAATATACCATTTGATCATTGTCGCATTGCATCGTGATGTCGCATTCACGGGGTATGCATCTCATTACAACATGTCGAGGACATAACAACCTTCACATTTGCTTGAATAAAAGTGTTAGTCCTCTCTAATCGCATTGTAATCAATCATCAAAATTATTAGGTGCCTAGATGCACTTTCAGAACTAAACACAGTCTCAGAGTCTGGACACGACCTTATAGACCTAAATCCAGATCCTTTAAGTGCATCATCAACAGATTAGTAATAATACAACCCAAAATTCTGCTTTTAGGTTTTCTAAATTGAATATAAGAAGTGAAAATACTCACCCCTCCAAAAGAAAACCTAAAATTGATTTCCTAAAACAAAAAAAAACTGGGTCAATTAAACTAGGAAAAATATCGAATTACGACCTGAACTATTGTGGCAATCCGAATTACCCCTCTCAATTCAACAAACAGACATTCTTCATTCTCAAACTATTCATACTGGACGAATTACTCCCTCCTCGACTCCAAAACGATTTTGGTCTTATTTAACGCACATGTGGCAGTCCACTGAGCATAAAAAAGTTAAAAAAAATGGTGGGGGTCCACTTATCAGTTTAGCTTCTTTACTCGGTCACCACCTTTTTTATATTTTTTATACTGACTGGACGGTCACGTATGTGTCACGTAAAATTAAAACCGGTCCGAAGTTTGTCAGGAGTAATACGTTCTATAAAAAGTTGAAGGTGAATAATGTTTGGTTTTTGAATTTGCTAGGGGACGGGATACCGTCCCCCAACGGGATGCTCCTCCTCCACGACGCGATTCTCACCCACGCGACGCGGTCGAAGCCTTCAACGCGCACCAGGCCTCCTCTGTAGTGCCACACCTGCCCCCTGCCGCCGCCGTCGCGCTCGTCCCTGTCGCCGCCGCCGTCGCGCCCACGCCACCCGTCTTTCACCCTCAACGCGCACCAGGCCTCCTTTGCGGCGCCGTCGGCTCAGGCTCGGCCTACCGTGGGGGCGGAGGTCCCAACATTCGCGGAGTTCTCGCAGGCGGAGCTTCGGGTCGCCACGGGCGGGTTCGCGGCGTCGAACATCGTGTCGGAGAGCGGCGAGAAGGCGCCCAACCTCGTCTACAGGGGACGGCTGTAGGGGGCTGGCCGCGCCGTCGGGATGCTCCTCCCCCAACGGGATGCCCAACTATATCTAGTAGGAATCACCTGATACCTGATAACTCGCGAGTATCATGCGATTCATGGTAGAAATCGTCTGATACCTGACATGTATCACATGATACCTCACGAGTATCATGCGATACGTGGTAGAAATCGTCTGATACCTGACAGGTATCACATGATACCTCCCGAGTATCACGTGATACGTGGTAGAAATCGCATGATACCTGATAAGTATCACCTGATACTCGTAAGTATCATCTGAAACGTGTGTAGAATCGTCTGTTACCTGATAGGTATCACACCTGATACTTATTCAGGATCATCCAGTTCGAAAACGGGATTCCGTTATATAGCAACCCTCTTTATATAACCATAATAGTTTAGTTTGAGAGGGTAATTTGGATTTTTTTTTCCCACTAAACTACTAACAGAAATCCCGTTTTTCTCCTGCTCCCGTGCGGAGCGCGATCGCGCGTCCCTGCCCCGAAACCAATCTCCCCCCACGTGCTCCTGCCTAACGCAGATCTCCCCAGCGCCATCAGGAACCAAGCAGCAGGAACCAACAGTTGTTTTCAGCTAGCAGCCATCATGAGCGCTATTCCAGCGGCTTTCGTCATCAAACCGCCATACTAGGAGTAGCTTTCAGCACAGTACAGTCATCAACCATCACGAAGAAAGAACAGCGACAGAGCAACCACACATCAACACGATAAGGTGCATCAGGCAACTCAGGAAATTGAAGCAATCAACAGCTCTGCTCCATAGCAGCAGCAAGATCAATAGAAACACAACCCTTATGAGAGTTACACCTCATGCTTGCTGGACAGAAATGAACTAAATTTGAAACACTAAATCATTGCAATTCCCTAAATGCTGGATGTATCTTAAAGAGAAATATAACATCAGATCAGCTTCTGTAGTCCGAATGGAAACTCAAGTTAAAACAGAAATGACATACTGAACATTTTATTTGTCAGACCAAAATTTGCCAAAATGTTCTATATATCTAAATCTTTGGGGTAACAAGAAAAACACTGAACAATTATTTATCGTCTCATGTTTTCAGCTTACTATTTTCCAGAACAATCAACCTACATACCATCTTGTGTTCAGAAAAATCAACCTACATACCTACACACTGCATTTTTCTTGATGAGTGGAAGACAAAATTATTTCCTTGGCTTTGCCACATCTCTTTGGTTCATCTAATTCTACTGTACTGCCACTGCTAGTGTACTACTCCTACTTACCAGCTTATCCATAAAAAAGTCCCAACTTAGTTTCATCAGCTACATCATTCCATCACAGAGTCATCGCTGGAAATTTCATAACAGTGAAAATTTACTTATAGAAAACTTACATGGTTTAAGTTTCATTTTTATATCACAGGCAATTTCATTGCTCAGCTTTGAAACAAAACCAAAAACAAACAGGAACAGAGTCTCATGGTACTGGCATAAAAAAAGTTCAGGTAAACACAAAAGCCACTACCGGGGACAACAGCAACCATCAAGCTCATTCTCGCCTGATAGACCTAGCACACAATTTCATACATACACCAATGTCATGAACATTTGTCAGTTGGTAGTACATTTGTCACCGAGCTATAGCACGTGAAAAGAGCAAGTACAATATTTTTTGAATATTTATTGGATGAACGATAGAGACTAGAGAGAATTACAAAATGATCCCATAGCAAGTAGTAACATATTACAAGATAGCTATTGCATTACCGATATAGGTCCCTTTTGGTTCAGATTAGATTTCTTTTCTAATGGTTTGTATTAGACCTCAAATTAATTTAAGATGAGAATCCTAATTCTATTTCATACAAATAAAAAAATTATTAAAACCATTTCTTTTTTGATATCCTCGTTAGGTTTAGACTTATTAGTTTAGACTTTCAAGATGATTTCTGTTTTCCTTTCAGAATTTAAAAGTCAGTAGCTTTTTACGACTTAAGTTTAAAGGTAAAGTCCTACCTTCACTTTTTATAAGGAAAAATTAGAAACCTACAACAACCTATCTTTTAGTGTAAAAATAATTTATGACTTAAAAAATCAAATGAAAAGATACATGCTTGTTTAGCTTGATTTTTTGAAATCCTGCTTTAAACTTTTGAAAAATTGTAAAAATTCAACAGTTCTGTTATATGTTTGCTTTGGCTTTAGGGTTTGACTTGTAAGCCGACTCACCTCGTGTGTTCGTTTGGTCAGGTTGGGAACTAGCACGTAAAATAGAGCGACTCATTAGCGCATAATTAATTAAGTATTTGCTATTTTTTTTAAAAAAAGAATTAGTATGATTTTTTGAGAGCAACTTTCATATAGAAACTTTTTACAAACAACGCACTGTTTAACAATCTGAAAAATGTGTGCGTGGAGAACGAGGACGGTGAGTTCCGAGGATGGATTCTAATCTCTCGGGTGGACATCCACCTGTTTCTTTCATGCCACCTAAATGATTATGAAAAAATTCGAAAAAATTTTATAAGATAGGTTAATATGTAATATATCACTTCACAAACATACAAGTTCAAATTCGACTTCTACAAGTTGTAATAAAAATAACAAATTAAACTCTAACTAGTATACGTATATTCACAGTCAGATTTGTTATTTTTGTTACAATTTGTAGAAGTCGAATTTGAACTTGCATGTTTGTGAAGTGATATATTACATATTAACCTATCATGTCAATTTTTTTTAAAAAAAATCATAATTATTTAGATGACATGAAAAAATGGGTGGACATCCATCCGAGTGTTTAAAACAGTTTTCCGGTGAGTTCCTCGTAGACAAGACAAGGATGGCCTCACTTGAGGGGAGTGGATTTTGATCTCTCGAGGGGATATCCCCTCATTGTTGAATGTCACTTAAATAGTTATTAAAAAAATTGAGAAGATATATTAACATGTAATATATCAGTCCACAAACATAGTTCAAAATCAACTCCTATATCTCATAAAAAAATGTTTTTTCCCCTCACGTGAGCTATAGCCTATAGTCAGCGGCTACCGCTCTTGTTGTGCTTGCTCTAAACAGTCTTGCGGCTATATTTATTATTTTATTTGCGTACTTTCTCTAAACTACAACAATTCAATGCCGCTTTGTAGATAAGGTGCCTAATTCTACTGTTCCGTGTAGAAAGTGCTTCGGCGATTTGAGCTTTGATCTAGTAATAAGATCTACCGTAAAAAGTTACCACCGGATACGCATCACTTCATGAGAATCGTCCCAAATCCCACAGGCCCAGATGGGCCGGAGAACGTGTGGTGCAACGCAACGCAGAATTGGTACCTACCCACCGGTGGTTGTACACACGCAGCTCGCGCGTGCTTTGGATGCAACCAACAACCACAATAATTCACTCACCTTTTATAGCTTCTTCGCAACTCCAAACTTCCCGAGCATCTTATCTTTGCAGCTAATAGTAGCCATCTCGCACTAAAATGGCGATCCCGACCCTCGTGCTGCTGCCAACCTGGGGCACCGGCCACCTCATGTCCCTGCTCGACGCCGGCAAGCGGCTGCTCGGCTGCCGCGGCGGCGGAGGCCTCTCGCTCACGGTGCTCGTCATGCAGCCGCCGAGGAAGGAGTACGCGTCCGCCGTCGCCGCCACCGTGCGCCGGGAGGAGGCATCGGGCCTCGACATCCGCTTCCGCCACCTCCCCGCCGTCGAGCCCCCGACCGGCTGCGCGGGCGTCGAGGAGTTCGTCTCCCGCTTCGTGCAGCTCCACGCGGACCACGTGAGGGCGGCCGTCTCCGGCCTGGACTGCCCGGTGGCCGGCCTCGTCATCGACTTCTTTTGCACGACGCTGCTCGACGTGGCCCGGGAGCTCGCCGTCCCGGCCTACGTGTACTTCACCTCCAATGCCGCGTGCCTCGCGCTCTTGTTGCGCCTGCCGGCGCTGGAGGGGGAGGTCACCGTGGAGTTCGAGGAGATGGACGGCGAGGTGGACATCCCAGGGTTGCCGCCGGTGCCGCCGTCGTCGCTGCCGATGCCGGTGATGGACAAGAAGAACCCGAACTACACGTGGTTCGTGTACCACGGCAGGCGTTTCATGGAAGCCAACGGCATTATCGTCAACACGGTGCGCGAGATCGAGCGGAGCGTCCTTGCCGCCATCGCCGACGGCCGCGTCACGCCGGGAGTCCGTGCCCCGGTGATCCATCCGGTAGGCCCGGTGATCTCGTTCACCCCGCCCTCCGATGACCCGCCGCACGAGTGCGTGCGGTGGCTCGACGCGCAGCCTCCGGCCTCCGTCGTGTTCCTCTGCTTCGGGAGCATGGGCAGCCTCGCGCCGCCGCAGGTGCTCGAGGTGGCGCACGGCCTGGAACGCAGCGGGCACCGGTTCCTGTGGGTGCTGCGCGGCGCTCCGGCCGCCGGCGGCAGCATGAATCCCACCGACGCCGATCTCGACGAGCTTCTCCCGGAGGGTTTCCTGGAGAGGACGAGAGGGAGAGCTCTCGTGTGGCCGACGTGGGCGCCGCAGAAGGAGATCCTCGCGCACGCCGCCGTGGGCGGGTTCGTGACGCACGGCGGGTGGAACTCGACGCTGGAGAGCCTGTGGTTCGGCGTGCCGATGGTGCCGTGGCCGCTCTACGCGGAGCAGCACATGAACGCGTTCACGCTGGTGGCCGCCATGGGCGTGGCCGTGGCCATGAAGGTGGACAGGAAACGGAACAACTTCGTCGAGGCGTCGGAGGTGGAGCGCGCGGTGAGGTCGCTGATGGGTGGGTCGGAGGAAGGGAGGAAGGCAAGGGAGAAGGCGGCGGAGATGAAGGCCGTGTGCCGGAAGGCTGTGGAGGAGGGCGGGTCGTCGGACATGGCGGTGCATAAGCTCTACGAGGAGCTCTCCACGCAGACTGCTTAAAATACTACACTCTCCATTCCAAAAAGAATCAACTTAGAAGAGCATGTGACCCCTCTTAGGACAATTTATATATACACCTCTTATATCCACATACATAAACAGGAGTCACATTCCCTTCTAGGTTGATTCTTTTTAGGATGGGGGAGTAACTGATTGGGAGTTTGGGACACAACAGCTGTGATACTGTTATTTACCGTACAGCCTGTTCGTTAATAATTGATTTATTTTTGGATTGGTTTATTTAGACGGATGGAGTAGACCAATATCTCGTTCGGAAATTTTGTAACTATTTGGACGACACATGGATCATCTCTTGCGAGAGCTTTTGCAACGCCACGAACGACGACCCGTCTTCCTCCACGGCGTTCCGGCACACGGCCTTCGCCTCCGCCGCCTTCTCCCTCGCCATCCTCCCCTCCTCCGACGAGTCGTCCATCAGGCACCACACCGCGTGCTCCAGCTCCGCCGCCTCCACCAAGTTGTCCCGCTTCCTGTCCACCTTCATCTCCACGGCGACGCCCATGGCTGCCACGAGCTTGAAGGCGTTCAGGTGTTGCTCCGCGTACAGAGGCCACGGCACCAGCGGCACGCCGTTCCACAGGCTCTCTAGCGTCGAGTTCCACCCGCAGTGCGTCACGAAGCCACCGATGGCCGGGTGGGCGAGGATCTCCTTCTGCGGCGCCCACTTGGACCACATGAGGCCCTTCTCCTTGGTCCTCTCCAAGAACCCCTCCGGGAGGAGCTCGTTGACGACGGCGTCCGTTGGGTATGGCATGCTGGTGGCTGGCTGGCCTCGCAGCACCCATAGGAAGCGGTGCCCGCTGCGCTCCAGGCTGTGCGCCACCTCAAGTACCTGTGGCGGCGTGAGGCTGCCCATGCTCCCGAAGCAGAGGAACACGACGGAGGCCGGAGGCTGCGCGTCGAGCCACTGCATGCACTCGTGCGGCTTCTCGGGCGGCGGCTTGAAAGACAGCACGGGACCGACCGTGTAGATGGCCGGAACGCGGCGTCCCGGCACGCACCGGCCATCGGCGATGGCCGCGAGGATGGCCGGCTCGAGCTCAGCCACCGTGTTGATGATGATCCCCATGGCCTCCATGTAGCAGTTCCCGTGGTACACGAACCCCTCGTAGTTGCAATCCTTCTTCATCACAGGCGTCGGCAACAGAGCCGCCGGCACCGGCAGCAACCCCGGTAAGTCGACGTCGCCATCCATCTCCTTGAAATCCACAAGCACCTCCTTGTCCAGCGCCGGCAACCGCAGCACGAGCGAGAGCATGGAGACGGCGGACGTGAAGTACATGTACCCAGGGAGGCCGAGCTCGCGGGTGACGTCGAGCAACGTGGTGCCGAACAAGTCCAAGACCACAGCGGCGACGCGGGACTTGAGGCCGGCGATGGCCTCCCTGGCGTGCGACGCGTGCTGCTGCATGAACCGGGACATGAAGTCCTCGCCGCGGCGGTAGTCGGGGAGCTTCTCTATGAGACGATAGGACTCAACGCGATAATCATATTGATACCGATGTGGAGTACATATAGGCACACAACCTTCCTGAATCTACTCAACCGATTTATAGAAACAGAACCGGGAGAGATATCCGGAGGTGTGGCCAAAATGGAAACATGAAATACATGCCAAATAGATAAGATACGCTAACACCCCCCCGCAGTCACAGCGTCGGCCTGACGGACGTTGAGATTGGACCAAAATTCTAAGAACACAGTCGTAGGCAGTCCCTTGGTGAAGATATCAGCAAATTGTGATGTTGTGGGCATGTGAAGAACTCGTACAGCTCCAGCGGCAACACGATCATGAACAAAGTGAAGATCGATCTCAACATGCTTGGTCTGTTGATGCTGCACGGGATTGGTGGAAAGGTAAACTACGCTGACATTGTCACAATAAACAAGAGTAGCCGTGGAGGGAGGAATATGTAACTCATGGAGAAGTTGGCGAAGCCAGCATGTTTCAGCCACTACATTGGCGACAACCCTATACTCAGCCTCGGCACTGGAACATGAAACCGTGTTCTGACGCTTAGATGACCAAGAGATGAGGTTATCACCGAGGAAGATAGCGTAACCGGAGGTGGAACGCCGTGTGTCGGGACAACCGGCCCAATCAGCATCAGAATAAGCCACCAGGTCAACAGTGGGAGAGCGATGGAAGCGAAGACTGTAGTCCAAAGTACCACGCACGTATCGGAGGATGCGCTTCAGAGCAGCAAGGTGCGGTTCTCGCAGGTCATGCATGTGCAGGCAGACCTGCTGAATAGCATAAGCAATATCCGGCCGGGTGAAGGTGAGATACTGAAGAGCACCAGCAAGGCTGCGAAAGTTAGTCAGGTCAGCAACCAGAGCGCCATCGGCGGAGGAAAGCTTGGCGTTGGTATCAATAGGAGTGGAGCAAGGCTTATAGTCGGTCATCCCAGCACGCTTAAGAATCTCAACACTGTACTGTTGCTGATTGAGTGCAAGGCCAGACGGAGTGCGGCAGACACTGATCCCGAGGAAGTGATGTAAGGCACCAAGATCCTTCATGGCAAACTCTGACTGGAGAGCACGGATGGTCCAACGGAGAAGGTCACCAGTAGAAGCAGTGAGTACAATGTCATCAACATAGAGCAGAAGATAGACCATGTCAGTCCCGCGACGGAAGATGAACAGAGAGGTGTCAGACTTCGCTTTTGTGAATCCAATGGAGAGGAGGAAGCTGGCAAAACGGCTGTACCAAGCGCGGGGAGCTTGCTTCAAACCATAAAGAGACTTGTTCAGACGGCATACAAAGTCAGGTTTGGAAGCATCGACAAACCCAGTAGGCTAAGAGCAAAACACTGTCTCCTGTAAAGTCCCATGCAAAAAGGCATTCTTGACATCAAGCTGGTGAATGGGCCAGTCCCGAGAGACTGCCAAGCTCAGCACGGTGTGGACAGTGGATGTCTTGACAACCGACTAAAGGTCTCATCGAAGTCGATGCTGGGGCGCTGAGTGAAGCCACGGAGAACCCATCGTGCCTTGTAGCGGTCGAGGGAACCATCCGCCTGAAACTTGTGTCGAAAGATCCACTTGCTGGTGACGATGTTGGCGCCATGAGGACGCGGGACGAGCTCCCAAGTGCGATTGGCCAAGAGAGCATTGTACTCTTCCTCCATGGCCATACGCCAGTGTGGGTCGGCCAGTGTGGCACGATATGTGCGGGGTACTGGAGACAGAGGAGCAGCATGCAGCTTGAGGCACTGAACTAGACAATGTATACCGGCCTTCGCACGCGTGACCATTGTGTGGTCGTTGACAGGAGCACCGACCTGTGATGGCGGCGGCAAGGTACCAGGAGCACGGGCGTTGCGTGGACGCATGGTGGCACCACTTGGTGGAAGAAAATGCGTCAGATCAAGTGGCACCGTGACAGGTAGAGACGCCCGTGTAGAGGAAGAAGCAGCCGACGGGAGAGCCGAGTTGATGGACCACGTCCCAGGAGAGGCAGGCGGCCCATCCGTCGGTGATGCAGGCGGCCCGCGAGGTGGCGAGTCCGGCTCGGTGGAGGAGCCAGCTGGGGAGGCCGGCCCAGGCGTAGCGGACAGCCCGGTAGAGGAGCCAGCCGGGAAGGCCGGCCCAGGCGATGCGGACGGCCTGGCAGGTGACGCGGACGGCCCGGTAGAGGAGCCAGCCGAGGAGGCCGGCCCAGGCGACGCTGGCCCGAGAGGCCGAGGCGGCCCCGGAGGCGAGCCGGCCTGGGAGCCAGCAGGGGAGATCGATGCTGGGACCGATGCTGGGGCCCTGGTGTGTTGGCGATGTCTAATCGGAGCTGGTACTGTAGCAGAAAAATCCTCGAGAAAATCAAGGTTAGCAGCATCTGCATGGTTGGCCATCTCAGCATATGGAAAAGAGTGCTCGTCAAACACCACATGACGCGAAATATAGACCCTGTTGGAGGAAGGATCAAAACACCGGTACCCTTTGTGATCCTTAGGATATCCTAAAAACACACACATGACGGAGCGAGGCGCGAGTTTGTGGGGAGTGGTGGCGGAGAGGTTGGGGTAACACTTGCAGCCGAAAACTCTAAGGTGTGTGTAGGAGGGATGGGCACCATAAAGGGCGAAGAACGGTGTGTAGTGTTGGAGAGTCTTGGTGGGATGGCGGTTAATGAGGTGGGTGGCTGTGTGGAGGGCTTCTACCCAAAAAGGTGGTGGGAGGCTGGCCTGAAACAGGAGGGAGCGAACTATGTTATTAAGGGAACGTAACATGCGCTCGGCCTTACCGTTCTGGGGGGGAGGTGTGGGGGCATGACAAACGGAGAGAGACACCGTTCGTAAGGAAGAAACTTCGTGCACTGGAGTTGTCAAACTCACGACCGTTGTCACACTGTATGTTCTGGATAGTGGTGGAGAATTGTGTCTTCACAAAAGCGAAAAAGTGGGACAAAGTGGAGAAGGTGTCGGATTTAAACTTTAACGAGAAGGTCCACACATAATGAGAAAAATCATCAAGGATAACCAAGTAGTATTTAAACCCAGATACACTAACAACTGGAGATGTCCACAAATCACAATGAATAAGCTCAAACTTTGCTCTAGCTCTAGTAAGACTCGTAGTAAAGGGAAGTCGGACATGCCGACCAAGCTGACAAGCGTGACAAAGGGAGGTGGCGCCTTTCGGGGGAGGAATGACGGAAGCCTGAGCCAAGCGAGTGAGAGCCTCATGACCAAGGTGGCCGAGCCGGCGATGCCAGAGGTCGGTGTTGGAGGATGAAGCTACAAAGGCGTGGGTAGAGGCTGCCGAAGGGAGAGTGTCCGCTGAGAGGGGGTAGAGGTCTCCTGAGCTATTGCACCTGGCGATCTCGATCCTGGTTTGATAATCCTTCACAGAAAGGCCAAAAGTTTCAAGTGAAACAGCACACCAATTATCACGAGCAAAACGGCGAGCAGAGATGAGATCCTTAATAATATGTGGAGAGACTAAAACATCGTTAAGCACAAAAGAGTGGTTAGGGTGATGTAAATAGGCAGTGCTCGTGGCAGTTATAGGTATGAGAGAACCATTACCGACAACTATGTGGGAGGGTTGTAAGTGGTTTGGTGGAAAGGATGCACTAAGGATACCGGAATGAGCAATCATGTGAGAAGATGCACCTGAGTCCATGTACCACTCGTTGGAAGGTGGTGGAGTCAACGTTGCCGTGTTGAAGGAGCTCGCGAGCGCCTGTGGGTCCCACTGGGAGGGGCCGGCCCACTGCGGTGATGGCACCACAACAGGAGAGGGTGGCACCACCGAAGGGGCGGCCGAGTACACCGATGGCCCAGGGAGCTGGAGGGGCGGCAGACTCGCGTGCGGTGGGAGAGCACCAGGCTGGTCGAATTGGCCCAGCCCAGCACTGTATGCGGGAGATGCCTGCAGCCCAGGAAAAACTGCCCCAGCAAAAGGAGGCCGGCCCAATATGCTTGGGGCCTGCCCAGGCCACATATGTATAGTGCCAGCCCATGGGTTGAAAGGAGTGGGCCACTGCTGGGCCTGGCGAGGGGCGCTGGCCTGTTGGCCGGCCAGTTGACCGCCCGTGCCCTGTCCTCCCTGTGAGCCGGCGGTCTATCCGCCGTGGCCGCCGCCTTGTCCGCTGTTGCCGCCACCATTGTTGCGTCCGTGACGACGGTTGCGGGAGTTGTTGCCGAAGCTGCCGCCGCCACCGCCGCCGCCACCTTGGTTGTTGGGGATGTTCTAGGCGGTGCGGGCGCCAGCGGTAGACGCGACGAACGCCGTCGCGGTTTCGGACGCCGGACGATGCCCCTTCGTGATTTCTTCAAGCAGCAGTTGCGATCTAGCATGGAGAAAACTAGGAAGCGGAACTTGCATGGGGAGTAAAGACTGCATATTGCCATACTTGGGGCTCAACCCGTTGATGAGGGTGAGAACGAGCGTGTGATCGCTCTGTGGTTCACCGAGATCGGCGAGGCTGTCCGCCATGGTGTGAAGTCGACGGCAGTACTCCGTGACGAAGAGGTCGCCCTGCTGGAAGGTGTGGAACTCGGCGGAGAGGTTGACGGCATGGAGCTCGCGGTTGCCGAGGAATTGGAACTCGAGGTCGCGCCACACCGTGCGAGCAGAGGCGGTCGGCGACATGACTTCTTGAAGCGGGTCATGTGATATTGTCCCATACAACCAGGCAAGGACGACACACTCCATCTGTGTCCAATCGGCCTAGTCGAGAAGAGGGACGTCGGAGGCGACGTGATCCATCAAGGCATATTTGCCGAGAATCACGAGGAACAGACCGCGCCATCAGGAGTAGTTTGCAGCGGCGAGGTCGAGCGTCACCGGGACAAGTGCCTTGACGTTGAGGACGGCAACGGCTTCAGTATGAAGGGCGTTGCGGGCGTCAGCATCGAGGACTTAGGGTGGTGGCGTGTTGGTGTTGTCGAGGACGGCGCCAATGGTTGGAGCCGAGATCGATAGGCCGTCGGCGAGACGGGCGAGCAGCGCCGCGATCTCTGGGAGGGTGGACGGTGATGTAGTTTCCGTCGACGGAGGGAGGTCAGACGCAGCCAGCGGCGCTGGAAGGTGTGTGGAGAGCACGTCGCGCACAGCGGCGGAAGCCTTGTCAGCGGCGGAGTCGGCAATGGATTTGGTGATCACATCGTCGACTTTGAGACCGGGAGGAGGCTGGTAAGATGCGCGCATGGCATCGGCCACTGCTGTGACAATGTTGTCAACGAGCGCATCGTGGGAGAGGGAGGAGCCGGCGGTCGACATGGCCGCGGCGAGAAAAATAGGGTTTAGGAGCGGAAGCGGTGGATCGGGGAGTCTGATACCATGTGAGACGATAGGACTCAACGCGATAATCGTATTGATACCGATGTGGAGTACATACAGGCACACAACCTTCCTGAATCTACTCAACCGATTTATAGAAACAGAACCGGGAGAGATATCCAGAGATGTGGCCAAAAGGGAAACATGAAATACATGCCAAATAGATAAGATACGCTAACATTCTCGGCGGGGAGGCAGTGGAACCGGATGTTGGGGCCGGAGCCAGCCGCCGACGCCTCCGCTTCCCGGCGGATGGTCTCTTCGTGATCGGGCGCGCGGACAAGCTCCGGCAGCTGCGCGAGGAGCACGGTGAGCGACATGGCGCCGCGGCCGCCGTCGGCGTTGCCGCAGAAGCCAACGCGGAGCATCCGCTTGCCGACTTCCAGCATGGGCGTGAGGTGGCCGGGGACGCAGAACGGGATCAGCACCACCGTCGCTGGGCTCGCCGTTGCTGGAGCCATAGCTCACACAGATCACTGATTACGCGCGGGAAGCAGGCCGGAAACGAGATTGTGTTGCGTGCTTGCGTGAGGCTTACTGCGTTTCTTCTTTCCGCTTCTTCCTCCTCCTTTTGGAGTGTACATGGGGGCGCCTCAAATGGGGATGGCTAACAATCTAACATGAATGCACAGCAACTGATGGGCCACCGGCCGCGTCACTAATGCACTGTTTGGTTGGTTGTCTAACATCCAAATACTCCTGGCTATTTGGAACATATGCGACGTGGGTTTTGGAGAAGGTCCTAAAGAAGGAGAGTGGGTTCTAAACTCTCGAGAGGACGTCTCCTTATTATTTGTATGTCATTTAAATAGTTGTGAATAAAATTGATAAATTTAAATAGATGTATTAACGTGTGATATATCACTCACAAACATGCAAATTAAAATTTATACTTCTACACGTTGCAAGAAAAAACAAATTTAACTATGCATATTAGTTTAATTGGTTTTTTCGTTGCGAGAGCCGAGATGCAGAAGTTGAATATGAACTTACATGTTTGTATGTATCACATATTAATACATCTTCTGAATCTTTTTATAACCATTTAAGTGGCATGCAAAAAACGAGCGGGCATCTCCTCAAGAGTTTAGAATAGTTTTTCCTTGAGAGTTTAGAATAGTTTTCCCTAAAGAAGAGAGAAAGAGATAGTACCTGCCATAAACATTGTATAGATGTTTTGTCAACCGATTCTAAGGTTGTGTGTTTAGATCCAGGGGTGAAAAGTTTTGGCGTGTCACATCGGATATACGGACACACATTTAAAATATTAAACGTATAATAATAACAAAACAAATTACAGATTCCGCTTGTAAACTGCGAGATGAATTTATTAAGTCTAATTAATTCATCATTAGCAAATGTTACTGTAGCACCATATTGTCAAATCATGGAGCAATTAGGCTTAAGAAATCTGTCTTGCAAATTAGTCGCAATCTGTGAAATTAGTTATTTTTAGCCTATATTTTGGTTGTGTTCGGTACTGGGAGTTCCCAACTCCCCTCTCTCATTTTCTGTGCGCACGCTTTTCAAACTACTAAATGGTGTATTTTTTTTGCAAAAATTTATATACAAAAGTTGCTTAAAAAATAATATTGATCCTTTTTTAAAAAAAATAGCTAATACTTAATTAATCACGTGCTAATGGACTGCTCCGTTTTCTGTGCGTGGGTGATGGGTTCCTAACACCCACCACCGAACACAGCCTTAATACTTTGTGCAAGTGTTCAAACGTTCGATGTGATAGGATGTAAAATTTTAGTGTGGGATCTAAACACCACCTAAAATGGAGAACGGCACTAGCTCTAGACTTTAGTTCCTGGTTCCATAGGAGAGAGAGTTTAGACCATTGTTAGGCTCTCCAACTTTTTGAAATAGTAGTGGGTCTCACGTATGCACCTTTAAGAGTCTTTTAACTCTTTATGTATATAACTATGACGAAAGCTCGCCTATTTTCATGGGCACTATATTTAATTTCCATAAAAAATTTACCGTAAATAATCGAATATTTAATTTTAGGTGATTTACAAGCTACAATATTATCCCTTGAAAATTATTATGGAATTTTTTTCGAGCATTCTTTAATGATTTTGTTGAAAGGTCCAAATTTGAATTATTAAAACTGTAGAACATTATTTCTGCTCCGTTTTTGATGGAGTCTTGGGGACGCGAGTCGTGACGTCCTCGCATAGAGCCTCTGTCTCGTAGCCGCTTTAATTTGATCCCTTCCCTTCTCTCTCCGACACCCGCACCGATGACTATATAGAGGGGGATCTTGTCTCGGTTCTGGTTTAGTAAGCTTTATGGTTTCTTAATCACAAAGTTTTTTCAATTAGATCTATTAGCAAGCCTAGGGTTTAGATTTGTCTTTTGTCTTCTTTCCTTTTGGTCAGTGGTTTCTTCGTCTGCGAGGTCCTCTGTGAAGACCTAGAGAGTCTTGTCCGTCGGGTTGTTGACAGTCCAATCGACAATATCGTTTTTAAAGAATATATTAGGGAATGACGACTTAATCTGTTATCTGTTATCTGTTACTACTTATCTGTTATATAAAAATTTATAATGTTTCCGTCGTCTGTCTTATCTAAAAAAAAGAGCGATCATTAGAAAAAAAAAACGCGGCAACGGAAAAAAAAAAGGCGAATCGGAGGCGGAAAAAAATTTTCCCCTCCCGTCTCCCGATCTATTTTTTTATTTCTAAAAAATAAATAAACAATCTAAATTCCTAATAACAAAAGAGAAAAAAAAATCTAATCTCTTATAGCTACTTAAAAAGTTAAAAAAGTTTCCGTAATCTGTATATAATAAAAAATGTGGAAAAAAACATTCAATTTCTATTTGTTTTCGTCGTCCGTATATATCTCTTTATCTCTAATCTAATCTAATCTAATATATCTATCTAATCACTAAAAATATATATATCTATCTAATCTAACTACTTAAAAAAAATTTCCATCGTCCACTAAAAAGAAAAAACACGCGAGAAAAAAAAAAGAAAAAAAACAAGCGAGAAAAATAAAGCAAAAAAGCGCGAGAAAAAAATGTCAAAAAACGTGCAAGAAAATTACGATTTCCATCGTCTGTATAAAAACATTGTCAGTGTATATATATTCTCTATGTAATCTAATCTAACTACTAACGTAAAAAAAAATGTGCGAGAAAAAAACAGTTTCCAAAAAACTCACGAGAAAAAAAAACAAAAAACACTCGAGAAAAACCAGCAAAAAATCCGTGAGAAAAAATGTCAGAAAAAAGGGGGCAAAAAAGCTCGCAAGAAAAAAAAGCGCGAGGAAAATTCGATTTTCATCGTTGGTAAAAAAAAAGCAAAAAAAAAACATGCTATGAAAAAGCTGTCAGAAAGACGTGAAAAAAGTCCGATTATATGGTAAAAAGAACGTCGTATATATGTGCAATTACGATCTCATATGTAGCGCTATGTAAAGAAGTTGAATTTGTGTTTCAATTGATTACAAAATGTAAATATTTCTCAATGTTTCCTCAATTGTCTCGTATTTTCTTCCCGTTGCAACGCATGGGCACTTTTTCTAGTATCAAATAAATAGAAGAGGTGAAAGTTTGAACTTAGACCGGCTAGCCCATCACCTTATAGAGTTAGCTGAAAGATACCTAGGTGTTTCTCTATTTAAGGTTTGGATCACTGATTTTTTTTATTATGGCATCTGCCTGAGGTTCTATTAAAAAAGTGAAGATGATGGCTAGTTCAGGTTCCCTACGTCGACAAAATGGGTGGGGGAAGGGGTGGTGGGTTGTCAAACATCAAATTTCAATGTGCATATTGATCAATCTTCGTGTGGTGCTAGTTGCTAAAGTTTACAATGAATACAATGAACTAAAATGATATATAGGAACGTGATCGCATGCTAAAAAAGTGGGACCACTGGTTTCAAGAACGAATTAAGGTTAAGAAAAAGAAAGAATGAATTAAGGTTTGATTTTTTTAGTTTATTTTAAGAACTTTTTGCATTTTGTTTAATGTCTTATAGGCTTTCAGAACCGGATGTGTAGTTTAATTATATGCATGTTTACCAAGTAATATGTGACGATACACTACAAGGAGAACGGTTATTCCATGCGGTTGAATCAGATTTTCGTGTGTAGGTGGGCGGCCCGCACGCATCCAAGGATCTACGAATATCGCAATTTTTGCATGCGGGTGGTGCAGCCGCACGCGAAAATCGGATTTTCACATGCGGTGCTTATGTCGTCCGCACGGAAAAATAAAAATCCAAAATAAAATAAATTTTCAAAAAAACGAATTCGGCAGCCACCTCCTTGTCGTCGTCGTTGTCCTTCTCATCCTCCTGCTCATCGTCGGCGGCCGTGGACGCCGCTCCTGCCCTCGTCATCATCGGCGGGAGCCTCCGCGCCGCCCGCCGCCGTCATCCGCGCTCCCCCCGTCCGCACCGCCGCCGACGCCCCTCCCCTCCGTCGGATCTGGGGAAGGAATGAAGGGGAGGGGAGGGGAGCTGGATCCGCGCTTCCGCCGGCCTCCAAGCTCTCCTCCAGCCGCACCGCCGCTGACACCCCTCCCCTCCGCCAGATCTGGGGAGGGAAGGAAGGGGAGGGGAGGGGAGCGGGATCCCGTGGGGGAGAGGGCGGGCGGCCGCCGAATCCATGCGGGGATTGCCGCTGCCACTGAATCCGTGCAGGGGTTGGCCGTTGCCCGCCAAATCCCGCTCGCCGTCGCCGCATCGCCGCGCCGCCGCGCCCCGTCGCTGCCGCCACCTTTCGTCGGGACTCGGGGAGGAGAGGAGAGGACGGGGAAGATGAGAAGAGAGGAGCAAAAGAGGAGAGGAGGGAAGAAAAGGAGATATATAGGAGAGAGAAGAGTAGATAAAGAGTGGAAAATTTAAAGTGGATACGAGGGAATGAGAGGGTAGGTATTTTTGCGTGCGGGTCACTTAATAGGTCCACACGCGAAAATAGGCTCATTTTCGCGTGCGGTCCATTTAAGAGGAACCGCATGGAAAAAATCGATTTTTCCGTGCGGTCCTCTTAAATGGACCGCACGCAAAAATGGGCCATTATGGTCCGTCTGCAAGCTAAATAAGTTATGTCTAGGAAAATCTTTTGTGTAGTAGTGATATAATCTATATTACCGGTCTTTGGTAATTTTTCTACGATAGTTGGGTGTATATTTGGCCATAAGGCCCGAGGCCCCGCGGCCCAAGGCATGGCCCGACTCGATAGTTGGGCCGTTCCTGGGCCGAGGCCTTGGTATAGTGGGCCGGCTCGGCCCGGCCCGGCACAATCGAAAAAATAGTAGAGGGAATGGACTTAATAACCATATAAGGCAAGACGAAAAAAAAGAGGAATACAAAATAGATTTATTTCTAGCCATTGAAGACAGCCCAAAGAGTTGAGGGATGACAAGTAGACTTATTCCATATAGAAGCACGATGGACTATCATACCTTTAGCCCAGCCCGAGTCTTATTGGGCCATGCCTGGACCGTGTGTAGCCCGTAGGCTAGCACGGTATGACCCGACGTGTAGATCGGGCCGTGCCGACCCGACTGACCTCGGCCTATGCACGACTGTACATGGGCTGTACCGGGCCAGGCGGCCCATTCGATCATCTATAGTTGGGTGGCATGTAAAGGGTGAGGATATGACAAAGAAACAGTGGAGGGAATGTAGGACAGATCGACGTACGAGAAGATCAGCGCGGGTACGCGACACGGGTCGTGACGGAAACATACGGCATCTCAGATCAAAAAAATCCCGTTGGAGGCTTCACCGTTCCATACACGATACACGTACCGACCTAGCTTGGTTCAGTTCGTTACGTTACGCCTACCGAGAGTTCGAACCGCTTCCGACCTCTTTTTTCCGACACGTAGTAAGAACCATATACACGGGTAACTACTCTTTCCGTTTCATATTATAATAAATACTGTCCTTTTTTCCTTGTTAAATTAAATCATTTTAGATTTAATTAAGTTTATAATAGAAATTAGCGACATCTTAAAACTAAATTAATTTTATCAAATATAACATTCAATATATTTTGATATATTTGTTTTGTATTAAAAATATTGTTATACCATTTTAGGATAAATTTGAAAAGGTTTGATTAGGAAAAGTTAAAATGTTTATAATTACTCGTTTCGTCATATTATAAGTCGTTTGACTTTTTTTTCTAATCAAACTTTAAATTTGGCCAAGTTTATAGAAAATATAATAATATTTTTAACACAAAACAAACATCTTACCAAAATATATTAATGTGAGATTTATTGAAACTAATTTGATATTTTAGGTGTTGTTAAATTTTTCTATAAACTTAGTTAAATTTAATAAAGTTTGAATAGAAAAAAGGTTAATCGACTTATAATATGTAGCGGAAGCAGAAAACAGAGGAGAGAGGAGATAGTTAATAGTTTCAGTTCGATCAGAACTGACACTCAAAAAAGTTCGATCAGAACTTGATCATCTGCATTATAAAAATCCTATAAATTACCTAACCTCTGCAAAACAAGTTTTTTTCCTTAAAAAAAGACCGCTGCAAAGACCCAACCCTAATTAAACCATAAACCCTACCACTATCACCCGCGCCAAAATCCACTGAAAAGAGGAAGCGAGACGACGACGACGACGACGACCATGGCGGAGCACGACCTGACGGCGCGGATGGCGGCGCACATGAACTGCCACCTGGTGTTCCCGCTGCTGGAGTTCCTGCAGTGGCGGCCTGATCGGGCCTACGCGGTCGAGGAGATCCTCCAGGCCAAGCTGCGCCTCCTGATCCAGGGCACCAACATGGTGGATTACGCCATGGACACCCACAAGCTGCTCCACGGCGACACAGACGACGACGTCGTCGTCCCCGTCCCCGACGACATGGTCTAGCGCCGCCACGAGGTCGTCTCCAGGCTCGGGGCGCTCGCCGCCGCCGCGGCCCCCATCGTCTCCGCCCTCAAGAACCACCAGCTCGGCCCCGACAAGGAGCACAACATCCGTTTGCTCCATGAGCGCTTCCAGGTTTTCTCTCCCGCTAGCTAGATTTGTTCTTCGTCTATATAGTCACCATGATTAATTATATATCCATGGTAATAATTGTATGCGTTCTTGGGGTAATTAACGATGATATGCAGATTGGTCCTGATCAGATCGAGGCTCTGTATCAGTATGCCAAGTTTCAGTTCGACTGCGGGAACTACCCAGATGCTGCTGAAAATTTGCATCGATACCGTGCTCTGTGCACGAGCAGCGAGAGGAGCTTGAGCGCCCAGTGGGGGAGGCTGTCGGCCGAGATTCTGAATAACAACTGGGATGTTGCACTGGTGGAGCTCAATCGTCTCAAGGAGATGATCGATTCAAAGGTTTGCTTGGATGACTGATTTTGGAGACTATGATTTATCACTTTCTGTTGGGGGTGAGATCAGCTGTTTTATACTGTAATAACTTTGTTTGTTATACTTGTTTGTTTATTATTCTCGCAGAACTCCTCTTCACCGCTAAATCAGATCCATAACAGGATATGGCTCATGCACTGCAGCATCTTCATTTTCTTTAACCATGGAAACGGCAGCTACGGGATCATCGATCTGTTCTTCCAGGACAGGTTTGTTCGCTAAGATCCCAATATTATTTCTGTTCACTTGTCTTTCTCAGTTACAGCTACTCTGGTTTAACAAACAATATGCAATGCATATGCCATTAAAAACTAACTTTAAATGACTTATTTTCACTAGCAATGTTTAGTTTGTCATATCAAATATTATCTCAGCTAACTTTTTCAATTTGCACTTTTCGTCTTCCCTCCAGGTACTTGAATACGATCCAGACAGATGCACCACATCTTCTGAGGTACCTTGCTGTAGCAGTTGTTGTGAACAGAAGGAGAAGGAATATGGTTAAAGAGTTGGTTAAAGTCATTCAACAGGAGCAGCACAGCTACAAGGATCCCATTACTGAATTCCTGGAATGCCTGTACGTTAACCATGATTTTGATGGCGCACAACAGAAACTCATAGAGTGTGAGCAGGTAAATTAGCTTGTCGTTTTAAACCTTTTTTTTCCCATCCCTATGACTAATCTGCCTTTTTCTTTTAGTTACTGCATTATTGTTGAAAATGTAAAATATTGAAAGATAATTTCCCCTCTCTTTCTTTATAGGTCATACTGAATGATCCTTTCCTGGGAAAGCGAATTAAGGAAGGGAATTCAATTACTGTTCCTTTGCGAGATGAATTCCTTGAAAATGCTCGTCTGTTGATCTTCGAAAGTTACTGCCGTATTCATCGGTGCATTGATATCGGGTTGGTGTTTCTGTCTGTCTACTCCCCTTTTTTTTTTCTGTTGGCATGCAAAATTAGTTCATTTAGATGAATTGCAGAGAACTGTAGTTTTAAATTATCAATTCACTAAATCATTCAACGAATACAACTGTAATGCACTACGTGGAGTTGTGGTTGCATCTTTCTTTAACTATATTCTCACAAGGTTCCAAAGTTTTAGCACACGTTTTGTACAGGTCTATTATTCTTTATAGTTTATCATATGGACCATGTAGGCATGTTTCTTTTTTTCAAATCTAAGATATTCTTCCAATGTTTTGCAATGAACAGCATGCTCTCTGAGAAGCTGAACATGAGCTACAGTGAGGCGGAATTGTGGATCATGAACTTAGTCAGCAATTCAAAGCTCGACGCCAAGATTGATTCAGCGTCTGGAACTCTTATCATGGCGGCCAATCATGCTAACATGTAAGTTTGCTTCAGCCATACATGCTGCACTGTATGCCAATTCATGCTATGTGCTTATGCATACCAAATACTTATCTATTTCTCTATATCATCTATTTACAAGGGATTTTTTTCCAACATTTTCTTCATTGCAGCCATGAGCAGTTTATTGAAAGCTTGAAGAATCTTGACATGCGGACTTTCATGCTAGCAAAGAGCACTATGGAGCCAGCTTAAGCAGCTCAACAGGAACTCGGCGAGATTGACAGAGAAAATTACAGTTTTGAGGCGCCTAAAATTATTTAAGTAGACGGCCTTGTAAACTTTTGGAGTTATTTTGCTTTTATTTAGCTCCTTTTTCTTTGAATTATTCGAGAAGGAGAAATTTCAGAAATATTACCATCTTATGGTCTAGATTAAGAATTTCTTTTTCACTGGCTAACTTCTAACTTGCCATCTGGCCCAGGTGACATCTCAGATAATTTTGTTCTTTCATTTGTATAGAAACAGCTTCAAAATTATGAATCATACGGACGTCTAAGCTCCAATTTCATTGTATAGTCCTTATCTGACAAATGTTTTTCACATCTAGTGAGATGAACAAATTCCAATCCTCCATGATAGAGGCAATGGCTAGGATGCGCTTAATTAACACATCCAACGGCAGATGGTTAATTAACATTCTTGTCACGTCCATCCCGGCCTCACCTGTACCGTCTCCGTCTCTATTTCCTTTGTGCCTTCGTGTTTATCGTCACTTCACCTTAAACGAAAAACAAAAATATTAAATGGCTGTTGACAGAAAATTTAAGGGACCACCTATACATTTGTCGATAAATTTTCTCCTAAAAATTTGATAAATGTAATTATAGTACAATCGTAGTGCACAATATAAATCATTCTAGCATTTCCTATATTCGTATTGATGTTAATGAATCTAGATAGATATATATGTAAAAATTTATTAACATCAATATAAATGTGGGAAATGCTAAAATGACTTACATTGTGAAACGGAGGGAGTATAAATTTTTAACCTTAGAATTGCCTTCAAGACTTGTGCACCAGCGACCCCCACCCTTCTCCTCTAGCTTCGGTTACCAGCGATGGCCCGGCGAGTTAGGATTTAAGATTCACTGTGTTGGTCTAAAAGAGAATGGGAAAATATTGGTTTGAACATCGAGACAAGGCCTTCTCCCCTGTGTTATTTTAGAGAGCGAGATGAGGCCTTCTCCCCTATGTTGGTTTGTTGGTTTGAGAGAATCTTGGTTCGAAGATCGAGATGAGGCATTCTCCCCTGTGTTGGTCTGAGAGGAATATACTTCAGGCAGCAAGGTGAGACTTTGATGACGTGAAGCCACGGCCCGCGACAAGTGGCCACGGCAGTTGGCGGGAGCAAAGCATTAGTGGCGGTTTAAACAATGGAATAAAGTATATCTTATTTTCTGCACGTTAGTGTAGTGTTAAAGTAATAATAAAAAAAATTTATTTTCGTCTACTACCAGCTAATTGATAGAGCCTGTTTTAAGAACAAGCTGCCGCATGGTCTCATAGAGCTAATTCACGATGTTTGCCATTAGATCACCTCTTGATCCACAATGCAAATAATGGAGGACACTCGAAGAAAATTGCTACAGGGAGAGCATTACTAAAGAAGGTAGCCACTGAAGTGTTCCACTCAATACGAGGATAATGCCTACAGGTTTTACGACTAGAGTAAAAGGGGACTGGAAGGGACGCTGGTTGCCGATGGAATTATAGTCTTTTCTGGTATGTAGACGTGATGTATAAGTCTTGCTGATGTTTTTCTTTGTTTTTAGAGTAGTTGTGTTGAGCTTGTTGCTTCATAGTGTGTTGGCATTGTCGATGCGGTAATGTCTACTATTCATGTGGTTTTGTAAAAGAGGCGCGGTTGTTTCCTCATGCCGTTTTTAGTTTCACTGGTGAAATGGGAGAGAATATCCCATCTCTTTTTTTTTTTCAAAAAGGAAAAACTACTATTAGCAAATTGATGATGTCTGATTGGCAATATGGCCGTCCATATGGAACCAAAGTTCAAAGCCCCTCTGTGCATGGAGCGGAGTTTTCATGTTCTGCACGTGAGCACGTTCAGGAGGGGACACAAAGCATATGCAGAATGGAAAAAGTACACCGAAGGTCCCTCAACTTGTCATCCGGATACAAAATCGTCCTCCAACTATAAAACCAAATATATAGGGTCCCTTAACTATACAAAACCGGTCAAAATAGGTCCCTCGACGGTTTTAACCCCGGTTTTATCCTACGTAGCAGCTGAGTCAGCGTGGGACCCACATGTCAGTATGACACTTCATCTTTTCTGTTTCCCCTCTTTTCTTGTCTCTCTTCCTCCCCTTCACTCGCGCCGAGCAACGCGAGGCGCGGCGAGCCGGCGAGGTGACGGTGGTCGCGACTCCGGCGGTGAAGGGCGGTGGCTGGCCCAGAGCTCGGTGGGGCTAGGCGGAAGAAGAGGAGGGCGGCGCCGCGACGACGGCCAGCGACGGCTGCGGCGGTGGTGGTCGCAGTGGCTAGCTCCACGGCGGCCAAAGATAGGACCGGGGAGGCGACAGCGAGGAGCCGAGCGCCGCCACTGCGCTTCTTCCTTCTCAGCGGCCGGACGCGCCACCTCGTCGCCACGTCGGGAACCTGGAAGCGGCGGCGTGTTGGACAAGTAGTCCTCGTCAATCCAGAGGCGGAGCGCGTGCGGGGGCAGCGCGGAGAGGCGGAGCAGGAGCGGATGGAGGCGGGACGGGTGGGAGAGCGAGGCGGTGAGCGACCCGTCGGGGGTGACAGCCACCGCGCCACCACCGCCTCCTCCCAACCGAGGCGGCGTCTTCGCTGACCTCCGCGCCACCGCCGACTCCTCCCAACCGAGGCCGTCGTGGCCTCCCCCTCCTCGTCCTCCTCCCCGCCTTCGCCTTCCGCCACCGCGGCCGCCAGCCGCCTCTCCCCGCTCGCGCGGTTCCTCCTCGACGCGTTCCGCCGCCACCAGCGTTGAGGCCCGCCCGTCGTCGCGGACCTCTCCAAGCTCCGTCGTGTGGCTCCTAAGCTCGTCGCCGAGGTCCTCAGCACTCGCCCGCCACCGCCGCCGCCGCTCGCGTTCCCGTTCTTCCTGTGGGCGGCGCGGCAGAAGGTTCCCGGTGTTCCACGTGCACGCGAGAGAGAGAGGGGAAAGATAGAGAGAGAGAGGAGGAAGGGAGATAAGAGGGGAAAGAGAGGGTGACGTGGAGACCTGACATGTGGGGCCCATGTAGGTCCCACCTGAGTCAGCCGCCATGTAGATCAAAACCGGGGTCAAAACCACCAAAGGACCTCGGGTGTCCGGTTTTATATAGTTAAAAGGGACCCAGCATATCTAGTTTTGCGGTTCGAGGACGTTTTTTATCACTACGACAAGTTGAGGGACCTTCGGTGTACTTTTTCCTATGCAGAATATGGGCTTCCACCAGCAGGTTCAACCCTCGATGGTCTTGGACTTTGGAGTGAAGTGGACCACTTGACGAGGCCGCGCAGTGGGCTACGCTGTGAGCCACGTGAAGCCTGGCTGCCGAGCGATCCATCGTTGGGCCGCCGAAGCAAACTGCGCGTGGGATTTGTTGTGTTGAGTAAAATATCGACGCGGAAAAAGTACTTTCAAGTCCTTATCTAAGGGTAAAATCAGGTACAACGTATGGAGGATAAGAAAAGAGAAAATGAACGGATGACAATGTTCTTAAAAAAAACGGATGACATCAATTTTCCCTTATAATTGACAGGGTTCTACTATATTTATTTCTTTTTTTCTAATTGTTACACCATGTAAGCTCTACCACATGCCCACGTTATATGGAGATCGAGTCAACACATCACGTGGGTATCACATTTCGGCTGATACCGCCCTCCAAACCATCTTTAGACTATATGGTTTTAAAAGATGAGGTATGTGTTGTATAAGGTTTTATAGTCTAAGGCCCTGTTCTTTTCTTCAATAAAACTTAACGAAAATAAAGATTTTCGTGACACGTTTTTCAAACTGCTAAACGGCGTGTTTCGTGTGAAAACTTTTTATATGAAGTTGCTCTAAAATGTCAGATTAAACTATTTTCTAAATTTTTAATAATTAAAACTCAATTAATCATACGTTAATGCCACATCGTTTTGCGTAAAAAACTTAATTTTATCTTCAGGAGAAAAAAACACCACCTAAAGGATGCAATCGAAACTTGACGCTTAGATGAGGATCTAAAATGAGCTTTTCGGATCGATGATGGGTCGGGATTCAATAAAAGGCGGTGTATCTAGAGAGAGTAGTAGCGAAATTTTAGCAAAAGTTCATAACTGTCCTGTGTTACTTGCGCATAGTTACAATTGAATTACATGCTCGGCCATGCATTATGATATTTTTTTTTTCTTGTAAGTTCATGTCTGAGGGGTGATTTCTGTAGATTTAGACCATTAAATTTAATAGAATAGCTTTGGCGTACATTATGGTTATTTTTTATCGACGAGTAGGCCTACTTGTTCTGAATAAACATGACGCCATGTGCGGCGTATTTCTTTTTTTTTTTCAAAGCAACCCGGGAAATCTGGACAGTCAGCGGGAAAAACAAGGGTAGTCAGCATCCATTGTGACGTGGTCCATTGACTGCATTCATGTTACCCCTCCCCTCTGACACCCGATGTGCACGCCAAAATGACAAGCCTCCGCAGGGTCTGTTTAGTTTCTAAATAAAAATTTTCCACAATGTCACGTCAAATGTTTGTTTATATATATATATATATATGTGAAATATTAAATATATAAAAAAACTAATTATACATATTACGTGTAAATTACGAGATAAATCTTTTAAACTCAATTACTCCATAATTTGATAATTTACTAATGACGGATTAATTAGGCTTAATAAATTCGTCTCGCAGTTTTTAGACGTAATATGTAATTTATTTTATTATTAATTTATATTTAATACTTTAAATATGTATATGTATATCCAATTGTACATTTCAAAAATTTTCGTTTGCTAACTAAAAAGGCCCTCAGTCCTCAGCTTCAGTGCCTCACGCTTGCAACAATATCGTCCTCCCTGTCCGTGTACTGTGAATCTGCCATCTGTGACTTCGTGAGACATGGCTCCAGCGATGGCGAGCTCAGCAGCGACGGTGGTGCTGATCCCGTTCTGCGTCTCCGGCCACCTCACGCCCATGCTGGAAGTCGGCAAGCGGATGCTGCGCAGCCGCTGCTGCGGCGACGACGACGACGGCCGCCCCGCCATGTCGCTCACCGTGCTCCTCGCGCAGCTGCCGGAGTCCCACCGCGCTCCCGAGATCGACGAGATCATCCGCCGTGAAGCGGCCGGCGCGTCGGAGGACTCCGGCTTCGACGTCCGGTTCCACTGCCTCCCCGCCGAGGAGCTCCCGGACTTCCGCGGCGGCGAGGACTTCATCTCCCGGTTCATGCAGCAGCACGCGTCGCACGCCAGGGAGGCCATCGCCGGCCTCGAGTCCCGCGTCGCCGCCGTGGTCTTGGACTGGTTCTGCACCACGCTCCTCGACGTCACCCGCGACCTCGGCCTCCCCGGGTACGTGTACTTCACGTCCGCCGCCTCCATGCTCGCGCTCCTGCTGCGGTTGCCGGCGCTGGACAAGGAGGTGGCCGTGGATTTCGAGGAGATGGGAGGCGCCGTCGACTTACCGGGGTTGCCGCCGGTGCCGGCGGCTCTGTTGCCGACGCCTGTGATGAAGAAGGGTTGCAACTACGAGTGGCTCGTGTACCACGGGAGCCGCTTCATGGAGGCTGCGGGGATCATCGTCAACACGGTGGCCGAGCTCGAGCCGGCCGTCCTCGAGGCCATCGCCGACGGCCGGTGCGTGCCGGGACGCCGCGTCCCGGCCATCTACACGGTCGGCCCCGTGCTGTCGTTCAAGACGCCGCCGGAGAAGCCGCACGAGTGCGTGCGGTGGCTCGACGCGCAGCCGCGAGCGTCGGTCGTGTTCCTCTGCTTCGGGAGCATGGGCAGCTTCGCGCCGCCGCAGGTGCTCGAGATAGCCGCCGGCCTCGAGCGCAGCGGGCACCGCTTCCTGTGGGTGCTGCGCGGCCGTCCACCCGCCGGCTCGCCGTACCCGACGGACGCCGACGCCGACGAGCTCCTCCCGGAGGGGTTCCTGGAGAGGACCAAGGGGAGGGGCATGGTGTGGCCGACGTGGGCGCCGCAGAAGGACATCCTCGCCCACGCCGCCGTGGGAGGCTTCGTGACGCACGGCGGGTGGAACTCGACGCTGGAGAGCCTGTGGCACGGCGTGCCGATGGCGCCGTGGCCGCTGTACGCGGAGCAGCACCTGAACGCGTTCGAGCTCGTGCGCGACATGGGCGTCGCCGTGGAGATGGAGGTGGACAGGAAGCGGGGCAACTTGGTGGAGGCGGCGGAGCTGGAGCGCGCGGTGCGGTGCCTGATGGACGAGGGATCGGAGGAGGGGAGGATGGCGAGGGAGAAGGCGGCGGCGGCGAAGGCGGCGTGCCGGAACGCCGTGGACGGAGGCGGGTCGTCGATAGCGGCGTTGCGGAAGCTCACGCAAGAAATGGCCCACATGTCATCCATATAGTTAACATAAATACGGAGTATCAGGCAGCGAGTATGCGCAAGATACGGTAAGTATCGAACTATCGACAACATCAGGCAGCGAGTCATCAACCGATCATCATGAACAAGTGGAAGTCTGGATGAGATAAGTCGGCAGTCAGATGGACGAGGGGATGGACAAGATCATCCTTATTGCCAGATCCTAGAGAATGTGATGGGTGTATGCAAATCCATGATTTTTTTTCTTTAATATATTGATTCCGTGCAAAAATGTAGACACTTCTCTATCTGGACGAATGTTTGCCAATATATATAGCTAAAAGTTACTACTCCCTCTATCTCAAAATGTTTGACACCGTTGATTTTTTAGCACATGTTTGACCATTCGTCTTATTAAAAAAATTTGTGAAATATGTAAAACTATATGTGTACATGAAAGTATATTTAACAATAAATCAAATGATATGAAAAGAATAAATAATTACTTAAATTTTTTGAATAAGACGAATGGTCAAACACGTACTAAAAAGTCAACGGTGTCAAACATTTTGAAACGGAGGGAGTACTTCACTATAAGTCACTTATCCAATATAATCGTCCTCACTAAATTGTAAGCTATAAATAGAATCCCTTCTCTCACAAAATTATACTCCCTCCGTTTCAAAATGTTTGACACCATTGATTTTTTAGTACGTGTTTAACCATTTGTCTTATTCAAAAAATTTAAGTAATTATTTATTCTTTTCATATCATTTGATTCATTGTTAAATATACTTTCATGTACACATATTTTTACATATTTCATAAATTTTTTTGAATAAGACGAACGGTTAAACATGTGCTAAAAAGTCAACGGTGTCAAATATTTTGAAACAGAGGGAGTATAATCTTAAGATGAATGATCAAAAGTGCAAATTATTTGAAAAACAACACAACAATATAATATTCTCATATGTACATATATTAGCGACTGCTCTCTTACTCTTTTTCTCCACATTTCTATAGTTACACCCAGGATTGATAATATTATGGTAATTGGTGCGGCGGACCTAGCCAGGAGATAAGGCCTGGGGCGGATTATGTAGTTTTGTTGGGTGATGTTTCTCTGACGTACATCAGTGCGACGTGTTTTAGTGACGAGTAGGTTCATGAAAGTAGGCCCTATAAAGATAGACCCACTTGTTAAGCACTCATATCCCTCTGACTCTATGTCAGAGGAGCTGCATGCATCCAATTTTGTTGTGACTTTATATCAATTTTTTATTTTACATTTTTATTAAAATATTGAAAAATAATATTTTCTTTAAAATTTACTCATCTAGACATCTCACGCCTTTTAAAAATCGCACTTCCAAAAAACGTTAAGGAGCCTAAAGGCAAATATTTTATTTTTATTTAAACTTTTTTCATCGATTTTAATTGGTAAAATACTAGTAATGCTTATTCTATACTTCAAATGATTTTAAGAAAAAAATAATAAATTACGAAGTTATAGATCTCATCGAGGAGCACGACGTGAACGCCCAACACTATCAACTGTCGCTAGGGCTCCCACATTGCCTCCTTTTCCCTTGCCCGCTCATGGCTATAGATGGCCAAATGGGCCCCCTGGCATGGTCTGGCCTAGGCACGATCGGGTACGAAGTTAGTTGCCCTGGCCCGGCACAACCTACATGCCGGGCTAGGCTGTGCCCGCTCACGAGCTGCACCAACGGCCCAGGCATAGCCCAATAAGACACGAGTCGCGACGGGCCGGTCCGAAGGCACGACAACCCATCGTGCTTCTCAATAGAATAAGTCTATTTTTCCTCCTCAACTCTTTGGGTTGTGTTTTATATGGCTGGAATAAGTTTATTTTTCATCCCTCTTCTCTTTGGGGCATGCCTATATGGCTAAGTTAAGTCTATTTTGCATCCCTCAACTGGTTTTCTTTGATCATGCCATTTCGGGCCAGCCCACCGTGCTAAGGCATCGGCCCAGGCACGTCCCAACTATCAGGTTGGGCCGGCATGGGCTTAACACCAATCGTGTCATGTCGTGCTTGGGCTGGGTCAAATGGCCGTGCCGTGGGCCGGGCCTTGGGCCTTATGGCCATTTATACTCCCAGCCACCCCAGCTCTTGCCTCACTAAACCCGAGGGAGGCGAGAGGGCGCCGCACCCCTGCTTTCCCGAGTCGGTGTCGGGCTCACCGCCTGCCTTCATTCTAATTTTTGAATCGCTGAAGAAAATGGGGTAGACTATTGGTACACTAAACCTACGGGGAGAAAAAGGAAAGGGAACCGACCACCTGGCGTTTACTCACTCACTAACCATTCATGTGAACATTCACTCATTGGAAGTCAGCGAGAGGATTCTCCGCAGCTGCTGCAACAACGACGGTCGAGCCATGTCACTCACCGTTCTCCTTGGGCAGCTGTCGGGGTCCCACCGAGCGGACTCTGGCTTCGACGTCCGTTTCCACTGCCTCCCCGCCGAGGAGCTACTGGACTTCTGCGGCAGCGAGGACTTCATCTCCCGATTCATGCAGCAGCACTCGTCGCATTCCAGGGAGGCCATCTTCGGCCTGGAATCCCACGTCGCCGCTGTGGTTTTGGACTTGTTCAGTACCACGTTCCTCGACGTCACCTGCAACCTCGACCTCCCTGGGTACGTGTAATTCACTTCCACCGCCTCTCTGCTCTCGCTCGTGCTGCGGTTGCTGGTGTTGGACCAAGAGATGCTTGTGGATTTCGAGGAGATGGAAGGCGTCGTCGACTTACTAGGGTTGCTGTCAGTGCCGGCGACTCTGTTGCCGACGCCTGTGATAAAGAAGGATTGTGTGGAGATTATGGGTACCATATGCCCACACGGTTGGATTATCCAACTGGTTATAGAGGATAGATCATATGAATAGAATATGTATAGGATTAGAACTTGGTTGTTATGTTTACTTGTGTATCAAGGAAACATCCCATAGTTTTGGTTTGGTCCAATTGTAAAGTAGTTATAGAGATTTAAACTATGAGGAGTAAAATTTCTATCTTGTAAACCTGCCTCCTCTTACTATATAAGGAGAGTAGGGTGTCTCTCGAGGGATATAACCACACTTGAGATTATTAGATCAATACCACAATTGACGGATTCAATCCCCAAACAGTAGTAGGGTATTACTTATCATCAAGAAGGCCTGAACATGTCTAAAATCTTGTCTCATAACCCATCCACTTTCCTTCTTGTGCACTACTCCTTTTCATATTGCTAACTTCTAGTTTCAATAGTTGGCACGCCAGATAAGGGCAGGTCAAGTTTCTTGTCGATTAGTGCGATGGGATCTCCTTCAGGCAAGGATGATTTCGTCTTCCTGCCAGGGCAGGCGTCCCACTTCGGCAACCTCAACTTTATCATGGATGACTTCAGCAAGATCTCTCTCCTCGACTCGGATTCTCGGATTTGAGAATCATATTTGTTATTTTTGTTACCACTTATATAGGTTAAATTAAGATTATGTATTTGTGGATTGACATATTATATATTGATCTCATCTTATCAAAATTTTTATGGCTATTTTAACAAATGAAAAAAACGAGCGGATATTCTCTTATGCGATGATAATCCATCTCCAAAAGAAAGGAGCAGTGATTAGTAGTCCTTACCAAAAAACAAAGGTAATTAAAAGCACAGGGGTGTTAAAATCACAAAAGATAAAGGGACTATCGGCAAAATGCAACATCTAAAACTGATGATCTCAGTGTCCTTCGAAGCCTACAACAAAAAGACAAGTAGAACTTTATAATTTTCAACCAAAAGAAGACCTATGCAAATTGCAATAACTAGGTAAAAGTAAATACATTACTTTTCAATATTTGTTTCCTTTCATGTACTTGAAGCGATGAATCACGATTGGCCTGATTGGTAACTTATCAACCTACTGGGCGATCGTCACTAACCAGCTTATGTTGAAAATTGTACATGCAGCTGTATTTTTTCTTCTCTCGTCCAGATTCCCAATTCAGACTAAAACCCAACAATCCCATAAAAAAATAGGGGGAGAGCAAATTTTGCAAATATATAGAAGCTTTGATCCAACAAACAAAAAAAAAATCCTCAATTCATATAATCCATATCTGGTTAGTGGCTTTTTCTCTGATTCGTTTTGCATATTTACGCCAGGGGCATCAATATTTCCTAGATTTCGGAAATTTCAGGCCCTCGACACAACACTATTTCACCCAAGACTTTCTCTTTTGTTTTTGAAATTACGCAAAATTTGTAAAAGAAAATGTAATTTTGGGAACTCTTTTAAAAAAGGGAAATTTTGCTATAGGACACTGCTTATGTGTGGTTTTAGTCCTAGGACACTGCCCAAACTCACTTTTCGAGAAAAACACTCTATAAACGTGGTAATTTGCCAGTGGACATCGTGCCGATTAAAATAATAATTTATGGTTGAAGAGGAGAGAGAAATCGCGTGAAATATCAACAATGCCCTTGGGCCCATGTGTCGGCTCTATCTCCTATCACTCTTCTCCTCTTCCTGCCCACATGTCGCTCCCCGCCGTCCGCTGGCCGCCGGCCGTGCCCGCGTAGATGGCAGCGGAGGCAGCGGCGAGCAGCAGCAGCACCCCGGCCATCCGGCGGCCCACCAGCCGCAGCGCGCGGTGGAGCTGCAGCCGCTCCTTCTCCCCGCCGCCTCACCACCCCACCCCCTGCCCCTGCCCTTCCACCCGCCGCCGACCGACGCGAGCGAGCCGTAGCTCCCGCACTGCATCCCCAGCGTCGACGCCGAGCCACTCATCGCCACTGCTGCAGCCGCTGCCGCCCTTCTCTCATCCCAATCGCCAACTCACGACGCCGCTACGGGGCGGTGGCTCGCGCAGCACGCAGGCCGGCAAGGCGGTGGCTCGCGGATCCGACGGCGTGGAGCGGGGCGGTGGCGGATGACGACGACGATGGTGACGAGTTCGAGGAGGAGGAGGACGCGCGCCGCTCCTCCCCCGCCGCCCGCTGCTCGTGCGTAGCTCCTCCCCCTGCCGCCCGCACGCCGCTTCTCCCCTGGCCGTTTGGGCGGCACAGGACTGCGGCAACAACGGTTCCTTCTGCCGCCCCCGCTCGCCGCCGCTCCGCCAGCTGCCGTGCGATCGCCTGCCGCCACCGGCGCTCCACTCCACCTGCCACGCAATCAGCTGACGCTGCTGCTCCACTTGCTTCGGCCGCCAGCTCCGCTCTGCCGCAGCCGACGCCCTGCTCCACTCCGCCGGCCGCCGTCCTCGCCATCTCCTCCGCCGCGACGAGCACCGCCCCATGCGCCTCTGAGAGAGAATATATATATAGAGAGAGAGATGAGAAGAGAGATAGGAGATAGAGCTGACATGTGGGCCCAATGGCATTTTTGACATTTCACGCGATTTCTCTGTCGTCTTCAACCAGAAATTATTATTTTAATCGGCGCGGTGTCCACTGTCAAATTACCACGTTTATGGAGTGTGTTCCCCCAAAAGTGAGTTTGGGCAGTGTCTTAGGGCTAAAACCACACATAAGCAGTGTCCTGTAGCAAAAATTTGCCAAAAATTGAATAAATTGACTCAATTTGTAAAAGTAAATTGAAAATTTCAGGCGAAATAGTTGCAAACACTGCTCCAAAAAAATAAGAACTAAATACCCAAAAAAACAGAGACCCTTGGCGTACTGTTGACTTGTTGAGTATGTTGACATGTTGTGCCATGGTCGGAACAAGAGGAGACACGGCGGCAGCGAACGGCGAGGACGTACATCCCCGCATGCATCTGCGTCTCGCGATCGGAAACACAAAGGCGAGTCGGGACAGCGCCGGCAGAACAGTAACGGGAAGCCGCTCCGCTTCCCACCCAACAACACAATTCGACTCGGACTCCATCGATCGGGCCTCGGTGTCAATCCGTATCCGTGTAAATAAGGCGGTTGATTTCTCCCCCCTCGCGTCACGCTATTAAAGGCTTAGCTCCACGCGCACGCCTCACCTCACATCCCGTCATCCCTCCGAAGCCACCAAACAAAAAGCGCGCAAACGCAGAGAAGAACAAAAAAACAAGAAAAAAACGTACGAGAAGAAGAAGAAAAAAAGCTTGAGGCGATGTACGGCTCCCCCGACGGCGTCCGCTACTGCCAGCAGTGCGAGCGCACCACGTCCATGGTGCTCGACCACGACACCGGCGACGCCATATGCACCGAGTGCGCCATCGTGCTCGGCAACGGCAACGACCCGCGCCGCCCCGCCGTCGCCTCTGCGGCCACCAAACACGGCGGTGCCGACGCTCCTGCCGATGATGATCCGTTGCTCCAGGGCAGCGACGTGGTCGCCGCCGCCGCCGCGGAGGTGGCATGCTCCGTTGCCCCGACCAAGCTGCAGGCTGAGGGCGCTGCGCCGGCGGCGCCGCCGAGGATGCGGGGCGCTGTCGTGGCGCCGAAGGTGCGAGGCGGCGGTGGCGGCGCCGTGACGAAGGCCCAGGGCGGCGTCCCCGACACGAACAAGTCGCTCGCCGAGGGGTTCGACGCCATCGACAACATGGCGTCCCGGCTCGGGCTCGCGGGCAACGTGCGCGACCGCGGGAAGGACGTGCTGAGGAAGGTGGAGGAGGCCAAGGTTTGCGCCAGGGGGCGGAGCCGGGACGCGCTCTACGCGGCGTGCCTCCACACCGCGTGCCGCATGGAGGGCGCGCCGCGGACGCTCAAGGAGCTCATCGCCGCGACGCCCGACGCGGCGGCGACGAAGAGGGACCTGGGCAAGTTCATCCACGCGATCAAGAGGCTCCTCGGGAGCAACGATGAGGAGGCCGAGGCCGGGCAGGATCAAGCGGGCAGCAAGGCGACGAACGGCTGCGGCGGCGGCGGCGGCGCCGGCGCGGTGGTGCGCGCCAGCGACTACCTGCTCCGCTACGGGTCGGCGGTCGGGATGAGCGGCCAGGAGGTGAGCGCGGCGCAGCGCGCGGCGAGCAGGCTGGACGAGAGCCTCGACGTGCGGCGAAACCCGCAGTCCATCGCGGCCGCCATCATCTACATGGCCGTGCAGCGCGCCGGCGGCGGCGGCGGCAGGAGCAAGAGCGTCCGCGAGGTGTCCGCCGCCACGGGCGTCAGCGAATCGACCATCAAGGACGCGTACAAGGACCTGTGCCAGCACGCCGAGGTGCTCTTCGGCTAAATACATATGGCGACGCGACGCTACAAAATTATTTTCGTTTCTGTTGTTTGATTAGTTATTTTTCGAAAGCCCGCATGTACACTCGTGAGTTTGGACTTCTCATTTGAAATCGTATACTGTTAGTAATTTTTTTAATCTGAAATCATCTATATTAATTTCAATTCCTTGGGCCTTCCCAATTAACGTCTAGTCTGCTTCTTTCTTTGCCGGTTTGCCCTAGTAGGTTAGTACGCATGGCCGCCGCCATCCTCCCGCGCACGCGAAATTAGTGATAGCCTGTTGATTAGTTTTTTTTTTGCTCTGGTATGGTTTTGAAGGTAGAAGTGCTCCAAGATTTATGGACGCCAGGTGGCAAGATCTTGATGGGGTGCCATGCATGCTTTGTTGCATGGGGTGCTATACAATTTTTTTTCCTCTTTCCATTGGCTGAATTGCACGTGCATTGTCACGATAAAAGAAAAGATAATGTCTAAAACAAATACAAATATACTTCCCATAAAATGAGTTTTTTGGTTATATGAATATTTATATTAATTTGATTCTATATGTGGTATTGTTTTAATATTAAGAAGTTGAGGAGTTGACATATTCAGTGCTACATTTTTCAAAGGATTATAGATTATATATGGCTTTTTCTTTAGATTTTATTATTTTTTTAATATTAAGAAGCAGTGAATATTACTACTTTTAAAAGAGTGTATTATATATATATATATATATATATATATATATATATATATATATATATGAAAATGGTTTTATACACCTAGGTGTATGTACTCCCTCTTGCATCCATCGTTCATCCGAACAACCAGATACGAGTTAATCCGTGTACACCTTAACGGGTGTTGACTCAGCGGACTCGGTATGTATATCGTGAATTATGGAATTAATTATTCAGGGCAAAATTATCTTACCGCTAATATCGGAACAGATCCAACAACGCATCACGAAATTTCTAGGTTTTGGGAGGCAACGAGGTGACGACTCCTCCTCGGATTGACCCCACGGTGATTCAGCGGCGACTCGGCGGCTGGTGGAGGATCATAGAAGCGATCTATACTGATCATTGAATCTGCTTGTTCCTTCCTCCAGTGATGGCTCCTCCTTCACCAATCGGAGATACTGAAGCAGAGGTAATCAATCTGGAGGATCTGCCACCCGTTGGTGTCCTAGGAGCAGAAGTCATCGATCTGGAGTCGCCTGAATGCAAGAGCGGGGCAGCCGGGGCAAAATCGAGGAGTCACAGTAGTGGTCATCCAAAGCAGCAGGTTAGTATTTGTGTATTTTATACGGCAAGATCGACGCTCGATTCCTAAATTTTTCTCGCTTGCAGAGTCACGGGAGAATCAGTTTGTCACCGCAGTCCAAGGAATGTCACCAGAAATTGATCATCTTGTTGCCTATAGAGAGGGGTTATGCATAGTTCGGTTCATGCATGATCTCAGTTGTGGATGGCAATTTCTTGACTCTGAATGCATATGCTGTTTTATTTGGGATAATGTATATGCCGATTTTACACCCTGAAGTATATGCTTTCCATACATGGGTATGTACTTATTTTTTTTAAACATAAGTATCTATTGAACATTGTATATTCTGCATTTCTGTGGATTGGTATATGCTTCTTTTTTCCATAGAGAGGTATATACTGACTGGTACATACTGGATTGGTATATACTGCAATTATCCTTAGAGAGGTATATGCTGTTTTTTTTCGTCAGTAGTATGTTCTGAACTTTGCATATACTGCATTCCTATGGATTGGTATTGAACCTTGTATATACTGTATTTCTATGGATTGGTATATACTTCTTTTTTCCATAGAGAGGTATACAGTGACTGGTACATACTGGATTGATATATACTGACTGGTACATACTGGATTGGTACACAGTATGTACTGCATTTTACAAAGATATACTACTTATTTCCATAGACATGCTTACTTTTTCAAAGAGGGGGCAAATACAGGCTGAATTTGCTTCACAGAAATATATCCTTCATTTTTCATTTTTCCAGAGAAGGTTATATGCAGATTTTTTAAAACAGAAGTACATGTTGAATTTTTAAATACGCTCAATTTTTCTCAGCCTTAGTATTTGTTATATTTGTGTTCTGAAAAATAATTATTCGCAGGCTTTCAAGGTCTCAGGCACAAGGGGTAGCCTTCAAAAGACGGCTGCACGGGTGGTATCTAGGTATCGGCAAAGCAGGGTACTAAATAGACAGAAGAAAGACAACACTACCTTTGGTATCAATTGTAGGTGCTAGCCCAAATGCATAGTGAATATCACTAAAGACTTCGATGATAGGAAGAAGGAGTTGATTGCCGAAATTGGATTTGATGGAGTTTTGGATATCAAACTTACTAAGGTAAACAGGCAGTTTTGGGCATGGCTTCTGAGCAAGGTTGATCCAAAATCAGGCACTATTGTTACAAATTTCAACTAGGAGTTGCCATTTGGTCCCAACGATGTCAATGCAGTTTTTGGCTTGCCATGCTCAGGTCAACTTATTATCCCTTGCTCACAAGATGAATTAGACGGGAAGAAACAAAAATTGTGTGAAATATTTGAGATTCCAAACTTTTCACACCTGAAAATATCACTCTTAGAGAGAGTCCTAAAGAAGCAGTATGTTCATCCCATGACAATAGATGAAAAGAGGGAATTCAAGGCGGCTTTTGTGTTATATGTCACAACAAAGCTCTTGGCACCGCAATCCTGCGCAAACTTCATATCTCCTAGGTATATTAGAGCTGTGGCTGATGTTGACAACATAAAACAGTACAACTGGTCCTAGTTCGTCGTAGATGAGGTGAAGAAAGCAGCAGAATCATTGCCCAAACGCTTTCTGAATACGACGCAACAATCCATTAACGGGTGTATCATCTTCCTAATGGTTAGCACTGATACTTGCCTTCCTAATGCAGTATATAATCAACACACATATTGACATTTTGAAGCAATTGTGCAGGAAAAATATTTGAGCAAACTCGTGATACAGAAGGTTGGGATCACGAGTGTTAAATCATGCCACATTTCTTAGTTCGAGGACAATCAAATTGCTATGATGATCCAACAAGATATAGTCAGTAAACATAATCCAGGATACCCTTTCCCTCGTTATGGGAAGCTCCAGGTATGTATGGTACCCTAACTCTAATATACCTATTTAAGGCTGCAAAAATAAGCTAATTAGCAACGCATATGTTCTTCAGTTGATGAAGGCTCCAAGAGAAAACTACCCCCAAGCGCCAGAGGTGTCTCCCCTCAACTTATCCTCCGTTTCGAAGATACAATGCAGAGGCAATGATGGAGGCGCCAATTTAATCAAATTCCTGGAATCACACTTCAATTCGTTAGACGTGAGTGCAATGGTTGGGCCACAGGTACGTGAACCATAGTTACAGTATGCTACTTCAGACTATATCCGACAATGGGATTAAATATAATTTATGGTTACTATGATTAAAAACACAGGCCTATAAGGAGTTGAAATCTTACGTTCAGGATGGATTCAATCAGATTGATGAGATTTTGCCTAGCATAGCAGATTTCGTAAACATAAGCAACCTCAAAACTGCTACTGAAGCAGCAAACATGTTCAAGAAAGCTTTCAAGTATAATATGGCAGCGGCAGTTAAGATAGCGACGAGGGCAGCAGTTAGGAATGTTATTGATACCATTGAGGATATGCAAGGGCCTCTCCATCCATGGGGAGACCCCTCTGCCATGGGATACCACACACCCACGAACTACTCCACACATGCCACAGAATATGAAAATCCAGTGGAGCAACCAACAGGTAACGCTTGACTATTAACAATATGAACACACAAAATCCTTACAAAATGTGACTTTAACAAATTTCTTACATTCTTCATTTATCAGATACCCGACACTGTGATCACAAATTTGGAGCCTCGCAGTGCACTCCTACAAAATTTAATGGAGCTCCAGGTTGGTGTGCTAAAAGATTAAAAAATCAAATAAAAAACCTGATTACTGCGTACTAATCAGTCTCACATATCCAGGTTCGAAAGAGACTAATTCTTCAATGTCACCTACGTCGGGAACACGCATGACTAACCAATGTTCAATTATGCTAATTGAAGAATTTGGAACCAACGAGCAAAAGAAGCGCAAATATACTGTTGAAAAACCACCTTCTCACTTGCTGAAACACAAATCAAAGCGTGCAGTTAAACCAAACAGGAAACTCATGTCGCCTTTCCTGTCAAAACAATGTTCGACTGAGAGGATGGACTCCAGGACTGCTGATGAATTGTATTCCTATGTTATGTCTATTTCTAACGAGGCATCGTTAGAGTAAGTCCTGATATTCAACTATACCAAGTATCGCACCCCACCTAACCTGACATTCCTTTATTCTCTTATGGTTTATTTCAGCGCAAAATGGCTGCAAAGTTCCTATCCATTCAGGATTTCATTGACACTACGAAACATCCAGGAGACTATAAAGATTGGGAGCCGAATGGATTCAGATTCTCTCAACCTTTCTATTCGAATAATGTTCCAACAAGAAGTTGAGAGATTTCAAAACACAAACTACTTGGGTTGGAGGCATTTCATTAACCAAGATTTTGGGGTAACATTGCACACGTCAAAAAAATATTCTTCTTTTGCTAATGGGCATTCAAATTCAATGATTTCTTTTAGATGTATGCTGTAGCTGGAGATGAATTTTGGGAAGCTAGTCATCAACTTGCACACTTCACGGGCCCGAAGTTGTATATGATGTTTCAGATAGTCACACGGTGAGTTTGATTTTTCAGTACGTAATCTGTAGTCTTATTTGTGAACAATAACAGATAAGCCATCCCACTGAGAAACAATTACTTTGCAGATACTGATACCTGTTCACCTATTCAAACATTACGTGTTGTACGTATTTAACATGGAGAGCAAGAAGGTATTAGTCCTTGATTCACTGAACACCCAAGATCCACTGGGGGAATCACGTTTCACCAGGCATGACAAGATTAAGATCATGGTGTCCCGGTGCGTAATGGAATGCATGCGTCTGGCATCTCCAGGGTGGAACAAGGACATACTGAACTGGGACTTTGAGGCAGTGGAAAATATACTAGAGCAGCAAAACGGGTGAGTTACTACTCCACCAAACAGTATACAACCTCTCCACAGTTTGAACTGACAATACTTTTACAAAAACACACAGGGATGACTGCGGCTTTCACGTATTCAACAATATGGTGAACTAGGATGGTCTTCGTCTTGTGAACTCTACTTCACAGGTATATTGATGAGGACATCAACACCGTCGATACATCCACGTCCCCCCATGTACAGCATGATGGTCCTATTACCCGCGCTCGTGCACGTCAACTAAATTATCAGGTGAGTTCTTTCTTGAGTTCATATTCCTCGTCTTTATACCCCGGAGACGCGTGCACTCGTGTTTTACTCAGGAACGATGGAGAGGATCCAAAGGGAAGAGGATTCGCGCGGGGTGGATTCGGACTGCAGGGCAGCGCCAACTTCTGACGGCCGCCACGACTTCATGTGAACTCCGATTTGGGCATGCAAGTACTTCATGGAAAGCTTATCAAGTCTACTTTCAAATGGATCCAGCCACATGTCCATATCTCTTCTGGAGCGGTCGCAATTGTCATTTTACTCCCGACTGTTTTCTGTCCATGGTGCTGCGCCACCTCTTTTGGCCCAATGGGCTGTGTATCCAAGTTGGGCCCATTAGGGGCGCGTCCTAGGGTTGGAGCACGACCCTATGGTCGTTCTTCCCCTCTTCTTATACCTCTAGTCGCCGCCAAGAACAGGCGGGTTTTGATGATAGAGATAGCTACTTGCTACCGGCTCGCAGCGCGCGTGTTGGCTAAACCGCCCGTCTGCCTGTAATCGGAACCCCACCATATTGTGTTTGATAGCGAAACTTTCATCTTTATCTAGCAATTTCAGTGCTTGTCCTACTTGTTCTTGCTTGTTCTTCGATTGCTTGCAGGACGAGTGCCCTCGTGGCCGGGTTGACACGCACCACAAGTTCGCGGCGACCATAGGAGACGGTGTATCGGTTGCTAAGGCGCAGCGTCTTTGGACGGTTGTAGTCGGGCCGTGAACGTCGTCTTCATCCAATCGAGTTATCCCTTACCTCTCATCGAAAGATCGGGCCACAAACCCTAGCGGGTTCGCATCAGGTGGTATCAGAGCGTGGTTCATCGGTGAGAGAATTTACCCTTCCCTTCGTCATTAATTTTTTTTTCCTATAGTCCAGAAAAGACCAACAAAAAAAAATATAGTAGATTAGTTTTCCCGTGATCCTATAGACCATTGTGCCTTTTTACTAGTACTGCTTAGTTAAGGCTTGTTGAGTTTTCGATTGCATCGGTTGTGTTAATTTGCTGGTCTTAGCGTTAGGCGATTAGAGTTTCGAGTTCTTGCCACCACCGCACATCGCCACCTTCATCAATTTTGCCGTCATCACCACCGTCACCACCATCGCAGTCACCCACCAAATCACTTTCTATTTGTGTTTGATCTATTGCCGATAGCTTTTGTGAGTTGCCTTGTAACCTGCCGCCACTAGAAAGGAAATAGAACCCTGATTCGAGTGACCTTCCTTAAAACAATCATATCTTTTTCATACGGACTCGAAATTAGGCTTATAATATATCCACGGACATCTACAAAAAAAGTTACATCCGTTTCTCCCCGGCTTTGCCGGGTTCGGCAAATTTAAAATCGCCAAATTCCTCTTGCAAAATTCTGTTTTTGTGGCGAGAAGCTTCGGGACCTATTCGCATAGCACTTTGAAAAAATTCTACAAGCTTCATACTTTGTCCGTTTGAGATAAGATTTTCTGTGGTTGGTTCCAGTGTGCTCCTGGTTGTGAAAAAAATATCAAAAAAATAAAATAAAAAAAAAAAGTTGTGTCTCTCTCCTCAGCACTAGAGAGAGCAAGCAAAAAAAAAAAAAAAAAAAAAAAGAGGATCCAGCGAGCACACCCCACCATTCCCCCTTTGTCACCACCTTCCACCACCGTTTCTTGTTTTCGTTGCTGTTTGGGTTTGTGTTTTGTGGCGTCCTTTGTGGTTAGGCTCGCGTCTCTACTTCGACCAGCCTAGGACCAGCACTGTACACTATACCCTTGAGCGATTATTCAATTTGCTTTGGCTAACGTGGTTTCTAGTTTTCTCTTGAGCATTGCTTTCAGCCCACCAACAGCTCCACCACAAACCCGACTACAGCTTGACAGGTCTTGTTGCTACAGCACCGATACACCTCGTTCCACGGTTGCTAACTTGTGGGTTGCTGTCCCCCTCCTGTGGGCAAGGTAAGAACTGGTAAGAGCTTGTGAGACAAGCTGCGAGTGAAGTGAGAGTGAGCGTCTTGCAAAAAGCTACATCCCAATAGTTGTGTAGGGCTTACATTACATCCTCCATTGTTTTGTTGTCCTTCATTTCTAACCCATGGCAGGTCCAGAGGATAAAGATGAGGAGGGTGCATCTCATTCCCCACGCACCAAAGGCATCATCCAATACTTTACAAGGCAAGTGAAGCAGCACACAGAAGGACTTGATACAGATTTGCAGGTGACAAATGAGAAGATTGGACAATTGGAGTCCACGCAGATCTCCACCAACACTAAGCTTACAGGGCTGGAGACAGCGGTCGCCCGCATTGACACTAGCCTTGCTGCTCTTGTGAGGCATTTTGATGCTCTCAATGCTGGAGGCACTGGTGGGGGTAATGACGATGACGTTGACGGAGAGTACGTCGAGGATAATTTGGAGGATGAATATATTGCTGACACTGAACAAGATGATCGAGATGCTCGAGATCGTCGACGGCTACACAACAATCGACGAGGTATGGGTGGTCGCCGCCGACGCGAGGTACGCAACAATGATGATGCTTTTTCTAAAATTAAATTTAAGATTCCTCCTTTTGATGGAAAATATGATCCTGATGCGTACCTCTCTTGGGAGATTGCTGTTGACCAAAAATTTGCATGCCATGAGTTTCCTGAGAACACTAGAGTTAGAGCTGCTACGAGTGAGTTCACCGATTTTGCTTCGGTTTGGTGGATAGAACATGGCAAGAAAAATCCTAATAACATGCCACAAACTTGGGATGCTTTGAAACGGGTCATGCGGGCTAGATTTGTTCCTTCTTACTATGCACGTGACTTGCTGAATAGGTTGCAACAATTGAGACAGGGTGCAAAAAGTGTAGAGGAATATTATCAGGAGTTACAAATGGGCTTGCTTCGTTGTAATTTAGAGGAAACTGAGGACGCTGCCATGGCTAGATTTTTGGGTGGGTTAAACCGCGAGATCTATGACATCGTAGACTATAAAGATTACACTAATATGACCCGATTGTTTCATCTTGCTTGTAAGGCTGAAAGGGAAGTGCAGGGACGACGTGCTAGTGCCAAGGCTAATTTTTCTGCAGGTAAAACTTCATCATGGCAGACACGCACCACTCCTCCGGCCGGCCGTACTGCTTCTCCGTCTTCCACACCCACAACCAGTCGAGCAGCACCTCCTCCATCTAGTGACAAGTCAGCGACAAAGGCTGCTCAGCCAGCACCGAGTGCTTCTTCAATGGCATCCACAGGCCGAATGAGAGATGTTCAGTGCCACCGTTGCAAGGGCTTTGGGCATGTGCAGCGTGACTGCCCTAGCAAGCGAGTTTTGGTAGTCAAAAACGATGGTGAGTACTCCTCTGCTAGTGATTTCGATGATGATACACTTGCTTTGCTTGCGGCTGACCATGCAGATAATGAGCCACCGGAAGAGCACATTGGAGCTGCATTTGCGGATCACTATGAGAGCCTCATTGTGCAGCGTGTCCTTAGCGCACAAATGGAGAAGGCGGAGCAAAATCAGCGACACACGTTGTTCCAAACAAAGTGTGTCGTCAAAGAGCGTTGTTGCCGCATGATCATTGATGGAGGTAGCTGCAACAACTTGGCTAGCAGCGAGATGGTGGAGAAGCTCGCACTTAGCACCAAACCGCACCCACATCCATACTACATCCAATGGCTGAACAACAGTGGTAAGGCGAAGGTAACAAAACTGGTGCACATTAATTTTGCAATTGGAAATTACCATGATGTTGTTGAATGTGATGTTGTGCCCATGCAAGCATGTAATATTCTGCTAGGTAGACCATGGCAATTTGATAGGGATTCTATGCATCATGGTAGGTCAAACCAGTACTCTTTTCTGTACCATGATAAGAAAATTGTGTTGCATCCCATGTCTCCTGAAGATATTTTGCGTGATGATGTTGCTAAGGCTACCAAATCCAAATGTGAGAGTGATAAAAAAGCCCAATCTGATGGCAAGACACCTGAGACAATCAATTTGAAACCCAAATGCTTACTTGCTACTAAATATGATATTAATGAGTTGATTGCATCACCTTCAGTTGCCTATGCTTTGGTATGCAAAGATGCTTTGATTTCACTTCACGATATGCAGCATTCTTTGCCCCCTGCTGTTGCTAACATTTTGCAGGAGTACTCTGATGTGTTTCCCAAGGAAGTGCCACCGGGGCTGCCACCGGTGCGCGGCATTGAGCATCAAATCGACTTGATCCCAGGTGCTTCCCTACCGAACCGTGCGCCATACCGAACCAACCCTGAGGAAACCAAGGAGATTCAACGTCAAGTTCATGAGTTGCTTGATAAAGGGTATGTACGCGAGTCTCTTAGTCCATGTGCGGTTCCGGTAATTTTGGTACCTAAGAAAGATGGTTCATGGCGTATGTGTGTTGATTGTAGAGCTATTAATAACATTACCATTCGATATCGTCATCCTATTCCTAGGTTAGATGATATGCTTGATGAATTGAGTGGCTCTATTGTGTTCTCCAAAGTTGATTTGCGTAGTGGTTACCACCAGATTCGTATGAAGTTGGGTGATGAATGGAAAACAGCATTTAAAACGAAGTTTGGGTTGTATGAGTGGTTAGTGATGCCTTTTGGTTTAACTAATGCACCCAGCACTTTCATGAGGTTGATGAATGAGGTTTTGCGTCCTTTCATTGGAAAATTTGTGGTGGTCTACTTTGATGATATCTTGATTTACAGCAAGTCTATGGGTGAACATTTTAATCATTTACGTGCTGTTTTTAATGCTCTTCGTGATGCACGTTTATTTGGTAACCTTGAGAAGTGCACCTTTTGCACAGATCGAGTTTCTTTTCTTGGCTATGTTGTAACTCCGCAGGGGATTGAGGTTGATCAAGCCAAGGTTGAGGCAATTCAGAGTTGGCCGACTCCTAAAACGGTCTCACAAGTGCGGAGCTTTCTAGGACTCGCGGGGTTCTATCGCCGCTTTGTGCAGGATTTCAGCACCATTGCTGCACCATTGAATGCGCTTACAAAGAAGGGAGTGCCTTTCACTTGGGGCACATCACAAGAGAACGCCTTCCACATGTTGAAAGATAAGTTGACCCATGCACCTCTTTTCCAACTTCCCGATTTTAATAAGACTTTTGAACTTGAATGTGATGCTAGTGGGATTGGATTGGGTGGTGTTTTGCTACAAGAAGGAAAACCTGTTGCATATTTTAGTGAAAAGTTGAGTGGGCCTGTTCTGAATTATTCTACTTATGATAAGGAATTGTATGCTCTTGTGCGAACTTTAGAAACATGGCAGCATTATTTGTGGCCCAAGGAATTTGTCATACATTCTGATCATGAGTCTTTGAAGCATATTCGTAGTCAAGGGAAACTGAACCGTAGACATGCTAAATGGGTTGAATTTATTGAATCTTTTCCTTATGTTATCAAACACAAGAAAGGGAAGGAGAACATCATTGCTGATGCTTTGTCTAGGAGATACACTTTGTTGACACAACTTGACTACAAGATTTTTGGCCTGGAAACAATCAAAGACCAATATGCGCATGATGCTGATTTTAATGATGTGTTGCTGCATTGTAAGGATGGCAGAACATGGAACAAATTCGTCATCAATGATGGGTTTGTTTTCAGAGCTAACAAGCTATGCATTCCAGCTAGCTCCGTTCGCTTGTTGTTGTTGCAGGAAGCGCATGGAGGCGGTTTGATGGGCCATTTTGGTGCCAAGAAGACACATGACATCCTTGCTAGTCATTTCTTTTGGCCACAGATGCGAAGAGATGTTGGCAGGTTCGTTGCTCGTTGCGCTACATGTCAAAAGGCTAAGTCACGCTTACATCCACATGGTTTGTATATGCCTCTTCCTGTTCCTACTATTCCTTGGGAAGATATTTCAATGGATTTTGTGTTAGGATTGCCTAGGACCAAGAGGGGGCGTGATAGCATTTTTGTGGTTGTGGATAGATTTTCTAAAATGGCACATTTCATACCATGTCATAAAACTGATGATGCTTCTCATATCGCTGATTTGTTCTTTCGAGAAATTGTTCGCTTGCATGGTGTGCCAAACACAATTGTTTCTGATCGTGACACAAAATTTCTTAGCCATTTTTGGAGAACTTTGTGGGCTAAATTGGGGACTAAACTTTTGTTCTCTACTACTTGTCATCCCCAAACGGATGGACAAACTGAAGTGGTGAATAGAACCTTGTCTACTATGCTTAGGGCTGTTTTGAAGAGAAATATCAAGATGTGGGAAGAATGCTTGCCTCATATTGAATTTGCTTATAATCGTTCCTTGCATTCTACTACAAAAATGTGCCCATTTCAGATTGTGTATGGTTTGTTGCCTCGTGCTCCAATTGATTTGATGCCTTTACCATCTTCTGAAAAACTGAATTTTGATGCTAAGCAACGTGCTGAGTTGATGTTAAAACTGCATGAGACAACTAAAGAAAACATAGAGCGCATGAATGCTAAGTATAAGTTTGCTGGTGACAAAGGTAGAAGGGAATTGAATTTTGAACCTGGAGATTTGGTTTGGTTGCATTTGCGAAAAGAACGATTTCCTGATTTGAGAAAGTCTAAATTGATGCCTAGAGCTGATGGACCATTTAAAGTGTTAGCAAAGATTAATGAGAATGCATATAAGCTTGATTTGCCTGCAGATTTCGGGGTTAGTCCCACATTTAACGTTGCAGATTTGAAGCCGTATTTGGGAGAAGAAGATGAGCTTGAGTCGAGGACGACTCAAATGCAAGAAGGGGAGGATGATGAGGACATCAACACCGTCGATACATCCACGTCCCCCCATGTACAGCATGATGGTCCTATTACCCGCGCTCGTGCACGTCAACTAAATTATCAGGTGAGTTCTTTCTTGAGTTCATATTCCTCGTCTTTATACCCCGGAGACGCGTGCACTCGTGTTTTACTCAGGAACGATGGAGAGGATCCAAAGGGAAGAGGATTCGCGCGGGGTGGATTCGGACTGCAGGGCAGCGCCAACTTCTGACGGCCGCCACGACTTCATGTGAACTCCGATTTGGGCATGCAAGTACTTCATGGAAAGCTTATCAAGTCTACTTTCAAATGGATCCAGCCACATGTCCATATCTCTTCTGGAGCGGTCGCAATTGTCATTTTACTCCCGACTGTTTTCTGTCCATGGTGCTGCGCCACCTCTTTTGGCCCAATGGGCTGTGTATCCAAGTTGGGCCCATTAGGGGCGCGTCCTAGGGTTGGAGCACGACCCTATGGTCGTTCTTCCCCTCTTCTTATACCTCTAGTCGCCGCCAAGAACAGGCGGGTTTTGATGATAGAGATAGCTACTTGCTACCGGCTCGCAGCGCGCGTGTTGGCTAAACCGCCCGTCTGCCTGTAATCGGAACCCCACCATATTGTGTTTGATAGCGAAACTTTCATCTTTATCTAGCAATTTCAGTGCTTGTCCTACTTGTTCTTGCTTGTTCTTCGATTGCTTGCAGGACGAGTGCCCTCGTGGCCGGGTTGACACGCACCACAAGTTCGCGGCGACCATAGGAGACGGTGTATCGGTTGCTAAGGCGCAGCGTCTTTGGACGGTTGTAGTCGGGCCGTGAACGTCGTCTTCATCCAATCGAGTTATCCCTTACCTCTCATCGAAAGATCGGGCCACAAACCCTAGCGGGTTCGCATCATATATAATGGCTTCCACCCTTTGTAGACCACACTCTACCATAAAGTCTTCGCCAATAAGCTATAACGAAAAACTGTAACATTCACAGGACCCGTACTACCTCTGGCGACAATTTTTGATCCACCTATTGACTCTGCGTGATAACGAGGCAATACTTCCAGAATATGTGGTGCACCGTCTTCGACATATTAAAGACAATTAGTTCAACAATTTTATCCTTATAGTTTTACCAGAACTTTTCGTGTAATTTTCAATATTCACTTATGTCTTCGCTTGACAGAATCTTAAATTCGTTGCTATGCATGGACAAAGAAACATCTGTGTTCAAATGACAGTTCCACGTACTTAGTTATTTCAATTTTTCGCTACCCTAAACAATAACAGTATGCACATGTTTATTCAACTGATTGTATGGCTTATTTTTGTATCTACACCCAATGGTACCATCCATAGGGATGTGGTTATTCACTCAATCATCCTTCCAAAATCCCCGCTGCCGCGCTGCAGCTTAAACATGACCTGGATGGAGCAAACCAAAATCCTTCGGTCCTGGCCTAATGAAGTAGTATGTGTCTTCGTTGATGTAGAAAATACAACTCAAACCCACACAAGTGCACATACCTTTTCCAAAGGATAAACAGCACAAAAAAACACTTCCATTTCTCTCTTTAAAGAGAAAATACCATCATGCAAATGATATAGATTCCTGTTAACACACATCCATTTGTTTCCACTGAAGATACAACCACCAAAAATATCCAATTGTAAAAAATTGAAGCAAAATTTACTTAATATAGAAAAAACTGACCAATCCACCACTTCCATAATCATAATAAATTGCTCACAGCAAGCAAACACAAACATCTCTCAACTTAATAGGAAACAACTTAAAGCAAGACCACTTTAAACATTCAGAAGGGGCTATACAAAACTACAATGAACCATATACTAAAATTTTCTCTTGTACGTAGACGTCCGGCCGCAGGTTCTTGAATTATGTCCTGCTTGGTGGCATGTGTGGCAAAACCTACGAGGAAAAGGCATTTCATCCGCATGATCATTGTCTTGGTTTTCTTCTTCAACGGAATCACCCTCATTTGCTGCTTTACTCTTTTCACTCCTTACTTCTTTTCTTCTTTTCATGCTGGCAGCCTCACCGCCAGATTTATACCTATTCACTTTTGGCCTTCCTCTGCTTCTCTTTCTCACGGGTGGAAGTACATCACCAGTATTATCTCCACTCTCTTCCTCACTCGACATATCATACACACTGTCAATGTCAGCAGCACCAACATCTTCATTTCCATCTTCGGATAATACTGTTGGCCTTGATATTTGTCTAGTTGCTCGCTTTGGGGCTGCTCCACTATTGTCATCGTCATCCAAAGATAACCGACTTTTCATGTCTTTCAAAAGTTGATTCATGACTGTCATTGCCATCTTAAATGTCTGCACATCTTTGTTTGCAACACTAGCCACCTCCACAGACTTTTTATTCAGCATTACATGTCTGTAACTCCTCGATTGTGAAGCATCGACATCATCTTTGTATCCATGTAGATGAGGTGGAACAGAATCCCGTGCATTCTTCGTCCATCTTTTCAATATGTACCTATCTGGAATTTTTGACAACCCATACTGAACAAGCACCTAACAGGACAAAACAATGAATTACAAAATAATCAAGAATACTTCAATAAAAGTTGCAAAGGAAGAAACATATACCCTTAAAACGTGGCTGCACAGTATCCCCTTATGCTCAAACATCTTGCAGACGCATGAAAATTCCTCTCTTTCCACATCATAGTACACCAGATATTCCTTCCGAAGGAATGAGCTAGACTCTTCTGTGCACATTCGTACAACTTGCACTGTGCTTTCGTCCTCCCCAGGTTTCACCATGTATGATAAACTATCAGTTAACTCCTCAGAGAACAACTGAAAACAGCTCTAGTATATACTTGGGAAGCATGAATCTCTATCGGTGAGCTTGTTTTAATTTCAACCTTGTCCTGCACCGACTGACACCAAAAGATAATTATAATAATCAATTAAATAAGAACAACAAAAATGCCAAAATGGATACTTACATTACTAGTTTGGAATTCCTCTGAGTCATCCTTTTGCAGTTTCTCATTGAAAAACCGGTCATACCTCTTAACAAACCTGTTCATAGAACTAGAGGGTTTCACAAACATTTTGAACACATGGTTTGCAGACTCACTTCTTTGCGTAGTAGTCATCCCAGCAAAGAACCTATGGGCAAAATATACAAACGCCCATTTGCGCCTTATGTCCCAAATGTGACGCAAATATACACTGTTTTCTAGTTGGTAATCACTAATCAGTTTGTGCCAAGCAGCTTCAAACTCCTCCTCTGTCAATGTCTGCGTGAGAACCTTGTGAAATGCTTTCTTGAATGATCGACGCTTCGAGTAGATGTTCCCCATAAATTCTTTTGCTTTCTTCAAAACGTGCCACTTGCACACACGATGGATTGTGTTGGGAAATACCTTTCGAATGGCAGCTGCCATTGAAGGACAGTTGTCTGCAATAAAAAGGTCAAATACTTACAATAAGCATAGTAAACTTTGAAATCCTATCGAACTCTGAAAACGACCAAATACGCGCATACCTGTTAAAATTCCAATAGGTTCCTTCCCATTCATGCACTCTTTGAATGTCTCGAACAACCATGCAAACGATTCTTTGGTCTCTTCTCTCAGCAGGGCACACCCAAAGAAGGTACTCTGAAAGTGATTGTTTACTCCAACAAATGGTGCAAATGGCATATTATACCTATTTGTCTTGTACGTAGTATCAAATGTAATGACATCACCAAAATGATCATAATTCAATCTAGACACAGCATGAGACCAGAATATGTTCTTCACACGGCAAGCCTCGTCGAGCTGTATACTATAAAAGAAATTCTTACTCCTTTTCTGCAAATCCTTCAGGACATTTAGTGTTTTTTGCATGTCGTCGCTGCACTCATCCCGCCTAATTGCATACGCTAGCCTATCCATAGCTTTTCTCGTGAATGGAACCATGGAAGCTCCGCCATGCATGCCAGACAACAAGCCATACATATTTGTCAGACTCATGCTATTGTCCACCATCTCTTCAATAATACCCCGAGTCCCCTCATCTATTTGATTGTGTGAATGATAATTCTTTGTAACCCCTATACTCTTTTTCATTGGATAGTTGTGTGCAACGACGACCTTAGTTACTGTCCAGCTTCCTGCACCTTTCGACCTATTTATCTTGATCATTGCTGGGCATCCAATTCGAATAGAAGGTTTTTTGGTATTTGTGTTCTTCCCCTGCAGGGATCAATTACAAATTAACACATACTCCATCACAAAAAACTATTAGTTCATTGCCACAACAAACATACTGTCATAAATGTTGGTACCTGGTGTGAACAACAAATCTGTCGCATTGTTCTCTACTTATTAACATTAAGGCGCTCTTTATTCAGACGGATCTCAAATCCTTTACTAACAGCATAAACATTATAAAAATTAAAGGCATCTCTCTCAGTCTTAAATCTTTGCCCCAATGCGGGAGCAAGAATATTAGGATCAGCATACCCCGGAGGAATGGCAGCACTACTGTCAACATTATCTACTACAATTCTGAAAAGATTGTATTCATTCAGTCTTCAGAACATACCACCAACAACATGCCATTAAAATCAAATAAAGTGAAAAGAAATCAACATGAGATCCAAACCTTTCCATCGGTATCCCTGCCCCATCTTTTTCAGCTGGGTTTCCTTCAGTCCAATCTAGTGAAGGAGCACACTTCTGTAATAGAGATAGAAAAGGATTTTATACTACTCAATTCCAAAGTATATTATCAACTGACAACTATGCCAAGAAAGATACCTTGTCACCGGAGTTCCATGACCTGAATCATGCGAGCCAACCGTCAATGACACGTCCTCCTCCATGGCTACAGGACTGCAGAACACAACTCAATATGCATCAGTATTGGCCGATTATTTCTACAATTCAGAAAATATGGTATCTTGATCTCACCTTGTCTGGACACCATGTGGGATTGAATCACCATCAGGTATGCTGAAGGAAGGGTTGCATTCATCCATAATAATTTGACTGAATCAATGATCCAGAATCATTCTTGTTCACACCCATAAATCAAACGAAAAAACCCAACGGCACATACTGAAAAATCAATCATCAAATCAGTATAACATACCTGGACCCTGTGGTACAATTGAAATCGGTGTGGTTCTTCACTCCGTCATCCATCCAAAATCACCAGCTCCGCGCGGCGGCGTATACTCGACCAGGACGGAGCAAACCAAAATCCTAATGAAGCAGTACGTGGCTTTGACGATGCAGATACCGTTCCTCTCCACCCACTAGCTACACTGACCTATTCTTCAGGTGGTTAGTTATGCATTATCGGTAATTAATCACTTTTCAAATTAATACCACGCATCGTTCGGCGAATGGGTACATACTGCGTGACTCTGCACTGCCAACTCGTTAACAGGTATGGATCTCAAAGTTAATCAATGGTATGAGGAGAGGGAGTATGTACACCCGGGTGTATATAAGAGTCATCCTATATATATATATATATATATATATATATATATATATATATATATATATATATATATATATATATATATATATATATATATATATATATATATATATATATATATATATATTTATTTATTTATTTATTTATTTCAGAGATACTATGGCAGTTATACCCTTGCCTCTTCCCTCTATTCTGGCCTCCTAGGCGGCTAGGCCCAGCGCTCAACCGCCACGATAGCCTTAGCCTGCAGGATTGCCACGATCTCCTCAACCTTGCTTTGATCTGTTGTTGCCGTTTGTCATACTTGTTTTAACAGTAAAATTTAGTAAGCCCATAATTATCACGTCTCCAATAGTCAAATTCATGCTATATATTCGGTTAAGGAAATTAATCTATTAAAGAAAGCTTATCCAGAAGTAATCGAGTTCAAGAGGATATGGTATGGCGAGTTATCTATTAATTAAGAATAGTTTGTTAGTTTCCTTATATCTATAGTAAAGTGTGTTTAGTGTCCTATAAGGACTTTATGTTTTCCTTTTATCTTTTAGGAAAGTTTCTTTCTTGTCCTACCAGGACTAGTATATCCCCATGGGTATAAATATATACACTCGGGGTCAATTTAAACTATCTCTCGATCAATACTACTCTCGGCGCATCGCCACCCTCTTTTCTGAAGTTTTACTTATCAACCGGCGGAACTGGGCACCTGACGCGGGGCTGCATCGTTTTAGTTTGATCTCCGGCGAAGGGGTAAGTCCTATGTTCCGCCGGCCTAGCAATTGTATCATCTATGTCGGCATCGTTCAAGGCTGCATCAGTACATTCAACCTCTTGGATTACTCTGGTTCGGTTGATATATTTGACTACCTGATATTTCAATTCTATCTCTAATTGCATTATGTTTAGAGACACATCGGTTTAGTTGGGACTGTCTCGGTTAGGTCTGATCTCCTATCTTAGCCAATATATCTCTACAATCACAATATTGTTCTAAATAGATTTGTCATATCCATCACATTAGACAGATCTATTGGCTCATCGAGTATTAGATTATCATATACAATCTCGTGCTGCATCAGTTAGTTTTGGCCTACTAGATTGTTGTTGATAATATAAGTCTTGTTAAGCCGATAGGTTCATGCTAATGTTTGATCGGGGTGCTAGCCAATAAGTTATCTGGACATTGCATCGGCTTATAAGAATTGCATATACATATAAGTTGGATTTAGCCGATGACAACAAAGGTTTCATTGATTTATCTAATCTTGTGGATTTAATGACATCGGACTTCCAGCCGATGTATGCTTTAACCATCGGATTAGTACTTATACTATCATATTACTATTAGCCGATTGGTTTCTATTGGATTATATTATTGTTATACTCCCTCCATTCCAAAATATAAGGCACATCCACCCTTAATCCAAAGACCAAGAAATAATTAATATCTCATCGTTGTCATGAATCACCACAATTAATACAATACATGCAACCAATAGAATTAAAGATCTTGTGAGTATAGGATTTATAATAATAATAATTTAGGGGAGAGAATGTGCTAATTAATTACATGCATGTATGCACGTCTTATATTAGAAACCACATTAAAAAGTAGTTGTGCCCTATATTTTGGAACGGAGTAGTATTATATTATCATAAGTTGATCGCCTTTATATTGTTATTTACATCAAGCATCAGAATCTACATCAAACATACAGTCGATTGCTCAAAACCCTATCGCTATCGGCTGGTATCGACATCAGCTGGAGTTACTCCATCGGCTTGACAGCCGATCGGCTCATTGATCTACAATTTACATATCTTGTCAGTTGCAGGGTCAAACTGACTGGCACGCCCGCATCTCATCAAGATTTGGACCTGCACTAGAGTTAAGCATATCTCCTAAGCCAGTGTGTGTTTTTTGCGTCAACAACTTGCGGCTCCTAAGTTTACTGTTCTATCATTTGAGAGCCATTTTTGCTCATTTCTCATGCAAAAGAGTCCTAAGGCCATGAAGAATACAAGCCACACCTATAAGTAGGAGTGATAATGGGATGTGTATTTTCCGTCCGACCGACCGCCTGATCCAAAACTCGCGGGAAGAATATGAGAGAGAACTATGGATTAGGATAAGAGAATACTTGTATCTTGTCCGTATATCCCATATTATAAGACATATATGAAAATCCATTTTAAGTCCACCGACAACATGATAAAAGATTGATTAATCACTATTTACGAGTTTACATGTAATATTATATAATTTTTCTATTGATGTACTCTTTTAACACTTTAATTATCTTCTTATATTTACTATCTAATTCAAATAGATATCCGTTCTCGAAATTAACTCGGAGGAAATAATATTGGATACGATATGGGATGAGTGATATGTTATCCGGCACTACCCGTACCCGGCTTCGAATTTGAAGGAAACTATGGGTTAGAATATGGGAATGCCAATAATCTGATTGTACCCCACCCATTTTCATCTCAGGTGCTACATAAGCTTAGGCCACACCTTCTCTCGCGCAGTGCAAAATGATTTTAGTGGTGGCTTTAATTTTTCATGTCAAACTTGGTATTTTATATATCAGTTTTCATTTTTTTTCTAATTTATATTTAAGTCCAACATTTTACATTAGGCACTCTAAAAACTACAACTAGTACAAGATACCCCCTCCTCTCCTCTCCCCTTTCCCTTCCCCCTCTCTCACTCTCACTCTCACTCACACACACTCTCATTAAGCTCTGTTGCAGTGAGATCCCCTTTCTCTTTGGCATATGCTACCCCTTCCACCCATCGCCGAGGCAATATCCAGTAGCGAGGTCGTGGAGATCGAGGAAAAAGCCGAGATGATCATAGATATTGGCATATTTTGTAATGACCACAATATAAAAATGATAATGATGTTAGAATACAGTAAAATTAAAAAACTGTCGGTATAAGAGAAATTTTTTTTATGTTTCTATTTCCATATTTTTTATCATTTCTATTTTCATTTTTATATGTAACCATCTCCACACGACTTGATTAGATAAAAATCAGAAACAAGTGTCGGTTGGTCAAGAATTTCCGTGACTGTTTTCACCCCTCCACCCAAGAGAAATGTGATATCATGACAAAAATAAGGATAGCGTTGTGAGATCTCAAGTACTCAGTAAAAAGAGGGGTACACCATTTATATGTGGCCATATATAAAATTTCCAAGCTAAAAAACAATATGTTTCTGAATGGTTTTTATGTTAAGCGGGACTATATATATACATTTGTCGACAAATTTCCTCCTAAAAAAATTATCAGATGTAAAATTTACATGTAACTACATTGTAACTGGTACGTAACTTTCATGTAATTTTAAAATCGTTAAATTTGCTTTAAGATTTGTACAAACGGAGAAAAAAAAATCACGATGCATACACAAGAGAGGGAATTTAGTCATGTTATCTCCACATCACGAAAATAGCATGTTATCACAAAATTTTTTAAAGTTACATATGAGTTCTATTATAGTTATATGCAACTTAGTAATAACACTACGATTATAGTACAATATTTACATCTGTCAAATTTTTGGAACAAAATTCATCTACAAATGTATAGCAAAACTGCAAGTGATCAGGATTTACGGCAGCGAAGGAGTAGCGATTACAAGTTCTTACCAAAAATAAAGTTGAAGTGAATGGGACATAAAAATCACAAAAATATATATTGACTATTGAGAAAAAAGAACCGATCTCAATGTCCTTCATAGCCAACAGCAAAATGGTAGTAGAGTTTTATATTTTTCAACTAGAATACTCTACAATAACTATGTAAAAACAAAAAAAACATTAATTTTCAATATTTACGTTCTTGCATGTTCTTGATGCAATAAACTACGGTCTCATTGGTATCTTATACCAGTAAGGTCGTAGGCAAGATAATCAGTAGCCAATTCAAGGTGAAAATTGTTCATTCGACCGGAATTTTGCTTCAGTTCCCCCAAATTTCCCAATTCCAAGTTTAAACCCTAACAATGCAATATAAAGGAAAAAAACACATCAGAAGGCAATAATCACATAATCAGTACTATCTTATTTTTCATCTATAGAGGTTCTTATTTGCACTAATCATTGCATAGGCGAGTGGCGATCGCCGATCGGGCTTATGGGCCAGTCCGAGTCCGAGTCCGATTCTCACTCCCGAATGGCTGGGCCGGACCCGAGCCCGACTCCCGAATGGGGTGTCCGAACTCGTGTCGGACTCCTCCTCGTCGCTATAAATCCTCACCTACCTCACACCACCAACCTCACCACAAAACCAAGCAGAGCAGCATTCGTAGGTACTACTAGCAAGCGTATCAACCAGAAGCCAACGCAACGCAATCCAAGGCTCCAAGCACAGATCGAGACGCTGAATGCTCGCGCGCGCCGACGATGTACGGCTCCCCGGACGTCGTTAGCTACTGCCAGCACTGCCAGCGCACGACGCCGATGTTGCTCGACCACGCCACCGGCGACGCCATCTGCACCGGGTGCGCGTTCGACCTCGGCAACGGCGCCAACGCGTGCCCCGAGCCGCCGCGGTGGCGCGCCGCCGCTGGTCATGGTGACAGTGATGGCGACCGTAGCAGCAGCAGCAGCAGCGTGGGAGGAGACGTCTCGCCAGCTGCTGCCGATCCGTTGCTCCAGGGCGGCGAGGGCGTTGCCTGCTCTGCCGGGGCGCCGCCGGTGCAGCCGAGGGTGCGCGGCGCCGTTGTGCCGCCGAAGCAGATGCGCGCCGGCGGTGCCGTCCCGCCGAAGGTGCGGTGCGGCGTCCCTGACACGAGCAAGGCGCTCGCCGAGGGGTTCGACGCCATCGCCGGCATGGCGTCCCGGCTCGGGCTCGCGGACAAGGTCAGCGACCGGGCGAAGGAGGTGCTGAGGAAGCTGGAGGAGGCCAGGGCGTGCCCCAAGGGACGGAGCCGGGACGCGCTCTACGCGGCGTGCCTCCACGCCGCGTGCCGCGTCGAGGGCGCGCCGCGGACGCTCAAGGAGCTGATCACGGCGACCTCCGACGCGGCGGCGACGAAGAGGGACCTGGGCAAGTTCATCAACGCGATCAAGAGGCACCTCGGGATGGAGGAGCGCGGGCAGGATCAGGCGGCGGACATGAAGGCGAGCGGCGGCGGCGTCGGCGTGGTGGTGCGCGCCGGCGACTACCTGCACCGCTACGGGTCGGCGGTGGGGATGAGCGGCCAGGAGGCGAGCGCGGCGCGGCGCGCGGCGGGCAGGCTGGACAGCCTCGACGTGCGGCGCAACCCGCAGTCCATCGCGGCCGCCATCGTCTACATGGCGGCGCAGGGGAGCAGCGGTGTCCGGAAGAGCGTCCGGGAGGTGTCCGCCGCCACGGGCGTCAGCGAGTCGACCATCAAGGACGCGTACAAGGACCTGTGCCCGCACGCCGCCCTGCTCTTCGCCTGAAACACACGGCGACGGCGCGACGCGACGCGGCGCTACTTAATTGTTGTGTGTGTATTGCGTGTTGTTGGTTACTGATTAGAGATATTGTTAGACAGACCGCATGTACAATTTACTAAGATCATACTATGTACTACTACATTTTTTGTCTGAAATTATCTTCATCTTCTGCAAATATATACAGTACTCTGTTTCTCATATGATTTGTCACAGTGTGATTATGCCCTTCTACCTTTCAATCACAGCCTCACAGGCTATTCGGACTAACGTAGATAAGTTGACAATTACTCAGGAAGATCACAGCCTAGATCACATGTAGTTGACAACTAATTGTAAACAGGCGACTTAATCTAGGGTGGAGCCGATCCAGCTTTGGGCCTCATGGACAGCAGGACAAGCAGCATTGGGCTGCTGTCAGCTTGATAGTGGGCCGTCGTTCGTTTGAGTTATCCATTGGCCGCCTGTTGTATCTGTAGGGTTCTAGCGCCGGCTCAACTCGTTAACATTTTCCAACGAGCCAAGCTGAGTCAATCATGAGTCGAGAGAGATAATGAGCCATGAGCTTTTCATCCAGCCATAATGAATACTCCTCATACTCGTAAATAGGATTGCAAGTGGGACGGGTTGTGGGCCGTCCCGCCCCGCCCCACAACGGCCGCAAACTCTCTGTGCATGCAAACGGCAACACGCCCCGCACGGCTCGCGGGATTGTTCAGCCTGACAGACGCCGCGGGACAGCCCGCAATGTGCAGACATTCGTTTAATTAGGTTCATCAACCAGCAACAAGACTGGATTATTTCACGTGAAAACAGTTATACAAGCACATAAGCACTCCATGTCCCAAATCAAGCTAGGATTAATCCTAGCAAGAGAAGGAAGAAAGCTATAAAATTGCAGATTAAACCTATTAAGAGAGGGAAGAAAATACAAAATTGCAAAAAACAAGATGGTAGTGAACAGGAAACAGTTTGAAAGCTACTAGCTCAAGAACATGCAAGAGAACTCACAGATTTAGCAGAGCCATAAGCACTAATATTAATAATTGACATGTCAAGTGATTAACAACATCAAACAGCTACAATCCTAACACAGCTCGACATTGCTCAACTTTGTGTAATATCTTGATTAGAAAATCCTCAATCTCACTCTTCGTAGTATGATTTAAATTCGATTCCCTGCGCTGAAGTATAAATTGATCAGTCAATACATAACACATTTGATTACTTTGCTTGCACACATCAAACAAATCACAGGAAGTGGCACATCAAACAAATCTTGAACAAGAACCGAAGAAGAAGGAAAAAGAACTGACCGGCCGTCGTCGCTGCCGCACAAGGTGTGCCAGCCAATTGGAACTGCAACTCCCTGCTCCCTTGCCGATGGAGCCCGTAGTGGGTAGAGAGCTGGAGGCGGCAACACGGGCAGCGTTGCAGCGATGGGGGGAGGTGGATTGTTGGAGGAGCGATGGAGGGCGTTCGCTGCTGGATGGATGGGCGACGAGGAAGTCGGCGTCGGTGACGAGAGTAGCGGCGGCTGCGGCGCTCTCGCCACCGCCAAATCCAGCAGCATCTCCCCTTCTGGCTTCTCGTGCAGTCGTGCCCTAATGCCATGGCGCCCAGCGGGCTGTGCGGGATGGGCCAAACAATTTTGCAAGGTCCACGCGGGATGGCCCGCCCGCAAATTTGCGGGCTTTTTTGTGGGGCGGGACTGCGGGCCGAAAAAAAGCCCGCCCCACTTGCACCCCTACTCGTAAAGGAAATCGGTTAGGATAATGTTTAAGTCAAACCTTGGGAATATAAATCATGAATAACTCTTAAGTTGTTGAGTTTGAAAATATAAAAATTATATGAATAGATTTGTCTTGAAAAATACTTTCATAAAAGTATACATATATCATTTTTCAATAAATATTTTTGTAGAAAAAAGAAGTCAAAGTTGTGTTTTGGAGATCGTGTCGCTGTCCTAAACGACTTCCTTTACGAGTACGGAGGGAGTACGCATCTGATTATTTATGTTCTCTGTTGTCGTTGTCGTTCGATTTCCATGAGGTCTCTTCCTTAGTACTCGAGCTTCTTCTTCCCATGCTTTACTGGCTCCAACCACCATTGTGATGGTCATCTTTGCTCACAACCCTCATATCCTCCGTGCCGCTCCTAATGGGGAACAAACCTATTCTACCTCTCTCAGCTTCTGCCTTTAATCGAATCACATCTCTCAATCAAAAAATTGGGCATAATGCCTACTGAACTCTAAACCCTGAAGCAAGTATAGTCCTAAGATAGTATATTGAGCCCGTTTTGACTTATGTGACATCCACATGGCATATTGATTATGTCTTCGTCTCATGTGATGTTATAATCGGTAACAAAATATTTAAAAGGAACAGCCCACATGGAGCCCATATGTCAGTGGCACTATATTCTTCTTCCAACCTCCTCTCTTTTTTCATCTCTTCACCTCTTCCCTCTCTTCCTCATGATCTCTAGGCCAGCGGTCGCAGGGAGAAAAGAGGTGGGTAGTGGAAGAGGAGCAAGGCGGTGGCGGCTTCTCCTCTCTACCGAGCGGCGCAAGCGGTGGTGGCCAGATATGGAGTAGCTCCCAACTGCTCCGACCCCCGCGAGCTCACCGAGGTCAGCTGCCTTTTGACTCCCCGGTAACCTTGATCTCAAGATTCACAACTGTTGCCATGTCATGGAGCTCAATGACGCCATCGTCACCCGCCGCTTGAGATAGAGGAGACGGCAGCCGCCAAACCAAAAGATCCCTTGCCACCCACCATCAAGGTTAGAGGGGGGCAACGTGGGAAAGGCGGGCCAAGCCTAGATACGGCCGTCCTTCTGCTCCAGCTCCACGTCCTCTTCCTGGATCCCCTTCGCCTTCGTCATGGGAACCTGAGCTTCGTCTGTGTCGCCACAAGCTCGCCGGCCACTAGGCTACAGCGGTCAACGCACTACACCACCAGCAGCCATTGCTGATGAGCTCGTGGTAGGGTTCACGCGAGCTTAGATGGGTAACTAGTTTCACCCGTCTCCTTATCGGCAAACTCGCGCCTCTTGTTAGATTGAGGGGTAGCAGCTCTATAGGCCGTGTTGCCGCTAGACTGTCCACCTCCACTGTTGAGTCATTGACTCCTTGGACAACAATGGCCGCCTGGTGTGTATGCCTTATTCAAAGGAACGGAACGTGTGTTGATCTAGTATATAAAGTACTCCCTTCATTCCATATTATAAGTTGTTTTGACTTTTTTACTAATCGAACTTTTATAAGATTAACCTACATTTTCAACACAAAACAAACATATTATTAAAATATATTCAATGTTATATTTAATAAAACTAATCAAATGCAGTAGATGTTTTAAATTCTTTCTATAACTTTGGTCAAACCTAAAGAAGTTTGATTAGAAAAAAAATAAAATGACTTATAATATTAAAAGGAGGAAGTAATTGATTGCTAACAAAAATAAATTGAGTCACTCGACAAATAAATAGCCCCTAATAACTTTAGCTATCTCGGCCTCGAGGTAGCGAAGTAGTACAGATCAAGTGACTCAGAAGTAGCTCAATACACTTGTGTAACAACTTTTGGATTTATGCAAAGCAACTAGTGAAAGTGATAAAGGACCTGTTTGATTCAGGTTAGGATTATTATAATCTAGCTTATTAGGTGTAAGCTGAAACAAATAAGTAGATTATTATAGTAGATTATTATAATCTATAAGCCAGATTATTATAATCTGATAAGATGCTCTAGAGGAGCTTTTTTTAGATTATTGAGTGGCTAAAGACCCACTACCCCTACATACTTGAGAAAAATTACCCACCTATGCCATCAACCGAACAGATAGCTGAGGGCATTATAGACTTTAGCCATTCAAACCCAATAATCCATGCCTTCAATAATCCAAACAAACAAATAACTCAGCTTATTCTATGCCAATTTATTATAATACAGCTTATAGTAATCTGGCTTAATAATCTAGATTATAATAATCATAAGTTGAAACAAACAGGGCCAAAGTTAATTATGTCGTTATTGGCCTTAAAAAGTCAAAGCAAAATTGCTTCGTACGAAAATAACGCATATGGCTCTGCTAGGTTGCTATCCCTAGGTGCAACCGTGCAAGCAGCGGCCAGCGATCACTCGAGAGCTCTCACGGTCACGGGCTCACGGCATGCTGGCGTTCATCGTATCGGCGATCCAACAGGCAACAGACTGACACGAACTAATCTGAAAATGCAATTTAATATTAGGCCAGTTTGACACAGCTCCAACTCCAGCTCCACCTCTTCTGGAGCTGGAGCTAAGCCAAACAGTTTCAGCTCCACTAAAACTGGGAGTGGAGTTGGGTGGAGCTCTTTCATAAAAGAGTAAAATGCACCAGTGGTCCTTAAACTTGTCAGGAGGTTTCACTTGGTCCATGAACTTGCAAAGCGTACATTGAGATCTCTAAACTTGGTTTATTGTATCATCCCGGTTCAAAGCCGCGTTTAACCACGGTCATGCCTACGTGGCGTGCCACATAGACGATGACATGGTATTTTTTTTATTTTTTCTCCTTTCTTCCTTCTTTTTTTTTCTCCCTTCTTCTCCTTTTTTTTTTCTCCCGCGCCTCCGCCGGTCGACGCCGAGTCCACACCAACGCGCCGGCAGCTCCTCGCCGCCGGCAAGCCCATCCAACACCTCGGCTGCTCGTCGTTTTCCACCACCACTCCATCAGTGCAAACAACAGCAACAAGTCAGATCCAGTGCCGCCGTCCTCCTCCTCGAGTCGCCGCCATCCCCCTCCCTCCCGTCAGTGCTGTCGTCCTCCTCCCCCAGTCACCGCCCTTCTCCACCCATCGCCGCCGCTGTCCTCCCCCCATCAACGCCGCCGTCTTTCTCCCCGCGCGCTTGCCACCGTCGCGCGCTCGCCTCCAGCACGGCGGCTCAGCAAAACCGCGGCAGTGGCAGCTCCCATGGCGTGCGGTGGCTCGGTTGCCGCGCACGCCATCATCTCTTTCCCGTTCCATACTCTTCCGTCCATGCCGATCATTTTGTCCCTTGACACCAATTCATTTCATCCACTGCAGCGACGGGAACGCCGACGTGCCCACGAGAGCTCCAGAGCGCGCTCCAAGCGTCGCCGTGGTGGCATCGTTGCCGTCGCAATCGATCTGGACCAAGCCGGGCCAAGCCGTCACGCCATTGTATTCGCCTCGTACTCCTCTCCATTTCCCCTCAAGAACCATGAAGAATGGAGCTCCGAAGAGGGAGATCGACCTCACCTTCCTCAACATCGCCCCCTGACTTCAATCCTCGATTCCAGCCGCTCCGGTGAGCTTCACCTCGATTCATCACACCTACACCATCCTTGGGACTTCACTAACATCAAGTGACCCCATGCATGCCAGGTTGTTTGATAGATCGAGCCATCGCCGTTCACCCGAGAAGGAGCGCCGCCGCCGAGCCATTCCACGAGCCGCCACTGACAACCAAGGTTGCCCAACAATTTCTAGTGCCTCGGTGAGCTTCCTGAGTACCCAAGAACACACATGCATGCACCAACCCGAGTAGATCCGGTTCACTTTGTGACATGCATGTACAACCCGAACACCGCCGCCGCTTCCACCGCCGTCGCCATCGATTCCGGCCACCTCCCACCCATCAGTGCCGCTGTCCTCCTCCCCTAGTCACCGCCCTTCTCCCCCCATCGCCGCCGCTATCCTCCCCCTATCAACGCCGCCGTCTTCCACCCCATCCGCTTGTTGCCGTCGCGCGCTCGCCTCCAGCACGACGGCTCGGCAAAACCGCGTGCAGGAGAAAAAAAAGAGAAGAGGGAGAAAAAAAAGGGAAAAATAGAGAGAAAATTCCATGTCATCGCCACGTAGGCAAGACCACGCGCGGTCAAACGCGGTTTTGGACCGGGATGACACAATAAATCAAATTTAGGGACGTCGACGTGCGCTTTGCAAGTTTGTGGACCTAAGTGAAACCTCGTGACAACTTTAAGGACTGCTGGTGTATTTTACTCTTCATAAAATGTACTAGAGTTGTGGAGCTGGGTTTAGACAGCTCCACAATTCCACTCCAGACTCAACTCCTGGAGTTAAGTTTAGGAGTTGGAGCTGTAACAAACAGGTCCTTACTACTACGTTGGCACGTAAACCAATCAGGAAGAAGCAGAGCTCGAAAAGATGCAGAGAGTTGAAGTGCATGCAAGCAAGATACTACAAATTATGATATGAATTCACATTCCCAATCATTTTCATATACGTTACATCGCATAGAGATTAGGCATTCTTACATATGACAAGAATTGATCCAATACAACTCAAAGAAAGAATCGAGCAAAACAACTAAAAACTACTGCTCCCTCCGTCCCACAATATAAGAGATTTTGAGTTTTTGCTTGCAACGTTTGACCACTCGTCTTATTTATTTTTTTTTTACAAATATAAAAAACGAAAAGTTGTGCTTAAAAAATAAATAATAATTTCAAAATTTTTTGAATAAGACGAGTGGTCAAACGTTATAAGCAAAAACCCAAAATCCCTTATATTCTGGGCAGAGGGAGTACCAAAGACTAGTAATTAGTTGCTCCAGCTAGCTCTCTTCCTCTCCTCCGCCGTCAGCAGTCGCAGAGACTTGCCGGCGACCGTCGGTCTTCCGGGCAGTACACTTGTCCTTCGACTTCGCGCGTGGTCATGGCCTGGAACGCGGCGCACGGCGGCGTCGGTGGCCGTGGAGGAGTCGACGGACGGCGCCGCGGCTGCAGGCTGCAGAATCACCTGAACCTGGTCCCTGGCAACGCGCACGGGGCGGAAGGGATCGTCGTGCGGGAACCCGACCTTGTAGACGACGTCGAGGAAGCCGTCCTCGTCGGCGGAGACGACGACCGCGTCGAGCCGGAGCACGAGGTGGCGCGTCTGGTGGCCCGTGACGCTGATCTTGCCTACGCGGGTGCGCACGCTCACCTGCGTGCCCTTCTCGATCGTCGGCGTCGGCTCGTTGGCGGTGGCAGCGGCGGCGGCCGACGTCGCGGGACGACCGGGCACGGGCGGCGGCGCCGGCATGGCCAGGACGTCGGCGGAGCGCTCGTCGTCAGGCGAAGGATGAAGTGGAGGAGGCGTCGAGGACCTCTTCGCGACGCGTCCTGTCGGCGCGAGCTCCGGTGATCTTCTTCTCCTGCTCTCCATCTCACGGCGGAGCCTTTTGATGCCGGCGGACTGCACCATCATGGAAGGCATGGTGGCGCGGTGGAAACAATCTAGCAATCGTGGATCGGCGACGACTGCGGTTGAGGTTTGGTTGGATCGAGCGAGAGGCCGATCGATCGAGAGAGCAATATATTCCAAAGAACAAGCGCGAGGTGATCAGAAGTGAACGCGAGATGATGAGAGTGCAGAGGAGGAGGGGGTGCGAAAGTTATATAGCCGGCGTTTGGCGTGTTTAAATCAGAATCGGAGTCGGAGACGCGAGACGCCCTTCCCGCCATCTCTGCTTTGCTCCCACTCTGTTATTGAAAAAGTCTCCAACTGGTATTGGGCTGGGCTGGGCCGGTAGAGGAGAAGCGGGCTGAGATGCATAGAACAAATATAAGTTTAGGCCTTGTTCGGCACGCATGTTTCCAATCCAGGCCAGGAATTGATCCAGGCCAGGTTTCAGTGGATCCGGGTGGATTCACTGGAACCACCTGTGGATTGAATCCATTCCTTTTTTCAATCCACCTCTTCAAAAATCTGTGTTCGGTTTGACCTGGAATGGAATGAAGCCATTCAAGCTGCCGTGGATTGTCGATCGATCAGATCCAGTGATTCAGAACTCAAAACATTCAGTTAATGTCATCACTCATTAGAATTCAGAATCACGCACATTTCTAATTTCTAACAGTAATAGTATATTGCAGGAGTTAATTAACCAAAATTCCCAAATGGAAAGACAGGGAACACCCTGAATAGCATCATGACAATTCTTCACCATATTCAGTTGCTGTCATCATTCATCAGAATTCAGAACATCATGCATATTTCTATCTAGTTAAGCATGAAAAAGTAATATATTTCAGGATTAAGCACATTCTTTTCAGGACTTCATCACTAATCAATCTGGCTTCGCATTCCTCCGGTCCCTCTGGTAGCAATCCATCGACATTTGGGAATATCAACTGATTATCCGCTGCAGCCATAGCAAAGAAATCTTGCGGTTAGACTTAGACAGTGTGATATAAGAGGCAATTTAGCTGAAAAAAAATATTTGCATCATCTGTATATATGTGATACAAATTGTTCTAACAACAGGAAGGTTTCTATAGCTGCAATTAAGGCATTTCAGTTTGAATAAGACCTACTTAACAGGAGACAGATATTCACCAATAGCCCATATTTTCATTACAAAGATCCCTTTAGTGCAAAATACAATTGATTTCATAACTTGCAAGACACTCTTACATATAATGTTCTATATTAAATGTAGGTTTGCCTTCACACATGCATGTACTAATCAGACAACTAACAACAGGGGCCAATATTACAATAGTAAAATTCATCTTAGTGCGAATTCCAGGGAGAGAGGAAAATGGCTAAGATTTAATGAATCAGAAACAGAAAGATGGAAATGGAAAAGGTTTATAATTAGCATAGTAGTTTCTTGAGGCAGCCAGTGTTGGCTAAAATTAAGTATCCAAGCTAAAAAGCAGCTAATCCATGAGGACATGTGGTTATCAAAATCTGAATAATGAACAGCAATGCCATCAAGAACTGGCAAAAACTGGTTATCAAAGGATTTTCTCTTATGCAACACTGAATCTAATAATAATCTTGACTTAGCCTGGATTGGGTGAGTACAAAAACAGAGATGGAGCACCAGTCCAGTTAGAGTGACATGTTTTTTTTCAGCATAATTTCCTGGTTCATTCGAGAAGAAGACAAACTAAAAGGGAAGCTGGTTGACAGATCCATGGCTATGCAACACATCGATCCATCCGCCAAGATCTAGGGCAAGAAACAGAAGCAAGAACCTAGGGCTCTTCCACCAAGAATCCCCCGCAACACCGCAAGAACCTAAACCACAGACCAAATCTCCAAGAACCCATCACGATTCCTTCCCCTCTCCCCCACCCTCTACGCGGATCGGAATCCCCAAGAAACACCAGCCCTTGGAAAGCCCCCATTTGGGCGGAAGAAGAGCAGCAGCAGCACAAGAACCCTAGCAAGCAAGAACCCTAGCGCCGGGAAGAGAAAGGAACAAGGAAGACGACGGTGATGCGTTACCGGCGAGAAGGCGGCGGAGAGCGTGGACGTCGGATGGGAAGCGGTCGCCGTCGCCGTTGACGTCGGTGCGCCGCCGCGCCGTCTCCTCGCTTCTCCTCTCGCGTCGCCTCGCGTCCGGATTGGAACCGGAGGGTCGGAGGTGGGGAATGAATCCGGGCCAGGAACAGGGGGAGGCAGGCCAAACCGGGCCCGTTTCCAATCCGGGCCAGCCGAAACGAACGACGCTTCCGGGCCAGACCAGATTTGGAAACGGGCCACTTCGTTCCGGCCGGAACAGAGGCCGTTCTGGGCCGTTCCTGGCGCTGCCGAACGAGGCCTTATTGGGATATGATCACCAAAATGCACTAAGTATTATTATTATTATTGCCTGGCATGATAGAAGAATTGATTATTCCTCACCCGACGTACTGATGCTGAATCACTCCTCACGCTTCTCATGCATATAACTTCATCTTATTAATGGACCATCTTGCTATATAAGAATCTCTGTAAAGGTGATTACGACATTGGTGCTAAATCGGGTGAAACGTGTGTATATATATTCGGATTCCAAATTTTTAAAAAATATATATAAAGAATGTCTCTATATTAATTTTTTTTACTTATAAATTTGTATGTATAAGTTTTAGTGTATATTTTTTTTAACAGTTTCTCATGATGGACCAGTGCACGTGGGCCGGTTCAAATGTTTACAAGTGCCAGGGCACGCGTGAGCTCTGCTCATTAGACCTACCCTCTCTAATTTTTTTTTTCGGGAATCCTACCCTCTCTAAATTGTACACTACATAACTCTATAAAAGAATTTTTTTTAAAAAAAGAAAAAACTCTACAATTTGACGTTGATTACAGTTGTATTGATTGTTTTTTTCACATTGGGCGGGTCTAATAGGCGAATTATTTTTCCGTTAAAGCAACTTCTCTAAAGTCAAAGTTGTCAATCACAATATGAAAAGGTCAATTGTCATTATCTCTATCATTGTTCTTTCTGGCGCGCATCTCTCAGGTGGCATAGGCAGAACCCTAAGATCATGCTTTCGCCACAGTTTCCCCCTTGTCTATGTCCCTCTACCGCTGGAACATACCACCGGAGGTATGGATGGTTGCGAGGAAGGCGGTTTGGGTGCCCATGGAGATGACAACATTGACTCTACCCGAGGATTGCCGGGGAGGTCTCTTCCATTGTCATTATGTCTATCATTGTATAATTTGGTGTCTTCCAAGTAGTGGCTGCAACGAAGGATGACGGTGGCCGACGATAGAGGCTGCCATGGAGGGTGGCCAGTGGTGTGAGGAGCAGAAGGTGATGAGGAATAGCATCATGGAGTCATCTCCTTACTGCCGAGGTCTTTGTATTCTCCTTGAATCCCCTCCAATTCTATGTGGGTGGGGCTTCTTCTCTACCTTCCCTAAATGGCATCGGCGAGTGAAGGCATTAGGAGCGAAGAGCTGCTAGATCTAGATCTTGCAAGGATCCTACCGGCAGCAGCGTAACAGAGGAGTGGTTGGAGGCGGTACATATGTGGCAGTATGGCGTATTCATGACGATGGTGGGTGCTGTGAATTGGGGCAACAACACGACAGTGACAATGTCCTTACAATCCTTCTGCTATGCGTCTTATTTCTTATGCTAGCCATGCAACAATATCCTTCCGTAACTTTGCTCAGGTCAAATGATAGTTTATTCAAATTTCAACTTTTGCTTGGAAAATTCATTAGAAATTTCTACACCCCATGTTTTTGCTTTCCGCAATATGAAACATCGTTTTCCGGTTTTTTTTTTAAGGACGATCTCCTATATGATGACCGAATATATGCTAATGAATTCTCACAAATCACGAAAACATCTGCAAAAGTGAACGGACGCCCCCGTTGGTTTACTTCAATAAATAGCATGTAAGAGTATATATTAGCACTAAGGGCCGGGCTTGGAGGGGGGCGAGCGGTGCGGCTGCTATGGGCCCCCAAATCATAGGGCCCCACCCCCCGGGTGCCAAAGCCTCTCTGCTGCTGTGCCGTGATGGCCCAACGGGAGGCAGCAAACCCATGCGATGCGACGATGCGAACGGAACATCTCAATTCCTACGCAAGATCGCTGCCGCACGGACTGTCGCACGTCCTCCGGATTCCCAATTCGAGCGACGCGAGCACGCGTTCATTCCACATCGGCCGCGCATCAGCCATACCTGCGCGAGCGACGACCGTGCGCGGCGCGCCTTGCCGCCTGCCAAGTTGCCGTCGACCGCCACGGCGTCGTCATCGTTGCCTGCTGCTGCAAGAGCCTGAAGTCTGCAACTGCTGATTGCTGTACATATTGCGCGCCTCAGCCTGACGATCAAGACTAAAGTCTCAACTCTCAAGAGGTGTCGAGGATGCGAGTTGATCAGGTGAGCATAAGCAAGCCAGCAACACCATCGCCATCGCCAATTGAAATTTTGTAGTTCTATATGATTCTATCTGTTGGCTGTTAGCCTGTTGCCATCATGCCATGTACTGATGAACAGACGTATACAGTGCATTACTACTATGTCCTATGTTACGGTAATAGGTTTGTAACTTAGTGTGTGTTTAGTTTACGCCAAAATTGAAAGTTTGGTTGAAATTGGAACGATGTGACGGAAAAATTGGAAGTTTATGTGTGTAGGAAAGTTTTGATGTGATGAAAAAGTTAGAAGTTTGTGTTGAGATTATAGTCATATAATGATTTAATCTATTCCATAAATAAATCATGACATTACAGATGAAAACTAGCATGAACGCATCATTAGATCTACACATGTAAATTACACAGTATAACATAAACAGATCAAATATGCGCAAAATATTGAACACGTACCGAGGTGGCGGAAAGACCGGCTGCTCGGTCGAAACTTTTCGCAGGCGTCTACGAAGGCACGCAGCACGCGAGCGAAGAGGAAGACGAGCCGTCGCGGACGAACAGCGAGCAGTCGCGCAAAGCGCTTCCCAAAAACCTTATTGCCGCCTTCTCCCGGTGCAGAACGTCGAAGGCAGAGGTTCCGAAGACCTGCTCTCCCGATCGCAGGTGCACGCCGGCGAGCGGGATGGAGTAATCTACGAGCAACGGCTCAGCACAGAGTCGGAGGCAAACCCTAGATTGATTTCGCGTGTGTTGCGTGAAGGCGACGGCTCGGTTTATATAGAGAATGGTCACTTGATCAGGGCGCTCGCACGATCCGCACTCGGAACGTTTCCAAAACAAAAACGAATCCGAATTTGCAGCAAAACAAAACTGCATCTGCGCAAGGTGAGGAACCAATTTTGACGGACCATTCGACACGTACGTCGTGCACACGCGCCGCCTGCCCAGCGAGGCAAGCGAGCGCGCGCGTGTATTGCCCCTCTTCTCTACACCACACATGCTTCAAGTGGCTAGGAGGGCATCCTCCCTTTTAAGGAGGTTCCCCTCTCCTAGAATAAGCAAGGTGGTACTAAACTCCACATACATGCCATCCCATGAGGTGGGCTTTTGTGATTTTCCAAAGAATTAATCTTCGAGTGGGCTAAGGCCCATTCATTAATTCTAATAGTTTGAAAAAAAAGTTTGTAACTAAACTCGGCCTTACTGACTTTGTGTCTGTCTCTTTTTAGTTGTTTACAAAATCAGAGTTCAGAGAGATTGAGCTTGGATACTGGAGTTGGACACTTGGAGCAATAGTTGGATGAGGGCGGGAAGCTGTGCTAGTGTGTGTTGCCGGTTCACTTGCCGTGTGCACTGCGATCAGTTAATTGGTAAGATTCGTAATTTGAATTTATAGTTTTATCATGTCATTTATATGAGTTAAGCCATCATAAATAATATTATTTTTTGCCAGTGCCTGTGACCGTGCCATATGTTGAAAGAAGCATTTTAAAGTTGAAATTGTTGAAGAACTATTTGAGATCTAAAATTTCCAAGAAAGACTAAATGGTTTGACAATTTTGGGCATTAAGAAGAAATTATTGATATTGACACCATCATCAATGACTTCACGTTTAAAAATGTCCAAAGAAAATTTTTAAGGTAATAGGCATGATTTTTTATATAAATATTATTTTTGCGATTTAAGTGTTTGTCGGTAATATATATGTACTGGCTATTATTTACATACCTTAAGGTTATTATGTTTAGTTTCCCACTGAGCCTCTAAAAACTTAGACCGGCCGCACTGCATCCCGGCACACCAGCGTACATAACACACGCACATAGCCGCTGGAAAAGTTTCTGCTCGGCATAGGCAAAATACAGTTACACATTTATACATCACAAACAGAGTGCCATCCTAACATTCTCTTAATTAGTACCAGTTACAATTAGCTTAGGGTTGTTAGTTGTGGCCCATATAGCACGCATACCTTCAGTAGCATATATATATGTATCAGTATCAGTATGGAAGAGAGATGGTCGTGCCAATTAGTACTTTATTTTGCTGTTATAATCCTATGTTCAAAACACTGACACAAGATCCTCTGGTGAATGGTAGTTAGAGTACTAGATTAAGTTAGGCATTGCTATGACAAGAATCCTGTACAAACTCAAACAAGAATCGATGAGAAGAACACAAGAATTTGCATATAGGCACATCGATCGGCAACATCGCAGCGTGCCTTCAGTGACGCAAAAACATATACTTCAGACTACTGACCGCCTGATGGCACGCAGCGACGCGAAAACCCGAGTGCTTGACAACATCTCGAGATGTCAAATGTATGGTTCTTGAGATGCTAGACATGATCTTGCCAACCCGGTCGCGCACCCTCACCCGCACCGCCGGCTTCTTGACCGGCCCGTCGCCGGCGCCGGCGCCGGCCAACGCAGGGCGCCCCGCCGACCGGGCGAAGACGGCGGCGGAGCGCTCCTCGTTGTTCTCTATCCATGGCGACCACTTCACGTCCAGCGCCGTGGCGTGGCGCGGGCGGTACGACGACGACGCCGGCGGGAGGACGACGCGGCGGCGGACGCGCTCCCTGCTAGGAGGAGCCGCCGCGGCGGCGGCGGCGGCGGTGGCGTCGGCGGTGGTGGCGAACCTCCTGGCGGCGTCGCGTCCTGTGGTCGCGATCGTGACGCGCTCCGGCCTCCTGCTCCGCCGCCGCCGCCTCTCGAACTCGCAGCTGATCCTTCGCCTGTCGGCTATCGTCGCCATCAGCATAGGCAGTACTAACTGGAGTTGTGGATCGATGGGAGACTTGGTAATTGGAACGATCGATGACAGAAAAAAAAAATCCAAGAACAAGTGCAAGAGGAAGACGAGATCGCAACGGAATCGCGAAGCCGGAGACGAGGGGAGTCACAGTTATAGCCGGCGATTTTCCGGCCGTGTGCTCGTCGTGTCGGAGTCGGAGACGTTTTTTTTAATATATATATATATATATATATATATATATATATATATATATATATATATATATATATATATATATATGACACTCATATGGGGCACCATGGTATCTAATGCACAAAATCACTCAAATTTTTCAAAATTTTCAAATTGTGAGTATATACCTAGTTATAATAATTTGATTCATACCTATACTTATCAACAAAACAACTTAAATTTAACTTTATTTCACAATCCATGATTACATACCTAACTAATTATATGTATGGATGCTATATACCTAGAATCAAAATCTAACAAAAACAAGTTCAAATTCAGTTCAAACTTGCTTTAAACTAGTTAGTAAAGTAGTTAATGTTAATACCTAAGTAATTGAAAAAGTTTCATACTCATTTGAATTGGGTATATACTCAATTTCAACAATGGTGCCCGGGCACCATGGAGCACCAAACAAATTTACTATATATATATATATATATATATATATATTTGGCACGGGCGTGGTATTATATGCTTCATTAGATGGCAGCAGTTGGGCTGGGCCGGCAGGGCGAATCGACGAGAGCTGAGATTCCGGCATGCCAAAAAAGCCCAGAGCAAATGTATGGTTCATGAGAGTTCTTACCAGACCAAAACAGTGAAATACGTATACTAGAAGTCTAGAGCGAGTCCTTCGGGGTCCTGTCATGATAGGTAAGCTGATTATGCCTCAAGTTATTGTGCTTATGATTGCTAGTCACATTGTCTCGCTGATGCATATGCTTATCCATAACGTTTATCGGCAGTAAAAATAATTTATGGGTAAAATTTTTGTATACGTGTCCTTGATGACTCAGAAGCAGATGTTGTATAAACTACGATAAAAAAATCACTAAATCTACTAAAGATTTAAGTTTTAAAATTTAAATTTTAGCTTACAAGTATAAACATAAGTGAAACAATGATACAGAGGTGCTAACATGGGGGAGAGATAAATCTTATCATCGTGTATTGTGACTATACTCTCTTGAGGCACCTTAGAAATATTTTTGCATTCTATGGATTGTACATATCTATACTACAGTTCTACTCCTATTCGGCTTTCGATTTTCTCCAGGTTTTGCGCGCAAGAGAAAATTTTGGAAAAGGTCAGACGCCTTCACTAAGTGAAGACCGGTCAAAACCGCAATTTCCCATTCTTGTTCTTTGATGAAACACCTAATACGATCAAACTGAATGTTTACTACAGTACGAAAAATTCTCACAGAACAGCCCTGCAGAAAACGGTGACTCAAACAGCATATATTACCACTGCCATCCCGGCACAACAGCATACATAGGCACACTGCAGCCTACACAAGTTTCTGTTGGGCAAAGGCAATAGTACAATTACACATCAAACACACCCTCACACACAGAGAGAGAGAGAGAGAATCCCTAGAACACCTGCTTAATCAACAGGTTACAATTAGCTTAGGGTTGTGGCAGAGAACATATATATAGCACATTTATGCCTCTCCAGCATAGCACTGCGTATATCTAGCAGCAGTAGAGGGAGATGATCACACTGCCAGTTAATCAGCAGCAGCAAAGCACACCGGATAGATAGATAGATTCAGGGATAGATAAATAGATAGATAGATAGATTTGATTGATTTGAGGAAGAAGGGACGTAGGTGGTGGATATATATAGGTAGATAGATCGATGTAGACATGTAGTAGTAGTAGTGGCACGAACACACACACACACTAGCATGGCTGCATGACAGAAGAGAGGGAGCATGCTTAGGTAGGTTTATCTGATCTGGAACGGCGGGTTCCCGGTGCCCTGGTGGCTCCGGCCGGCGTCCTGGTCGGCGTGGCGGCAGTTCTCGCCGTGCGCCGTGTCCGCCGCGCTCTTCCGGCGCCGCTCGTTGTGCCCGGCCAGCCGCCGCCGGCAGCTCCTCTTCGCGTCGTCGAACTCCGTCAGCTCATGGAACCTGCACATCAACACATACACATTACAGGACAAGATGATGATGAAGCTTCATCACAAGCAGAAACACACAAAAGACCTGAAGGAGCTATCTATTGGAAGCATGTGTGTGAGGGCAGTGACTATCATGCATAATGCACTCTTGTCAAATCGGCGAAAAGATGAGAGGTACACAAATGCATTCAACGCGAACCACCGAAAGCTATAGCATTTGCATCCGGACAGACAAGGGTTTTTACTGCCGGAATCTGCTGCTGCTGCTGTGCCAGCAGTGCATGTGATGTGCATGCAGAGAGAGAAAAAGCAGAGGACAAGAAAAAGCAAAGCTTGACGCGTATTATATGCGTACTGAGAATGATCAAAACCTATTTAAATACCAAAAGCTGAAGAAAACATTCCTTAATCCTACTTGTTTCAGATCAAAAAAACACCTGAGGAGTAGAGAACAAGTGCTTGTTTCTTTCATCTGTTCCTTAACTATCCTTTTCGTCAGAAATTAAAAAAACTGTGTTTCAGATATGATGATAATCTCACTAGTGTTCTACCACTGAAGCTTGCAGCTGAAGAGGTTCTACAAACTTCATCCTTTGCAAGCAATTAAAGATGTACTCCTACATCTACTCGAAAGGCAGATGGTGTCAGGGTGTCATTATTCATTCTTGCTGAAGGTAATGAGCATGAGCAGCATGATCATTGTCCCTGCTAGGACACACTAAACAAAAAGGACCACAAAGTGTTTTGTTTGATCCACTTAAGTTGCTCTCACTTATGAGCAATCAATAACTGCTGTAGCAAGTCTTTATCAAACCCATAAACAGCACCAGGACAGCATGAACAAGGCCAGGCCAGCGACCAGCTGCTCTGGCAAAAAGAACTGGTCCAATAGCGTGATAATATTTATTAACTTTTTACTTAAGCTAGCCAGCAGCTTCCTATGATCATGTGATGCACATGAATCTGAAAGGGTTAGCAATATCAAAGACCACTAAAAAAGAATAAAACCTAACAGTGGAATGACTCATCTAACCTGGGAAATGCCAACATGGCACCTGTTTGGAACATGCAACTGCAGTGTCAAATGTTCCCAAGTGATAAAACAGAGAGAGATAGCACAAGAAACATAAAGCATCAGAAAATAGCAACCGGACGAGGTTTTGGCCGACAGTGAACCAATCTTGGACTGACAAAAATCTTCCCACGGCATCAAACACACCACACACAAACATAGATAGCAGCAAAGATCTGCTTGTTTGCAGCTAAAATTGGGACCAAATCAAGGAGCTGCCTTGGAGATGCAGAGCAAAGTTGGATCTGGTCAAGCTCTCTGATCTCTCGCCACCGACAAAAGATATTAGAGTAGTAAAGTTCATGGCCACTACTACCCTTTCCAAGCAAGCAAGAAATGGAGTAATGGACAATGATGTCCACTATGGTGTGTGCCTCTATATGGTGCATAAGCAAAGTGAAAGAATCCTGTGAATGTGATGAAAACCTAGTTTCCTTATCCTACTTTTCACCACCCTGCTGGAACAAACGGATGCATAGTTACAGTGACAAGACCCAAGAACAGCGACTTGCACTAATGCAACTTTTTTTTTTGAGGAGAGAAATCTGTAACACTGGCCTAAAATGACCATTAATCACAGCCTCAGTATTAGACCTTTTCAGGCTTACAGCCTCAAAAAGCAGCACCCAAGGACACTAATTTGCACTTAAGCACAAGGAAAAGAATCAGAGCAAACATGGAGAATATAATATTGGAATTCTTTTTTGCTTGGAAATTAGAAGGATGTAGCCCATGATCCAAGAACAGTTCATCATATGTTGCTTAGACCCTGAAAGCCATCCATGATCCACCATCAAGACGAAACGATTCTTAATCTTAGAAAAGAGATATTTCACTTTTTTATTTTTTTATTTTTTGGGGGTGAGGGGGAGTCGAAGGAGGAAGAAGTTTTGGGTATGAACATGGCCGTACCGGCTGCATTGCTGGCAGAAGCGCTGGCGGAGGCCAGCGACGAGGACGACGGGCTCCTTGGAGTGCGTCTGGCACACCTTGTGCCTCCGGTTGTACCGCCCGGCCTCGCTGAGGTCGACGCCGCACCTCTCCACCTGGCACCTCGGCCCGCCGCCGCCGCCCGACGGGGCGCCACCGCCGGCACGGCCCGCGCCCCTCCTCGCCGCCGCGGCCACCGAGGAGGAGGAGGAGCTAGAAGACGCGCCAGCAGCAACAGCAGCGGACGAGGAGGAACCGCCGCCGCCGCCGCCGCCGCCTGCCACGGGCGCCAGCGACGACGCCACCAGCCTGGGCTTCTTGTCCTCCTCCATGGGGGACGGCAGCGCCGCCCCGCCGTCCCCCGCGGCCGCCGCCGCGGCGAGCGCGGCCATGGACGCGGCCGAGGAGGAGGACGACGAGGAGAAGTTCTTGCGGGCCTTGTCCTTGCGGTCCATGGGCGGTGGCGCGCGTGATCGACGACGAGCTAGTGCTACTGTGTGCTGTGTGCTAGCCTCCTAGGGGAGGTGGAAGCGGTGGCTGGAGGAGGGTGGAGAGAGCTAGAGCTAGCTCGAGCTCGAGCTCATGAGTGGAAGTGGAAGTGGAAGGCGGAGGAGGAGGAGAAGAGAGGGAGAGAGAGGAGGGGGGGGGGGGGGGGGGGGGGAGGTGGAAAAGGTTGAAAGGGATATAAAGGCGGGTGCCGTGTGTGTGGAGGCAGGGTGCACATGTGGGCGTGGTACTACACGGCTACGGCCTACGGCACAGTATACAACAGAGGACGTACGTACGTACGTGTATCGGTGTATGTATCTCTATACGTCAATACGTGCAATACGTCCATATTTTAGTTTCTTTTTGAGCCAAAGGCCGTAGCTAGAAATTAATTGGAGGCCTCATATGAAACGCATAATGAGACCCAAAATTTTGATGATACAGTGTAGAAAGCGGATCCAGACAGAACTAATAGAAGGGGCTCATACAAAACTATAGCCTCCTCTTCTAATGAATGTATGTATGACATAAAATTTTAGTGGGGCTTCATGGGGGTTCTTATGATTGCAACACCGGTAGTGGGGACTCGAGACCCTATATCCCTCATGGTAGATCAGTCCTAAGTACAATAGAAATAACGAAAATTATCCTGGTGACTTAAAGTTTGTTCGTGTCCTAGCGGCATCTTAACAATGTAGGTAAAAGAAGACCCGAAGAGACAAAGAGTCAGATACCAATAGAAACGCAGCGTTGTCTCCATTTTTTCTCCATTCAATAATTACTAGTACTAATAGATTTGGGGCTTTAGTTTTTCAGGGGGTCGTGCACAGGTTGCACTTGCCTACGGCTGTTTTGAACATTTCACTGAGTTATTATTAACCGTACTTCCACTAATAAAAAATACAAACAATTTTAGGTATTGGTAGGCTCCAATATACTCATTCGACCTTGTCTTCGTAACATTTAGATGATGTTGTTGAAACCACTAGGCAGGAAGAGAAAGATGGTGATGGACATTAGAGTTGGTAGAGACATCGAAAAAAAAAGTGGTTAAATGGTGATTGATGATAGATCAAGGAGCAAGAGCCGCTAAGGCTGAGTTCGGAAGGAGGGGTTGGGAACCTCTCTCCTCCTGCACACAAACGAAGCATACATTAGCACAAAATTAATTAAGTATTGGCTTAAAATTTTGATGTAGAATCTTTCTTTGTATAAAACGTACTATTACTAGTTCGAAAAACATGTGTGTAAAAAAGAGAGAGTAGAGGTTGAGAAAAGTGAGAAACGAGTAGAAGCTAAGGACGGAAGAATGGTAATAGGCAGAAAAATAAAATGTGCTAAGATTAAGGGAGAGAGGTGAGGCAAGCGAGACCACATGACGTATCGTTTATTGGGTCTAGCATCGAGGGGACTATATCAGGAGCAGAGTACTTGGGCTCTTGGACTATTCACTAGAACAGATACCCTCATCTCAATTGGGCGGTAAGCCCCATCTCAATCGGGCATGGCGTCCGTCACAGGCTAGAAGTCACTGATGTGAAGAGCTATCTCAATCGGGTAAACGGCCGTCACGGATGATTCTATCTCAATCGGGCCCTAAGTAAAGCCCGTCACCGATAGCTTTGACCCAGACGACCAGTCAAACTATAGCCCGTCACAAATGACCTATCTCAATCGGACCACAACTAGCGCCCGTCACAAATGACCCTTATCTGTGACGGGCATTAACTATAGCCCGTCACAGATGAGTCATCTGTGACGGGCATTAACTTATGCTAGAGTCATTAACTTATGCTAGAGTTAATGCCCGTCACAGATGAGTATATTCCAAAAATAAATAAATTTTATTTTTTTGCTAGCCCTCACTCGTGTGCACCCACGCGGGAAGTTCAAACTTCCCAGTCGGTCACCCATCCCGAAATTGCTCCAGACCAAGCACACTTAATGTCAAAGTTCTTTAGAGATTGGCTTCCGGAAAAGTAATTGTAACATGTTGGTATGAGTATTCTATTAATCCTATTATGCGCTAGGCCAGGATGTCAAATTGGGGTTATTAAATGATTTCAAATGGAAAAGTCACCAAAACCAAAGTTGTAGAACTCATCGAGGTGCAAAATTTTTATTTTGGTCATTTCTCCATCTGACTCTATTTAAACAATTTGAAATTTGAAATTCAAAGTTTGAAAAGTTCAAATAGAATTTTAGATCAGTGAACGACTTCAACTGAAAAAGTCATCAACAACAAAGTTGTATAACTCATCAAAATATATAACTTTTATTTTGGTCATTTTTCTATATAACATTTTTTGAACCGTTTGAATTTGAATTTGAAAATATGACAACTTCAAACAACATTTTCAAATACTAAATGATATCAACTGAAAAATTCATCAACAACAAAGTTGAATAACTCATCAAGATCTAAAACTTTTATTTTGGTCATTTCTTCACACGACAAAGTGATAGTAACATTGTTCACAAAATTGACATATCTCTTGTCTGTTTTTATAAACTATAACACATATATGTAAAATTTGTGAATAATATTACTAACATTTCGTCAGATGAAGAAATAACAAAATAAAAGTTTTAGATCCTGATGAGTTATTCAACTTTGTTGTTGATGACTTTTTCAATTGAAATCATTTAGTATTTGAAAATGTTGTTTGAAGTTGTCATATTTTTAAATTCAAATTCAAACTGTTCAAAAAAATGTTATATTGAAAAATGACCAAACTAAAAGTTGTAAATATTGATAAGTTGTACAACTTTATTGTTGACATTTTTTCCATTTGAAATCATTTACTACCCGTAAAATTATTTTGCTATAGTCAACTTACAAATATAAACATTTCATATGAAAAATGGAAAAATAGTCATCGGTGACGGGCTTTAGTTAATGCCCGATAGAGATTAAGTATATAGCCCATCACTGATGAGTCATCTATGACGGGCCTAGTTGTTATCTCAAACGGGCCTCAAGTTGGTGCACGTCACAGATGATGGTCATCTGTGACGGGCCACAACTTGAGGCCCGTTTGAGATATGGAATGTTATCTCAAACGGGCCTAAAGTTGTGGCCCGTCACAGTCATCATCTGTGACGGGCCACAACTTTAGGCCCGTTTGAGATATGGAATGTTATCTCAATCGGGCCTAAAGTTGTGGCCCGTCACTGATAAGTGTCATCCGTGACGGGCTTAAGTTTTATACCCATCTAACATGTCTGTGCGACCATATCTCAATCGGGCACTTTTCGGCCCGATTGAGATGACTTCCTTGTGACGGCCCGCTATTTCTAAGCATATTAGAGCCCGTCACAGATAGAAGGATCTGTACTAGTGATTGTTGCTACTCCCTCTGTCCCAAATTATAGGGCGTCCCCTTTTTAAGAAAAATCAAACTCTGTAGCTTTTAACTAATAATTATACTAACTATATCTATACTAAGTATTATGCATGTTATATTACTATATTCATATTTTGAATTATTTTCATTTGATGCTAATTTCATATTTATTGGGATCATCGAATAAAATAAAATACTCGGTTAAAGTATATTATTGAAGGCCGTATAAAATAAATATATGTCTTATAATTTAGGACAGAGGGAGTACTCCAATTAGTGTTGATGTCCATTAAAATTGGTTTATCATCATAAATCGCTATTAATCATCTAACCTCGACGGTGCCACTAGCTCTGCTATTGGACTCTTTCATTCTTCCTACATATTTTGGAATTTTTTTTATTTTTAATTTTTTTTATTTAAAGTTTTACAAAAATAATTTTCCATTTTGAAAATTGACGGAAGTGGTCGCCTACCGCCCTCTGGGAGGGCGATTTTTAAAAATCGCCATCCCAGAGGGCGGCAAAAGTGACGTGGCAGATGGCCGTTCGCTCTCGGGCGACGGCCGTCAACGAAATTTGCAGGCGGCCCCCTTGCCGCCCTCCGCTAGGGCGATTTTGTACTGTGCGGGGGGCCGCCTGCAAATGGGCGGCGAGGGGGGCATGGAAATTTTGCAGGCGGCCCCCTTGCCGCCCTGGGGGAGGGCGATTTTTGCCTCCCCCCTATAAAGCCCAGTCCCCCCCTCTCTGAAATTTCATTATATTCACTAAAAATCCAAAAAAAAAACGAAAGAGAGAGAGGGGAGGGCAGCAGAAGGGGAGCGGCGAAGCCCTGCTGGTTCGCTCACTTCATCACAGGTTTGCTCCCATACATCTTTTGCATTTGTACTAATATGTTATGTTTGAGTATATATGTTGCATTTTAGTTTTAGTTCCATATATTTTAGCAGATCTGTAGCACACAGCACATATGTGTAGATCCAGAGCATAGAATATAATAGTATGAATTGAGACATAGACAATAGTGTTAATTGTAAGATGTAGTTTAGTTTGATCTGGAGAATGTAACCTACTTTTAGAATTTTGGATAACAATATTGTAGAGAATGTAACTTAGGGCGTAGTACAGAAATGCGAGGTTAACGTAGTTATTGTTTTCATCAGGCACAATGTCAAATAAGGTCACATTTCAGATAGTTCACGGTGAAGGAAATATTAGATTTGGTCCAGATGGTGTTGATCTGTCAGATTTTGTAATGACATCTAAGGGCATCGATAGGCCTGCGGAGAGAACATTTCAGTCAATTTATAGTTGGTTGTTGAGAGGATTTAGAATAGACCAAGAAGTCTACACAATGTCAGTATCAGTTGTAGTGAGTCGTGCAACAGAAGGTTATTTTTGGGAACTAATGCCGATGGACAGCACTGCTGCTTGGAGACGGTATGTGGAAATGGCTTTTGAACGGTCATGGCCCCTCGTTATATTTGTGTCGGTACAAGAGAAAGATATAAATGTTTCAATGCAAACCGAAGATGTAGAGGGTCCTAGCAATGCAGGGGATGTTGTTGGACCATCGATGCAAAATGAGGAAAATCAACCAAGGGAGGAGCAGGCCATGGGCATGGCGGATGAGGGGGAGAGAGTCGGTATAATTGTTGATGACATGGAGAGGGAAGATTCGGATAATGAGCAAGCGGACGACGACGCATCATCCGATGAGGAAGGTGATGTAATGGCCATTGATTGGGCAAATGAGGACTTCTCTGGACTTGTTATATCAGAGGGTGATCATGTAACCTGGGAGTATAAGGAGAACGAGGTAATTGAGGGTGCAAGGTATGCTCATAAGGATGAGATGAAGGAGGCGGTGAAGCATTGGGCAGTTTCCTTGCAGAGAGAATTTAGGGTGGTCAAGTCAACAAATTATGTGTATGAAGTGAGGTGCATGAAGGAAGATTGTCCGTGGCGTGTCCATGCTTATAAGGGTAAATGGAATGATTATTGGAAAGTTAGCATTGTGACCGAGCACAAGTGCTACTTACAAGGGGTGGAGAAGTATCACCGAAACATCACATCAGCTTTTGTTGCAAGTGAGATGTACAGCAGTGTTGTTGGTAACATTGGCTTTGAACTAAAATCAATTATTAGGCACATCGAGAACAAATTCAAGTACACCATAAGCTATGCAAAGGCCTGGAGAGCCAAACAAAAGATTATTGAGATGAGGTATGGCACATTTGAAGCTTCTTATGATAATTTGCCTCGTTTGTTAGCCACCATTGCCCAGAGGAATAATAATACTTACTATGACCTACATACATTTACATCGGTTGATGATCGAACAAAGAGTGTGCTGCAAAGAGCCTTTTTCTCATTGGGTGCTTGCATCAATGCTTTTGTGCATTGTCGACCTGTTCTATGCATAGATGGAACTTTTTTGACAGGTAAATACCGAGGTCAGATATTGACAGCAATTGGGTGTGATGGGAACAACCAGGTTCTACCTATGGCTTTTGCATTTGTAGAGAGTGAGAACACTGAAAGCTGGTACTGGTTCCTAGAGAGAGTGCACATTGCAGTGGTGCGTATGAGGCCCAACGTTTGCCTTATACATGATCGTCATGCGGGCATGTTGCGGGCTATTGACTACTTGCAGAACGGTTGGGATGAGAAGGGACTTCCAGCTAAGTGGCCTGATGTTCGGAGTCGGTGGTGCATGCGTCACATGGGTGAAAATTTCTACAAGCAATTCAAGAACAAGCATCTTATGGAGCTCTTTAAGAGGCTCTGTGCAGAGAACCAAGAGAAGAAATTTAATGAGTTGTGGGACAAGTTGGATGAGTTGACAACGAAGCAAACAGACGAGCAATCTCGCAGACCACAAATTGAAGGTGACGAGCCTCCCATACCTCTTGGTGCATTACATGATGACCCACCAACAATGAGAAGGAGGTCGGGGTCGTCCATCAGAAATTTCACTCAGTGGATTGAGAATGAGCCTAAGGAGAAGTGGTCTCTATTGTTCGACACCGATGGATCTCGGTATGGCATAATGACAACCAATTTGGCAGAGGTGTACAACTGGGTAATGCGAGGAGTTCGGGTACTTCCATTGGTTGCTATTGTTGAATTCATCCTTCACGGCACGCAAGCCTACTTTAGGGATCGATACAAGAAAATTGGTCCATCCATGTCAGATAAGAACATAGTGTTTGGCAACGTAGTGACAAAGTACATGGAAGATAAAATCAAAAAGGCACGGAGACATAGAGTTGTTGCTCAAGGCACACAAGTGCATCGGTATGAAATAATGTGTGTTGATAGGAGTAGGCGTGGTATCTATCGCAAGCAAGCCGTGCAGGAATGTGTCTTGAAGGCGGATGGTGGATGTACCTGCAGTTGTATGAAGCCGAAGCTTCATCACCTTCCTTGCTCACACGTTCTTGCTGCTGCCGGTGATTGTGGCATATCTCCCAATGTGTACGTCTCAAATTATTTCAGGAAAGAAGCAATCTTTCATACATGGAGTGAGGAGATATATGGGTTCGGGATCTCAGGATCTTACACAACGCCGAGTGCCCAAGTTTTTTATATTCCAGATCCATCTAAGTTAAGGGTGAAAAAGGGTCGACGCCAAACTAGACGCATCAGAAATGATATGGATGAGTCAGAAGCAGGTGGGAGGACTTTACGCTGCAGCAAGTGTGATCTGCGCGGCCATACTTACAAGAAATGCCCGAAGAATGCAGAAGTTCCAAGCGGCACAGATGCTAGTCCATCTGGACAATCAAGTGATGGTAGGCGACCACCTGGTGAAGGAACAACAAGCAGGCGCGCAAGGCCAAGGCGTCATCGCGCAGCAGGCGATTCCATGGTGTAACAATGCTATCGATTTAGGAAATAAAATGCTATTGTGATGTGATGAGTGTCGGACTAAATACTTCTATCGTGTAATTTCAATTGAATGTTGTTGTAATGAGTACCTCCAACTATTGTTGTACTAGTAGTATTGCGAACTACTCGTTGTTGTATCATAATGTTATCGTGATGAGTGTTCGGACTAAGTACTCATATCGTGTAACTGCAGTAAATGTTGTAATCAGAAATATTCGGTATTGTGACACTTTTGTTTGTTTGTACTCTTGTTTAATATGTGTTAGTAATTCGCTTATGAACATTTATTACTTATGTTGAACTAATTATTTCTATGTTTCTGATCAATCTATTTGCTGCAGGTATGGCGTACGACACACCGGCGCTGTTGAACCGTGGGATTGACAGGAACCACCGCTCGTTCCTGTCAACAGTCGAGGGTGCACAGCTCGGCACCTTCCGTCCACGCACGTCGCGCGAGTGGTTGCGTGTCGACCCCCGTCACGTTCCTTGGTACGCGTATGTTCACATTTCAACTCAACTTTGCTTTGTGTTGTACTTATGTTTAAAGTTTGCTCTATACAGGTTGCGTGCGGCAGGCCTTCTACCACTTTGTAGGCTTGTTGAGGCGGCGGCGGACGACCGTGACCCAGCGAAGCGGTGGGATGCAGACCGGTCACTCCTTGCCGCTCTGGTAGACCGCTGGAGACCTGAGACGCACATGTTCCACCTTCCCTGTGGGGAGATGGCTCCGACACTGCAGGACGTGTCGTACCTGCTCGGGCTACCGCTGGCCGGAGCACCAGTTGGTCCCGTGGACGGTGTTTTTGGGTGGAAGGAGGATATCACTGCGCGCTTCGAGCAGGTGATGCGCCTTCCACACCTAGGACCGGCCAACACCCTTCCTCCGTACTCTACCGTCGGGCCTAGCAAGGCTTGGTTGCTCCAGTTCACTGTAAGTAAATAAGTTGTTATTATCATACATGCTTATTTGCGGTCAACAGAGTGTTTTGTACTAACATTTCATTCTTAATTGTAGGCGGACCTTCTACACCCTGACGCTGATGATTACTCGGTTCGACGCTCCCTTGAGGCGTACCTGTTGTGGTTGTTCGGGTGGGTGATGTTCACTAGCACCCACGGGCACGCTGTGGACTGCCGGCTGGTCCACTACGCACGGTCCATCGTAGGACCTCGTCGTAACTTGATGTTCCATCCTCGCAGGACCTCGTTTGCCTTCGAGCGCCCCTAGCTTCGGAGCAGTGTGACCTACAGCACCAGTTTCGCACGGTACAGTTCAGCCCAGAGGTTAGTTCATTTTTGTTTCAGCTTTTGCACAAATATGTCACCATGTTTTAACTACACGTTTCCTCATCGCAGGACCTCGTCTGCATTCGAGCGCGTTCGCAGCCACGACCGGCGCTTCCGTGATCTCCGCAGGGGCATTCACCAGCACTTCCGGCGCGTTCGCCACCTCTTCGGGCGCGTTTGCTAGCTCTTCCTCTCACGGAGCGTCGATCCCTCGCCTACACGGTACTTTAATTTTTATTAATACTATTAAATACCTGTATGAAACTGATGGTCCTTGTCCAGCAGGATTTGCAGCCGGGATCTTCGGTACTGGGGCATCTTCGTCTCACGCCGGTAGGACTGGTCCTACTAGCCAGTTCTACGACGACGACTTGCACAGTGCACACCACCACGACGTACTAGGCTCCTCTCAGCTTGGAGGAGCTCCAGAGGCGCACACTCAGGAGCAGCCAGAGGTCACACCTGTACAGGCAGGACGGGTTGGCCGTGCCATACCCCCGGACCGACTCACGTACTCCCAGGGCACGTTAGGGCGCAGGGTAGGAGGGACAGGGGTAAGAGGCCTCGTCAGTAGTGTTCTACCTCTTCAGTCCTTATGTGACCGTTTCTTTTGGCTTACAAACTTGTAAAGCAGTACTACTTTTGCTATTACTACTGCAGTACTACTTGTGTTTGTCTCGTCTACATAGTTCTTTTCATTCATATGGTGCTAGAACAACTTATGCTCACGACAACACACTTTCGGTGCTTCACGGTAGTGTCAGATCCAGTAGCGCGCACAGTCCGCAACAGCACACATGAAAAGCGGCAGCTCGAGTAGTCACTATCAACTTTCGACACTGCCTGCTAACATAAAGTGAATCATGCCCGCGCGTGCTCGTCTTGTCACATCTAATGAATAATGTATCTCATTGAGTTCACATATATTGCACTGAAAACGACGTTATATAATTGACAATCTGAAGGCAACCTCTTCATATCTTCTTTCCCATTAGCACACAACTAACGAAAATGGAAGCATCATTCCTTGAGCGTCTCAACTGGCGAAGCGATCCTTTTGCTGGTTGGTTTCCACCATGGTGTGACCGTCCTTTGTGCGATTGTGGGGATGGATGCATACTCAAGTCTTCCCTCATGATACAAACTCGGGGCAGGAGATTCTTCCAATGCGCGAACTTTGATCAGGTATGCTTCATCTATTCGAAGTTCAAATGGATAAAAAAACTAACTTCTTCGTACACAATTGTAACATCTTACGCAGACATATCGTCCAATGTGCAACTTCATCGAGTGGGTAGACATGGAGAACCCACAAAACGACGGAACACGTGCATACCCACGTAGTGAAACAAGATCGGACTACCTAAGGCGGAAGGATGAGCATGAACGTCGAATTGCTGCTGAGGCTTTAGAATGGCAAGTAAATCCCCTAGGACTCCCCACGTGGCGTGAGCGTCCGGAGTGTCGTTGTGGTGACCGTTGTCAGGTCATAAGGTCCGTAAGGCACCGAACTCGAGGACAAAGGTGTTTCGTGTGTCCAAACATTGTCGACGATGATTTCGTGGTAATTACAACTATTCTTTTCATCACTCCTCAGTACTATCATTAACTTAACTATCCCAAAATGGATGTACATAGGAGGATGTAAGGAAATGTCAATTCGTACAATGGATTGACACAGTCAGAGTTACTTCAAGTGGCGGGCCGATAACGCAACCTGAACCGACCATACAGTTCATTCATGCTTGGATGGAGTACGAACGTCGGGTGCAAATTGCAAGCTTAGACTGGAGGAACAACCATTAAGGTTACCTAAATGGTCCGAGCGTCCAAAGTGTGGGTGCAGAGATCGCTGCCAGGTGGCTACATCCTTTGCTGAACAAACATTTGGAAGGAGATATTTTGTCTGCCCAATGTAGACAACGATTTCGTTGTATGTCGAACCGTTTACAAAATCTGCTATGATTTGCACAAAATTACTACCCAAACTGAATAACATTACTATTTTTACAGGGCAATACAAGGATGTGTGGATTTACTCGATGGATCGACAATGTCACTCCATCATATCATGGCCAAAAGATAACAGAGTCAGAAACACAAGTAGAGTATCAACGATTGAAGGACCACGAGAATGCAATGCATTCTGACCGACCTAGAAGGGGCCGATAGGTTACCGCATGCTTGATTCGTCGGGATCGACAAATTTGTACCGTGTATCGATGGCACTTCTTATCTATCTTATCATTACAATGTTTAATTATGGTGGTGAATTTTTGTATGCATAAGACTAAGGGCCTATTTGGATTGCTACCAAAAACATGCCCTACCAATATTTTGGTAATTTGAATAGTACTTATGTTTGATTTCGATTGAAGCCTATTCATTGGTAATACCTAATCTAGATTTGAGATTATGTAGAACATTCTTCACTACAATTTTACATTTTGGCAGCAAACCAAATATGGTCAAATGCAATTTTACCTTACCAAAGATTTGGTAGTGCCAAAACTTGCTTATATTTTGGCACTAACAAAATATTTGTACGGTGACATTCCAAATAGGCCCTAAAAAATAATAAAATTGTATTTTACCAGTCTTGGAGATTTTAATCTTGTATAGTTTTCAATATAAAAAGATTTGATAACTATTGATATTTATAAAAAAAATTATTTCTCAAATAAAGCATAGTATAAAATCGCCCTCCCCCAGGGCGGCAAAGGGGCGCCTGCAAAATTCCAGGCCCCCCGCCGCCCATTTGCAGGCAGCCCCCCGCACAGTACAAAATCGCCCTATTGGAGGGCGGCAAAGGGGCCGCCTGCAAATTTCCATGCCCTCTCGCCGCCATGCCCCCTCGCCGCCCATTTGTAGGCGGCCCCCGCACAGTACAAAATCTCCCTAGCGGAGGGCGGCAAGGGGGCCGCCTGCAAATTTCGTTGATGGCCGTCGTCCGAGAGCGAACGGCCGTCTGCCACGTCACTTTCGCCGCCCTCTGGGATGGCGATTTTTAAAAATCGCCCTCCCAGAGGGCGGTAGGCGACTACTTCTGTCAATTTTCAAAATGGAAAATTATTTTTGTAAAACTTTAAATAAAAAAAATTAAAATAAAAAAAATTCCATATTTTGTATATATACCTATAGTCGTCCCATTAAGTTTGGTGTGCATAAATTTATCAACGTACTCGCTGCCTAACGTCCGGAAGAATGAAATTTCAGCTAGCGCACGCCACTTTGAAAAACAAAGCTTGGACACTGTAGCACGTACTCCGCATACGGACGTCGCCCCTTGTACCACGATTAATTCCACGATCATTTTTTTTCTCCCTAGGCAGCAGATATACTAGCCCACGCCCCCCCGTCTACCACGATATGGGGATCGATATATCGATCACTACTCTCAAGTCGACCCAACCCGCCCGATCCGCACGCACGCGCGCGGCCGTTGATTTTCGTAGTAGAACCGAGCACGACGACGTGCGACCCCGCGTATGCAGCAGCTAGCGGCGACCGCGTACGACGACGTCGAGGAAACCGATCGCGATACAGCGGGAGTTTGCTCGTGCGAGACGGGGACGGACGACGCGCGCGCGCGCGCCGGGGAGAAGCAAGCAAAAGCTAAGGTCGTCGTTGTCGTCGTAGCAAATGCTACTGTACAGTTCAGTAGTTGGGGGTCCGGGCGCGCGCGCGGGCGCATTCACGGTGCAGGAAAATGTGTGGAAGCTATGGGCGCAACCGCGCAAGCGACGCCCGCGGCCGTACTAGTGTACCGGCCAGTTTCTCGCCACCACCAAAGTTTGACGGGCCGGGGCTCGCGCGCGCGGCGGGGCCCGCCACGTTAGCTGGGTGGCCGCGGTACTGAGGGGCCCCGGCGACCCGGCCGGCGCGCGCGGGGGACGTACGTACGTACTCCGGCTAGTACCGTACATACGTGCGCGTGCATCGCGCAACGTGATAGTGGGGGTTACTACCGCGGTAAAACAGAAGGGGAGTCCTCGGTGAAACCCATGGCAGTATGCGGATTGTTCACGGTAGGAAAAGAAAGGAGCTGTAGGCTGTGTTGAATTTCACTTGCAAAAAAAATTTACCGGGTCACATCGGATATATGAACACACATTTAAAGTATTAAACATATACTAATAATAAAATAAATTACATAATCCGCATGAAACCGCGAGATGAATTTATTAAACCTCATTAATCTATCATTAGCAAATGTTTATTATAGCACCACATTGTCAAATCATGGCGCAATTAGGCTTAAAAGATTTGTCTCACAGTTTACACGCAAACTATGTAATTACTATTTTTTAATCAATATTTAATACTCTGTACATATGTTCAAACGTTTGATGTGACGGAGAAAAAGATTTGCCGGTGGATCTAAACACCCCCGTAGTAAAAGAAAAAGGATATGTGTACTACGTGGAAAGATGCACACACTACTACCGAAAATCAGATTGTTATCGATAGAAAAACCAGTAAGTGCCGGACTTCTCAACCGACATCAATGTAGAACTGGCCCCTATAAAAAATATAGGTGTTGGTTTCTACAATCACATACCTATGCTTACAAGAAAGGCTACTAATAGATCACTAAATGCTTGTTGAAATCGTGTCTATCCGTGTATAATATTTATGTGGCACTATAATCTAAACTTTGCTATGTACATAGCACCTAAACTCCACCACTTTATATTTGATGTTTCGACTCATAACTGCTTTTTCTATTATATAAAAGATGCACACTTCACAACTGCTTAAAGAGATATGTATTAGCAATAAATCACTAAATTCTTATCAAAAGTGTAATCGCATGTGGGCAACAAAATTTATACGACTTTGGTTGGGAGAGTGGCACCAAGTGACCGACTCTAGCGTTGCATATTTGGTACTTCATTATTCATTATTGACTGTTCGGACCGTTATCATATACTTGGGTGTATATATAAGGATATGGTATGGAAAGAAATTTGAATGTTAGATGATTGATGGGATAAGTGCTATATATTATAAGTTCATTATATTCATGTATAAATTTTAAATGCTTAGAATATATACTTATATTTATATTAACTAGAAAAAATGCCGTGCATTACAATGGGTGAATGTTATTTTAATCTTATTATTGTTATACAGTTTAGATATGATCAAATTCACTGTGGGAATTCGCTTGGATATATTTTTTAGAAAATCATGAGCTGCAATTAGGAGTCCAACTTTCATCTCAAGTTAGCAGACAAGTTTTTTAAGAAATTCATACGACTTCTTTTGTATTTCTAAAAGCAAACGGACTTAAAGTCCGACTCAAACACGGATCTGTATTTCCAAAAGAGAACGAACTTAAAAACCGATTCAAATACGGATGACTTACCAAAATACCGGCAAAAACATCTTCAATTTTTATAATAGTATAGAAGAGATTTATAGATAGATTTCCACGGTTAAACATGCTGTGAGTGGACATAATACATGCGTTTGGAGAAGAAGTATGCTCTCCTATTTTTGGTAAAGATTGAAACTACGACGTTTAATGGGAAGCAAACTTTTGCTTTTGCAGCATTCTTTTAGTGGACGAGATCGATGTACGTTATTAGTAAATCCATTCTACTAGTAGTAAATGTGGCGCTTTCACCTCTTTGTGAATTCCTGAAATGATGTCGATCTTTCGTTGTCATTCCAGTTGTGTAATCAACGATCGATTTTTTCTAACCTTGCATCAAAGAGATAACATTCCACTTATAAATATAGCTTCAGTGGTGGTGGTGAATTCCCTCTCAGGTTTGGAAAAAAAAAAGATGCCACATCTTATATATCCAAGCTTCTCTAGCATGTATTGCAGCAAGGACACGCACACAAGTGTGCCGCATGTTGTGTGAAAAGCGCTAATTTGTGGGTGTGCGTATTTTGTGTGTAGGACATATGGGGTGAGCATCCTCAATTGTACTCTCTCTCTCTCTCTCTCCAAATAAGTGATGGATTAAGAATCGACAATGGATTTCCTATTACACTCCCTAAAGTTAAAACTTTGTAAATCTCGCCTATAAATAAATGCTATAAGGGACTCCATATCCCAACCCCTCAATTTTTGAGGCACCATTACTTGGTGATCCCATATCGCACTTATTCTCTTCCACCTCACGCTAGTCAATCAGCCAAGCATCCTCTTCACTTCTCTCGCTTGCCTACCTGCCCGCCGCCTCTCCTCTTATTCATTGTCATTGGACAATTAAAATTAGTATATTATCATCATTGGGATCTACTTTTATTGTTTTAGAAAGTCTTGCTAGTTATCGTCGCCTTGGTTATTTACTGCCCCGCTATTTATTACCCCTCCGCTCGCCTGCCTAGTCCTCTTAGTTGTCGTCGATACCTTAGAAAAATAAACCTTATCATTACCTAGGTTTCTTTTCTAGTTTTTAAAGTCTCGCAAACCGCTACAGCCTTCCTCTCACCCCTCGGCTTCCTATCCACCCTTCCTCTCACCCCTCGGCTTCCTATCCACCATGATTCTATTCGTACCATCTCAACTTAGTCGTCTTTATAGTAATATTTTGTTATAAATATAACTATAAAAATAATTTTATTGGACATGAATAAAAAAATAGAAAGTTACATATAGGTGATAAAATTTAGGTGCGGGTAGTTGGAGGAATGGAGGGTACCCCAGTAAATATAGAGAGATAATCTTTTCATGGAGATCACTATATAAAGACTTAGGGAGTGGAATTTATAGCGTCCCTATTTCTTCATTTTCTGTGTTATTTCTCTAAGTATAAATCCAAGTCTTTGTAAGGTCATAAATCACGACAAATCCACTAACAGCGCTAGGCTTCTCTTTCAGTTTCAGCTCATTATGTCTGTATTTTTTCTCTTTATTTTTTCTCATGGAGAGAGGGACTAGCTGCTCCATTACCGGCCATCGTTCTCACTGGCCCATACGTACAGTAGAATAACATTAGCGCTATATGATCGGCAGCAAAGAGTAGTGGACAAGGGTTGGAATAAGTTCTTCCTGGATTGGACATTTCACCTGTGTGTTCTAGCTTGATGATACGCCAATCAGTCATGCAAATCCACACTTTGTGACAGATCCAGGTACTGATCCTCGAAGCTATTTTTCCTTGATCGGTAGTTGGTTTAATCTTCCATAAACAACTAGATCATGTGTGCATATATTTTTTTGTTGTGAATCATTTATGATTTCTTTCAAGGAATGTATAATTTTTTTAATGTTTAAATGTACTCCCACTGTTTCATATTATAAAAAGTGATTTTACCGTACTCAAGGAGTACTCAAGGAGGTGCCACATTTTTACTATGAAATTTAGTAACTCTCGGTATCTCCAGGAATAGAAGGCATAGAAATTTACACTGAAAATTTTAGTACCTCTTGGTACTCTCTTAAAATTTATGTATTATTTATTAGTTTGATTTTTTCCTAGTCAAACTTAAGTTTGATCAAGTATGTAAAAAAATATATAGCAATATTTTCAACACAAACAAATATATTATCAAAATATTTTATATTTAATGTTACATTTAATAAAACTAATTTGGTGTTATAGATGTTGTTAAATTTTTCTATATGCTTAGTTAAACTAAAAAATTGATTAATAAAAAGACAAATTGACTTATAATATGAAACACGGAGGAGGTGTCATATATATTCTTTTGATAATTCCATTGCCGCGTGTGTATATCGGGCTATTATATATTTACATATATATTGTTAAGTTGATCGTGGCTCCCATCGGTTGCCATTTTAACTAAAATGGCTTATTTGGCTTATTAGAAAATTAAAATTAATTTATAAGTAAAACTTTTGTAGATTTGTTCGTAGCGACTTAAAAGCCAAAATTAACAAAAATTACGTTAAAAACATTTCAAAATCAACTTCAAAATTAAGTTCAAAAATTCAAATTTTGGCTTATTCTTTGGCTGTTTAGGCCAAACGATGGGGCTGCGTGACTAAAACATGAGGAGCCATTCTGCAATCGCGATCAATCAATCTCGATGAATAGGTCAATCATCCTCTCAACGTCCCCCTTTTTTTTCGGGGAAACATCTCAGTTCATTTTGCGTGATCCTTCTACAATTATTAATTTCACAGTAGAGGACTATTCAGTTTTTATACGTGGAGAACTTGGAATAGGACGCGTGAATTTCAGAAAAGGTGAAATTAAAGCTGCTCTCGACCGATCCGTGGCTCAGGTTGGCAAAAGGATCCGCGACAGTGCGAACCAACAGGAATTGACATACGTGACAGCACTGTGGCTAGGCTAGCAACATGGTACAGCCCTGTGGTCTCTGTGGACACTAATATATTCTAGAAAGTTTGGAATTCACAATGAGTTGATTATTCAGCTCGTTAATTAAGAAAAGAAAGACAAGGGGATGAAAGTGTTAAAAATTAAATTAAATACATAAATCCCTGTCATGCACTGCGCCCGTGCTCCAAACGACCAAGCATCAAAAACCACCTGTCCAATACTAGAAAAAAACTGATCCATGGATAGCTAGATACTCCTTTGTCATAAAACATAAGAACTTCCATCAATTTTTATTTTAAGAGCAATTAAGTAGCAAGGTAAAAAATTCATCATTTTCTAGTTAAATAGGGAAACACTACTGATTGACATAAATATGTTACAACTAGTAATTAGGGCTGAATAGTGAACCAAATCGGCTCGTTTGAGCTCAATATCTTAAAGCTCGGCTCAGCTCGTTAACCTTAATGAGCTAAAAGCCTTGCTTGGTTGAGTTGGCTCGTTATACTCGTTAATGCATTATACTATCATCATAATTTTAAATTCACCATTTATCATATACTCCCTTCATTCTAAAATATAGGGAACAACTACGTTTAAGTTGTTTCATAATATAAGGCGTGCATGCATGCATGTAATTAATTAGCACATTCTCTCCCCTAAATTATTATTATTTTAAATCCTACACTCATAAGATTTTTAATTCTATTGATTTCATGTATTGTATTAGTTGGGGCGATTCATGATAAAGATGTGATATTAATTATATCTTGTTCTTTGGGTTAAGGGTGGTTGTGCCTTATATTTGGAGGGAGTATAAACATAATAATAAACATTAAGTAATAAAGAACTCCCTAAATATAAATAGTTTGGATGTAATTTAAATACTAAAAGCTAGTCGAATGCACTAATTACAACCAAATATGGTAATAACAAGCTAAATGAACAGTTCGTGAGCTAAAATGTTAGTTGGCTTAGATTCGTTAAGATTATATAGGTTCGAACCGATCCAAACTATGAGTTTCAAGCTTTTTTTATTCTCACCCCTACTAGTAACTTGTGAAGTTGGTTCTATTGAATTTCTAGATCGAAATTCTTATATTTTCAGAAAAGAAAATTTTAGAGGGCGGATGAAGTAATTACCAGTTTTTATAAATCACTACTATAAGCGATTTTTCCCAACAGTGAGTTTTATTCTCCAATCAAACCTAAAAATTGGCATACTTGTAAAAACATCTCCAATCAAACCTATGGCCCTATTTAGTTCCAAAGTTTTTTCCAAACTTTTAACTTTCCATCACATCAAACCTTTCACACACACACAACTTTTCTATCACATTATACCAATTTCAACTAAACTTCCAAACTTCAATAGCTAGTAGTATTGCTCAAAGTTTAACAAGTCAAAACCCACAGTCATCTCAGCAGAGAAAGTACTACTGCTACTCGTAGCTACTCCTTAGTATAGCTACATGGCCGTGAAGCAGCGGAGGCCGGTGGCAGCCGGACCTGATAGTACTCCCTCCGTCCCATAACAAGGCCATGTTTAGTTCCATAATTTTTCTCCAAACTTTCAAATTTTCCATCACATCAAGACTTTTCGGTCTACACACAAACTTCCAACTTTTCCATCATATCGTTTCAATTTCAATCAAACTTTCAATTTTAATGTGAACTAAACACAGCCTAAGTGTAAGTTTATACTAATCATCTTCAACATTTGACTATTCGTCTTATTTAAAAAAATTATGATTAGTATTTTTTTATTGTTTGTTGATAAAACATGAATAACACTTTACGTGTAACTAATTTTTTTTATTTTTTTATAAATTTTTTAAATAAGATGGATGGTCAAACGTTGTAAACAGATACCCACAACTGCACTTATTTTGAGATGAAGGTAGTACTATACTCAAGTGCGTATACGGTAATACCGCATGCGTACAGCAACGTACGTATACGAGGCAGGCAGGTGGGGGCCCGCGTGGCGGCGACAGGCACCCTTGGCGTGCAGGTGGGCGGTCGTACGGCGAGGCGAGCGATTGGTCTACGCATAAAGCCAAGGCGAAAGAGAGAGAGAGAGAGAGAGAGAGAGAGAGAGAGGTGTCAGAGGTGTAGCATCAGCTCAGCAGCAGAGGCAGCAGGGGAAGTGGCCAACCAACCAGTGCCTCGCGTAGGCGTAGCTTTGGCGTCTAGGCCTGCGGTTGCACGTGATCCAAGGCTAGCTTGGGCCGGCCTGTCAGTCTCAGTCACTTCCTCCTCGCCCGATGGCTGCTTCGCCAAGGACGTCGTAGTACTCCTACGATGCCAATGTGCAAGCAAAAGCTATTCTTTGCGATGAGAAGAAAAGCTAAAGGGTGTGGAGTAGGAGTAGTGCCAGTACAGTACTGTTCCATAGCTATGCTGCTGCTGCTGCTGCTGCCTGACGAGAGGACAAAAGAGGGCTCTCGTCATTGGTCAGTCAGGCGCAGGGCCTCTCTCACCTCATCAACCTCTCGAGTCGAGATCTTTTTCTCAATCTTTTCGCTCACTCCCTCCATGTCTCCGAGCCTGTTGGAACGAGCTTCTATCAGCTATAATCCTATAATTTTCAGCTTTTCTTTAAACAGTTCAGATTCTCACTAAGTTTTTGAGAATATATGTAGCTATGAAATATAACATATCTTTTTCATGGACAGTTCGGCTTTATGTTGGGTGATATAACTTTGTATGAATGATGTGGTCTTTGAAGGATCTAAACTTAGGGCCCCTTTGAATCGCAGGATTAAGAAAACATATGAATATGAAAAACGTAGGATTTTGATAGGAATATAAGTGTAAAACACAGGGAAAACATAGAAATGACCATTTGATTAGACCACAGGAAAAATACAGGACTTAGAGGAGAGATAAATACTCAAAAGAAAGTTTCCATGAAGTTCTACGTCATGTTAGAATTCCTGAAAAACTTGCATGATACTAGGTATTCCATAGGAATTTCTATTCAGGGCCCCTTTGAATTGGAGGAAAAACATAGGAATTTTAGAGGATTTTAATCCTATAGGAAAATTTCCTATGAATCCCTTTGAAACAAAGGATTGAATCCTATCCAATCCTTTAAAATTCCTATGGAATGGACAATCCTATAGAGATTTTAGAGGAAATTTAGCAAGAGCTTCAACCTCTTAGTAAATTTCCTTTGAGTCTATCTCTCTCATCCAATTCCTGCGTTTTTCCTGCGGTTCAATCAAATGGTCATTCCTGTGTTTTTCCTGCGTTTTGCAATCCTCTGTTTTACACTTACATTTCTATCAAAATACTACGTTTTCTCAATCCTGCGAATCAAAGGGCTATATAGGAAAAATTTCTATAGGAATGAGATCCTCTAAAATTCCTATGATTTTCCTTTGAATTAAAGGGGGCCTTAACTTCTTTTTGCGGGTTATTTGCAAGGGAACACATTGGGCAAGACAATGGTCATTGCTGCTCAAGGATGAAGAGAGCAATATGCTGAAGAATGGATGTGCAAGATACAAAACAATGTCATGGAGTTTTCCTCTAAGCCGGGATGGAGCTTGAGAAGTAGATTCGAGATGGTGTGATATCTTTATGGGTCTAAGTACTTTGTAAAGATGTTTGTAGCTATTTTTTATTGTCAGAATTATGTGAGCTTAAGTTCTTATGTTGGTTAGTTGTGTGGAAATCCTTTTTTAAGGGTCGAGTCTATGTACTTTTTTGTTTCTAGGCTGTGTACATCCTCGTTGGATGTAGAGGCCGAGCTTTTAATTCATTATCTAAAAAAGCTATGAAATTTAGAAAATAAACTAAAACTTAAAAACCGGAAAACCTATATTTTTCAAATTCTTAAAAACCTATATTTCGCAATGTTAAGCTCTCAAACATAGCCTCAGTGTCTCTCTCTGTGTCCTTGTGTGATGAGTGATGGGATAGGTACTGGCAAAGCCTGCGTCGTCTCTCTCTAGGGTTGGGTGGTCCTTTGCTGACGGTGTTCGGCCGGGGGTTGCCTCTGCATGGCGACAAGGTTTCCAGTTAGGCTGTGTTCGCCAGTCCATGTTCCCAACCTGAACGGTACGCGCGGAAAGTCCATTAGCGTGTGATTAATTAAGTATTAGTTTTTTTTCAAAAATGAATTAATTTGATTTGTTAAACAACTTTTGTTTAGAAACTTTTACATAAAATGCACCGTTTAGCAGTTTGAAAAGCGTGTGAGTGAGAAACAAGGGAGAGGGGTTAAGAAAAGGGGTGCCGAACATAGCCTTAGAATGGCTATGCACCAGGTGATGTGATATGGCAGCTTGCGGTTTTCCCCTTTGGCATGCATGCTGCGGAGTGCTACCGTGGTGCCGCCGGGTAAAATGGAGATATGAAATAGGATTATTCATCGACTATTTGCCGATGGATATTTAATTTATTATGGAGTTAAGCAGTTTTAATAAAAAAACATCAAAGTGGTTTGAACAATAATGGAAATGAAAGTTATGTAAGAAAATGTACTTTTAGAGGCCTAAAGTAAATAGTCCGTGGCAATAATCCAGTGAAGTAGCTGAAAATAACCGCTAATGTCGATAATTAGTGTTTCACTTTGACTACTAATAGCTCTTAAATTGTTAAATTACTGTGCGTGGAAGTTTTGTGTTTATGTTTAAGAGATAATACAAAGTGATTAATGTCTAAGATGAATAGCAGTTCAGCTAACATTTATTATTAAAAAAACGGAGGGAGCTCCTACTAGTCCCAAGAATGGACTTGCCATGAAATTTTGGGACGTCATCTCAGCATCATGGGAATTTCCTTTTTCTTAAAAGCATTTGGCAAGTACTCCTATTTAATTATTCCATTTTTCTAGACCACATCAAATTTAACTTTAGCAGTGCAAAAATAATTCCATGCACAGTTCCTTTAGTGGTGTATAGTACTGGTAATAATGGAGAAGGATAAAACATATGGAGACAAAAAATTGCATATAAGCACCAGAATTTTAACATAGTGTAGATTTCACAAATCCATATCTCTCGCAATCAATTTTCCACCTATTTTCCTATCTCAAGGAATCACAACAATCCCTTATTCAAATTGTCCTTAATCTTCATAAAAAACTTCAGAAGCGCTTATGTATCTGGATGGGAGGGAGTACATAGTTATGTGGTAGCTCATGTGCTAAACATATAGTTTTATGATGATATTATATCTTAAACATATAGTTTTATGATAAATTAGATATTAAAATGTAGTTTTATGATAGTTTTACTAAAATATCTTAAGTTTTATGGAATGTACACTTTTACATATTGCTCATTTTGGAATCGGATTTTACAAATGAACTTATCCTCAAATGAAACTTATTCTATATGTATATAATGGTGCAAACGAGAATGGACGACCCATGATCAAGGTTTACATTACCGGTTGACAACTGTATTTCAAGACCTGTCAGTATCATGGTTTTCGACAAATTTTGATTGCTTTTCAACAAATTCCAACTGAATTTCAATCAAATTTACTGTTTGACATTTGAGTTTGTTGGAAAGCTTTCGAAATTCCAACTGTAAATTAATTTTGAGCCACATCGGACCATCGAAAAACGCGAAAACCGATAGCGGCTTTCTCATCTCGTTTGTGAACCTTACCCATGATACTCATGGTAGCCCAAGTGCCTAAACCACCATGGTAGCTGACGTTCTTGGAGTCAAGGACAATAATATTGGTGATGAAATGTTATACATAAATACCGACTAGGTTTATAGATGGAATTTCTGAATCGGCTATAAGATAGATGCCTAGAAGATTTTTAGGTATGTAGCATCGTCGGTGCTAAGGTGATCACATGCCCAATGTATAATGGGTGCGTGAGATCAGCGCCTATTTGACTTATCACTAACACGTTATATATCATTGTTAGTGACTCTGGCGCTTAACCATTTCTTTCTTAAAAACAAGTTTTTTTTTTCTTTTTTTCATATATAATATTAATTTTGAAACATTGAACAACATAACCTCTGTCGGATATGTTTAAAAGAGTAAAGCGTGCCAATTGTTACAACCAGCAAAAAAAGAAAAAACATTAATCGTTAGGATACAAAGCTCTTATAGGAACTCACATAGATGAAGGGAAAACGTCTCAAGTTAGTCTATTTATAACATAAGTTTTTCAAAAAGAACGTTTGCAAGAAGCCACCCCAGCCGGTGGTAGCTCATGACAAGGCGAGAGAAGACAGTATCTGACCCTGGTTAAAAGTCGGCCAACCTAAAGAGACGCAAAAAGTCACGAGAAGGCAGGGCCAGGCCGTACGAGGAATCTACAGGAGTTGCACATATGACCCCACGTACGCACGCAACGCAGCAGCTACAGGCCCGGCCTTACGCAGGACAGCTGCTGCTAGTGCCCGTGCCCCACTTCACCACTGTTTCAGTGACTCAGACACACAGAGCTGCAGACTTTTCTTCTTCCTCTTCCTCTCCTTTTTTCTTTCTTTCTTTTTTTCTTCCCAACGCTGACACGACGGAGCAAATCATAGCGTTCACCAGAGGCCATGGCCATGCCATGCCATTTGGAAACAAAGTGAAACAATGAAGGGGGGTGTCACACTGTCACTGAATATTCAGTAACACCGTAGAGCAGGTCCGTAGATATCTCTCCATGGTTGGTGATTTGCACAATTGCACATGGAAGTTCATAGCTTTGCTGATAGTGGATTGCCCCCAAAGGCGGCAATCCAGTGCATTTTACATGCAAGATATATACTTAATCCAAGATGGTCTTGGTAATAAACCACTCTAACAAGAAGAAACCACCATTTATTGAGGAACAACCACTTGCTTTCTGACGATAATAGTGCACTTGCTCTACCTTGTGCATAAGAAACTGTCACAGCTTTCCCTGGATATATAATGCCGGCGAGAACACGAGCAAGAACACGCACGAAGCCACGAACAACAGGAACACAAGGGAATTTGGTGCTGCGAACAAGCTGCAGCATACCTAGTTTCTCTCTTCCTTTTATTATGTAGAACGTGCAAGAAATTAAACGAGATTACACAATATGAAACTTCGCACTGTTTAGTATGGATTGTTTCGAAAAAAATAAATTAAACGAGAGCATAAAAACGCTCCCATGTTGTCATTTTTTTTTTGAGGAAGAGAACGCTTTATTAATTACTAAACAATAAGTTGAGTATCACGAGCAAGAAGCTCTAAAATACAAGGAGCTTCCAAACGCCACACTGCACAGTGCTTAATACGTAAAGCAAAATTCGCTAGAGGATGAGCTACACAGTTTGCATTCTCTCTTCTAACTTTCTTGAGGCGAAAGTCCGGTAGGATCGTGCCCATCCGGTCCCATGATCTGCACGACACGCTCATGTCCAAGCAAGCCGCGAGCCATTCTCGCCACGGCCTCCTAATACACGCACGGCATCCATAATTCAGAGCTATTCTTAGTTCATTTCTCGTGCATTTTCAACGACCATGAAATTTCTCGTGCAACAAACGTGATAGACCAGGAACAAGTACATACAAACAGACAGAAACAGCGTGTCTATAACACCGTGAGTCCATCGCTTACAAACACAGAGATAAAGCATAAGTGCTAGAGTAGGGATATTGCCAGCATTGAAACTAACTCTTGAGGGTATGTCTTCTCGTTGTTTGCATGTCACTTAAATGATTGTAAAACTTTTAAAAAAATTCAACAAGATAGATTAATATATGATAGATCAATCCACAAACATGTAAAGTAAAATTTAACTTATATCACAATGAAAAAACAAATTTAACTATGAATATACGTTAACTAGCTGTAGTTTAATTTGGTTATTTTGTTACAACTTGTATAAGTTGAATTTTAACTTGTATGTTTATGGAGTAATATATAACATGTTAATATGTTTTCTTATTTTTTTTTAATTTTTTTCATAACCATTTGAGTTATATGCAAATAACGAGAGGACATCCCCGATCGAAAATTTAAAATCCACTCTGATTTCTTGCTATTCTTCTCAAGTTTCTCCTGTCTTCGCGACCGTATTACTGGATAACACAGAAGATGACCATTCGATCACCAACACCAAGCCATTCTTGATTTAGGCACCAACTGCGCTTGGATTAGTCGAAGAACTCCGAAAGTCACATGAAACCCGCAGGAAGACGACACACACACTACACAGCAAGATCACCATCAGCTTCGTGCAGGCAGAAATGACAGCAAGCCAACACACAAAAGACCAGAGCAGCTGAGGTAGCTGTTGGTAGCATGTGAGGCAGCGACACTACCATGCGTGTGTACTCTTGTCAAATCGGAGAAGGAGAAGGGTGAGGTACACATTGCATTTACCACGAATCACCGAAAGCTAGCTACTTGCTTAGCATATGCATCCGGACAATGACAGATAAGGGAAAGCAAAGCATCATTGTATACTGATCACTCCTTGTTAAAATGCCTAAGCTGAAGAATCATTCCTTAATCCTGCTGCTCGATTCAGATATAAACACCAGAAGTAGAGAGCAAGCTAGTGTTCTACTTAAACTTACAGCAAGAGAGAGGTTATAGAAACTTGATCCATAGCAAGCACTTCCAAGTCCTAGGATAGTGTCATGGCTGTTCATCCACAATGAAGGTGATATAACTGAACATAAAGAGCATGCTCTTGGTTCCCTAGGACACACTAAACCAAAGGACCACAAGAGTTTTTGTTTCTTGCACTTAATTAAGTTGCTCTCACTTATGAGCCATAAACAACTCTTGTAGCAACAAAACAGCACTAGCACTGCATTCAATTTGCAGCTGAAATTGGGACCAAATTAAGGAGCTGCCTTGGAGATGGAGAGCAAGTTGCGTCTGGGCATTGTTTCAGCAAAAGGCAGGAGCCAGTCAGGTTCTGATCTCCACTGACAGAAGGGAGTACAGTAAAGCTCGAGTTCATGGCCTATCCCTTCCATCCCAAGGAAGAAACTAAGAAAGGACAACGATGTCCACCATGGTGTATGACTGTATGGTGCACAAGCAAAGTGAAGAATCCTCTGAAATGCATGTGAGAATGCGTCCTCGGATCCGAATGCGGCAGCACCGCCCCGACGTCGCAGGCAGCCGCAGCGGCGGAGGTCGCGGCCACCAGCATAGGACGCCGCCGAACAGGAGCTTGCCGGGATTGTGCTAGCTTGTGGACCGCCCGGGCGGGCGGTACTGGGCCGATGCCCGGGGCCAGTGATCGATAGGCTATGTATTTTTTTTTTCCAGAATTGCTTGAAAAACATCCGCTAGTTTTTTCTTCTCACAAATTTCAAATTTGTGACCCTTAAATTCTCTCGAGATTTGTGTGAGGAGAGGAAATTTTCTTTCATGGCCATGCACTAGTGGGAAGATCGAACACTCGATCACACATAAAACTAAAAGAGCTAAAGATGCTAACTGATCCCAACACAAATACTCCATCCGTTTCAGAATATAGATATTTTTAAAGTTAGACATAGTTATCAAGAAAGCTGGTAGAATTAAATGGGAGAGTGTTGTGATTGGAGGAGAAGTTTGGGTAGGTGAAAAAATTGAATGGTGAAGGATTGTGATTGGTTGAGAAGAGAATGTTGGTGAAGAAATTGTTATATTTTAAGACAAATTCTAAAGGGTAGAAGTTGTTATATTTTGGGTCAGAGGGAGCATATTTTTTTCACAATTAATTCTATATGAGTTACTTATAAGTTACAGTGTGTAACTATAGTATACTTACTCTAACTTATATCTAACTTATATTGTAATTTGTCGACGTTTGATGTCGTGATTTCGGTATTTCCACGGTATGGGGATCGTTGGTACTAGCATATATGCGAGATTGTAGTAAAAAAGATGGAGACAAGGATTTTTATACAGGTTCGGGTCCCTGAATAGTCAGGTAATAATCCTACTCCTGTTAGCCGAAACGGGTCGTTGCTCTTATTCACCATAATCACACCAATACAACATTTGGGGTAGCATATCTAACTGTTGTCGACTTGGCGGTCTGAAGTGTTGACTCATAGTCGACAATAGGGTAGTCTTCCTCCTCGAGTTCGTGCCCGGCGAGATCAGAGACAGCGCTAGATCCCTACAGCCGGCCTCCGTAGGTACCGGATAGGGTCGGTCCAGGCATATCTCTGATGTCGATATCCGGCGGCTTGTCTTGGCGCATGTTGGCTTGTATGTTGATCTTGTGTCTTGATCTATTGTTCCGTGTCGTCTATGGTGGGTGTCTCCCCTCTCCTCCTAGGAGGCCTTGTATTTATACCCATAGGTGTCCCCTTATCCAAGTAGAACTAGGGAAACCAATATGGATACAATCCGAGTAGTCCTTATCGTTTCCATGTAGAACTCTATTTATCCTTCCTTATGCGAAACTCCTCCTATATCCGAAAGTTGTTTCCGTATAAGACATGGTATGTGGTGGGTCATGCCGAGATTTAGTCAACTACTACTAGGCATGTGGTATCCATAACCCTGACAGTATCCCCCGACTTCAATGCAAATGAACGAATTCATATTCTCAACTGCAGACCTTGGAGTAACTATTATCGAGCTCACGTGACCGTTCTCGGTGAGTTCAGAGATAACATTAGACTTCCCTTATCAGCCTCGTGCGGGCACCTATAGGGTTTGTCTGAGTCAATCTCCGACGTCAACCAAGAAAGTACAGAGCATACGATCAAGTCTCCCGTCTTGCTGTAATTGAGAATTTGGATTGAAGTCAAGAAATTTTATCTCGACGGGTACACCATCTCTTCATTCCGTATCCCTTGTCGAGATCCACCAACCATTCTCGAGTGATCGAGAAGGCGCAGAGTCTGCGACGGAGCCTTGTCAACATTTGTCGTACTCGCCTTAGTCGATCTTGGTGTAGAACCATAGAGACATGGAGTCTTCAACAATGTCGAATAGAATTTTCCTAAAATCAATACTCAGAAAAGAATATTAGATAGAAATAGCCCCCGAGCGAACGCTCAAAGGGTGACATGTTATAATATGTATGGAAAACTAAAAATAAATTAAATTTACAAACCAATGTTTTGTATATGAGCGTCTTCTCTTTTACCGACTTCGATCAGTCAGTTTTCTGAGTCATACACTCTCCCTAGCCCCCAGCCTTGTCGTCGAAGATAAGTTCTCGGAGGAGAAGGCTCTTGGACCCTTGACCTGCCTTGGTTGAAAAGGCACTGACCCTAGCCCCTAGCCGTGAAGTTGGAAAACCCAATTTCCGATTGCACGGCTTGGTTAATACGCACGGTGAGAACTCTTACATGACCAGATCTTACATGGTCGTTTGTCTCTGCATAATCTGACAAGGCCTTATCCGCTCTGGGCGTCCCCAGCCGAAGTTCCCTTAGGTTCCTTAGAGGCCTTGCCAGGACGGCGTAAAGGGACAGTAGGATTGGTTTCAACTCTAGGTGTCGTCGTGGTAAGGGATCTCTGGGTAAAACACTTGGCGATATTGTGTACCTGATATCAACTTTATGGTATGTGGTATCCATAACCCTGACATAATTACATTTGAAAGTTCTCCAAAAAAACTTACAAACAATTTTTTATAGGTAGTCCCGCTTTTTCTAACATAGAAAGATAATTTGTTTTATGTAACAACTAATAATGCAGATAACCAATACATTTACATCACGAAAGTGCAACAATTCAAATCAGGTAAAAGGAGGGAGAAATGTGGTGAGAGAGGGTGACTATAGGATCGAATGTAAGAACTAAAAGTCTACCAAAAAAAGAGGTGATTGCTAAAAACCAAATCTTCATGTGGAATTAAAGAAAAAACCCTCAACACAATATTAACCTTGATAAAGATTATCATGAAAACGTAGTACTATCAGACCTGACAACGTAGGACCCTCCGACTTGATACCGTTGGACCATTTGATGTTATGCCGCCGGATCGACTGGCTCGCTGGACCAACCATCGCTAAGCCTCCAGATCTTCCGCCTAAACACTGAAAACACAACTCGACAAAATCTCTTGCAAGTAGATGAACTTTGTTGTATCAAGAGGTATTTACAAAGTACATCTAAATCACGTCTTTCTTAACTTACGAACACAACTCGTAACACAAGACTAAACTCTAACTTTTCTATCATGAAAAGTGTTGTACCTTGAGCCTATACCTCCTATCTATTTATAACTATGGGTGCTACACAAAAACCACAAATCCAACTACAAGAACTAATTTAGGCCTCCTATTCTCCTAGGAACCCTCTCTTATAGGAATACAAGTTATCCCATTACAAAGCGAACTCGAACTTTCCAATCTTGGACTCCTATCCAAAATTTGACTCCTTTCCATACACACACATCCTCGTGTGTGCCAAATGAAACTTCCAGCTTCACGTGCATTATTTTTTATCCTGAGCATTCTATGCGATTTCATTGATCATCTGGACATCAACTTCTCCTGAATTGAGTCCGAATCCATGATCGGCTATATTGCCATGGTCTCAAGACACACATACACATGAACAAATGAAGAAAATATATTCGAGCACAAGTTCTTTCCTAGCTTGACTCATATTAGCACATAAATAGCATATGATACATTCATGAAACAATTAGAAGCCACAAATATTGTGAAATCAACATGATACACAAATTCACCTTGGAACCTAGTCTAATCAAGATACCTCAATTTGTCCTTCAGCATGCCTCAAGTAGGTTCGCCATGTGCTAGTCGGGTCATTCTTTAACATACCTCTGGCTGGTTCTCCGTGTACGGGTCGGACCGTCCTTCTCCATAGCTAAGATCTGGCTTTCATGTACCGGCAGGACCGTCCGACCCTATGCAAACACTTTGCCATTTCAAACACCATTTTACCAAAATCAATTTACACATTTGCACAATCAATTATTAATCACAAAACTTTAAATCAACGCGATGATTTCACATTGGCCAGTGGGGATAACGACAGGATCCAAAATGTTTAGCCAGCAAATTAGGGGCACTGTTGCGCAATAAGATGAGAAAGCAGCTGATTAGTGGCACTGTGATGAAGGGGAAGGAAGATAAATAAAGGAAGGTGGACCATATATATCCGATGGTCAAATTTGTGTATACCATAGAGTTATTTATCCTACAAGTTACGTGTTTGATTCGAAAAAGCTAATGGGCGATCGATCGCCCCCAGTGATCAGGGCGATCTCCCCCTCCTCCTCCACGTGGTTTTCTTTTTTGGCACCGCATTACTTTCCTATTTTAGTAAATTTGTACATCTAAAGTTTGTACACCTCAAGTTTACACATCTAAAGTTTATACACCTAAAGTTTAGAGACCCAAAGTTTATAAGTCAAAAGTTTATATATCCGATTCAAATTTGAATTTGAATTCAAATTTTTTTATATATAGTATTTTCTATACATCTAAAGTTTATAGACCCAAAGTTTATAAGTTAAAAGTTTATATGTCCGATTCAAATTTGTATTTGAATTCAAATTGTTTTGTATATAGTATTTCTATACACCTAAAATTTAGAGACCCAAATTTATAAGTTTTATATATCGATTCAAATTTGAATTTGAATTCATATATATATATATATATATATATTTCTATACATAAATTTTTCTAACTGTTTTTTATTTTTTAAAATATGTATGGTGTAGTAGGAAGAGAAGAAGGGGATGAGAAAGGGGGGAGAGGAGCTAGCCAGAGGAGCTAGCCTTATAGGGAGGGGATGGGTGATCGATCACCCATTAGCTTTACCCTGTTTGATTGTACATCTAAATATACTTCACTAGGTAAGAACACTTGTTGCCTACCTTCCAAACAAAAAAAGAAAAGAAAAGAAAAGAAATTCAGCGCACGCTGGGAAACAGATTTTGACCCAGTAGCACATACTCCCGTGCCCTGTACTACCACGATTCCACGGACATTTTTTCTTCCGATCGAGCCATGGGGAGTACACCAAACGCCAATTCGAGTACAGGACGATTTGAGCACGACCCTGCGCTGCTTAGCAGCGGTGACGACGACGAAGACGAACGGAGTGGGAGTGCTCGTGGGACGACGACGTATGGTGGGAGACGGGAGATTGGGAGAAAGGTCGTCGTCGTAGCAAAAGCTACGTATAAGTGGGGTTCCGGCCGGTTGGGGCCGGCGAATTTACGGTCGAGAAACGTGTGGGAGCTATTCAGCTATATATGCGCCATATGCGGCCGGGCCAGTACGATCACGTACTGTGGCAGCCAGTTTCACCCACCACCAAAGTTTTGACTAGTCGCCTAGCCCAACGGAGCAATGGTTGGGGTCGACCATGTTTGTTAGCTTGTGGCCTTGTGGGTACCGTGAGTGCTCCATCCGTGCGCAGCGCAGTGCGTGAGTGCTCCGCTCCGGCTATAGCTCGGTACTCCTACGGTCCTACCATGTGGCAACAAGCGTACGTAACGTGATCAGTAGTTACCACGGTAGAAAGACATATACTCCCTCCTTTCCTAAATGTTTAACGCCGTTGACTTGTTTAAACATGTTTAACCATTCGTCTTATTAAAAACTTTTGTGAAATATGTAAAACTACATGTATACACAAAAGTATATTTAACAATAAATCAAATGATAGAGAAAGAATTAATAATTACTTAAATTTTTTAATAAGACGAACAGTCAAACATATTAAAAAAGTCAACGGCGTAGAACCATAGAAAAAGAATGAAGCGAGAGGAATAAATTCTGTAACATGGTGCACTTCAGAGGAGACATTTTGGCTTCTGATGAGGAAGTTGACGAAAATATCATCTAATAAAATGGCATGCAAGCACGCATGCAAAATTCAAATATACTGCATGCATGCAGATTATCTGTCCAATAAACGGATCTATAATTGCGTAAGTCTGTTCGTCTATTAAATCATATCATGAATGCATATGCAAATATTAAATGTAAATTAAGTATTACAGAAGGGACTAGCTATCCATCACGCAACAGATTTTTGGGTCCAAATCACACATATTTTAGATAGTTGGATTAGGCTAATTTGATCACTAGATTAGAAGAGTCTATACATGTATCAGCATATATTAATTATATATATTGCATGTATTTTATTTTTTAGATCTTTACATTGCAAAAAAATTATCACCAACCCATCTGCTAAAAGTTACAGTGTAATTTCACTATAGTTACAGTGTAACTATACTAACTATAATGTAATTACGTGTAGTTACACTGTAACTATAGTGTAATTACGGTGTAACTATATAAGTACACTTACATGTCATATCAACAGAATTTACAAATGTAATTTTAGTTATAAGGACTGTAAGTTTAGTAATTACACATGTAAGTTTAGTATTTGCACACTATAATTACACATTGTGGGGCATTGTTGCTATTTTTTGTTGCATTGAGCCGATAAACCTAGTGAAAAAGATACTACATCATGTCAGGCTTAGAGTAAAATAAAACTCCTACCTCAGGGGACGGGTACCGAACACCCGATCTGACCCTACATCACAGCCTCGGTACAGATCTATACGTAATCCAACGGATGAAAATCTGACAAATTTTGACCGAGAAATCTGTCGCCAGATGCGTAGCAAATTCGATTATAGCATGACACCCTCTCACATTCTCTACCCCACCACATACATTGTGGCAGCTACCGTCAAGTGCGTCTCTCCCATCACCCACGCCCTATCCGTACTTTCCGTCACATATTACTTCCTAGTGGCGAAGCTAGGATAAACGATCACCGGGGTCAGTACTAACCAGGGTCTATTTTCAACCAAAACCGATCGAAAACAACGCTGTTTCCATGTGGGATGAAAGTAGATTATGAGTGAAATTTCGAATAGTTTTTGAGAATTCAAATTTGAAGTGGTAAAATTCAACCGAAACTAATCAAAATTTATCAAATTTTGGCAAAAAAAAGTCATATCGCCGTGTTCGGGATCCAATGTTAAATCGAAGAGGTGAACCCTGATACAAACTTGGTGTGTTCGAACCTAGCTATGTGTTCAGAACCCTTCCCTCCCAACACGTAAAAATGGAGCGAGGGCTAACACATGATTAATTAAGTATTAGCTAAAGAACTTAAAAAATAGATTAATATGATTTTTTTTAAAGCGACCTTTCTATAGAAATTATATTGCTAGGGAATTTGACAAGTTGTGGGCCACTAGCCTTATGCATAGTCTCAAATCTCAAAGACTCAAATGAATATGCATATTCGGTTGACGTATAATCATAAGAGCTAGCTAATAATCTTATATTTGCTGTTGTTAGTATCGTTACTGGAGTAGTTGTCAATTGGGTTTTAACACAGCAATCAACGATTAGTGTCACTAGGGTCTAATCTTTCTTTTCACCGGGGTCTTAGCTTGTATATAATAAAGAGGGTATAGGAGGTTCATAGAAAATCGTCGGGGGTCAACAGACCCCGATAAACAAATGTATAGCATCGCCCTTGTTACTTTCTACTCCCTCTGTTCCAAAAAAAACTCAACCTGACTTCTCCTAACAATAAATCTGGATAAAGGGTAGTCCAGATTTATTGTCCTATAGGGGTCGCATCTACTCTTTTAAGTTGAGTTTTTTTTTTTATGGAGGGAGTAGTGCGGTGTAGCTGCTAGCCCCGGCGCTGCTGCTGCGTGAACTCATTGAGATGACAGTTAATTCATTCGGAAGAAGATGCAAATGTTAAAAAAAACACACGTAATTTGGTGTATCGAGGATGAGTCACGTAGGAACCTATACGTACTAATCATTGGAATTTTACCTAGAGATCGTGTTCTTTAGGGATAAACTAATGTAAATCTTAAATTGATCATGCGGATATTCGAGGATAGTTTAACTAATCATGTTTTTGGGAGAAAATGTAAATATAAAAACAAAGCAAATAACGTAATGAATATCTAGAGTAGAAGATGCAATACCATTGAAGATCGATGGAGATGGTACTGATGCAGTACCTATGAGATACCCTTTTCCCAAAATTATCTGTCTACTATTCCTATCTAAGTATATATATCAATACTTAAATATATTTTATTGTGGAGTGTTACATCTTTATTATTTTTAAATGCAAATACCGTAAAACGTCTCGTGAGTTAAATACTCTATTATTGACTCTATAATACTTATCATTCTAGATAGTTTATTTATAAATTAAAGTTTAAGAAGGAAAACACTTTGATGACAAGTAGTCATGCTCTTGGGATGCTCTAAGATCATCAATGACGACAAGTCCACTAAAGCGCCAGGTTTTGGCATCTTTTCAGGTCATTATATATGTCTATGGGACATACCATACGTACTGTAGAATAACATTATGGCTATATGGTCGGTAGCAAAGAGTAGTGGAAAAGGGTTGGAATAAGTTCTTCCTGGATTGGACAATTCATCTGTGTGTTATAGCTTGCTGATACGCCAATCAATCATATACCATGACACTTCGTGCAAGATCTAAGCTTGGTGATCTCTCATAAATAAAAGAAGTTAATTTATCCTCTTTACTTGGTTTAATTTTCCATAATTGACTAAAGGTGTGTTCTCAAGTACACTTTCCTAACTTTTCCTTCCTTGTTTTCGACCCGCACGCTTCCCAAATTGCTGGTGCAAGGAAAGATGCTTAAAAAAATCATATTAATTTGTTTTTAAGTTCTTTTTACATAATTAATACTTAATTAGTTATACGTTAATCCGTCACTCAGTTTTACGTGCCGTGTAAGGTTCCCAACCCTAAAAGCACAGGATGATTTGTATATGGTTTTATGTTTGCTGGAGAATTACTCATGATTTTTCTAGGAATATACCAAAAAAAATGTGTTTAAATGTATGATATAATTGATGTCAGAATAGGTCAATCATCCTGTCAACGTCCCTTTTCTTCTAGGAAACATCCAATTCTTCTTTTTTTTTTTGCATGATCTTTCAGTGATTTCTAGGAAACGTCCCAATTTTCATGGGCCAGTAATAAAAGCTCATGCGTTTCAGAAAAGGTTGAAAGCTGCTCTACTTTTTTTTTTGTTTGCCCCTAGAGGTTGATCCTCTCTCTTTATTAATTTACCCTGTGAACACTAATACAGATCCTTCCATCTGTGACGACCCATAACAAGACTGTATTTTGCGGGCCGTCACAAAGAAGTAATCTCAATCGGGCCGAAGTTTCGCCCGATTGAGATATAGTCGCACAACCATGGTATATCGGCATAAAACTAAAGCCCGTCACGGATGACACTTATCTGTGACGGGCTATAGTTGAGGCCGATTGAGATATGGAACCATTGAGATGAGGGTTCCATATCTCAATCGGGCCCTAAAAGAAGCCCGTCACAGATGAGGGTCATCTGTGACGGGCTCCAACTAGAGGCCCGATTGAGATAAGTTTAGTGCCCGTCACAGATGACACTCTTTTTTGACGGGCTTTTATTAAGGCCCGATAGAGATTACTTGTATGCCCGTCACGATTGATTGTTTTAGGGCCGTTACAGATATTTGTTGCACAGTATAAATACCACCCAACACCTAGTGTAACTGTATCCCACTGTTCACTATTTTGGTGGGAGGCTGTAGGGGGCGATTTTTTGTCCTTTTTCCAAGGAAAACATAAATTAAATTCCCAAAAGTGATCAAAATAGATTAATCAAGTGAGTAATATTATTCATTAATTGAGCAATTTCATCACATCGTACTTTTGCAATACTGATCTTATAATATGTGCCTCTAATTTGTTTTTTTTATTTTGTAGCAATTGATCGAAGTTGGATGTATGCGAAAAATTTGAAACATCATTTTACGGAGTACAGAAAGGGCGTAATAAATTTTATGAACGCCGCGGAGGAGGATCGGAAAAGAAGAAACAGTGATTACATGTGTTGTCCATGTGCAGATTGCAAGAATGAGAATATGTTTGATACCGGAAAGGACGTATACGGTCATCTGATACAATGAGGATTCATGGAGGGCTATACATGTTGGGTGAAGCATGGAGAGCAAGAATCAGGAAGTGGAGCAGCAGCGGACAGAAGTGGTGCGCATAATCAGGAAGATGAAGATGAGCATGACATGTTTATACCTTCTCCATTGGGCGGTGAAATGGTTGATGTGGATCACGATCTGCTACAAGATATGTTACATGACGTTGAGGACCCAGCCCAGAATGAGAGAGATGGAATGAAGTTCAGCAGGTTAGTCAGTGATTCCGAGACGCCTCTGTACGCTGGATGCAAAGCAAAACACACTAAGTTGTCAGTTACCTTGGACCTAATGAAGCTAAAGGCAAGTAGTGGATGGACAGACAAGTGTTTCACAGATCTTTAGGAATTTTGAAGGCTATGCTTCCTGCTGAGAACACATTGCCCGAGACAACATACGAAGCAAAGCAGGTTCTGTGTCCATTGGGGTTAGAGGTCCGTAGAATTCACGCTTGTCCAAACGACTGCATATTGTACCACAAGCAATATGTGGACTTGGATGCTTGTCCTGTTTGCAAGGCTTCTCGATACAAGCGAAAGAAAAGTGCTGACGAAGGAAATAAGTCAAAGAGGGGTGGTCCGGCAAAGGTTGTGTGGTATATACCTATCATTGATCGTTTCAAGAGAATCTTTGCCAACCCGAACGAAGCCAAGTTAGTACGTTGGCACGCAACGGAGAGAAGGAATAACGGTATGCTTAGACACCCAGCGGATTCGATTGAATGGAGGAATATCGATCGAAAACACAAAGACTTTGCTGCCGACCCTAGAAACATGAGGATATGTCTGTGTACGGATGGCATGAATCCTTTCAGTGACATGAGTAGTACTCATAGCACTTGGCCAGTTCTTATTGCGAACTATAACCTCTTGCCATGGTTATGCTTTAAACGGAAATATATTATGTTGTGCTTGTTAATCCAAGGTCCGAGGCAACCCGGCAATGATATCGATGTATTCCTGGAGCCTGTTATCGATCATTTGGAGATTCTTTGGAAAGAAGGTGTGGAAACTTGGGATGCATATGGTCAGGAGAACTTTAAGTTAAGAGTTCTATTGTTTTGCACCATTAATGACTACCCTGTACTCGGTAATCTTTCTGGATAAACTATAAAAGGAAAGAAGGCATGCTTCGATTGCAAGGAACATACACGAAATCGGTGGCTGAAGAAATCACGAAAGATGGTATACATGGGTCATCGGAGGTGGCTCCCGCTACGTCACGCATTTAGAAGAAATAAGAAAATTTTTAACGGTAAGAGAGAACTTCAGCCTGCTCCCAAAGATTTGTCCGGAGATGAGGTCGACAATATGGTCAAGGACATAAGCAATGAGTTTGGGAAGAAAAGAAAACGTAGCAAGACAAAGGAGAAGGGTATGTGGAAGAAAAAATCCATATTTTGGCGCCTACCTTACTTGAAAGATCTTGATGTCCGTCATTGCATTGATCTCATGCATGTAGAAAAGAATGTGTGTGAGAGTTTGGTTGGCCTGATGTTGAATATTTCCGGGAAGACAAAGGACGGGTTGAACGCGCGCCTTGATCTACAGGACATGAATATTCGCAGTAAACTCCAGCCCATACGAGATGCAGAGACAGGTAGAGTGTACCTCCCTCCAGCCTGCCATACATTGTCGAAGGATGAGAAGATCGCAATGTTATCATGCTTGAAGGATATTAAAGTTTCATCGGGCTATTCAGCGAGGATAAGTAAGTATGTTAAATTGGACGATCTAAAACTTGTTGGAATGAAGTCTCACGATTGCCATGTGCAAATCACACAAATCTTGCCAGTTGCTATCAGAGGCATTCTACCACCGAAAGTGCGTCACACGATCCAACGTCTGTGCGCCTTCTTCAATGCAATTGGACATAAGGTTATAGATCCAGAAGATCTAGATGGGTTGCAGACCGATATTGTGAATACCCTTTGTCACCTGGAGATGTTTTTCCCACTGTCTTTCTTTGATATAACAATTCATCTCCCTGTTCATCTAGTGAAGCAAACAAAACTATGTGGCCAGGCTTTTCTATGGGAAATGTGGTCGTTTGAAAGGCATATGGGAGTTCTGAAGTCGTACGTTCGTAACAGAGCTAAACCCGAGGGGAGCATCATTGAAGGTTACACGACCGAGGAGGCTATTGAGTTCTGTGTCAATTACATGTCTGATGCTGATCCTATCAGAGTTCCTGCGTCTCGTCACGAGGGAAGGTTGTCAGGTGTTGGCACAATCGGAAGAAAAAGAATTAGGCCCGATCAAGCTCATACGCGCAGGCTCATTACGCTGTGCTCCAACATATGGCAGAAGTTGGCCCATACTTTGAGGAGCACTTAGCGAAAATCCGAGATGAGAACTTGGGGCGATCTGATGCATGGATTAACAGAGAACATAATTCTCGGTTCAACGAATGGTTCAAGAATCGTGTGACAATGTCCACGGATGTCCCAAATGAGACAGTACAGTTGTTGGGGATGGGACCGTCTTAGACCGTAGACACATGGTAAGGATATGATATAAATGGATACACATTTTACACCATCAAACAAGATGACAAAAGCACAGTGCAAAACAGCGGCGTCCGTATAGATGCATTCCAGGATCAAGTTGGGTCAAACACATACTACGGCCGCATTGAGGAGATATGGGAGCTAAACTACGTCAAGTTCAAGGTTCCTTTGTTCCGCTACCGTTGGGTGAATCTACACACTGGTGTCAAAGCCAACAAGGAAGGTTTCACTTTAGTAGATCTATCAAAGGTGGGATACGCCGATGAACCATTTGTACTTGCGAAACAGGTTGAGCAAATATTCTACATAAAAGACCCTTCAAACAAGAAGATGCACATCGTGAGGGATGGAAAGCGCCGAATTGTAGGAGTTGACAACGTCGTCGATGAAGAAGAATACAACCATAATCTTCATGTAAGACCTCACATTGACCTTGACGATGATCCCCAAGAGCCTGTGGCATATGCTCGTTCAGATCATACAGAAGGCATAACCTTGTGACCGATGCATTTGTACTTATCTATTGTAATGAATGAAGTATTTTGTTTTATTGCAAAGACTTGATATGTGTAGTCATTAATATGGCTAATTTTGTTTTATTACAAATGACCAAAATAAAAGTTGTAGATCCTGATGAGAGGATCAACTTTGTTGTTGACCATATTTCAATTTGAAATCATTTAGTATTTACAAATGCTGTTAATTAGATTTGTCATATTGTCAAAATCAATTTCAAGCTGTTGGGAAAAAAATTATATAGAAAAATAACCAAAATAAAACTTGTAGATCTTGAAAGGCTCTACAACTTTGTTGTTGACTATATTTCCATTTGAAATCATTTACTATCCGAAAATGTATTACAGCTAATAAAATGAATTATTACACAACAGCTATATATTTTGCACTCACAAATACAAATACTTCAAATGAAAGATGGAAAATGAGTCATCGGTGACGGGCCTTAGTTTACGGCCGATAGAGATTAATCTATCTCATTCGGGCTTTGCCGTAGGGCCTGTCACAAATGACTCATCGGTGACGGGCTCCATACTAATGCCCGATTGAGATGACATTCACGCCCGTCATGGATGACTCATCTGTGACGGGCCCTAAGATAATGCCCGATAGAGATAGATTAATCTCTATCGGGCTTTAACTAAGGCCCGTCACCGATGACTATTTTTTCATTTTTACAGACAAGTCTTTATATTTGTGAGTACAAAATATATAGCTGCTGTATAATAATTCATTTTATTAGTCATCATACATTTTCGGATAGTAAATGATTTCAAATCGAAATTTTGTTGTTGACCATATTTCGATTTGATTTCATTTACTATCTGAAAATGTATTATGACTAATAAAATGAATTATTATACAGCAGCTATATATTTTGTACTCACAAATATAAAGACTTGTTTGGAAAGCCATTCCTTGGTCCAACAAATTATATCGTGGTCGACTTCAAGGATCTTTTTGACCTCTACAGGCTCCGAGCGGTGGACACAAGCCTCCTTAAGTGCTACTCCTTGTAAGTATTGTCGCCCAACTCAATCTGGTAATAACAATCGGTTTAACTCGCTTAAAAGATCGTTTATCCTGTGTGTAGGTTAAGTTGGCAATGGTGTCAGAAGCATGCACCGGAAGTTTCCTTCCTTGATCCACAAGTGGTCATTGTCACAAATCTCCAGAATGACCGTCAAGGAATGGTCAACTAAATCTACGACACCTTGTGGTCCCGCCGAGACAAGGAGTACATTATGTGCGCCTATAATCAATAGTAAGTGTGTTATCTAAATATACACAACAGCATGACACATTCCATCAGTACTTAATTAACTTTCACTATATTAATGCCGCAGTGCCCATTGGATCCTTCTGGTCATAACACCTAAGTGGAGTACTTGTCACTACCTGAACTCCAGAATTGATAAGAACGCATATGATTGGACCCCAATTCAACTAGCGATAGATGAAGCGTGGGCCCAATACGTGCAAAGAGGAGGCCTCAGGAAGACAGGACATGACACCCTCATCCACAAAAAAGACTTCCCGGTGAAGCAACAAATAGGTGACCAGTGCGGATTCCTTCTGTATAGAGAAAAGGTGAAGACTTTGGCTGAGTTTGAGGTCGGTGGTCTCAATTGTGATAGACTAACTACATTTTAGTACTTATATATGATCAATCAACTAATCTGGAATTATGACAATGTAGGGCACAATAACCAAGTCTCTGCCTACCAGCTTTGAGGAGGTTCGCGAGGAGATAGCCAGCTTCATCCTCCGCGAAATAATTAACCCCAAAGGAATGTTTAGGCTTAAACTAAAATGATGAACAATGTTGAACTTTTATGTTTAGGCAATGATGAACACTTATTATGCAACTGTGATAATGTAACTGTGATGCTTATATTTATGTATATATTTCATATGTTTATGTTAAGACTTACTAACTAAATATTTGATCCAATTAACTCGGTTTTGCAGGTGAAATATGATAAATATTTGAATGGATGTGAAATATGTGAATGGATATGAAATATGAGATGGCTGTGAATGTGTGGTTGTGTGAAATATGTTGATGTCTGTGTATGTGAATGCATATGTATATGAATGGGTGATGCTGGGGAGCTGGGGATATTGGATATCTGTGTTTGTTTCTATCATTTTTGCAGCGGACATGGCTAGCAAAGGCCTGAGGCTAGCCAAAAAACAAAATTTATTTTTTTTGTGGATTATAGTCATTTGTGACGGGCAATAACTAAATGCCCGATTGAGATGACGGTCATCTGTGACGGTGATTGAGATGACGGTCATCTGTGACGGGCTCTAGTCTAGGCCCGATTGAGGTCAGTAGTCATCTGTGACGGGCTCTATTTTAGGCCCGATTGAGGTCAGCAGTCATCTGTGACGGGTTCTAGTTTAGGCCCGATTGAGATGAGTATCATCTGTGACGGGCTCTAGTTTAGGCCCGATAAAGGTTAGTAGTCATCTGTGACGGGCGCTAGTTGTGGCCCGATTGAGATAGGTCATCTGTGACGGGCTATAGTTTGACTGGTCGTCTGGGTCAAAACTATCAGTAACAGGCTTTACTTATGGCCCGATTGAGATAGATTTATCCGTGACGGCCGTTTGCCCGATTGAGATAACTCTTCACATCAGTGACTTCTAGCCTGTGACGGACGCTGTGCCTGATTGAGATGGGGTTTACCGCCCGATTGAGATGAGGGTATCCGTTCTAGTGGAAATTGCCTCTCCCTCTACTGTCCTAGCCTTTTCCCTTCACTTTGCCTCATTCTTACCTTGTTACCCCAGATGATTAATTAATACTCCCTCTAGGTTGATAATACTTATTGTTTTGAAAAAGAGCACGGTCTTTAAAAAATAACTTTGATCATTATTTTTTATCGTGATATGTATAAAAGTGTTAAAAAATACTTGTAGTCACCATATTTGAAAGACAAATATTTGAAAAATAATTCATAATCAAAGATTCTAAAGTTTGACCTCACCCTTGTCTAAAACAACAAGTATTATCAGCCCGGAGGGAGTAGGATGTTAACAATTAAAAAGTCCGGACTTAGCCATGAGAAAAAATAGGACAAGATCTTAATTATAACAATATGTATTCGTGTATTTGTGTAAAAACTAATTACCATGGTACTATTACTTTTAGTTATTATAATTAACATAAGTGTCCCAAAACACATAAATTTATTAACAAGATAATGGAGAATCTGTATTTGTGTTATTGGTTCAGTATCTATCTATCTATCTATCTATCTATCTATCTATCTATTATATACTGAAAGTCCATTAAACTTCTTACAAACGCTCTCAAGTCGCCATGTGGCGCTCCTACAAATGCTCCTAGGATGCCATGTGGCACAATATAATCTCACCGTCGATTTTCACTTAAATTGGTGGACCCATTATTTTATACCGTTAGATTAGATCTTTACCTGCCGTTGATTTTCACTTAAATTGGTGGACCCGTTATTTTATACCAATGAATTAGATCTACCTTTCTCCCGTACGTATGTATGGTTTGCCAGAAGGATTAGTAACTATGGTTGTTAGAAGTTGAGATTAATTAGCTGTCATATTGTGTTACTACTAATCATAGCTATATTTATTATATGCACGGCAATATATATATGGAAGGAGATTAACAAGAAGATTATACATAGCTAATTAAATTAGTTACTATACATGATTTGTGGAAGGAAATTAACGGTAATATAACATATACTGCTAATTAAATCAATTTACATGGCTTTACTGTGATATTACGTAGCTAATTCGAACCAAGCAATCTCCAGTTAAATCGTCCAGCTTAAATCGGTGTATCTAAGATTACCTTTTTAAGTCATTATGATGACTTTAAAATTAAAAAAGATTTTCTAAAAAAACAAAATACATGATAATTGGTTTTTGACCTAAATGATTTAGAAAAAAATAGAAAAACAAAGTCCCCTCCACCTCACCCTCACCATTAGATACGCACAACACTTTGTGCCCCCTCCACTTCTCTCTATATTTTTTAGTAGCTATGATAAAGAGAAACAACCACGGTTATTTTAAGCTACACATATCATATCTAATCTAACTGTTGCTCTATACATAATTAAACCAACAATTTAAGATTCAAAATAAATTAAAATCGATAATACATGTTACCGTCAGAACAAAATCAATGGTCTTTAAAATATAACTTTTTACCATATAAAAATATATTACTCCACAAATATGTGCAAATATAAAATAGATCTATAATATAAATAAAAAATATCAAATCAATTATCTCTAAACGTTCATCTTTTAAATTATTTTAAATTATATAATCAATTTTTGATCCCGTTGTATTTCTTTAATTAAATAAAATATTTGTGTCCTATAAAATTTATATTGCGGTTCTAGATACATCACCACATCTTGGGCAAATATATAATAATTAATGTTATGATAATTTTAAATAATTTCATATCATATTTTAGGATGTCAAATATCACTTGATAAATGTACTACGTAATTGCGAAAAAAATAAAACAATTTAGTGGTGTTTTTTTCAAGTAGATCTGATTTAATTTTAATTTGTTTGGAATAAGCCAAGTGACACTCTAAAATCTATCCATTGATTTTCTTTTAAATTGGTAGGTCCAATATTTTTAACTATTAGATCGAATAAAAAAAGTATGTGCTCCCACCTTCTCCACACCCTTCCCTGGTACGGACGTACTCTCCTCATCTCCTCTTTCCTTTCCTACTCTCTTAGGAAAAAAAATCTTCAAATTTTCTAAACTATTAGATTTATCTCAAAATTTACAAATTAAATTTGTAAATAATAAATAAATTGCTCGCGCATCTGCGCGGGCCACCTTCCTAGTTATATACTAAAAGTCCATTAAACTTCTTATAAACGCTTCTAAACCGTCACATGGCACTTCTATAAACTTTCCTACGCTGCCACGTAATGCTCTAATAAATTAGAGAAAACATTAGAAATTCTAAAAAAATAAAGGAAAACATATAACCTTGATTTTCAATTCAAGCGGTGGACCCATTGTTGTAAGCCATTAGATTAAATCTATTTAAAGGATTGCATCCCACCTAACCTTCCACCAAATAAAAAAAAATCTCACGTACTACCTCCGTTTCAGGTTATAAGACTTTCTAGCATTGTCCATATTCATATAGATGTTAATGAATCTAGACACATATATATGTTTAGATTCATTAACATATATATATAAATGTGGGCAATGCTAGAAAGTCTTATAATATGAAATGGAGGAAGTACGCACATACTACCCACAAAAAAAAAGAACAAAAACATCCATTGAAGAAAAAACTAATCTCCCATGTACTATGAGAGAGAAATATGTATGCACTATTCACCGGGAGAAAAAAAAATCTCACGTGTACATATATAAATACGTACATGCTGGTGAATGAGAAAAATACCAAAAATATCCATCTACGTAGGTACTATTCACCAGAACTACTAAAAATACTCCCGGGTTAGATACATAGGATAGGATATGGATAGTCTTTGCCAATGCGAGAAAAAAAATCTCCCATGTATATATATACTAAGCAACTAAAAAACCCTAATAGAAAAATACATACTTACAATCGAAAAAAATATTCATTCCTTCAGTACATAAAAAACTAAATAGGTGTCCGTTGGGAACCCCATATAGGTATCGGTTTTCCTAATCGACACCTAGAAGGCGGTACTAATTAGAAAAATCAAATATGTCAGTCTTATAACCAGCACCTTTGAGGTCCCAAGAATAAATAAAATGCGACTCGATGCATTGGCCCGCTTCAAGCCAAGAACTTTCATACAAAAATTAAATCATGAAATCTCTCACAAAGTTCATCACAAATCTAAATCCCATAGAAAATTCATCACAAATCACAAATCAATTCATCATAAGAGGCCGAGGTTGGAGAAGGGTGCCGACGGGAGGGCGCGCCGCGGCGGCCATGCGCCGTGAGGTGGAGGCCCCCCTCCCCCCTACCCCCAGCTTGCGGTGTCCGGAGTTGGATGCCCGGAGCTGGCAGTGATCACGCCGAGGTTGGAGAAGGGGGTGCCCATGAGGAGGAGGAGCACCACCAATGGGAGGGCGTGCCACGGCCACTGTACATTGTGAGGAGGAGGTCGCCGCTATCGCAGTGAGGAGGTCACCGCTATTGCCGTGAGAAGGCCATGCTGAGCTTCTGTCGTCCAGATCTGGAAGCTCGGAGCTCATGGTGGCTACCCGAGGTTGGAGAAGGGGGGCGCCGTGAGGACAAAGCCACCGCCAACGGGAGGGGCGCCACCGCCGTGCCACCGTGTGTGTGTAAGAGAGAGAGGGGGGATGTGGAGGAGCGGAGGAGAAGGAGGGCGGCATCTCCCCATTGTCACTATGTGCGAGAGAGAGGAGGCCAGAGGATGAGAAGATAAGAGAGGAGGAGAAGGACATAAGGATGAGTGAGGGAAAGACAGAGAGCAAACATATAAGATCTCTTGAACGGCGCTACTCTCTCCCTTCCCCGTGTTGCTTGGCTAGGTTTGTAGGCTGTCTTTTTTTTAAAAAAAATATGGTGCCTATAATATGGTTTTTTAATTAACCGGCACCTATAATATATAATAGGTGTCGGTTTTTTTAAAAAAGATACATATAATATTGGTGTCGACTTGAAACCGGGTTGATGGGTGCATCATGAATGCCAGCCACCAGTACCACCGTGCTATGAGCGCATCACGAATAAAAACGTTATTATGTTTCTACGTACAAGAAAATATCTGTCAGTTTCCTACTAAATATATCTAAATTATATAGGATTACATATATAATATTAAATATATTTTAATTTAAAAATATTAAATGAAAATATATTTAGCTCATCTTTCTCATCCAAATAGTCTTAATAATTATTCCATTTCCCTTATTTTTTTCTAAATACTAACTAATAGTAACCACTATATTCATTTATGAACCTTCACCACTCATATTTTCTTTATAATTTATACATACATTAAATATATTTTTATTAAACAGATATCACATAAAACCAAAATTTACTCTTGCATGTTATTCTCATCCAAATAGTCTTACAATTAGTAAAATAAATAAATTTTACAACATAGATTATTCCATCATATATTATCCAACAAATGTTCATAACTAACAGAAGAGAAATATCACACGTGTATTAACTCATGTATGTATGAAAGATTACTTCTCTAGCCATTTCTTTCGCGTGGTTCTCGCCACTTAAGTATTGGACTGTTTAAGAGGTAGATATAATTAATACAAACAATGTGATTGGATAAAGTGTCAAATTTTCTCTGAATTAAATGTTGTAGCTTAAAGCTAACAAATAGCTTGAAAAAAAATTATCCAAGCAATACGGATAAAGAAAATTTGTGAAAAGATGTTACTTTTGAAGTGTGGCAGTTGTTATTTGATTGATATTCCAGCCTTATAAATTCTTCAAACACATCTAATCATGCATGCCCCGCGCGAATTACCTTCCTAGTTGAGCAATAAAAACAAAAAAAAAAATCATGTTGTCATAACATAAAAAAGGGATGTTGGAGAACCTTAATTAACAGTAAAGAATATTTGGAATGCCTTAATGAATACAAATTAGCCATTACATCGCAATTGACGAACCAACCATCATTTCTCAAGTAAGCACACATCATAAAAAACACGTCATACTAATATTCGCAGGTGACTAGAAAGTCTTTTTGAATTATGAAAGACTAGGATTAAAATAAGACTCAACTAATGGATCGTTTTCTACAAAATCTACATGGTAAGTTAATAAAATTTTAAAAAGTTTTTGGAGACACCCTAGTCCCCCCCCCCCCCCCCCCCAACTTTTCATGACTACAAACTCTATTTACAAAAGGGGAAAATGGTCTTTTGCTGCATAATTGGGCATGCGTACAGGAGAGATAAGTTGAAAACGAACAACACAGAGAGAGTGGTAGTTTTGCCAGGGTTCGTTTAAAAAGTATGTTTTGCGAGAGCAAATAAAAGATGTACAATCAAGTAATCAACTTTCAGGGGTAAGTGTGTATTTAGTCCTTTGGGTATAAAGTTTTTAAAGTACACGGCCGTACATTCGAAGTATTAAACGTAAACTAATAACAAAACAAATTACATATTTCGCTTGTAAACTGCGAGACGAATTTATTAAGCCTAATTAATTCGACATTAGCAAATGTTTGCTGTAGCATCATATTGTCAAATCATGGCGTAATTAGGCTAAAAAAATCGTCTCGCAATTTATATGCAAACTGTGCAATTTGTTTTTTTTCACAATTAATACCCTATATATATGTCCAAACATTTGATGTGTCGTTTTTGGTAAAAAAAAATTATAGACAATACCTAAATAATGAATTTTCTCCTAAAGGATCCCCGACAAAGCAAATCCAACCGGAATTGATATCCTCCTATGTGACTGACAGACTGACTGTCCCGTACGTGGAACTTTCGGAGCTCACAATCAGTCTCGATCGAGTAGAGAAAGAAAAGAAAAGAAAAACTAAAATGTCCATAATTAATTACATCCCTTTCTGTGCACGCGTGCTCCGATAGACTGAGCAGCAAAAAAACCACTCAGCACACTGCCAGTCTGCTACCAAAAAGCGACTACTGACAGGTATGGCTTATTTTGATTGTTATAAATTTTTTGTCCAGTTAATATTTTTGGGAGTGTCAAAACTTTAATAAATTTTAACACTACCAAATAATATTGAATTTGTACTCGTGTGAGTATAAATTGGTAACAAACGATATGTATTAGGTGATATCTCACACTTTGCTATGAAATATATGGATAAATATATGTTAATATTACATAAATGATATCATAAATATTGAAATATTATCAAAATGGTGCGAGGAAAATGATTTGACATGCTTCTAAATGATGTGTCATACTCCTCCGTCTCATTTTAAATGTAAGTGTAGTTTTCCGTGTCCAACATTATCATGCATTAATTATTATTCATGTTTTTTCATCTAATAACAATAAAAATACTACTAATAAAAAAATTTAAATAAAACGGATGATCTGAACACAGAAATCCACAAGTGCATTTAAAATGGACAGAGGAAGTACTTGCATAAAAATAAATACTATAGTATAGTACTTCCTATGTTTCATATTATAAGTTTTCTAGTATTGCCCATATTCATATATATGTTAATGAATCTATATATATGTGTGTCTAGATTCATTAACATCTATATGAACATGGGCAATGCTAGAAAGTCTTATAATCTGAAACGGAGGTAGTAATTCTTAATGAGTGACGGTGTAACATTCTTGCGTGTTGACCTTTAGCTTATAATAATTGTTAGTGAGTACAACTATATATCTACATATATGTATGTATATATATATATGTATAGATATGTGGAACTATTAAAATTTCTAAAATATTAACAGGGTAAATTTTGGCTTCTCATAGCTAGCTAGCTACAGTGCGGCGAAGCATCTAGTAGCAGACAAACAGTTAGAGTACCCACAATGGTAAAGTAAGGTGCTATCTATAAAATATGTACATCTTAGCAATAGATTATATTAATAGTAAACCACTTTAATGGTATGTCTACATGGGTATCTATAGCTCTCTAATCTATTGCCACGTTTTTCTCTATAGACTATCTCCAGATTAGTAGATAGCTTTGCTCTCTCTCTTCATTTAATCTCTTCCAAGTAGAAAAATATGCTGATATGAATCTCTTATAGAAAGCCTATAGATAACCATTGCGGGTGCCCTTACAGATCAACTGGCTGGCTGCCTTTTCCGTTAGTGGTAGCTAGGACCGTATTTGTACAGACGTAGAGTACTAGGCCATATTTGTACATACGTACATGCAGACGTAGACGTAGAGAAGTAGAAGTACTATATTCGAGCTCGGATGGACCGGCGATTGAGGGACCACGTGGCGGCGACACCATATCACCACAACAGCCAGCCCCACAAACTAACACTCCCTCCGTGATTTTGATCGAATATGACATTTTAGTACTACAAATCAAATCTAAATTAATAGTAATAGAATGTGTTATATTCAATAAAAATTTTTTAGCATGTGTTTGGATGGAGGAATTTCCTGGGTCAGTTGGTCGAACCAAATTTTATGGGTGTGGCTAATGGGCGATCGATCGCGTGATCGTTCCCCATCCCCTATACGCTCTCTCCCCCTTCTCCCATTCTTGTCTTCCTACTACACCATAAATTTAAAAAATAAAAAAATAAAGTTGGAAAAAATTATGTATAGAAATACTATATATATAAAATATTTGAATTTAAATTCAAATTTGAAACGGGTATGTAAACTTTTGACTTATAAACTTTTGGTCTATAAACTAATATTTGAATTCAAATTCAAATTTGAATCGGGTATGTAAACTTTTGACTTATAAACTTTGGGTGCATAAACTTTAGATGTATAGAAGTACTATATATAAAAAATATTTGAATTCAAATTCAAATTTGAATCAAGTATGTAAACTGTTGACTTATAAACTTTGGGTCTATAAACTTTAGGTGTATAAACTTTAAATGTATAGAAATACTATATATAAAAAATATTTGAATTCAAATTCAGATATAATTCAAATTCAAATTTGAATCGGGTATATAAACTTTTGAAATATAAAGTTTGGGTCTATAAACTTTAGGTGTATAAACTTTAGATATATAGAAATACTATATATAAAATTTATTTGAATTCAAATATCAAATTTGAATCGGATATATAAACTTTTTGACTTATAAACTTTGGGTCTATAAACTTTAGATGTATAAACTTGAGGTGTACAAACTTTAGGGGCATAAATTTAGTAAAACAGGAAAATAATACGGTGCCAAAAAAGGAAACCACGTTGATGAGAGGGGGGTATCGGCTGATCCGATCGCTAGGGCGATCGATTGCCTCGTAGCCTTTTCGAAATTTTATAGGTGTTTGGTTGTGGGACTAGGTGGGATGGGTTGGCTTCAAAAGAGAATATTCCGGACGTGACTTCCCGTCAGGCGCCCGATGGGGGCAGATTAAAATTGGGCGCTGACGTCAGCATGACATCAGCGTCCGATTTACGTGCAAAACTATTTTAAACTGATTTTTCTCTTAAATTACTTATCCAAATCATGATCCGATTGCACCATTAAATTCGTTGCAATTAAATCTTTAAAACAAGACCACACATGGATATATTCCGACGAATTTTTTTAGCTTATTATTGAATTATTTTTAAATGTTGCACAATGTTCACCAGATATATCGTAATTGTTTTACTAAGTAGATCGAAAATATTTCACTCGTTTAAATCAGGTGTTGTTTCACCTTGTATTAAAACAATGTTTCAGCAAATAACGAAAGAATGTTTCAGTTCACTGCAACATTAGATATATACATAGTGAAACATTGTGAGTACATTAGGTGAAACATTTTTCGGTGGAACAAAAAATAAACCAAATTCCCTTAATAGGGGGTTTCCAAAATATGTGGGTTTTTTTTGTTGCAATGGAATGTTTCGTTCACTGCAACATTAAATCTATACATAGTAAAACATTGTGAGTATACTAGGTGAAACATTTTTGGTGGAACAAAAAATAAACCAAATTCCCTTAATAGAGAGTTTCCAAAATATTTGGGTTTTTTTTGTTGCAAAAGAGTATTTTATTTCACTGCAACAATAGATCTATAAATAGTGAAACATTGTAAATACATTAGGTGAAACATATTTTGTGGAAAAAGAATAGGAAGAAGTAGGTGGGCCCACGTGGAGGGAGGGGCACGCGGGGGGAGCGCCCGATCCGGCTCCCCCGCGCCGGTCGCGCGAAGTGAAGCATTTTCGAAATATTCCACTAATATTTGTATTTGTAGACCAACTAAACCATGAAAAATGGCCGGACCGTGCTGGGCCGACCCACTTCGCTAGTGCCACATCACGTGATCCGCATGCACCTCCTTCTACCGTGACCGCACACCCCTCCCCCTGTTGCTCAACTCCCCTCCTATTCAGTGTTGCTATAATTATGTTGACACATTCTGTGAGTAATCACAGTCGATTTCTTGTTCAATTGATCTCCCTTGAGATTCGTGCTACGATTGTAATACCATGTGCATTGAACGTTTTTACGTGTTTCGTGTTGCATCGTGAAGCCAATCAATTCAAATTTCTCATCTCGTCAGCATGTGTTTTCAAGAAAAAAACTACTACATATATAATTTCAGGACTTACATATGTAATTTTAGAACTTACATTGTAAATATACTAAAATTACATATGTAATTTAGAGTCTTACATATGTAATTTTAGAATTTACATTGTAAATACACTAAAATTACATATGTAATTTAGGGACTTACAGTGTAAATACATGATGACTATTTGTTGGTGAAAAATATGGCGCTATAAATATAGTTACTCCCCTCCTATTTACTCAATAATTATTTCTTTGTTATATGTATATTGTGTGAGAGGTAGTCTCACTAAAGGTGTCTATATATCCATGAAGCCTGGCTCCATCCCTTCACAATATCCCTCAAACGAAAAAAAAATAGGGTTCATTCTATTTCTTCAACCAAACAGAAAATGGGATTATCTCATCCCAATAAAATAGGGATAGACCTAACCCATCCCACCTCATCTCTAAACCAAACACATACTTATATTTTAGAATGGAGGGAGTAAGATCCAAGGTGGTCGTACGGTGAAGCGAGCGAGTGATCTACGCACTATACATATTCTCCATGCGAAAATAAGTTCGCTTTCACTACTACAAAATCGATTTTTCATTGCACTACCATATTTTTTTTCTCTAGCGGTTATACGTGGAAACCGCCAGCAAAAATAGATCTTCGCTGGTGGTCAGATTTAGAGGGCCACTAGCAAAAATATAGCTATTTTCACTAGCGGCCCACTTAAATAACTGCCTGTGAAAATACGATTTTCGCTAGCAGTGCTCTGTACTCACAGCCAGCGAAAATAGGGTTATCGTTGGCGGTTATTTTCACATGCGGCCGGTAAAGAGGAACGCTAGCGAAAATAAATTTGCCATATTAACCAACCACGTCCAACCCCAGGTCTCCTCTCGTTTTCTCCAGCGAAAATAAAGGCGTTGGCTCTCTCAGCTTTCTAGCGACACCACTCAGATTTGGCGCGCCCGTCTCCTCCTTCCTCCCTCTCCCGCAATCGTCGGCACGCGCCGGCGGGCCACGGGTGGCGACGCCCACCAGTCCTCGCCGGTGGGGCTCGGCTGCGGCGGAGCTTGTGTCCCAGCGGTGGATCTAGCGGCGCAGGGAGTCTTGGGCCGCGGGCGACGGGGAGGGGTTGGATCCGGCGGTGGGCGACGCATCCGGCGGGGCTCGGCTGCGGCGAAGCTTGTGTCGCGGCGGTGGATCCAGCGACGCGGGGAGTCTCGGGCCGTGGGCGAGAGGGTGGGGTTGGATCCGGTGGTGGGCGACGCATCCAGCGGGCTCGGCGATGACGACGGCCCGGGCGACGGATCCGGCGGGCTCAGCAGCGTGTCTCGGCGACGACGACGGCGCGGGCGACGGGTCCAGCAGCGGGCTCTCCTTCTCCCACTCCCTCCTCCACCGCCGCTAGCTGTCATCGCCACCACCGCCGCGGGCTCGGGACCGGCCGGATCCGACCGTCGCAACAACGGGGGAGGCCGGATCCGCCGCCGCGACGACTGGAGTGGCCGGATCCCCCGCCGCCGCTGACGTCGACGGGGGCAGCGCCGCGACGACGACTTCAAATTTTTGTTTATTTCTGTGTTGCTTGAATGCTTTGGTGAATGGAAATTTTTTACTGTAAATTGTTGATGTAAATTTCTGTTGATTTTTGAATGCTTGGGTAAATTTCTGTGAAATTTTTGAATGGTCGAGCATTGACGGAGGCGGACGGAGTGGTGTCGCTCCGTCCGTCGTTTTTTTAAAAAACTTGGCTAGCATTTTCACTCGCTGGTGACAGTCTTAATCTAACCGCCAGCGAAAATAGATTTTTGGTGACAGCTAGCTTAAGATGACCGCCAGCAAAAATAAATTATCACTGGCGATCGATAACCGCTACGAAGATCTTGATTTTCACTGGCCTTTGCTTTGTGGTGGCTCCAAATTCTGCTAGCGAAAACCCAAAATGGCCGCCACGAAAAATGGATTTCGTAGCAGTGTTTTATACACAATACCAAAATAAACATATTTTTCGATAGAGAGTGTACACGTAGAACATATGGGAAAGCAAGAGGGGATTGCTGTAGCTGTAGGGAGTTGATAACAATCCGGCCCAGGTGGGGTTGGCCGAGGCCCAACAAATTAAGGTTGTCCGGACCCCAACAGTTCTTAAGCACACCCACTAGCGGATAGGCCCAATCTCCCTAAAAGACTAGTCCAATAGAGGAAGGGTGGCTCTCCCTTTTAAGGTGGCTTCCTCCTCCCAAGCTAAGCAAGGTGGGATTATTCAGAGGCTCACACGGTCGCGGAAGGATGTCCTCATCATTCACACCCCCTTAACAAGGGCCCAGCTCTGATACCAAATGATGACGCTCTCTCTCGTGGCCCGATCTTCTAGTGAGGGGATAACTCTCGCTTTGATCGAGTGCGACGTTTGCGACGTGGATACCAACCAGAACAAGTCCAGGACGTCGTGCAATCGCTACACCACAAACGATGTTGTACCAATCGTGACGCGCGGTTGATGATCCCTGCAATGCAAACGAGAGAACACTGCAAGTACAAGATAAGATGCAATCTAAATATTGCGAATAGGTGATTAAGCACAAAGGAATAGTTGCGATTGAAGTGGTAGATCCAATCGACCCGGCAAATCAACACATCAACTATTGGGGGCTCTGAATCAATAGTCACTGACTAATCAAGCGAGGACTAGAGATAAGGTGAATGGCACTTGGTAAAATTCAACTAAACAAAACCCAAATGTTTTTGAGGATGTACAAAGCTATTTATAGAGGAAAATAAAGCTAGGGTTAAGTGCTAATTCGTGGAGGTGGAGGGAGACACTTCCGAGATGGGCCTAGTCTATTACAAGGCCCAAGGCCCAAGTTCGGTTTCAGCAACAACACTGCGTTTGAAAGTTAGCGAGTTAAGCTTTCCACGAAGTCCAAGATCACCCAAATCAGAGTTGGCATAAAGGCGCTAGGTCCGTTTAAAGTCAGTGCTGTCTTCGAAGGCTGAACTGGACTTGGACTTGGAATTATCATTGGAATGTGTGAAGTTACGAGCGTATCCGACGAAGTGATGTCCTCGTCTGGAGTAGGATCAGCAGTAGAGAGGCTCAGCCTAGCAGTGTGTACAATTGTACTGTACGAAGGAGTAGCACTTGGCCCCTTGGTATTTAGGCCTGCACGTGATCCGATGCAGGCCAGGCAAGGGCCGGACTGTCAGTCACTCGGCCACTTCTCCCGCTGGGCCGGTCTGTCACTCATCGGATCACTTCTCCACTGATGAGTTCTCCCTCCCTCTTTTCTTTTGTATTTTTCACATTTTGGCTCTTTTAAAAAATTTATTTATTCAAAGACCCTTTTCTCGTCGTCAGGGATCCAGGCACCAAAGTCCAACGTCTTGGCGTCGTCAATGATATTGGTAATGCCCTCATCCCTTTAGCAGCCGAGATATAGAGAGGTCGACGTCAATTAAGAGGCTCGCACTGAGGACCTACTAAAATAAATTTATGAAAATTGTTAAAATGTATATATTATTTTCTTACAAATAGGTCCTCAGATCAAAAGAAGATGACGCCAAAAACCTATCTATGAAAAATAATATTTTAACCATTTTTAAAAAAATATTTTATAAATATGTCCTCAAGGCTAGTCAATCCCTTTACATGAGCCACTTAGATATCACAGGAGATGAAGGTGTTGGCGTTAAAAGCGATTGGCGCTGAGACATTGAATCTCAACGCCAAAAAAAAGTCCATTCTTGAAATAATTTTTTTGTTAGGTATATTTGTAAAATAAGTTTTTAAAAAGCTAAAATGTACAAAATCTAGCTCTTTTCTTGCTACGAGAAAAGGCTAAAAAGATAGTATTACCTCTTTTGAATTTTTCTCTTCTAGTTTGTTCAAAAATAAAAAAAAATGTGATGATACAGTACTTTATTTCCTCAACTACCATCTTTTATACCATGACTTGTCATTTTGCTACTTTGTTTTTTATTTTTGCAAAAGATAGCATAATCCCTTATATTGCGGAATGCAAAGAATACTCTGCTTTCTTAGTTTTAAAATATAGCTACTTTTAGCAATCAAATTAACTTCTCTCAATCTACTACCTTAATTATCTCAACTATCTCTTATTTAATTTATCCACCTACAAACTCATCTCAACCAATCATAATCATTACTCATTCAACTTCATCTCTCTATTTAATCTCTATAAGAAAACTCCATAAGGCCTTATTCGGTTAATCTCACCTATAAAAAGATTGTGCGGGATTTAGAGGGAGTTAATTTCACATCCATCCCCTCCAATCCCTCCCTCGGGGGGAATAAAGACCTAAGAGATTATATTTTGGGATGAAAATAGCAGTGCAGTACTACACTATAGCTGTACTGCCTAATGAGAGAAAAAAAATGTTTTCAACACTCATCAAAGCTTGTATGATAAAATAATATAATAGTCTATAGGTGTTACCACTTATATTTGTAGATGACTTAGCGAAAAAAAAGAGAGAAGAGAAGCGGACCACAAATATATAGCAAGCTACAATGCTACATGCTCTATCAAAGTTTGTGAAGGAATTGCTAGGACTAGGTATTAATGCATAATAATATATATCTATAGCTAACTTACTTGGCTACTACTCCTACTAAATTGATCGACGATACGGCAAGTCAGCATTTTTGTTCCAAATTTTTTCCTCAAACTTCTAACTTTTATATCACATTAAAACTTTTCTACACACACAAACTTTCAACTTTTCCGTCACATGTTTCAATTTTAACCAAACTTTTAATTTTGACGTGAACTAAACACACCCTCATCAAACACGGGCCTCTCTCTCTCAGCCTTCTCAGGCAGTCAGGCTCAGTGATGAGCCTCGCAGCCTGCAACTCTTTTGGGTTGGGTCCTAGCTTGATGACGGTGGTCGGCCGGCTGGGTGCGTGCTGAGTGCTGACAAAGTGACAAGGTCTCCAGTCAGGATGCATGACTAGGCCCAGGGTGATGTGGTATGGCAGCTCGCAGTTTTCCTTTTCGCGCATACACTGTACTGCTGGCAAAGAACTCTGGGGTTTTTAAAGCTAGAGGTGTGTTAGTTCGTGCCAAAGTTGAAAGTTGTGGTTGAAATTGAAACGAAGTGATGGAAAAGTTGGAAGTTTGTGTGTGTAGGAAAGTTTTGATGTGATAGAAAAGTTAGAAGTTTGAAGAAAAAATTTGGAACTAAACTCGGCCTAGGGGTGTAAAATTTTGGTGTGTCACATCGGATATTCTATAGGGTGTCGCATAGGTTGTTCGGACACTAATAAAAAAACTAATTACAAAATCCGTCAGTAAACCGCGAGACGAATTTATTAAGCCTAATTAATCCGTCATTAGCAAATGTTTACTGTAGCACCACATTGTCAAATCATGAAGCAATTAGGCTTAAAAGATCCGTCTCGCAAATTAGTCGCAATGTGTGTAATATTTATTAGTTATTTTTTTTCCTTTATTTAATACTTTATGCCAGTGTTTAAACGTTCGATGTGATAGGGTGTAAAATTTTGGGGTGGGATCTAAACAGCGCGCAAACGCAAAAGATGGACTTGCCATGACATTAGGCAAGATTCTCGATCAACAGCAAGGAAAAATACCCTTTTTTCCTCAAAAACATTTGGCAACTATGCGCTCATGTTTAATTATTGCATTTTCTAATCCTCATCGAATTTAGCTCTACGACCGAAAGATCAATTTCTTTTGGCACTGACTAGAACATGGTTGTTTTTTTTTTCCATTGACATGTATTTGATGATAATCACAACCACCTCAAGGACCTATAGTTTATGACGTACGATATGTGAACATTCGCTTCAAAACTGAAGGTGTCATTTTTATACTTTGTAAAGAAAAATGGAATCGTTACATCAGAATGCATTTCTTACCGTAGCCTTAAACAAAGCGCCACCACCGTTGCTGGCTGATAAGCTTTCTCGGCTATCCATGTTCCCGCCGATAATGAAACATACTAGCCCTAGAGGAAATACATTGAAGTGACCAGTAGTGTTAGGGTGTGTTTAATTCACGCTAAAATTAGAAGTTTGGTTGAAATTAGAACGATGTGATGGGAAAAGTTGGAAGTTTCTGTGGATCTAAACTCGGCCCTACACACAAACTTCTAACTTTTTCATCACATCAAAACTTTCCTACACACACAAACTCTAACTTTTTGTCACATCGTTTCAATTTCAACCAAACCTCCAATTTTGATGTGATGAAAAAGTTAGAAGTTTAAAGAAAAGGATTGAAACTAAAGTCGGCATTATTGATGTGGATAGAGATAAACCGGACGTGCTAACAGAAACCCCTTGTAACAATTTATAAAAATACATAGCCTAAAATAAAATTTACTCATCCGTTCGGTCTTCAGTGCTAGTAATGTTTTATAAACAGAAGGCATATCATTATTTATAAGTTGACACCAAGATGGGTGTGACACTATTATCAGCCGCTAGCTAGGAGGAGGACAAGGCAAGAGGAGACACTTCCGAGTTCTGAGTTCTGACCCTGGTTAAAAGTCGGCCGAGCTTAAAGCGATGCAAAAAAAGGTCACGGGAAGGCAAGCCAGGCCGTACTAGGAATCTACAGGAGTTGCACATATGGCCCCCACGGCCTAGGAGTGCACAGCTGCTGCTACTAGTGCCCGTGCCCCACTTCGCCACTGATTTCAGGCAACCTACCCTACACTGCACACAGCACTGCACCCTAGCAGACAGACTGGACGTCTGGAGTACTCACTCTTTCCTCCCCCACTCTTTTTCTCCTTTTCTTCTCGTCGCCGCTGATACGACGGAGCAAATCGCTGCAGACAAACTGCTCTCGCGTCAAGAATCCTGCCACGGCGATGCTGGATGCAACGCCCTTGTTTTACCGTGCCCAGCTGGTGAAAGAGGCAGAAGCAGAAAGAGAGGGTAACACATGTTCTCGATCGACATTGTTGCAGAGTCACAACTTGTGACCAGAGGCAATGACTATCTGGAACAAATTTTCACATGGAAAAATTGAAAGAACAATAAAAGTTACCCACGACCGTGGTCCAGAGTCCAGATCGGGCTAGTTAAATACGGTGTATCCAGTTAACCGGATTAATGATGTCCCTGAATAACTTTGCATTCACCAACTCGATGCATTGGGGGAGGGAGGGCTCTACAGTTGGTGATTGGCACTTGGAAGTACATAGCTTTATTGATAATGGATTTGCTTGCCTCCAAAGGCTGCACTGTACAGTGTACACACAAGATCCTCAGTCCAACATGATATTGTGTTCAACAAGACGAAACCACCACTTATTCAGGCACCTCTAGCTTTCTAATGATTGTAATGTACTTACTCTACTCGTGTGCATAAGAAACACTGAGTTTATAACACTGTGAGTCCATACAGAGAGATATCATACAAGAGCTGGAGGGTATTACTCAGTACAAAACCTGGATCATTCATTCTTCTTCTCGAATTTCGCCCTGTCAGCCCCGCTGTATGGAGCAACATGGTAAGCATATTGTTGGAGAACGGAGAAGAAGACCATTTCGATGATCACCAAGACATTCTGGATTGCCTCCTGGATGTGCTCCACGTCCAACCAGAAATGGTGGGACTGAATGATCCCTACGGCAGCTAAAACCTCTAATGCAAAACCCTGCAAAAAGACAATGGCATTCAGTAGCTCAATCACTAATCATAAGAAATGAACAGAATGGGAGAACTATTAAAAACTATTCCAGCTTTTATGTTTCCCATGGCAAAAGAGGAAGACATGCACTCTTTAGAAGGTGTCCACTGGGGATGTCTCTTTAAGCAGTATGATATAGCAGCTTATTGTGCCTTAAAGGTGAAAAGCTCAGTATTGATTTATTATCTAATTAAACTTGTTTAACAACTTACTCTGGCTTTCTTTCTAAACTAATTGGTAACAAGGCATATGGTTGTTCAGTTATGAGACTTCATAAAGGAAATTGCCAAATCTGACTTTCAAATGGCAGTTCATAAAAACTTAAGTTGCAGAAGAACTTTTTCAATTCATAAACAACTATATGTACAAAAAGAAATGGTGGTGTATCTTGAGCACCTAATTAAATCCAGAGAATAAATGTGATGAAGCTTCATGACTGTCATGAGAAGTCACACCACAGTACCCAGAAGGAACAGAAGATCTAAACTATTTAGAAAGTCTACCTCGACATTGTTCAATCAAACATTCAGAGGCATGCATCATGGTAAACAGTGTCCAAAGTTACACTAAAGCATTCAGACACAAGAAAGAAGAAGTAACCTATTGGTCCATAAAGTAAGAAAAATTGTGAAACGGCTTTCATTTTCCTTAGGGAAAAGTAGATGATTACCTGCCAGAAAGAGAAGAAGACAATCCCTTTGATGCATAAGAATTTTGCAAGAGGTTTGTGAGGTGCCAGCTCTTTTGCAAACAAGTGGTAGAAAATAACCAGTGCGTATAATGCCATGGAGACTGAAAAGTTCAGTATGATTGTGAATGTCCAGCTGACCCAACTGGGGTACAGACCAAGAAGCTGAAGAGTAATCATTAGAATGGCGCATATGGGCCTAACAACAACAAATTGCCAGGTCCAGTACTTCAGAAGCTTCAGTGTTTTATGCTCCAATCGAACATTGCGGGGCTGCCATAGCAAAACATCACAAATATATTAATTCCTTTTTGAACAGATAGAAGTGAAGCAAGTAATAGAACACCCTAAAGTCTAACTACAAACTTAAGTTCTGAAAGAATAAACTTCCAGATTGTGCAGATTATATGTGCAAGATAGAACACTAAAAGGGAGAATGGGAGATGCAAAGACAGGTTCTTAGGACAACATCGACTCAAACTATAAACTGAAGTGCTGAAAGCTCCAGACTACCTCTGCAGATTGTAGGTGAATAATAAAAATGTAGAAGGGTGATGCACAGACAGATTTTTAAGTCATCGCTTTAGGTGCATGCATACAGGAGAATTTGGTAAGAGAAAGATTAAAACTGCTGTTGATATTATAGTAAAAAATTACCACTCATGGTAACTTGGTTTAATTAATCCAGATTCCAGACAATGCTATATAAGGAAGCAATGAAATAGAAATTTAAAATTCAAGTACAAAAAGGTGATCCATGGTATGGGATAAAATGCCAGTAAAAGAGAAGCAGGGAAGGTATTATGCTAAGTCATCAAAACTTAATCAATATATAGTGCTATGTAAAGAAGTAATCAAACAGAAATCTTAGCACTCAAGCACAATTATAGATTATAGAAACATTTAAAGAATGAACCAGGGTATAAGGATTAAGGAAATTACCAGGAAAAGGGAAACAGGGAAGGAATGATGAAGCACCCTCCCTTTGATCTCATCAGGAACTATGTTCTTACTAATAGATATATTCAAATAGCTGTACATCAGTGCCATAAACTTAGCAATAGCCTACATAGTGAAACAAAGAGAGAAGGTTAGTGAATCTCGGCATTGGGTGCAAGAATGTGGTTAACCCAAAAGGACTCACCAGTGCCTCGTAGCATTCTTTGACAGCATCCAAGAAAGTGAAAAATGTTTTGCTTCCCTTGATATCCAGAAGACCAACAAAGGAATTTATAGCATACAAGGGAGCCATGAGAACGATAATAAGTATAGCCTTCTGCTCCTTGGGATTCTTCCAATAGAAAAGATGCTGCGACACCAACTGTACTGTAAAATGCATCGATAGCATTACACAGCAGGCTGCTCCAAGGAGGGTAAGAGTAGGAGCATCCATTTTCGTAAGATCCATCCCAGGGAACAGTGACATCGACATGGCGCCTGTAGATAGATATATTCAAGTTTATTCACCAGGAGGAAGGAACATATATTTTGAGATAACAATTGGTCAAAAACAGGTCACATAAGAAAACAAAAGCACCAACAAAATGAAATTAGAAAGTATGTATTACCATAATCAAGATTTTCAGGGAATTGTTTTAATACAACTTGCATTTTGGTTTCAAAATTTAAGCTGCTTTAGATATTGGTGTTTCTGTGATTAAATTGGTTAGTCATTAGCGAATGGATATCTGAAGCAGATGCCAGAAAACTCAAACAATATTTAGCAGATTTTACCTACGAAAGGGAATCCAAATATGCCTCAGCTTTCTACATAAACATAGGTTGGTTGCAGCACTATCAAGCCAAGTGATGACACGTAGGTGGACAAACTGTTTGTTCATTAGTACTGAAATGGCATAACAGAACTAACCTAACAGGGAAATGTAATTAATAACCTTCCATGAAATTGTATGCTTTCCATTGTTCAAAGGGATCCAAACAATTGACAAAGGAACAGCAGACATTTCACAGCCTGAGGCACTACTTCGCGGTACAGAGTACAGTGTTATACACTAACTAGACCCTTTGAGGCCTCCTATCGCAAACATTTGAAAGACATAGGAATAGGCAAAATTTGGATGGAGCAATGGAGAAAAACAGGAATTCACGGGGAAAATCTTGGGCTTCCTGTAACAAAGCTTTGCGTATTAGTACTATTAGTTAAGTATAAAGTACATTCATCAGCTAGACATCATAACCATTACTTCCATCCTAATTGCTCTCTCCAATCCGTCTCCATTCAGATCCACCCAACCATGGATGTCCATCGGGCTAAGGCCTACGGGTAGCGGCTGCGGCGTGTACTCCAAGAGCAATAGAGGAGCAACCTAAGGATTCCCCGGCGGGGTACGGAGTCCTACGGACGCCATCCGCGCCGCCGATTAAACCGCCCCCCTCCCAAAACCCATCTACGGGGTCGGAGATCTACACGGACTCGCTCGTCGCCGTCGCTGTCACCGGAGAGAAGAGGAGGAGGCGAGGGGGGGGGGGGGGGGTCTCTCACCTGTGAGTTGGAGGGCTTCGCCGCCGGCTAGGCCCCTTGCTCTGACTTTTCCTCCTCCCTCGGTTCCTCCTCCCGGGGTGTGCACAGAGAGAGAGAGAGAGAGTTCCTCGCGACCCGCGTGAGAAAGCGAGAGAAAATTTATTTTCCACGTATACGGGTGACTGACAAGCGAGCCTCACTGCCTCAGGCAGAAATTAATTTTTGCAGACTTGTTTTCCAGAAGGTAGAACAGATCGCCGACGTCGGCGCTATCCCACGTGTTGCACGTCCTCTTGCCTCAGCGTTTTCAATGATTTCATCATCCCGGTTCAAGGAAAATACTCCTCCGTATTAAAGTAAGTTCGTTATTCAATATCACACATGACACATATTAATGCAGCATAAAAAGAAAATAGAATATTTCCATTTTATCAAATCTCAATATAGTTTTTTTTCCATTTTATACTTCAGTATATTTATTCTCTACTTTTATACTCCTTTCATCCAAAAATCTAAGACCTATTTTTTTTAAATTACACAGTACAACGCAGACACTCACAACGCACGCGCACTCACCCCTATGAACACACGCACACAAACCCTACCCCTATGAGCATCTTCGAAGACTGGGCTGGCAAATTCTGGAGAGATTGACGAAGTCACCACAGGCGCCTCGCTAGCGACGTACCCTATGAACACAAGCATGCAAACCCTACCCCCACAGGCGCCTCGCTGGCAACGTACCCTATGAACACAAGCATGCAAACCCTACCCCCCACAGGCGCCTCGCTGGCGACGTACCCTCTACTGGGTCGGCAAATTCTGGAGAGATTGACGAAGTCACCACAGGCGCCTCGCTGTCGACGGGTACGTCGCCTACCACTGAAAGCACAAACGCCATTAAATCCTGAAAAATTCGCTCCTATGGGGAGTCGAACCCAGGACCTCAGGTACTACTGAGGTTCTTGTAACCATTAGGCTAAAGGCCCTTTCGCATCTAAGACCTATTTCTTTTGGCACCAAGACTAATAAGTAATTAATTCATTCACAATGTGATAAAACTAATGATAGTTTCTTCTCCCCGTCCCTCTGTACCTCCCCCCTTTGTAAAGTTTATTTACCATATGAATAAAGTTCAGGCTGGTGTTCAAACCCGCCGTAGTTTCCTAAAGAAAAACTAATGAACATGCAACCAATAAGTAATCAAATGCCTTTCAGAAAAACTATGGGACAGTGTACGGGATAACTACTACTGTAAATATCCTCTCGCTCGCCAACCACATATTCAGTCTTATCCTCTCCTTTATTTCTTCCCCTTCACTCTCTCTCTCTCCCTCTCTCTGACTACCACCAGCAAAGAGGCGACGATGGCGGCTGGCCGTTCGGGATGGCACGTTGGGAGTGGAGGAAGCTGCCGCCACCACTGTCGCCGCTGCTGTCGCTGGAGGTGTGGGCGGAGTAGAGGAGGAGATCGTGAAGCTTATCGTGGGGTAGGTACCCAAGCACAAGACGAAGACAGAGCTACTCACCATGTTCCAGGAGGTGGCCATCGTCGATGAGGTCACCATCATCGAGGACAAGGCCTCTTGTGGTGCGGATCCATATATTTAGATCTTGGCTCGTGACCGCGAGCTCTTGCATTGGCTTGGGTTTGAGGTTTGATCTTGGGGTGTTCTACATGTTCTATGGGTGTTTCTACCGCTATGATGACTTTTTTCCTGGAATCAATTTTCTTTGTTGGTTTAATTGAGCTCTGTCTTGATAAGATATGATTTTTGGTTCTTAGTGTGCTATGATACTTTAGTAGTATCATAATACTTTGGTACCTATATGTATTGGACCTGGTACCCAGGTACCAAGTCTGGTATATATAAGTATCGGACTTGGTACCTACAGGTACCAACTTGGTACCCAGGTACCATGGCTGGTACATGCAGGTATCATACTTGGTACTCATAAAGTATCATACTTGATACTCATGTATCATGTTCGATACCAATAGGTATCATGTATGGTACCGCATACGTATACAGTGACATCAGCATTGACGTAATACCTATAGGGTATCTAACCTGTTACTTAAGTATCATGTTTTTGTACCTTGACATGATACCTATAGGGTATCTGACCTGTTACACAAATATCATGTCTTGGAACTAATTGCACTGCTACAAAAATGATTTTCCTGTACGAGCCCCTCGTTAGATTCCATATGGTCCATAACTGACTGCATCTAGAAAAATTGTCCTCCCATTTTTGCGTGCGGACCCTTAAGAGGACCACACACAAAAATCGGTTTTCGCATGCGGGCCTCTTAAGAGTCCGCACACAAAAAATAAGCCTATTTTTGCAAGCGGACCACACGAAAATAGATTTTCGCATGCGGGCATCTTAAGAGCACCGCACGCGAAATACCCTCCTCAGGTATTTTTCCCCTCTCAACCACTTCAAAAATTTCTATCTTATCCTCTCCACCTACTCATCGTTATCCTCATTTCTTCTATCTCTCTCTCGTCTCTCACGGGCGGCGGTAGCACGGCCTCGCATGCGGGCTGCGGCCACAGTTTGAAATTTCGGTTAGAAATTTCCAAAATTTTGGTAATTTTCACCCCCACCGGCATACTCAAATCTCGCCCGAAATTTTTGGTTTTTTGCAAGTTTTTGTGAATTTAGTCAAATTTTATTCAAATTCAGTCAAATTTTCAAATAATTTCGGCTAGAAATTTCCGAAATTTCGGTAATTTCGCCCCCCACTGGCATAAAATTGTATTTTGAAATTTAAAACCCTGGCTGTGGCCGGGACCGGCGGTGGGCGGCGGCGCCCCTCTCCCGCCCAGATTCGGCGGTGGGCGGCAGCAACGCTGCTGGGAGCTAGCCGCGGCGGCCGGTCGCGGCAGAAAGCGGCAACGCCACCGCCGACGACGGTGACCACGAGGAGGGCGGCGGCTAGGGTTAGGGTTTGGTCTTTTTTTTTTGCGACATAAGCCACCCGCACGTGAAAATTAGATTTTCGCGTGCGCACGAAAAAATCGGATTTTTGCTGACACTTCAATGCAGATAGGCGGGAGATCCGCACGCGAAAACCCTTTTGGACCACACGGAAAAATCGTTTTCGTAGTAGTGTAGGTATCATACGTGGTACCGCGTACGTATAATGACGTCAGCATTGATGTCAATCTCAAGTATCCCGTTCAGACGGGATACATTCCCTAGCCGCCCTCAATGGCTTTTGGGTTCTAATCAACAACTTAATTTAACACATAGTAACTATAAATTGGACTTAGATTTTTTTAAAAAACAAAAGAATGGAATAAGTCTTATACGTTTGGAAGCATGGAATAATACAATAATTGTTAAAAATTAACTTATTTTTAGGTTAAACGGATACATGAAATATGAACTTATTATCAGACCCACTCCTGCCCGTTGTGAGTGTCCGGGTCGTTCTCGTTTCCGCCTCGTCGACCCCTGCTTTGTAAGATTTTGGGGGAGATTTGGCGATTAGCGCAGATATTGAACAAACGCAATTGACAAACCATTCTAACCAATTGTCAGAATTTATTCGGAGTAGTTTCAATTCGATAACCGACAATGCAATTGACAAAATTCAGCACAAAGTTGAAAACTCCCGTTTTCCGTTTGGCCGAGATTTCGGTGCAGCTGTACATTTCAGAAAAACCGATGGAAATCATCACTGATAGACGTGGCCTCGTCAGGATTTTGGCCCATCCAAACGAGGTTAGGATCTAGAAGCTACTGTCGGAGGGAAATCCAAATTCATATTGGAGAAACTTTTCGGTCAAGAAAAATAAATGAGAGTGTCTACCTGTACTTCATTTTTTAAGGAAAAAAAATCCCTCACCGTACTCGTCCTCTTTAGGGGCGGAACCAATACCGTTGTTAAATCCAAATGGCTAACAATATTTCTCTGTGATTTTTAATGTCGAAAGACAATCCGCAAAGAAGATGGCAGCGGTGGAGCTTGGGAGGTTGTCCGACCTACCTGGGAGCTGTCTCTGTCAATGGCTTTCCTCCGTTTATCCAAAGTTGCAACACGATGACGTCACCCTTCCTCCCCTAGACACAACCCCTGCCTTGATAACATCCACATGCTTCACTAGCCACCTCCTCTCTCTCTCTCACTCACTCAATTCCCTCTTCCCTACTAATTATCTCCCCACTTCAAACCAGATGTTTTGTGCGGCTTTAGCTAAGATATTCCCATCCACTAAGCCTCCACTATTGTTAACACTTAGCACCACATCTCGCCAAGACGCCAACACCTCCCAGCCACTTGAGTCCTTGTTGTACGTGTTGCCGACCTCATCCCCCCTGCACCGCTTGCTTCCAAGCATGCTCATGTGCTATTGGTTAGCCACCTCCCTCCGAACACGGAGATCTATTCTATATATCCCACACCTAAAGCCCCTCTTCCGACCCCGGCCAAAAGATCAAAATATAATGTGGCACTCTTGGCAATGGTTATGGAACCTTGAATTAAAATAAAAAAAGCCAAACCACAAACCTACGTATGGATTGAAAGTTCAGAAATTTGATTTTTTTTTTGAAAAAAATGGTTAGCAAATCAAAGAATATTTTGGATCAAATTTGAAACTTGCCAGCCTATGAAAATAAGATCATTTTTAAAGCTAGACATGAAATATAGCGTGATAAACGATGGATATTGATAAAAGGGATGGTCATTAGATGAACATATATATCATGCGCATACAAACTTCAGATACAGATGTAGTGACGTTGCACACCAACTAACAATCATAAATAAAGAAAACCATACGTGTACTTAATTTCAATAGGCCGCTACACCTATTAAGGTACCAAGTACGGAGTTGAAATTGTCTCTCACCAATCAACAAATATATATAAAAACAGGTTGCACTGTGAGATGCACCCTTCGTAAGAAAGGAAAATCATCTTCTGACTATATATGTATCTAAACATATGCAGAAATTATTTTTTTTTGTGATGGAGGAAGTAGGCAATGTCTGTTACTTTCTCTGTTTCACAATGTAAAACTTTCTAGCATTGCTCACATTTATTTAGATGTTAATAAATCTAGACATATATATATATATATATATATATATATATATATATATATATATATATATATATGTGTGTGTGTTTAGATTCATTATATGTATATGGGCAATGCTAAAAAGTCACATTGTGAGACCGAGGGACTACCTTTCATTTTAAAAAACTCAGGGTGGGGTTTGAACGTGTGATGACCGATCTACGTCGGCATGTCCAGATCCAGGCGCCAAGTTTAAGTGTCTAACTGCCATGTGGTACCAGTACTACGTATTAGTAACATCAACGTGTACGTCGAAGATGGAAAACGATACCGACCGACGGCGACGTTTGTACATGGCGCCGGATCTTCCTACCTACCAACCCTACCGCCGCTGCTTAAAATGGAAAAAAGTCCATTTGCCGTCCCTCAACTTTACGTTTAGTTTATTTGACATCTCTTATCTCCTATACCAAAAATCTTCACCCCTAAACTAAAAACCGTGCAATTTAGATCTCATTCATATAGTAGTATGGATGCTAGCCTTGCTAGGTTTCGCTAACATGGCATCCTAGTCAGCAAAATAAAAATAATATGTGGGGTCCACATGTTAGTGAAATGAGAAGAAAATATGTGGGGCACGCGTATCAACCGCATCATCTTTCCTCTTTTCTTCCCAAGCCTGGGATAGAGGGGGATGCAGCGAGTGGGAGAGGGGGGAGAGGCAGCTGGCGAGCCTGGGGGAGGGGGAGGTGGCAATGTTAGCGTAGGCATGGAGGCCAACCGCGTCATGCAGTGGCTCAACAGAAAGGAGCTGCGCTCCGTGGTTTTCGTCTCCTTGGCAATGATGGCGCACGGGCTGGAGCTGAGCGGCGCTGCCTTCGTGCACAGGGCTGGTGGTGGAACGGTAGGCGCCGCAGTGACGCGTGTGCGTCATCGTCTTTGTCGTCATTGCGGTAGCGGCAGCGAACATGACTCCCAACCTCACCGGTCACCTCTCCCCTCCCTCTTCCACCGGTGCCTCCCCCTCCCTCCCAGGCTCGCCGACCGTCTCTCCCCCCTTTCCCGCCGGTGCGGCCGACCGCCTCTCTCCCTCTCTCCCTCCAAGGCTCACCAGCCTCCTATCCTCTTCTCTCCCTTCTAGACTCGCCGACCTCCTCTCCCCGCTCTCCCGCCGGCGCATTTGGTCTCTCTCCCTCCCTCCCAGGCTCGCCGACCTCCTCCCCCCCCCCCTCCCGTCCTATCGGCTGCCCCCCATCTCCCAGGCTTAGGAAGAAAAGAGAAGAAAGGTGATGGGACTGACACGCGGGCCCAATATTTTTTCTTCTCACTTCAGTTACATGTGGGACGCACATATTATTTTTATGTTTACTTTACTGACTACGATATTATGTCAGCAAAATCAAACATCTATACTACTATGGGACCCAAATTACATGGTTTTGTGTAGTTTATGGGTGAAGATTTCTACTATTGGAGATAAGGGGCTTCAAACAAACTCAACGTAGAATCGAGATTGAGGTATAGCAAGTGGACTAAGGTTGTGTTCGGGAGGAGGGGTTGGGAACTCCTCCTCCCCCGGCACGTAAAACGAAGCTCGTATTATTTCATGATTAATTAAGTATTAACTATTTTTTAAAAAAATAAATTAATATGTTTTTTAAAACAACTTTCATATACAAAGTTTTTGCATAAATCATACTTTTTACCAGTTTGAAAAGCGTGCGTGTGAAAATAGAGAGAGGTGGGTTGGGAAAATGGAAGGAAGAACCCAACCTTATTGACATATTGTGCTTAAAATTGTGGTGGATCAAAAGACTCAAAAGTGGGAGCCGTTCCGTTCATGCATGAAGGGTACGTGGGCCACGTGCTGCCAGTCTGCCAACACCTGTATTGGGCCGGCTTCCCGCGAGTTTTAATTGGACAGGACACAGGAGATCGATCGATGGCGTAATATTTTTCATCGTCTGTATCCTGTGTATTCAGGGATGAAAACGGTCGAGAAAAAAGAGAAAATTACAGAAACCATCCCATAGGTTATTTTTGTTACAAATACACACCTTTACTAAGTTTTGTTGTAAAAGTCATGTTAGGACGCACGTACTTAACCAAATCAACCTATTATCGTTGATATAGATCTACCACACGCCATGCTAATCGAGTCAATCTTATCCAAGTACTTACATTATATTTATTCTTCATGTTTTATTGAACTATTTTATGCATATTGTGAAACTTGGTTCAACAATATTTAAGCTCTCATTATTTATGGAATCTCTAAAAAGTATTAAGACCATATTATTGAAGTATTTAAATTTGGTAAAGACTATATTGATGGCTCATAATTTATGAAAACACGTTGATTCGGTTAAACACGTGCATACCAAGGTGGTTTTGATACAAAACTAAGTAGGTGGGCAGGCATTTTCAACAAAATAATTTATGGGGTGAAATATCAAACTTCTAGCTTATAGGGTGATTTTTGTAAATTTCTAAAAAGTACTTTTTATTATTGAAAATGATATCGGCATGGTTAGAAATTTTTCATACTATGAATGTGACTAGCAACTTTAATACGACGTAGAAGAGCTAGTAAATTTTACATATTACTAGAAACTAAAACAATAAAAAATCATATTATTTTTTATTTTTCTTAGAAAAAAGCAGAATTGACGGGGTCAGAAATTTTCGTACTGTTTTCATTCCTACTTTAGATAGCGTAACTGCTGGGCAGTGGTACATACGTAACTTGGACGGAAGATAGCAATGGTTTTCAAATAAAAAGCAGCTTTAAATTCAGTCACTGATGATCAACAGCTCGGTAGATCGATCGATCGATCGACATCATATCATTACCTCACGATGAATACGCTACATATACTAGTAGTACAATACTTCTATTTAGTACTAGTACACTAGTTAAGCAAACGCTAACGCAAACCGGCCGTCGATATAATTGACATTGACTGTTCGGCAATGATCGCGAGAATACGTGCAACGACCCCGGCACAGGTGCGCGCATGCAATTTGTCATGCATCAGGCCTATTAATATTTCCAACGTTAGGGCAACAACAATATATATAGCAAAAGTAGTCCATATAGATAGGACCCACATATATGGACTATAACTATTGTTATCTTCACAATGTATATAGATAACAACTAGTATTAGGAGGAGAGAGGAAATAGAGACAAATAACATATTTTATTCTATATGGGCAACCCATATACTTATGGGTAGCTTTTGCTATTTTCTGCTATAGACTAGTTTCACAATGTAGTGAGATAGCTGAATGAAATATTTTATTGCTTATGGACTAGTTTTAGACTACATTGTGGATGCTCTTAGGGTGTGGTTAATACGTGCATGCGTTCATTAACTATTGCTCTATACATATAGGGCTGGCTAAAAATAACCGAACCAAACAAACTCACACCAAAACGTGGAAATGACCGAGACCAAAAAAGTTTCGTTATCTACTCGCAGTAACTGAACTCCCTCTGTTTCATATTGTCGCAGTTGACTTTTTTTCTAATTGAATTTATTTAAATTTAAACAAGTTCATATAAAAAATTTAGTAACATGTATATCTTATTAAACACAATATTAAATATATTTTGATAATATGCTTGTTTTGCGTTGAAAGTATTGCTATATTTTTTTTAATAAACTAAGTCAAACTTAAAAGTTTGACTATGAAAAAATCAAAGCGGCTTATGATATAAAACACTATAAAATGGAGGTAATAGGACAGTTGATAGTCTATATCAGTTTACCGAAATGGTCGAATGATGCAAAATAATACACAATTCCCGCACCCTAGGTAGAGCCGCAGAGGCAGGTACTGCACCGCTGTGCGGACGTCTGCAAACTGTAGGGCTCACGGCTTAGCCGCACTGCCGCTCGCATGTACTCTACCTTCATAGCCCACCGTCGACCCACCAGCACAGCTCCGTACCGGCTGCCACCAACGCCCACAGCAAATGCAACCGTGATGACAGTGATGGTGGTATATGGGCACTGACCGCGCATCCTCCACTCCCAATGACTTGGATTTGTGATTTCTTCATATGTTATATGTTACCAACTAAACTAACCAAAACAAAATTATACTTGGCATCCATTGTAATTGCGGAAATTTTCAGATGCAACCTCTCATTTGGGTGGAAACACGCAACCCCCATCTTCACTGTTAGATCTAACATACGTGCACCAGATGACATCCTCCTTTCTCACCATTTTTTGCATTTAGTCCCTGGCACCCATTCTCCCTCTCACGCTGCATCTCTCGCTCTCCCACCTCCTTTCACCACCGAGACAACAGCAAGGCATGCGAGAGGCAACGCAAGGAATTAGGGCCACTAGGAGGCATGCGAGCGGTGGCAGCAGCAATGACCGATGCAGTGCCGGTGACCGGCAAGATGTGCAAGCAGCGGCCACCTCATCATCCCGGACACTGAATTGAGAGCTCCTAGTCCTTACCCCACCTGTCCTGCTCCTCGTCGCATGCCGCGCCACCCCAGATCCACTCGCCCATGTGCCACCGAAGTTGGCTCGGAAGCTAGCTCCCGCTAGTCGCAGCGCCACAGTACCTCTTAGCATTGTCTCCTCGGTTATCTCTTACCAAACTGTCATCGAGATCGCAGGTGGATGTGCCGCAGCTACCTCGCCAAGTTGTGACCTTGCTGCCACCTACTTTTTTTTGTGTATTTTGTTTACTCTTAAATTTAACCACTTGTAATTTTTTACTGATAAGATTCAACCGTTTGTAATATTTTTACTCTCAAAATCCACAGAGAGTAAAAACTTTACTCCTGGTTTTAAGTGATAAGTAAATACTCCTAATGTTAAGCATGAGTATTTTTTTTTACTCAGTACGAGAGAGGGATGATACAGAGAGAAGAAGACGAGCCCTTGGACCAAAACAAAAAATACATTGATTGGCGGGCAGTTATTTGAAAAATGTCCACATATCTCTATAATCCAATGGTGCAAAGAAAAAAAGAAAAAGGTTAATAGTGTAAAAGGGGTTTCATGGTCGTAGTGAACTAGAGTTGATATTTTAAGGCGAATGTATTAATTATTACGCTTCATTCGTTTCATGGGTAGGAAGAAAATTTTTCAGGGCACGTAAAACAAGAAAGACCACTAACACATGATTAACTAAGTATTAATTATTGTAACCTTAAAAAATAAATTTATTTGATTTTTTAAACAATTTCTATATGAATTTTTTTAAAAAAATATATATCGCTCACCAGTTTAAAAAGTATGCTAACGAAAAACGAAAGTTGAAATTTGGAGTTGAAGTATAGAACGGGTCTAAATAATACAGTTATGTCCTTGATTTGTTTTTTTTTTAACGGAGGGATCCGTACATAGGAATAGTACAGTACAGTATAAACCTCTGCATGCAGGTACGTCATGCACCGGCACTTAGTGACAAGTTGGAAATTATATGGTGTAAAACGACATGACATATGCTAGCTAGGGCCGGCCGGGAGCTGCCACAGTGCCACTGCTAGCCCATACTCCTATATCGATTCGGGATCCTTGCAGTACGTTGGCAGTGTATATCGCGCAGCAGTAGGCGACTTTGGTGTGCGTAGAGGACAGAGAAAACTGACAGTATCCGATCGACCATGTAGGACAGCGAGAGATCGACTTGGTGCGCGTGTGCGTGCGCCACCAAGTTTGACACGAAAACATCGTAGGCCAACCAACATCGAGCGGTACGCAGGAGTAGGAACGTCGTCTTGCACGTAATTTGAGGCTTTGAGCTCTATAGTATCCCAGTCCAACAACAAGCAACAACGCATTCAATTTTCTACAAGGACCTCTATTTGGAGCCGTGAGAATTTTTAGAAAAAGAAACGTTCCATAAAAGGATGATTGGGAAAACTTCAACCAACGAATCCGGCTATGATGATTGATTAAAGGAGTCCTTGATTAGACTACGGTTTTTAAAACCAACTAAGCAATAAAAATAATTTATATGTAAGACTTCCATATCGATAGTATTCACGGTTCAAAAGTCAAGTATGAAAAATAGATTGTAATAGAAAGCTTGAAATTAGCTTAAAATTAATTTTTAAAACCTAAATTTTGGATGTAGCCGATGAACGAATAAGTGCACAATGAGATAGGTGATGTTTTCATTGAAAGTAAAATAAAAAAATCTCTAAAAATTAGAAAATCTTAGATCCAGACATCCTGTAAGCATTAGAGCGTTTACTGTGTATGGCCTAAGAGGAGTAACCCCACTGGTCACGTAGGCTCGGATGCCATCATGGAGGAAAGGGACTGACTTTGAAGTTTGCTTACAAAGTGTAAGACAACAAGAGTACCTTCTACAAGCCACAAGTTTTCCATGAAAAAAGTTATGTCCCAAACAGGGATGGAGGAGAAGAGAATGAAGACTAGGAATAAGCCACCTCTAATGCGCGTATGATTAGGAAGGTCCGCCGACCACCGTCGCTATTGAGAAGAGGTTGTCGCCACCAATAGGACGACGTCGCAAGTGCCCAAGCTTGCTGAAGACGGTGGCGATTTGTGGATAGGCAATGCCAAGATCTAAGAACTATATTTGGCCCTTGCCAGGGGCGGAGACAAGAGTAGGGCAGCTAGGGCTGCAGCCCTACTCCTGATCCTAAGTATTCATTGAAATTCCATTTTAAAACTTCAAAAGCTAGAAGATAAAGGCGAAATTATATACATTCAACTAATTGAGCCCTAGGTTTGGAAAAATTCTGGCTCCGCCATTGGCCCTTGCCGCCAAAGACATCATTGGTTGAAGCCTTTGTGGAGCTCGTTGGCCCGAGCCATTGCTAAATCCCATTGGTCGTAACTCCCTCCAACCGTGGAGCTTGTTAGTCCGAACCGCTTCCAATCTATAACAACGCCAAATCCATCAGCTGTAGTTGCCCCCAACTCGGCAGAGCTTGTCGACCCCAATTTGTGCAGCCACGAAGCTTGTCCATCCAATTTGCTGCCTAATAAGAGGGGAAAGCGACAATGACCGTAGACGGGGAAGTGGCGGTGGAATAGTGGTGCGTAGATATGATAGAGGCGAGGAGGAGGAGCCAGCGACAACGAGCTAGGGTGGCCAAAGATGATGGAATAAGGGAGCTAGGGTGGCCAAAGATGATGGAATAGGGGAGCAAGAATGACTAGTAAGAATGTGGATTATTTTTATTTTAGAGGTTTTTATAAATTATTTTGTCTAATTAAGGGTGCTAACAGCACAATTTTGGATAAGGTTGTAAATAAAATCAACGGAAGGATTGATGGGCAAATAAACAAAGTGAAATAAAAATCTTCCTACGGGCTCAAGCTATATTTGCACTATGGGAGCAATCTATACCATCTCTCTAGAGATAACTACACGAGGCTACTCCTACGAGTGGCCACTGAGAAGAGAGTGTGCACCACGTAGGCTAGTACCATATCTCTTCTACTCCCTCCGTCTTAAAAAAACCCTCTATCCTAGAAATGGTTTTTTTTTATTGAGCGAGTATAAGACAAATTGGTTTTAAGTGATAGCTTTAATTTTTCATGTCAGCCCCTGACATTTTATATTTCTTCTTTTCCGGCTGGTAGGGGTAGGGGTGAGGAGGGAGAAGGAGGTTGTGGAGTGTCCTGTGGTGGTAGGTCCATCTTTCTTCTCTACCATACATGTTCTGTTTTTCCTGATTTCATCCATTGCGCCGTCATTTTAGATCTGACGAATTAAGCTGACATTATTATAAGCTTCATAATAAGAAGGGCGAGACCATGTCGCAGAGACATGGCCTCGCCCAACACGGCTCGCAAACCGTGCCTCTATCTTAGCTTGTTGCTAAGGCATGAGGAGCCTCGCGGGGGAATGGGTACGATAAATTGACCTAGCTCCGGTATGACAACGAACCAAAACCAATGTCCGCTCACTGCAAGGCCTAACTGCCCTTACTCTAACTAGGTACGTACTATCCCTGTTTCAAAATAAGTGCAGCTATGGGAATCTGTATCCAACGATTGACCATCCGTCTTATTTGAAAAATTTATGAGAAAATTAAAATAAATTAGTCACATATAAAGTACTATTTATGTTTTATCATCTAATAAAAATATTAATCGTAAAAAAATTACAAATAAAATGAACGGTCAAACGTAAGATATGAAAAACTATATTTATTTTGACACAGACAGAGTATGACGCGGAAACGCAACCCACAACTTGTCCTCCGTCGTGCAGAACAGACAGGCACAGTGCCATCGATCCGTATCCTATCCATCCACACACTACTCCTACACGGTAGTAGTAGGAGGGAGGAGCTACGAAAGCACGGGAGATAGGCCCGCTATTAGCAGTACTGCTTGGACTAGCGGCTCTGTATCCATCAGATTCGTGCGTGTGCATGATGTGCCATTACACGGCCTGATGTAGCCAAAACCAGCAGCCAGCCAAAGAAACTACTGCACGCAGGCACATCAGCACATGTGCCGTCTTGGTCAGCATCAGCACAAGAGAGAAAAAGATGCCATGCCATCAAGGCGCGAGCCAACGGACTACTCCATCCGTCTTAAAATAAGTATAGCTTTACACTATTCATGTTCAATATTTGATCGTTCATCTTATTTAAAATTTTTTAATAATTATTATTTTTATTGCTATTAGATGATAAAACATGAATAGTACTTTATGTGTAACTAAATATTTTTAAATTTTTCACAAATTTTTCTAATAAGATGGACGGTCAAATGTTTAGCACGGATATTTACGGCTGCACTTATTATGGACAGCCTTATTATGGGACAGCGGTAGTACTTTGCAGGATTGCATGCCGCGAAAAAAGACTTTGGAGGATGCATACATACATCTCGCGTCGCAGCACGAGACGACGCCGCCGGGTTGCAGGCCGGCCGGTCGCCACTGCCACCATTGCCATGGGCAGCAGAAGCGGCTCCCTTTCTTCGTGGGGCCCAGCAAGAGAGAGGTACTTTTTTTTTTCTTTTCGATTAAAAGGAGAGCTCCTTGATAGTATTGTACTCCCTCCATCTACTTTTAGTAGTCATATTTCATCTTGGTACACAAACCAATGATAAGTAATTTTATTTATCATCTATTTAAACATGCTACTAGTCATTTATCGTAAACAAGCGATTCATTAATATTTACATTTCTCGATACCCATGTAGCCAATATTGTGTGGAAGAATGGAGAGTCGCGCATAAAATCCGAGAAAGTCATTAAAATGATAGGTTGTTGGATTGAAACATGTCTATCAAAAATAAATTTTTCAGATTTTGACTATCAAAAATAGATGGAGGGAGTATAAATAAGGGAAGTACTACAAAATTGGATGTAGGATATTTCATAGAACATCACATGGTATTACACTATATTGTTTCACATGTTGCACTACTCGATAAAAAAATGTTTCAACGAAAATATTTCAGATGTTTCATCAAGTAGGAAAAAAATTTCATCGCTTGAACGAAAGTATTTCAGTCAGATACAACATCCATACTAATTGCAACACCAAGAAATCAATGGATGAAACATGAAAACAAAACAAAATGAAACACTCAAATCAGAACATTGAATCAAAACAAAATGAAACTCTCGAATCAGACCGACGATGCTGGCTAGCTACGCGCACGAGATTATTGTTGACTTGCCGGAGATGAGGAAGGAGGACATGCGGATGAAGGTGGCGTAGAACCGGATGCGACAGCTTGGCGACTACAGGAGGAGTGGAAGGGCGACAGCCACTAGCATCGGGAGGAGTGCTCCTAAGGTAGGTTCTGGTGCCAGCTCCACCTCCCCTACAAATGTCAACCTCATCGCTGCCACCCTCGACAATACGTGCTCAATCGTGTGGTTCCGGAAGCTAGCGTCGGACCAGATCAAGAACACCCTGCTACCATTGTTGCAGTCGTGTCCACCAGCAACGGCGATTCTGCCAATATCCCGATGAACCTGTTCAATAGCTAGGAAGGTAAGAGAAAATGTGAGAATAATTAGGATTAAGGAAGATGAAAAGGTCGAGCCGTTATGGTTAAATCGATGCGGGTCCACATGGCGTAACCGCCCGATGTTTCGTCTCGCGTCGAATGCTCAATGCAAATTGTTTCCGTTTAAATAGATCTCTTTAAAACACAAAAATACTACAAAATCCATATGTTACAAAGAACAAGTACTTTCTCCATCCTTAAATACTAGTAATATACACGTGCTAACGCCACGGCAGTATTTGATAATTCAATCAAATAATAGAAAAAGATATATGTTTGAGAATGAGATATATACTCAAGATTGATTGAAAAAAGGAACAATATAGAATTTTTATACATTGTTAATTACATAGCAAAGCAATATGCATGTGCTAACGCTACGACAGTATTTGATAATTCAAATCAAATAATAGAAAAAGATATATGTTTGAGAATGAGATATATACTCAAGATTGATTGAAAAAAAGAACGATATAGAATTTTTATACATTGTTAATTACATAGCAATTTTTTTGTCTTTCAAAACCCAAGCTGTACTTCTCATGGAATGTGTGTTAGGCACTCGGAAATTTTATCCACTGCAATGGGGACAACTCTACAAGGGGCTCAGTTGCTCAGAACAACTTCCTAAAACCATTATATTGGCACTTCTCTCGGTCACGGAATATATTTGTGAGTTGGTTCGCAATACTGAGAGCCAAAGCACGGTGTATACTCTTCTCCTGCTTCTCCTGCATGAACTAAAAATAGCAGAAATTTGATGGGATTCATAGCACAAAAACAAAGGAAATCCTCTTATCCCATATGCCATCGTTTGTAAATATACTTCCTAATTAATCAGGAAACATAAATAAAAATTATTCCTGCTTGGTTTGTTTAAGCTGTTCTTAACAACACGTGATGGACAAACATATCTAAGTATGATATGCATTTGTAGTCTCATTAGAAGTACTATTAGCTTGCATGCTAAATAATTGTAATTGCACTAATAACTATAAAGAAATAATATATGGGCTATCACAAATGCACCTATTTCCATAAAAGTAATTTCCATCTAACATAGCTTGAATATATTACCTAACCAAGGTGTTCAAAGAAGCAGCCTGGTTGCTGGCAACGCCCTTCGAGTCGATCACCTTGTTTCTCAAACACGCTGTGTTTCACCATCATCGACTATGCTTCTCCTCCACCCCAGTCCACACATCTGTCTAGAACATCCCATTGAAATCGCAATTAGGGCACCACTGCAACACAACATCATGCTCAACAAATATTTGGCACTGAAACAGAACTCCAACAGCAAAAAAAACTATAGTAACTTTGACTTGAATAATCTACAGTAATTTGCATCAGACCAGCATCCCAAGCCTAATAACAGATAATCCATTGTTCACAATCTCATCCTGCAGAAATAAATGACATGGATCCAACATCCCAACCATATGTACCGGACAAGGAATAAACCTCCTGAGGCGGTGTGTATTGACCTAAATGAAGGCCTTGGCCCCCGCCTAGGTCTCAGCCAGCACAATCAGTATGAGCATTACAGTGTACTGATAAGGCGTCAGGGATAAGGATGGACTGATATAAGAAGGAATCAAGATTATTGGCCAGAACATACGTCCAAACAATATAGTTATCAAGTAAATTTTCTGTTGCTTGTCCATCAGAAGAGTTCATTGCATCATTATTTACTTGATTTATTGATACACCAAAAAAACCAGATTGTCAAAGTTAATATGGTACCAAGATGAATTTGCAATACGGAGCAATAACTTGGCAACTTGCCTGACCAATCAAGCAACAAGGACACATGAAAAAATAGCTACATTTTTTCCATTCGTAAAACAGATATGCCGTAGCTTCTTAGCCAAATTTTATTCAGCACATAAATGACCTAAACTTATCCAAAGAATAGGCCAATGCTAACCTCTCTCTAAGTCTGAACTGCCAAAAATGGACAGCCTTCCGCGTGGATTCAGTCATCGTGGAGCAATTGCAGGAGACTACCATTCTACTTGATTCCATACACGCACCAAGATCATGGCAAATTGGCAATTTGATGGTGTCCATTTGCACTACCAAACATGCAAGAAAACCATCTTAAATAAACATATCAGGATAACAAGTGATGCTGTATCCATTATGTACACTTCACTACCAAAAATACATTGCTTAGTTGCTTATATAACCATTTTTCTCCATCCTGATGTAGAGAAAAAAACAGTGGTTCAAAATTCATGCGTATTTGGTAACTATATTAATGCACAGAAGAGGGAAATTTGGCATATCTGGCATAAAACCATAGGATATGCCCAATAACCCAATACAGCACACAAAGCTTTGTGTTGTCTACCTTTAAACCCAATGGCTGAAAATGCTTACAAAGTAAATTTGCCGTTCACATGTAGTACCAGATGAATAACATAACAAAGAAAAGGAAGAAACATAATTCAATGTATTTTTCAATAAACACTAACCTTAACCCCAATAAGATGCACACCAACTGCTCACGCTGCACGCATGTCCTTGCAATTGATCCAATATTTCCTAGGATATATGTTGTACAATTATAATGCAGTGACGACCAATGATTCTCAAGTATGCTATCTACTCTTTACATTGCAGAATATAAAATATAAGCATCCAGTAAACTGAGTTATTGACTAAATACACAAAAAGCATCTGTGTTCCCTCCTGCTGTTCATAATGAGAAGAAGCTGGACATCGTTAGTGTTATCTAAAATTTTTCTACACACATAAACTCCTAACTTTTTTTTCCAAACTACCAACTTTCCCCAAACTTCTCATCAATTTTAGAAACTAAACACAGCCGAAATGGCGGTTGATATCATTCTTTTTCTCTACTCTTCTTTCTGTTACGTGGTGATGCCTTGCCTTGTCTTCTGGTAACATGAAGCCATCTTTCGCAGTAGATCTTCAAAGTGAGCTTCAAACGGTTGGCGATCAATTTTTAGCAACTCTCCATAATCTACTCTACTAATATGTATATAATATTTCTACAGGGAATTAATATGCACGATAGAATCACTAAAATATTTGATCAAATATCAGTTTTTAAGAACTCTTTTAGGATATTTAACCAGCACAAATTATGACCATCTAAACTTACGGGGAGACACATATTAACATGCTCAGAATTTTAGATAGAACATTGAGAGGCATTTTGTCAAGCAGTTCATGAGCAGCAAGGCATTTTGTAGCATTAATACAAACCACACAATGCTAGCAGTGAACATGTACACCATGGTGATTTTCATCATCACAAAATTCAGAAAAGCCACCTTACAATCCGATTGGATGAGTGTCAAGCATGCAAGGAATGTCAAAAGCCAGAAACATTGCAGGCATCAAGATGCTTGACTCCGTCAGAAGCACTCAGTTGGCAGAGGTGATCCTATCAGGATTCAAGACATACAACAAACTGAACGAACTATATTTTCAAACACTCAATCAAACTCTGCAGTACCTTCCAGAAATATTTGGTTTGCACTTCTTCATCATTTAAGCAGCAATTGCTACACTACAACCAAACCATGTGATACCAAATTAAACAGAATTTGCTCACCTGGCGCTGAGGGTAAGTAGCACCTGTATGCTGGATTGGGGAGACCGTGCACTGGACGGATGGCCGGTGGTGCCCTGAACGGAGGACCCGCGACGCCCTAAATCATCGATGGGACGCCAGGCCCTGGGTGGAGGGTCGCCAGCGCGCTGGATGGACGGAAGGACGGAAGGGAAGACGGGGGGAGGAGGGGGGGGGGGGGGGGGTGTGCTGAACGGAGGGGATGGCAGAGGCGGCACGAGCGAGGAGATGACGCGGAGGAGACCGGCGCAGAGTAGACCGCCGAGGCTGCCGACGGTGTTCTTGCGGTGGAGATAGGGGACGGCGAGGTGAGCGACGATTCGCGGCGGTCCCGAGCGGGTGGAGACGGCGGAGAAAGACCCGAGCGACGAATACGGTGGTGGCGGCACGGGACAGCGGTGCGTCGGCCCGGCCCTGAGCAGCGGAACGATGGCGGCGGTGGCGAGACGGACCCGAGCCGCAAGCTTCGTGGGGGGCGGAGACGGCGCATGGTGGCTCACGGGTCACACGGCGAAGAGAGGGTGCGGTGGGGTGAGGGAGGTGGGAGCGACGTGGGCCGTTGGATTGATACGGAGGGAGCTGCAGGAGAGGCGCGATCTGCGTGGGAGGTGCGGTGCCATCGGATGTAATTCATCGGGTGGTTTTAGATAGTTAGATGTGTCACATAATGAATATGAACTATATGATAGATTAGATATTTCGGACCTCTATATTTTACCTTGAGTTTAGAGTATATTTATTGCTCATTGATAGTTTGCATCGCTAGGAGTAATCTATTTTTGGTTAAGTAAATTCTGAATAGCATGAAACTAATTTCACCTTGACCTTAAATTCTGCTAAATAATTTTGAGCCCATTATGTATGCAGATGGATGGGTACTAAATTAACGTTCTATAGGCAAACGATCAAATCATGCCTAATCTCACAGCCACGATGTCTCGTCCCTCTCGTCGAACTTTCCGCCGCCTCATCTCACAACCACGACGGAGGCGTTTCGTTGTCCAGTGTTTTGTGTGTTCATGCGGTGGCCGCTTGATGGCTGCCATCGGCTTCCATGTGCGTTATGCGGCTATATTTGCATGCATGAGCGGCTGGTTTGAAATTCAGTTTCCGATATCTTTCGCTTTGGTTCGACGTCAATTATAGACGGTGATGTGTGCAAGTTCTAATCAGTAGAATGATTGGACTCTAATTTTGAGGAATTTGTTTTTCACTACTAGAAAAGGCATTTTTGGAAGCGGCCAAAACTCATTTTTGCAGGCGAGAGAGAGGTCCGCCTGCACCACAACGACTGCGCAGTTGGGGCAATGGCCCGCCTGCGAAAATGAAAGGAACGAACAAAAGAAAATCGCGCCAGGAGCCGCCGCCGCCGCCGCCCGGCCCGCGCCGCCACCGCCCGGACTGCACCGTCGCCGCTCCATGCCGTTGCCGCCGCCGCCGGCCTCCCCCCTCCCTCCTCCGGCCAGATCTGGGAGGGAGGGGGAGGGGAGCTGCCGCCGCCGCCCGGACAGCGCCGTCGCTGCTGCCGCTCCACGCCGTTGCCGCTGCCGCTGGCCTCCCCCCTCCCTCCTCCGGCCAGATCTGGGAGGGAGGGGGAAGGGGAGCCGACGCCGCCGCCCGAACTTCGGCCGCGCCGCCCTCCTCGGCTGCGCCTCCTCGCTGCCACCGCCGGGAGCACACGCCACCGTGCCGCCCTCCTCCGTCGCCCTCGTCGGCCGCGCCGCCTCGCCTCCTCCGCCACCGCCCGCCGCCGCCGCCGGGAGCACACACCGCCGCCTCCGGCCGGCGGCTGGGGAGAGGGGAGAGGAGGGGAGGAGAGGAGAGGAGGAGAGGTGAGGTGAGGGGAGGGGAGAGGAGAAGATCTGAGGGGACTTAGAAAAAATTTAGGCCCGCCTGTCTATTTATATTAAGTCTATTTTCGCAGGCGCACCACTTAAGCGGCGCCTGCGAAGTGGTCCGCCTACGCCGCTTAAGTGGACTGCCTGCGAAAATATTTCACCCCGATTTATATTTTTGTAGGTGGTTATTTGGCTCTGAGGGTCATGTCCGTCTTCGAAAATAAGATCCTCTATGTTAGGAGAAATGGTTTTTATAGTAGTGTTTATATTTGAGGACGACAAACATATAGTGTTGTCTCTGTCTTTAGGTATCGTATTTGAGGAGGACAAACATATATAAGGTGTGTTGCAACCCTCACTCCATAGCAAGTAAAACGAAGAAGCGTTAAGTCCATGATTAATTCAGTATTAATTAAAATAAATTTGAAAGGTAGATTAATATGACTTTTTAAAGTAACTTTTATATAGAATTTTTTTTTAAAAAAATACCGTTTAGCAATTTGAAAAGCGTGCGCGCGGTAAACGAGAAAGGTGAGTTAGGAAAGTAGAGGTGTGTTATCTTTGTATGTCTTTAGGATGGTGTTTCAATTAGGTTTCTTATGATCCATAAGTTGTGATAAGTAATAAGCGTTCGTTCAAACTACAAACTTGGTACTCCCTCCGTCTCAAAATAAGTACAGCCATGAGTTTTTTTATCCAACTTTAATCATTCGTCTTATTTATTATTTTTTTGAAAAAACTAAAAAAAATAGTCACGCATAAAATACTATTCATGTTTTATAATCTAATATCAATAAAAATACTAATCATAAAAAAATTTCAAATAAGACGGACGATTAAAGTTGAGCACAAAAACTCATGGCTGCGCTTATTTTAGGACGGAGGTAGTAATAACGAGTTGTAGATTGGATGAAATAAAGGACATAATGAATTCTATTATCTTTTTTTTAAAAAAGAAGTCAAATCATGTGCTTGAACAATTGTAACAGTGAAAGGCAAATGAAACCCTGGAAGAAATGACGTCTTCAACAGTTGTGTCCTTAACTTCATTTCCTTTTCAAAATTCTGTAAAACATTGTGGCCAATTATATGATACGCATGCCAGGAAATGCTTGCCAGCTATGCATAAACTGTTTGGATTCTATTGACGCTTCAAAACCCTCTCGTGGTGATCTAAATTTTGGTTAGATTGCCATCTACATCAACTATTTGATTTATTGCGATTTGGATTTGCTATTATAAACCGTCTCTATCAAATGAAAGGCTACTAGAGTACAGCATAACTACAAGTTGGCTGGACCTTTAACATCAGAAAAAGAACAGAATCCAATGGCGATAAAGGCCATCAGAGTGCGGGACAAAATTTGCATTCCTCAACATGAATTTCGTTTGTTTGTCGGAGAATCTACACTCCTAGCCCAGGTGAAGGAAAAAACTGGTATTGATCGTAGACGCAAAATTAACCAAATCGTTATCGAGATTGTTCTGGGTTACTCCTTATGAGATGAAGGGAATTAAAAAGAATTAATTTCACACCTCGATGGATATATAATAAATCTTTCTCAATCTTTTTACTTTTTTAATGAGGAATTAACTAAACAAAGGTGGGTTTTAAATCCTGATTTCCGCGCTTGAATGATTGAGTTAGTTCAAGTCATTTGAATTCTCTTTTGTCGTAATATAATACTACGAAGAAGATAGGACTCAAAATTGAACGCTGACAGAACGTGGGACTTACACTCATGCACATAATGACACACTACAATCTGAACCGTGACCCCCACGCTCTAATATAATCTAAACTAGTCTAACATCATTTGATGCATTAGTTAGCTAATTTAATTTTCTTTCGAACTAAGTAGTTGGTTCTTATTAAAACCTACAAAATAAATAGCAAGTGGTGATGTACGTACATGCATGGTGCCGCATTATTGATGTGTAAAGTATCCTTATCTGTTTAACTAACTAATTAAGCAACGATGGCTTGAGACACTACGCGTATTAATTAGTGTGGGTATAGAAAGATCAAAACCAAAATTTACGATATGTGACGGAGCGAGCCTGTAAAAAGCATTGGCTGAAATTTCATGGACATATAAAAAATATATATTATTTGTTTGCTTATATATGGTGAGCATTTCATACATGCAATGAGGTGAAGCACAATCATTCGAGAGTATAACATTACATTTATTCTTTTTTTTTTAAATGATGGACATACACACACATCCACACACACCATCAAGCATCTCTCGCCAATTAAAACATTTGTCCACGCCTTCTTCTGATGGCAATCCTAAGAGTAGATACAATAGCAAACTACTATAAACTAACTATAAATATATTTTAAAAAGATAAAAAATACTCCCTCCGTTCCAAAATATAAGACACAACCACCCTTAACCTAAAGACCAAAAATAATTAATATCTCATTGTTGTCATGAATCACCCCAATTAATACAATACATGCAACTAATAGAATTAAGAATCTTGTGAGTATATGATTTAAAATAATAATAATTTAGGGGAGAGAATGTGCTAATTAATTACATGCATGCATACACGCCCTATATTATGAAACCACTTTAAAAATTAGTTGTGCCCTATATTTTAGAATGGAGGGAGTAAGAGAGAAGAGCAGTGGACTACATATTTATAGCCAGCTATAGCACGGACTACAAGATATAATATGTATATAACAGGTGGAACCAGATATTAATAGTATAATATATGTTTATAGGTAACTATTGTATGAATTAACTATTAAATTAATTATATATGTTTTAGAGCTATTAGTTAGCTATACTATTAAAATTGATCTAAGTCACCCATGGATGTAAATTAAACCGAGTACCTGGATCCCAACTCCCTAAGCTTTAATTATTTTGTGGATATATAATAATTTCATAAAACCTCTGAAAATGCAGAGGTGATGAGATGGTTGGCAGCCAATACGTGTCAAAAATCCCGTCATCGGTTGGGACGATTAGGAGGAAGATCATAGCCGGCCGGAATCGATTAATATTAGTAGTACATGTTTGATTGTCTCCTTACTTATTACAAAAGAAAAGAAAACACTTGAAAACGACTACTCGATCGTGACCCTGCACTTCTCGACGCCACTTCGACCCAGATTTTCGCTTGTAGGGCGTTTTCAGGCTAGAACAAAGATGCCGACCTGATTAAATTGCCGTGTCAGCATAACTCTATGATGATGATTAAGCTGGATAAATCGTAAACTTGACACAAGTGTTTGTAGCTCGTATTTACGGTTAATTATTCTTTTAGTGATAGATGATATACCCATCGATAACAAGAGGAGACGTTTATAATGTTTTTATCAATCGTAAGATAAACCGATCTAATCTCTTGAAGATGTAATATATAAGGGTATGGTGTATATTTGAGCGTTTCTAAGGGTTAGTATACTATCTGTGTGTATATATGCAAGTTGTGAGCTCGTTTGAACAGTGTTTTAAAGAAAATTCCGGTTCTTGTTTGCGAATTTTGTGCACAAAATTTCTGTTTTTGTGCGTAGTTTGGACGTTTCCTTTTTGTAAATTAATGACGTTACAGTACTAATTAATCAGTTGGTTTTGTGGAAGACAGCAATTGGATTAGCTGTGTTTGTGCCGTGCTGCTTAAATATTCGCGCTACGTACTCTCGTACGCGACAGCGTGTCGCTCTCGATGCACGGCAAAGCTATACTTGTCCGTCGTTGGTGCAGCCATATCTCTATCTCACTCCTCTTATCTGCACAATTAATGATCATTTAATTAATGGGCAGTAATTCCCAAGAGAATTTTCTACCGGCCGCAGTGCCAATATAATATTATTGTACGTTTTTATTTATAAGAGCACCCGTAATGGACATGTACATTTCAGCAATAGACTAGATTAATAGTAAACCACATCAATAGTATGTCTATATGGGTATCTACAGCTTTCTCATCCATTGCCTCGTTTTTCTCTATAGACTATCTCCAAGTTAGTAGATAGCTTTACTCTCTCTCTTCATTTAATCTGTTCCAAGTAGGAAAATATAGTGACATGGATATCTTGTAGAGAGCCTATAGATAACCATTGCGGGTGCCCTAAATCCTTGACAAGCGCGCATTATCCATACCACATCGTACTTTAATTTTTAAAATCAACAAAAAGATTTTGACCAATAATTAGTTACTTCCTCCATTTCATATTATAAGAATTTCTGGCATTGCCTACACTCATATAGATGTTAATGAATATATATATATATATATATATATATATATATATATATATATATATATATATATATATATATATATATATATATATAGAGAGAGAGAGAGAGAGAGAGTAAATTTGTTTGGTGCTCCATGGTGCCCGGGCACCATGATTGAAATTTACTATATACTCAATTCAAATGAGTATAAAACTTTTTCAGATATCTAGGTATTAACGTTAACTACTTTACTAACTAGTTCAAAGCAAGTTTGAACTAAATTCAAACTTGCTTTTGTTAGATTTTGATTCTAGGTATATAGCATCCAAACATATAATTAGTTAGGTATGTAATAATGGATTGTGAAATAAAGTTAAATTTGAGTTATTTTGTTGCTAGGTATATGCATGAATCGAATACTTATAACTAGGTATATACTCATAATTTGAAAATTTTGAAAAATTTGAACGAATTTGTGTATTTCATACCATGGTGCCCGGGCACCATGGTGCCCCATATGAGTGTCCTATATATATACATATATATATATATATACATATATATATATATATACATGTATATATGTGTGTGTGTGGGCGCGCGCGCGCTCGTTTAGATTCATTAATATCTATATAAATGTGAGCAATGCTAGAAAGTTTTATAATATAAAACGGAGGGAGTAGCATATAAGTACTAGTATATAATATATAAAAAATTATACAATTAGGTTCATACTCCTTTCATCCTAGTAGTAAAATATACTCATTCCATCCAAAAGTCTAATGCTCATTTCTTTAGTTACCAAGACCAAAAAAAAATGAAATCATTCACCATGTGATCAAATAACTATATGCATGCATACAATCAGTTAGTTTTATGATTGTTCTTTTGGGTTCTGATCAATAACTTAATTTAGCACATAGAGATTACAATTATACCTTACTCAAAAACCAAAAATGATATATGTCTTAAACTTTTGGATGGAGGGAGTACGCACTTTTTGACTTTTTTATGGATTTAGGAGATAAGTGAAATTAAATGTGGGGGTTGTTATTGGGACGGATGAGGGAGTAGCTAGAGAAACTAAAAGAGAAATTATTGTGATTGATTGAGATAAGAGAGTACGTCAAAAAATTGTTATATTCTGGAACAGATTTGAAAATGGGGAAGAAGTTATTATATTCTTTAACAAATTTGAATGTTTAAAGGTGCTATATTTTAGGATGGATTTTACACAATATTAGCTTTATCGCTATTAGAAATACATTATATGATGCATTAATGATTCAAGTTTAGTCCTAAATTTTTTTTGAGGTTAAAATACGACCCTCTGAATAGATATTTAATGTTTAGAATATGAGCTGGTCATATCTTTTGAAACTTTGAACACAAATAATTTCTCAAATGCTTACTATTTTTTAAGAAAAAAGGGTATGCGTAGAATCTATCTATCTATCTATCTATTATAAACTAAAAGTCTATTAAACTTTCTACAAACGCTCTCAAGCTGCCATGTAGCACAGTCTAATCTTACTGTCGATTTTCATTTAAATTGGTGGACCCATTATTTTATACCGTTAGATTAGATCTATACATGCCGTCGATTTTCAGTTAATATATTATATCTATATATATATATATATATAATAACTTTCTCTGTACTGTTTGCCGGAGGAATAGAACGTATGTACGTACATACGACAACCAAAATAAAGCATACATGCTTAGTACTATCAAAAAAGCAAATATCGCTCTACAATATAAAGATATATTGGCCCACAAATATACACATGCAATTGAACGATTTTCGATCCATTATTTTATCCATATATGTTATCGATTTATAAATTATTGGACCTGTTATTTTTTACTATTAAATATGTAATACCTTTCTCATGTGCATAATGTTTGCCGGAAGAAAAAATATATATGCACGTACTTACTATAAGCCAAAATAAAATATAAGTACTTAGTACCATCAAAAAAAATCGACGGTCTTTAAAATAGAACTATCAACGATATAAAGATGAAATATATTACTTCATATATAGATGCAGTGTTAAACTAGATCTATAATATAAATATCAAATCAACCATCTTTAAATGTTCATCTTTTCAAATTATTTTTAAATTATATATCCAATTTATGATCTACAAAACAGTACTAAGTCTTCATGTGGCGTTCCTACAAATACTTCTAAACCGCCATGTGGTACTATATAATCTCACTGTCGATTTTCATTTAAATTAGCGGACCCGTTATTTTAAACCATGAGATTAGATGCATATATATACTAACCGTGAAAAAAACATAAGTACATATACAAACGTACGTTAGATTGAAAAAGAAATAAAGCTTCGGTACTACTATTCGCAGCAAGAAAAACTATTATATACTAAACGTTCATTAAACTTTATATGAATACTCCTAAGTCGCCATATGACGCTGCTACAAATGCTCCTAGACCATCACATGGTACTATATAATCTCACCATCGATTTTCATTTAAATTAGTGGACCATTATTTACCCTCTAACGTGGCATACAAATGGCCCAGTTGAGTGGCTGTATGATGCCATTGAATTTTGATATGACATCTTACCATTTGTATTAAAAAATATAAATGATATTTGTTTTACCATGACTTGTTTTATGATCAACAATCTATAATCTCAATTTATAATTTTACATTTTTATACAACTTTTTAATAAGATAAATGGTCAAATGTTATAAGAAAAAAAGAAAGTAATATATTTTAGCTTTCTCTAACATGGAGTATCCTAATTCAAAGACGGTTGAATTTTCTTTTCCAATCATACTAAGGAATATATATAGTGACATGGACAAATCTCATGTGTTCATTGTCAGATCCAACAGTAGTTCTAAGGTTTCCATTACTTATGTGATTTGTACTATATATTTTCCAACATCCTATATATAGGTATGTTTGTTTTGAGTTTTTTTTTTCTTTCGGCTGTATCTTTTTCCCGATGAACTGTACGTACCTGGTGAACTTTATGTACATACATTTTTCCTAGTGAACATGACGAACGTATGCATTTTCTCTCGCACGTGGATGGGGATTATGACGGGAAGACAAATTACATTTTTATTTTTTTAAGATCTAATATAATGGTATAAAATAATAGGCCCATCAATTTAAGTAAAAATAAATACTACATATTATTTTTTTCTCCGAATATCTATGATTTTCTCTAATTTATTATAGCGTCATGTGGTGATGTAGGAACGTTTGTAGAGTACCACGTGATGGCGTAGTAGTAGGAAATTTAATATATTATTAATATATAATAGATAAATTATAATATGTGCTTCGGGCTGATCTTGAGAGGACACAGCTACCTAATTTTTAAGGTAATAGAGAAAGAAAGTATCTACGGCTATGACCGGCTTCACCCGTTAGTGATATTTTTAGAATATTTATATGTGGATTTGGAAATAAGTGAGACATAAACACTTAGCTAAGTAGTGTATTAATGATATATTAGGCTTATTTTATTATGCGCAATTTCATGTATTGATACTTAGTGAGCTTTTAAAATAGTGATAATGAGTTGTTACGATAATAGGAGAATTTATATGTAATCGTGACAAAGTGTTTTTAATTCTGGGAGACGTTCTTATAATTTAAGTATATTGAAGTCTACGATCTATCTCACGATGGTGAGATATGACTTCTTTTAGCACTATTTCATAAAACAATAAATAAAATGCCCGCGCATCCGCGCGGGCTTCCTTCCTAGTTGCTTGAAAAGTGCTATCATAATATTACAAACTTATTAGTAGATTAAATAACTTGTTTAATATAAAGTTGTTCAAATTTTTCAAAAGTTTGATAGAATCTTTGTCCTCAACTTTCATGATGAGAGGGAGTGTTTTTATTAGCATATAAAAAGTACTCACTCCAGTCATAAATGATTAAATTTTAGATAAGATTTAGTCAAACTTATATATTTTTTTATTATTTTTTTTCCCCGCAAAAAAAACTTTTATATTTTTTTTATAAATTAAGCACTTGAGAAGTTATCTATGGTCAGAGATCAAATCTAATTTTTAACATCAAAATCAAATATTTATGACCGGAGTTCCAAGAAGTACTTTATCTTTTCTAAGGTAGTAAAATGCATTAATTATCATACCAACCCCAAATCGTGATGGTTAGCTCATATTTTTAGCGGCTGTTTATCATGTATCTTTCTTAATTTTAACATCTCCCAGTGGGCAATTTCATGTAGTACCTTTCTTAAATTTAACATCTCCTAGTCCCATTCGAGTTGTAGTAATCACCAACCAATGCAGGCTCAAGTTTAAGCTGCTAAATACAGCTGAAAAACATATATATCTCGATATATATACAGTCGAAAACTCAAAATGAGCCTTGCACAACATCTCTCTGTATCCTGAGAGCAGGGAGAACAGTAGTTCACGACATGGTCAAGATCAATCAGGCTCGAACGGAAAAAAGACATAGAAAAATTAGGGAGTTTCAAATTTATATGAAAAAAAATTCCTAAAAGCATATTTGAAACAAATAATTAAATCATCTCCTTTCCATTGAAACTCTAATATAATGGACGATACTACAGAGATCTTTTTTCTAGGGAAAATACTACATAGATTTTGGAGGAAAATTCGTAAAAGCTACAACTTTAGAAAAATTTCCCTTGAATCTGTCTTTTTTATTTAATTATGTCAGTGTCAAGGATAAGACATACCTCCTATACACGGATTCATGGAATACCGCAATACCATATACCTGATTATATACGACAATGTATCATTTGATTAGGAAATACGACAGATAAAGAAGAAAATTACCTTATCGGAATAGAATGTGTTAGAATCCTGTCGGAGGGTGAACTCCTCAAGCAGGGGACAGTGAGAGCCCCTTGTTGGTTCGGCCGGGGGCAGCAGGTGAGACTCAAGGGCTCGGTGGATAGTTCAGTGCAGAGGGGGTCGGGCCCCTCAAGGACGATAAGACAAGAGGGGTTTATATAGGTTCGGGCCGCTGAGAAGCGTTATACCCTACTCTTGTGCTTAGCTAATTGTGGGAGAAATTACAAGATCTCCTTGTTGGAGTAGAAGGTGTTAATAATGAGGGGTAGGAGAACTCCTCAAGTGAAAAAGGGCTCAACCCCTCCCTAAGTAGGCCTGGACCTCCTTTTATGAATAAATGGATAGAGCCTGGCTCCAATTCTGGTGAAACAAAAAGCAACGAGCTTAACTTCTTAATTGGAAGAACTCCCTGATCTAATTAGACGTTAAAAATAAATTAGTGCCTGATATAGGGAAAGGCTGATTTTCCTATGAGTAACCCAGTATCGAATACTGGTAATAATATCAGCAAAAGAACGTTCTCCCGTGCTTCCAGACACGCTGAGCTCCCCAAATTTTTGTACGTTCAGAAAAGGAATTGATGCCGTAAAAGATGGGATCAACCAGTAAATAGAAAATTACTGATATTTCATCCTTGTGAGATTATCAATTTTGTACCAAAGGTGTATTTTGAGTATAACGAATTAGATATGACCCAAAAATAACAGGGGCCAAGGTCGGCCAGTGAGACGATGGGGGATAAGCTTTATCGTCGAGAGGGAAACAGCCCGGATCACCAGCTAAGGCCCCTAAATAACCGCTCAGTGATAAAGGAGGTGGGGGTGCAAAGATAGCCAGGAGGTTTGCCTAAAAGCAGCCACCCTTTAAAGAGTGCGTTATATCTCAAGGGGTTACCACATGGGCCCACCGAACCTATTCAGGGAGGATAATCACATTAAATGCATGTCTTGTTGCTTGCCTTAGAAGTCTCTGGCATGCCTTGCTGTGGCGTGGGGCCCGTCAAATCTATCAGTCTGACACGGGGACACGCATGTCATTCGGCATTTAATGAGTGAAGACTTTTGGGTCTTCACTTGCGCCGGGAAACGGAAATTCTACCCTAACCGGGTTAGGCAAGCCGTCTCCGGTCTTGATGAGAGTCTAAGCAGCCTCTCCACATCACGACGTGACGGGGGGTGTCAGGCGGCACACCGCCTAATATGCAACCAGTGCGCAGGCGCACTACCCTGGCCACATCGGTCATTCGACCGGTCACAGTCCAGTCAGGTGCACCATGCGCCGCATTTAAGGCGGTGTGCATTTAATGCGCCATGGTGTGCTCGCTCATACCGCCTTAAATACGGTTAGGTGGGCGCTGGGGGCGCCCACCTATCCCAGCACACGCGGCACCACGCGAAAGGGTGTCGAGGTAACCCGACCCCAAGGCATGGAGGGGGCGGTCGCCACCCTGCCTTGGGCCCGACCCCCCCCCCAGGGGGAGGGCCACGTGGCTACTGGGGGCAGCCTCCTCTCTATGGCCCTGATACCCCTGGACCCATATCACCGACAAATCCTATTCAGGGAAAAAGATGATCTACACTATATATATACAAGACCCCCGTATTCAGGGAAGGGCATCGAATTACAAGCCATAGCCAAAGCTACATTGAGAAGCAATCCAGAGGAAGGCATAGCCGTATTCGCCGAGTAGATCTCCTCGGGCCGTCCTCGACAGTTTCTAGTCGGCAGATTAGTCTAGTCGTGAAATTCCTCATTGTAATCTTGGTGATATTCCATCCATAAATCCATATAATCTAGATTAGGGTTATTACTATCCTTGAGGGTCCAAACGAGTATAAATCTTTTTCCTTGTCTGCTCGATCCGATCTCACGTCTGCAGGTTCCAACGATTCCCATACTCTACAAATCCCGTCTGCGGGTATAGCCCGTCGACAAATTCCTACTTTTCTTTCTATACAGTATATTTAAGCACTTATTTTTTCTAATTCCTACTCTTTTACACATTATATTCAAACATTCGTTTTTTATTTTTCTGTATTTTGTAATCTGCATATTTATTGTTAGAATTAAATGGGCTAGCTCTGATTTAATCATACTAATTTCAAAGGCACACAATTAATGTTAAAAGATTAATCCCACCTTGGAACCAATGAGAATGTATATCAACTTAAATAAGTTGCTAAATGAGAGCACATGTCGAGTAAGATGGTGGTCGAACTGCCACCGCGCGCTCGTGCGCCGAGTCGAGCCAACCGGGCCGAGTTAGCGGAGCGGAGCAACGGGGCTGGCGAGCCAGCCGCTCGTTTTCTTGTCTTTTCTGTTTTTATGAGAAAGCGGAACCGATAGACAATAAGCTCTCTACACTGCTTCCTCTACGCCAGGTTCTTCTTCCTCTACGTCGAGCAGCAATGGAGGAGAAGACGCCAACAGCAACGGTCTTCCTCTACGTCGACTAGCAATGGAATGGAGGAGACGCCAATGGCAACGGTAGCGACAACACCAACACCATCGCCTTTGAATCCGGAGCGTTCTCCGCATATCACTCTATTCACTTTAGTGTTAACATGTTACTAGATGATATTATTCTTGTTATTAGCATGTTTATGTTTAGTACTATCACTTGATCATCCTCCTGTTATTCACATGTCATGTTTAGTATCTTGTTTTTTATTAAAATATGCCGAATCTATCTATCTATTATATTATTAAAACAGCTTTAAAAGTAGCCACCACGTTCGCTCTGGGAGCTAGAAATTCTCACATTAATCGGAAAAAAGAAAAAGAAAGAAAAGGAGAGTTCAAGTAGAAATACAATTTAAAAATAGTTGAAATTAGGAATTAAAATAAGCAATATTGAAAGAAGTTTTCATATAAGAACCCAATACGAGATTAATCAAAATTCGAAATAAAAATAAAATAAAATCCAAAATTAGAAAATAAAAGGAGAGTCTAAGTAAAAATACAATTTAAAAATAGCTGAAATTCGGAATTAAAAATAAGCAATATTTAAAGAAGTTTCCATGTAAGAACCCAATACGAGATTAATCAAAATTTGAAAAAAAATAAAATAAAATCCAAAATTAGAAAAGAAAGGATAGTTCATGTAGGAATACAATTTTAAAAAAGTTGAAATTCGGAATTAAAAATAAGGAATATTAAAAAGAAGAGTCCATATAAGAACCCAATACGAGATTAATTAAAATTGGGAATAAAAATAAAATAAAAATTCGAAATTAGCAAAAAAATAAAAGAAGAGTTCAAGTAGGAATACAATTTAAAATTAGCTGAAATTCAGAATTAAAAATAAGCAATATTGAAAGAAGAATTCATATAAGAACCCAGAATAAAAAATAAAATAATATCCAAAATTAGAAAAATTAAAAGAGAGTTCAAGTAGGAATACAATTTTGAAACAACTGAAATTAAAAATAAAAAAATTAAAAAAATTAAAAGAACACAATATGATATTAATTAAAATTTGAAAAAAAATAAATTCTGAAATTGGAAAAAGAAAAATAAGATTTCAATTAGGAATAAAATTTATAAATAACTAAAATTTGTGATAAAAATAAAGACTATTGAAAGAAAAGACCATCTAAAACACATAACGAGATAAATTAAGTAACATACCTATAAAGGAGTAGAGTGGTGGCGGTTGATACGACATATAAAAACTGTTGATAAAACACGTAAGGGCCAGCCTATCCAACTTTCAGGCATTAGGATACGTTTAAGGCGTGGATGATTATCATAAGAGATTCCCACCATATCATAAGATTCGCGTTCTTTCTTGAAAATCGGCACTTCTCCAAATCCAGAAGACAGATGGGATTCTAGGATTATCCTTTTGGGCAAAGACTTTTATGCATACTTCTTCTGGGTTATCTATACCATACTGTATTCTCGTAAGATGATACACGCTAGCTAAAGATCCACCGGGTGCGACGTCATAAGCACATTGGGAACGTAAATAATTGTAACCATATACATATAAAATGACAGCAATGGAATCCCAATCCTCTGCTTTTATTTGTAAAGTCTCTATTCCTCGATGATCGAAGCCCAAAGATCTATGAACCACCTCATGTTTGACTAGCCAATTAGATAACCAACCCTGCTGCATTATCTTGATCTCTCCTCCTTTGAATAAATATTTCGCAGTTCGAATGCAAGTTTGAAATATTGCCCTGCTCTTTCTTTTTCTGCATAAAGAGCCCCTCCTAATTCACTAATTTGTAGGAAGATACTGGACTTTTGGATTTTCAAAAAGTTGAAGAAGATATGTCTAAAGTAGATGGTGATTGATAGAGCAATTCTTGCTCGTAAGTTCCAGTATGAGTACTGCGCTTGTGACTGGTAGTAAAACATCGATTTCTCTTTTGAGATAGAGTTCGATCCTCAACTATTTCTCGCGATATCTTCTTATGAAGTTTATAGATCCTAATGACGATTAAAAGGAGGGACGACCGGCAGGCCATGAAGCAAACGAGTAAGGCGGTTGCCAGGACTTCTAGATAGTAAAAAAAAATAAACCCCACTGATTATCATATTCGATTTTTAAAATCTCAATGACTATAAAAAGGAGAAGCAACGAGCGGGGTGTATAGGAGTATAGTTGTAGAGCAGCCAACGGTTGACAGGACTTCTAGAAAATAAAAATAAATTCCAACGATAGTTATGTTTGATTTCTAGAATCACAATGACAATAAAAAGTAGGCGGCGGACGGGCCGTAGAGGAGCATAGTAGCATCGTTTTACGGGACTTCTAAAAATTATAAAAAATTATAAAAAATTGAAACCCTACAAGAAAATAAACTCTATAAACTACTAGGTCTAATTTTTAAAGGTTCGGAACTTCTAAAATGTAAAAAAAAAACAATGATAATTATGTTCGATTTTAAAATCTCAATGACAATAAAAAAGAGAGGTAGCGAGCGAGCTGTAGAGAAGTACAATGGCAAAGCCGCTAACGGTTTGGCATGACTTCTAGAAGTAAAAATGAACCCAAACGATAATTATATTCGATTTTTAAAATCTCAATGATAATAAAGAGAAGAGATAGTGGACAGGCCATAGAGGAGTATAATGGCAACGTTTGACGGGACATCTAGAAATTATAAAAACGAAACCCAACGTGACAATAAACTTTTAAAACTATAAGATCCAATTTTTAAAGGTTCCAAAGAGAATGAATAGAAATAGTGGTAGATCGAGCAAGCAAGTAAAGGAGGAGATGACATAAGTGGTAGTAACTGGTGTGACTTTTAAAACTATATAATTAAAAACATGGGGATGATAAGGTTTAGTCCTTCGAAGTTTTAAGACAATTAGATAGCTATTTAATAAATTTTAAGTAAAATCATATTAAAAAAATATATGATTTTGTTTGGGTGCTACCCGCGCAATTGCGCGGGTCACCCAGTTAGTTATGATTATATTTTCAACATTTGCACTATTAAGGGCCCCTTTGAATCGTAGGAATGAAAAAACGGAGGAATAGAAAAAACATAGGATTCTGACAGGAATGTAAGTGTAAAACAGAGGATTACAAAACACAGGAATGATCGTTTGATTGGACCACAGGAAAAACACAGGAATCAGATGAGAGAGATAGACTCAAAGGATTTTTACTAAGAGGTTGGACCTCTTGCTAAGTTTCCTCTAAAACCTATATGCAACAAGCCATTCCATAGGAATTTTGTAGGATTTGGAAAACTTCAATTCTTTGAATCAAAGGGCTACGTGAAAAAATTTCCTATAGGATCTCAACCCTATGAAATTCCTTCATAATTCCTTTGATTCAAAGGGGCCCTTATCATTGTTAAAATACTGTATTTTTTTTCTATTTCTCAGTTTTTTTTTCATCAAACCCTTATCTCGCGTGAAAATGCCACATCGAAGCCTCCATTTCTTTCTTCTCCCTATTGAGACGCCACACCTTTCTTCCTCTCTCTTTTTTTTCAAGTATTTATTTTTCACACTCCTTTTGTACTCTCCAACCTCGCGGTTTTAAATAGGCGAGGTAAAGGAGGAAGAGTAGGAGGAGGAATCCAGCGGGTCGGGTCTCGTGTATCGCGCCGCCTCGCTTCCTTCCGGCCGCGGCTCGTCACGCTTCTCGGCCTCCTCCGGGAGGTGCGTGTGCTGCTGCTCCACTGCTCTTCTTCTCTGCTTGGATTCATGTCCTGTTCGTGTGGACTCTGCCTTCGCTTCTCCCATTTCTTGGTGATTAATTTGTGGTGGAGGGGAGCGTGTTCTGGGATTTTTGGTTTTCTTGATGAAATCTTTCGGGTTGATTTGGGTGGTTTTTGAGGTGAAAACGATATGCAATGCTTGTTCTTGGATTGGCCCAGTACGAGCTAATCCATCTGATGGTTGTTTTCTGTTCATTCTCCATGGATGGCAGGTAGGATGGTTTCTTTCTTTTTTTTTTCTTTCTGTTTTTGTTTCTTCTCTGATTAGATGTGGATGCATTGGGTGAAATTTTGGCTCTGAATCTCTGATAGAGTGATAGGTCTTGGTGCCGGGATGGTAATTTGGTAGGATTTGTAAACTTTTTTCTGGGTGAGTTCGTCGCACACTGATAAACTTCTGAACTTGAGCTGAATTTCATGTCTCGATCAAGGAGGTTTTGTCTCACGGTCACTGGACTGTATCAAGTTGACTTTTTGAAGGCTTTTTGATTGTGTTCTTGGACGGACAAAAATACAAAAGCTGCAACAAAAATAAATCCGTTTCGTCTCCTTTTTTTCCTTTCTGTGTGTTTGGTTTCTTGTGCGACCATGAACTCATCGAATTCCTGCTTTATTAATATAAGAGGCAAAATTTCTTTCCTTTTTCTTCAGAAAAAAAAATGAACTCATCGAATTTGGATTGCTGAATAGGAAGACAGTGAGATAAGCAGAGAGATTGAGGCGCAGAAGCATCGGCATTGAGCCGAATGGTGTAGAGAGCTCCAGGGATGGATCGCCGGAGCTGGCTATGGCGGCGGAGATCGACGGAGAAGAGCCCGGCCGAGACCGAGAGCTCGGTTTCTTCTCCATCCGAGAGGCTGTCTGATGAACAGGTGAGAAAAAAAAACAAGTCACTCTCTTTCTTCTTCTCCCTGTATACTGCATTCACATTTCGGAAGTTTATACATATTTGCACAATTTAAAGTCAAACAGTAGGTACTACTTGCAATATTAGAATATCACGATAATTGGGCAGTAATCTTTTCCTACCAATCCAAAGACACGCAGCTCTTCTGCTTGTTCTCGGAAAATAAAGTTCATATTTTTTTTCCGAAATCGCGGTCATTTCTGCATGTTTATCTCACATTTCTCAAACTACCAATGGGTCCAAGGAGCAGGAAAAAGTAACTGGGTAACAGTAAAAGAGGCTCAAATGTTGAAGAATGATAATACCTGTCTAGTGTCTAGGAGTGTTGTGCAAGCATGCTCAAACGAATTGATGATTGTCAATTGACTTTGTGAGCCCTACGCTCCTTCCATTGAACAGATCATGTAACATGTGCAGTACAGAGAAAATAAGGGTCCATCTGATATGGCAAACATGTGAGGTTTCATCCGGTTTCAGATCTGTAGAGGCTGGAAGCTTTGGTAATCTACCACCATGTTGCAGATGTGAACTCTTTAAGATTTGAAGCTCTGATGGCATTAGATAAAGATTTTGATGGAGGATCAGAGTTCCTCTGCATAAAAACAGCTCAGTTCTTCCTGACCAATCCTAGTTGTACCATGTAGGGTACAAGAATTATTCTTTCTGTTTGATGATTCATCCATCCTAGCAGGTTTATTCTCTTGTCTGGTGATATCGCGAAAATCGCGCGTTTGCAACATCCTCGTAGACATCCACATAGCAGCTCCCAATCATACTAGCCACATGACAAAATGAGGGGACTGTAAGATAGATTCAGTTTCCCTTCCTTTGTTTGGTAGGTGACACTGGCAATTAGTCCATGATCATATGTCACAGTTTTTGGGTAGGCCTGTAAACTGAAGGAGAGAATGAGAGAGAGGGGTCCTGTTTGTTTCTATACCGGGAAGGGATTATAGGACAAGCCTTACCTATCCATGGACAACAAGGATGTGATGTTAGTTGGGACTAGCTTTTCTCTGCAGGAATTATGGCTTGCATGAGGGCAAGATGCATTTTCTTTGGTGGCCACTCCATCCATCTCCATGTGCTGCAGCATCACCCTTTGGCCCAACCCAAATGCCTCATAATGTGTCTGCTGGCACAGAGCAATCAAGATGCCTCTCTCTCTCTCTCTCTCTCTCTCTCTCTCTCTCTCTCTCTCTCTCTCTCTCTGTGTCACCTCTGTTCATGTGCAACATTTACTTGTGAATTCCTGATCTTTGACCATCAGCTCTACCTGTACCTCCAAAGAAATGTCTGGAATTCTGATGGAGTTGTGCATTTAATTAGGGGTGTCCTATTGTATAGAAGTTAATATGATGATGATTATGGAGTAATGGTGCTCAAAGTCCTAAGAATCCCCTTAATCATTGTGCTTCTCTGAGCATAATGTTGGGAATCATGCAAGAACATGATCTCAGAAAGTACCATGTCGTACTTCACGTGCTCATTTGCTTTTGTCCAGAAAAAAAAACAGTATTTAATACTTTGATAATTGATTCTTCCAAATTTTCAGATGCATCCAATAGAGGTTTCTTATTGTTACTTCAGCCACTCCCTTTGTTCTGCAATACTGTTGCATGACTAATAGCTGAAGTTCACAAGAAATTTTGCATGAATAGCCTCCTAATTTTGCACTTTCTAGTCAGGACAATGTTTGATCCTGTTTGTTCTTGGTTAGGATACTCCAAAGAGTTCTCCAAGCTCAGTTCAATCACCGGAGATCTCGTCGAAGGAAGCGCAGGATGACAATGTGAAGGTGAAGGTGTTGAGCGAGAGACTGTCATCTGCAGTTTTGGACATACGTGCAAAAGATGATCTTGTGAAGCAGCATTCAAAAGTTGCGGAGGAAGCTGTTCTAGGTATGATGTTAAACATGACTGAATCGTACAGTTTCAGTACATGAAGCAAAAATTCAAACAAATTATTGTTTTTCGCTGGGCCAAAAAATTTAAGAAATGACTCTGTTTGGACCTAGATATACTGCATATGCATATGCAGATATGTTCCTTGTCTCTTGCTTTTAATTTTTTGTACTGATCATGTGGTCCAAGAGCTCATTTGTAGTTTTATCAATTCCCTGACTTAGAAAAAGAACATTCTTATTCTAAGGTCCTCTCAACCTAATCCTTAAGTTTTATGTACTAATATTTTTTTCACGAATAATGTACTAATGATTTGAAGCAAAAGCTTAATCCCCTAGAAAGAGTTCTTTTTTTAATCTGATCCTAGAAACAGTGTTATTTCTACACATGCATAAATAGAACTGACAACTGACAAGCCAGATCTTCATAACAAAAACCTGCAATTCTCCTACTAGGATGGGAGAAGGCCGAGAAAGAGATAGCATCACTGAAGACCCAGCTGAACGCTGCAACTGCCAAGAACTCAACACTGGAAGACAGAATCGTTCACCTCGACGGCGCCCTCAAGGAATGCGTCAGGCAACTCCGGCGTGCCAAGGAAGAGCTGGATCATGGCATCCAGGACGCGCTAGCGCAGCAGTCGCGAGAATGGGAGTCGGAGAAGGCCGACCTCGAGCTGCGAGTAGTCGAGCTGAAGGCGAAGCTGGAGGCGAAGTCCGAGTTCTCGGTGAACGCTGAAACTGATGCGAGCTCAAGGCTGGCCTCCTTGGAGAAGGAGAACTCTGCTCTCAAGGTTCAGCTGCTGGCCATGTCGGAGGAGGTGGAGCTCAGGACCATCGAGAAGGAGCTGAACAGGAGGGCAGCAGAGACGGCCAGCAAGCAGCAGCTTGAGAGCATCAAGAAGATAGCCAAGCTCGAAGCCGAATGCAGAAGGCTGCAGGTAATGCCATTTCCTCTTTTTTCCCCCAACAGCTCTGCATTTTGGACAGTTCCCGTTCTTTTCTGATCAGAGATCGTTTTCGATCGTTGGATATAACAATGCCCACCCTACCTAGCTAGATTTAACGATCGAAAATGATTTAGTACCGCGAGGAACCATGCACCAGGACCGAAGCAAATCTCTTCTGATTAGTACGTAGATTCTACCTTGGTTTCCGTTAGCATGCTTTTTAAACTGCTAAATAATACTTCCTCTGTTTCATAATGTAAGTCATTCTAGCATTGCATTCATATAGATGCTAATGAATCTAGCTACACATATATGTCTAGATTCATTAACATCTATATGAACGTGGTCAATGCTAGAATGACTTACATTATGAAACGGAGGAAGTAGGATATATTTTGCACGAAAACTTTGTATATAGAAGTTACCCTAAAATGTCAAATAAATCTAACCATGCGCTAAGAGATTTCTTGTTTTCCGTGCCCTTACTTAATCTTCATTTTCATTAGTTTCACGTACCAACTCAAGGCCCATGAGTCCGCTAATAACTCTCTCTAACACTAACATCTGTGAGAATTTTTGGCAGGCCAATGCACGGAGAGAACTCAAGCGTGCACCAAGCTCGGTCTACGCCGAGTCAGTCACCGATTGCCAGTCAGACTGCTCGGACTCATGGGCCTCGATTCTGATCACCGAGCTCGATCAATTCAAGAACGACAAGAGCATCACGAGGAGTGCGAGCCTCGCGGCTGCAGACATCGGCATGATGGATGACTTCCTGGAGATGGAGAAGATCGCGTCGGCGAACAGCCCATCCAAGAGCGAGGCCGAGGACGCCGCTAGCGTCCAGCTGGTGAAGCTCGAGGAGAAGATCAAGAGGCTGGCAATGGAGAAGGCGGACAGGGAGAAGGCGCTGCACGAAGCTCAGCGAGAGCTCAGGAACACCCGGCATCGGGCGATGGTGGCAGAGGAGAAATCGGTCGAATTGCAGAGGCAACTGAACCTTGTCAAGGGAGTGAAACATTCCATGGAAACCGAAATGGAAGCCATGGAGAACAGGAGGAATGAACTGGAGGGGAGAATTGAGCTCGCCCATGGCGAGATCACGAGCTTGCTCGACAAGGGCCGCATTCTGGAGGAACGGCTCGAGTCCGAAAAGGCGCTGACGCTGGAGCTGGCTGCTAAGTATCAGCAGATGGATGCACTAGAGGCAGAGAGGAGAGAGCTGCGTGGTCACCTGGAAGCATCACAATCTGAAGCCAAAAATCTCGGTGATAAGATCACTCTTCTAGAGAAGAAGCTGGAGGAGGAGAAGGCGTTTTCAACCCGGCTCGCAGTGAGGTGCCATGGAATCGAAGCTCTGGAAGAGAAGAAGAAGGGTACAGAGCATGAATTGGAGTCGGCACGAGAGGAAATTGCATCTCTGCAGAAGAAAGTTAGCATCTTGGAACTGAAAATCCAGGAGGAGAGGGCACTGTCTGAGAAACTCGCGACACGGTCTCGTGATCTAGAGGCACTGGGTGTGCAGACAAATGAGCTCAGATCTCAGCTCCAATCTGCAAACTCAGAAATCGCTGGCCTGAATGAGAAGGTTAAGATGCTTGAAGAGGCTGAAGAGAAGCACAAGCCATTGACTGCAGGATTGGAGTCCCAGCTCAGGTTGGCACAGGCTGAAGCCATGCGCCTGAAGGATCATGTCAGTTCGTTGGAGAAGAAGCTGGAAAGCCAGAAGAACTTGTCATCTGCCTACATTACTGCATTGGATGCTTCTGAAGCCCAGAAGAACAAATTCGCCAGTCGGTTTGAGCTCAAAGAGGCGGAAGCGGAGGAATTGCGCAGGAAGATCCGTTTGCTCGAGGAGGAAATTCACAAAGAGAAAGCACAATCTTCTGAACTTGGAGTGCAATGTCAGAATTTGAAAGAGCAATTTACCAGCAGAGCTCTTAGCCAACCAATGAAACCTATGGCAAGTAAAGAACTTCACATTAAAAAGGTGAATTTCATAGTACTAATTGTACATTTATTCAGTGATTTATCATATATATTGCAAAATCAAGCCTTGTGACAAACACTAAAACTTTTAGTTTGTATGCTACTAATGAGATGTCACCACTTTCTGCAGGAGAAAGAGCTAGCTCGTGCAGCAGGGAAACTGGCAGACTGCCAGAAGACAATAGCTTCACTGAACAGGCAACTTAAATCGTTAGCAGATTTTGATGAGTTTGTCCCCGGATTCGAGAACGACAGCGTAATAGCTGAAGGCTGGGAGGAAAATGGTCTGAAACTGTTGAACTCTGCAAATTATCCAGCACAATTGGGATGTTTGGCGGTCAAATGATTGCTGTTGTTGCGAGAAGACTGCCATTGTTTTTTGTTCTGGCTGTCATATGATCACATGGTTGTTGTGATGAGGAGATTGCCAGGATCCTTCTGAAGATGCTATATATATATGGAGATAAGTTAATAGTTTATAGATAAGCAAAATGTTCATACGGAAGCGATGTTAATAAAGTTATTCAAGCCTTGAAGGGAACTATGTAAAGATTAATTTTGTTCCCCTTGTACCACTCATGGAAATGGGCAATTTTCTTTTCCTGGCATTAATAGTAGGAAACTGGCGTGCATCAGATTTCCACTAAAAACTTTACAACGAAAGAGAGATTAACAAAGTTACCATTGGTGTCTCGCTATCAACAAGTATATTATCTACCACTGAAAAAATAATTAGCCGTAAATACGAGCACACATATCAAATATAGGATACTTAGGTGGGTAGTTCCACCGCAAGGAACTTAACCAGTTCAGCTAAGCTCATTTCACTCCACTAACTACTTCCATGCCATTATCGATTGGAAAAACTCCATATTTAATCCCTTGACCGCTCGGTCCAAATTTAGTCCTTCACTATGAATTCGTTCAAGGCTTCAGACCATCTTTGAAACAAAGAAAAAACCACATGAATTTGAAACAAAGGAAAAACCATAGTAATACTGATTTTATCCTATCAAACCCTTTAAAACAAAATTGTTTCCTATCCATTCCTTTAAAATTTTTATGGAATGGATCATTCTAGAGCAATTTTAGAGAAAAATAAACATGAGGTCTCACCACATGCTTTCCTTTTCATGTAGAATTTTTGGGTTTTTTCTATGTGCTAATCAAAGACAATTTGAAACTTTCCTATGCTTCAGAATCTTATAGGAATTCAATGAGTATGACATTCTATTCTTACTTTTTTTCTACTCCTATGTTTTTTTAATACTGCGTTTTAGAGGGTCGTCATTATTGATCTCTTTCAAACCACCTCATCTTTCGTAGCTTTTGGTGATGTGGCTCCGTGTGACATGACAATCTTAATTAGAAATTTCTTAAATAATATATAGCTTCTTTCAAAAAGAAATAATTTGAGATATGGGAAAGGAAAAGGAGGCAAGGTTTTAGTATTTGTTCAAAAAGAAATAATTTGATATATGGGAAAGGAAAAGGAGGCAAGGTTTTAGTATTTGTTCAAGTTTTTGTTTCACTGTCGTTCATTATGGTTGCTATATTCATACCGTTACTATTTGCTCATGTGGACCCAACTCAAGCGCCATGTTACCGTACCCCCAGTTTAGATGTAGGATGAAATGTGGACTGTTCCAAGAGTCAAGGAACTATAATGAACGGTTTTATAGCTTATGGACCAAAATTGGACTAAATGTGCACTTCTCTTATCAATTTATATAGAGTAAGGAAACACTATGATCAAAACTAAACTCTTCAGCTTGATAAGAAAGGACGGACTAGCACACAAAAAAGGGGTGATAATACACCATTTCTTTTATATTGCTCAGAAGGCATAGTAAAATACTTAATTGGCCCGGCAAGTATTTGAAGAATTGAGAATCCAAATAAGTGCTATTGTTCGAGTTCGAATAAACTCTAATACAAATGATATTCATTGTACAAAATCGAGTGAAGGGCAAAGCACCTTAGTCAAAAAGTCAAAACTGGTCAACACTGACTCCAGTGTTGTGTGTCCTATCTATGCGACTTGCTGCTTCTTGCTTTTCTTTTTCATTCCTTTGCTTTTTTCACCAGATTTTTTTCTCTTTGAGGTGTGCATTTCAGAATCACTGTCATCATGGTCGAGCATTCTAGTTTCGTCTTCATCCATTTCACTCGTTCTGTTCTTCTTTTCCTTTCTTTCCTTTCTAACTTCTGCCCCAACTGGATCTGGCTGCTTGGATTTAGTCTCCTCAAGTTCTGAACATCCAACAAGAGCGTAAGTAGATGAACACGTGGAATTCTTCATGAATCAATTCGATATGGCAATGAACTTCGTTTCAAAAAGTTTGAAGAGTAGCACTACATCTTGGGCTTTGGGGTCCTAGGGCTGAAAGATGTAGATTACTATCTTAACTAGCCCTTCTATTCAAGATAATAGAAGCACTGCTCTATTAAGTCTCACTATTATTTAAGGTGATGTGTGCTGGAATTACATTGGTAAACAAAGAACAGTAATAAATGGAATGGTACCTTCAGTGGAGAAATGTGAATCAATAACCACAGCTGTCAGGTGCTGCTTGAGGAAGACCTGTTACGAAACAGGACAGTGAAGAGCATTAGATCGTGCAACTACAAGGATAAAATGTTTAAACCTGGACACAGTTTCAAGTTGCACAAGAATCATGGTACATTATAACTTCACTGTGAAACACGTAATTTCCGAAGGGAGATATATCTTAATTTTAAATAGAATGCAACAAACTAGCAAAACAACCACCAAAAGGCAATTAACTAGACAGCAAAAGGGTGGCCAGAAGAAAAATCAATACCAATACCAATACCAATACACTTGCGCATGCCAACCAGTAAAAGAGTACCCCAAGGTTAAGTCTAAAATGTTTGACTAGCCCATGATGTCTTCATGACCACAATAATTCACTTATATGGTATGTCCAAAATGAAGCAATGGCAAATAAAAGTAGAACTGAAACAGTATCTGTTAATTGCATGGAAAATATAGTATTTGAATACTATGAAATTAACTGTTAAACATACCGCAGAGAGCAGCTGCCTTGTATTTGTGTCCCAGATGCGTAAGTAACTGTCCAGTCCTACAATAGTAAATTGGTTTCCTGAGTTAATGCAAACAGAATAACCTAGACTAGTAAAGGTGTGCAAGACGAATACATGTAACCAATAAATTTGCGCTCAAAATAAATGAATATGAAATAATTGGAAAAATATTTTTTCAAAATATGCAGCCTTACCACAAGATGCTATCAAAGGTAGCTCTGGATGTCTAACTATAGATCTAATACTTCCACTGCATTTACCAACAAAGCAACCAAGTAGTTTTCCTGGGAAAAGGGTGCAAGCTAAAGTTAATTCTGTAAATAGATACATTAAAAAGAACAAAAAAGTGAATACCGATCGCAAAGTGTAAGGAATTTACATAGAATATAATCTAGAATGTTGTAAGCATACAATAATCAAACATCTTTTGATATCTGATAAGGGACATGAACAAGATATCTTTCTAACGCCTGAATTGAAACCAATTTATCTGGTATTTCAATATCACTCACTGATAGTTTAGTAGTCTCAAATCCCCTGAAAATTTGTTGGCATATTTGCTCAGGTTAGTACAAGAACCATAACAGCACAACTTTATTCATGCTATAGTTGAGGGATGTACACAGGAATCAATTGAGGAGGTGCATTTTTAGCAAGAATATTCAACCGAAGGTTTCGATTCACAGTTGATGTTCCTGGAAACCCACAGAGATGCATATTTGTTTTCTCTGTTCCTCCAAAAAAGTGCATGATGCATAAGCTCATTGCAGAATATTAAGTTAAATTTAAATAAAACTTCTCCAGGCAGTTAAATGTATCCATATAGCACATGATGAACTAACTATGAATCGATCAGGAAAATAAATAAACAACCAATGTTGTACCACCTATGTAAGCATCAGAGCATGGTAGCCAAAAAATAGTACAATGAAATACACATGCCAGAGTGAACTTTAGAGTACGAAAATGAAAAGAGATTTTTATTTGAGCTATAGTATACTAGATACAAAATTCAAACTAAGCTACAACTCTGAAAATATAATTCAGAATGTATTTTGACTTCCAAGTGCCATCAGCAAGAATTATCACACACCAGCTACTATCATATAATACCTGTTCTCATGTCAAAGGAAGCAAGGTCCCCTCTTCCTGTACCAATGTAGACAGCATGTCCATTTGGGTCCTCAGCAACTGCCTTGATTGGTGACTCCCTAAAATCAACTGAAATTACAGGCCTTCTTTGGGAAGCAGTGTCATATAAGCGAACCTAACAATCAGAAGAAGCACCACAGGTACAAATATTGAGAAAACCTCATCAATGCAGTGTTATTTTGAAAGATGAAAACTGATGTATGAGAACATCCTATTTAGCATAATCCAGTATCAGTTTCATGATTTATTATACGAGGAAACTATACAGCATGACAACTAACTGGCATGAAAAAACTAATCAATTGCAATCATTCTGCTTTGCCATTATAAAGTTGGATCAGTTTCAATGAGACAACAATACAGAAACAGAGCAGTTTGACCAAACTAGTTGAAAATGGATCTTTTTTGTTAGCATATCAGAAATACCTGATGATTATTTGTGCAGGCTACAATTTTACGATGGTCATCCTTGCACAAAAAAGTTCCAGCAGTGAACCAAGGTGCAGTGAATATCTGAAGACTGTTGCCTCGAGGCTTCAGGTAAAAAAAAGAATGAAGTAGTTAATGCGTGGCAGTCAGATATAACATCAGATAAAAGTGCAAGTAGACCCAGAAAAAGGATAAAAGGTGTGAGTCAGTGAGTGCTTACAGACTTGGCAGACCATATCTTACTACAAGATGTGATATCCCACAAATTGACTTCTATTCCTTTCCTAAAATGAAATATTATTATTAGCGCCTCAACCTTCATAAAAGCTACTCATGTTTCCAATTGAGTAGTTAGTAATCAGAAGCAATATTTTTTTATAGTACACTTAGATGCTACATAATGAATATAAAGATTATTGTAAACCCACCCTCCGAACATCGCGTAGCTTTCACCAGCATCCACTGAAGAAAATTGCACTGTACCCGAATTGCTCACATCCCATGAGCTTGATGGCCCAACAGCCATGTCAGAGGATGCATTTTCCTTTGCGACAGACTTGACATATGCTTTCCCCTTCTCTGTACAAGCAAGAAATGTGCCTAACCTGACATATGCAATGAATACATCATAAGTATGCCATTATCTACAAAATGAAAGAACACTAAAGCATGGAGACCACAAATGCAGGTGGATTCATAACCCATATCTACATGGCAAATTGAGTGTACACAATAAATTGCCAAAGAGCATCAAATGAAAATTACATGGATGAGTCCAGCGCATGTCTTCTGAAGAGATGCAGCGTGGCTAAGGGGTCCTCTTCTGCAGAACTATCAGCCGGTGCCGCCCGCCCAGCAGCAGCGTTGACGCCTGCGAGAGTCTCCCCATTCAGTGGATTCAGCAGCTCAACCTACACACAAAACCCACAGCAATAAACAACCAGCACAAAAATGCTCAACGAGTGCTTCAGCTCTCCAAATGCAAACGCGTTGCTCACCACGCCGTTCTTCCGCGCCACGGCCAAAACCTGTAGAAGAAGAGAAGAAGCGAGGAACGCAGTGAGGATCATGCTCTGACCAATTACCGCGGGGAGGAATAACGGGAGGTCGCGAACACTCACGGGGTCGACGGCGCGGTCGGCGAGCGAGGCGGCGAGGACGGCGCGGGGCGCGTCGGGCGCGCCCCACGTCTCGACGACCTTGGCGACGCCCGCCGGCTTCGTGCGGGCCTCCACGACTGCGCGGTTGAGGATGAATACCACAAAACATGATCAGCCCTCTCACCGGAGGAGGCAAACCAGCACGCCGCCGCCGCGGCGGCGGCGGCGGCGGCGGGAAGGGTGGGGACGGGCTACCTTTGATGAGGCCGAGGATGTCGGTGGTGAGGGCCCGGAGCGGCGGGCAGCCGGGGCTCTCGACCACGCTCGTCCGCGGCATGCCTTCTTCTCTCCGGCTAGAAGCGGCCGCCGGCGATGGAGGGGGAGGAGGCGGAGGCGGCAACGTCGGGAGGAGTGGAGAAAGGGCGGTGGTTTTTTTAGGGTTTTCGACGTGCGACACGGCGCCCTGTTTCTTGGCCCGCGCGTATTCTAGTCCTGGGCCAGGTTTGGCCCAATGGGCTCTACTGCGGCATCGACAGAATCGATGGCTTTTTCAAAAAAATAAAATTGTATTATATACTTCTTCTCTATGGAAAAAGTGTACCGGAGGTCCTGAACTTGTCACCAAGATACGAAAACGTCCTCCAACCGCAATACCAGATATGGGGGGTCCCCTAAGTATGCAATACCGGTCACCCGAGGTCCCAGGGCAGGATTTCTCCCCGATTTGTCCGACGTGGCAGCGGTTTTGTCCATCGTGGTGCTTTGACCTCGGTCGTCGTTGCTGACTCAGCAGCCCGGTAGTTAGGATATAATGAGGGAAATGTTTGGCGCGGTTTGCTTCTCCCCCAAACACCGAAACCCTAGCGAGCGGGCGGCGGCGATTTGTAGAGCGGCGGCGACTTGGCGAGTGGCGGTACAGAGATGTCGAGCTCGATGAGCGACGGCTCGTCGTCTTCCCATTAGTGGAAGCCTTCTCCCGTGCCTTACCGGGTTGGTCCTCTGGATTACCAACCCGCGGTGATGTGCCGATGCCGATGCCCGGCGAAAGCGGCGAGGTGGATCTCGTGGAGCACGGACAACCCTAGGCGCCGATACTACAAGTGTCAACATGCTAGGGTAAGTGAGGGCTTTTGGTTGATCTGTTGTTGAATTTGGATTTGGACGGTTTGGGGTTTGAATGTAGAGTTGTGGTTTCAGGTTGGGGGGTGTGATTTCTGGGCATGGTGTGACGACCCGACTTCCAGTTTCATCAGTGAGCTATTGAATGACTTGCAGGACATGGTGAATTCGTTGAGGAGGGAGAAGGAATTGTTGCAGAAGGAAGTTGAAGACAGTCGGGCTAAGGGGGAGCGAGAGAGGAGAGAAATAGATGATGTGAGGGCTATGGTTGCTGTGAAAAAGGAAGAAATTAGAAGCTTGAAGGCTAGGAATCAAAAGTTAGAGAAGGAGAAAACAATCCTTGTAATCTGTATGCTGTCATGTATTTTTATGCTGTTTGTGGTGTTAGTTGGGAAGGAATGAGACATGTTGATGTGTGGACTGATGTGTGGTGTTAGATGTGTGTTGTCTATATGCTATGTGGACTGAATGGTGTGATCAAGTCTTTCCTTTGATGTGTCAAAATATGTATGTATCAGTTGTGCACTTGTGCTATCCAGTTGGAATTAAATTTGTGAATGAGTGGGTGTTAAGAGCAATATGGAATCTGAAAGAAAATCAGCATGCAATGTGTATCAGGTTGTGCAAATTTTGGTGTTTGTTCAGGGAAACAAAATCAAGCGGTGTATGGAAAATCCATTTGTGCAGTGAATGAAACATGTCAATTTCTGCAGCAAATGTCCATGTCAGCAGGAAATGAAACAAATACAAACAGTGTATGAAACCTGCCAATTTCTACAGCAAACCTCATGACAATGCAAAATGTGACTCCATATTTGGCTTCCAGCAGTAACAGATAAGCAAACATTCATTGTCTGACATTCAAATACACATAATAAGTGACATAGCTAGCCTAACAGTCTGGCATGACAACATAAATAATTTGTCTTACATCACTGATAAGAGAGCCAAATAGCTTGGCATCATAGAGATCACATAGCCAAACATTTTGGCATCACAGATTACTTGGCTAAATAGTCTGCCATTACATCACAAAAGAAGTTCAAATATTGCACTAACATTACTGACAATGGCACATTCAAAGCTTCTTTGCTTCCCAGGGCAGAAGAATAAGTGATCCTCCAGCTCTCTTCTTTGGCTTGTTTTTTGTAGGCTCTTGAGCTGAGACAGTGACAGTTGCCTTGCCAGATGTGAGCCTCACAGATGCAGTAGTAGAGCTGTTTGAATGGGGAACTATTGCTTGAAGATCTACTCTAGCAGATCCACCCTGAGCTGTTGAAACCTTGGCCTTTGCAGCAACCCTGACCACTTCCTGGCTATCCATTGCTGCCTGTAGTGAGAAAGTATGGCAATTAGGTAAAGTTAGCGAAAGTGAAAATAGTGAAAAATTGTTGCCATTTACCTTGCTCTTTGATTGGTTGCTCTTGGAATGTTCTGTGGTGCTTGTTGTAGTAAGGCTGACAGCTTTCCTCTTCCTGCTTTGAGCAGAACTGCCTGGTGTGATTGATAACACCATCTGTTGACTTGGTGATGGAAGCTGCTCAGAACTGCCTAGGTTGCTAGAACTTGCACCATGATGCTTTGCACAGGTAGATTTGTTGTGCCCAATTTGCTTGCAGCTAGTGCATCTATTGACAGTACCATACTTGGACATTTTGGTAGGCTTGGGTGGTTCATACATCTCCCTCCTCCTTTTAGTTCTTGGCCTTCCTGGCATCTTTATGTATCCAGGAGCATTGAGTGCTTCTCTATCATCCTCCGGCCAAGCACTCATTCCCTCTACTGGCTGAAGGCAGTGCACATATGTGCTTCTGAAAGCATCCACATAGTAACAAGGTGCTATGTACTCATCTAGCTTGTTGGTTCTATAGTAAATGCAAGATATTGCATGAGGGCATGGTAGTCCTGATAGCTGCCAATACCTACAAGAGCATTCCTTTTTGTCCAAATGTATTGTAAACCTATGGTCATGGTGCTTAACCTCAAAACTATCACCTCCATTGCAAATTGCATGGCAAAAGGCTGACTCAGCTATGTAAACATTTAGTTTTTTCTCAATCCCTGGCATACAACATTTGTCCACTTTGCACCATTTGATTTCTGATCACTAATCCTAACCATGACCTTTCTCCTAATAGTCTCAAGCATTGTGATGATTGGATAGAATCTAGATTCTAAAATCCATTTGTTGAAAGATTCACACATGTTATTGTTTACTGAGTCACAGTTAGAACCTAACCTGAACCAGGCTCTACTCCAATGCTCAGGGTGTGTGTTCAGTATGGCTTGAGCTCAAGCTTGAGTCACCTGAGCAAGTTTTGCCCTAGCAAGATTGAATAACATCCTGCAGGGAGCCTTTGCACACCTCCAGAACTTTTTCTGGAATTGCTTGTCAGGAAAATGCCTCTTCCAATTGGCATAAATGTGCCTAGCACAGTTCCTGTGCTCAGCCTCAGGTAGGGGTGGAAAAAAAGCTCGGGCTCGTGAGCTCAGCTCAGGCTTGGCTCGAGCTCGCTTACCTCGGCTCGGCTTGAATGCCAAACGAGCCAAGCCCAAGCCTCCTTTTCAGCTCGTTTCTAAAACAAGCCAAGCCCGAGCTGGCTCGCGAGCCGCTTGATTTGGCTCATGAGCCTAGGCCATCATATATTTATATGGATGATTTTATTTTGTAGTGGAGTTATTACTTGTTAATATGTAATTTATCGTCTAGATCTTGATGAATTGAATATATAAAGTTATTTTAATTTTACATGTTGATGATTTGTTATTGCTTTTCTTAATGATTACAAATTATATAGCTTCAACGGAAGGCTTGCAAGCTAGCTCAAGCTGGCTCGAGCCAAGAAACGAGCCGAGCCGAGCTCATGTTTTAGCTCGTTTCCCTAACCGAGCGGAGCCAAGCCTAGCCTAGCTTGTTGCGAGCCATTGCAAGCCGGGCCGAGCTAAGGTTAGCTCGGCTCGGCTCGTTTCCACCCCTAGCCTCCAGTGCCCACTTCTCAACAGCATTTAGGATACCCTGCATGGAAATACAAAAAATAAAGGTTCAGTGACATGTGATGGAAATTTACAAGTGAAAAAAGCAGTTTGTAATGATATTATCTTCTGCTGATCTGAAATGAATACCCAGCTTGCCCCTGTCCCCACTTTCAAGTCCCCACAAAGCAAATCAAGAAACCAATCCCATTCCTCATTGTTTTCTTTGGCAACCACTGCCCAAGCAATAGGGTACATTTGGTTGTTAGCATCTCTGCCCATTGCACACAGCAGCTCTCCATTGGTTGCCCTCTTGAAAAAACATCCATCCAGTCCCACAACTTTCCTACAGCCAGCTATGAAACCTTTCTTCAATGCATCCAAGCATATGTAGATTCTCTTAAAGACTGGTGGAACCATGCCAATCTCTCTGTTGATAACCACAGTGCTACCAGGGTTGCTTCTGAGAAGCTCTAGTTGATACCTATACAACTGCTGGTATTGCCCCTTAGTAGCCTCAAACTTTTTCTTTTGCACAAGCCATTTTGCTCTCTTCAACTTAGCCACAGAAGCATCTGCAAACATTTCCTCTTGTACAATAGCTTTCATGTGAGCAAGTAGCCAAGAAGGATTAGCAGCTATGAAGTTTCCATACTTCTCTGCTATTCTAACAGAGGTAACTAGCCTACTATCCCTCCTAGGTGGACAAGCATGCAAATTTTCAAATGTTACTATTTACCAACTGTTGGACCTAGAATTTTTGGATAGCAAACATACCCAGGGACAGTTATGCCAATCACACTTGGCCCTTACCCTTTGCCCATCATCCTTAATAAAGTTAATCACTTTCTTCTCTGCAAGAGCATATTTTGTAATAGCCTTCTTGAATTGCTTCTTACAGTTGAACTTCATCCCTAGTTCAAACTTAGGCACACCTTCACTCTTCTTGTACCTTGGTTCCTTACTTCTCTTAGTCCTCACCTCCCCATCACTACCAATCTCATCTACTGAGTCCTCCTCATCGCTGTTTGCATAAGGGGTTTCATTCCCTGCATCTTCAACACCACCATGCACACTTGGTTGTCCCCTCTCTAGAAAGAAGTCATCCAGGTTCTCTAGCTCAGCAGCCTCTTCATCTTGACCTTCACCTTCACCTTCACCTTCCTCTTGACCTTCTGGTAATGTTTCTCTATCTCAGCAGCCTCTTCATCATCATCTGACTGAGCTTCATCCCCTGGAATATAGTCACTGTCTTCATCACTATCAGAAGGTGGATCGTTAGCTATGGGTTCAGTGTCATATGTTGGCTGATTTGGAATGGGTGAACTGTCTAAAGGTTCATGGCTAGCTTTGGGAGCACTACTAAAAGGTTGATGGCTAGCTAGAGGTGCTGATTCAGATTGGTACAAAACTATCCTCCTATCAGTTTCCTCCTCTGCTATTGCTTTACCCTTGTCAACTTCTTTCCCTTTACTTTACCCTTGTCAACTTCTTTCCCTTTAGATGCATCTACATGTACATCCCCTTTTCCCCCATCTTCTTCACTCTCAACTTCCAATTCCATCTCTACCTCATAATCACTCTCATCATCAGACTTATCACACAAATCCACAATTTTAGGCTCTTCAACATACACATCTGCCACCTCCAATTCTCTAGTACAATCACACATCAATTTGCAAGCCTTATCATCACAAAGAGCCCTTAGACCTGTTTGCAAATCCCTACCAGGAAACAACCAGTGGAGCATTGTCCCTGACAACATATTGCAATGCTCCTTCAGGTGTCCAAATAACTCCGACAAGGAAATCTTATCCCTATCTACATATGACAGAGCCTCAGATCCACCGCAATACTTCTTCTCACTCACATCTAACAGAAAAACCCCATTCATATGAAACCTAACCACGAGAGTGTCCAACACGTCCATCCCCCTCATGCTAAACAACATATAAAACTGATTTAGGGTATATTATAATTGACCTACACATGCATACCATGTCCAAATCGAAACTTTTGCACAGAGGTAAGCCTAAATAACCTCTAATCAACTACATACCTAAATAAAAAACTCCCAACTTACACCAAATCCCAGATAAAAAAGGCATCTCACAATATAAAAAATTTCACTTCCCAAATCCCACTGGTACCATGCAAGCACACACAGTTAACTACGAAAGGTAATACTTGCCAGATTCGGATTCCCGATTGGAGGGGTACTCGCCGATGCAACCTCGAGGTCGCCCAAGGTGGCTGCTGGTCGCCGCGCCTAAGCCGCCCCCATATCCACCTCGAGCTCGAGGTAGTCGACGGCAGAGGCACGCCGGTCACCGCCTCGCTTGCACGACACTCCGCCCGTCCGCCGCAGCCTGCTCCGAATCGCCTTCGTCGCCAGCTGCGTCGCCCTCGCCGATCTAGGGTTTCTAGAGGAGGGAGAAGTGAAGTGAATGCCCCTTCAGTGCGCCACGGGTTGTCCTAACTACCGGGCTGCTGAGTCAGCGACGACGACCGAGGTCAAAGCGCCACGGTGGACAAAACCGCTGCCACGTCGGACAAATCAGGGAGAAATCCTGCCCTGGGACCTCGGGTGACCGGTATTGCATACTTAGGGGACCCCCCATATCTAGTATTGCGGTTGGAGGACATTTTCGTATCTCGGTGACAAGTTCAGGGACCTCCGGTACACTTTTTCCTACTTCTATACTCCCTTTTTTTCCACGCTAGTGACTAGTGTGGGACCGTGGGTTCTACACTCTCTTTTTTTTCACGCATATGCTTCCTAAATTATTAAATGGGGACACGACTACGTAGCACGAAGTCGCTTCGTTGCCTAAACACGCAACTCACTCTTCTCCTAATTAGCATATGTACGAAGGCGCGCCTCTTTCCAAAAAGGGTATCTCGTAGTTACTTCTATTGCAGAGCTAAGTTACTTCTACGATTCAAGTACTTCCTCCGTTTCATATTATGAGACTTATAATATGAAACGGAGGAAGTAATTATTTAAAATGTTTGGATATATTCAATATTAGACTCGTTTTATCGTATATTTTGAGTAGAGCATAATGGTACAAACTAAACTAAAATAACAATGCTAGTGTAGCCAATCTTTAGTTTTGATGATTGGTGGTGTCCTTTGTAGCAATACTGGACGCTATACAGATTCCTCACTTTGATGCCATTGCAATGGAAGCAATCGTGTCTCTCCAACAGCACGAAGACACGGATGGACGGCTATAACATGCGTCGCGCGATAGGAGGAAACCGAGAGCGCTCTTGATTTAACTTTTTCAATTATTAAACATGTGTTTTATGAAAAAGTTTTCTATAGAAATGTTGCTTGAAAAATCATATTAATTTATTTTGAAAAATTTTAAGCATATAATTAATTAATTATGCGCTAATTCACAGTTCCGTTTTATATGTTGAAGGGGAAGGATTCTAACTCCCTTGCTGAACTCAGCCTTTAAAGCCACTCTAAATTTGAATTTTTTAGTTTTTTTATTATAGTTTATTTTTCACCGTTTACTTTTAAATTGCTAAAAGCATATATAAGTCCTATCCATAAAATATTTTTTGTTTGCTGTTTTAAGCCAAACGTTGTGCTTACATTTAGACTCAGCTGGTAATCCTTAGCTAGTTCCCCATGCGAGCATTTTTTTTTTCTTCAGGCCATTCAATTTTTGTTGCATGTTTGTGTTATGCATTTGTTTCAGAATTGAGATAAAAAAATTCAGCAATTTATTTTTTTTTCGCGTTGAGAGAATTTTGATAAAGAAAAAGTGATAGGGCAAAAGGAATTAATGAACCATCCACTGGAATTGTAGGGATAATATATGAACATGTCCCATTGGGGCATTCAACAATCGGCAATGTTCGACAAGACTTGATCCATTTGCGGACTTTTATTCCCAACAAGAAAAGATTAACCAGAATATTCAACAAAAGTAACAACACTGAAACCATCAGATGGTAGCAATTGTACACTTGTATGAGACTCTGTTTCTGCTAGCAGAGGAATTTTACAACGATGCAGGAGATGTCGTCTTTGCTTTTCCGGTTCACGGCCTGCTCCGTTAGATGCTTCGCAGCTGCCTGAGCATCCTTGAAGTCCTTGATTTCATCCACCGCCTCTTGGTTGGACATCACCTGGATATGTATGATCTTGAAATTATAATCGTTGCATATGATAAAAGAACGTCGCTAATGCAACTTAGCAGCTCATTAAGGCTGGGAACCCCTCCTCCCCGGCACGCAAAACGAAGCACGTACTATTGCACAATTAATTATGTATTAACTTTTTTTTTGAAAAATGGATTAATATAATTTTTTAAAACAACTTTCGTATAGAAATTTTTTACAAAAAAACACACCGTTCATGCACGTGGAAAACGAGTGAGGTGAGTTGGGAAAACTAGCATAAAAAGAGTAAAGAACTCAACTAAAACAAAAAAAAAATAATCATGCAATAGTCATAGATGCAGCTTAAGAAAATAGAAAAATCAATGTTCGCAACTCATGAGTCAGGATGTGCTTATGCATGCCAAATTACATACTTCATTCATCCCAAAATATAAGCATTTTTAGAATAGTGCCAAATCAAACTTTTTAAATGTTGACTATTAATAGCAAAATAATGAAAAAGATCAATCATGTAAATTTGATATTGCTAGATTTATCATTAAACAAACTATCATAATATGCAACTCTTTTTATTTAAAACATATTACTTTTATAGACATTGTTGGTCAAAGTAGCATCTCGAAGACCGTGTAGATATCTAAAAATGCTTATATTTTGGGACGGAGGAAGTAGCTGAAATGTAGGAATAAGCACTTTCACCTGTTAGACAAAACTCAACCTCCAGTACCTCATGTTCAAAATTAAATAATGTAGTGCATGCATGTATGCATATTCTGAGATTTGGTGTGTATATAGAATTAAATAAGGTAGGACATGGTCTCCAGTTTGTTGAGCTTAGGTTAGGTATGCATATAGAATGCAAAACAATAAATTTAGGTGTAATCTATCATGGATGGTTGGTATGAGCTTTATAGGCATCACCTTCCATAATCCATCACTTGCAAGAATTAGAAAATCAGTATTCTCGTCTATAGGTTCCTCCACCACATCTGGCTCTGAGCTGAGGTGCTTCTTTAGGCTCCGGTCTCCAAATGCCCTTGCAACCGCAAGCTGACCATCAACACGCGGTACATCTCCTGCAAGTAAAAAATTTTTGGAATTGAAGCTCGATAGATTGCATCTCATATGCTGTGACAGTAACAGCATAGAAGCAGTTAAGAGTAGGGTCTGTGTACGCCACTGCTGGTAATTACTAATGCAATATTGGCATAGGTATGCTTAGTGTTAGGGTGTATCCTGGACCTAGGATCTGATGCAATGTCAACCAATGAAACGGGCTCAAATAGATGGGCAGTATTGAGGGCCACATGGCTAGTATATAGTCATACAAGGACATAAATCCAAATAAGAAAGCGGTGTGGAACTAAACATTAGATACACTAGATTAGCAAACAAAAAAACCTCAGTAAAAAACATCTATAACTTTAAACTGTTAATTACAATGACTAAACCCCCCCCCCCCCCAAAAAAAAAAAAAAAAAAGGAAAAAGAGTTGACAAGAAATGGTCATTTACCTGGTAAGTTTGAAACAAAGCCACCTTTTTTCTCGATTGAATGCCGCTCCTTGTTTGGTTCATGATCAACCGAAAGCTGTTTTGCTACACCACTCTTGCTAATAACTGCTCGTGAATCTCCAACATTTGCAACTACTAGGTTCACAGAATTTTCACTGCTTATTAATATGGCAGTAACAGCAGTGGAGCCTCCTCTGCCCAACTCAGCTGCGCTTTCCAATATTTTTGCATCCGTAAGTTGATATGCATTTCGAATTGCAGCTTGTGGGTTGCTCAAGAATTCTGGCTGAGGTTGAAGGAGTCAATAAATAATCAGCACAGTTGTGAATTCAGTTGACTATCTTCAATTGCATAGACATTATCTATATATTTAGGTCACTCCATAGTTATTCCTAGCATGGTTCTTGCAAGTAGATTGTAGAACAAGCACAGATAACACTTGTAAGCGTAACAGAAGTACAACTCTTCTTACCCTGTTTATAGTTTACCATATGCATTATAGATTGACTTGCTCTTTCTGTGTTCTTGAGGATAAGTATAATACCTAAAAGAAAAAGAGTATGATGCTGGTGGTAAATCGCCACCCCACTAACTCCGCCTTGTTTTTCTTTTCTCAAAATGCTTCCTACATTTCTTTAATATTATGCAATCTTCATTCCATATATTCTAATTCCATTTTTTTAAACCTTCTAAACTCAGAATTTAACACATAAAAGTACATAGCGAATGGGTTATTTTTACTGTAAGTACAGACACTGTCAGATGCTCCTTAAAACGACAAAAAAAATGAATGACACAACTATTTATTGTGAACAGCATTAGAACTTGGATGGTTCATTTTTATCCATAGTAAATCAAAGGACATGTAGCTAGTAAAAATACAATATTGGAACAATTGACGCATGATGACAAAACAATCTTACTATCTGAGCATGTAGGCAATGCAGCAAGTATTGAGGCTAAGCCTATTAACAGGACATTGAATTTGAAATATTACCTGCTTTAAGATATTATCAAAGAGATGTGAGCGCAGGAAGTCTGGAACAGTGTGGCCCAAATGCCCATCAAATATTGCAAACAGCCCCAGATCATGCTCTCCTTCTTGCCTGTACTCTGCCACTAGATAGTCCTCCATCGGATGATTTGATTTTCCCTTCACAAGATGGTAACCATGCTTGACACGCTTGCCTGACAATTTTGTTTTTCCTTTCCCTGTTTCTGGTCCTGACGAACTAAAAGCATCTTTCACCTGTTAAACAAAACATAATCGTTCGTCAAGCATGTTAAGTTGCTAATAGTACAACACTAAGCAAAGCAAATATATAAGCTTGCGGAAAACATCCAGCACAATGGAGCAAAAAAACAGTTTTCGCTTTTTTGACATTGGTTGCATCACAGCAAGAATAAACACAAAGAAGGTGCATAAGGTAGTCTACCAAAATGAATTTAGTCTGGATTTAGTGATGTGTGTATTCTACATTGAGTAGAGTATAACATTTCAAGATAACTTCTAGTTTCCAGGCTGCAAACTCTAAAACTCCCAAGGAACAACGTCAATCAAACGAGTTCTTGAGTTCCAAAAGCTTTCATAAAAAAGAATATCCAAAAAAATCTAAGCATAAAATAAAATTCATGCTTAACCGGCAAAAGCCGGAGATCGTGTTCTTGAAGTTTTATGGTGAAATGGACCAGATTCCCATAACCAACATATTGAAATGCTTGTCTCTCTACTGGTCTAGACGAGTTATGTTTTGTTTCCTCAGTAGTTATTTTCTCCACTGATACATGTTTCCTGCTTCTGCTAGTTGGAACGAGAAACATGATAACTCCAAGAATCTAACGTCAACACGGAGTTTCATGGCATCGGGACTCATTATGTTTATAGAACCACAAACCATTGGATTGTCGTAATTAAGCAACAGATTTGGCCCAAAATAAATAAATAGACACCATAGCCTAGCATCATTCCAAGATTTTTAAGACATGTTCAGACTTCTAGCCTTCGCCATTTCAAGATCCCCTCAAGCTAATATGAAAAGGAAAAGATTCGACACAACGGTGCACCTAAATATTACCCCAAAAATAGCACAGGAATAGCAAAAAAAAGAAAAAAAAAACAATAAACATGAAAGGGAAATGGAGGCCAAAGGAAGAACAAACAAGAATCCCCATCCTCCAGTCCTCCATTACTCAGTACCTTGTCCTTCATCTTGTGGTAGATTTCCTTGCCAGCCATTGTTTCCCTCTTACAAAACCTCCAATTCCGACTTCTTTAGCCTCAAATTCAACAAGCACCAACCCGGACAGCAGCAGCAGCAGAAAGATGGTCCCTTTCTTGAAAATTCAGAGCCCTCCCTCCCCCTTCTGCACCTCTCTGCACCACAACCAAACTTCCCTTTCTTGGATCAGTCTGAAGCAATCAGCAGTAGTTGTAGGCTTATAATTGAGGGAAGGGGGTTGGTGGGGAGTGGGGCTTGATTGGGTTTGGATGGAGCTGCTTTTGGGAAGAAGATTGGGGGGGAACAATGAGGCTCGAGGAAGGAAGGAAGGAAGGAGAAAGGGGGACTGGATCTTGGATAGAATCGGTTGACCTGAGAAAGGGGAGATAGGGACAAGGACTGGTCAAGTAGGGACAAGTGAGAAAAAGGAAAAACAAAAGTTTTTTTTTCTGTTTTTCTTTTTCTATTCAGGATGGATTTTTCTTTTCATATATCAACTGTGGACAGAGATGCGACAGAACTGACAGATGACCCTGTGAAATTTTCCATCTGAAAATTTGAAGTTTCACGAGAATAACTAAAATCCAGAGTAATTGAATTATGTTTTAATAGCTAGTATTGCCTATTTTCTTATTTCTTTTTTTTCAGAAAGAGAAAGCTTTACTGATGAGAATAAAGTTATTACAATCGTTGAGAACAAGGCCTTGAATGCAGGTGGGAATATGCTCCCACCATAGTGCACAATGCTTCGTTCTACTAGTCAGCTGCACTAACTTATGAGTACCATATTGCAACCTCTTTCGACATGACGATATTTCACCTCTGCTAGCAACTCCTTTGTACTTTGCACATCGGCGATAATGTGGTACCATTGGGATCGGTTCTCTTGGTATGGCTTTAGTGCATTAACTACAAACAAACAATCAGTCTATTTTCTTATTTCGAGTTTTTATGCTCTCTTCCCCGCTCTCTGGTCATTATACTTGATGTTCATGTAAGATTTGGATAATTTTTTAAATCTCAACCATCTGAAACGCTTAATTTTCAAAATTAAAAGAGGTGCACTTAAATTACCTCAAAAATATTACCATAATATCATAATTCTTTTCCATCTGAAATTTGAGGTTTCATGAGAATAACTAAATAAATCTAGAGTAATTGAATTACTTCATCCGTTTCACAATATAAGTCATTCTAGCATTTCCCACATTCATATTGATGTTAATGAATCTAGACATATATATCTATAGCTACTATTGTCTATTTTCTTATTTCAGATCTTTATACTTTCTCTCCGCTCTCTAGTCATTATATTTGATTATTGGGCAAATTTTTAAATCTCAACCATTTGAAACACTTAATTTTAGAAAGTAAAAAAGTGCACTTAAATTTACCTAAAATATTATTCATAAATTTATTAGATTTTGTAAAAACTTATTTTGAAATTTCAAAAGTTTGACTAAAGTGTCGAATATTTATGACCGTATGTTATTAAAGCAGTTCGATGATAAATCTAATGATACAAATCTATAGTAAAAAAAAATATGAACCGTCGAACTTTTTCATTGTTTGCTCGTTGCCTTACCGGTCTTTTCGAATTTGAGTTGTAGAACTTAATTTATAATTGATCATGGGTTGTTTCATTATTTTCTTTTTTAAGCCCTCTTAAAATTACTTTCTTGGATGATTTCTCATATAAGAACTAGTTCTCGCCCCTAGTTCTCATGTATCAGAAACTTCTATATGTATTAACTATTTAGTACTATTATATTATGGATTTTAAAGAGAAAAACACGTGCACAAAGCATTTCCTCAGAACCTGTTTTTTTCTATCCCACTACTATACACACGAGTACTACCGCAGGACGACGACGGCCCTACTGCGCAATGACGATGACTAGCGCCGGCTGCGTCGCTAGCTCGCTGCCCCAACCCTCCCCTCCCAGATCCAGCCGGAGGGGGGAGGGAGGCGGCGGCAGCCACCCCATACAACGAAGGAGTTCGCCGGCGACGACGACGTGTTTTTTTTTTAAGTTTACATGTTCATTGATGTTAACTTGCTGTAGATTTGAATCCAATGATTTTGTGTTGCAACTTTACAATGTTTGTGATTGGATTTTGTTTCTTGGATGAGATTTGTGAGAATTTGTGGTTTGTGATTTGAAGCCCCTAGGGAGGGGTGGGGTTGGCGGGAAAATTTTTTTTGGCGCTGAGGGTATTTTTACAAGCGGGACTACTGTAGCACCTACAGCGTCTGGGAAGATTCAAACTGCCGCCTGATTTTTACAGGCGGTGCTTTGGTCCACCTATAAAAATTGGGGATTTTTACCGTCGTTTGGATATAGGCGGAAGGTTTTGCCGCCTGTGAAAACATGTTTTGACCGCTGAAAAAACATTTTTTTCTAAGTAGTGTCAGTAGCAAATATTTGCCCTCGTTAAATTACTATTGAAAGCGCAGATAGTATTAAGTCTTGCACTCATGGGTGACAGCTTCACCGGTCACCACTACGCCTACTTTTCCCATAGAACCCATTTTTATTCTTGTTAAAAGGTGGCTAGGCATGCAAAACGTCCATAAGTTAATGAAATGATGGGCAATTTACATCTTAAATAGAAGCCGACGACAACCATGATAGCTAAGGTTAGTTGCCACACACGAGATTCTGGTCGAGCTACTTTATATTAATGGGAAATGCACACAAGCACATCAACACACATGTATATAACAATTACATATATCCGTAAATGTGTGTTTTTTTAACGCATTAGATGGATGGAGGGGGCCATGGATAAATTCGTGAACCCCATTGAAACTTCTACACAAAGTGAACTCATGGTCCCATGTGTTCTTAATTGTGGGGATCAGAATTTGAACCGAAAAGGAAGAAAGATATCCGTGTCACCCACGCACAGGCGGCTCGAAGCGAAATCCTAGCCACCCGCCGCCGTCCCTCCCACCCTCCTCGATGCCTCGCCGCCACCGGAGCTCACCGCCTGGAAAACCGGGCGACAAGCAAGGATGGCGGCGGCGGGGCCAAAACCCGACGACACTCCATCTACAGCGCGGGGCAAGCGACGCAAAGCTCAAGAAGTTGTCGGTGAACTTCGGCATGGGCGGCGTTGGCCTCAGTAGAAGGCCGACGGCTACAGGCCGACAGCGTCGACGGCTGCGGGACGCCTGCGTTGGCGGAAGTAAGAGGCCGGTGCTGGAAGCTACGACAGCGGATGAGAAGGAGGTTGACGCAGCCGACTACAGCGGGCAGATGACGACATTTGGAGTAGGAGGCTAACGTGACGTGGTTGGCGACAAAAGCAAGTTGCGGCCAGCAAAGGCCGATGCGACGCAAGCTTGGTGTGTCCGGCGGTGGCAGGAGGCCGGCATGGTGACGAGGTTGAGAGCAGCGAGGCACAGGCCGGCCAGCGGCAGACTGAGCTGGTACGGTGCATGGCGAGGACAAGGTGGCAGTGATGCGGATGGGCGGCCTGAGGTGACGCTAGCAGTCTAGCTGTGGCAGTGACAACGGTGGCCTTGTGAGGTGTGCGTTGCAGGCCTACCATAAGAAGGCCACTTGTGGCGACGCCACCATAAGAAGGCCTCGTTGGCAGATTAGTGCAGAGAGGAGATCCATTCTTCTCTCTCGCCCTCCAACCTAACCGTGTGGATGGATTTGGAATGTGTCGGATGTCGAGCTTCTACTCGATGGCCAGCTGGCAGCAAGATGCTGGCGCGGTGGCTGTGCGTCGAAGGAGTGTGGTTGGTGGTGTTCTCTATGACCAGCAGAAGATCTTGACACGAGGAAGTAGGAAGATTACAAACGAAAGCCTAGCCTCTTTGAGCTAGCAAGGGCGACGCTTGCGGGCGCCACTTTTCCCCTTAGGGTGTTATTGAGTGATCTCTTTTGCCCCTTGATGGATTCCTCTAGGTGAAATGTCTTGAACCCTAGGATGGACGGTGCTGGCATCTCAGTGTCATATCGTTCTTGAAGTCGTCGTTTGGAAAATCCTTTTCCTTCGAGATGTCGTGTTACTATCTCATTAGTAGTTCATTAGTAGTGGGGTCTGATTGTAAACGTGTGATGTGGTTGCTTTTTTTTTCCAGGCTATAGCCTCCCAAGGCTATATTCTTGTTTTTTTTATTGTTCTATCCATACGAAATGTCGCACTATACCTATATGTGTTGTTTAAGAAAAATTGAACCAAGTTCACATGAATCAACGGTGCTTCCCAAGCTATAATTAACCCAACTAAATTTAAGTTTAATCATCCCTGCAAAAGAAATATTAAGGTACCATGTTAAAACAAAAGAAACATTAAGGTTAATTACCCGGACTGCCTTAAGGCTTAACGTTGAACCAAACGCGGTTTGGACGAAGTGCTATCACCTCCGTCTGATAGTAAGAGGACAAAAAGGCACAAAACGTAAAGGGATATATTTTGTCCGAAAGCATGTGGCTTTTCGAAAGAAAAGTTTGACAAAAACAAAGCGAACTTTTCGCATAGAAAGCTCAAGCGCATGAGCGGATTCACCTATATTTTCAATCCAAAGAACATGTCAAATGCTAGGGATTATAGTATCATTATTTTCTGCTACACATGCATCGATCAATCTTGGAAATGGAGAGAAATACTAGAATTACACGGATGGGATTTGTGTCCAGATCCAGACCACCGGCCTATCCAAATCGTAGTATCTTTGGAACGAGTCTACGCTGCTGAGTGGATTGATTTCGTAAACGAAATCCCCCATTGGTTTTGCGCAAGTCAAGAGTCGTCGGCTCGTCGCCCGTCAGCAGTAGTTGGGGGAAAGCATGTGACAATGTGATTGACGTACTATCAACGAACAGAATCGCGAACCGTATTCTGGGAGAAAATTTAGATGAAATACGGGCATGTGTGATCATGCATCTAAGTTTTTGACCGGTCATTTTTACATGATTCATGATGAGAAGGATGTGAATTTGGTGGACAGGTTTTCACAGGATTCGTCAGATTTATTTGGTCCACATATTTTCTCGGGAGAGTTTTTCAAATGCCCAGATTTCTGCTTCCAGCCGCCGTCCTTAACTCCTTACATATTGTTCAACGTTGATAGAAATCTGAAATGATAAACAAAATGAGTACAACTTCCATATGTCCAAATGAGTAAAACGTTGATACTCCCTCCGTTTCGAAATGTTTGACACCGTTGACTTTTAAGCACATGTATGACCGTTCGTCTTATTCAAAAACTTTTGTGAAATATGTAAAATTATATGCCTACATAAAAATATATTTAACAATGAATCAAATGATAGGAAAAGAATTAATAATTACTTAAATTTTTTGAATAAGACGAACGGTCAAACATGTGCTAAAAAAGTCAACGGCGTTAAACATTTCGAAACGGATAGAGTAGAATGCTAGGTTGTTGACATGAATCAGTTTTTCTTGGTACATATGTTTCTCACGAGAGTTTTTCAAGTGCCGAGATATGAATTAGATTATTCAACATCGACAGAACTCCAGGATAGTTCAGAGATGATAAACAAATAATGAATACAACTTGCATTCGTCGAAACAGACGAGGAGGACACTGACAGGGTGTCATCCTATTGTCGTTCATCGAACAGCACACACACACAGCACACAAACTGAATTTACAATAATGCAGTCAAGCATCAGCAGAACCCTAAAGGAGCATACACACGCCGTCAGCTGTGTTGACTGACTATATAACAGGATTGGATCGGCCTATTTATGTATTGGTCAGAAAGAATCGCTGCGAGAATTGGGGATGATCTTGACGTCAAGAACAGAAGAGAAAACAGCAGCAGCCAGTGGGTAACCGATAGACGACAACAAGATGAGCCGGAGAGTTGGATCATCTGATGAAGGCGTGCCTTCTTGCCCCTCTTTGGTCGACCTGAAGCTGTGGGGACTTCGGCCTCGTCACCTGCTTGGTTGATCTGTGTGCGAAACAACGAGTTCACGTTTGTGAGATGAAACGGAAAGGTCGATGACATTGTAGGCAAAAATCTTGGCCGTTTCTGCTCTTACCTCTGGGGACGAAATGGTCTGTCAAACTTCGGGAGAGGCCGTGCTTGTGGCACCAAGGTCCTCCTGAGCTGCTTCAACGCTTTCTCTTCCTCAATCTTCACATGAAAAGATCACAGCAAGTTAGTTGCCAGAACAGATGAAAATGCATCCAACAATGTAGGGATTTTGAGAAGAAGGCATAAGAAAATAATAACCTTTTGTGCGAATTCATTTTCCTCTCGCAATCTCTTGTAAGTTATTTCCTTTTCCTTCACCTGCACGACAACGAATTGCTCAGTAAATTCAGCCAATTTGGCAGGCTCCTCCAAACCAGATAATAGAACAAGCTTGCTTTGCTGACCATATTGTCAAATTCTGATCTTTGGACCGCCCTTTCATCAACATGTAACTTAAGTGGTTGAACTTCAGTGAGAGGCTTCCTCTCTTTCTCTGGAAGAGGAATGGGATCCCTGCAACAAAATTAACAGTATTAATATGCATCTTATAAGGGAAACCAGGAACTGTTGGGACAAGAGAAACCGTAATGTGAAGGCTTACTCTTTCATTATGGGGTGTGCCTTCACTACTCTCCTCTGGGCCTCTTCCCTCTCCATCCTCTCTCTTTCTTCCATTATCCTCTGTTGCTCCATCTCATGCCTCACCAAACTCTCTAACTGAAAGCCTTCTGGCCTCGTGCATGGTTTTGGTTCAGGCTTCGGTGGTATCTGAAGAGAGAGAAAATGTTAAGGCTAGCAGAATATGAGATGGTCAGCAACCAGGACATGTAATATTCGGTATGTTACTTTGCACGTACCACTGGATAGTCAGTTGTGTAGGGATAAGGATTAGCCTTCGGAATCCTGGCTTTCTCTTCCTGTAATTGCTTTTGCAGCAGTTGTGCAGCTAGCTGCCTCTCTTTCTCATGCCCTCTTTCCTGTAACATGGATAACAAAGTTATTTGCCTGCAACAGATAGGTAAATGCAATGTGTTGGGAAAACAAATAACTTTCATACTGCTTACATCTGTATGTAAATTGAAGGGGTTTGGTATTGTCAATCTGGGCACATCTTTCTTGCTATGATATGAAGATTCTGAGCAAAGAGAGAGCTACAAAATAGAAAAGGACTTAGAAGAAAGGTTTCTGGAAAAAAAATAATGAGCTTACTAGCATGACTTAGAACCCTCACCTTATCAAATAGATCCACAACTGCAGGAGGACCCAAGCGATCATCGGTAGAGAAATGGAATTCCTTGGGGGCTGTTGGTTGAGCCTTTAGATGTGGAAACACACCAATATCACCCTTGCTCTCGAGAATCTGCAAGAAATGATGTTCAGACTGGATGTTTTGAAGCACAATGCAATCAATGTATCAAATGTACAAGCTTCAAGAAGATAAGGAGACCTTTTTGTTCAGTGGCTTTGCCTTGAACTTGGGAGCCTTTTCTAATTCTTCTAGTTCCAATTCCTGAGAACTTTTCACCCTGCAGAAAGATGATGTTAGAGTAATCGAAAATAATCAATAACATAAAATGGCTTGTTTTCTGAATGATGCAAGTGGCAAAGGGAAACCTTGGTGGTCTAGCTCGTAATGCTGTCTCAAGTTGGGGTGGTTTTGGCGCTGTCAAGGTCAGTGGCTTACTGCTCTGACTCTGCAAGATTTGATTAAACTTTCAGTAATGCCAAGAATTTTAATTTTTAGGAGACTAATAAGAAGAAGAATTTACATACTGATATTAGCAACCAGGTTAAGTGAAGGGAGCTTACCCTGATAGTCCCCACGGAAGAAGCTTCGGAACAGGTGTCTGCATGTCGTGTAGCTCTCTCCATCGTTTTAAGATGAAACTCCTGTAGGTGTTGGAAAGGAATAACTGAATCAGCCAAACAAAGCTGTGGAGCTCATAAATTTCTGAATCAGCCAAACAAGACGTACATTAAATTCAGGAAGCTGTGGAGCTTTCCTTGGAAGAGGAGGAAATGAAGGGGCCTCCGCAATCTGAAAGGAGAAGCAAACAAATAGTTAGTCTTCAGATCCTGGATTGAGCAGTTAGTATAATCAAAACCAAAGCAAACAAATTTCTCACTTTTTTGTTAAACGGCCGTGCTCTGAACTTCGGAATTTTGGCTAGCATCTCCTCCTCTAGCTCAGCAGAGCTTTTCACTCTGACAGCACGGACCCTGTGGGAGGTCTGGAACTCAGGTTCCTTTGGCCTTGTTAGCATCAGCTTTGTTCTTCTTTGTAATGCGGTTGCTGCATCCTCCTGCATTGTGCACAAATTGCAATATGTCAAAATTCTTAGTACTAATAATGATTTCGTCGTCAACGGTTCAGATGTAATAACTGTGCAATATTTGATATGCAGATATCAGTATCACAAAAAGGACATCGGTCTTTGTATGGAACCAAATACCCACAACAAGACTGAGAAGACATGTATATTAATAAAATTGGAGAAATGCACACAATTTAAAATTAATAATAAAGGGAACATGAGTGCTAACATGAGAAAGCGATCTGTTGTGAGGGATGGCCAACTCTCTAGTCCCAGACTCGAACTTCTTTACCATCTCTGCTGCCGATATATAGTGAGTCACTTCCTGCACATGGCAGAAACAAAAGTTGCTAAGTGCCAAGCTCACAATAACAAAATCACATTATACTTGCATTCTCACAAGAAACATTACAATTAAGTCTATCATTTAAGAGTCAGAAGAGCAACTTGGGAGCTACCTTGAGAGAGTGTGAATCGTCACGGTGCTTCCTCATGGCCGACAGGCTCATCTCGGTGCTTCCTGCTAGACCACCTCCTCTCCCCTTGTGAGGCAGGGTCCTTGTCTTCACGTTCAGTATCTAACCACGACGGCAAACACAATGTTTCTCAGAAATCTCGCGCAACGCAAACACATGTATTTGAAGTGCCATCTTTAATCTCATCCCAGTATTACCTGTCTTGTCCTCCCATCATCAAGCTTCTGTCTCTTGACAGCTTGATTTTCTTGTGCGATTTCATTCGCAGCAGTAGCGGCCTTCCCAGCCAGCAACTCACGAGGGCATCTGAAAAACCAACAATTCAGACATTAGTAAGAAAATAATCTCCAGATTAATATTTTTTTTATGAGTGAGCATGACTCTTACTTGATCACACTCCTCTTGACGCTCATCGACTGCTTCAAAGCAGATGGATGTGCCCTTGAGCCAGTCAAGGGTGCAAGACCTCTGGAGGAGTTCGTTGCCTGCACCTTCGGAGTGAAGGCTTCTGTCTTCACTGTCAGCTTGGGACAGGTAGGCACCGTAGTGACAGCTTTGACGGGTGGAGGCCTCTGAATCTTCGGTGTGCTAGAAGCAACATCTGCTGCTAAAGCCATGCAACATTGATATCAAAATCCAGGGATCAGAGTTCTTCCCCACTGCCATTGCTCATATATAACTAGCAACTTACATTTTGCATTGGAAGGGACAAACTCGAAGGATTTTGGCGATTCCTTCTCATCCTCCTCTGCTGGTGGCGACTCCAACATTGCATCACTGCCCAAAACAACCAAATTAGTCATTCACATGCCAAAACCAGCAAGAAACGGAATGAACCAACAAATTGAGGTCTTGAAATGCACCTTTCTTGGTGCTTATGATCGCCGTCAGTGACACAATTTTCACTGGGATTTGCTTCATGGACCTGAAGAATTCAGGATGTGAGCTGCTAGAAACCCAACACTAGTACTTACTGAAACTGAGAACATAGAAAACATGAAAACATCAAGAAATCACGTACAAGTTTGATGGAGCCGTCCTTATTCTGTTGCACATTCCTGAACATCCAAAAGTGAAGATGAAAAACACACGAGAAATCGATTAACTTCATCAGATCACAACGAATCATCATAAACAAATTCTTTAGTTCTCCAACTCTTACCCATCAGAATTCTGCGAGGGATTGGCGGCGCTTCCTGCTGCCTCCTCCACTGCTACCTCCTATCATGACGAACGCAGAGGCCAACGGACAATAAGAAGGGGGGAGATTTACAGAAATTAGGGCAAAATTGTGGGGTTATTCCCGCAGCTTTCTGCTTCGTACCTTCGGAATCGGCTCCGCGTCGGTGAAGTCGCAGAGGCTCTCGATCTTGACCTCCGCCCTCGACTCCTTGATCCTCGGAGCGAACGCTGCAAGCAGGTAAAAGAAGAAGAGCCCTAATCAGCGCAAAAAAAAGCAAAACACGGGAGAGGGGGGGGGGGGGGGGATGATCGAGGCGGCGGGGTGGGGATTGGGGAGCGTACGGGAAGGGGCGTGGCTGGCGGAGGCCTCGAACCAGCGCTCGGCGGCGCGGATTTCCTCCTCCGTCTCGTCGCAGACGAAGTCGAAGAACTTGGGCGCGCAGAACTCGTAGCCCTCGTCCACCTGTAACTGCGGCGGCGGCGCCGCCGCCTCCGGGTTCGCGTCCGGCGCCATCGGTGCTTGGCTGGATAGCGGGCGAGGCTTAGGGTTTCTCTCTCCCTCTCTCTCTCTCTCTCTCTCTCTCAAGTGCGTGGTGGTGGCGTCGAGCGGAAGAGGAGGAGAAGAAGGTGGTGGTGCTTGGATCGGGGGAAGAGGAGACGAACGTTGGGGGGATAGAGGGGGAGGTGGCTCTAACGGTCGGGAGAGTTTTAAACTGTTTAACAAAGGGAGGTGTGCGGCGCTTGTGTGTGAACGGGTCGGCGGCTCGGAGCCGGCGCGGGGTCGCAACGGCTATTTTTGTGGGGTGTGACTGACATGCTAGGCCTAGGGAGATTAGTGCCACTGTGGGGGAGAGGCGAGTCTTACTAATTACTACTCCTACCTGTCATGTTCTACATTATCTCAAACTGGAGTCAGCTCACATTCTCATTTCGGTAAAAACATTCTCAATCAAATCAAATATTATTCTTATAGCTGAGAAGAAGAATCTTAAGTTTGGTCTGTTTAAATAAATTATCTCCTCTTCGTCCTAATATAAGTGCGGCCTAACATAAATGTGACATTCAAAGACAACGAATGTGCCATATATCTACTTAATTGTACAAAAATACATTAGATTCATCTTTCTATCTCTTCTATATGATAAAAGTTTTACATTGGAGAATAAAAATCTTACATGCCTTATATTTTAGGAGGGAGTAACAAGTTAAATTGGAAAAAGTTTAAATAATTTCTTTTTGGAGGAATAATAGTTTTCAAAGCGTGACACAAATATTCCGGTTCTTGCCAGCCTGTTGCCTATTAAACAGGGCCGAACAGATATAGGAGGCCAGATTAATTCATAAATTCTCGGGCATCAGAAAATGGAAAAAAATTGATGTGTTATTAATGTTCCTCAGGTGATATACAGGTACAGTGGGTGCAAAGTTACATTATAAAATGGGTAGAAAATGTGTTATTCACCGCGAACACAAACAAATGAAACCGGTAGCAGCACAAGCTGCTGAGAACAGCTAGCAACAAAGAGATTTCTAACCATAGCGTTATGTACACTCAAAATTAATTATACATTGAATCATGACGGGTTTTTTTTTTTTTTGTATTGTCTTCAGACGGAGTTAAGATCTTGGGAAACTTGGTTTTGCCACCTGCACCAATGGCATCAACTCACTCTTTGTTGTGGGAAAGCAATAATATGAAAAGTAAAGGGAAACAATTTCTCTAAACAAACCTTGTAAGAAGGAACCTCGCCAAAGGGCTTACGGTAGGGGCAGCCAAGGAAGGTGTATTAGCCATTTTCTTGTTACTTGGAGGTTCAGAGGGAGGTTCAGATTTTTTTGCGAAAACTGATGTCGCCGTCTCTTGAAGACTTTGCAGCGAGGACTCCTTCGAGCTGCAAACAAGGAGGTATCATGAGCTACAAGCTGAGCACAGAGGTAAGGTAAGCAGAGGAGAGCACAGGGGTAAGGTAAGCAGAGGAGCGCATAAGAGAGAACACAAGTGAAACTCAGACCTCCCTAGCCGATGGAGCATTCTGCCAATCAGCACCTCACAAGATCCAGGTAGCTCTTTTTCGAGATGCATCAAGGAATCAAGGAATGTATGAACAACTGGTCCGTTAAACTTGTCACCAGTAGCCTGCAGCATGTCATCAATACAGTGAAGAGTTTGGCATGTCTCGAGTTGTACAAAGATCAAACTGATAAAATGTGGTGATGACACAACTCATTCGAGATTGGATTATCCAATATTAAGGTTAAGGCTTCATTCGTTTCAGAATGTTGGCTGAAACTTTCCCCCGTTCACTGTGCGCATGCTTCTCAAATTGCTAAATGAAGTATATAGAAGTTTTTCTTTAAAAAAATCATATTAATCCATTTTTCAAGTTTGAAATAATTAATGCTCAATTAATCATGTGCTAATGGTTTATCTCGTTTTACATGCAGCTGAGTAGCTAAGCACAAATGTCCTTCAAATTCAGCCTAATTCTTATAAAAAAATGTTAAGAGCGTAAATAAATGTGTTTTTGGGCTTATAAAGAATTTTCAAGAAACAAATGTATAATGAGTAGTGTCAATGTAGCAACTAATAGCAAACACAGTAGATTGAAAAGGGAATGAGTTAAATATACTGTACCTCTTTTAGAGAAGGAATTATCAATGACGAGAGTGCAGGTGAAGATACAGAACCAGAAGCTTGAGGAGCTGATTGTCCATCATGTATCTGGCGTGGTTTGCGACCTTTTTCCATGTCAGCATTCTCACTAGGATAAAAAAAAAAGAATCTGTTAAGAAGCGTTACAAGTAATGGACAGAAAAGTTTCCCGAGTACAAAACAAAACTAAAACCAAACTAGCAATACCTTGGGGCATCATGACTGTTTACTGCCGAAATTCTGGGTTCATGTGATTCCTTTTCATGTTTGCTGATAACATGTCTTTCACGAGCATTACCCTTTTTAAACGCAGCCTGGAGAGCAGCCTTTGCCTGCATTAATTACCCAAATATATGAATAAGTATCAACCATTAACCACAATTGAGAAATTTGCCAACAACATTCATGTGCATCACCTCTGCAAGGTTAGTTGCACTGTCCTCCAGTGAAGCATTTGGTGACTTTTCTTGGATTCCCAGTCTCGACCTTGAAGATCGTGGAGTTTCTGGTTCTTCAATTTGATTCCGAACGACTGTCCCACTGATAGACGTGTCTTCATACGAGGAGAATCTACTGGGAGGCTAATAAATAAGATGTATCAGACGTTGTTGCTTACTCCCTCTGATTCCAATATTAAGTAGTTTTAGACTTATGCCAAGAATGAAGGAAACAGCACAGATGACATTATTGCCCTTCATTTACATTACATTGAAAAGACTAGTCATTTATTTGTGAGTACCATTTATTTAGCATCTGTAAATAAAGAATCTATATAACTGAAAATGTTAGTAGTTGTGGTGTCCATTCCCACACCACCCCTACCACTAACATCTGAGCACTACAACAAGTCCTCCCCCATTTCACTATTAGCTTCCCCTATGTTTCAAAATCCTACTTGTTCAATAAGAAAAATAATAGTATTACTTGGACTAAATAAGTGCTTATAATTGATTTAATAAGCTAGAAACTCAATTTGTTTTCTGTTGCAACGCATGGCCTCTAGGCTAGTAAAAGATGAAAAAGTGCTTAAAAGTACCAAAACAACATACATTTAGAAAAGAATTGTGAAGGCTAAAATGACCTATATTCGGAATCGGATTGGGAGGACATACTTATCTGTCTTGTTTTGGGGGAAAACTATGACATTCATATTAGGAATCTAAAACACACCTTGGAACTGTGGTTAGTAGCTGCAGGGTACACCTGAGATGCTCTTGGCGAGCGCAGTACAACAGTTCCAGACCCACTTATAGATTGGTCATTCTGGAAGATAACCATTAGTTAGAAACAACACTAACAATTAGACAAATAGCATATCTAAAAAAGGTCTTACATCTTCTGTAGAATTCTCTAGTCTTCCATATTCACTTTGTGCATCTCTCTGCGACGGGTTTGTTGAGATCGACTCTTCAGACCCCGTCCATGATGTTCTCCATTGATTTTCTCGATCAGCTGTACGTTTTGGTGTGTTTGGACTATGAGAAGCATCGGATCTACTATCCTTGGTGGAGGTGACTTGTGATGGCTTTAAACCACCTCGAACAGTTCCTGTGCCCTCTGATCTGTCTGGAAGATTCCAGCCAGCAGCTTTCCTAACAGTTCCTTGACTAAAATAGAATCCCAAAAAAATAATAATAATAAGGCACAGGAAGACAAACACGATAACGCTTACAAGTTATTTTCTAAATTCACCTTGAAGGAGAGACTACATCCCTTGTAGCCCTCTCAACCTTGATAGTACCAGTACCATCATCTTCTTCAACATGTGTTCGACCATTTTGTGTGGCATCCGCACTGCTTTTTACTGGAAACTTCGGTCGCTCTCTGCCAATAACAGCAATTGAGGAACAAGGGAATCAGATAGGTGTTGAGATGTCTCAATTATCAGCAAAAGACTGCTTTTAACTCTTCTCTCTGTTATGAACAGAAGTACTATACCACATACCTTATTCTATCCAGAAGCTTTGGAGATTTTCTAGCATTTCTTACAAAGCGGTGCTTAAGAAGATCCTTGGCACTTAGCCTCTGTGAGAAAGTTATAAAGGGAAGGCGTTAAGGGCAAGGACTTAAAACACAATTTTTTGCAGGTTAGACATCAATAATTATCAAATGAGATTGATAAAAAAAGCATAAAGCATTAAAATTTCCCCCAAACATTACAATATACCAAATTTGTTGGAAAAACGGGCATATGATGTTTTGTCCACAATAGCATGTTAAATATCCAGAAAGCTGTTGTACTGTCCCTGATACTCATTCTGTACAACATATCATAAGATTTTCTTTCTGTTCCCCTTCTAGTCACAAATCATGATCTCAACTATGACAGGTGGAAGTCCAAATTTAATTTAGTATCAAAAGGAAAACATCGATACTGTGTATGTTTCACTGTAATCAAGTCCTACGACTAGTCCTAAAGTCAGTCAGGGAGCACGACTTGACTTATGGGCAGAAGATGCAATGCAGTGGAGCAAAGGCAGCAACGGTAAGGCAAATCAGGTAACAGTTGGCATCAACATTCTTGTTTTCATGAATATCTTTGGGAAACAAGAGCAAATGACGTGATTAATGGAACAGGTAGAAGCATGAAAGAAGAATATTACCTCTGCTGGATTCTTCTTTAAACATAGTGACACAAACTCCTTCATCGGTTTAGAGAAATGCTCATCAAGCTGCATGTTTTAAAAATTAATATACTATATTCTAGTGGATCAAAGCAAATGCTTTGCGTATATTGCAATTAAGCATTAAAGAACAGGGATTGAAGATTAACCAAGTGACCTGAGGAGGATTTTCACGAGGTATCATGAAAAGAACTCTCATGGGATGGATATCTGCCAAAGGGGGTTCACCTTTTGCCATTTCAATAGCAGTTATACCTAACGACCAGATATCTGCCTGCATCAGGACACAGACTTGGGTAAAAAGTTCAGTAAGCGGCAAACTGTTTAAAGAAAAACGCACAGCTACCTTTTCATTGTACCCGTCAGAGTTTTGAATAACCTCAGGTGCCATCCAAAAGGGAGTTCCAACAAATGTCTACACAATTCAAAATTAAAAGCCATTAGCAATATTACCTTCCAAAAGCAAAGGTTTGTCCTTGAGCTAAAAACACTACCGAATGATACTAGCAGAACAGGGAGCTTCCATCTTAATTAATACTGATAAGTGCTTATGGCTGTATAATTCAAATTTTGAATTGCGCTAAAGCATAAATAATAATCTTGTGATATGCTTGATTAGATTTATCACCCTCCAAAAGTTTTCCATTTGAGTACAAGTAACGTATGCATATAGCCAAAATATGATTGTAGATGAGTCACTAGGTTCCTGGTGCACATATACAGCAATATCGAGTAACTTGACATTGAAGAATCATGGTTAAGATCGCACCTTTCTCCTTGACATTGTTTTAGTCAGCTGCGCAGAAACACCAAAGTCTGCAACCTATGGAATAAAAATATAAACGTTTGCATAGATATTGTAAGCTAAGAATTAATAACAGAACTCAGGACCATCCTGACAATGGAACATAAAATCATTGAGAAATCGTAGAAAGGTTATACCTTCACATCTCCACTTTCAGTCAGGAGGATATTTGCCGCTGCAAAATATCACAGAATGTGTATATTAGAATGTGTGGTATACTTCACAGGTTCACATTAGTAAAATAGGAAAGAAAATAAATGAGTCAAAGATCATCAATATATCAGGACTAATCAGTAGTCACACAATAGTGGGGTCATTCGTTTATGTTCAATCAAATGCTATGAAAATACTAGCATCAAATGTATTGGTATGTAGTGAAGAACAATTTAAATGTGCAACCCATACAACTGCCTGCTAACTCTCCATTATCTTTTCATACAGACTCTAATGGTAGACCTATTTGACCCTATTTGACAGTGATCTTCCACATCATTGTACCTGTGGAAGTGTGGAAAGGCATTGCAGACTTTCCAGCACTCAATCTTATGTTTAAGATTATGCAAGGTTTGCTGGGGTTTTGTTCTCCCTCCATATCCACCAGCAACACTAAACTTTTCAATTCATCTAGCGCCAATACTAATGCAATGGCGAATGAAGGTTTTCACCAGCCCTTACATCTTAATCTGCCAGATTTTAATTAAACAACAGCAAATATCTAATTGTTCTGTGTATCTGAGGATTCCCAAGTTAGTGAAAAAGAAACTTCACTTTAATAAAAAAACAGTGAGTGACGATTTATCTTGATAGAAAATAATAGGTGTAAGTATGCAACGTAACAATAGTGGATGGGGTGAGAAAGAGGTGTCGCCTCTTGAACCACATCCTACTAAACCATCCAACTTAAAGATGGGATAAATCAAGAATAATAGTATAATACTAGTAACATGATATAATTGACCTTTATCAACATCTTTTGAGTTCTGACAATAAAGATAAATGTGCAATTGGTATTAACGCATTAGTTCTCAAAGAAAGGAGTGTTAGCCCTGTCCAGAAAGCCTCCTTTATAATGGTTTTGTGGATATTGTACTTGGTGGACAGGACAGTAGATATGAGGGTTATCTGGCCCGTAGTTATTAGGAACACAGCACAACCAACCAGGGGTTGAGGTACTGCAGTCAGAATATACCAGTATGATAACAAATGCTGTACAAAGGGAGGTATCGACTGTAGAGTTCTTCAGGACATGTTACATGGCCCCAATTTTTCCAGTTTGATGACCCAAATGCTTTATTAAATGCTCATATTCAATATAAATCCAGCAATAAAAAGGGAAAGGGAGAGAAATAATCAAGACCTTTAATGTCACGGTGAATCTTTCCTTCTGAATGAAGATATTCAACTGCATGTAACAAGTCCCTCAGAATGCATGCAATAGACAATTCATCTAGAGGAGGGCCAGTTTGGAGCTACAGATGAAAACAGAAATCATACCAACTTCAAATTTTGAACCAATTGAATGATTCTTGAAACTGAAATGATTTATTAACTTGTATGTAGATAATATAAGATTTTGCCGTGTCAAATAAAATATAAAAAATAAACACATACTAGGTCAGCGACAGAACCACCAGCCATATATTCCATTACTATCCACAGTTTCGTTTGATGAAGATATGAGCCATAATAGTCAGTTATATATGGACAACGGCATTGTGACAAAACAGATATCTCCTGCAACATGAAATTAATCCTATTAGGAATTAGGAAATAAATTATCCACATTCAATTTGATCTCATCATATCCTGTAATTGATACAGCGTATAAGGCGAAAGAACAACCTTTTGGATGTCTTCAATGTCATCCTCACTGCATAGAATTAAAGGACATATAAGTAACTAATATAAAATTCTGGTAGTGTAGAAAACTATATCAAAAGAACCAGGCAAATCTAAAAGAGCAAACAGAATACACCACTTTGTTACTGGTACAAGAAATATATTAGCACCAGTACACAATACACCTTTTCTTCTTGCAATAAGCCAATAAAAAAAGGATATCATGATTGCAAATGGCAAGAAACATGTTGGCTTATATGCCATAAAACCTGATATAATATGGTAAATAAGGAGTCAGAGGGAACTTCAGTGAAGAGACTCACGCTTCTTCTAAATCGATAACTTTTATTGCAACTTCCTTATGCAGTTCCTTGTCAAACCTATAGAATAAATGACAAGAAAACATAAAGTAAGAACTGAACTTTACTGTCACAGAAAAAGAGGTTAGATTAGAAGAAAGGTCATGGAGAAAATATAAGGTAAATCTTTAATCTTTAAAAAAGCCATGCACAAAATGAGGCATGAGTTAGAGCATCATCATCACATTCACTCCTGATCGTTGGATTCGAACACAACAATTGGGAGTGCAGAAAGAAATGTACTCAACAAATCCTATGTAACGACTATAAAAATATGTCAGTAAATCAAACATCCTATAAGCTAGTACTTACTATAAAAACGAGAAAACTAAAGTTCCAAGTATATTGTGTGATTGAAACTTTCCACGCTAAATTGCACAAACAAATTACATCAGCAAGGCATGGAATTGATCCCGGTATCAACTGATATGTGGAAGAGATAAAGATTTAAGTGCATCTCAGATGTAACCCTCTATGTGTGCACTGTGGTACCAACACAAGTTTCTTACTTTGAGATGCTTACAACTCAGGAAAGAGATTTTTTTTTTAGTTCGTCCCATACCAGATTTATGTACTTAAATTAAATAGCATATAAACTTGGCCACATACCTATCTTAGCCCAAGCATCATGCGAATAACAAATTTTTCAGGATAATCCATATGATATTTGGCATAAGTATCATGGAGATCTGTGTCTCAAACAATAATAATCAGTGTTGTATAAGTCGGAATACTGGTGTCGAACGGGCAAGGTACCACTAAGCAATTAGTCATAATACAGATAATTATTCGGAATTATACCGAAATTTAACATTCATCTATACTCCTTTAAAAGAAGAGGAGTGGTGGTGGCAGTGAATATGCCACCCCATCTACTCCGATTGTAAATTTTGCAAATTACCCCCTTGAATACCCCTTGGACTTCTTAATATTAGAAAAATCAAATCTAAACGGATAGTCACATATAAAATCAAATTAACGTCAGTATTCCCTCAGCAAAAAGTTGGGTAGCACATTTCATAGAAAATATATATTTATTTTAGGGAAAATTATAGTTTATTTTATTTTATTTATAGCAAAGCACAGGTATTTATCTAGTACAAATAAAAATATATATGTGCCCAGTTGTTCATTTTTGGAGATATTTAAAAACATTGTGTTGAACTATACATTTGTACGGTGACAAATCAAATAAGGAAATATCATCTTTAATATGTAACTAATGATGATTTCAGTAGGTAGACATGTGGATCATACATTAGCTTTGCAACCTTCTCAACTGCAAAATTCATAAACAAGTGTCTGCTACACATCATGCTATCATCGCATACTAGCATACAAAGTGGAAACTCAAAAGCAGCACCATATACCTGAAACAAAGTGCAAACTAGACATGGAAACAACGTATCTGCAAGCATGAACTTAATTGGGCCAACTGCAAGCTATGGGCACATGCAAACTAGAGAAGATTTGTTGGTATTAACACAAGATTGAGCAGCTCAATCAGATAATTAACCATTAATTGACCAATTAATCGGTCCAGCCGGCCGTTTTAACGTTTGTATAGCAAAAAACCATACCCAGTTACATGTATGTGATACTTTCCTTTCCGTGTACATATAAACGGATGATTATACAGCCGGATCATAATAACACATAGTCATGATACAGATTAGTATACCTAAGCTATCTAGTCTAGTTCCTCGTTACTAATAAGATTCTGACCAGTTTTACCACCAGAAAATACAAACTTTCCACGAGGCTGGAAAAAAAAAACAAGTTCCGGTCAAGTGGAAGGAACTACCGTAGCATATTCCCTACGCGGACATCTTTTTGCACCAGATATAAACCACAAAATCAAGGTATAGAACTCATGGCACGAACCCTGCCACTCAGCTAACACGGAGAAATTAAAACAGATTTATCTCATTTAGGCACTAAACTAGCATTTCTTTTGTTTCCCTGCCACACACTCGAACCGCATACCTTTCCTCGCAGATCCTGATCGAACAACCAATGGCACCTAACTAGCCGCGACACCCAAATTCCCCCCCCCCCCCAATGAAATGCGGAGAAATGCAGAATGCTACACCGTCTCGAAGCACCCCAAGGCTCGAAACGCCCAATGCCGCTCGCCCCGAGAGCGAAACAAGACGCCACCATCGCCCCTCCCCACCTCCTCCCCCCAACACACATCATCGTCCCGAAATCCGCGAGCGTGAAACACGAGAGAGAGAGGGAGAGGAAGGTAAATCCGCGAACCAACCCTTTGTAGACGTCGCCGAAGGAGCCGCGGCCGATGAGGTCGCGGCCGCTGAACCGCGCCTCGATGGCGGCGGCCATGGACGCGGAGTCCGACATCCTAAGATCTGCACCCCCGCCGCCGTCGCCGCCTCCTCCCGCCGGGGCTAGGGTTTTGGGGGGGCGGAAGGCGGAGGAGGAGGAGGAGATCGAGGGATTCGGCGTCCTCGTCGGCGGCGGTTGGCGCTAGGGCTTGGATTGGATTCGGGGAGGGTGGTGGTGGCGTGGAGCTCGCGGGTTACGCGCTACTCTCTCCGCCCCATTTCCGTCTCGCGTCGCGCTTGGTTTGCTGTTGTTTGTTCATCTGGGCGGCTGGACGGAGGAGGGGGGGGGGGGGGGGGGGGGGGAGCGGGTGCAGGTGGTGGGGGCCGCGTGGGAGATCTGGAAGACTGGAAGGGGGTGGGCCACGGGGATCGGGGGCAGGGAGGGAGGCACTGGGGAGTAGGGACGGCCTAATGTTATGCGGGACTCCTTGTGGCAAATGAAATGGGCTCCTCCCATGTTGATTTTGGGTAAGGTAATTTTACAGCTGTTTCACTCCCTTATCTAATGTTTTCATTTTCATTTAAAAACATATATGTTTGCTAATTTTACATATTTGGAATATCCTATGTCCTCTTTTCTTCAACTTCGGTTTCCCACTTCCACCGCTTAAAGCTTGATGGATAAAGTGGCGGTCTCTCCTAATTATGTTTGTCCATCATGCCTACTAGCAACTCAGCAATAAAATGCGTCAAAAAAGAAGGAAGTCAAACTCATGAGCCACAAGAGCATAGGTGAAGATAAATGGAGCTCGAGCTTGAGATGGCACTCTAGGCAATGCAAATAGAGATCGAGCTCAGGGTCGTATCGATGTCATTAATCTTAGTGCATGGAGCGGATTTGGAGGACAGATGAGTAGAAATGTAAGATGGCAATGACAAGCTCATGAAGAAGCATGAGCAATGTGGTGCAACCATCTCTAACTCCAACTAAACAGATATGGGTGGGTGGATAGCGCCGATGTCTCATGTGGAGGCGAGTAGGATGGCAGCAACCTTTTTCGAACTCCAACCAGCTGGATCTAAGAATTAAATAGGAACAACATGGCAACACCATAATTTGTGGAGACTCTCGGCTGCAAAATTCGAGAACCCGTCGTTGCTTTCCTTTATGGAGAAGCTTGAGCTCAAGCCTTGGGTGGCACTGGCAGAGAGGCTCGAGCTACAAGTATGGTATAGGTAGATCTTGAACTTGATCTTAGGGGAGGTGATGAGTAGATTAAACTTGATCTTAGGGGAGGTGATGAGATGTAAATGATGGTGGTGGTGCTGCATAATTGGAGTTAGAGAAGAGAGATGGATTAAGGATGATCATAGTATAAAATTGACAAACATACACAGCTTGAAGTAATATCGTTAAATATGGGTGGTTCAAAATGAACATTGGTAAACATACCATAATCAACCAAACCTAAGGGGAATTAGAGGTGACTTTGACTCAAAGTACCTCTTGCAAATTTACAACTTACACTCGCAGCATAAAAGTTCGATATTAGATGGAGGCTCTAAAAAATGATTCAATGTGTATATTAGTATATTTTAAACATTAGCATGCCAGGAGGCACAGGTGGCTTGCCCCCCGAAAGTGCTTGTACAAAAATCCATTAAAATTATATGAAGAAGATTGGCTAGCTCGATCGGTGGTTTGGTTTAAAAATGCTCTAGTAACAACATTTCCTTTAATCAAATTAAGATTTGTTGATTTTTGGACTGGATCGGTTCTTTAGCTCCTTTCTGAATTTGGTCTCAACTAATTGTATAGAAAAAAAATGAACCAAACTAAACCATTTCAAGCAAAGGTAAAGAAAAAGTGAAGCTGACTTATCATCAACCCCTTTAGATACTGAGTAGTTGGATTGAATTTTGAATTGTACAATGGTCCTCCTTTTGTGGCTGGACATAAATTGCACCTTCAATGATGGATTTCTATTTTCCAATCCATCCTATAAGGTGGTAAGCAAACAACAATTCCAAATACAAGTTGAGATGGACTCAAAAGCTAAGATGTGATTACATGACTTCATGTCTATATATCGTGGTTGTGCATCTAGCTTATAAAGATTCAAATCCGATTTACCACCGGTATATATCAATAATCTTTGAGTAATTACACAAATGCATGTTTGGTAGGTGAGTACATGTGCCTCAAACAATATTTAAATGTGTGTAAATTACACGCACGACACATACGTGCGTGTATATCGTACAACAGCGTTAATGTGATTACAACCGTATAAAATAACTCCCTCTCAAGGGAAAAAGAGTTGAGGAGATACAACAAACTTAAGGCACCTTTGGATTAAAGAATTTTCATATGAATTTTGAGAATCCATATCCTTAGAATTTTTTCTTATCTAGGTTGTTAACGTAAGATTGAAGTATGGAAATTCCTTTGAATCACATTCCTATACGTCAATTCCATATGAATTTAACCCATGACCTCAAACCTCATTTTTATTTTTTCCATTGATTGCTTTTCTTTTTCTAATCTCAGGTTTCCTAGTATAAACATATCCTCTACTTTTCCTCTGTGATGTTTTCTCTTCCACATCTTGTGTAGCTGCAAGACGCGGGAGATGGGCCCCGGCCGCGGACGGGGTGCCGGAATGAACGAGCGAGCGTGGGCCCCGGCCGCGGACGGGGTGCCGGAATGAACGAGCGAGCGTAGGTGAGTGCCGATGACTACCACTAGTGGAGCTCTTATTGGCTGTGGTGGAAGAGTAACATGAGGGATTGTGGCCACCACCATCCACACTAAAGTCGTCGCCCCATTTGACCGAGAAGCTAGCTAGCACGGTGAAAAGTAGCAACTTGATCGATCAGTCACCTACACCCACACTAGAAGAAGAATGGCAAGAACGAGTGAGCTATATATGTGGGAAGGCGAGAGCCACGATGCCGGCCATCACGACAGTGTGGGGGATACAGGTGTGACGTTGGGCAAGGCGGCGTGGTGATTGGGTTTGGGTTTGAGGCTGCCCCGGTGTTGACAGCAATGACGGAGGTCGGGATCGACTGGAGCGACATTGAACTGCCAGCTGGGACGACCGGTGTCGATGTGAGAGGGCGGGCGTCCAACGTCGATCTACTGAAGCCGAGGCAATGATTTTTTTTTCGTACGCCAGAGGAGCGAAGAGGATGGCGCACATCAGGGGCACCCATCTTGTGTGCGCCACATGTGGATCTGGCACAAGGGCAAAGTGAGACGAAGCACATGGGATCAAATAGGGGTGATGTGGGACCCACAAAACATGTTTTTAATCGCTAGTACTGGCTGCATGCAAGTTGTTTGACATGTGAAGTTGTGCTACCGCCCGGTGCCAGATTTATAGCTCGCTCTCTTCTCTTTCCTTAATTATCTCTCCCTCCACCTAGGAATATGATGACATTAAAGTTTTTGGAGCCTGCTGATTCAGCTTATTGTATATGCTCTTAAGAAGTCAATTGCGTCTTCTCTCTGTCTCTCTCTCCTTTAGAATCAATCCAAATTCAAATATTATTTTTCTGTTAGTCATTCAAACACATGATCTTTTGAATTATCAGGTGTTATCAACAACTATTGTTCCTGCAACAGTTGAAAAATAGCTATAACCTACCACGGTGTTCAATTGATGCAGTCGCAACAACAATCCCGGTCAATCAAGCCCACAATGTTTTAGATTCTTATGAGATTCGCTAGCAAACTACTCCCTCCATCCCAAAATAAACTAACCTCATACTAGAATATGACGCATCCTAGTATAAACGAACATGATGTCCACGTCCTAGTACGAAGTTGGTTTATTTTGGGACGGAGAGAGTAGCATTTAAATTCAATGCTTATTTTATTTTTAAATCTAGCGTAGTCATCAAATCCATAGTAGTCAAATCAAATGCTACATAACCTGAATTCAACGATCAACGACATACATAGGAGTAAGTACCAGTACCAGAGCTCTTCGACCGTCTGCCTAAGCCTAACACACATGACACATGGACACCGAACACAACCGTAGTTCACTGCAAAGGTAGCACTACTGGTAGGCTAGTAGCAAAGCTGATGAGAGCAGCGGCCGCAGATTCACAGCACGATGGGGTCGGACGACTGCGAGCCCTTCCCTCCCACGCGCCTGAACCTCTTCGCCTGCACGCAGCTCCGGCTGCTCCGCCGCACCGCGCCGCCGCCGCCGCCTGATCCCTTCGCCGCCCCGTCCTCCTCCTCCCGCCGCCGCCGCCGCCGCCACTTCTGCTCCTCCTCCTCCTCCTCCTCCTCATCCTGCTGCTGCTGCTCATCAGACCGCTCCTTCGGCAGCACGGCGTCGTCGTCGTCGGCGTCGCCGCGCACGATCCCCGGAGCCTCCGCGTCCCCCGTGCCATGCGGCGCTTCCTGCTCGCGCGGTGGCATCACAGCCAGGGGAGGGATCACCGCGATCACCTGGGGCTGGGGCTGTGGCGCGGCGTCGCCTCGCTTAAGCGGCGGAGCAGGAGGGGAGGCCTCGATGAGACCGCGGATCCTGGACAGGGACGTCGCCAGCTCGGCGGGGAGGCGGTGTTGCTCCAGAAACCGCGCGACGGTCGGGAGCTCCTCCCTGACGCCCTCCACCTGCATGAACCGATCCAATCGATCACAACAACGAAACGCACGATGCAATCACCCGAACTGAACCGCGATGACACGCTCACGTCAATGTGACAGCTTCCTCAGCACGAGTGTTAGGGAGATGGATTCTAATCTAATCACTCGGTGCATTTCCACACGTTTATTATACGTTAGCTATATGACTATGATTTTTTTTAAAAAAAATCACAAGACAGATTGATAACAAACATGCCAGCAAATTCGACTTCTGTAAGTTGTAACAATGATAACAAAGTTAATTGCGAATATATCTATACTAATTAAAATTTAATTTGCTACTTTTATTACAATTTAAATAAGTAAAATTTGAGCTTGCATATTTGTAGGATAACATATTATTACATATGAATCTACCTTGTTATTTTTTTTAATTTTTTTATAACCATTTAGTTGATAGTATGTAGCAAAAGGGTGGATGTCCACCTAAGTGATTAAAAGTGTTTCACCGACAGGTAGTTTTACCACGGATATCAGGCTGAGCCCAAGGGAAGCTCGCGCCATGGTCGCCGGAGTGAAAACATCTGCGGCGGCGGCGGCGGCGGCATCTGCTGTATGACCATGATCACCACCATCTGCAGCGTTGATCAGCTGCTGGAACCGTTCGATCTCTGAAGCGTACATCAGGCTCCAGTCCACTGCCGGGTTCCACAGCTGCCGCTGGAACGCGGGGACATCGTTGAGCGGGCGATGCTGTTCTTGCCCAAACTGGCGAGCGAACCGGTCCGGGGCGTAGATTTCCTTGAGGTTGAAGCTGACCAGCCATGTTCTGGAGAAGCAGAGGTTATCCGGAGCAGCGCAATGCTTCGGAATGGATGCAGGATCAACGCCCTTGTAGGGCTCCCAGTTGACCTGAAGTTGTTGTTCATATCATCATATGGTCTCAAATCAAATGGCAAGGGAAAGGATGAAATGCTGAACACAAAACTGTGGTGATGACTGATGAGAATCACAACTCAGATGGATAGACTTTTACATCAGAAACTTGAAGCAGGCTGAAGGCTTTCCTGATGTCTGAAACGTTCTTGGCCGGTTGAGAGATCGTGCTCCCTGTCCACTTGAGTACTCGTGGGAAGATGTGTTCTGGAGGATCATACATGTCAGGGCGCAATGCCGGAATATACTCATATATCCAGCCCTACAGACAGATATTCAGAATATATCAGAACATTTTCGCAATGGACACAGTGAAGGCACAAGTCACAAACTTGGTCTGTAAGGTAAAATTTTGTGAGAAACAAAAATGGAGAATTTTGTTATTTCCTATCATCTTTATGCCTTACTATCAATTACAATTCTCATGTTGAAGTTCATTAATCCTTTTCAGAAAACATGAACAGATCATAACAATCAAAATAGTTTTTTGATAGTTTCATAGAACTGGAAGATCATTTCCTACTCGAAATTCAAGTGATATTTTCCTATACAATGGTTTTGTTAAACATACCATGAGCAAAGCCGCGCTACCGAATAGCCTTTTTCTGGCAGAATGGGCCACGGCGATGGAGAGAGCCTTGTAGAGATGAGCAAGAGCAGCAGCACCCCAAGCATATTCCTGTACCTTGTCAAAGTCTGACAGAAGTGGCAAATACTTTGGTGAGACATAGCCCCTGTCCCTCTCTGGAAGTAAGGCTGATCCAATCAAGAACAGGAGATATGCCCTGGTGCCATACATGATCTGATCATTGGTGGGGCGTTCCGGGATCCGGCTAAACTTGGATTGCAGCCAAGAGAGCTTCACATGGCTGCCCCTGCAGTCCCTGCAATCAGGCACTTGCCCCAGATACTGGAAGCAGAGGTCTTCGACCGACTTGTTGAGCACAGCTCCGGCTGTCACCACACGGCCTGTCACCGGAATCCCCAGTATGTAGGCGGCGTCCCTGAGTGAGGGTGCCATTTCAAAGCCATTGAGCTGAGCAGTGTTGGTCTCCTTGCTCCACAGCTCGAAGAATGCCATGAGCGCGATGCGATCGATGACTAGGCCTGCTGTGTGTATCAGGTTGCCGAGCCCGCTTGCATCGACCAATTGTTGCTGCTGCTCATTCAGCTTCCATGTGTCGAGTCTCTCCGTCGTCTGGCATACGGTTAGTTCATGGGTTCCCTGTATGTTTGAGCATCAAAATGTTATGATTTAGGTACAAACTATATATCACAAGAGCCAAAGGAAGGTTCAGAAAATTGGTGTCGCTTGCTCGTTGTTGATAAATAATAATTACCTGAATGACGCTTTTGTTTGTTGGTTCTGCCTCTGCGGATTCCATCTGGTTCCATTAAGAGAAGGAATGTTATGTGGTAAGTGTGCATACAATCCAAGAATTGCTCGCAGAGAAATTTCAGTTTAAGCATCCAGGTTAAGTACGGCAAGAATTTGCATAAGTTTGATAACAACTTAACAAGTCCTCAATGAGCGGTCTATTGCTTATATGAGCAACTGAACATGTAATTGAGACTTTGTTCCCCTCAAGGAAATGAAAAAATTAACTAGCAAAGAATCTGGAAACTTTGACATTGGTAATCAAAAGGACTGTATATATCAGGCATGATGATAATAAGGCTGGGAAAAACTGTAGATACCAGGTTTGATTCACTAAAGTTCACCAAAAAACTGTTGAAGTTTTTAAACAGATGACGTGAGCTCTACCCTTAAGAGGAAGAGAACTGCAACCACAAAGAGCAAAAGCACTAGGAACAACTGCTTTAAATTTTCTTCAGAATAAGGAGAAAGCAAAATGCCAGGATTGGCCACATACAAGGTACAAAAGGACAGCAGCAACCAGCCAAGAAACCATCAAAGTTTACCTGAACAAAAAAGATACGTTGTGAAACAGGAACTGAACTACTCATCTAATCAACTGTAAAAATAAAGAAACAAAATCTGGAGGAAAATTAAATCGAAATGACGTAGATGAAGTTGGTTGTGCGCCTAACAGCAGCCATTTCCATCATCTTAAAATATTGCAGCAGATGAGGAAGAATACCAGCACTAAATTAACGAGTATACACTTGATCAAGAAGATGGTATACCATTTTAATCATAGAAAACATCACACAAAAGAGGGGGAACAAAATATCGAAGAAATACATCCGATAACCATCCATTTCCTTCTAAAACTGACTAGGAAGAGCAAAATAAAATTGACCGCTATCCTCTAAAACCCAACCACAAATATGGAAATCGGGACAGAAAACAAAGGGGAAAGGAGAAAAAAAAAACTGAAGACCATAGATGAGATGGAACCCTTACACAGAAGCTGGAGACCATCCATAGCAGTTGAAAAATTCAGCAGGAAAACAGAAACACACACCCCACACAGGCGATTCCCAGTCATAAGCACAAGGATGAAATGATGAAAGAATACCAAAATGCAGGAGCAAACAAAGCGATCCGGGATTCACCATGAACGAAGGAGATGCAAGGAAAAAAAAAATACTGGCATATCATATCACACGATGAGAGTGATAGAAAAGAGAGAGCAAACTAACCAGGATCAATGAGTAGCCGCAGCAGCGAGCGAGAGGCAACAAGAGCACAGCAAAGAAGGCGAAAGCTTCTTCTATGCAGGCGAGCGTTGGTTGGGCAATGAAAGGGCAGGCGATGGCGATTGCCTTCGTGGTTGCCTTGCCTCCACCGCTGACGTGTGGGGCCCCCCGTGCCAGAGGTCGCTGCTAGGGCGAAACGTGGCGCTCTCATCACTGGTAGCTTTCCTATGTAGAATGATCACTGATCACATGGTAACACTGTCCTCGGCTAGCCACTGCCTCGCCAAATATGGCTATAGGAGCCTTCAATGGTGCACTGCCAGCATATCAATAAGCTGGTTTTAGGATCAACAGCAGCAGGAGCAGCTGGTGCAACAAACAATCCAAGCGTACAAGGCTGATGAATTGATGTGATAGCACAGTAGGCTCTCTACATCTCTACTTGGATCATTCTACAAGCAGTCAAAGCTTAGCATCATTATAAAATCACCAATTCACCATGTTGCAAGAGCTGCAGATTAAACGGGAGAGGGCACAATCCAGTTCACGAGCAACACAGTTAAAAGGGTCTTGGTGGCATCATCTACATTTTGCCTAACTACATGGTAGAGACTAGAGAGAGATAGTATTAACAAGGAGATAAAGCTTGCAAGCTCTGCGCAGTGAATGGCAAGGCGCCACCAGCAAAAAGTCTACGACGCTACATAAACCAGTTAACTGTCAGCAGCCCAGGTTTTTCTGCTACTTTGTACATAAACCATGGATGATCAGAGGAAGATCGGGTTGGTCGCCTCGGCTCCCACCCCGTCCCTGTGCTTGAACATTTTCAGCTGCACACAGAGCCGCCCGCTCCTTCGGAGGTTCTCGGTGTCCCTGGGGAGCCGGATTTCGTCGCGGTCTTGCTGCCTCCGCTTCCTTGATTCCGGCGAGCTCGAGTCCAGTGAGGAACAGGACGGCGTCGTCAGGTGGGAGTTCTGCCAGAGGTCCATGACCCCTTGTTCCTTGAACTCCTCCGCTCCATCGAGCAGAGGGACGGTGCCATCCAGAACCATGTCGCACTTGCTATCCTGATAAGGTATCAGCACGGCTGGGAATCGGTCCGCCCTTGAGTTCGGAGGGCTTGAAGGATCTTGAAAGAATGACGGCTTCCCCCTCTTTCTTGGGTTCTTTGACCTGACATTGCTGTCCTGGCCCTGCCCTGCTTGATCTTTCCTTCGGCTACTCTGTGGTGGGGAGTAACTCTTGATCATCATACCCACTCTCTCTAGAAAGCTTGCAACTTCCATAGGGAGTAACTGTCCCTCCAGGTAACGATCAATTACTGGAAGATCATTCCTCAGATCTTCAACCTGCATCTCACAAACAGCAATTACAATAAGGACCACTATGCAAGCAAAAACATATGAAGGATTAGCTTCTTATTTGTAGCTTACCATTGAAGAGAAGTTCTGAGATGTGCTCCGACTACATCCTGCAGCATCTTGTTTAGTTATAGACTCAATTGGGAGGGAGTTGATATTGGTTTCTGCAGGAGTGAAACGACAGCCAACCAATTGATGGAACTCCTCGATTTCACGAGCATACTCAACCCTCCAGTCCTTCCACTTGCTCCAAGTTCTTCTTGCCCACATGGGCACCCCATGGAGGCGACCTTGTTCCCTCCCAAACTGCCTAGAAAACCGATCAGGTACATACACCTCTTTTATGTTAAAGCTGATTAGCCATGTCCGAGAATAGCAGATGTTATCTGCTGCAATGCAATATTCTGGAATAATTGCAGGATTCATGTCCTTGTAAGGATTCCAGTTGACCTGAAAATATAATTAATTAATATAAAATAACACAACAGCAGTTAAAATCTTTGTTATAAATCTATAAAATAGGTAGACTTGCACTTGCATCAGAAAATTGAAGCTCCTCGAAAACTTTTCTCCATTCCATGACTTTCTTTCTCTGTCCACGCGTTGCTCCTCCAAAGTTCCATCGACAGGCCCGGGGCAGCAAGGTGTTCTGATTCTTTTGTTGGGGTTGAGTTAATGGAAGATATTCATAAATCCAAGCCTTGAGAGAACAAAATAAATCTCATTAACAAAGATAACAAATATCATCGACAATCATTCAAATTTATTCAAACAAGAACAGTACCATGAGCAAAGTTGCACTGCCGAGAAACTGGGTAGTAGCATTCGGTGTTACAGCAACAGATAGTCCTCTGTACAAATGAGCAAGGGCTGCAGATCCCCAGGCATATTCACGTATCTTTCTAAAATCAGCCAGAAGAGGTAAATATCTTGGTGATACAAATCCCCTCATCGTGTCAGGAAATAAGGTGGAGCCAACAAGGTAAAGAAGGTATGCCCGGGTGCTGTAAGCAATCTCGTTGATAGTTGGATTTTCTGGCAATTGATGAAATTTCCTGTACAACCATGTCAATCTGATTAAGCCACACAGTTGCTCTCCATTTCCAGGGCTCTCTCCTAAGAAATGCAAACACATCCGCCTCACAGCTTCATCACCAATTGGCTCAGCAGTCACCACATGACCAGTCACTGGAATTCCAAGAATATATGAAACATCACGGAGTGATGGGGCCATTTCAAATCCCATGAAATGTGCAGTATTTGTTTCATTGTTCCATCTCTCACAAAAGGCTGTAAGCAAAGAACGATCAATAGTAAATCCTGTGGTGAGGGCAAGATGTCCAAGACCACTAGCATTAACTAGTTGTTGCTGTTCGTCAGTTAGAACCCATTCTTTTAGCTTCCGTGTCTGCTGGCTGGGAAGCAGAACACCATATCGCTGTGGAAAATTGAGTGTCTGCATGTAATTTTGTTCACGATGGCCAAGTGAAAACAAAGGGAGAAGCAGCTACATACCGTCCAGATTTGTGAGCTTCCAACCGGTCTCCGTCCACTTGGTTTTTGTTGTTGTGTTACCACACCTTGAGATGCAAGGTCCATTTCTCCTGGAAAACATAAGAGGGACAATAAGGTAATTGTTCTATGATGCTTGGTCCATTGTTAAACAAAAAAGGAAAAAAAGAAAAAGGGCAGTTGTAACTTGTGTGGATAATACTTAATAAAACAGTGTGTAAAAAAGGAACTATCAACACAACCAGAACAACAAAGTCCATAAATAACGAAGCAAAAACAAAAAAGTGCTCTCTCATACTTGTTTACGATATCAGTGATAGCTGATGATAAGTAAATTCACGCACACCATTTATGACCAACTATTTTGACAAGTTCAATTTTTTACTATATTTTGCTAAGATAATGATAGTTGTCAGCACAAAGAGAGTCAAGAGCAAACGAATTCAGGTAGTCTGTTGAATTATTTTTCTGCTTACTGCCAATCTAATAGCTGGATATAAGAACTAACCACACAAAAGTGTGCAGTATCTCTTGTAATAAAGAGATAGCCGGATTCTTCATGCAATTTGCAGGGCTAGATTATAGTCTATTGAAAGTAGAAATGCATTTACTATATAACTCTTAGGTTTATTTCTAGAAACACAATTGTAACTTTCATACAGGTATAGTAAAGAAAGCTCTAAAATATATCCAATAAATCTTCACCATTATAATCTGAGCTCATCCTGATGAACGGTGACGATATTTCTCCTTTTATTTGATAACGTTGTAATTTCTAGCCCTTGATAGAGAATATGGCGGCTTCTGTTCAGCCTGTTCTAATAGTAAATAAATGCTAGTGGTAGTCTGGTGGATAAGAATGTCGTGATGCTCACATCAAAGAAAAAAGGGGGATGCCGTGATGCTTGAAAAAATAGCATATGAGGGCAGTTCTATGTACCTCAACTGTCGGCAAATGAAGATCATGTAGTAAAATAGGAAGCCATGCACTAAATCATACTACATTATGGTGATATTTCCATGTAATAATGACAAAATGCAAGAGTATATAGTAAGGTCGATCGCTTAACACAAGGAAAGGGGTAAAAAAAGGAAAGCAGGAAAAACAAATATCATCCATTTCTAGTGTTTCCTTTTTACATTCTTCAGTATTGTACTCTTATTGTTTTATTAAGAAATGTAAACAGTGGCAGAGAGGTTTTGACAGAGTCATTGGCTTATGAATTTTACCCCTAAGTAATTGATAGTTGAGATCTACCAATGCTAATCCCTTCTCATCCTAATATCTGTCTAGCTATCCAGCAAACAAATTAGAAAAAAATATTCTAACTATTTATTTTCAATAAATGTTCCAGGATACACTTAAAAAAAATAGCTCCAGTTGTTATTAAGTGTGTATGGATTTCAGTTCAGTTCAGTGTGGGGTACATGGTACCCAGATACCCATAGCAAGGCGTTTTGGGCCATGCGGCATGAGGTGGGCCGAGTGCCCTAGGCCCACATGGTTAACTTGTAAACTAAGAAAGAGATAAGGGATAAGTTGGCCAATCCTATTCCTTGTAAATAGATGGTAGGTACCCGGATTATGAAGGCTACACTACCATATCTAGTCGGTTGCCTCCGCACCTATATAAGGAGCACCGGGAAACCCTCATTCTTCCATAAGCGCCACGTGCTATTCCTACGCCGTGCTGCGCACTCCAATACAGATCTAATCCACTCAACTGGACTAGGGTATTATCTCACGTCGAGGGTCTGAACCAGTATAAACAATTGTCTCCATCTCTCCTAGATCTAGTGCACCCTATAAATTATATTGCCGATCATAAGAATCAACATTCGGCTTTACAGCTTCAGCCTTATGAAAAATCACCGTGTAAAGATAGCACACAAAATCTCAAACAGTCCAGCACAAAGCCCACATTTTCAGACCATTGAAAAACCAAGAGAAGACCCGCACATTCAAGCATAACCACAACCAGAAAAACATCCGATCTTAGCCCCATCATGATGCTCCAGCACAATGAAAAGAGAAAAAAAAAAAGGAACCACTCTACTTCCATGAAAGTTTATCCCATGGCACTCTATTAATCGCTGCCACACATTCAGTGATCGAAATTAACAACAATCTATACCCTCAAGGCCACAACATATCCAGAAAAAAAACAGTACTAAGAACAGATGCTATGCGCTAAACGCACGCTAATTTCCCACAGCATTTCATTGCACTCCCCCAAGCCATCTACCACGGGCCACGTACCACGAAATGCTAAAAGAAAAAAAAAACCTAGACCATGGAACTCGCACAGATGCACCAAAACCGCTGGATGGATGGATCAAGAACCACCACCACCAACCCACCCACCAAGAACCGTAACCCGGGTTACGGGTACCCCTGATCTGAGATTGCAGGCCCTCCTCCGCTACTGTAGCGACGGAACGAGGCGTAGGAAGTGCGGGAGGAGCAGCCGGTCACCTTACTCGCCGGGGAAACGCGCCGCCGCCGACCTCCGCTTCGGAGCGGAGGAGAGGTTGGAGAAAGCGAGCAAAATCTTCGGGAGGGGAAGGAAGAAAGAAAGAAAGAAAGAGAGAAAAGCTTATCGAGTGCGCCCCCCACCCTCCCTCTGCCAGGTGGGCCCCACACCTCTCCCCCGCAACCCCCATGTGGGCCCCGCGCGTCAGCGTCCCGAGCACCCCGCGGAGCCAGCCAGCCAGACGGTTCGAGCCGGACCGGGTCAAGGGCTTCCTCTTTCCTCTTCCGAGTTCCGACCCCGTCGCGTTAAAACCCTAGCCACCACAACCACGCACTCCTCTTTTTTTTTCCCCTTCCCCACCACCACCACCGCCTCTCTCGCCGGCGAAGAGGAAGGGGGAAGCGCGGCTGCGGCGGCGGCGGCGGCGCGCGGCGGAGGTAGGGCTTGAGGTCCTGAGGTCTCTCCTCCGTCTCGATCTGCCTCCTACCCCCGAAGCGAGAGGGATTTTGCGCGGGGAGGGTGGGGGTCCGTACAGCCCGGGGTGGCGCTGAGGCTGCCATCAGGTTGGTTCGCTACTCGTTTCCTTGTCCTCGTTCCGCTAGGCAATTTCGGTGTGGTGGTGGTTTCGTGGAGTGGGGTTGGGGGGGGGGGGGTCTGATTCAATTTCTAGGGTTTCGAGCGAACAGGTCGCCTTATCATGAAACGGTTTCGTCGATTGGGGTTGGGATTATTGCGATTGGTACTGCGTAGGTGAGTTTATGGGGATTGCTTATCGAGCTTCGTCTTCCACGGGTAGAGATCCGGTGGAGATTTCGGGCGGGCCTGTAGCTCAGAGGATTAGAGCACGTGGCTACGAGACCACGGTGTCGGGGGTTCGAATCCCTCCTCGCCCACAGACTTCCAAAGGGGAATCAGGACTTGTAGGGTTAGGGGGGGATAAATTGGGGCTTCTAGGGTTTGGTCGCGAACTCACGATATTTGCTAGTGTTATGCTGATGTGTGTCTCTCTGCTCTGCTCTCTAGCTGCTAGGTTAATCGAGATTAATTCTGTATGTATGGATGCTCACCCTAGCTAACGGTTGTTGGTGCATCAAAAATAGAAACCAAAAGTGGAAACTGATCTTTTTGTTGTGAGTTATAGCCATTAATTGCTTCTGTTACTGTCCACATTTAAGTGCCTCCATGTTTTTTGTAAAGCCTCCATATTATTACACATGTATCACCATAAAAATGGAAATGAAGGTATCTTGGTAGTTACCTACCTACCATAGAATAAATCAAGTTTACACCGTAAGCATATACTCCCTCCATCCCATTATATAGGGCGTACCTGCTCTAGACGCACAGACCAAGGATTTTCAACTGTTCCGTTCGCCCCAATACGTGACGTTTTGCTTCATTCATGGACCTTGATCTTCACAGTGTGTATCCCAGCAGGCCACGCCCACGTATTGCTGGGAGAGAGAGGCCTTTTAACTAAGAGCAGGTACAATAGCAGGCTATAAGCCAGCTATAAACATATTTTAAGGAAATAAAAGAGGAGAGAGAAGAGCAGCGAGCTACAGATTTGTAGCCAGCTGTAGCACGGACTCCAAGACGCAGTGTGTATGACAAGTAGGACCATGTATTAATAGTGTAGTATGTAACTATTGTACGAATTGGCTATTAAATTGACTATAGATGATTTGGAGCTAGTAGTTGGCTATACTATTAAACTTGCTCTAAGCAAACTAATCAGCAATAATGCATGCTTGTAAACGGAAGCCGAGGAGGTGATGTCTTGAATGCTTGCATGCATATGAATGGAAACGAGCAAAACTTAAATGCTTGCATGCGAATAAACGGCTGTCGAGGAGATGCCGTCTTATATTGTGGGATTTGAGTAAAATACAGGTACGCCCTATATATTGGGGTGGAGGGAGTGGTGCTGAGCAAGAAAAAAAGAGATTGCTTTCTCTCATAGCTTTACTTGATTGTTCCTGTTCCTGTTCCTATTTTTTCTTTTTCTGAAAAAAAAGGAATTTTAGAATTAGCATGCAATATTTTCATTGCACGAGAAAAATAATAGGTGCTTAGTTCTTTGTCATCGGTTCATGCATGCCACATGACACCTCTTATCTTGCTGTATCTATATCTGCCCATGATGTGCTAGTTTGTGGTACTAGAACTAAGTTCAAGCATACATCTTTTAGGGTATGTTTGGATCCTAGGCAAGAGAAATCTTATCCTAGCTTAGCAAGGACAGCAGTTTGCTAACGACAATAAAAATCTTACTTCTGTGGGAAAGCTTGCCTATAACTGCCCAGGAAAGCTTGCCCAGCTTGAAGGACATAAGGCACTTCTGTGTGACAGTTGATGCATGCTAGGCTACAAAGCCAAATGTTGTGCTTAGTTTCTTTGAGCTATGGCATTGCTGGGCCAATTTGTGCTGGATATGTGATGCGAACTGATAATAAGATATAAACCTACCCTTAGTCTCGAGCTGTGTTGTTTCAATTAAAAGCACTGGTTGATCTTCCAGCCGGCAATCCTTGGTTGTCTGCCTGCGCCTGTAGGTGAACCATCAGCAAACCTTTTTGTGAGTTGAAGATAGTATTTTTCGGTAGCCTTTGCTAGACTTAACAAAGCTAAAAACAGGATTCCTCAACTGATCAAGAATTACATTTATGCCCAATATTGAGTTCACACCATGAGTTTCATTCACAAAGGATCCCTTGCTGCCCGCCTGCCATGCACTCCTCTAACCACATGTCAATATATTATTATTCCTTATTACAATACCCTAATTACTCGAATAAAGTAAAAAAAAAAGAACAAAGGAGCGAAGTATAGTGTAGTTACTCCTTCCCCACCGAACATATCTTGTTCCAATCTTCTATATCTACTTCTCTCCTGCTCACGTACAACAATTCCACCACCAATTCTGTCAACCATGATGGCGTACCTCGCCACCGGCGACCACTAGAGGCCTCTCTACTTGGGTTTTTGATTTTAGGCAGTTCCATGACGTGTCTTAAAAAAGAGTTGAGTTGATCTGGTGTTGTCCCCCACCAAGACCAGAACCGCCAGCACGCTGTTGGTTTGCCCAGTTTCGCTGCATCCCTTGCCTCTGCGCTGATGATGCAGGCAGATCAACTGCTTCCTATAACGTCTTGGCCCATGCATTGTTATCATCGAATGGCCTTGGCACAGCCAACATTGACACTTACCCAGCGCTGTGGGCCTGCGAGATATGGTGAGAGGTGTCGGTGTCCGATGTCTGTTAGGCAGGAGCGGATGTGTGGTGAATATTGACACGTGAAAAAAAATTAATGAGCAAGTCATATCTGGTTGCATGTATGAGAAGTTTAATGTTGTTGCCAGATTCTATGCAATTTTGTTTGAATAATACTCTCGAATAATTATGTACAATTGAACACCTCCTGTTAATTAATTGTACATAAGCAATTCTCATTATTTCTATGTTCTGTTCCTGTTTGTGTTTACTATTTTATTCTGGCATGTTAAACAGCTTGCCTCTATCTGAATCTTCTGGCCCTGAAAAGAAGCTAAAATTATTTTTCTTTGTCAAGACCAAAAAGTATTTATTCAAACCAAACACTATGACCACACAAGCTTGTAAGAAGAGAAGAGCAGTTTATATAAGCAGTGAATCAGAAGACTCTGGTACAGACTCTGAGGTTGAGGGAAGCAAACTCTCCAAAAAAGATGGGGTCACGTCAGTCTATACATGTGGTCACCAGCCAACCTCTAAGAATAAGGTTGATCCGATGAATACTAGCAAGTCAAGGCAGTGTGGAAGTATTCTGAAGAAGCTCATGGATCACAAAAGTGGATGGATTTTTAATACACCAGTTGATCCAGTGGTATATGGAATTCCTGATTACTTTGATGTTATTTGCAATCCGATGGACTTGGGTACTGTTAAAAGGAAACTCACAAGCAAGCAATATTCCAACCCTTATGAGTTTGCAGCAGATGTGAGGCTAACATTCTCGAATGCGATGAAGTATAATCCTCCAGGAAATGATGTCCACGCAATAGCTGATCAATTGAACAAAATATTTGATTCGGAATGGAAATTATTGGAAAGGAAATGGAAAGACAGAAATTTGGTACAAGAGCAGCCATCACTGAAGGTATTAAAGGCTCAGCCTGCTGTTACCCCAAAACCTGTGCTACCTAAGGGGGTGACTGCAGGCACAAATTCAGCTGTGAGCAAGACACTGGCAACTGCATTATCCTCCAAAGTATGATCACAGTCATGTACCCTCATTCAGTGATTTTTCTTCTTGGGACTTTGATCAAAGTACTGCTCTCTTTGCAGGTAAAAATTAAATTTTCTGTGCGAGGCTCTGAGCTGACCTCTTCCAAAGGTGTGAATAGAATAAACTCTATGCATACAATCTTTCCATTGTTGATTGTATTTGACAGCCATTATCAATGCTTTTCAATTCAGACACGCCTTTGCAAGCAGTTGGCAGAAGAGACGGCACAATTAACCAATCTCTCCCTTGCACCAAGGTTTTGGGCACGAGCTCCTTTGTTTATACTTGAGTATTCTTATCTGAGTCTTGGTATCATTAGCTAAACAATTGTGTGATCCCCCTCTTGTCTTGTCTTTTATTTTTAGGACAATGCTAAGACACCAAGGATACAGTCAAGTGAGGACAGATCTGAATCAACTGGTATGTTTATGATTTCCACGTAATTTTATCCCATACTGTTTTATTTTACTAAAGCACTCAATTATTATCTTAGGAAATGAATTGCGGCCTTGCGATGATGCTTCTACTTCACCTCTTGCTTCTTCCAGACAAGGTTGGACATGCTATCTATTTATCCATCTATTTGTGCATGTTAATTTGCATACTAGTATCTCTGTTCTCAAAAGGATGATGTCCTAGATTCATTGCAAACACAGTCAAACCTCAAAAATCTTAAATCATTAATAAATGAAAAAATACCAGGATTTAAAAATCATATTAGTAGATTTGTGAGGAAAAACTGTCATATGGTTATATTTTAAATATTGTTCCCGTACTATCATAAAAATACAAACTGATTCCATTTGTCATCCTTGAGTTTTCGGCCATGGCGCAATTCTGTCGATTTCCTGCACGTGATTTTTCGGTCGTCTCATCATCGTTTGTTTTTCATCTGAGTCCTGTGCACACTGTGGTCCGTTGTCTGCATCTGAGACCCACTCACATCCGTTGTCCAACGTCCCACGCATGACCCTGCCTCACCTTGGCCACATGCACCCCTCTTCCGTGTGCCCATGGTGCTCCCCTCCTGATCCATCCTTTCCTTTCGTCCATCTCCCTCTTCCTATGCTGCGAGAAGCAGAGCTGCCACAAGCAGAGGCAAAGCACAGAGTGTGATTCACTTAGCTAAGCTGAACATGATTCCTTAATTTTTCTCCATCAGATAAGCATCGAGAAGAAGTGGAACAAATTTCTGGATTGATTCATTGTTTATGTGAGTAGTTCTCAAGTCTGGTTTGGTTACATTACGTAAATGTTTCTGATCCACACCCTTCTTTTCGTAGGACGATGAAAAAGAATGGATAAAGATCCCAAGAATACATAGTTTGATCTGAATACTCATACCTTGAGAATAGCACATCTACAAGTAGGATTTCCTCTGTGATCGTACCAAAACATGAGTTCCATTTGGATTTTCTTTTTTATCATTGGATTTCTTCAATGCTATAGTGTCATTCTTCTGGCGCTTAATGCTATCTATTCCCAATTACAATTGTGTACAGCCCTACACCCATTGCAATGCACGGTCATTTTGCTAGTAAATATATAACTTGAGAAAGTAATGATAAAACATGTGCATTGGAGACTGCCGATGTCCTAAATGACAACCATTTGAGAACAGAGGGTAGTAACTTTATCATCTATTCTTTCCATATGTTCCTTTGCTAATATATTGCATCTTATGATGTGAATTTTCAGAAGAGGAATATTTGCCTGAAGAACCTTTATCACCAAGCAAGGCTCTTCGTGCAGCAATGCTCAAGAGTCGTTTTGCTGGTACAATTGTCAAGGCGCAGCAGAAAGCACTTCTGGATCATGTATTATTTCTGAAATGTGTACTGAAATTTGTAGATTTCAATTAGGCTATTCCTTCGCATAGGACAAGTTCTAGTCTACGTCTGTGTAGCTCTTGCTGATGTGCTTTTTTAATCTCCTAGGGGAAGAAAATAGACCCTGCAAAATTGCAGTTAGAAAAGGAGAGGCTGGAAAAAAGGCAGCAAGAAGGTAAGAATTTGCTTAGCCTTTGATAGCAGATGGCATGGAGCTGTTTGATTGGCAATACATTTTTTCTTTAAGTTCATCAAGCATTTTGATATTTTATATTCGCATAGAGTTCTCATCTGGACTTAATATGGGATGGCTGCTCTTTGTGAAAGAACTTTTAGAACACATTACGGTGAAACTTGATTGACATCTCAGGCTTCGAGAAACTTTGGGATCAAAACAGTCCGTCGAGAGACTTTGGGGAACATAACCCCGGTACATGCTAGAGAATTGTTTGAACAGTACAGTGTCCCACATAGACAAGTTTGTTAGTAGGTAGAAATTTTATAGCAAGGCATCATCAAGAGTTGTTTTTTAACAAGTCGATCAGGCTTCCGACCATTTTTTTGTTCCTTGAAGCAAATAAACTTAAGATTTGGATATATAGAATAAGAAAAAAGAGTAATCTTTTTACCAGTTGTCCCCACATAGACCACAGGTTGGCTAATTCAATACACTGCTTCGTAGTAACTTTTTGAGTCAATTCATATACTTTCACGCTGTGAATACTCCTGGTCACATTAGATCTATATCTATTTTGGCCAAACGTAGTCTTGTTTCAATATATCAAAACTGTAGTAATTTTGTTATGAAAAGCATGTCCATGATATTCCACATTATCACATTGTTGGAAAGTCTAAAAACAACTTTATTTTGTTGGAAAGTCTAAATTTACTTTGAAGTGTAAAAGGTGGCATGTTTTCTCTGATGGGGGAATGGGTTTCCTTTAAAATGGGAACGAATGCTCATAACTATAGTGGTAACTATATATTGTATGTATTATTCTTAGGTTATACTTTTATTTTGTATTGGCACGCATGATTTCAGTTGCATGGCTTTCTTTTCAATTTACCCATAATGCAGAGAAAGCAAGAATTGAGGCCCAGGTGAAGGCGGCTGAAGCTGCTGCACAATTAAAGCTAGACGAAGAAATGAGGATGAAGAGGGAGCAGGAAAGACGAGCAGCACGCCTGGCACTACACATGGTATTACATGCTGCCATTTTCTGACCAACTAGTTTGTATGCTTAATGTTGCACGGTGATTACTCAATCTCTTCTCCTACGCAGATGAAGAAGACTGTTGATATTGACAACAGTGACTTCCTTAAGGACCTGGAAAACTTAAGCAAAAAGTGGGAGCTGAATCCCCCTGGCAAACTTATTGTTGATTTTGTCGACGGGATCGATCTACCACCTGGCTTAGGGAGTCCGCTAGAGAGGCTTGGCCTTTTCATGAAGAAGGATCTTGAGGAAGAGGTCGAACATGAAATGGAGGACAGTGTATCACCATCTACGGAGATCGACGTGGAGGAAGGAGAGATCAGCTTCTGTCAATAGCACGGCTCTAAAATATCCATTGTTTCTTCCTTTTTTTTCTTTCCCCCCATCAGACTCTGAAGCAACATGCTCGCATGGCTTATAAAATTGTGCGCGAGTGCTGTGTTATTTATTCTGCCTCCAGACAACATCATAACGTAAGCCGAGTAAAATGAAGCGTTGGTTCATCTAGTTTGTGTTGTCTAACCAGAAAACAAAAATGTCAGCTGAACATTGAAGTGGAGTTATCGGTTGCGTGGACTTTGCCCCGATTTTGTCGGTTCTGTGAAACCCCTGTATGTTGTAGGTGTTCCACGTATGCAATTCTGTAAAAAAAGGAAAATAAAAAAAAAGTTGTATGTAATGTGATGTTAGACTGTTAGTATATAATAATATTATAGTTACTGATGAGTGTAGATGTTTGCTATTGCTGGTAGTCGCCTCTTGCTCTCAGCAGTCTACTCGTTACCGTGTGTTGATGTTGTGACCTTGTGATGCTGTTCCAGTTGAAACCCTCAGCGGGCAGATCCCTTCAAGCACGGCTCAATTGGATCAGCAAATCAATTAGAGTAGATACGTGTTGCTGATGATGTTCTTTTCTCAACAAAGTGGCTGTAGTTTAGTGGATTGGATCAGCAAATCAATTAGAGTAATATGTGTTGCTGATGATGTTCGTTCTTAACAAAGTGGCTGTAGTTTAGTGGTGAGAATTCCACGTTGTGGCCGTGGAGACCTGGGCTCGAATCCCAGCAGCCACATTTATAAATTTTGTTTTTCAATTTTATTTCAGTTTTGGATTCTAATATTCGTATTTTTCATCTCAGTCTCTTTTAATAAAATTCCTACTACATCTATCGCATAATAATTGTATTTCTATGATTTAAATGTCCCCAAATAATTATCCAATAGAGTACTAATGTCATTTCAATTTTGGAATTCTAATATTCGTGTTTTTCATCTCTGTCTCTTTTAATAAAAAAAATTACTAAATATCTATCCCATAATAATTGTATTTCTAGGATTTAAATTTATCCCCAAATAATTATCCAATAGAGTACTAATAATTCCATTCATTACTTCCCTTCCATTCTGACCTATACACTATTTAATAAGAGGCATCATAGTTTTTCTTCTCAAACCTTAACACTAACAATCTAGAATTATATTTTTTTTTTGGACGGAGATAGTATTACTTTATTTTTTTTCCGTCTATTTTCTATTGATATAATTTTTAATTAGATTTAATGGTATTATAACTTTTATGGTTTTAAAATATAATATTAGTATTCACCTATTTAAAGCTGCGTGCCATTATAATTTCAAGACCATTGAATACCATGCCAATATAAAACAAGCAGGTCTATAATGTGCGTTGAATTTCTCCCGTGGAATATGCTGTTTTGACAATAGTACGTTACTCCTGTAAACTTCAGAATGAAAGGTGGATATCCCTGTAAGCATATATTAGCATGATACTTCATTTTAACAACGCAAAAGAACCATAAACAAGGATAACAGTCTTCGTTTCAACAACACAGAAGACAAGGATCATTACAGCATTGCAGACTTGCCAAATGACCAAAATCAGCTAGGATGCCTCCTTTTTCCTTTGGTGGCGTAATCGTTACATTCATCCATATGTGTTATACATGCAGAATGGTACATACTACAATAGCTCAGGAGTCAGCGTAGCTGTATTTGTACAAGAGCCCTCGATATAACAAAATCACATTACATTGAAAACTTTCATCAAGTTTTCTCATCTATAGACCCATCCTTTTGGGCCTCAAGTATGTCGAGCCTTTCTTCAAGCCCGGCATAGAAACTTGCTGCTGCTGCTTAGCTCTCTTCTCTCGCTCCCTCTCCTTCTCAAGCCGTGCCGCCTCGGCTTGTTCTTGCCTCAGCTTCTCCATCTCCTCCTCCATCGCGGTCTTGTCCTCCTTCTGCCTCTTCTTATGGTCGAGGAGCGAGGTGTCGGTTTCCTTAACAGAGAAGAACATAGGGCCCAACTCTGCCAGCCACTGCGGGTCAACAGCGGTGACGCACTGCATGTACTCTTTGGTCGTCAGGACAAGCTCATGGTAGACAACATAGTCAGGGGTGTAACCAAGGCCGTAGAGTGCACTGCTGGGGTGGAGGTGGCATGGCATCCCGTTCCGGCAGTTGACATACTCCCCGACACCCTTCAACCTCGCGGCATTATGGAAGTATGCAGAGCAGATGGCTTTTCTCACCACATCCCATTCCATATGGCATGATGTCAGTGGGATCTTCAGGGTTTTCAGTATGTCCAATAGCTGTGACCTTACTTCTCGAGCCTTTCGGAGACCCTTGACATGGAGGAAGTGGTCATTACACCAGTCTCCACGATATTGGTTCGACTTCCATTGCAGGTAGACATTCAGAAGAGTTAAATGATCGGATTCTGGAACAAAAAATTTCTCCCTTGCTGCATCACTCTCCTCTGCTCGATCTTTGGGACGAAAGAAGACTGAGGGCACCGAGAGCATTGACACAATGGTCAGTACTTCATCAAGGCACTCCAGCTGTTCTCCCATGAGAAGCATCTTTGCTAAAGTTGGGTCCAACGGGAATTCAACCATCTTCCAACCTATTACTGTAAGAGCACCAACATTGTTCAAGGCACCCAACACCCAGAGCTGGTACATGGAGTTGAGGATGTTCTCCTGCGGGGGTGGGTCCATGAAGTCAAAGTCAAGCAAGTTTTCGACTTTCAGAGATTTCAGTAGCAGAACCACATTCCCCAGATTGGTCCTTTGGATCTCAGGCACTGGGTTAGGTAGCATCTCATTCTGGTAAGCTGATTCTGTGAACAGTCTGTAGCATGTGCCAGGACCAGTTCTTCCTGCACGTCCTGCACGCTGATCTGCAGCTGCTCGACTAACTGGAAAAACCTGAAGAGCATCCATACCCATCCGTGGATTGTACACCTTCATCTTTCCATACCCAGTATCAATGACATAAAAAATACCATCCACAGTGAGCGAGGTCTCAGCAATGTTGGTAGCAACAATGCATTTGCGAGTGCCCTCTTCTGCCTTCTGAAAGATTTTGGCCTGCAGGTCAGCAGGCAACTGCGAGTAGATGGGCAAGATGGAGAGCTTGGGTACAGTCTTGGTGGATGATGATATCAGCTGCTCCATGCGCTCAGCAAGCGCATAGCAGGTAGCCTCAATTTCCTCTTGCCCTGTCATAAATATAAGTATATCCCCAGGGCCACTGGTTATGTGGATTGTCATAGCCTGCTTCACTGCCGCTTCCACATAGTCTTCACATGGTGTTTTGCTGAACATGATATTTACAGGAAATGTCCTGCCAGGAATATGGAAGACAGGCACTCTGCGGATAAAGAAATGTTACAAGATTAGCAAAATAGAAAATGGATTCAAATCTTACTAGGAAAAAGAAACAGAGCAAGTTATCTTACCCTCCAAAAAATTTTGAGAATTTGTCCGCATTTAGGGTTGCAGATGTGACAATTAGCTTAAAATCTCGTCGACGTGCAACAACCTTCTTCAGTATGCCAAACAAAACATCAGTATTGAGTGATCTCTCATGTGCTTCATCCATGACAATAACACTAAAAAAAGTAAGGAAAGGTGCTTTAGCATTTGGGAAGCAGTATTTTGATACTGTATTTAGTTCTATCAACGGTAAGAGAGCTATCAGCATACCGATATTTGTCAAGGTCAGCATCTTTCAAGGTTTCCCGAAGCAGCACTCCATCTGTCATATACTGCCCAAAAAAAATCCCAAACAGAAGCAGAAACCATGTTAGATCTCCATTACTACAACAAAGCATCAATCAATTTTTTTAATTTCCTAAATGGCAAAACATTGTTCTGGCATGAAGTGTGTTGTGTTCATTTGATGTAAAATTCATAATGCTAACAACCTAATAGCTAATGCTGCACCCAAACTAGGCTACTAACCTAAGCATATTCTAGTTTTAGGAAACTTCCTACTACCAAGTGAAAAGACAAGTCATCAACCAAGGAGTATCAAAACACAAGAAGCAATATACCTTTATTATAGTGTTGGAACTAGTCATATCCTCAAATCGAATTGCATATCCAACTTTATCTCCCAACTCAGTCTCCATTTCTTCACTAACTCTTTTAGCAACACTCATGGCAGCCACACGTCTAGGTTGAGTACAGCCAACAATGCCGGTGGTGGTATATCCATCCTCATGCAGATACTGAGTCAGCTGGGTAGTCTTCCCAGAGCCAGTTTCACCAACCACCACAACTACTTGATTTTCACGCACAACCTGCTCAATGAAATCAAAACAAGGTAATCAAGAACTTGTACCACTGCATCCTTTTGAAAGAAACTAAAAATCAACATCTTCCAAAGGAAACTTGATTTTCAAATTAATTACAATTTTCTGAAGGGCAAGAATTATTATCTTGACCTTTCTCCTTGAGGATAGCTGCATAGGTGTACTACAATCATCAAAACCATATTCAAAATATTCTACCGATTTGTTTTTGAATAATTTACACTATAGAAAAGCAACATACCTCAAACATAACAAATGCTGTAAACTAGCATAGGAAAACAAAATGAAAACTGCAAATAAAATACTGAAAATGAGTTTATAAACTTTAGTTACAAACCTGTAGCAAGTCATCCCGTACAGTAAATATCGGAAGATATTGCCTCTGTTGAGAAAGAGATTTTGATTTTGCAAAGTCGCTAACAGCTTCTGCTTTTACCTTCATGTGCTGTGAAAATTTTGCTTCCTCTTTAAAATCAATCTCACCTTGGTCACCAACAGTAGCAGTATCTGCATCAACCTGATTTTTCAAAAAAAAATTAAGTAAAGCGTACCAGCTAAACACTATTAGGACTATATATATTATGGCAAATAATCTACCTGTTCAGCCGTTTTCTCAACACCCAAAATATTTCCAAGCTTAGATCCAGCGAGCTCCCAAAAGCGTTGGCGTGACTTATTCATGCTCTGTTTTTCACGAATTTCCCTGACCAAAGCAGAACCTTTGCGTGCAACTATTGCCATATCGGAGGTTGGGTCCTTCAGTGGCATTACAGGTTCTGCTTGTTTTGTGAATACAACTCGCCCATCCAGGAATGGGGGTTTTGTGTCTGCAAAAAATTATACCGTCAGCATTTTTAAGTTCAACAGCATCAATATATTGTAAACAAGTAGTAGTAAAAAAACTTTGTGAAACAAGTATGCAGCACGCTAGGTAATGTTCTATTCTCTTCAAAATTCGATACAATGTAGCATGTACAACAGAGAAAACAGAGAACATAGATAACTCCTAATGCAGGTTAGAAGTTTCAGACTGACATAGACAGGAAAGGTGGAAATATGTGCCCTGAAAATGGTACATAACACCTCTCCTACATATGTTCACAGCTCATAACCGCTATTAATTCAATATCTGCTTGTTTCATTCTTTCTGCGACATAGAAGTTCCGAGAGTAGATGACAAGAAGGATCACATGAAGCAGCCACATCTACTAGCAAATGCACGTAATAGTAAATGCATAATAAGATAAATAGATGCAAGGACCTCATCAGTTAATACAACTGCGAGCTTACCTTACCAACATAAATAGTGTCTATTATTTTCATAAGTAAAATTGCATATACACCATTACATGAGAAATAGATAGATGCTTTCCAAACATTTTCGTAGCTTGTTTAGTAACAACTATAACATCGATAAGAGGCTGCGATATTCGAAGAACGTACCATGAACAAGAAGTATTACTTTCCTTTCGTCCTCATCATCAAATTCTGTCTGCACCTCTGTTCCTCTGACAGCTCCAGATCTCAACAACTGTCTATCCTCCCATTGAGCATTATCAGCAGTCATCTGTGATAACTTCTTGCTCTGAGCAAGGGTCATCAGACTGCCATCTTTACGAGTCTGCACCCAATAAAAATAGTAAGAAATCAGAATACAAGACATTCTCTACAAGTTAAAGATATGAAAAATTATTACAAAATAACTATATTTACTGAAAAACTAAGTGGATAATTCTTGACCATCCAATTTTTTGCAGGTCTTGCTGCACATGGGTTTGGCAGTCTTGAAAAAAGTTAAATGAATACAATTTCCTAATGATGATGCAATTTTCATAATATACATAAGGAACTTGAACAAGGAAAAAACATACATCTAATTTGGTGGTATTCTCAAGCCTTACTTTACTTCTTACCGGTGCACTTTTACATGTCTGAGTACAAATTATCGGATGTTTACAGTAAATCACAAAATGCAAGACATTTTTACAAAGGCGGAGTCTTGCTAGAAGATAGAAGTATCAGATCCATACATTCAGTCCAGCGCCACAATAGCACGACCTTATCATTTACTAATTAATCAGATATATTCATGGTTTCATAGAGGCTGTAGCTGCAATAAGTTCTACTCGATTACTCAGAACAAATAAGAACTTATGAAGGCTAACACGAAGTGCATGGAAGCATGGGAGATGTAAACAAGCAAGGAACTTACCAGCCGCTTTGGTAATTGTGCTTCCCTCTTTTTGTAGGAACTATCATCTTCAAGATACATAGAATTATCACCATCAAACATGGTGTTGTGTTCTTCACAATCATACCTGGAGTATATTTGTAAAGGTTAGAAGAATGTGTAATCAATTTGTTGTTGTATAATGATAAGAGAATGTCAAAAATCATTGTACTCTCATATCTCTACACTACCATGTCTGGATAGAACTATGGCATAAAATCAGAATTTTGTTACAGAAATATGAAAAACATCATTGTGCCAACTTACTTCAGATGCCATTACCATTTTTAGCTATTATAAATGGAGCCAATAAATGCAACAGCAGCAATTGAAAGGCTTTGCTGATCACTTGGTTTGCAAATATATTTTTTTTCTATCAGACACCTACATCATCCTTTTGAATACAAAAACCAGGGAAATTTTATGAGGAAAGAAAAGTACCATGCACGATCAGCATTATAATCCATCTCCTGCATCATTTCTTCAGATATCTCATAGTTGCCATCGGCAGCTGAGGGGCTTCTATCAGATTCCCTGTCCTGAGATAACAGGGTAGAGGTTATTGTCAGAATGACCAGTGAAGAAACAAAATGAGAACTTGCAATATACTATAAAGTGATCCACAAACAACATGAAACTTAAAGTTAGTTAGACTTCTGTCAGTAAATACCAAATAAACTCAATCAAGTCTATTGTTTGATTGAAAGTACATGAAATAATTAAATGAATTACATAGTAGCCTAACTGTAATACTCTTCAGACAGAAAGAGGCAGAAAAATTAAAGCAACTTAGATCAGTCACATGGTAATTTCGTAACATTACTTCAGTTATAGTTTAAGTAATGCTTTACATACGTTCAGTTCATAGAAATAAATATCAAACATCCAATGACAATTATTCTAAAAACACAGATAGAGAGAAAAAAGTGAACAAAATACATGCTTCATTACATTTATCATTGTTTTGAGCACTGGTCTAAATGGTTGAATTAAATTACCAGCAGAGTTACCACTTCTAAAAATCAGCATTCCAGGAGATTCAACATTAAAAGACTGTCGTGCTAAAAGGAGGATTAATTTCTCAACTCAATAGATGTGATAGTGTTTAGGAATGTATGAATGGGGCTTCCAACTCTCTACAATGTATATAGCCCATAGGACTACAATCTTCGTCTACTCTACTTCACCTCCTGGGTGTATGGATGTCTTAAAATAATCATACCGAACTTGCAACATATGAGATGAATGCAAAAAAAAAAAAAACACCTGATTTTTCCTGTATAAAGGCATGTTTTGATTTTTCCTACATAAAGGCATGTTTTGTGAAAACAGAATCCTGACTTACATTTGATGCAGATGTAGACGAAAAAGTAAGCTGGTGGGATCTTCCACCAGAACGTGGATAAGAAGACCCTTTTGATGAACCAGAAGCGCGAATTGGTGCAGGTGATGGAGATACGTTATCCCATGGGGATGCTGGATATTCAAAACAACAATAGAAGTATGATTTATTTGATTTAAATTAAAGAAGAAAAGTGCAAACAACATTGAATAGCTGAGCTTTTGTTACCTGCATAACGTGGCGTATTCCCACCTAGCCAAGGAGACACTAAGCGTGCATCAGGGGATGCAGCTGCAAGCATAGGAGATGGTGAAGGATGTTGTCTATGGGAATTTGAGCGATCATCACGGTACTCCCGACGAGGTGTATCTTCCCATTCCCATCGGCCACTGTCCCAATCAGATCTTGCTAACAATTTGCAATCACAGCCACAATTTTATCAGCAAGTGACAAGCCAATTAGCCTAAGCATGAAAAGAATAAGATAACAAACATGATACCAGGTGTTCTTGAGCTTCTTGAGCTATGCTCATGCCGACTTCGTTTGTTCATGTAGTCAACGGATGTAGATCTCTCACGTTCATCACGCCTATTATGCGATTCTCTATCATCATGGTGTCCCCACCTTCCACTGCTACTATAGCCAATGGATGCAGATCTTTCCCGTTCTCCATGTTTATCACGGGATCCCCTATCCTCATAGTCATCATATCTACGAGGAGTGCTACGAGAATGGGAACCTTGAGAACTTCTAGATTTGTGGGTCTGTAAAACAACATGAACAGAGACAGACTTGGTTAGTAAGGTGAAGAGAAAATAAAACAGCCAGATTCTTTATGAAGTTCCCAAAGTAATATGGGACACAAGTAATCACTAACATCTTGTCGATAAGATCCATCTCGGTGACTGGGTGAAGGACCCCTTCCATCCTCATCAGTGATGGTAGGTTCTGAAAATGGCGATAACGCTTTAGTTACAATGGACAATCATTTGCATTTGTAACATACAAGAGTGTATATATATAGGACCTTTGAAAGAGGTTCTCTCATCAGAGTTGGCTCCTCGATAGCGGCGAGAAACACTGCCACGATGGCCACTGCTCAGGCTCTTCTCATCACTCTCCGCAGGTCCCGGCTTCTCATCTTCATCGATTGAAGTAGCAGCTGCCACTACCTTCTGAGGCGGCGGCTTGAAGGCATTGCCGCCTTCTGCTTCCCGTTTCCTGTGCGCGAGGAGGTCCAAACCTGCAAAAACCACATCTCAGAATCAGCTCACCCGAGCTCTAGATTTTGCAGGCCTCGACGATTTCTGAGTCAAATTCAAATTGGGATCTGCTCATCAAGTTTTACACACTAATCTCGCTCGCGGAAATCGAACTCCCTAGCAACTCTAGAAATTCACTTAAAATCAAAATTTCCTGAAGTCTCGTCAAATACAGAAGCAGAAGTAAAACCAAGCACCACCATACCTAGGGCGGACTTCCCCGGCGGCGGCCGGTACATGACCCTATCCCTGCTCGGCAGGATCAGCCCCTGCGCGCCCGTGTCGTCCTCCGGCCCCAGGGTTGTCATCGTCGCGTCCATGTCCCCCTGGAACAAAGAGAGAGGAAGCGCCATCTCGGCGTGAGACCAAAAGCTCGCTGACTACCCCAAAACCCCAACGCGCTCGAAACAGATTACTCACCTCCATGGTCGCCGGCGGGCGGAGCGGAGGGCGGCCTCCGAGCACCGGGCGGCGCCGGTTCGACTGGGAATCGGCGGCGGCGGCGGCGAGAGGGAAAGAGAGGGGGGGAGGGGAAGAGGTCGGCGGGTGGATTTTGATTTTGGCCCCTCCGAATCTGGAGAGGTGAGGTGAGGGCGTGGGGGATTTGGGATTTGTTGGTAGCGGGAGGGGTTGGGATGTAAAAATCCCAACGGGAGTTTTCCACTTGGGACCCTGTAGGTTTGATGTTATTACAAGCTGTGTTTTTACTAGGTCGGTTAGAGAATTTTGTACTCTAGTGCAAAGTAAATGGTGGTAACGGTTAAACATAATCTTGGATTCCGAGATAATTATTTATTTGCCCTTCTAAATTATTGAATGTATTCTCTACTAGAAAAAATGTCCGTGTGTTACAACGGGTAAAGTCTATTTTAATCTTATTATATGGTTTAGTTAAGATGAAATTTAGTGTGGGAGTTCGCTTGGATATATATATTTTTAGAAAATCATGAGCTGCAGTTAGGAATCCGATCGTCTTATGTTAGCATACGAGTTTTTTTAAACATATTTCTTATACGATTCCTTCTGTATTACCAAAAGTGAACGATCTTAAAAACCGACTCAAATATGGATATGTATTCCAAAAGTAAACATACTTAAAAACCGACTCATACACGGATGACGTACTAAAATACCGGCAAAAACATCTTTAATTTTTATAATAGTATATTTGGCCCTCATAAAATTGGCTCCCCTTTTATTGTCTCTTTTTTCTCAACTTTTTTTATTTGCCCTTGAGTGGTTCTTCATTTAAATTTTTCAAAAAATGCCCATCTTACCCCTGCATGAATAGTAGAATCTAATAAATTATTTTCTTTAAACGGAAAAAAAATAAAATTGGGATATGGTATCATAAGTATATCTTTTATTCGTTGCATATATGTAAATTTAAAAAAAATCGTAATAGTGTTATTTTCTTTAATTAACATGTGTCATCCAAACAACACATATTGATGAATAAAATTATGAACATACAGTTTTAGTTTCATTAATGAGAATTTTTTTAAAAAAAAGGGCAGATTATGAATTTATTTGGAATGTGTGGTACCCTCATACCAGATGGGAATAAAAAGGGTAATAATGAAAAAGGTGTTAAGAAATTCTTGAGATCATAATAATTAGTTGGTGCATCATTACCAGTTCAATTACACTCTTCATCAAGCATCATAATTATGAATTTTGTAAGTGATAACAAAATATTTGCCATGAGAGAGCACCTCTTGTGAACTACCAAGGGCAAAAAAAAATACTTTTATGGTTCTTTGGGCAAATAAAGAAGAATAGTTAAAAATGAAGGGTGATGTCACAATAAAGGGAAAGAGAGTTTCCGAGAGAAAATAAGGGACTAAGTCAACTTCCACGAAAAATAAAGAATTTACTCTTGGCTTTCCTTCCTTTTATTAATTTAACGTATAAAAAGTAACATTTGAAGCATGACGATGAGATAAATACTAAAACCATTTCGGATATTTTTGTCCTTTTTGGAACAAATATTGAATGTTGAGTAAGGATTGTATTATAGTCTTAGGCCCAGTTATTTTCTTCAACTCCAAACTTCAACTTACTCATTTTTCGTTAACACGTTGTTCAAACTGTTAAATGGTGTATATTTTATAATAAAAGTTTATATAAGTTGTTTAAAAAAATCAAATAAATCTATTTTTAAATTTTTATAATAGTTAATACTTAATAATCACATGCTAATGAGTTTTCTCGTTTCACGTGCGCTACAAATCTCTCTCTAAAGTCATGGAAAGAACGCTGCACAAACTACATGTAATATAGAACGCATTGCTCTATGTGTCTCTCTGTCCCAGAAACTCTTGCATGCATTCATAACTAAAAATTGTTACATTTTAGGATGGAAAGAACGGTATTTATTAAAAACTCAGAAAATATATAATATTTACTTTCTACTTTATAGAATAGTGAATTGATGTTTGTTTGACATAATTGTTCCTTGATTTACTAATCAAACAACTTTAGATGGGTGGGGATAACACAAATGAGAAGATTATGGTTGTTCAACATAATTGGCTAACATCAACCAGAGGGTGGCCAAGTACAAAAGGTTTATGGGTCCTAAAATACCTTATATTGCATATCTTAATCCATTCTTATTCTAGCACGGTACTAGGAAAACATTTCATGACTAACTACATCCTCAGAGGATTGTATAGAAGATTGATATTTTTTAGGTTAATTGGATACATGCCATTATAAATTTGATGTGTTTTGAGATATGCCATTATAATTTGTGTATTTGGATCAGTGCCACTACAATTTGCATGTAAGTTGAAACCTGCCACTAGTCTACGTATTTTAGCCGTATTGGACATAATTGCCCCCGTCTTCCTCCTCCATCTCTCCTTTCTGTGTAACACCAGCCGAAGCCTTCTTCCCCACCTCCGGCGGAGTGCTGCCTCGCAGTGACGTAGTCCCCGGCGACACCATGCGACCCCTCCGCGCGGTGAGACGATGACCAGGAATCCGGCGGCGGAGAGGTATTGCGCGGCTGCCCGCCGCCGGGAGACGGCGCCGGGGAAGAACTTTTGAAGTTGATGAGGCCGGCCACGATGGAGCTCCGCCACCGGTCGTGCGCAGCTACGCCCGAGCCTCCCTGTCACGGATCCACCGACGCCGTCTAGCCGGAGCAGTGGTGCATCCTGGCCCGAGCTCCGCCGCAAGTGGCTTCGCCCAGATCCAGATAAAGCGAGAGAGGGGGCGCCGAATCCACCGAGAGCTGGCCGGAGCCTCGTCCGCTCCGAGCTCCGCCGAATCTTGAGCTGGCGTCCGCTCGTCCACCTCGTGTCGCCGGCTTCGTCTGCTCATCCTCGTGTCGCCAGCGTCCTGCCGTCTTCCATTCGTCCTCGCGCCACTGGCGGGACCATGGCCGTGGCGACGTGGTGGTGGACGACCACTGCCGCCGTCTACTGCAACGCCACCACCGCCTCCTCCTACCTGCCCGTTGTCTGCCGCGCCTTGGCGACGCCGACGAGACTAGCCCCAGATGCTGGTGAGAGGCACCACACCAAGCTCCACCGGCAGCATATATCTAATTAACCCACAAAAGGATTAATTAGAGAGTGAGTGAGAAAGAGCTCCTGCTGCTCCTGCTCTACCGAGGCAACTGAGAGTCTGAGACTGAGGAGAGAGGTTGAAGATGAGGGTATTTCCGTCACATATATGTAAAATATGTATGTCAATGGCACCATTACAATTTCAGACAAATACCAATAGCATAGTTCTAAATATATGAATAGTAGTGGTAAATTTCAAAATTAAAAAATTTGTAATGTCATATATCTAATTAACCATATTTGATAATCTTTGAATGCGAACTAAGGGTAGAGCCACCATTTCTTCATCCATTATATCTATGGCATTAATCTCAATATATCCCGTGCCTCATGGGATCATGCTTGTGTCGGTGCTTTGGATCCACTGAGTCTACTTCTCTTCCTCAATGATATAACAGGACATATACGAGCTTTTGACAAAGGTAGTAAAATGACATGTCCCGCTCAAATGTTAAGCCCTTGAATATCTTGGTCATTGAAGTGGGGTAGGGTGCTTTAAGTTTCTTGATAATTAGTCCGATGATTGGATATCTGACAATGATTGTGACAATACTATGTTTAATAAAACAACCAACAAACAAGATAAATGATCAATGAAAATTTTCAAATACGGCAATCTGAAACAAGTCATATATAGAAGGAAAAATGATGAGGGTGCCTAAAGCAACAAGTGAACTTGACAAGATAAATGAGTATACATAGAAAATTTGAGGAGATAAATATAGACTGTGTTCGGCACCTCTTTTTCCCAACCCCTCTCCCTCGTTTTCCACGCGCACACTTTTTAAACTGCTAAACTGTGTGTTTTTGCAAAAAGTTTCTATACAAGAGTTATTTAAAAAATCAAATTAATCCATTTTTGAAAAAAAATAGCTAATACTTAACTAATCACGCGCTAATGAAACGCTCCGTTTTTCGTGTGTACCGTTCCGATTGGGAAAAAGGATGCCGAACACAGCCATAGTTGGCAAGGCATCCACCAAAAAAAAAATATTGGGCTTTCATGTTTTGGTGAAAAGTGCTCATTTTGATCGTCATATCCTACCTTAGTATAAAGTTGATATCTGCTAACTCATAAAGCTTAATATGCAAGTGTGCCAGATCATCACCCATATCCATTTTTTCTATAAAGTTAAGACCCAAAGCTGAAACCTCAGTATTCCACGTCATCGCTAATTCTTAGCCGTTCGATCGGTGGATGAGATCGCATATGAACCGGTGGATAAGAAGGTCCCCGGGTGAGATGTTGAGCAGTGCGTTTATGCATGAGTTAATTTAGAATGCATGTAACGCAAGCATGTATGGGTGAGATGTTGAGCAGTGTGTTTATGATTAGAGGCCATGGGCCATGGTTACTGCCATTTATTCTCCTTCTAAGTCTCTATTAATTCTTCTAGATTTTTTAATAATCACATACATGTAACTGAACAGAACCAACGCCATTTGAGAGGTTATTGGTTCGATATGGAAATGAAAATTGGTCACATATTGGTTTAATCTAAATGCAGATATATGCAGTAGACCCACCCGATTCCTTTTGAGCAAATACAATTTCAATTTACTAGGCATTTCCATCAGTTATCTATACACAAAGATTAGTCTTAGAATACTACAACAGAAAGTATCTCATGTATTTCCGCAGCAATATCAAACCACCTTTATTTTACTTTTCAACGATCAATCCAATATGATATAAATTGTTATAAACCCCACCATCTTAATTATTTGTAGCTTTTTTCAATAGTTGATTAAAACTGAAAATTATACAAGTGTAGCTATTATTTCTTCTAATATCATACAAAAACTCCCGCAACAATGCGCGGGGTTTCATCTAGTCTTACTATAAAGTTAATGCACACTAACTACTAAAGCTCAATATGCAAGTGTACCACATCATCACCCACTAGCAATTATTATCTAAAATGTTTTAGATCACATGCAACTGTGCCATATCATCACCCACTAGCAATTATTATCTAGAGTATTTTAAATATCATTCAAACATGACATATCATTTACAATTTTATTGTATTTTTAGAACTCAATACGTAAGCAATGTCATATCATTATCTCCACATTATTTTCATATTATTTAGACATATGCATCTAACATTTTCTATAATGTATAACATACATTCATCCACATATCTCGCGGTAAGATAGGATAAGCAAAGATTATTGCTTTCTTATGTCCTCCTTATTTTGACTTTCAATATTGCAAGCAATTTGTAGTAAATGAGAAAGATAACTATAACTTCGATGAGCAAACTTGTTTCATCTATGCACTAGTACCAACACTATTTGCATGGCTTTTTGTTAACAACGGATACCTCGTGCTCCACATGGCTGTTGGCCCCGCCTACCAGTTGATATGCCAATTTTTGTTGAGAAGTAATTTTTATGTACAAGTCATTTAAAGCCGTTGCATGTGAACCAATATATAGCCATCTTAACATGCAAGCGCAGTAATCCCACGTGAAAAACATAACGAACCACTACATTTCAATCGAATAGGGTATATTTAGTGACAATCAATAGCACATAATTCATTTTTTTGAATACGTCGATAAAAAAAGAATAGAGGGAGTATATGATATTATTGAGCTAAACTAAGATTAGTTCAAATACTCATCTTAAAACTCCTTAGAAATTAATGTAGAATTGATATTTCGTTTGTTCCAAAGTGCTATCGCGCATGGAAAGCAAGTCAAGGCGAGGGAACACCTGCTCCCATTCTTCGGAAACTCGAGGTTATTCGCGCAAAATCTCCTCCCGTCGGTCGCCCGAGCTCTGACCTAGGGTTCCGGCGACTCCCATGGCCGGCCGCCACCGTAACCCGCCGCCCCCATCCTTCCCTCGCGGCGGCGGCGGGGGCGTGGGCAGGGGCCACCACCCGCCTCCTCCCTCGCTCCACCACCACCGCCTCCCGCCGCCTCATCACCTCGACGACTTCCGGGAGCCGCCGCTGCTCCCCCCGCACCACCGCCTCGACGACTTCCGCGAGCCGCACCACCTGCCGCCCCCGCACCACCACCACCACCTCGACGAATTCGGCGAGCCGCCGCGCCACCACGTGTTCGCGGGCCACGGCGGCGGCGCCGGGCCCCCCCCGGCGCCGCACGTCGTGGCGGCGCTGGAGGAGCGGCTCGGCGCGGAGATCGAGGAGGCGCACGTGCTGCTCGGCCAGAACCAGCGGCTGGCCGCGACGCACGTGGCGCTCGTGCAGGAGGTCTCCGCCGTGCGGCACGAGCTCGGCCGCACCGCTCGCGGCCTTGCCGCTGCCCAGGAGGAAGGCGAACTCCGTCTTCGCGAGGTGCGATGCTTTTCTGATGCGCTGATTTTGTCTCTGTTTTTTTTCCCACTAAATCCTTATGAGAAGAATCGATCTATAGCACAGAATCCTGATGCTTATCCATTGCATATATTTGGTCTGTTTAGTTCGGCAAAACTATAAATTCCTCTTGCAAATTTAGTTCCAACTTTGACTTCCTGACTCAATTGCGCTAAAATTTTATTGCGGTGGGTCTGTTTGAAGTGATTATGCAAGCATAATAACCAATGTCGTCTATTTTGGAACCCTCTAAATTTTGCTTTGTGAAATACTAGGTGCATGATAATGCGGGTCTGTTTGAAGCGATTATGTTAGCATAAGAACTTATGTTGTCTATTTTGGAACCCTCTAAATTTTGCGTTGGGAAATACTGCATGATAGTCGGAGCCAGTGGTATACTGTATTTGCCTTGCATTGTGCCTTTGTTTGCAAAGGTGAGGGATTCAGTGAGAAGAAAATTGGAAAGAGGGCAGTGTAGGTACGGTAGGGTTAAGGGCTGGGCTTGCAAGCAGAGCCACTACAATCCATCGTATTCTTGTTTTGGTAGTCTTGCAAGCAGAACCACTACAATCCATCATATTCTTGTTTTGGTAGTCTTCATCCACCTTAGTGTTGTTTCCATCCGTCTCCCCCTATGCTGATAATGCACGGAGCTGAAGGTCAGCACTTAGAAGTGCAATGCCCGTAACTCCATAAGATGTGCGAATATCCACATTCATGAATCCTGGGTATGGATTTTATTCACATACAAGGTGAACCGTGAACTGCTCACTTCATTTGAAGTCATCTTATTCTTCTCCCTCTTGCAAGATTGGTAAGCAATGGAAATGCGGCAGGGAGGGAGATAATGACGAGTGAGAAACTAAGAATAGAGTGGAGATGGCAGCAAGCTAGAGTAGACAAGGCGCATGTTTATGCCTTTTCGATGCCAAGCACAATAACTTTCCCCTTCGGATGCCAAGTTTGCACAACATTTGTCCACAAGGGAAAATGTTCATTTTAATATTTGACAAATATGCAACATGTCATGGCTAAGTTCTAGATTTTCTTAGTGATACACTGAAATTTGCATATCATAATTAATGAGTGGATTTAAACAGCACAGAGCGTTCTCCCTATAAATCCAGAATTTTCTCTATGCATGTGTTTAGTTGGAGGGATTTTGGTGGGTTGGGAGGGGGCCAACCCATTTTTGTAGGTGTTTGGTTGAAGGACTAGGTGGAACGGGATGAAACCAAAAAGGAATATTCCATCAATATTTGGGATGAGACGGTCCGCCAGAAATGGCCGGACCGCGCCTATCCACTTCACCCGCGCACGTCACGTGACCCACACATACCTCCATCCATACGGTGACCTTATCCTTCCCAGCCAGAGTCTATTTTTTCCCTGTTTTTACCCACCCAGTGAGAGCGATGCAACAGGAGCGAGAGTGGCGATGGTAGCGTGCGCGCCGTCAGCAACGGCCGCCACTCCTTCCTCCTCCCTCCTCCATCCTGCGTGTGGCCGAGCCGGTGGCTGCCGCGTGCACGCAAGTCAGCAACGGCCATGGCTCCTTCCTCCCTCCATCATGCGTGTGGGCGAGCTGCCGGCGGCCACGTGCACAAGAGTCAGTGACGGCTGCGGCTCCTTCATCCTCCCTTCTCGCATCCTCTTGCTCGTTGCTGCTGCTTGTCCTCGCATCCTCTCTCGTCAACTGCTACGAGCTGAATTCTGGAGCTGAGGAGCAGAGCTAGCTTGGCTGTGATGCTTGATTCGTGATTTTCGATTTCTGATAGTGGATAGACATCACCAAAGAGAAAGACATCTACGTATATGCAAATTAATAGCTCTAGCAGCTCTACCAGTATATTCAACATGATATATAGTTGTGAAAATATGTGACGGTGGATTGACATCACAAAAGAGGGCATTTTTGTTAGAAAAAAAAAAAGCTCGGTGTGAGAGGTAACCTCACTAACTCAATGTGAGGAGGTATCTCTATCCAACTATCCCAACTCCATCCCTCCATCCCTCCATCCAAACAGGTGATAGGACCATTCCATCCCTTTTTATCCCTCAAACCAAACAAAAAAATAGGGTTCATTCCCATCCCTCAAACCAAACAGAAAATAAATGACAGGGATGGACCTAACCCATCTCACCTCGCCCTCAAACCAAACACATGTTATACGAAAACTCTGTTTATTGGAGCTGTGTAAGTATTTTCACACTGCTTGATATGATGTTTGAAACTTCTGGTCGTACAATGGCATATGTAATTCTTTCTCCCAAAAAAAAATCTTAACTGATCTGTTCTTAATATCTTATTTCCTTCTATTTTCCCCAATTATTTCCACATATCATCTTAATCCACTGCCTTTAAATACATCATACTTAAATGCATATTTTGTGTTGAGTATAGGTTCAAAGCTGCATATCTGAGTGAGAAAGGTTCATTGAAATTTTCAGTTGAAGAGAAACTGCATTGTTTGGTAATATTTTCAAATGTGGTCATGTCAAGCTTATGTCTCTTTAACCCAAAGCTATCTGACTTAGTGAGCTAGTAGGTTAGTTCTGCCCATGCCAAGTAAAATTGACTTGTGCCTTTTTGGATTGTAACATCAGAAATAATTTTAATAGGTCTATGAGAGGTCAATGAAGATGGAGGCAGAGCTGCGAGCAGTAGAGGAAATGAGGGCAGAGCTTGCACAGGTTCACCTCGACATTCAGAAGTTGGGTGCAGCAAGGCAGGAACTCATGGGTCAGGTCCAGGGGTTCACCCAGGACTTGGCTCGATCAGCAGTGGACCTGCAGCAGGTGGCTGCGTTAAAAGCTGAGATCCAGGAGATAAGGCATGAAACACAACATTTGAGGTAGAGCCTTGTTAATTTCATATGCACTTTCAGTGTTCTGAAAGAGAGCGATGTGTATTTTTAGTCTTTTTGCAAAAATATAATCTGTATATGCAAATTTGTTGGTGTTATCTATTTCCCACTGAATCATCTTAGCTATCTCCTTTGCACTTGTGAGAAAACAATCCATCGCTGTTTTGTTTTGCCATTCTCTTGGTTCTATGAACTCTTTTGGTTTGTCTGGTCAAGTTACGATCTATTATAATTAAAATTTGAAATGGAATGAGCTCTTTTTTTTTTTGTCCAAAATGAATTCCAGTTACCCCTGGAGTAGTAGAGAGAGTGAAATTCCAAGAATAACCTTATGTTTTTCAACCTTATATGGTTGTATTATTTGACCTGCAGATCTGGCATTGAGGTTGAGAAGAAAGGATATGCCGAGAGCTATGAGCAGGGACAAGAGATGCAGAAGAAATTGATATCAGTGGCTTCTGAAGTGGAGAAGCTTCGAGCTGAGGCCGAGAAGAGGTCACGAGCTGCTGTGTCTGGAGGCAATCAAGGTACTTAACAAACTCTGGATGCTTATTTTTCTCTAGTACTCTTTTTAGTGGTTCGGGACCATCCGTGTTATGCAGGGATACTTAATGTTTTGAAATCAGATCATGTCCACCAAAGGGCATAATTTGTAAGGTTGACCATGTAGTTTAAATCTCTTTCCGTGTTGCACATCTGGAATATAACTTCATCATGACATGGTGCTCCCATCCTGCAGTGTACGTCGGAGGCTATGGGAATCCTAAGGCCGCATATGCCGCAAATCCTTATAATGCTGGATACAACATAAATCAAGTATGTCTCTTATTCTTTGTTTCCGCAATACCTATTTGCATATTCTTTCATCCTCATTTCTTGCTACTTTTGAAGCCACATCCCCAGGCAAACACTGCTGATTCCGGCTCCCAGTTTGGGCCTGGTTCAACGCACGCTCCCTGGGGTGCCTATGACATGCAGAGAGCTACTGGACGGAGATGATTTTTTTTTTCAGGTGTGTTCAGCAAATTACAAAAGCATACTTTTCTGGGACAAACCTAACAGCTTTCATGCAATGGTGAATCATGAATGTATTACTTACTAGTATACTCTACTGTGAGTTGTGCTGTACATGTATTACCTCCGTTTCAAAATGTTGCAACCTAGGACGTGATCTATCCTAATACAACAAATCTAGACAAAAGTTCTATCCAGATTTGTCGCAACCTAGGACGTGATCTATCCTAATACAACAAATCTAGACAAAAGTTCTATCCAGATTTGTCGTTCTACGATGGGTCAGATCTGTCAAATCCCATGATGCTGATGGAGACTGCAGATTTGCGTCGATGTGCATTTTCCACGCTAGAGGCATCCATTTCTGGCGCAGCAATCTCTTTCGATCGATCTATGGACGAGTGCGGGCGAGATTCGTTGAGAAACATAATGGATGAATTGTGATGTCGGAATTCCTGTACAGGAACAGTCACGCTGCAGGAATTGGAGGAATTGTGAAGATTTGTGCAAACAATAAGGTTTCACAGGAGGAAAAAATGAGAGTTAAACTTGTGAATTATCCCATTAAACAACGCGGTGTTTTATTCTTCATCATTGTGACCATACGTCAAATTCGACAACTAATCTTGTGGGCCAAATAAGCATTTTGAATTCTGAGCAGACAATGACGCTACTTATGCATTCAACAGGAAAGCACACAAAGACGTTATGGAACAGAATCATCAATCAATAAGCACATCATTAGAGAAAGCACACAAATACGTTACGGAAGGGAATCATCAATCAATAAGCACATCATTAGCGAAAGAATTTGGTACATAAATAACTTTACATTCGAAAGGCATCATCATGAATGGCCAAAGCTTTTAGTCTACTGTCTAATCTGCTGCCAGGAAAACATGTATACTGATCACAAGTTACTAAAACATGTACAAGGTAGAACAAAGAACATACCAGTCATACGGCCTAAACAACTCCAAAAGGACCAAAAATCATGGCAGTCCCAAACCAAATTACAGATTTTAGCAGCGCAAATCTAGATTTTCAACTAGCATTTGGCGGTTTATGCTTGCGGAAAGACTTTGTTTGGCGGGATATTTTCACGCCTCTCCACGTAGGCAGCCGGGAACCATCCTGCCACCCCCTTGCATTCTCCTTCGGCCCAACCATTCGGAGCAATCTAGAGCAGATACAAATGAAAAGGCAATTAGATGGTAAATTTGGATTGAGGTCTTAATGCACTAGACAATTCAGCACCATTGTTTGTTGGACCAATCGATTCAACCCTACCCAATTTTGTACATCATCTGGTTATTCCCTCGTTGATTGACTAAGCTAATTTATTCCTGAGAGAAGGTCAATCACTAGCTACTACATGATCAGGACAAGCCTCCAGAGACTAATTGGTTCCATTGCCAGAGGAAGTAAGGCACTAATTGGTCATCTAGTCTAGAGACTATTGAAAATCACTTAAGATTCTTTCTGCGGGCAATGGGGGCAGTGATTAAACTGATTATCACACTACTTCGCAGATGAAATGATTATTAGGACACTGACCTGACGAACAACGACATAATCACCAACAATTAAACTCAACTCCTTTTCTGTGGTACCATTGAAGTTATGCACCGCCTGCAGCAACAAGAAGGTTTAATGCACATGACATGTAAAATATGGTATAATTGCTTGGTAATGTCAGTTACTCATGTTAACCTCAGCAAGGAAGTACTGGGCCTTCTCAGCACGCTTATGGGAATGAATAGTAGGCGGTGCAGATTCTCTCTTTTGCTTTTCAGAGGACATCTAGAAATAAGAATTATGCAAAATTCAGAAATGCAAGAGATTTTGACAGTTTACATGATAAGCAGAGTGAAAATTCTACCTCAGCTTCAACATCATCAAGTATAGCAGCTAACCTCAAATGAAATAACTTTTCTGCTTCTACCTTCAACAGGATAAGTGACAAAGGATAAGAATCAAATGAAACAACTCAATGGTGATAGATGAATTATATGCTAGAGGCAGGCAACATTACCATGCCAACCAGGCGCTGAAGAGTTATCCTTTGCTGCTGAGATTCAACAGCGGCAAGTGCAGCAGCAGCTTCCTTTCCTAACACAGCCATGCTTGCTTTGTGCTCTATCATTTTAGATTCAGACTGTTGAAGCTTCGTAGTGTGCTCAGCAAGTGGAGCTTCTCGTACCCGTTGCTTCCTTCTAGCAATTTCAGCAGACTGTATGACAAACAAGAGGGTTAAGATACATAATGGGGAAAAGTATTCTATTAAGCATAGAAGTAGCAATAGTAAGATTGCTTGCTTGCAATATGGAACAAGTTGCTAATACATACAAGGATCTCAGCTTCATGTCTCATCCGGCTATAACGTTGTGCAAGACCACGAGCATCTTCCAGGGGAGCGCCTGCAGCCATAGCCCTCAATGGATCTATAGTCTGAAATTCAAAATAAATGGAAGTATATTTGTAAAATACATTGAAGGACCAATGCAATGCTACAGATCTTAAATCTCTAGAGATCTTAAATTGAAGGCTAAGCCCCAGTATGCACTGAAAAAGAATGACAAAAACTGCATCTTCAAAATAATGGTGAATTGGTGATCGCTTGCATGACAACTATATAAATCACGTGCACCAAAAGGTAAAGGGAAAATGTTGTATGGTGTTTTATTTCCAGGCTTAGATCAATAGACCTAGAAAATTGTGTCTAAGAGAGAAGACAGGGAAAAAATTGGGACCAGCCGGTGAGACATCATTACTGCTTGGTTTTAATGCACCGACAAGTTTCCAATTATTGAATAGGATGAACCAGCATAAAAATTCGGATTCCACAATCATCAGCCTAAAGGACTTCCAGCATATTCAATATGCTGGACTGTAAATGAGATCTCTAGTGGTCCCTTCCATCAGTACACTTTTAGGATATACTCCAATGTAAAGATATGAACTGGATGAGATCCATCAGTATATACATATCTAGGCTTGAGTATGCATGTGCACTTCTCAGCACATAAACATTTCATTGCAAATTCCAGTACATTCTCTCTACTCCAGCCTAAGTGATTGAGTGCTAGGCTGACTGCATTATGTTGGTGATATAACAAAAAAAGGACAGTTATTTCTTGCTATGGCCCAAAAAGTCGCTAGGCGCCAGATGGTTGGAAGAGCAAGTGCCTAGTGAATAGGGGCACCAATATGCAGTCTAGGCAGCTCCTAGAACCAAGTTGACTAGCGGCTTCCAACCAATTAGCAAGCATATGACATACAAGAAAGATACTAGAACATCAATATAAAAATACTAGAGCCCTCAAGGCTGGGCAGCAGCATAATGCACCATCAAATGCCAAATTGAGGCAGCTACCCTGTGCCTAGCACCGACTTTTAGAACACTGGTAGTAGCAAGGCTCTTTTTGTAGACTAGTAGCTCCTCGTACAGCTACCGGAGAGATACACCTATCTATTGAGGCATACAAGAATAACAAAAGAAGGGTTCAAAATACCATATATATGTACATACTAAGAAAAACCACCGATTGACAACATAAATGAAGGGTACAGAGAAATAAACATTACTGTGCACAAGCCAGCAAAATTTGTCTGTGAGAGAACAGTACTAATTAACATCCAAAAAAGTTACCTGAGAAGATAAAATTCTATTAAATTCTTCGTACTCTTTCTCAACATTTCTTAGAGCACCTCCATACAGAGATGCTGCTTTTGCAAGGGCTTCATCACTAGCACTACTTTCACCTCCATATCTATAACAATCCTCTGAAAATTTTGTTCCTGTGACCAAAAGAAAGAAAAATGTATACCGGTATCACTCGTAAGATGTTGAATTTGGGGGGATTCGAGCAGATCATGCAATGCTATTCTTTTTGAAAAAGGATTCCTTGCATACATTTTTAACCATTGCCTTGTCTTCACAAAAAAGGTCTCAGGCTCAAGAAATTCAAATTTTTATTTGATAGTCATATTCTTTTGTCACATATTCATCCTCTGATTTTGCAAGTTGAGAGAATATTTCTCAATTCCCAAAAGCCCCTTCACAACATTTACTGGCAGCCCAATCAAAAAGTGGTAATAAATATTATCAAGTTAGCAGGATCCGATAATCGATGTTTCCATTCTAGTACATTTAGCTAAAGATAGCACCATTCATGATGAGCACGTCCTACTCCTATTATGATGTCATCACATGGTTTTTGTGGGCATTGTCATTCCTCGTTTTCCCATTGGTGTTCTGGCCACATGAAACATGATAAATCATGCTCTCAGACAAAGAAGGTGAAGTTTAGAAGTTTGGATCAGGTGATTTTACAGCCAGCTCATCCCTCAAATTAAACACCTCATATTCTGGAAGGTAGAGAGGTTCTATCATCTGATCCTCATTAATATTCCCACCATTCAAGCATAAAAATGATGGAAAAGCATGCAAATCCAAACATGCCATAATAAGCTAACAGAGGATGGAAGGCATGAACCACATACCCACTTCAACATGCCTGATTCCAATAGAAACCAAACCTTCAGCCGCTCGAACAATGTCCTTTTGGAAATCCTGTTAGCATATATGCACGCATTGAGTTTAATAACTGAAAATGGAATTCTTGGGAAGTATTTCACGTAATCATGCAAATATTCTCTTCTGTATTAATGTCTTAAAAACATTGTGTAATGAACTGAATAAATCAGACATGTCAAATGAAATACACCAGCAATATATCAATAACATAAATGCAAGATTAATTTGCTGCCAGCTGATCATATTACATAGGTATGTATTTTATGCTATCTGCAATTCTCCTTCCTTACCCTTCCAGAACGAGTAGAAGTGTACAATTTCTCAAGCTGTTGATGTCTCTGTAATTCAACTTCATCAATTACAACAGCGTCTGAATGTTCATAGCCCGTAGTACTGAACTGCTTTATCACAGCCTGAAATGTAAACATGTAAGCAAAGAAGACTTGACCATGAATATAGCACATGAAGCACTAGCAGACACTTCCAAGAAGAAAATATTTAGTCATTTACAGAGAGCGGCATGGTTTTATAAGTGACAACTAAGCCAAATTAAAGCTTCCCATGGATATAATTGCACTATGACAATTGTATCAAATTGTCAATTGGGCGACCGAGCCTAATAAAGGAAGGTTAACGTACGTGATGTCTTCCATTTGTAAGAATCGCGAACATACCCGACCGACAGACTGAGTAACTTGGATAAAAACTAAAATTACACATAATGTTAATGTATACAAGCATATGTTGCCCCTCATTACAAAATTACTCCTGTATTAAGAGTAAATTCCACAAAACTACATATACTTTGACCAAAACATCGCAAAAATACAGATTTAACACCAAATTTTTCACATAACTACAGATTTAATACCAAGTATCATAAAACTACAGATTTTAGAGTTTAAACCCTTAACACTAATGTTATCTTCAAGCTATAAAATGTTGTAGTTTTGTGATTATACTGGTGCTAAACTTGTAGTTTTGTGACAATGTTGCTATTAAATCTGTAGTTTGTGATACTTTATCTTAATGGTTACACTCTGGTGGAAAATATATTTAATCTAAAATCAGTAACAATCTAACAGCTGGCAAACAGAACGGGAAACTATATCTAAAAAGGATAAAAAATAGCTCTTAGTTTCACATTTCAACCACCACCCAGAGAACAGCTCAGGCGATACAAGAATAGTAATTCACAGCTTAAATCTGATATCCCAGGGACAATAAATTCCTGCAACAGCGAGCCATCTCGTCGCCATTTCTATTTGGTTTTCTCATGGCGCAGAACCCTCCGACTAAATCCAAAACGGAAACGGAGAAATCGCACCCGCTACAAAATTAACCATTCCTTCCCCCTAACAAACACTGAGACTGAAGGGCCCCAGATCTGGGATCCGAACCTGCTGCTGCTTGGCGACCTGCTCCTTGAACTTGCTCGCCTGTTTCCTCAGCACATCCATCCCTCTCCCTCCCCTTCCCTCACTGAAGCGGACGTCGTGCTGCGACCGAGACGAGGAAGAAGCGAAGCGGGGGTTGGGGGAAGAGCGCGAAGGTAGTAGGGCTAACCCTAATCCTCGCTAGTTAGAAACGGAGGAGGAGGAGGAACTGGAAGCGCGAGGGGGCGGCGAGGAAGGAAGAGGTTGGCCGTGTGGCGGCCGGCGACGCGGCGGGCGCTCGGCGAACGGAGGAGGCGGGGCGGCGGAGCGAGAGCAGAGACAGACAGAGAGCGAGCGCGAGAGCCGAGAGAGGGAGCGACCCCGATGCGAGAGAGAGGAGCAGTTGGGCCGGAGCCTGCCCGGATGGGTGGATGGGATGGCCACCAACCAAACAATTTTTCTTTTTTCTTTTTGGTAGAACTAGAAAGAAAACAAATTTTAATACTCCCTCCATTCCAGGTTTTAACACGTTTTTGATGATTTTAGTGAAAGTCATACTACTCTAAGTTTAACTAATTTTGTACAAAAAGTAGTACTCATATTTTTAACCCAAGACTAATATATTATAAAAATTTATTCAATTATAGATTTAATGAAACTATGATGATATTATAAATATTATTTTTTTCCTCAAATTTAGAGTAGTTTGACTTTGAACAAAGTTAAAACGTCTTATAACCTGAAACGGAGGGAGTAGTACTAAACCATTTACAGATATACTAGTAGTACAAAGTTATTGAAAATAAAGAAAATATTTACAAAAATTATTTGAAAAGGTGCTACTAGTACTTTAATTTTTAAGTAAATTGCATCAGCGGTACACGAACGTGTTAGGTAAGTGTAATCTAGTGTATGAACTTGTAAAATGCTCGTTTTGGTACATAAAGTTATCTTGCATGTGCAAACTAAGGTCAAAAGGACATTACATAACTAATTTTGTTGATTTATGTGCTAATTAGGATACTACGTAAACATATACTCCCTCCATTTCGCAATGCAAGTCATTCTAGCATTTTCCACATTCATATTGATGTTAATGAATTTAGACAGATATAAATGCTAGAATGACTTACACTGTGAAACAGATGAAGTGTATGAGAAGGTTGCTACTTAGACATACACATGTTCAATAAAAAAGATAGAATGAGATATAGTGATGTAAAGAAAGATATAAAAAAACCGAGCAATGATACAAGGATTAGAAACAAACAAAATTCAAAATAAAGTAGAGAACAAATTTATAAATATTGCATGTTTTATGTATACTCACTATATGTATCCATGCCACATCCTAATCAACATCAGCTATGTAAAATTAACCTTGCCAAGCTATTTTGGACCTAGTTCGCACGGATCAGATAAGTTTGTGTATCAAAACGAGCATTTTGCAAGTTCATGTACTAAATTGCACCTACCTAATAAGTTTATGTACCACCAATACAATTTACTCTTAATTTTTTTATCCCAATGTGAAATTTAAATTTTTAAAAATATTTTTTTATCGCAGTTTGAAATTTAAATTTTTAGAATACACTTCTCTAGGCTTTCGAAGACTGCAACTATTTTATTTTTAAAATCCGGATTTTTCAACCACACGATAAAACGTGTGTTATCTAATTTATATATATTTATTAATATGTATATTTTATCTTAGAGCATATGTAAATGAGTAAACCTAACTCTCACATTGTAGGATTGAACATAAAATATCAAGGCAGCCTTGGTAGAAACACCAAAAACCAAATTCTTTTTTCCGAAATTAAAAAAACCCTCAAACTTGATGGAGATGTGTCGGTCAAATAGATCAAAGCCGGTCAAACCGCAATGAAGTCGTCACGAAAATGCTCACCCTCGGACAACCAGCGGGGTGGAGAAAAATCGGACATTGTCTGCCACTGCAGCATGCCAGCATGCAAAGAATCTTTTCTTTTCTTATTTCTTCAAAATATTTTTTATCGTAAACTATTTATCTAATCTACGATCTGATTGCACCACTAAATTCGTTACAATTAAATCTTTACAACAAGACCACACATAATTATATTTCGACAAAAAAATATTTTAATTTTTTTACTGATTTTTTTAATGTTGCATGTGGTCTCTTTTGATGTTTCAACCAATAGTTTTATAATGTTTCAGCTAGTGTACTCATGATGTTTCACTGTGTATGGATCAAATGTTGCAGTGGAACGCGCCGTTGCAATAAATCACCCACATATTTTGGAAACCCTATATTAAGAGAATTTGGTTTATTTTTTGTTCCACAAAAAATGTTTCACCTAGTGCACTCACAATGTTCCACTATGTATAGATCTAATGTTGCAGTGAACTGAAATATTTCATTGCAATAAAAAAACCCACATATTTTGGAAACCTCCTATTAAGGGAATTCGTTTCATTTTTTGTTTCACCGAAAAATGTTCCACCTAGTGTACTTATAATGTTTCACTGTGTATAGATCTAATATTGCAGTGAACTAAAACATTCTTCCGCTATTTGCTGAAACATTGTTTTTATATAAGGTGAAACAACACCAGATTTAAACGAGTGAAACATTTTCGATCTACTTAATGAAACAATTCCGATATACCTGGTGGAACATCGTGCAACATTTAAAAATAATTCAATAGTAAGCACCAGGCGGTTTCCTGTTGCTCGATCTAGTGACGGTAGCGCGGAGGAGGAGGGAGGAAGGGGTGGTAGAGGCTACGTTTTGGGTCGCCACCTAAATCTCTTGCGCGGGGTGCACAAGGTTCTAGAGATCCTATAATCCACCACTCACAACCTAATTTACAAATTTCAACTCAAAAGTGAAGTTTTAATATGCTCAACTTTTTTTTTTGCTCTTTGCAAACCTTTTTGTGTTCTCTTAAGAAACACTTTCAAATTGCTTTGATATATTTCCGAACGAAACTCAAACAAAATTAAAACTCACACTACTAGAAAAATAATTTATCACAAAAAAAATCGTAGCATCAATGCTAAAATTGTGGCAATAGATACATGTTGCCACAATCTTAAAATCGTTACTAGCCGTGGTAATAAATAGCGTGGTAATAGGTTATTGCAACGATTTTTATTTAGTTGTAATAAATTTTGATATTGCCATAAAATGTATGTGACAAAAAATATATATTGCAACACTTCACATCGTTGCAATAAATAACTATAGCCACCACTCCATGTGTGGCATTAGTTCTACGTACCAAATTAAATGTTTCAATATTAATTTATCATTCTACCTATTTTTTTTTGATATCTTGTCATGGCTAGGATTTAAACCCAAGATCTCTCCCTCACGCGTGCTCTCCATGACCAACTCACCTACACATCAATTTTGTTTAAAAATGCATATAATTCTATTTGAGACTTCCTAACTGAGATTTGAATCATGAATTTGAGTATTTAAAAGATTTCGAATGAAAAATTTAAGTTGTAGATCTCATCGAGAGCTATAAATTTCATATAAAATTCGTCCTAATCTATATCCATATGAAAAGAATAAGTTAAATTATGAGATGCTAATTTTTTTATTGCAACGAATTTGTTGATCATGGCAATAGAAAATAGTGAAAAGTACCATGTACTATGTAAATTGCCACAAAAATTAAATTTGTGGCAATAGAACATGTTTTTTTTTTGCAATAGTAACGTTTTTTGTGGTGATAGCTCATTTCCTATTGCAACAAAAATACTAAATAAAACAATGGTTGTAAATCGTTGCAACAAAGTATAGTTATTTGCCACAGAAAAATTATCATTGTGATAGTACAATATATTGCCACAAATTATTTGGATCATGATTTGGATAAGTATCTTAAGAGAAAAATCAGTTTAAAAATAGTTTTGCACGTAAATCGGGCGCTGACGTCATGCTGACGTCAGCGTCCGATTTTTCCCTAAAGCATCGGACGTCCGACGCGTAGCCCTCTCCAAGTCGTCAGTCTCTTCGCCAGCTTGCTGTTGTTGTCACTACCTTCGGTCTGCCTGCTCCTATGGTGTACGCTAGACCGTTGGGATGTAAAGAAAACCACATTTATTTCATCAAATTGTGTTTGCAAAGTGCATCTAAAGCACTTCTCTCTTAACTCATGAATTAGAATTGAAACCCCGATATGACCGGAGAGGTATCGATCTTCGCTAGACTAAGGTGCCTTTTCTACGTTGAAATTGTCTTCATTAGATGAAGGGGACCTCAGTATTCGATGGTGCTGTTATGATTGAAAGATTCTTCTCTAGGTCTTTGATGATCGAACATGTCTTTAATGGTCAGGGGTTGGGAACACATCTCCAACATCCGGCAACCAAATTTTCTCTACCAGAAAGTCGATATATTCTAGTCTTAAACCCTCATCTGTTTATACCACAATGTGGCTTCCTCTAACCATGAATCCAACTAGAACTAGGACTTCTAATCACCAGCAAACCTACTAAACCAGGGAAGCAGTATCCCCATACAACTCCACACTCCAATCTTTTTAAACTTGGACTCCAATCCAAATTTAATTACTCTCTCCATACGCACACAACACTATATGTATGCCATATGAAAAACTTCACCTCCACACGCATTGTTCTCTAGCTTGAGCATCTAGCGTGATATTCTCGATCGTCTAGACCTCAACTTCTACCAAGTGTAGCCTCAATCCATCACCGGCTATACTCTCATAGCCTCAAGCAACACCTACACATGGAAAAAAACTTCATATGTGAGTACAATCTCGCACCAGCTTGACTTACATCAGCACACAATAATATCACATATGAATATAAACCATCTATAAGTCACAAACATGAAGAAAATCTATAAATTTCACGACATCAACCCAAAATCGACTCCAACCCAAAGTCTGTCAATCTGACTGTCGGCAACACGGTCAGACCATCCAATCACCACTGACCTGATCGGCCTCCTAGAGCTGATTGAACTATTCACCGTCCGAAAACTCGACACACCGTATTTTCCAAAACACTCACCTTTTGATAATTTGTTCAGCACATAGATTAAATCAACACCTTAATTTCACACGCATGACACATAAAAGTCAGTACTTCTTATTTTTCTTTTATCTATTCTCTCAATATATGTCTATTTTGCCGTAATTTATCTACTATTAAAACTGCTCTTGTAGTAAAAATAGAGCTGCGCGGTTGGAAACTTCAGTTGTGGTAAATCGAAGACGGCAACTGTTTAGATTTCTACCATGAAACATGTCATACGCTTGGCAAAAATGTATAGCAAGTGTTTCGTAATCTATCTATCTATCTATCTATCTATCTATCTATCTATTATATACTAAAAGTCCATTAAACTTCCTATAAACGCTCTCAAGCCGCCACGTGGCACTTCTACAAACGCTCCTAGGCCGCCACGTGGCAATGTCTAATCTCACCGTCGATTTTCACTTAAATCGGTGGACTCGATAATTTGGACCATTAGATTAGATTAGATGCATTTTATTTAAAAAGAAACTAATACCTTACTATTCACCGGAAAAAGAAAACAAATTAAACTGATTTTAGTCCTCCACCGTACCCCGCGCGGACATATGCATTCATCCCTGTATATACGTATGTACAGGTAACGTACTAACGTACATACGTAAGAATAGAAAACAATGAATCTTACCTTAGATTAGATGTATTTTATTTAAAAAGAAACTCATACCTTACTTCACCGGAAAAAGAAAACAAAAACACTTACTTCACCGGAAAAAGAAAACAAAAACACGAGTACTCCATATGTACGTACATACGTAGGAATAAAAAACAATGGATATATTACCTATTGTTTATTTAAAGAAAAAAACTATGCACGGACTTACTGTAAAAAAACAAACAAAAAACATACGTGTGTAGTACCATAAAAAATCGATTATCTTTAAAATAGAGTTTTCTAATATTTAAAGATAAAATCTATTATTATATAAATTTAAGAAAATATCACTGCTGATTTTTAATTAAATTGGTGAACCAAATAGTTTAAACCATTAGATATATTTTATTTTAAAAACTAATAACTTATTACGCTGTGTACGTATACGGGAGAACTATATAACAATTAAGCTAGAAAAAGAAAAAAAACATAAGTAATCCCTACGTGCATACGACTTGGAAAAATAAATAAAGCTTAACCGCTATCCATCGAAAGTTCGGAACAAAGAAAAATCTACTCACGGTGGTCTTTTGAAATAGTATTTTCAAAATCCTTTACTATAAAAACAAAAAAAAGTATCATTCGAAAAAGATCGATGGTCTTTTGAAATAGTATTATCTACTATTTAAAGATAAATATATTACTCTACAAATTTACGTAAATATACGTAGTTAAACTAAATCTATATTATAAATATGAAATATCCCATCAATGATCTTTGTTCGTTCGATCTTACATACAAGGCTGATATATATAATAATTAATGTTTTGATAATTTCTTATTTCACATCATATTTTAGGGTGTCAAATATCACTCGACAAATATACAATACTGATTTAAATTTACATTTGTGAAAATGAAAACAACACAATTTAGTTGTTTCATTTTACACCGTTAGATTAATTGTTTCTCCTGTATACGGATATATGAGAAATATATAACTGTTGACCGGAAAAAGTACTCCGTACGTACATATGGTTGAAAAAAATAATAATGCTTATTGTTTGCCGGAATAACATAAAACGTATTTATGATAAAGCCCAAAAAATCGGCAGTCCTTAAAAAATAATTTTCTACAATTTAAAGATAAAAATATAATAATCTTCAAATTTACACCAATGTAAATATAAAATATCCAATCAATGCTTTTAAGCATTCTATCTTTTAAATTATTTTAAAATTATATATCTAATTTGTGATCCGGTTGTATTCCTTTAAATAAATAAACTACTAATATCTATAGCCATAAATACATCACAAATATGGAGCTGGCATGTAATAATTAATGTTATGATAATAATTTCACATCATATTTTAGGTGTGAAAAACACTTGACAAATATACAACACTAATTTAAATGTACATATGTATTCTCCAAATTACTAAAGGTGTCTCATGTGATTAGAAACAATAGATGTGGAAAACAAACCGGACATTGAACGAACATGCACTACAGTATACATATTTGTCAAAATATGATACGGTACTTTGGAGATTATCGTGGTAATATTTAGAAAATCACTGTCTTGGTTACATATAAATTCTTCTATTGTTTTGGGATAAAATTTACCTCCTTCGATTTATGTGACAGGGGGAATATAAGTAATATAAGTCTATCTTTGATCAAATGAAGTAGTATCATTAGTTATATTTTTAATAGAAAATATATTTCATTAATATATAATAAAATTAAAATGTTACCTAAAGTCATCTATAGCATACAAAACAAAAAATGTTATATAAAGTTTGGAAACTCCAAAAATTTTTTAAAAAAATCACACACAATATAAATAGATATGAACTAACTCTATTATTGGGACATATTTTTCTAATAAATTTGAGGATATAAAGGTTCAAGTAATACGCCCAACAGTTATTAACAAACATACGTTTAAAATAGAGTAAAACAATATTTCAAAAATATCATCCACACATAAACATTCATAATAATAAAATTTCAAACAAGATTAAACAACATGCTCACGCGTATGCACGGGCTACTTCCTAGTTTCGTTTAATAGCCAAACTTAAGTATAATCACCATACTATAACAACAAGGGGTGAGATTACCTCCACAACCCTATACATATATTGAAAATACTAATTCAATAAATATTATATTAAATTAAGCAAGTACTGAAAAACACAACTTAACATATACATATCTGGATATATTAGTAGTGAGAAAACTAAAGCATATACACAATTTACTTGTATTACTATATACTACTTCTAAAAAAAAAGTCGTCACCACCACCACCACTGACATGTTAACCATAATAATATCAATATAACTCGTGAGTACTACGTTGCTTTATCCTGCAATGGTGTGGAGTACTCTCTCCCTCCCAAAATATAAGCAATTTTTGGTAGATATGATACTTCTTAGGAGTCTGTCCAGATTCATAGTCCTAGGAGTGTCACATCCCCTCAAAATCCCTTATATTTTAGGGTTAATTAGATCCATGCCATCGTAAATATGCCTTATTGAAAAAATGCCACTACTCTTCATATTATCAGTTGGGTGCCACTGAAAATTTATAAAATTGGAACCATGCCACTCCTGTCACTTTTTTTCGTCCTCCTATCTCACGTCGCCATCCTCCCCGTCAAGTCGCCATCCTCATCGTCACCTTTCCACACCAGAGTCGGAGCTCCTATCCCCGCCATTGGAGTCGGAGCTCCTGTCGCCGGAGCAGAGAGGTGCAGGGCCGCGGGGCGACGACCTTAGGCGCGCCGGCGTCAACGTCGGTGAAGGGAGGAGGGGAGAGACATCAACTCCACCGCGCCGCCGGCCATCGACCATCGATTTCCCCTTGTAGCCGCCGGCCAACCGCCAGATCCGCGTCACCAGAGAAGAGCTCGAGGTTGTCCACCACCAGATCCACGCCGTCGTGGTGGGTGGTGTTGATGGTGGTGGTGGGCCTGGTGGCGGCGGTGGCAGAGTGTGGGTGCTGGCAGGGCAAGACGGCAACGATCACGGCGGAGAACGGGAGCAGATGCTGGTGGATGAGACGAGGAGAGCTCTGTGTCCGCGGCCTCCAGCAGCGTTACGCGGCTCGGCCTCCTCCCTGGCACGGAAGAAAGAAGCGGAGGGGAGGTTGTCGCTGTGCCCGGGCAGCAGCTCCTCATCTCTCCCGTCACCGCCACCACGCCCCATGCTCCAACCTGTTGTCGCTTGAGCCCGTCGACGCTGAACGGGCAAGCGGCGGGACAGATGAATGACGGTGGGACCTCGGCGGCTCGGTGGTGGCTTCTCTCTCACCAGATCTGGACAGAGATCCTAACCCGTCATCGTCGCGCTCATCGACGAGCTTGAGCAGATGCGCGTCCCGCTCACTGCCGCCCTCGCCGAGGAGCTATCCTCCTATCCCGTTCCTTCCCCATCCGCTGTGCCCTCCTCCTCCGGCTCCCTCTTCGACTGTCCACGATCACCGCGTAGAGTCGTCGCCGTCCACGACCACCAGCTAGCCTTCCCGGAGCTCGCTGGTAGCCTCTGGCGTAGGCGTGCTGCTTGCAGTGGCATCTACCCGAAGTAGATGAAGGCACCATTGATAGAAAATATGACGGAGACGACAGAAATCATGATGGAGTGGCATTGTTCTAATTTTAGAAGATTGCAGTGGCATCTACCCGATTTCATGAATAGTAGTGACATTTTTTTCAATATGGCATATTTACGATGGTATGATCCAGTTAACCCATTTTAGGACGGAGGGAGTAGGTGTGTATTAATAGTGTTTAACTGCTCTTGCTACAAGATAGTCCTTTATTTTTCCATTAATTTGCTTCTTGCCATCATGATTAAAAAAACTCACAAACTATTTAGTTTCTTTTAGTTTAAAATGAGATAGACAACATAATTTAGTAACAAGTACATACTTTATAATCATATAACATCTGAAAAAAAAAATCTAGCAATGCCTTTTTTTTTTTGCCTTTTAAGATCAAGTCTTGTTTTTACCAAGTTGAAGCTAATATTTTTTTTTCAACGAGGATGCACGAGATATGTTTTCTATTTTGAATAATCCGTTACAACATATGAATATTTGGCTAGTACATTATACGATAAGAAAGATACTTAAATTGTGTTCTTTCCTTCCCTTTCCCAACTTCTACCACTCGTTTTTCGCACATATGCTTTCTAAACCGATGATTTTTTTTGCAAAATTTTTCTATAGAAAAGTTGTTTTAAAAATCATATTAATCTATTTTATAAGTTTTTTAAGCTAATACTTAATTAATCATATGCTAAAGGAATGCTCCATGTTACATACCGAAGGATTAGTTACCAACCTACCATACCGAACACAACGTTAGGCTGAGTTTGTTCTGACGGTCACTCAACACATCACTAATTAAGTATATTAATTTTTTTAAAAATAAATCAATATGATTTTCCAAGTAATTTTTCTATAATTATTTTCACAAATAATATATCGTTTAGCAGTTAAAAACCTGTGTGTGAAAAAAAGAATAATTAAAAGCTGAGAGAGGGGAGAAACGAACGCAAGATGTGTTTAGTTCGCGCCAAAATTAGTAGTTTGGTTGAAACTGGAACGATGTGATAGAAAAGTTAAAAGTTTGTGTGTATATGAAAGTTTTGATATGATGGAAAAGTTGAAAGTTTCAAGAAAAATTTAGAAATAAACTCGGCCTTACATTTGGGGCCATAAAATTGCATGTTTATCCATCCTCCACAACTCTTCTCTCTCCCACCGATCTGATTGTGCTGTGCGCTTGTTCAGCTGTGCTGCTCGGTTTTTGCTCGCTATGTGCACGAAAAAAGATCCCAAAAATTATATTGGTCCATTTTATATCTTCAACCAGTTGTAAACACTAAACAGCTGTAGTAATAAGTGGGCTTAAACCTCAAAAATGGCTACACAAGCCCAAGCGATCCGCATCCCAAACCATTCGAAATTCAAATTATTCCCCTTCCGCTCCACTCTCCTTCCCGTCTCTCTCTCTCTCTCTCTCCACACAGATAGCGCACGCATCCACCACCCCCCAACACGGGAGCGGAGAGCTCGCCGCCGGCGATCGCCGCAGGATTCCGAGGGCTTCTCCCGGCGGCCACGGGAGATGGTTCTGCTCGAACGCACGCCATTGGTGGTGCCCGAGGCAGCAGCAGCAGCCGCCGCCGCCTCCAGCCCGCTCCGGAGGCCGTCCCCTAGGGTTCTGAGGGAGGTGCCCCCGCCCCCCCTCGATCCCATCCTCCCCTACCTCAGGTAATGGCTAGATCAGTATCCATATCAGCAGCTGTTCCCTTCGATTTAGGTCCTATTTGGGGGCGTGGGATTCCGCCGTAGCGCTGCGTGGAATAATGCTTGGTTTCGCCTCAAGTTGTGTGGCGTACGCATCGTACTGGGATTCTGTCCCTTCCTCTGAGTTATGTAGTTAATTGGGCGTGTGATTTAGATTTTGACACTTCGCCTCTGCGATTCCTGTTCAATTGCTCAGTGGCAGTGTGCAGTTGAACTTGGACGAACGGAAATGTGAGAAATGGGGGCGTGTGTGTTCCGAAAAAAAAAAAAGAAAAGCAAAGGGTATGACCACCACTGTTTGAGTGTCTGGCAACGACAGAAGTGCATTTTGCCGAGACATTGTGATTGGTCACTCGTAATGTCCAGTGTTGGGACTTGGGAAGGATTTAGTTTTGGAGCTGATTTGTTTTGTGCAGCTAGGTTGATTTTTCTTGTGAAGGATTAGCTTGTTCATGTGGAGACGGTTCTCTTATTCCTTTATCAGTTCTTGAACTGTCAAGTAATGTAATGTGCCCACTTTCTGTGCTCCTTCTGTACTAATGTGCTGCTTTCTGATAGGTCCTTTTGGTAAAAACTTTGCATATATAACTTATTTTTATGTTCCTGGTACTATTATATCTATTTTATAAGGTAAATCTAATCTTTCATGCACATGCTGGTATTCATGCATAATTTATCTATGTATCACTGCGGTTTGTTTGTCCTGGTCAGGGCCCCAGTCCTGGTGTATGCATTCGTTTATGTTAGTTTCTGACTTGGTATTCAGGTCTATCAACAAGGCTATGGATGAGCTCAGGACAGGCCCAAAATTTGAAGCAGCAGCGCTTGATCGGCTCAAGATTTGTGTAACGGAATGCATTGATAAGTATGGTGACGATTACCAGTACTCCACAGACCCCCGACTCCTCAAGATCTGGATCCTCTATGTAATTGTTTGGCTTTGAAGTTTCAATTCTTACCTTATCCATTTTCTATCCTTTTGCTCATTTTCCCCCCACTTTGTTCTATGTTAGGCGGATGCAATAGGTGATTTTGATAAGGCGTATAAGCAGTTGGAGGAGAAAAGAATGTTTTTAGAGCATGCACTGCTCTATGATGCATATGCACTGTTTCTCTTCAGTAAGGGGAAAGTGCTGGAGGCTGGTAAGGTGTATGAAGTTGGTATTTCCAGGTTAGTATGACACTGAATTATGTTTTTGTTGAAGTGAACTTTTTGGGCAGCAACAATCTGATGTCAAATTTGTCATGTTGATGTGATCGCAAATCATTTCCGTGGACCAGAAAAGCCGAGCCATTTGATCATTTGAAGAAGATGCATACGATATTTTTAAAACACTTGGAAAAGATTGTAGAAGAAGCAGATGCCGATGCCCAGGTATGATAACTGTGTGGTGGAATGGACATTAGTTGAGTCCTTGAATATTTGTCAAATGATTCACATATTTCATATTCAATTGCATATTTAGTAATCAGGACATTGTGGCTGTGTTGTAGATTTGTTAGTATTTTAGCTATGGTCAGTTGGTCACAAGGCTGACACACTTGCAGCAGTAAGAACTAAGAACTGCTTTGATATTGTTTCTTACATGATATTTCTCTGTGGTGGAGCATTTGTTTTTCCAAAAAAGGTTGGCAAGCAATAGGATAATTGTCTTCACATTTCTGTGCATGTGAACTGTGATACATTCTACATAATTTATTCATTTATTTGCATGTTTGCATGTTGTGAACTTAATATTTATTTGGGGCTAATCACAATGATATCTACTTTGTACTTGCCGATCTTTACTAGCTCGAACATCTATAACATCTATTTCAACTAAATACATGACGGTTTATTTTACATTTTCATGGAAAGAGTTTCTGTTCTGTCATTCCTGCAACTCTATTTATACAAAAATAGCATGATTCTAGTTATTTAGAGTGGCTTTTTTTATTATATGTTTAGGGATATATTTTATTTAGTTTAATCATAGTTGGGAATGAATTTCAGGATGTACTTTCCACTGATTCTTGTGGTATATGTGTTCTATTTTGAGTTTGTCTCGGAAATATATTATTTATGCTATGTGGTACATTGATAGAATCGGGAGTGCATTTGCACAGCTTTACCATAGTGAAGTCAGAACATAAATATAGGGCACTATCAGCATAACAGTGCCATACAAACAATCTTCTTATACGGTTCAATTCATAAATAAATAGAGAAAATCGAGCAAATTGCAAAAGCAAAGAATAAAATGAAATATCGGGCTGAAGCCACATGATGTGCCATTGAAAGCTACATCCCTGCCCCTGCTTGAGTGGACTAATCATTACTAGATAAAGAAACATGAGACATGCAATTTCTATATGTTTTCGAAGAACAATATCTATATAACCCTGTTAAGCTTGTGAAGTAATTTATGCAAATACCTTTTTTTGTTTCTTTTACTTGTCATTACTGGCCATTATTGTAGCCAGCATATATTATAGTCGCCTAATGCTATTCTTCTTTGTGGATGATTCACCATACTAACTCCATTTTTTTTTTGTTACTGTCTGCTAGCCGAAACCATCGAAAATACAAAAGAAAGAACCTATTTTGCTGGATCCATGGTCTGAGTCTACTATGAATAATTTATTGGAGAACATTAATGTTGACCTGAAGAAGTTCGCTGTAAGTTGCATTTACTCTATATGATTCGCTAGTGTTTATCTTAGCTCTCATCTTGGACGGTTGCCCGAATCCTTGACAGGGCTATCATAAGAGCAATAAGGTCTATCATGGAAAGGTGCCATTAACTTCGCCTCAGAATGTTTTAAGAAACAAAGTCATTGAATTAGGTATAAACTATAATTTCTTGCTTGTCAGTCTTTTACCAAAACTATAATCATTTTTGTAGTTTGGCTCCTTTATGATCCATGCTCTGTAAGTCACAATGAATACATAATAATGCTCCTTGAAAAAAAGGAAGAAATATACCCTTTTTTATTTAGAAAAAGGCCATTTATATTGATGACATAACAAAAGTTTAGTTACAAATCCCTTTTGTTGCACCAAGGTGGTAGAAAGTACCAGCTCAAAGGTTCTCCTGGTACTGGTGCTTTTGCTAAAGTTTACAAAGCCAGTGTCGATGGTAATACAGAAGACCTGGTTGCTTTAAAGGTGAGTCGTACTTCCATTTGTCTTACTGAAGCCTGCTTTTTTCATCAGATTCCTCTACTGAACTTGCCCGTTTGCAGATTCAGAAACCACCATTTCCTTGGGAATTTTACATGTATCGCCAGCTTGATACGCGCGTATCTGATATTGAGGTACAGAAATTATCTTTAAGAAGACCATAACATTTGTAATTGTAAAATTATGATTCACACTGCAAAATAATTTTACTTCCAGAGACCAAGCTTTGGCTACACTCATGAAGTGCATGTATACGCTGATGTCAGTGTGCTTGTTTGTGATTACCTGCCATACGGAACTCTTCTGGTAAAGTACTTTATGTATTAATTTTTTTTTGAGATCATGATCATGCAAAACTAGCATTTTGTGCCCGGATTAGTGAATCTGTGTTTGATAAGATGCAAATCTTTTGCAGGATGTTATAAATTCTCATCTAGTACTTGAACGCCATATGGATGAAGTTCTATGCATATATTACACTATAGAGATGCTGCGCATGTTGGAAACACTGCACAGCGTTGGCATAATTCATGGTGATTTCAAGCCTGACAATATGCTTGTTTGCTACCCAAGGTAAGTAGAGGTAACCAGCTTAGCTTTCAAGTTAGAACACTTGATGGAGCTTCCTCCCTCCTCCTCTTGTGATCTCTAACTGAAATATGGGCAAAACACACACACACACACACACACTCTCTCACACACACAAAAAAAAAACTATCCAGTGACCATTGACATCTTACTTTTCATAAAATCGACAGATTTATTCTAGTTGCAATATTTGTGTGCCGTCCATTTGCCCAGTGCCCATATTCTCTTGCTATTTGTTTTGGACAGATCTTGTTACCATGTTTGTGGGTGATGATGTCTGTGCTGTAAATATTTTACTCCAAGCTTCACAACCATCTACAACTTTTATAAACTAGATGTTATATTTAAACTGATCTAATAACATAGTTTTCAATGAAAATATTTGACATGGATGGTCATAACAACAAGCATGTTGGTAAGTGGTCAATTTGTTGGCCCCAGATGTTGGGTTTGGTGGGGGCAAAGATCCTTGCTGATTTACTACTGTTTCAATTACTTTATATGAGCGGTTACTGGAATCTTGCTGGATGGCTCCATCCTCCATGTTTCCGCTGAGATGACGATTTTTTTTTGTCATTTTTGTTGGCCATTTGCTGCTATTGGCTTGTTTCGGCCAAAACTCAATTATAACCCATCTAGTACATGTTACGCCTGAAAAAAAAAGAAAGAGTAAACCTAATGCTAGTGTCTGTTCCTTTTTGTTCTCGCTATCCAAGTCTTCACCTCTTCAATCTTTAGCCCTTGTCTCGACATGTAATTTTCGTTCACCCGCATCTTTGTTTTGCGTGTGGTGGTCTGTGCAGTGGAGAAATCACAGACGAAACCTTCAAAGGCGAGACAAGATCCGAGCGGAATCAGGTCAGCTTCTCAATCCCAAGTTCCCAACACGCCGAGAAACTTGGTTAAGATGTTCTGGATATCTCCTGATGCTTATGGGATTCCCATTCCAGGGGCTCTGCCTTGTTGACTGGGGCCGTGGCATCGACCTGAACCTCTTCCCATCCGGCGCGGAGTTCTACGGCGACTGCCGAACCTCCGGGTTCAGCTGCGTCGAGATGCAGGAACAGAGAGCCTGGACGTTTCAGGTATCTGTACCCTCCCAAGCTACTTACTCAAAACCTCCTCTCACCTAGACATCTCTGAAAGCAACCCCTGCCTGACGCTGCCAGTTTGTTTGTTGGTTGGTTGATTGGTTTCTTCCTGCAGGCTGACACTTACGGCCTCTGCGTCATCGCGCACATGATGCTACATGGGACGCAGATGAGCATCCAGAAGACGCCCAGGCCCGATGGAAGCTACATGTACCAGCCCACAACGCCGTTCAAAAGGTGCTTTGATGCCATTGCCTATACACCTCTTTGATAATTTCCTCTATCCCAAAATATAGCTACTATGAGATATTTTTCAGTACTACGAATCTGAACATGTTTAGAAAATATCTCATCCTATGCTAGTTAGTTATATTTTAAGATAGAGGTAGTAGTAATTACCATGATTCGCAGTAGCGTAAATAAATCAGAGATTAGATTAGATGGCATATGTAACAGGAGCTGTTTGCTGCCATTTTGCCCCTTGACAGGTACTGGAACGTGGAGCTGTGGAAAAACCTCTTCTCCACGCTGCTCAACGCGACCTCCAACGGCAGCGACGCGGCCGTGCTCCGGAGCCTCCGGATGTCCTTCCAGGAGTACCTGTGCAGCAACCGGCAGCTCGTCGGCAAGCTGAACCAGCAACTGGCCAAGCAGAAGACCTCCCTGTGCCTATCCTGACCGAGACATATACGCATCTCGCGTTTCATCCTCATCATTTTTCCCGATTCCCTCGTGTTGCCTGTGTGTAAAGTGGTGGAGTATAAGATACCTTCCGTAACTTCGTAGCACTTCCTCTGTGCGTGCGTGTGCAGCAGTAATTAACGTGCCACATCTCCACTTTGAAAGCTGAAACATCTACTATTGGGCCAGATGGAAATTGCGTACAGTATCTTCTTCTCCAACTAGCGGCTACTAGGTACCATGCGTCTGTCACGTCTAGAGGAGTTTTTTCTTTCTTTCTTTTCTTTTTTTCTTTTTTTGCCATGGTGGTCGAGATCGAGTGAGATTTGTGGGCAGTGGGCGACGAGCAAGACCAAACGGAAACGGACGAAGCAACGAGCGTACGGCTCGTGAAGTCAAAGGGCGCGATCAGATAAGATGAGGCGGTGATGGTGTGTAGTAGGCCACAGGGGCTGGGCCCAATTCCAGCCGTCCCCGGCCCAGCCTGACGGTCGCTGCTGGCAGTTCTGTTTCGTGTGGTCGCGGAGGCCGGGCCGTCGTCGGTCGGGGTATCGTGGACGTGATCCCGTCGTCGGAGGACGTAAGGTGGGGAGCGTCATGCGCCGCAACTAGCTATTCTTACGACGTGTTCTAAACCACACTAGTGGAAGTACAAATTATTCGTGTCACGTTTTTATATTTCCGATTTCCCTAAAATCTTCTGGGAGTAGCTATATTTATGACGTCATATTTTTCATAAAAAAATAGTCAGCATGTATTTACATTGTAAGTACCTAAATTACATATGTAATTTTAGTGTATGTGTAACGTAAGTCATAAAATTACATATGTAAATCCGAAAATTACATATGTAAGTTTTAAAATTACATATGTAATTATAGTGTAAATAGTATGTAACTATGATGTAACCAACGTGTCATCATCCATACAGGAAAAATCCGATGCTAATAAAAAAAGACAAAGGATTAATAACGATAAAAAGGAAAGCTGCATCCCTCAAGCGTTTATCCACCGTACATCAAACCATCAACGGCCAGAGATCCGACTGTTTTCAGACAAAAAAAAACATGCGACACATAACTTTTTACCTCGGTATTGCTTAAAAATATACTATTTCCTAATTAAGCTATTTGCTAGCTTTATAATGGTTAACTTGTCGATATGAGCAATTTCCGTCTGGTTATAATCTATCTATTCATGTCATCCAGTTATAACGCTCAGGTTGGGTGAATATTGTTGTGCTGGACGGTTTCTTCCAAAACAAAACGTACTCTGCTAACAAAAAGTGGCTATAGAAGAACGTAGATGGTTCGCGTATTGCAACCATGCATCTACTAGTAACAAGTACACACCATTGTATTTAGTAACAGATCTCTGTCCTAAGTTAATTTATTCCGGGACACTGATTGTACTTCGGAATTACTTGTAAGTACCAGCTATCAGGTGTAGGGTGTGTTTAGTTCACACTAAAATTAAAAATTTGGTTGAAATTGAAATGCTGTGATGAAAAAGTTAGAAGTTTATGTGTGTAGAAAAATTTCGATATGATAGAAAAATTGAAAGTTTAAAGAAAAAAATTTAAAACTAAACCAGGCCGTAGTACAGATGGCTCGGTTTGACTTGCCGGCCGGCCAGGCCGGTTGAAGGATCACTGGTATATATGCGGCGGTCGTGCACGGGCGCGTGTGGTGCGGTTCGAGGAGTGGCCGTCATCGTGGCTACTACTTTCCGTCAAAAAATCGTGGCTACTATTATAGCCGAAGAATGATAAGGATGTTTGCTGTGTGTTTGACGCCCCGTTAATCCAACACCGTTTTTGCATATAATTGCATTGCACCCATGGACCATGGTCGCGCGCTTTGTGGCAGTCGAAATTTTATGCGTCTGTGTCTGACGATGAGAGGTACTCCTGTAGCTAGCTAGAAGCGTCGGAAGGGGTGAAATTAAAGATCGATTTCTGGTGTTGTACGTACGTGGTCGCTAGATCTGGTTGGTGCCTCTTGCTTTTCTGGGCTCCCCTGGAAAACTGTTACTGCTAATTTTAGCCCCAGTTATCGATCGGCCCGAGTTCCATACCATGTCTCAGCTCCTGTAGCCGACCTACCTCTGTCCTAGCTCTGACACGTCACAGAAACGTTAACATGGTCAGTTAGTCACGCTGATACATAGGAGTTGTAGTACACAGCCGCGCGCCGACCCGACCGAGCCAACCAACCTCCCACCAACCCGTCCATCGCACGGCGCGGCCCACGCCAACGCAGGCAAGTCATCAGTCAGGCAGCCGGCCGCCCGCGCGCGCCCGCACCGTAGCGTGCACCGAAGGTGATCCGGTTGTTTCCCCGTGATCAGCTGTGCCTGTGCACGCTGCCCCTGCTCGATCTGCATGCGCGCGCGCGCTGCAGAGGCAGAGCCCGATCACATGGCCAGCACGGGGCCTGTAGCTCTCCACATGCCGTTGACGGGATGACGGGTCGGCGCGCGCGATCGATCGATCACGGCGAAACGCATGGTGATCTCTGATCAAAAACCCGTACGCGCGATAGGGTTTGGTGGTTTGCTGCTGCTGCGGCTGTGCAGGGGGGCGCGACCACGCACGCACCGGCCACGCGCCTGCGGACCGATCGATCGGTCGATCGGCGGCGGTCTCGCGCGCACTCGAGCGAGCGGCAGAGCGCGCGGCACCGTTGGTTTGGTTGGGTGCGTGGGTGGTTAACAGCAGCTGGGTGGTTGTGATTGGATTGGATGGTCCCTGCAGCTGGAGCTGGGGTTTGTACGGGGTTGGGTCGTTGGAGTTAGCTGGGTTCGCTGCTGTTGTCGCCACGCTTGCTGGCTACTAGGAGGAGTACGTACTAGGCGTGGTCACCGTGGGCGTATTGTGCAGCGAGTAGTAGGGTTGTAGGGCATGCACGCTCTGGACAGTACGGGTGTACGGGTCTGTAACACGCGCGCGTGGTAATAATTAACAGGGAGGAACCGAATAGCTATAGATCGTAGGGGGGAAATGAGTTACTTGTCGTGATAAGAGCGCAAAAAAAAAAAAAACACGTACGACTACGTACGCCGGTATGTAATTTCACCTTACGTATTTTTGGCTAGATGATTTGGACCATCGACCAATCGATCGCCGCTAATATCAAACCTCAAGTATAAGAGCACACGATCGATTGACCACCAACAATTAATCTCCATGCCAAAGTAGCAAAATATCACATCACTCATCTTCGAAGATTGTCCTCCTTAAAACCAACAAATCTAATAAGGAATAATAGAATGTGACATCCTATAATATCTCAGATCTCATAGTAGGTTTATTTACTTTAGGATGAAGGCAGTAGCCGTAAACGGCATGCGTCCTTGCGATGCTTGGTTAATAAAGGAAAGGAAATTGATAAAGAATTATGAATGATCAATGGCACTATTTAATTCTCAGGATCAAATTAACCGAAATTGTTTATTACTCTCACCGTCCTAAAATATAACAACTTTTAGCCTTTAAAATCTATCCCAAAATTATATCTACTTCTCCACCGACATTTTTTTTCAAACAAATCACAACCTTCCAACATTCAATTTCCCTACCTACCTTCACTTCTCATCCAATCACAACCTTCATCACATTTAATTCTACCTATTTCTCAATGGTTGTGTCCAATCTAAAAATCCTTATATTCTAGATGAATAGAGTAGCATATTTTAGCGCGGATCAACTAGGTGGTTGATCATATGTCTGCTAGTTAGCCAAAATGGCCGAAAGTCATCTGCGCGTACGTGGGCCGACCATGGTTTGCATTACCATCGGTAACCACACGGTTACCGGCCTTATCGCGGGGTACGGTAATAGAAAAACCACAATAACCTCCTTAAATTTAAATAAATTTAAAAATAATTTAAATTTTTGACAAATTTTACACGGTTTTGTACGATTTTTTATGGTTACCATAGTTACCGCGTGTTAACTGTGCTTACCGTCGAGGCGCGATAACCCTATCCGGCTGGCCCCGGCGGTTTAGGAAACCATGTGACCGATCGGGCGAGTCGTGCCGGTGGGATCGTCGACTACACGGCCGCGCACGGGCATGCAGCGCACGGCAGCGCAGGCAATTTTTGATCGATCCCTCCCGCGCGCGGTTCGACTGTTGGAGATGAGATGAGTGCGTACGTACGTGCAGTGCGCAGTACGTACGTGGTCGCGCGCGCGCGCCATGTCAGGCTGGTGGTGGTTAACGCGCGCGCGCGGGCCGGCATGCGGCATGCCCCAGTAGCGATATAGATCTCGATGCCGAGACCGACCTGCACAGTTGCCTAGGTTTGCATGCAGAGTGCAGGCTGCACAGTGCTGTGCACATGCAGCTAGCTAGCTCTAGCTACGGGCGCGCTCGCTGATCAGTTGGTCGATCGAATTAGCGTTTCGCGCCGTCGGCCAACGATTCAGTTTCGAAACTCGCACTTGTCGAGAAATCGTTTTATACCGGTTCGTAACCTTCTATAGTCCCAGTTTAAAAACCGAGACTATGAATCCGGGACCAAAGATCCAGATCTTTACTCCCGGTTCAAATACCCGGGACTAAAGATAGGAGCGGGCAATAGTTTTTTTTTCATTTACTTACTATTTAATCTCTAATTTATTTTCTCCCAAATTAGGTGGGATGCATATTCCTTAATCAAACCCAAATATACAAATAAATCAATCATATACACTACAGATTATACATTCCAAATCAAACCCCAAATCAAAGAAACATCCCAAATACACAAATCATGTACATCTCAGATCCATACAATGAGATTCCAAAAAAGAAATTATACATCTCAATCCATACAATGAACCACAGATTCTTCATCTCAATCTATACATGGATCACAAATTCTTTGAAAAAAAAAAAGAAAAAAAACGAAGCACAGCCGCCAGCCGGCTGAGCCGGCTGCCGCCTCCCCTCCTCCCCGGCCGCCGCCGCGCCGGCCCCCGCCGCGCGGCCCTCCGCCAGCCGGGCCGCCCACCCCCTCCTGTTGCGCACACGGGATCGAGTTGGGAAGGGATAAGAAGGAAAAGAGATAAGGAGGAAGGGAAGAGATAAGGATTAGAGATGGAGGGAGAGAGGAGTTGGTGTGGATGAGAAAAGAGGATAAGTAATAGGGATTATATAGTGTGTTTTGATCTTTAATCTCGGTTCGTAACACCAACCGGGACTAAAGAGATTCGGTCTTTACTCCCGGTTCGTAACTCCAACCGGGACTAAAGATCCTGGAGGGGCCTGACAACACCTGACAGCATGTGAACCGGGACTAAAGATCATGTAGTCTTGTTCTACTTATAAACCGGGACTAAAAACCATCTTTAGTCCCGGTTTTTACTGCATCCGAGACTATTGTGGTTTTTAGTCGACTGGCCAAAGATAGTTTCTTTACTAGTGTCGATCCAATATATCCACGCGTACGTCTCGGTGGGTTATTCTTTGCAGTGTTACGTACTCTCTCCGTCGAAGTTTTAGTGTTGAACACGGTTATTAAGAAAGCAGGTAGAAGTGAGTGGTGAAGGGTTGTCATTGGATGAGTAGTAGAGGTAGGTGGGAAAAATGAATGGTGGAGGATTGTGATTGGTTGGGAAGAGAATGTTGGTGAAGTTATTATATTTTGGGATAAATTCTGAGGAATAAAATTTGTTATATTTTGGGACCGGAGGGAGTTTTTTTTTTTTTGAACTGATAACTCGGGAATTAATCAATCTGCTAGCTAGCATGCACTATATGCTTGTAGCAGCAACAGACTCGTTCTAATTAAATACGTGAAAAATAATCGAAGTCATTAGTAAGGTTGTAGATTCATGGGTTAGCCACATCAAAAAGGAAATCAGGAGAATATAAAGAGTACATACTACTCTCTCCATCTTATATCTTATAATATAAGACGCGCACATATTTTAAGATTCAACGTTTAAAACACTTGACTAACACTTAGTATAATATTAAATAAATTTTATTTATTAAAAAATATATTATTAGATTGAGATTTAAATTACTTTCATATGGTTATAATTTTGTTGCTACAAACCTTATAGCATATAAGAAATTATAAGTTAAACATTAGTTTTAGAGACCGTGCCAACTTTGACCATGCCTTATACTCCCTCCGTTTCGAAATGTTTGACATCATTAACTTTTTAGTACATGTTTAACCGTTCGTCTTATTCAAAAACTTCTGTGAGATATGTAAAATTATATGCCTACATAAAAATATATTTAACAATAAATCAAATGATAGGAAAATAATTAATAATTACTTAAATTTTTTGAATAAGACAAACGGTCAAACATGTGATAAAAAGTCAACGGCGTCAACATTTCGAAACGGAGGGAGTATTATGCCAACTTTGGAGATGATTGATTATTCTCTACGGCTAGCTAGTTCCAATTACTTAGTACTCTCTCCGTCCCATAAAAAAACCAACCTAGTATTGAATGAGATATTTTCTAGTACAACGAATTTAGACATGCTCTTATCCGTATTCATTATACTAGAAGATGTTATATCTAATTCTAGATTGGTTTTTTTTTTTTTTGGATGGAGAGATTACAGTAGTACGCATGCAAGGGTGGCAAATGTAAGAAGCAGCAGCTAGCTAGCAAGGCCGGGTTCAATTTCAATCGATCGATCGACCGATTGCATGGAAATTTCGAGTTGGAATCTGAATGTGATGATGGGCCGTGCGCAGGGTGCAGTGGGGTGCATCGCTCGCGCGCGTGCCGACATTCCTTTCTCGAGTTCCGAGCCAACGGATCGATCGATCGGGGAATCAGGGAATCAGATGCCCCTGCCCCCCTAGCTACCTTCTCTCCTTTAGTTTGTTCTTCCCATCATACTCTCCATGGCCATCACCATGATCGATCCCTCTCCTCTCTCCACAAGCTACCTTAATCAGCTTAGCTTAGCTATCCCTGGACCAGGAATAATATTAGTTTACGTGCTACTGGTGACCAAGTATTGGAGCACTACTACTACTCTAGTATGTAGCTACTACTAATTACTCTATCACTCTGTTAATCGATGCTGTCGTTTCCTCCTTTTAAGGCCGGCCGGCCAGCCAGCCAAATCCATCCATCTCTAACTCTAGTTAATTTAATCTCGAAACATGAACATGAGAATAAGGTTTTTATCACTATAAACACTGACATGGTCACTGTGACACTTGCTATTTGATGTTAATTACTATGTATAACAGAGAAAAGTTATAAGAGACATTAACAATCTCTTATAAGTATAAAAACTACAAAAATATATAGTAGAAAAGTTATAATCCATTTTCTAAAGTTGCATGAATTGAAATACTAAAAGAGATATTAACAATCAAAATTCAAACATATTGACTGCACTTATTTAGACTAGAGGAGTACATAAAAAAATATATGTATGCATCCTAAACGTAGAGACCGAGGATATAATTCATCTTTCCTTATATAAAAAGGTCAGAACCGATGACACTAGCTAGCTAAACAACATAGTACAAATTTGGCTAGAGGTTTTCCTGGTCTCACTTGGATGTACATCATGGTATGGATTCTTAGTACACTAGCTCGTAGTACTATACTACTACTATTCTTATATGTGATAACTCCAGCCCATACAGAGAGGAACATGGATGCATGCTTGCTAGCTAGGTATACATATGGTCCCAGCAATCAAATTTTGGAAGTACGTATACTAGCTTATCAACAAGCACTAAGTAATAATAATACTAGTATAGTTGAGAATTTTGACCTGATACATTCGCATGCTTACCCAAAAAAAATTGTATATATCCAGCTAACACGACCAATGCAAGTCATTATTCACGAGTCTTAAATATATCTCCATGAGTATGACTTGTGAGACGACAACTAAAAGACAAGGCCAAGCTTTCTTAATTTGAAAGCTCACCTAATTAATTAACTACCACCGATCGATGTATCCCCAGCCTTCTTAATTAGTGCATCAAATGTGGCTATGTAGGCGATGAAGGGTCGACAAATAACGTAACACCCAATTAATGCAACTTTCACACACATGAATGTGTGTAGGTATGCATGTGTGGGCTACTTAACTACTCCATTTCAACTCTACGTATGGTACTCCCTCCGTTTCATATTATAAGGCTTTCTAGCATTAATATATAGATTCATTAACAATTATATAAATGTGGTTAATGCTAGAAAGTCTTATAATGTGAAACGGAGGAAGTATATAGTACTAGTAGTACCTACTACTATCACATATGAATACATTGTGTATAAAACATCTCAATTCATTTAGACACACATGCAAGCTAAACCCTCTAGCTGCTTCAATTCCTTCATCATCAATAAAGTTCAGGAATAACACAGCAATGATACAAAGTGCAAAGAGACAAGAACAGAATGCTTAAACCAAACACCCACACAGCCCAATGCATGCTGAAGCCGGCCGGCCATGTAACCCTACCCATGATTGCTAGACAAGGCATCCTTCTCCAAGAAGCAAAGCCACAGACAGCAGTCAAAATCAAAAATCCCAAAGGCCTTTAAGAAAAGTCTGGTTAATTAGGTTTACTACCTCTCTCTATCCATCCATCTCTATCTCTCTTGTCTCTCCCAATAGCTGGAGTTACTAGAAGAATAGATGATCATATATATTCTACTTGCAACAGTAACCACTGCAACTACGACAACAAGATCACTCTTTTCAAAAAAAAAAAAAAAAACAAGATCAAGACACATGCATATGCTTCCCTGAAATTTCTTAACTGAATTTGCCCATCCTGTTTACAGATCTGGTGCCCACTGATAGATGATCATGTAGCTGGCCCATTAATATTTCATTTCAATTCAATTCTGGTCTATATTATTTTCTACTCTCTATGGCATCTTTGTTTCATCATCAGGTCATGGAGTTGGCAAATTGGCATACCCCATGTGATGGATGCAACCATCCAATTATATATGCGGCATATGCATAGCTAGCTAGCTTAGGGATGCGTGTGAGATTCTTGGCAGGAGCCAATCCTTTGTTTGGGCCATCCATTTTTGCTTGCAAGATGAGGATGACGCATCACTCGCCTATAAATAAATTAAGCCCCTGTCAAGTAGATTTGCCTGCTGTCCTCTAATTAGTGTACTTTTAATAATAAACATAGCATTATGTATTGTTGTGCGATTATATTCTCTTTCCACAATATTCTAAGTTCTTCTAAAGTTTAAAACAAACTAAATTATTGTTAACACGACACCTAACACTGTCCTGGAATATGTCTGCAGTAAACCTTGACTGACCACCGACTGAAATGACAATATTCATATATTTATGTCACAATTTAATTACTAATTAATAAAAACAGTGTGTTACGAAGAACTTTCATGGCCGGCCATGCATGTCCCATGCCCGTCCTGTATATTTCTATGAAACTGAAGACCACCTAATTAAACAACACATACAGACTAGATAAATGGATCAGATCGATTTCAACTTGCTCTTTTATTCGGATAGAATCGTCAGCATTACTGACATGTTTTCCTTTTAAAAAAAAGGAATTAGATTTCATGGTTATTTATTACATTTATATTAGGTTAGATAGATTCAATTAAACACATATAGATTGAGAATAAGTGCTGCAGCTAGCATCCATGCTTGGAATTTTACACATACTCTCTCTTTCTATAAAAGTTACACCTATTACTTTTGTCACTAAGATCAAGGAGTGTATGCACGCATACAACCAATAAGTAATAATATGACTTCTGGGGTTCTGATCAAACATTTAATTTACCTCTCCATTTAAGTCTTGGATGCATAAAGACTACAAATATGATTAACTTATTTGAAAATAAAATAAAATATAAAATATGTCTAACTCTTGTGAATGGAGGGAGTACAAGCTAGTGCGCCCAGCATTTTCTGCTGAAGAACATCAATAAATTCTAAGCATTTATTTTACACAACATTTCAAAACCAGCAGTCTCAGGTGGATGGCCCCAAACTGATTGTGATTTCCAATAAACATTCCACTAGAAAAACAAAAGGAACAGACAGACATTCCCCTCCGATCAAACAAGAAGAAAACAAACAACAAGTGACCGACATTCCCCTGGGATTCCGTGCCGGTTTAATTCCACAAATAATATATAACAAAACTATACATATCCGTGCATGCAATTTGCACCCAAGAACAGCCTAAACAATGCAATCCGCGTAATACAATTCCCACATAAACTATTAGCACGCGTAGGTGCCCCTCATGTGATTGTGCGTACATGTTCTTCGATCTCTTCCTACCTAATCTTTTGCAGTATTTTGGCTGTCGATTAGTACCCGTTGGTTTGTTTATTGCTTCACACAGCGCATGCACACTGCCCCAGCACTGATCTAATCCCTGCCATGACAGGGCAAGAGAGATAATTAATCATTTGCATCGATTTGGATTGGAACGTTAGGGGTGAGATATGATAGAGGGAGGGATTAAACAAATGTGCTTAGTTTGATGATGGAATGTTTTTGCAGGATTTGTGTGTGTATGGTGGTTGCGAGGAAGATCCACCTGTTCTTCACCTACATTCGATTCTTTTACTCTCCATCCGCTCTGCAGCTAGCGTTGTGGCCGCCATGGAGACCGAGATAGAGAGAGAAATTAAGTCCCATGCATTGTTTACTCCGATGTGTTAGGCCGGGCTGCACTGACATTCCATGGGTCCCATAGAGACAGCCAGCTGCTCTATCTCACCTTCTCCCTTCACAATCTCTCCCTCTTTTCACCCTCTTCGATCATGCGTTTGGTCAAACTAATCGGTTGTATATATGCACTCTTGATATAATGCAGAGGTCGGATGCATTATACTCTTTCATTGTTAACTAAAAGAAATACGCTATTAAGTGCTGTCCCTTTTACATGCCTCAAAAAAACTACATTTGACTCTTATAAGGGTGTATATTGGCTTGGTCTAAACTCTAGAATTAGAGACGTATTCGCCTCTGCCAAGTGTATTGATGTGGACAGTTTCATCTCCTTTTGGGCTATAGTTTCACAATTTGTGTATAATTTTTGTCTCGGTTTAGTGGTCACATCGCCAATTGTGAAACACGATGGATGGTGGAATGACAAAGACAGTTGGAGCATGCCATGTCGTTTGTTGCTCCACACAAATGAGGCTGCATTGTGTGGTTTGCAACAGAGAGGAGGTTAAAGAACACACATCGTCCTTTGAGTTTAGAGTGACATGGAACACGTACAAATTATGCTTTAGCCACCTCTACGACCATGCATGTCTTTTATGAAGTGATCAGTGGCAGAGCCAGCGACACCGTCGAGCCCGGGTGGGTAATTAATGGTGTTTCTCCATGATCTACCAATTTTTTTATACGTCGATCGTAATCCGTAGTGAAGATGGCAGTGACGGAGCATGGGCGGTCGCCCAACCTGTTCAGGAGATGTCCCCGCCGCTAGAAGCAATTGAAACGAACCAGAGCTTTGAGATATTTAAATAAGAAATTATCGAAGAAAAAACATATGAGAGTAGTCGCGTACACATGCTGCTCAGTTTCAACTTTTAACATGTTTTGTTTCATCATAAAAGTATAGCCAAATTCGCAATTATTTTTAACATCTGAATATCTAGCTTAGATGTTATACATACAGATCTGTATGTATAACATCATGGTATACTACGTACGCTACTGTTTTATCAAGTCAATATATGTGAGACGTGCCCCTTTATTTAGCAGGCGCCTTTTACCTTCAGTAAACAACAAGTGATCAGCCATCACAATGATTTGCATGGTTGAATCAACATTATATTCATCTCTGTACTCTGCATTATTACTGTTTTACAGAGTACTAATTCCACTAGAGGATGCATCAGAATTATTGCCTGCTGCCTGCATGCAGGAGGAGGTGCGGATGAGAACAAACAATGCATGCATTGCATGCTCAATAATCATCCACATTTTATATATATGCGTCGACAAAATACGCACACATCTCCATCCTAGTACAACGTAGGCTAGCCCATGCATGCATGCAAGCAGCATCCTCACATGCCAATCGATCGATCGATCGATCGAGCTGATGTCTCTTGTACAAAAGAGTGGACCGATCGATCGATCTAGCTTAGATGGAGCCACCGTGTTTTGTATTTCTGCGACAGCAATTCAATCAGAAAAAAAAATTTCATCAGAGCAGATCAAGAAGCAGCAGCTACGAGACACACACCTTAACGAAAAAGCCATATCACGCATCGCCATCCTCTACGTACTTTGCATCCATATATTTTCGTCAGAAACAACATATATACTACTCTAGCTAGCTTCTCTCTCTCTAACCATAGCCTTGTTCCATCCATCCATGCATGCATTGTCTGCCCTATCTAGCTTTGTTAGCTAGAGGTGGACCATGCAAATTGCAAGCAACAACAAGCACAATGAGAGAGAAAGAACAATGAGAGAGAGAGAGAGAGAGAGAGAGAGATTCCAAGGAGACAAGCATGGCAGCTGGGGGAAGGAGGAGAGGGAGAAGAAGGAGAGGAGATAGATGCAAAATGTGGTCCTCAAAGTACTAGTGCTGGTCCACATTCTGGCAGCAGCACTTTGGGGGTGGTGGGGTGGGGAGGAGTTGGTCCTCACTCCTCACTCAGTAGTAGTAGTGGGTGCCCAGTGGATGGATGCATGGATGGAGGTCTGGAGGAGGAAGAAGCTAAGCCAAAGGCCGGTGCATGCTGTAACAGTAGTACAAATATGTTGAAAATTCAGTACACCACACCACAGTGACAGTACCACCACTGATTATCAGCTGGATGCTGCTGCTAGCTGCTCCTAGCTACTACATGGATGGCCAATTGCCCATGGACCAGAGAGAGAGAGAGAGAGCAAGAGGGGTCCTGGAATTAATCTGGTTAAATCAGGGGAGCCATCATGGCTAATGAGGCTGATTATTATGATGACATTGACCATGATGATGGCTTTGGGGCAACTAATCCACATGCATGCATGGCCAGCCAGCCAGGGCATCATATCATGGCGGGCTATAGTACGTGGACGGCCGTGCATATGGGTCAGAGGCCGGACTGTGTTGGGAGAGCATGCATGACTAATTTGCTCTGATTAGCTAGCTAGGTATAGCAGCTCTGACCCCTGCAAATCTGACACCTCAACCTAATCAATAATTATTCAGTGATCAATATGAGCTCGATCGATCAAGCAGCGCGGTGGGGGTGCACTGGTCTAGGATATTGTTGTTCTTGTTCGACTGAACCTCCCCCTTTTTCTTCGCTCGGAGATGATTGATGCTGCGAAACACAGACAGAAATCTTCGGGCAGTTAACACGGTTGCTTTCGCGTTAAGAATGGGATTAGTTATAAGGGTCTATTTAAAAATATGGTGACAAATATAATTATAGCATAAATGTAATGTAATTACAGATGTAATTAGTGTAATTACATATATAATTTAGGAACTTAAATATGTAATTTTCAAACTTAGACTTACATTGTAAATACAGTAAAATTACGTGGGATTTACAATGTAAATACATTTTTTCATGGAAAATATGGTGTCACATTTATAGCAAATCCGTAGTTATAATTGATTGAGTGATTCTATGGTTCCTGAGAAGGCATATTTTTGTAACGTAAAATTTAATAATATCTCGGTATACCTCTTAAATCACAATTTTTTTAATTGATTTGGTCATTTTTCATTGTCGCTAGCTTGGACAAATGTACTTTAGGCCGGGTTAAATTAATATTTTCCCCAGAGGTCTCTGTAGTTCAATTCACTGTTCTTGTGCTACAGTGTACTACTATATATGCTTCAATTAATTCCGAGTCATGGGGAAAAAGGCCAAAAAAGAAGAAAAATATTACTTGAGCAGAATTGAATTTACTCGGTTATTGATTATTTACACGCACACGGATGCGTGCGCATTAATGGTGACAAATTTTAGTACGTAAAATTATAACAGTATACAATCATGCAGCGTGCATGCATGCAGGCGTATGTATATACCACTGTAGAACCCTAGCTACATCGATGTTGCCAAATCATTGCTGGCCCATGCCCGCTTGGCTTGGTCCTAGTTGCCCTGTCACTATATGCTGAGACTGTTGCTGTCGACGACTACGACGAATATGTACTCTCTACATACTCCCTCCATACTTTAATTTATGACGCCGTTAACATTTTTAATGTTTGACTATTCGTCTTATTTAAAATAATGATGTAATTATCATCTATTTTATTGTCACTTGATTTATCATCAAATATTCTTTAAGTATGGCATGAATATTTTTATCTTTGCACAAAAATTTTAAATAAGACAAATGGTCAAACGTTGTTTGAAAAGTCAACAGCGTCATACATTAAAATACAGAGGGAGTACGTTACAGAGACATGGATGCATATATGCATGACATGCCTTGTACACATTCATACACGTAGTAATACGTACATGGTGCAGTACACGTATGCATGCATACACTGGCGACAGGTAGGAGTGAACAGTGCCTTGAACGGCGATCGATCGAGGGACTTTCGATCGTACGTTTGGAAAGAATCCGGCCCTGCAGCTTTTTAAATTTTATTTAAAACTTAATTACATTATTTTTAATGTGGATTTTCACCCGCTCAGAATATATGTATAAAAATTTTATCTATAAATTATTTTTTTTATTGCTAATAAACCGTTTTAGCTTATATTAGCTCTCGGTAATCAATGGAATGTAATGACTGGTTCGGCGTAGAGATGAAAAAGTGATCCACGCCTTGCTAGCTCGAACCTACCACTACAGAAACGATTTTTATCTCCGATCAAAATTGACTTTGTTAGGCGGGTGGATGTCCCGTCTGCACCCAGGTGTATGTGGAAATTGATATTTTTTATGTGGGTAGAGCAACCGCATGCGATGCAGACGTTTAAGCCGTCCGAAGGTAAAAAGAAAAGTTAGTAAAGAAATTCCAAAAAAGTCCGAAACTCTAGCAGGTCCCGCGTCCAGTGGTCGTCACCACCATTCTTGTGCCCGGGCTTCGTCCTCGCCGTCGCCAAAGCCCTCCTTGCTGTCAGAGTCAAGCGTTGTATCCATGCGCGCAGGAAGCCGAGGCGGTGGGATCCGCGTGGGAGAGGGACAGCCCGCCGGGTCCACCGCTGCCGAGCTCACCGCCAAATCCACCGTCGCGTCCTCCACACCACTGGATCCACCGCCGTCGTCCCTTTCCTCCGCTGACCTCCCCACCACCAGATCCGGCGCCGCTGCCCTCCCCACCGTCCGCTAGTTCCCCGCCACTCCCGCTCTCGCCCACCGCCGATGGAGAGATGAGGAGGAAAGAAGAGGTGGAAAGGAAGCAGTGGAGGAGATGGAGGAAGTGGAGGGTGAGGATGAGGAGAGAGAGGGGTGACTTGATATTTTAAGGGTGAGCTCGATCTGGTAGACTGGTAGCAGGCGGGCCTATTAACAGGTTACTTTCACAAGTGGACTTTTAACAAACACACTTGCAAAAATTGTCTTTTGCATGCAATTTTTGAACCATTCTCGAGGGAACAATTTTTGTAGGCGGTAGTAGTTATGGCATATGGATGGTTATTGATTTTTTTTAAGTAGAAATATTGATCTATATGTGATATTTCGTTTTTGCAAGTTTCAGATCTCATCTAAAAAATCGCACGTACTGCCGAGTGGATCATCGACCGGCGCCGGTCGGCAAGATTATTATACGATCGAATAATGTTTCGATCATGCGTGCATGTGATCTGTGTACGAGCTACTGGCTATGCATGCAATAATCTGGTACGTACCAATAAGCAAGTAAGCTAGAGGCTGGCCGACTGTGTGTGGCCAGACTGGTTAGATTTGTGGCTATGTGGCCTACTGTAGATGACGTACATGCATACTACATTACGTGTACAATACTATTAAACACATGGGATTGTCTGGTTTTTTAGGCACATAAAAACACTCACAAATTGTAGTCACGCCTAGATCATACCAACATTTTTGGATAAAGAATAATTTTATATCCTGCAGTTCTTTCTCCCCACAACGTGCTATGTTAGTGCGAACTCGCCTCACACACCTCACCCCATAGCGCTGTCACCAAGCTTGCCAGGGCCGGAAGCTCTCCAACGGCTCTTCCCCACCTCCTAATAACCTCTCCTGATTTGACGCTCTCTGCCGTCGACCCTGCCCATCTCCCCCCTCTAGCCCCATAGACCCAACTACGTACACTACTGTCACCTTGCTACATGCTCTTGTTCGCCATCCACCATGAATCCACCGTCTCCCTGCCCATTCCTTTAAGCCTATGGGAATTGAACCACTCTCTTCCACCAGCCAAAATCCCCACCCCAAAACCTTAAGTCTAATCCGAGGGTCCTCTATCATAGTCAGGTGTCACTCATGATGCGGAAGATGAAAAGATCGTAAAGAATTTTGATGTTGTCATCGTTGTTAAACCATGGCTACCATCTCCCTTTATCTCACCTCTTTTCTTGCCTCCCCCTATTCTAGATGCTGCAGGTGACTGAAATTTCTCATAAATTTGACCACCTGAAACAAGCAATTCACTAAGTAAATTTACCATTTCTACGGACACGTTTTTTAACATGTTGGAGTTCAGTCTCACATTGGTGGTGAAAGTACAATATATCTTGTTTAAAAGTTATCCCCTCAACTCGTAAGCTAGCTATTGAAAATATGTAAGGTATTTTAAGTCCTTCAATTAGTATAGAATCTGGCTAGTTCAATGCATTTAACCCAATGAACATTATTAGTATGAGTGCAAGCGGTGCCCTGATGGTACAGGTGCATATAAAATACAATCGTTTTTATATAAACAAGGTTTATGAGATGTATATCAAATATAGTTCTAGTGCTTGTGGTGCCTAACGGTATATATAGTTATATATAAAAGGAAAAAAAAGAATTACCCCTAAACTATCGAGGTCAATTGAATTAACCCACTGAACTCAAACACCAGACATTTTACACCATCAGCTATGCAAACCGGATAAATAACCCCCTTTTTCAAACCGGAGTATAGTTTTGGTCCTATGTGGCAATCCAGTTAGCAATTTTATTTTTAAACTCCGTGGGCCCCGCATGTCATACTCTCCCCTTCTCTATCTCTTTAATCCCCATCCTCTCTCTCTTCTCCCTTCCCTCACCTCCATCTCTCTCTCTCTCCCCAAACTGAGCAGGGAGGACTAGGCCGACGACGCTGCATAGCGGCCGGTGGCAGGAGGGGCTCGAGCCCGTGTGGGCATAGCCGTGGCCAGTGATAGAGGCAGCAGGCGACGCATGAACCGGCGGGTCAGCGGCGGGCGACACTTGGCAGTGTGACAGGTCGCGATGGCGCGCGGCTTGGGCGACACCGTAGGTGTTGCCCCTCACTGCGTCACCTTGTTCCCATCGGAAAAATCAGTTCTAGCGGTGGAGAAATTAAGGAGGTGGTTGCGGCGTTGGCATGGTTGCCGAGCTTACACCTGAGGATGGTGCCGCCGCCACTAGCTGAAGCGCTCCACCTTGAAGCAAATCCGGTCTCCGCCCTCATGCCGAGCCCGCCTCCCTCACGCCAAGCCCGCCTCCTTCACACCATTCCCATCCATGGAGAGAGCACAGAGGGAGGGGAGAGAGGGAGAGAGCAGAGATGAAATGACAGGTGGACCCTACAAATCTATTACTATTATTTTTCTGACTGGATTGCCACGTTGACACCACGTGTGTAAGCTCTTGGTCAAAACCGTCCAAAACAGTCCTGGAGGGTAATTCGTACGGTTTAGAAAGTCCGGGGTTAAAAATATCTGGTATTTGAGTTCTAATTCGATCATCCTCGATAGTTAGAGGGTTATTCGTAGTTTTTCTATATAAAATACAATCATATTTTTATAAATAAAGTAATGAGATGTATATCAAATATAGTTCTACTTTTACAATCTGATATACACAAATTACAATTATATTTTTGAACTAGTTTCATATGAGGGAGATCACCTATCAATTTGTAATAAGATGAATTTGACAGACTGACCACAATAAACTAGTCCTCCTATGTCTTATTGGTTTTTTTTTAAGTGGTACACTGGTACATATACAAAAAAAAAAAAAGGGACTGTGCAGGAATAGTCCGGTGCCTCTCCAAGCAAGGGATTGGGGATACGATCGTCGTTGTCGTTTCCCTGTACGCCCACAGGAATAATACAGTACAGTACTGTATAATTTATATTGCTTTCTCGTTTGTTTTTCACCGTGGACCGGACAAGCAACAAAGGGGCGACGTGACACACGGTCGTCCGTCCCGGCCTCCACCTCTCTCTGTCCCTCCCTCCTCCTCTCCTGTTCATCGGTCCATTCGGACGTGTCACGCTTACACTTGGCGATGGCGACACCCACTACTTAGCTCGAGAGCTTAGCTCCAGACCGGACGATTCTTCCCTTAGCTTTCATTTGTCCCATTCAAACGCACACGCGTCGTACGTTTGATAATATAATCTAGTTAATCTGTCATTATTGAGTAATTGATCTGAAACACACTCAGATACATTCGATCTCGTGCTGATTGAGCTCTAGCTAATCCAGAGAGAATCTCTCCTGCCACACCTGCAAGTTAAAGTAACACTGTGTATCCCACTCATATATGCATGCATCTGTCGTGTAAGCCACAGATAGCAAAACTGAAAATGCCATACTTATGAAGTTTTTGACGGTGTCAGTTTCCCCTAAATCTTCAGCGCGCCAGACAAAGATTTGTACTTAAAATCTAAGATTCGATATGTAGGTACAATTTTTTTTAAAAAAAAATCTTATATAGTTCAAATCTTAAGAACCCTAGAATTATCATGTTCTTTCTTCTCAGAAATCCAGTTTTTCTGTATTCTTATCAGCTGCACGCTTTAATTTCTCAGAATTAGCAACTCCAAACAAGCAGGATCTCGGAAGGAACTAACGACCCCATCGTGGAATAAGCCAAACGGTACTTTTACAAACGAAAAGTAATGGTAATTTGTAAATAAAAATTTTTATATACGTGTTCTTAGAGATCCAAAAGCAACAACTGAAAAATAAACTTCGATGAAAAAAAACCTTAAAATCAACATCAAATTTAAATTTTGGCTGATAAGTAGGAGTATGAGCATAAGCAAACAGACGAGACCGTAAGCTAAGAGCAGGTACAATAGCATAGCAGACTATAAACCTGCTATAAACATATTTTAAGAAGATAAAAGATGATATATAAAAGCAGTGGACTACAGATTTATAGTCAGCTGCAGCACGGACTCTAAAACGTATGTGTGTATGATAGGTGATACCAGATATTGATTGTGTAGTATGTTTTTATATATAACTATTGTATGAATTGACTATTAAGTTGACTATAGATAATTTGGAGCCCGCGGTGAGCTATAATATTAAACTTGCTCTAATTAAGCAATGCCTCGCGCTTTCAACTGACGGAGTGGGTGCGTGTGGTGGGTGTGCGCGGGCGAGGCACACGGCTTTGACCCCCGCCCCTCCCGGCGCGGCGGCGTGGGTGCGTGTTGCAATCAACAACGGCAATTTCTTCGGCCGCTGCCGCTGCCGCTTCCGTCCACACACGCCACGCCGCCCGGCCGCGTGCGCGCGTCGACGTCGTACGTCGATCGACCGCGCGCCGATCGGCCAAAGCCGGTCTACTCTCGAATCGAATAATATTACGCATGGTTCGATCGATCGATCGATCGGTCGGTCGTCGGTCGATTCTTTTCTTCTCAGCAAAGACACGGCAGGCAGATGCACACACCGACCGAACAAGAAAAAAACAAAGACACGACACGACACGACAGATGCAGAGATGCTACTACTATAGGAGAGTACCCTCTCCCCCATGTGCACGCTCGTGTCCACACATGCGTGTAAGTTAATTATTGGACGCGACTTGTCAGTTGCCATGCACGGCCACCAGTAGTACTCGATCGATCGATCCCTCAGGTACTACCACGTTTCAATTCGCGCGCATTCTCGTAGACGCCGAGACGCCGGCCGGCGGCCGGATCATCCATCCATGTTTCGACAGTTTGAACATCATCCATCACACCAGTAGCTTAGCTAGCGAGCGCGACGACACACAACGTGACAAGAGGCAACGACACATGAGCTAGCGCGCGCGCGCGCGCGTGCGTGCCTGCGAGATGGCTGCGCCGCCATATTCGCGCGCGCGTGTGTGGGTGCAGGCGCATTGGCACTGTGCATAGGTCGTCGCCGGCTGGAAAAGAGTAGTAGAGTACCGGCCGGTGGGTCGTTGCCCAGCTCGTTGGCTCGTGAGAAAATTTGCTATATTGTGCCGTCTCCAGACACGGGTTTCATCGGAATGTTATTCTGCGTTTTGGATTCGTTAAGTTGTATTGATGTTTAGCGAGCTAGTGAAAGGTATGTAAATTTGCAATTGCCTCAAATGTATTTGGTGTTGGGGGCGACGAGTACGTGTAGTACGTGTGCCTACATGTTGCACTGCGCGCGCGCGCCCACGGGTACGTACGGACACGCAGAGACCCTGGCTGGTAGGGACTAGGGACGGAGAGCCGGAGTACCTAATTACGTATACGTACGGAGGGGCTCTACGTACCCGACAGGTGGGTCCCCGTTATGTATGCGGGCCGATCGTCAGTTCGTCACCGGAGGTAGAGCGATGATCATTCACGTACTACGTAATGACTCAGTCTCAGTCGTATAAAAAACTAACCTAATATCAGATGTGATACTTTTAATACTATGAATTTGAATATATATATTACATTCGGTTCTAGATTCGTTTTTTTAAAGGAGGGAGTGAGTACGTAGGTGCGCGTCGCTGGGTGGCCGGGTTGTTGGGTTGTGGTTTGTCCGCCACCACGCTGGACATTTTCCGGCCGGACGGGGACGGCCGGCCGCCGGGCAATGGCTCCTCGGACCCGCCGGGCAATGGCTCCTCGGACCGGCTTAATTGCGTTGTCGGCCGCCTCTATCGGCACAAACATATGCGCGTACATGACACACTCTGCCTCTCACTCTCTTTCTGCTGCCCTCTCTTCTCCTCGCAGTGGAACTAATCATTCTCTTTTTGAAACAAAGTGGAGCTAATCATTGCTGGTTTGGCGAGGTGTTGGCCTTGCTTGGGAAACCCCCCCAATCTCGGGATGCGCTCAGATCGACCCTCCATCCATGCTTGCTTGCTTGATGGTTCCTTGCATCTCTCTGTCTGTCCACTACTCTGTCTCTCTGGTGTTCCTCTCGTTAATTTCTCTGTTCTCTTGTTGACACCTCGCAATGTAGTGTAGTTCTACTAGTAGTAGTACAGTACAGTACAGTACAGTACAGCTAGTATATTTGTTGGTGACACGTTTAACTTAACGGATGGGAGCACATAGCTTTGCTTTTTGGTAATTAGTAGTACCCCCGTCCTAAAATATAGCTATTTCTAGCACAGTACTTTGTCTTAAAATGAAGCTATTTTTCTACCTATCTTCTCCTCTTAACCAATCACAACCATTCTTTTTCACCTATTTTCTCTTTTCAACCAATCACACACCTTCTTCAATTATTCTCACCTATTTTTTTAATACCCGTGTCAATCTCAAAAATACTTATATTTTGGGACGGATGAAGTAATTAGAGAGCTGTAAGTACATGTAATTGTATAACGGATATGGACCGAATTAAGACGGCGGAGTGTGGATTGGTGGACGGACAGTGGTCAACATAGTACGCGCGTCCGTTGTCCTTGTCTTAAGATATGCATTGTTGATTGATGAACTGCAATATAATGGACTGTGACTGAACTGAGATATGCTCGGATTTGATCGGGTACATGAACGAATTTAAAAGACTTTTTGCTGCGCCTTTAATTTCGAGTCATAATGTAGTTGCATTGCAGCTCGTTTTCGTCATGTTCTTTTCGTGTATTAGGCCCACAGTTTTTATCCATTACACTCTAGGGTCTTAAAATATATATGTCCTTTTTTACTTTTCAAAGTATACAGTTCTTTCGCATAACTAATTAAAAAACAGTTTAAATTGCAACCAGTAAACAGTTTAAAACCAGACGAGTTTTGCTCCTGCATACACGTGGCACTGATGATGTTATCTTTGATATCCAGCTCTTTATGAAGGCGTCTATCCTGGCATGCACAAAGACTGTCTTTATGAAGACCATTTCCTAGACTCTGCTTGTGTAAGCGTAATCCCTGGAATGTTCATCTGTCTTTAAAAGACTATGTGTAATGGGAACATATATCCAAATATCCAATCACATCTAAAACGACTAGGTTTTTATGACATGAGTAATTTATAGACGATCAACTATACTCGGTGATAGGTTATTGTTTGGAGCAGAGTTACCGTTGTACGAGTTTTTTTTTTCTTTTTCTTCCTTGTTTTTTAATCTTTATTTTTTCCTTTCTTAGCATAGGTCGGTCTGGCTGAGTGCGTCGGGTAAAAAAAACTCTATTCTTCTAATATATTCAGGGCCGGCCCTGACTTTTTGGTGGCCCGGTGCGGAAAAAAAATGAAAGCCCCATTCACCATTAAAAAAAAGATAATATTTAAAAACTCATTGTCATTAACGAATTTCACACTAATAAGTTTAAAATACAATCAAGCAGTCACGATATACTCGATCATCGATCGGTCTTCTGTTTTTTCTCTAAGCCCATCAAGCCTAATACCATAGTATACATATTTTGGAGGCCCCTAATTTTTGGAGGCCCAGTGCGATCGCATTGTCCGTACTGTCCTAAGGCCGGCCCTGAATATATTGACGTGCAATTCTTTTGCGCGTTTGTGAAAAAGATAGGTTGTTGTTTGGCTACATAAATTGTTTAATTTCGCGCGCGCACCTCTCGGTACGTTCAACCTGCAGGACCAAAGGCGTGCGTGAAACAGGTCGTGGTAAGCTCGTCGTGGTGTCGATGTGCGGTTCCTGAAAGTACGCACGTACGTACGCAGGCTCGGTGCTTTGCGAATTGCGAGCGGCGTCCGGTTCCCATCTCGTTCGTACGTGCACGCACGCAAGAGAGGACGACAGTGTTGCGTACTGGCACTGGCTATATCTATATAGTACAGTATATATTTTGTACAGGGACTGTGTGTTGCATGCATATATGCACGCACGCACATATGTAAGTGTATCATTACATATTTATTTACATACGCTAGTTACGCAACTGGATACGCACGTACACAATGCGCTACTAGAAAAAAAATTATATGTGGCTGTCGGTGAAAAGGGCTTGGGGGTACGCACGGTAGAGGGAAGTATCCTTCTAATCTAAGTCGTGTGGCCACGTGGCCTCGTTTTCCCCCGCCCCTCGGGTAGCGCTGAAGTGGCCAGGGGGCCTCGGGGTGTCATGTCACACCCCTCGGGCCTTCGGGGCGTGCTACCCCGAGGCCCTTGCCCGGCAACCACGTGGCGGGGAGAGCAGGCGGGGCGAGAAACGCTGCTCCGTGCCTCAATGCGTAGCGTTCCAACCGTCCCGCGCCGCATTTAATACAGCGTGGGAGGACGTGCAGCGCCGCTCGATTGACTCATGTCAATCAAGGTTGACCGGTCCGTGACCAGTCGCAGGCGATAGGACGGGTGGAAGTGCCCCCCACGTTCCGCCCTGTGTCAAGCGGAGTGGGGGCAGGTACGCCCCGTCCCATTGATAACAATCCGGTCCAGGTAGGGTTGGCCGAGACCCAACAAATTAAGGTTGCCCGGACCCCAACAGTTCTTCGGCACACGCACTCGGGGAAAGGCCTAATCTCCCTAAAAGACTAGTTCAATAGGGGAAGGGTGGCTCTCCCTTTTAAGGTGGCTTCCTCTTCCCAAGCTAAGTAAGGTGGGATTATTCAAAGACTCACAGTGTCGCCGCCTGACTTTGGCGTCTTTGCCAGCGGGTAATAGTGGAGGATGTCCTCATCATTCCCACCCCTTTAACAAGGGCCTAGCTCTGATACCAAATGATAACAATCCGGCCCAGGTGGGGATGACCGAGGCCCAACAAATTAAGGTTGCCCGGACCCCAACAGTTCTTCGATACACCCACTCGAGGAAAGGCCCAATCTCCCTAAAAGACTAGTCCAATAGGAGAAGGGTGGCTCTTCCTTTTAAGGTGGCTTCCTCCTCCCAAGCTAAGCAAGGTGGGATTATTCAAAGGCTCACACGGTCGCCGCCCGACTTTGGCGTCTTTGCCAGCGGGTAATAGTGGAGGATGTCCTCATCACCCATCGACACACTACCAGGGGCGCCCCTCACGTGCGTGGTGAGCCGCCAAAGTCTCTATGCATTTAAGAGGGAATGACAGGGATGTCCCCCGTATCAGGCGGAGAATGGTGCTGGGCCCCACCTGGGGGCGCTGAACCATCTTGCTTCCGGTTGAAGGCACAGAGGGCAGTCTAATCCAGGTTAGGTGGATCCCCCTCCCATGGAGGAGTAGGTATGGACGGTGCATGTGGTATCCCCTTGAACTATAAAAGGAGGACCGTCACCACCGAAAAAGGGGATGACTCTCAGATAACTTGAGCTCAAAAGGAAGAATAGTTGGGTTTCCCTTAAAGCTCAAAACCTCTTGTAAAAGTTAACCACAATTCTACACACAGGAGTAGGGTGTTACGCTCGATAGCGGCCCGAACCTGTATAATCTCTTGTCTTTCACAGAGGCTAGGTAGTGATCTAGCAGCTAGACTGCAAGCGGAAGTACGCTCTTGATCATCGTGCCATCTCCCTCGGCCGAACTCACAAAGGGGGGTCTCACGACCGCCCTCTAGAGAGGATCTCTCCTCGACAATGGCCAAAACATATTTTTGCAGGCGGCCATAACCTCCGCCTGCATCCAAACACCGGCGGAAATCAATGATTTTTGCAGGCAGCTAAATCTACCCGCATGCGAAAATATTTTTAGCGTAAAAAAAAATTGGCTGCCCCCAGCCCTACCCGCCGCCGCCCTCCCCTCCGACCACCACCACCACGAGCTGTGCCACCACGATGGTTTTGAGAGGGAGAGGGAGGGGAAGGGAGCTGCGCGCGCCACAAGCTCACCGCGCCAGCCCGCCGCCGCCGCTGGCCCTCCCCACGACGTAGCTGGATCCGAGAGGGAGGAGAGGGGAGGGGAGGGAAGTCGCCGTCCGAATCTGGGAGTGGGAGTGCCGCCGCCGCCGCCGATGATCGCGTCGCCTCAGCCGCCGCCCTCCCCACAACGTAGCCGGATCATATCCGTGAGGGAAGGGGAACGCCGATGACCTCCCGCCTCCGCCGACAACCTCCGGCGCCTCCGCCGCTGCATGCAGCCATCGCCGCCCTTCCTCACAATGCTACTGGATCTGGGATGGGAGGGGAAGGGCCGCCAGCCGGATCTAGGAGGTGGGAACGCCGCTGCCGACCTCCCGCGTCCACCGCTGCATGCGTATGTTGTCGCCGCACGGCCGCGCCTCGCCGCCGTTCGCCCCGTGCCGCCAGCCACAGGCCTCCCCCTGCCCCCTTCAGCTGGATCTAGGAGGGATAGGGGAGGCAAGGCGCGTCAGGGGTGGATGCCACCGCCCCCGAGCGTCACTGTCCCCGTGCCTTGTCGTCGCCGACGCCAACCCAGCGCCTCGTCGTCATGGATCCCGCCGCCCCCACGCGTCGCCGTCGTCGGTTCCCGCCGCCCCCGTCGCCGAATGCCCACGGTCGCTGAGGGAGAGGAGAGCTGAGGGCTGAGGGAGAGGAGAGGTGAGGGAGACGAGAGGATAGGACTTAGAAAAAAAATCTAGTGATGTCGTGTCTATTTATATTTCACGCCAATTTTTGCAGTGGTCTGCCTGCGAAAATAGATTTTTACAGGCGGATAGCGAGCTTCACCTTGTTTACATTTTTGTAGGTGGTCATTTGATTCCGAGGGTCATGTCCGCCTGGAAAAAAAACTCACGTCTACAAAAATACTTTTTCTAAGTAGTGATGCAAACGCTAGGCGATGCTTAGCTTTCGAGCTAGCGCATTGTCCATTGGATTCACATTTATACGTGCACGGTGAACATTAGAACTAGCTGATGATGCTCACTCGACACATGTCATTGCAGATTATTGCACCGGCCGGCCGATCGCCGGCCGTGCGAGGAAGAAGATGAGATCAGAATGAACGAGCCGGACGTACACCGTTGCCGCCATCGCCGGCGAGGAGAGATCTAGAGAGAGAGAGAGAGAGAGAGGGAGGCAGGCGGATGAGGAGGTACGAATGTTACTGTGCTGGAGCAGCGTCATGGGAGATGTGAAGGTGCTCGCACCGACGTACCAACCACACACGCACAGTGCCCCGATCGATTCATCGCTGCAGTATAGTACTATACCACTGCCGCCATGCTGCGCCCCCCCAGTAGTGCGTACTACGCCGTCCGTCCTGATCTCAACACACACGCACAGTCTCTCTCTCTCTCTCTCTCTCTAGGTCAGTGCTACCTCGAGGGCTATAAGCTAAGCCCCATGCATGCATGCATGCATACGCGCAACAAGACTTCCACGCACCAGGTGCGTCAACAGGACGATATTGTGTGATCTAGAGAGAGAGAGAGAGAGGGGCCGGGCCGGCCGACCGATCGGTCCCGGCCTTCTTACAATCTGTCAGCGACAAAACTGGTAGATACCAAACTCACTGTTCCTTCACTTTCACCTCTCTCTCCTCATCCTCTCTCTAGCTTGCTAAACGGCCTATTGCAGCTAGCTAGCAGCTATTGCCTGCATGCAGCGTGAGATCGATCATCGACAGATAGGTAGAGCTGGACGAGTACAGATAGATAGATAGATAGATAGCCAGTGCACTCACTCACTGACTCACTCATCGAAAGAGAAACAGAGAGGCTTACCTGCACACATCCATCCATCGATCCATGCAATGGCATCCATGCGTTGCATAGTGCGCGGCCGGTAGAAGGGAGTAGTAGTGGAGCTGTGAGCTGTCCGTCCACATGCCCTGTCGTCGTCGTGCACAAGCACAGCCCACGCACGCCTGTTGCATGCACCACCACCACCACCCCGTACGTAGGACACCAACGGCCTCAACCGGCCTCTCTCTAGGCACGAACTCTCTGTACGTGTGTGGATCGAGACTATAGTCACGTGAGGACTGATCGAACCGTGAGTTTGCTATATGGTAAACTTATCGTCCGTGTTCAATCCAAAGCATTAGTTTGAATCAATTTTCGTTGTTAAGCCTCTCAGCCACAAAAAAAAAAAGCATGTCTACTTGATACAAACTAGAATTATTAACAACATATTGAAACTTGGCGGCTGTTTTTTTACTGCCAAGAAATCAGTTGGCCGTTAAAAAAATTACGGATGCTTGTAGTGATTGTTCTTGGTTTTGCATGCATCACACATTTGGCAAGATAAAGAAAAAGCTAGGCTAAGCTAGCTTGCTCACACTGAGATTTTTCTTTTATTTACCTCGAGGGATAATCTGGCGCTCTTGGTAGTACGGAACGTTCGATCGGACGGTTCTGGCTGGCCAATAGATCGATCGATCAGGCAGACACCGTTCGCAGCACAGAGGCAACGCTAGCTGCACCCGGCTGGCCGGCTCCCCCACCGTGGGGCCCACAGGCAAGGTGGGTCCACGTGTCAATCTGCCCTGCCGACCGATGAGCAGTGGACGGCCGATCGACGCCTTGTCGTTTTCCCTCCGGGGAATTCTTACTCGTGCATCTAATCTACTAGTAGTACGTACTCCGTCCATCTAATTGATTTTGGCCTTTTCCATTTCTCCGTAAATATATTATAGGGTTTTAAAGTACTGCTTTATCAATCTATACAACCACTACATTTATTGCTTCTTTGCTCGGCATAATCTTTTCCAGTGGGTAAATTTTCAAGGAAATCAAAATAATTTCAGTTTAAATCTTAAATTTCGGTAAAATAATATACATGGTTAAATCCCTCATATTTATGGACGGAGTATTACGCAGTCGCACTGCTTAATTCCGTGCGTCTTTTCCTGGGGCCAATCTCACGGGGGACCCCCAGCGAAATTATGCAAAAGTACCAGCAGTGTAGTATAAAACGAGAGCAAGAGGGGACACACGAGTAAAAAGAAAAGAAAAGGGAAGTGACTGCAACAACAGCGGGCAATTGTTCTTCTCGGGGGACGCGAAAAACTTCGGGGGCCTCGGGATTCTCACTGTCTACCTCAGCAAATTTCTTAATTTTAGCTATAGCTAGCTAGAGCTAAGCATAGATGGATGAGCTAGAGGTAGCTAGCTAGTCAGTATCTTTGTTCGGTTTGTTGCTACTCCTACATCGACTGGTCATTTGGTTGAGATAATCACAGATAATATAGGGGTGCTGTGGTGTGTATATACACCCTTCATTCTAAAATGAACCAACTTAAAAAAAACGTAACTCCTATTACAACAAAATTAGATAAATATTAAATATTTGTATAAATTCGTTATACTGAAGAGCAACGAATCTGAACAAATATTAAAATTTTATTCAGATTTATTATATTAAAATGAATCTGAACAAATATCAAAATTTTATTCAGATTTTTTATATTCGAATGTGACACATATCCTTCTGGTTTGAGTTTTTTTTATGAAGGAAGTGTAGCACTGTGCGAGTTGATGTTTTACTGTTTGGGGACTTGTAGTCTATCAGGAGCGGCCGGGTCCTACCGTGGGATTGTACATTGATCTGACAGCGTCATTTATGCACATCGATCTAAGATTGACGTTTCTAGAAATCGAATTCTACGTTGGTTAATGAAATTAACACTGTGGTGTGTTTTCTCCATCCCGTAAAAACTAATCTAAGATGAACATGACGATTTCTAGTATAATAAATTTAAACAAACCTTCGTACAAACTGCAGCGTAGTTTAGATGTATAAGTTGTATATTCACTGAGCTTGAGAAGTGAGTTTACTAAACAAAGAAAATGATGTTAGGGAAACTAACATGGTGTACTGCAATTCTCTGGGACAGGAAAAATATCTTGACCAAGATTGAAATGTTTATCAACAGTAACTTTTTTTAATACAGTATGTCATTACAGTGCATTTCTCTTTTTAAGTACAGCTCCAGCCAACTTAAAGAAACATAGAAGTTGGGTACCTCTAACTTAAAAAAACAAATATCATGGAGTTGGAGTTGCGGCTAAATTAGGGGAATGAGACATTTTGTTCATGTTGATAATGATATTATATTGTCAATCACTTAGTTTTAAGTTACAAACTCCATTTTCTGCAAAAGTCCAGGACCTTTTTATATACATTCATTTGTACTTAACGATAACAATAACCAAATAATAAATCATGTATATGATTATATATAGTCAAATTGATAATAGAGTTGGATCCCGGAGGGCAATTAAGAAACCATAGACATATCAAATTGATATTTGAAAACCAATGGCACAAGATAGGGCTACGTTGATTTTATGGTCTTATTAGTCATCAATGAAGTCTTGAGCAGGGGTTTGCAATTTCGTTTTTCATTTTCCAAAATTCAGGGACGAAAGAAATATGGAGTTTAAAATTCAGGGACGAAAGAAATATGAAATTCAGGGACGAAAGAAATATAATGTTAGTGAGATACTTCTACATAAAATGGCGCCCACAAATATTTCATGTTTGAATTGTCTAAGATGACATCTAATTTGGAATTGATTTAGTACAAAACACAAATATTCGAGGCTTTTTCTGAATCTATGATGTAAGAATAAAGTAGTCGCAATCCAAATTCTACTTTTGTGCGTAACAATTAGTAATACACAAAAAATAACTACCCTCACATGCCACCGACACCAAGTATATATAACCATAGTGCAAATTAATTAATTAATTAATATAATTATTAATATATATATATATATGTATGTATATATATATATATATGTATATATGTATATATGTATGTATGTATGTATGTATGTATGTATGTAAGTATGTACTCAACATAATGCTGCACTTAATACGAACACAAAAAGGGGAGTCCCTTGCATCACAAACCAGTGATATTTTGGACTATGATGCTTCCTCAAGGGATTGCCAAGACCACAAATTAACCTTTGTAACAAAATTGGTAGTTACATGTCAAACTTTACCTGCTATATATGTAAAACAACCTCCCATTTTATCATTTGCGTGCTTCCGACACAACGCATGTCCATATACACACACGTACCCTCACACTCGATATAACGCTATCAAAGTTAACACGGCTCGACGCCACGCACATACGCACCACACAAAAATTCGCTACTAGCTAGCACAGTACTAGTAGCAGTTAGTACAAGCTAAAACACACTTGATCAATAACCCAAGCCCCCCCAGGCTAGCTAAGCTAAGCTAACTAGGGACCACGGCACACACACTTGCATACCGTCAGTTTGTTGACAAGCTAGCACGCACAAATGGTTTGTAGCAACCGCGGCGGGCATAGCCAGATGCTATCACGACTCGACCACCACACCACTGGTGCTATATACAAATATATACTAACTCCAACTCCGCTCGATCAATCCCCGTTATCGATCGACCACGCTTTCTACGACGACCGCATCGCTATATAACTAGGTTTTAAGGCTACCTCTCAATCTTCCTCTTCTTCTTGTTCGTCTCCCCCTCCTCACCCACCCTGTTCATCTCGCGTGTGTGGCAGTGGTGTTGGTGGTGGTGGTATTCTCTCTCTCTCTCTCTCTCTACTTGGTGAGGAGGAGGAGGAGAGTGGTGGTATCGCCATCAGAGCTCAATAATACTAGTGCACGCTCGCCTTGTTTTCTAGCTCTTGTCAGCGAACCTTCCCCCCTGAAAACCCCACCCACCCCCTCCCCTCCTCCTCGTCTGCTTCTCGCTACCCTCTGTGTTTGTGTTTGGGTTTGTTTGTTTCTCTCTCTAGGCCTCGCGCGCCGTGATCGATCGATTTCTGGAGTGATCTGTTGTTTTTTTGTGGAGTTGTGTGATCTGGGAGATGGCTGGAGCGGGGGGTGCGGCTACGGCTGCAGCGGGAGGAGGAGGTGGGGGAGGGGTGGCGGCGGGGAGGAGTGGAGGTGGTGGTGGTGGTGGCGCGGCGGCGGCGGCGGGGGCGGGGGCGCCGGACCCGAGGGCGGAGGCGCTGCGGTGCCCGCGGTGCGACTCGGCGAACACCAAGTTCTGCTACTACAACAACTACTCGCTGTCGCAGCCGCGGCACTTCTGCAAGGCGTGCAAGCGCTACTGGACGCGCGGCGGCACGCTGCGGAACGTCCCCGTCGGCGGCGGGTGCCGGAAGAACAAGCGGTCGAGGAGCGGCGGCGCGGCGCCTGGTGGCGGCGTGGGGAGGGGCGGGCCTGGAGGCGGGGCGGCGGCGGCCGTCTCGTCGGCTGGAGGCGGTGCAGCTGGGACTTCGCCCGCGTCGTCGCTGGCGCTGCCGCAGCCAGGGTCGCTGCCGTCGCTGTCGTCGGCGCTGGGGCTCACCGGGGGAACCTCGCTGGCGTCGCTGCTGCTCGGGAGCAGCGGCTCCGGGGGTGACCACCTCGGGCTCTTCCAGGCCATGCAGTCGGTGGTGTCCGACGCGGCCGCGTTCGAGATGCACCAGCAGCATCAGTCGCAGGTGGATCACCTGCTCGGCCTCGGCTACGGCGCCGCGGGGGCGCAGATCCAGGCGGCCAAGCCGTGGCTGCATGACGGCGGCGCCACCGGTGGCCTCCTCGACGGCTTCTACGCGCCGCTCCTGTCCGGCTCCATCGTGCCGGGGCTCGAGGAGCTCCAAGTCAAGGCGGAGGCCACCACCGGCGACCACCAGCAGAAGTCATCGGCCGCGGCGGCCGGTGAGCAGAGCTGGGACCTGCCGACGCCGTCGTCGTCCAACGTCGAGGCGAGCATCATCGCGTCGGACGCGCTCATGGCCGCCGCGGCCGCGTCGATGAACCCGGCGGTCAGCGCCGCCGCCGCCTCCACGGCGCCGTCCGCGCAGTCGCTCCTCTACTGGGGCAACGGCGGCATTGGCGCCGCCGCCGCGGCATGGCCGGACCTCGCCAACTGCGGATCCTCCATCGCGACGCTCTTCTAGCTAGCCCAGCGTGCCGCGCGCGCCGCCTCCACGCCGCCGACTGTGCTAGCTAGCTAGCTAGCTCGTCGCCGTTCGCCGTCGTCGTTAACTCTATTTTTTTTCCACCTTAATTTTCCCTGAGTTAATTTCCCGATCTCTTGACTAAAAAATAACATGTAATTTGTGGGGAAAAAAAAAGCTGAGATGAGAGAGAGAGCACACTGTGGAGAGAGATAGAGAGAAGAGAAGAGAAGAGATCATCATCATCTCATAGGCAGAAAAATAGCTAGCTAGAGCAGCCAATTCAACAACCAAACGAAGAACCCAAAAAAAATTCCTGCAAGATTTCATCGCCGGTGGTCGATCAAGAAGGAGATCAAGAACACAGATCGACTACCGACCGCGTTCTTCCTCGTCTCCGGCCGGTCGATGATCTTGGAAAGGCGGCGGCGAGCGGAAGATCAATTTGGGATGCATTGATGAACAAGAAGGAAGGAGAGATCAACAAAATCATGGGAGGAGAAGAGAAGCAAAGAAAGTGTAAGTGCACTAGCTAGTGTTGCTACTACTTGATTTGCTAGCTAGCTAGCTCTACTTGGCTTCTTGGCTTCTTGATCTCCTTCCTTGGGTGGTATGTAGTAGCTTATTTTGTATATAGGGCATACGGTGTGGGGGGATAGATACATGAGAAGAGCTTGAAGTTCTTGCGGCATATCCATGGCGGTGTGGTGGTGCAAGAACATATATGGGGGACCTTTTCTCTCTCTCTCATCTCGGCATTTTAATCGGTGTGTTTAATTGGTTAATTACCCTACCTTGGCTTTGGGAAGTACTCTAGATGTATAAGTTATAATAGTACTCTTTAGATCACCACCTTGCAGCATAATTAGAGAACTGTTTTTGAGTTCTCATGCATTGGACTTGTTAAGGGTCGTCCAATTCCTTGTTCCTCTTCTAGAGTGAATTTTTTCTCTTCTTTCTTTTCTCATTCTCTTGGGGGTTTCTTTTGTTCAAAACTTTGCTTGTATCATTGATGACTTTGTGAGCTATGAGAAATTAAAACTTCTGTTTGTTCATTCTGATGGATATATATTGTGAATTTCTTTTCACAGATTAATTAATTTGCTCATATATACATCCCTCCTCTGTGTGTACCTAGGATTATAGTTCTCTTCACACATGTATACTCCACATACATATATGTATATATGTAGTGTGATAGCTAGCTAGTTACTCCATCACTTTTAGTGCATGGATGGATGCATGTCTCACTTTAGTGATGCTCTTGCAGCTTTAACACCTTTGTTAGCTCTCTTTTTCATGGCGACGGTGTTGCGTGATCTGATCTTTGAATTCTGCGCTGGCTGGCTTCTTCTCATGGATGTGTTTCTTTCTCTCCTTTTTTTTCTGCCATGGATCATAGGATTCTCCAGTAGTGGTGATGTACTCAAATTTAGTGCTAGTATCATGGAGGTGTTGCTAGCTTCTGGTCAGAATCTTTTTTTGTGCATGCTCTTGGCTGCTGGAGAGGCCAAAAACATGGCTGCTTTGCTTGTTCTTACCTGCATGTCTCGTAGCAACTCGGAGACGCATTTTGATGCATGCTGGCTATGTTCACACCAACTGCTAGGTAATTACATATATATAGTACATATCACTCAGGAAAGGGAAAGGTAGATAGAAACAAAACAATTAAATGGGGGGACAAATGGAGACAATTTATGTGGAGATGCATGCATATGGGGGAAATGGGAAAACGATTTGATTTGGAATTTTGTTTTTTTTTAAAAATCTTGTTGCTTCAGCTATATATGTGTTTTAACTTAATTATAGTAGTTATATTAATTATGAATTCTCATCTGAGTTTAGTTTGTTCCTTTTTTTAAAAAAAAATACTTGGATGCTTGTTCCAATGTGCTAAATTTCTTTACTTCTAGGCTAACATTTGTCAAAAATGACTTTGCATTTTTTAAAAAAATCCAAAATACAAAGGAACTTGATGTCGCCGAATTTAAGTATCTCCTTTCTGGGCCAACACCTATTACCTTAAAAATCACCCTTTTTTTTACATATGAGTGAAAGAAATTAATTATTTGACACTGAAAGAAAATTAGCCTTCTGAAATAGGATGGGGTTTGCATTACTAATTAATTAATTACTGACATGGTTTTAAAATTAATGTTGAACTTCATCTAGTATATATAACAGATCTTACATGGTTGAGAAATTATTTTAGGAACATATAACCGGTATAAGCTATCTATACGTCTAGCACATATATGTACGTACTATAAGCTCTAGCTAGTGAGAACATATATCTATCTATGTATCAAATTAATTTATTTAATTAGCATGAAGGTCGGATATGTGATGGACTTATTCAGAACCTAGCTAGCTAGGTGATGGAATAATGTCGTGTTTCTAGGAATTTGCTTTGCTTTGCTTTCCTAATTGGCTAGCTAGCTATAGTTTAATTGTCATGGCTCTCCATCTTTTTCGAGAACACTTGTCCCATTGATCTCGCATCCATCTTACTATTACAAAAATCACCATATGCATGTCTTTCTACCTCTGTAGCTCGCATGAGTTCTGGTAGGACAGTTGTACAATCACTCAAAATCTAGGTGTATAATCCGTACCTACTCATCCATATCATTTTGATTGTTGAATGACACTGTTTGATGTTGTTGCAACAGCTTAAAACCCATAAATGCCATTAATCCTTTTGTTAGAACCGTACGGTTGTATAAGTATATATGTCGGTTCCACGTCACCAAAAATGTAAGAACTGACCTATTAACTGTAGATGGGTACAACAGTAATAGTACTCGGAATACGCATATATCCTACCTTCGATAATTAATATTATGCATTTTGATGCGTACTTAATATTACAGTCCTTGCTAGCTTGGTTGTTTCTACACATGAAGATTACTCTCATAAGTCATAATATATGCGTGTGACATATACTTGCATGCAACACGCACATATTCATTCTGAAATCGGCATTATATTTGTAATTAATCATCGATCCAAGATCTGCTTAAACTAAAAGTACAATATAATTAAAGTTGAAATTTATGCATAGGGATAAAAAAAATATAGTCACACATACAGGCCCTGCAAAACTACAGTACTGGTGTGCATGCATGAGCCAATTTATATTAGCTAAGCTTAATTACCAGTGGTACTGTGTACTACTGTCTATGTGCTTTACAACCAATGCCATTACTCGATCGTGTACTGAAAAGACATAAGTAGACAATAAAATGTTTGCCTTTTCTGCTATAGCAGTGAGGAATATATATATGTATTTCCTTGATTGATGATATGCATGCATGGAACAGCGGAACAATTATATATAGTCGGTGAAAAACTAGCTATAGCTAGTAAAATTGTTCCATATATAATTAAGTCAATAATGTGTATATATTAATTGTAGGCATGCATTTTCTCTTTTATATACAGAAAATGTTGACAAGATATATAGAGATCCATGACGTTTTCTCTGGTTGAAATGTTTTTTTTTTAAGTAGGATCTGCACTTCGTACTAACAAATTAAATCAGTATCACAAAATATGTGAATTGGATAATTTTACTATCCTTAGAAGGTACCTAGAGGTACCATATTTTCAAATGTAAAAATTTGTACCTCTAAATATTAAGTATCTCAAGATACCAAAAATTTTAGTGTAACATTTAGGTACCTCAAAATTATTTTCTTAACGGCTGTAAAATTCCTCATATGAATTGGTCTCTGTGTGTGTCTATACACACACCAATCTCTTCTTAAGGACACAATATATATGGTCTACTCCATATATATATAATCCATATGTGTGAGCATTCCATTTCTATCCCTTTTGTTCTGATGATCTCAGCTCGCAATTATCATATTTATTTATTATGCATATCATGCCTAATAGTAAACCATAAGAAGGCTGTTTCGTATCACGTCACCACGACGACTATTCACAACTATCCACATCTCACGATTAGTCGACAATTAGGGCTTTTCTGCAGTGGTGAATGGTTGTATATGCATCCATATGCATGCATTTCTATTTTCCATCAATTGTGTTAGCATCAGTAGTGTTTACTTTTAGTGTATATATATTCGACGTGGCACATGCGTTGTTCAGTATTGTTGTCTAACAGTGAGAGTGATCGATAAATGATTTTGAATTGTATAATTAAAACGGGGGTATTTAAATTTAAATAAAGTATAACTGTGAACAGAATTTATTATGAAGTTCTAGGCCGGGTTTGAGTACGTACGTAAGAAAAAACGGCACATTTATTTATGATGAAAGGAGAACATAAATAGATTTAATTTGTATACATTTTCAAAGTACTCTCCACCACTGCAATACACACGTACTAGAATTAGAATGTTGATGTATACCAACTTTCATATATAGACTACTACCTTCATCCTAAAATATTTGTCGTTCTAGGTTATTTAGCATATATGTACTAAGGTTTGAAGATAAAAACTATAATACCCCTTAATTAATAATGCATAGTTCTATATAGGATGGTGGTTGGGGGGTAAAATAGGGAGAAATTTTAGGACAATTTTTAAATGCCAGAAAGACTGGGACGGAGGAAGTATTTAAGAAGGATCTCACCAACATGTCCATCCTAAGTATTTTCCTAGAATATACATGCATATATACGTAGGAGCTACACATCTTTGTTCATCACTAAGTACAATAATTAAGGGTATTTGATGAATCTGACATGTTGCACCACAACATACGTACTGTAGAAGTCATGCTTATTCAGTCCAATGTTTCTTGCCATCAATTTGGATCGATCAATGCTCACTATGCATGGAATACAGTACTACACACAGTAATAATTAACCCTACCGAATTCATCACCATTCTACGCCACCCCTGCAGGCTTCGACTGAATAACACTTTTAAAAAAAAATACACAAGAACATATTGCAAAATAAAAAAAAACCAAAACTAATCCTTAAACTTCATACAAATCCTTCATTAGAAGTGTGACTTGAGCTTTCAATTAATCCTTGTCCAAATATATCAACAATCCTTCGTTAGAATTCAACATTGTTTAATTATACATATAGATCATAAGAATAATTCATATAAGTTCACTGACTGTAAAAAATAGATACTCCCGATGGTTTCATGCTCACAACTTTGCCCCGAAGGTTGCGATCGAAACAGATGTCGGCTTCAGCTTTTCCATTGCACACAAAATGAAATAAGTCATTAGGTTAATCAATTACTTCATCCGTCCCATCATATGAGGAATTTTAGGTGGATGTGACACATCATTGTGCGACGTCTGTACAGATTTATTATACTAGAATGTGTCACATCCACCTATAATCTCTTATATTATGGGACGGACGGAGCAAGCAGCAACTATTACAAGCTTCAAAACTAGATTTATATAATTTTTAAAAAAACGTTTTTATATTATTTTTTTACACATAGCAGTTCATAAAACGTACGGTGAGCAAGAAAATGGGGTGGTGATCGAACGAGAATCAAAGCAATCTCCGAAGAAAAACCGCCTAGCCGATGAGAGCGCACGCGCGCGCGCGCACACACACAAGCGCACAAAGGGAAAGCAACAGAGGATCGATGTAGTTGGAAAGATCGGCTTGGTTGCACCGGTTAAAAATGAGAAAGAAATTAGGAGTAGCAAGAGAGGAAAGTTGAATCGTCTGACGCGGGCAGCAGCGGCCGCATTTGCAGCAGGCAGCGAGAGATTGGAACGCGATCCTTGCGGGGTACGGCGGAATAATTGGGGGCTCTGAATTGGATGACCGCATTCACATCGTGCTAGTAGTAGTACATGATAGCTAGCCCTTGCTCCCATCAATAGGTAACTGTGCTATCTACAGGAGCCACTGCTGCCAAAGAAGCTTATCATCCCTTCACTCCCATCTTCTGAAAATGCCTGTAGCATGCAAGAACGACCATATATTAGTGTGTGTGTGTGTGGGGGGGGGGGGGGTGTTAACGTTTTGGATACTGTTATTTGCAAGATCAAGACGGGATACAGTTTTCTATAGGACGTTGTTGATTAAAGAAAATTAAGAAGTTACGGACGAAAAAAGATGAGTAGTAAGACCGCCCTCGCAGTGATCGCAATTAATTTTTGGTTTCTTTAAATTTGATTAAATTTATTACTATAAAATTTAGTCAAAATTTGTTAATTTAAATAATTTCATGAAAGAACAAAAATCTGACCCCCAAATTTCGATGGAAACGAAAGTATAGACCCTGCACTCTCGTGTCGCTCCCGTGGGACGTCATGGGAGGTGACCAAAGCGTTTTTCCATCGCTATCCAACCTCCCACCTTTCGTTCCCTCGTTGCCACCGAAGTATACCGATGGAGCTCTATGCGGTTGTGATGACGACAACAACAGAGCCTTCATGCATCTTCCTCGGTGGCCCTTGTTCTTCAAGAAGGGCCAACGGCGACACAGTCATGCTTAAAAATGATGGCAACAAGCGGATGGGAACAAATAGATCCAACGCTTCCTCAACTGGATCTGGCGTCCTCCCAGCTAGATATGACACCCTTCAATCGGATATGTGCATTGTGACCAGAGATGCCCGCAAGGCGCGGTTGGTGGTCTGATGCGTGGGGAGGCGGGTTGTTGTATCTAGGGATAGGCAAATAAGGCGCACTCAGTGGGCAAGTTGGCTAGACCCGCGTAGTTCGGCGAACCACGGTGGCGGTCGTGCGCTCGACGGTTGTGCAGTGCGGACGAGCAAGCGTGGAGGAAGGACAACAACCTCTATGAAGCTAGTTGTCCATAGCCAATGGTAGGAGAGGAAGTGGGAGGGAGAGACGACCACTGCGGAGTGGTTCGCTCGATGGAGGGACGCTGATATGGCGGAGGCACAGGGCAGTGCTCATGGAGGCAGAGGTCTGATCTGGCCAAACGACGACGTGGATGGTAGCGGCATGGAGGTCATAGGCTCAGTCAATAGGTTAGATGACAATCTACCTCCCTTTGTTGGCTAGGCTTATTTTTCCTCCTTAGGCTTATTTCTTCGGTTGTACGGAGCGCCATCAGGGAGGAGGCATTGGCTTTCATGGCAGAGAGATGCTCGGCATAGGGGTGATGGACTATTGTGTCTAGGTGACCCATGCCTCCCCCGATGCAGTGTGGTGGCAGCTGCGGAGTGGCTGTGCGTTTGTTGATTAGGCGAAGTCAGAGCTACTATCACTACTATAGAAAAGGTTTTTGCATACAGTCAAAATGGATCTTTGCAGGCGGTTGGGTGCATGGCCCCCTTACATGTAGCTCTGTGAAAATCAACATTTTCACATGCGAGCGGCCCAACCGCGTGTGAAGATCAATTACCACAAGTGGGCCTAATGTGGCCCCCTGCGATAATATATTTTCGCAAGTGGATGAGTTATATGGTCCGCCTAGAAAGACATTTTTTTCCATATGAATGATTTAGAACGCCTACATGCTATAACAGTTTTCGCTCAAAAACATAAATTTCAAAAAGAATTTTGAAATCCCTAGCACTTCTTGGAACCCTAAAATCGGCATCCACATGACAACATTCAGAGATCCATCCACATTCACACACCACAAACAAAGATTCATCTACATCCACAAACTACAACAAACAAGAACAAACATGAAAAACTAGAGCTTCAATCAAAACATAGTAGAAGGAGTAGCAGAACCGAGTTCGCGGAGGAGATGAGGTGGGAAGGAGACGAAAAGGCAGAGGGGTGGAGGTCCCGCGAAGCAGAGGAAGAGTGGGTGGAGAAGAGGCTAGCGGCTAGACCCAGGGTGCGCAGCGACGATTTAGAGGTAGAGGAGCCCGCCCTCTCGAGGTCACCCACGCCGGAGCAGGCCTCCTGTGGCTGCAGGCGAGAAGAGGCGGGGGAGGGGAAGCCTCCCCGCCGCACCGCCTTGAAGGCTGCCACGCACTGCCTTATGGGGGTTGGTTCGTGCTAGCCGAAGAAAATTTTGTCTTTTGCAAGCACGAGGTGGAGGTTTAAACCCATGATCTACTGGTCACACGAAGAGCATACTACTGATGCGCTACCTCCATTTTTCAAACGGAAACAAACATACACTCAAGATACATTGTAGTAATGCTAATATTATAATTTAATTAGTTACATTTGAAAGTATTTGACAAAATAATATAAAATTTTTGTGATAATCTCAAAGAGTACCCGTATTTTTTCCCCTTCATGTCGATAACAAGGTACTCTCTCTGTCCAAATAAACCAACCTGTCTATAATAATGAATTTGGACAATCCTCTTTCCATATTTGTTGTATTAGGAGTTAAAGGTTGGTTTTTTTTTAAGATGGATGGAGTATACTATAAAGCATGCCCGACCGGCCAGCCCAGACACACGTACGTACTGGCACGCATGCATGCAAAATGCGCTTGTGTTTCTCCCTGCTCGTCGATTACCGGGTTGACTCGGCCGCGCCCTGCTTGCGCACGCGCGTGTACGTGCTGTGTTAATTTGCTGCTGCCATCGATCCGATCCAGCGTCGATCGATCGAACGATACACGGATCGATGTTTTCCTTGTCGTGAATGATGGCAGCCGGAGACGACACGTACGCCGGCCGGCCGCGTTTTTCCTCCTTGCTGATGATCTCACGTTGGAAGGAGAGTAGCCACCGCGCCCCCCGTCAGACAAAAATGACATCAGAAACTGCAACTTCGGGATTTCCCCAAGTGTGCCTGTGTGTGACGGCACTGACAAGCGGGGTCCCATGATGTTTTTTCAAACAAATTAATTAAGGACGACGCGGCACCAGTCTCGGATCGGATAAACATTTGCAACTTTTTGCAAGGTTAACATTTTATCATGTTCCTCGTAATAAAAAATGGTCATGTTTTATTTAACGTACGAAATCTCTCATTATAGATGGTTCATATGGAGTAATCTTCGGTAAAATTATGACATACGTATAGTTCCACACAAAAGACACTCTAAGTTAATCTTACCAGAAAAGGAAGATTTGTCTGCAATGTAGCCTTTGCATGGTCTCTCACGTGGAACTGAATAACACAGCCATCATTTCCTCTGCAATTTACTCTCTCCATCCCAAAAAAACCTAAGGGTGTGTTTGAGTAGAAGGGGATTGAGGAGAATGGGAAAAACGTATTGAGTATTAAATATTTTATTTAATACTCATGATTAATTGAGTATTAAATATTTTAAATTTTAAAAATGGATTAATATGAATTTTTTTAAAACAACTTTACTATAGAATTTTTTTTTGCAAAAACCACACCGTTTAGTAGTTTGAAAAGCGTGCGCACGGAAAACGAGACTCAATCTCCCCTATCTCCTCAGAAGGAACGATGCCTTGATTTAGGTGAGGATGATCGTTCATAGTATAACGAATCTAGACAGACAGTTTGTTTAGATTCATTGTACTAAGTTGAGTTTTTTTTTTTAACAGTTGGAGTACACTATGACTCTATGACTGGTAAATCGTGAAAGAAAATAAACATAGCAACTTAAAAAAAATAAGGTAAAACTTTTATATTTATATCTTAATTAAACAATTTGAATTTAAAGGCAATACTAAAAATAAACTACGAGAAAAATCATCAAAATTAATTTTAATTAGCATGGTGGTCCGTGCAGATTGCACGGCTAGCATCATTATATTTTCTGTCATATAATAACATACTCCATATGTTTTCTCAATGTATTATTCAAATATATTAAAATTATATATGTCATATAATTTTAAATTTTGTGCTACCCTGACGAAACTACTAATATATAATATTTATATTGTATTTTATATACGTGTTAGTTATTAATTATTTTTAATATCAAACTTTAGTTATTTGTAAATTATATTCCTATATGGACTCTAGGCTCTTCTTCCAATATTATTTATTTTTAATTCTAAATTTTTATTATTTCTAATTGTATTTCTATGTGGACTCTAAACTCATCTTTCAATATTTTTTAATTTTTACTTCTAAATTGTATTCTTATATTGACTGTAGACTCTTCTTCCCATGTTTTTATAATTTTGAATTTTAGTTATTTGTAAATTATATTTTTATACGAACTCTAAACTCTACCTATAATTTTATTATGTTTATTCCGAATTTTAGTTAGTTTTAAATTCTTATATGGACTCTATACTCTACTTCTAATATTTCTTATTTTTAATTCCGAATTTTAGTTATTTCCTAATTGTATTTCTATATGGACTCTAGTTTCCTCTTCTAATATTCCTTATTTTTTAATTCCGAATTTCAGCTATTTCTAAATTGTATTTCTATATGGACTCTAGTCTACTCTTCTAATATTTCTTATTTTTTAATTCCGAATTTCAGCTATTTCTAAATTGTATTTCTATATAGACTCTGTTTTTTCTTTTTCTTCGATTAATGTGAGAATTTCTAGACCATGAGAGCGAACGTGGAGGCTCTTTTTTCTATTTCTTTAATAATATAATAGATTTGTTTTTAAAATTGTAACTTTGGTTGTGGTAAAATTGCAAACGATGCCAGTTGGGGTATAGTTTTACTTTTGACAGTTTTTCTAAACCATCTAGGATAGGATGCCTGGAATAACCATTCGGTAGCACAGCTCTATCTTAATTACGGCCGAGAAGTGTGACAGGGAGAGACAAAAATCTCACCGCAGATTACTAGAGTAAAAACCAAGCTTAACTTTGCTGCGCGGCCATGGTGAGGACAAGGTACGTGTTCTTAGTACTCTATTGACCAGAGGGGGAGCTGCATGCTCGCTGAACGCTGAGGCAGAGAGCCCAGAGGCGCTGGCTTGGCTGCCACTGCATGCGCCCAACTGAATTTGTTAGGTTCCCAGGGCGGTAGCGCCAGGCCGTGCAGATGCAGATGAGCGCCGCACGCAGCATCTACAGGACCTGCCGGCCGGCTGCGGTGAAAATTCCAATTTACTGCACACTACTACCCGGTGAAAACTCTCGTCATCGATCCATACATAAACCTAATAATTTAGTAATAGAAAAATAGCAAACACTGTTTCAGGGATTGCTCCCTCCGTGCCAAAAACACTTTTATCTGTAACGTTTAAAATTTTTGGCTTAAAAATGCATGTTCATTTAATTGGACCTTAGAAATTGTGACCAAAAGTATTGACGAGGGAAAACGGTAATCATTTCTTCTCACTGTTCTATCCATCCCAAAATATAAGAAACAATCACCTTTTTTTAAAAGAAACACACATTTTACAACCTTTCGTAACAAAAGATGTGCATTCATACATGTATTGCACTAGCACCTTCCTCCTCTTTAATTTGTTTTTTATATCCTTTATCCTCAAAATCTCTATTTGTATGGCGGTATACACATTGTTATTATTTGGCAAATTTTGCTATAGGACACTGCTATTGTGTAGTTTTAGCTGTGGGACACTGCCAAAACTCACTTTTGGGGGAAAACACTTTATAAATGTGGTAATTTGCCAATGAACACCGTGTCGATTAAAATAATAATTTCTAATTGAGTAGGAGTGAGAAATCACGTGAAATATCAAAAATGCCCTTAGCCCCCATGTCAGCTCTCCATCTCTCTCTCTTTCTTTTCTTTCTCTCTTCTCCCGGTCGCAGTTTCCTCGGTGACACCGCGCGCCCGACGAAGCATCGCCACGACGACCTCCTCTTCCTCCCATGCCGCCTCCCTTCGTTCCACCTTCGAGCCGGCCAGCACTCAAGCATGGCCACGCCGCGCCATCACCACCCACCACCCACGCATCGTCGGCCCGCCCCCCCCTGCGCGAGACCACTCTGCCGCGCCGGCCTTCCCGCTTCCCAGCCGAGCCACCGGTGCCCCCTTCTTTTTCCCCACCGCTACCGGCCACCACCTACGCCGCCCCTTTCCTCTGCGCCGCCTCCCTCCCTTGCACCGTGCCGCCTTCGTTCTTCCTCCGCCACCACACCATGGCGCCGTCGCCCTCCCCAGCGCATGGCCAAGCCACTGCCACGCCACCTCACACCGGCCACGCGCCGAGCCACACTTGGCCGCCGGCCCGCCGTGCACGCCCCGGCCCTCCATTCCTCCTCTCCACCACCGCCGGCCCTCTCCCTACCGCCGCCAGTCTGCTCCTCCTTTTTTCCCCGTGCCGCCTCCTTCTCCCCCCCTGTGGCTGCCGAGCCCTTGCCGAGCTTGACCCGGCCACATGCTCCGCCGCACCAGCCGCACCGCCGTCGCCGTCGCCGCCACCGCCGTGCTTGTGTGCTCGGTGCCGCCGCTTGCCGTCGCACCGTGCGCCGGGTGGCCGCTGCGCCTCGTCGTCGTTGGCGTTGGGTACCCGGCGGTGCGCCGCCGCTTCCCCGACCGCACGCTGGGCCGTCCCGGCTCGGGCCGTCGTGCCGACTGTGCGTTGCGCCACTGCTCACCCGCCGCGGGAGGAAGAAGAAGAAGGGAGAAAGAAAAGAAAGAAAGAGAGGAAGAGAGATGGAGAGCTGTCATGTGGGCGCAAGGGTATTTTTGACATTTCACGTGATTTCTCTCTCCTCCTTAACTGGAAATTATTATTTTAATCGACGCGGTGTCCATTGGTAAATTACCACGTTTATGAAGTGTTCCACCAAAAGTGAGTTTGGTCAGTGTCCCATAGCTAAAACCACACAATAGCAGTGTTCTGTAGCAAAATTTGCCTTGTTGTTTTCATTATAGTGATTCAAACGAGGTGATAATAATTCTTTCATGTCTTTACGTCAGAGGTATTTGCTGGGATGGAACAAGGAGGGAATATTAGTTTATCAAGAATGGCTATAAATATATTCTTTATAAAACGGAGGAAGAAGTAGGTAATAATAATCTCCCAAAGGGAATGATTAGCGTAAGTAACACTCCTGGTTTGATTGGTTAATTCCTCTCTCTCTCTCTCTCTCTCTAAACAGTACACAGCTGAGAACCAGGCAAAAGAACCGGAGGATTAGTTGATTGATTCCAAGGACGCCATGATATGATGCACCCACTCCTAGCGACATCATACACGCATGTTCCTCCCCACTAAGCTGTGGGCCACATTGCATCACACGTGCCCTTCCCGCCTTCTCTCTCTGCCATCACTAACTACACCAAATGGCTTCACCAATCACCAATGTCTTAATCCATGGAATGTCACTCCTGTCCATCGATCGATCAGCCAATAGTAGTAACAAGGATCATCAGTACGCTCATCACCATTAGTTACTAACTGCAATTAATCATGAGGGGATGAGGACAACTGTCCTTTTCTTATTCACTCACCTCAGACTCAGAGGTAGGATAAACGTACGTACTACGTACTCATCACGTACACAAGCATTGCACTATATTCCTAGCTATATGCACCATAGAGATGTGTACTCCTGTCCAAAAAGATTCAAATTTTATGGATGAATCTAGACATTCAAATAACGTGCAAAGTATGTGCTTGTGACCCTGTAGCCACAAGGTAATAACACTTGGGTTTTTAAAGCGGGATTTTTAATATAGAAAAAAATACAAGATTAGATTATCTTAGCACTTTAAATCCTATGATTAAAAAATACAAGAAAACTTCGAAAATGACCATTTAGATATAGCACAGAATACACTGGAATCACAAGAGCGATAGGCATAGGATTTTTTTTCAAAAGGTTAGACCTCATGTGAAAATTCTTCTAACATTCAAATTTCTATGTTTTGAACCAATCCAAAGAAACTTCAACGGCTTGTTTGGTAACTGGATGGAATGGGATTGGGAGTTTGATGATGGGATTAAGATGAGAATTTGATTTTTAATCCCAATATCTTGTTTGGTAGAGGTGATGGAAATTGATAGGGAGTTTAGTTGGAGATTAGGTCATTAATAAAAACGGATGGCTGAGATTTGCTTAGATAAAGTAAAGGAGGAATTCCCTCCCAATTACCTGCCCCTACCCAGGTATTGAAAAAGTGGGAGTTCTTTCCTCAATTCTCCATCCTCATTCCACCAAAATTCTCATGTCTCCCAACCAAACAAAACACTTAATAACCTCGTCCCTCTAAACTCTCAATCCCTCCTAAAAACTCCCTCCAACCAAACGGGCTGCAAAGGAATTTAGGACGGCTATTTCTTTGATCGGAAAATATTTTCATTGGATTGAGTTCCTCCAAAAATTTCAAAACACCCTTTGTTCCAAAGAAGCCCTTGATTGTGAACACCCTCGATTGGGAAAAAGCCGAAAGTTATCACCTCATAGCGGTATAAGAAAACTTACCAGGCATGGTAAGGACTCTGTAAAATTCAGTTACTGTAAAATTCCTCTGTAAATCCTCTTACCCAAAAAGAGCTACTAGGGTCTTGTTTGGATCCTTCATACTATTAAATAATCCTCCGGAATCTTGCTATTTAGGAGTATCAAACGTAGATTATTGATAAAATTTATTCCATAACCCCTAGGCTATTTTGCGAGACGAATCTAACAAGGTATATTAATACATGATTTGCTACCATGATGCTACAGTAATCAACCGCTAACCATGGATTAGAAGTAGCTGTAGCTGTGAAAGAAATGGACGTGACACCATGGTAAACGACACGTCTTAAGGCGTCGAAACTGTCAACAAGACCCGGCCTGGCTCGCTCACGCAGTGCTTGGATGGATGGACGCCGGTCACTCCAGGCTCCAGTGCCCGTATCTCGCATTCCGGAGATTCTCGGTTCCACCCATCCATCAATCTTTCCTTCCCAATTCCAAACAGCCAATCAATCTCTTCACGCTGATCGCGACGCGCACCACGGCCGTGAGCTGAGCTGACACCCAACACACGCTGCCGCAATCGCGCGAACCATCGACACGCAGTAACACAACATCATCGTGACTGGAGACAAACGCTCCCGATGCTTCAGGTTTCGAGTGTTAATACTCCAGTGATCATCAAGAGCGCCTGATTAAATACTGAGCTCTGAGCCAGTAGTAGTGGTAAGCAGTACACTGAAGGAGAACGACCGATCTGATCTGGGGAGCCATTGATTTAGAGCGGGCAGGAGGAGGGGCGTACGGCGTGTACAAGGATACTCGGTGATTCGAGTGATTGGCGCAGCCGTGCAGCTGTGACAATTGATAGCTCTGCCCTGTCTCCGATTCTTCTAAACACAAGCGGACAAGCAAAAGCCGCCAGGGCAGGTTTTGTGTTGGCTGGGACATGACAAGGCTTGCATTCAGCAGATTCAGGCTCCAGTGCCTTCACCCCAGGAGGACAGCGTCTTGGTGAATTACAGCAAGGAGACATTCAGACATAGAGTTGAGTGTAGGTAAAAGTGACCTTTTGTTAATGTCGCTGAATGGACTAGTTCTTTTTTCCCATTGGCTTCGGTTAAACAGTAGTATTAGCTTTGTTAGTGTTTTGATGATTCTGTTGGTGGTAAGCAGCCTGTTTGAAAACCTCTTGCCACTCTATCTAATGGGAGTTAAAGTGTCCTTACCACCGAAGTACAAAATGGTATGCAGAACAGCTGAAGGCCCTTAAACCATGTATTGCATAGCGACCTGCATCATCCGGGAGGGCGGTATGCTCAGCGCCGCGATTCCTCTCCTGCAGTTCCTCCTCAAGAAGGCGTAGAAATAGTTGATCACCAGCTTCTTGACAAAGAAGGACTCCTTCCGAGCTCTGATGTCGCCGTGGCCCAGGAGGTACACCACGCCGGACTCCTTGGCCTTGTGGATGAACGAGAGCTCGTCGTCGAGGCTTCCCCTCCCATCGATCGCCTCATCCAGCGATCCGTCGAACGACATGCTCGATCCAATGGTTGGGTGCTCGGTAGTACCAGCCGCCTCGGCAGGTGGAACACCGAGAGAATCGATACTGCCATTGGGACCGACGAGAGCTCTTGACGAGGCTGATGCAACCTCCTCTTCAGAGTCTGTACCGTCGTATTGGTCACTCTCTAGGGAGCGCTCTTGGGCTTCCCTCCGCATGAACTTCTCGAGACTCTCTATCAGAAGCTGCTGAAATGATATGTAGTCCTCCTTGCGTATGTCCTTGTACCCATACCTGCAACCATCCATGAATGATTAACATGCAACAAGAAGAAGAAGATTACACAAGGAATGGCTCAATCAGTGCTTAAAAAAGGATAGATCATAGCTACGTAACCGGCTCAATCATCACACACTGCATAATTTTATTCAAGACAGCAGATTACATATTCAATATTTCAATATCCAGCTATATGGATGGGGTCTATCAGGCCAGCTGCTTGACATATAACTACTGATACGAACTGCTGGGGGTAGATATGCATGGGTAGAAAGTTGCAACAGCTATATTTGCCAGGACGAATAAAACAAATGTTAATCAACAGACATAGAATCACTGCTAGTAAATATTAGCACTATCATACTTTGGTACGGATATGCATAAAGGGACTCCACAAAACAAAGTAGTTCAATAGCTACAGACAAGTAACTGAAGATAAGTTTTTAAAGAAATCAATTTTCATTCACTGAAGTTAGTGGCAGAGATAGACCCCATGGCCCAAAGGAATCATTTCATGTCAGGGACTAGAACCAAAGCTCAATAGAACCTCTGACAAGAATTTAAAGGAGTATCAAAACATCAGAGATATAGAGGGAGGCATAGTCCATCTCTGGCTCCCCCACTGTGACAACAGTATGATACTATATCAAACATATTACAGCTTTAAGGGGATACCAGCCCCAGCTGCACATTGACAAAACTGTCAGATGCCAACAAAGCAAGCTGTTTTTAGCAGATTCAATGCATTACGTGAAACACAAACAGATGGACACAGCATAAAACACAAGTACCTACATTTATTATCTCCAACCTTCAATGGAGCACAAAGAGAGAATGCAAGGCAAATATTACTTCATTTTAGGAGATACTTCCTCTGTTTCATATTATAAGACTTTCTAGCATTGCCCATATTCATATATATGTTAATGAATCTAGACATATATGTGTGCCTAGATTCATTAACATCTATATAAATGTGGGCAACGCTAGAAAGTCTTATAACCTGAAATGGAGGTAGTAGAAACATTTGTAGTTACTATCAAGTCTGGAAAAGAATTGACATACATACCTAGCAATGCAGCGAAACATATGATAGCTCTTTGGACAGACCCGACGAAAGAGAAATCTTTCATTCTGAGGTACAACAGGAACTGGAACCCACTTGATGCAGACAAAAATAATCATTGAATGAATGGCTGGCATTGTGGCGAGGAATTGACCAAAGATTCCAGGAACTCCCCTCGCAAGTTCGTTATAAAGTAATCCAATTCCAGGGACTCTGACTGTACCCAGATTACAACCTAGCTCCATCAACAAATCCATTGAAAGTTTTTGCTTAACCTCAGTTTCGTACTTCAACTTGGTTCCGTAGTTCCATATGTACATTATCAAATACAGTACAGCAGCAAATACCAAAAGAACCCAACTCCCATCTGCTACACTGCCCAATACTGAAGAAAAGAAAATTAACTCCAGCCCCAGGGAGAGGGTGAGAAAACACAGAACTACAATGATGTTGATCTGCCATATCAAAAGCATTATGATGGTCACCAAGACTGTAGTCATCATCATGACCCCAAGTTCAGCTATGCCTGCAATAGTTACCAAGCATTAGAAAGATTACGCGGTAGCAACTGTGGCACTGGTTTCAGTAGAAAACAGGTTACTTAGCGGCCAGCTCTCCATGTTAAAAATCATTTGTTGACAATCTTAAGACAGTGTTGTTAATATAAAAGGAAAAATCATACAAATAACAATTCAGTGCTTAATGATATAGGGCATCACTTTCTAGTTAGAAAATTAAAAAAAATGATGAATTTGTTGTATATTTTATTTTTGTATGGAGCAATTCACGTACCATATGCATTTCCAATCTCATTGATGCTCCCAAACATTGTAACAAATGCAAGGCAAGAAACCAGCAAAAACCAGTTCATCATTGGGATATATATTTGACCCATGAAGCTTCTAGAAGTGTGAATAATCTTGAGGCGGGGAAAACAGCCGAGAGCTGTGGCCTGCTTTATTGTTGAGAATATAGCAGTTGTCATTGTGCGACTAGCAATTATAGCTGCTAGAATTGCTATGAATACCACTGGCCAAAATGCCTGATCTGCAACACGGAATGAAACTATTTAGAATTTAGGGGATAATAGATTCCATTTCATTTTGTGTGAAAACAATCCATAGCAATCAGAAAATCAGATTTAAAAGAGGTACATAGATGAACCAGTTTATCTTACTCGGGATAGATAAAAAGAAGACCTGCTGATTTTCTGTTAGATTTTCCATAAGAAATGCAGCTTGCCCTAGGTAACCCAGTAGCAGGCATGGAAGAACAAGAAACACAAAGGTAAGCTGCAACACATTAGACATAGTAAGTACAAGGATATGAAGTGCAACATTGACTCTTAAAACAACAGAAAGGACTACCTGAACAGATTTGACAGAGAAATAGCATAAATCAGCAAACATTGCCTCAGATCCTGTAAAAAGACAAACTTGTTAACATCTTTACTGTTCAAGTCAAAAGAACAGCACTGCTCTTTTACATAAGCTATAAAATAAAAGGACAGCAGCTGCAATAGGTTTAGTTATGACCTACTACGAAATAAAAGGGCAAAGACAGGGTATATCAAGTCTATATAGCTCGAACAAAAGGAACTCAACAAAGAGTAAAGTGCACGGGTGGTCCCTAAACTTGTGTGGGTGTCAACTAGGTCCCTGGACTCTCAAAATGAATTATTAGGTCCCTCAACTTGTCTCGGGTGTCATATAGGTCTAAACGGGTTCCAACCCGCTCCGTGTGCTGACGTGGCATGCCATGGTGGCACCTACGTGTCAGTAGAACCCATATGTCAGCCACATATAGAAAAAATTAAGAACATATTTTTTTCTCCTCTCTTTTTCATTTATTTTTCAAAATTAAAAACATCATTTTCTCCTCTCTTTTAAAATTTTATTTTTTTTCTACATGATTGACATGTGGATCCCACTGTGTGGACGTCATCTCACGAAGCTGGTTGGAGCCCGTTTGGATCTATATGACACCCATGACAAGTTTAGGGACCCAAAAATGCATTTTGAGAGTTTAAAGACCTAGATGACACATCTGTACAAGTTTAAGGACCGGCCGCACTTCACTCAGGAACAAATAAGGAAAAAAGACATGCGCTAGAAGTAAGCACATTCTTAGATAATTTAGCATTCAATAATATATCACAAATAGCATTAACAACATGGCTAAAACACATACCAGTAGCACATAGAAGACAGCCTCCAAGGGACATCCAAGCTTGGGTTGGGTTCCTTTCAAAATAATAGTATATATACATAGGATTAAATGCCTGTAATACAGCTGAACCATATGTCTTCATGTTATAAATTCCTATTCCAGCAAGGCAGCAAAACCATATGAACAAGGCAGGTCCAACAGCAAGCGCCACTTTGCTTGACCCAAATCGTTGTAGAGTGAACAGGACAATAAGAACTGCCACAGTTATCATGACAACTTCACCTGCCAAAGTTTCACATTAACAGTAAGTATGATGTACTCGTAGACAGTACAGACTTAATTCTTTTCCTGAATCAATTAGTGCTATGTGTCAATAAACTGAAATTCTGAGGTCACCTTCATTAACACTAGATATTCCAACCTTTAAGCCATTGACAGCAGACATCACTGCAGATTTTTACCAATAGAAAGAACTGGAATTAGTTCTACAGGAAAGAGAAAACCTGGTCTAGCACAATATCACTCATAAAAGCATATATAATGATCATTAAACACAGTGAAGAGAAATTCAATGAGCAACGCATCAGAAATATGTGAACCTGACATTGCTGGTGTGACAACACCATCCACTATCACCATAGAAGTACCAAAAAGAACAAGCATCAAAAGCAGCTTCTTTAGCATAGATGAAGTCTCAAGACGCTCCTTGATCTTCAAAGACCTCTCCAGTTCTACTGAAGGCACCTGGAGTTGGAAGCTTGATATACGAGTATCAGAGCGTAGTTGGTTAGGAAGCAGACTAACCCTTGCATTCCTGCATATTAGCGAGTATAAAGCAAATGTCCCTCCTGCCATAGATACAGAACACGGTTTCATTAAATCAAAAGATTAACCAAAAGTGCTGTGTTTTAGTCTACTCGTAGTGACCTAGTAGTACATAATGAGATATACCTTCTCCATCATCGTTTCCCCATAAAGCAATGAGAGTATACTTCAGCAATGGTATTAGAATCAGAGTGTATATTACAAGTGAGAGTGCCCCAAGTACATCCTCCTTCGAAGTAATAGGGTACTTGTTGAACATTACATCGAAAGCATACAAAGGACTGGTACCAACGTCACCGAAGACGACACCTAGTGTCTGAACAGCCAGCACAATACTCCTGCCTACGGTAATTTCCTGAAAGAAAATGCATGATTGAGAAATCAGCAGAGTGCAGATACTCATGCATTTAGAATGAGGCTTGCACCTCATCGTCCAAGCATCATATGAAGTGATGATGTTTGGATTTGGAGTATCAATGTCCAATGAGAGGTACTTATCAAACAACTTGCACGACAACATAGAAACCAAAATACTGCCTCCATTCTTTTCTAGATGTTGTTTTAGAATAAGTTAACCTCAAAATTTAATTCACAAACTAATTAGTATTTAATATGTGAAAATAGCATTAGTAAATTTCACATGAAAACTACTTTCATTTAGTTATTTGTTAATACATAGTGATTTTTGTAAATATAAAAGCAAAAAGGGCAATGATAAAACAAGTGCATTGGAGATTGTGTCGATGCCCTAAATGACAAGAAAAAGAACAGAGGGAGCAGTAATCAAAATTGACAAAGTCTCTAAAATACTACTTTGGCAGATAATTTCTAGTGTGATAAATTTGAAAAATCTATGAACACTATGATATAATGATAGACAGTTTTCAGCATAAATGTACTGGTAATACATGTGGTTAATTCAATTTGACTACATTAATGGTGAAGAAAGAAAGAGAAATAAAATAACTCGTCTCGCTCATTCATCACCAGTAGTTTCACTTAGGTGACTCAATGCACTACATGCTGTTCTTTCCACAGCATTTAGTTTCACAGAACAATTTAACTCTGAAAAGCCAAACCAGGAGATGAAACAAAACTTTTCATGTCACGGCTCCTTATTCACATCCCTAAGGTTCTAACTTCTGATCTCGAGTAAAAGACGAACAATGAATTGCAATAGAAATCATGCTCCGGCACATGGCGAGGTATGAGTCCATTCATGGAAAAAGGCTCGGAATTTTGTCACATCAATTATGCATGTTTTCGTGGTGTTTTTTGCAATATTGTAGTATACATTTTGTGTTGGGTTCACTTAGACTGCAGAAAATGGCTAAATAAAAGAATGTCTGGGACAGAAATAGAATAACAGTCCATGTGATCTGATAAGCATTCACAATAAACTAAAAGCCATGACTGAACAAATATTATATCGCTAGGTCGCAATATCACATCAACACGGCCATCGTGATATTCCTGTGGATATTGTAGCTTATAAACTTCTCACATCACAACAAAGAATAAGACATAGATATGCTATGCTGCTATAAGTATCAACAAAAAATGGAGACTAGGGCAGTTATTACAATTCTTCAAACTGCCCACAATCTGCATGTAACACTTACATCCTCAGATGTGTCACCTACAAACAACAAGATTACGCCGCAAACCAAGAATTTCACTCATCGATCAATAACCCAACCACCGAATTGCACTGGTTCATCAGAAAAGCATTGCAAACACGTTGCATCCATACACAGATGGATACAACCTAGAAGAACCACGGTACATGCTATAAACTAGTATGATTTTGCTAATTCACTAACCAGACCAACCGAATGAAATTACGCAGTCCACACCACAAGCATATAGTGAGCTCAGTATGATGTTCTTACAGCCCAAAACCCAATAATACCTTATCGGCTCCAAGGCTGCAATCTCAATTGAGCAGCAGCGCAAAGCCACCTAATCTAACACTATCACTAGAGTACTAGACAACGATTGATAAGTGTCAGGAACACGCAGGCAATACATCGAACAGTTGGCGCGCACAAAAGTAGAGGCAGCCGATTTTAAGCAAGGCCCCGTGTTTCCCGTGGGGGCTCGGGCGGGTGCGCGCACCTGGTGGCGGTTCATGCCTGCGACGTCCTGCGCCTCGACGTCCAGCGAGTCGGCGCGCGGGCCGGTGCGCACGAGCCGCTGGCGGAGCATCTCCGCCTCCTCGTAGTTGTCGTCGGAGTCCGAGCAGCCGCCGCGGGAGCCCGAGGCGGCCGCCGGGGTGCCGCCCCCGCCGTCGGAGCTCTCGATCTCGTCCTCCTCGTAGGCGCCGCCAGACACCACCCACCGCATCTCCGCCGACTCCGTCTTCCGCAGCCTCATCCTGCCGCCGCCGCCGCCGCCGCTGGCGCTGCCGCTGCCGCCGCTTCGGGTCTCCATTTGGGTCGGCGCGGGAGGCGCCGGTGGCCGGCGCGTGGGTGTGGGGTTCGCACTGGCTACGTGAAGCGGAGGAGAACGGCAGAAGGGGAGGATCGGAGCGGGGGAGAAGAAGACGCTGGAGAGTGATGAAACTGAAACTGCAGTGGTAGGAGACAGCTGCCGTCTTCGTCTTTTCCCCTTCTCATTTTTCACCCTTCATTTTAGTGCACTTAACAGTCGGTTAATTTATGTTTTTATTTTCTCCCACTTCTTTTGAAAAATACTCTCTCGTATTATCTTTTTTTCTCAATTTTTTAAGAAAATATTGCCTTCGTATTAAAAATTTTAATGTACGTCGTCGTCGTTTACTTTTTATCAACGTTTTTACCATTCGTCTTATTTAAAATATTTATGTAATTATGATTTATTTTATTATGACTTCATTTATCATCAAATATTCTTTAAACATCACATATAAATACTCTTGTATTTGCACAAAAATTTTGAATAAGATGAATGGTCAAACGTTGGTCAAGAAGTTACCAACGTCATACATTAAAAAATGAAGGGAGTAGTTTCTTTATAAAAATATACCCCACACTAGCTCCGGTGAGACGAAGGAGAACGACAGAACAGAGGGTTGGAGCGGGGGAGAAGAAGATTTGAGAGACTTGGACACTTGAGTGATGAAACGGAAACTGCAGTGGTAGGAGACAGCTGTCGTCTTCATCTTTTCCCCCTCTTTCTATCTCTCCATTTTTCACCCTTCTTTAACTTTTCTTTAACACAACAGTCGGTTAACTTATCTTTTTTTCCTCTATTTTTTTTAAAACAATACTCCTTCCGTATTAAATTTAAATGTATGTCGTCGTTTACTTTTTATCAACGTTTGACCATACGTATTATTTAAAATATTTATGTAATTATAATTTATTTTATTGTGAGTTGATTTATCATCAATTGTTTTTTAAGCATGACATAAATACTTTTGTATTTGCACAAAAATTTTAAATAAGATGAATGGTCAAATGTTGCTCAAGAAGTTAACAACGTCATACATTAAAACATTAAGGGAGTAGTTTCTTTATAAAATGTACTCTCCACACTAGCTCCTGGTGAAACGGAGGAGAACGACAGAACGGAGGGTCGGAGCAGGGGAGAAGAGGACGTTGGAGAGTGATAAAACGGAAACTGCAGTGGTAGGAGACAGCTGCCGTCTTCATCTTTTCCCCCTCTTTCTCCCTCTCCATTATTCACCCTTCGTAAGCTTTTCTTCAGCGCACTTAACAGCTGGTTACCTTTCTTTTGTCCATTTTTTTTAAAAAAATAGACCTTTCATATTATCTTTTTTTTTCTCCAATTTGTTTTTTTAAAATACCCCCTCCGTATTAAATTTTAATGTACGTCGTCGTTTACTTTTTATCAGCGTTTGACCATTCGTATTATTTAAAATAGTTATGTAATTATGATTTATTTTATTGTGACTTGATTTATCATCAATTGTTCTTTAAGCATGACATAAATACTTTTATATTTGCACTAAAATTTTGAATAAGATGAATGGCTAAACGTTGGAAGTCAACAACGTCATACATTAAAACATGAAGGGAGTAGTTTCTTTATAAAATGTACCCCACGCTAGCTTCGTTGAAACGGAGAGCGGCAGAAGGGAGGATTGGAGCGGGGGGAGAAGAAGATTTGAGAGAGTTAGACACTTGAGTGACGAAATGGAAACTGCAGTGGTAGGAGACAGCTGTCATCTTCATCTTTTCCCCCTCTTTCTCTCTCTCCATTTTTCACCCTTCTTTAGCTTTTCTTCACGGACTGTTAACACTTAACAGTCGGTTAATTTATCCTTTTTCCCTCTATTTTTTTTAAATACTCCCTTCATATTAAATTTTAATGTATGTCGTCGTTTACTTTTTATCAACGTTTGACCATTTGTTTTATTTAAAATATTTATGTAATTATCATTTATTTTATTGTGACTTGATTTATCATTAAATTTTCTTTAAGCATGACATAAATACTTTTGTGTTTGCACAAAAATTTCGAATAGGATGAATGGTCAAAAGTTTCTCAAGAAGTTAACAACGTCATACATTAAAACATGAAGGGAGTAGTTTCTTTATAAAATATACCCCACACTGGCTCCGGTGAAATGGAGGAGAATGACAAAAGGGAGGGTCAGAATAGGGGAGAAGAAGATTTTTGAGACTTGGACACTAGAGTGATGAAACAGAAACTGCAGTGGTAGGAGACAACTGTCGTCTTCGTCTTTTCCCCCTCTTTCTCTCTCTCTATTTTTCACCCTTTTTTAGATTTTCTTCACTGACTGTTAACACTTAACAGACGGTTAACTTATATTTTTTTTGCCTCCATTTGTTTTAGAAAAATACTCCCTCTGTATTAAATTTTAATGCAAGTCGTCGTTTACTTTTTATCAACGTTTGACCATTCATCTTATTTAAAAAATTTATGTAATTATCATTTATTTTATTGTGACATGATTTATCATCAAATGTTCTTAAAACATGACATAAATACTTTTGTATTTGCACAAAAATTTTGCATAAGCTGAATGGTCAAACGTTGCTCAGGAAGTCAACAACGTCACACATTAAAACATGAAGGGAGTAGTTTCTTTGTAAAATGTACCCCACACTGGCTCCGGTGAAATAGAAGAGAACGACGGAACGGAGGGTTGGAGCGGGGGAGAAGAAGATTTGAGAGACTTGGACACTGGAGTGATGAAACAGAAACTGCAGTGGTAGCAGACAGTTGCCGTCTTCGTCTTTTCCCCCTCTTCCTCTCTCTCCATTTTTCACCCATCTTTAGCTTTTCTTCACTGACTGTTAACACAACAGTCGGTTAACTATTTTTTTCCTCCAGTTTTGATAAAAAAAAACTCTGACCGTATTAAATTTTAATGTATGTCGTCATTTACTTTTTATCAACGTTTGACCATTCGTCTTATTTAAAAAATTTATGTAATTATAATTTATTTTATTGTTACTTGATTTATCGTCAATTTGTTCTTTAAGCATGACATAAATACTTTTGTATTTGCACACAAATTTTGAATAAGATGAATGGTCAAACGTTGCTCGAGAAGTCAACAACGTCACACATTAAAACATTAAAGAAGTAGTTTCTTTATAAAATGTACCCCACACTAGCTCCGGTGAAATGGAGGAGAACGAAAGAAGGGAGGGTCGGAGCAGGGGAGAAGAGGACACTGGAGAGTGATGAAACGGAAACTGCAGTGGTAGGAGACAGCTGTCATCTTCGTCTTTTCCCCCTCTTTCTCCCTCTCCATTTTTCACCCTTCGTAAGCTTTTATTCAGCGCACTTAACAGTGGGTTAACTTATCTTTTTTTTGTCCAATTTATTTTTTTTAAAAATACTCCCTCCATATTATCTTATTTTCTTTATTTTTTTAAATACTCCCTTCGTATTAAATTTTAATAAATGTCGTCATTTACTTTTTATCAACGTTTGACCAATCGTATTATTTAAAATATTTATGTAATTATGATTTATTTTATTGTGACTTGATTTATCATCAAATGTTCTTTAAGCATGACATAAATACTTTTGTATTTGCACAAAAATTTTGAATAGGATGAATGGTCAAAAGTTGGTCAAGAAGTCAACAACGTCATACATTGAAACATAAAGGGAGTAGTATCTTTATAAAATGTACCCCACACTGGCAACAGTGAAACGGAGGAGAACGACAGAAGGGAGGGTCGGAGCGGGGGAGAAGAAGATTTGAGAGACTTGGATAATGGAGTGATGAAACAGAAACTGTTGTGGTAGGAGACAGTTGTCGTCTTCGTCTTTTCCCCCTCTTTCTCTCTCTCTCTCCATTTTTCACTCTTCTTTAGCTTTTCTTCATTGACTATTAACACTTAAGAGTCAGTTAATTTATCTTTTTTTGCCTCCATTTTTTTAAAAAAATACTCCCACCATATTAAATTTTAATGTATGTCGTCGTTTATTTTTATCAACGTTTGACCAATCGTATTATATAAAATACTTAGGTAATTACGATATATTTTATTGTGACTTGATTTATCATAAATTGTTCTTTAAGCATGACATAAATACTTTTGTATTTGCAAAAAAAAATTGAATAAGATGAATGGTCAAACGTTGCTCAAAATGTCAACAATGTCATGCATTAAAACATTAAGGGAGTAGTTTCTTTATAAAATGTACCCCACACTGGCTCCGGTGAAACGAAGGAGAACAATAGAAGGGAGGGTCAAAGCGGGGGAGAAGAGGACGCTGGAGAGTGATGGAACGGAAACTGCAGTGGTAACAGACAGTTGCCGTCTTCGTCTTTTCCCCCTCTTTCTCCCACTCCATTTTTCACCCTTCGTTAGCTTTTCTTCAGTGCACTTAACAGTCGGTTAACTTATCTCTTTTTCTCTATTATTTTTTAAAAAAACTCCCTCCGTATTATCTTTTTTTCTCCATTTTTTTTAAAAAATACTCCCACCGTATTAAATTTTAATGTATGTCGTCGTTTACTTTTTATCAACGTTTGATCATTCCTATTATTTAAAATATTTATGTAATTATGATTTTTTTTATTGTGACTTGATTTATCATCAATTGTTCTTTAAGCATGACATAAATACTTTTGTATTTGCACAAAAAAATGAATAAGATGAATGGTCAAACGTTGCTCAAGAAGTCAGCAACGTCATGCATTAAAACATTAAGGGAGTAGTTTCTTTATAAAATGTATCCCACACTGGCTCCGGTGAAACGGAGGAAAAAGATAGAAGAGAGGGTCGGAGCAGGGGAGAAGAGGACGCTGGAGACCGATGAAACGGAAACTGCAGTGGTAGGAGACACCTGCCGTCTTCGTCTTTTCCCCCTCTTTCTCCCTCTCTATTTTCACCCTTTGTAAGCTTTTTCAGCGCACTTAACAGTCTGTTAACTTTTTTTTTTCCAAATTTTTTGTTCAAAATACTCCCTCCGTATTATCTTTTTTCTCCATTTTTTTAAAATACTCCCTCCGTATTATCTTTTTTTCTCCATTTTTTTAAAATGCTCCCTCCGTATTAAATTTTAATGTATGTCGTCATTTACTTTTTATCAACGTCAGACCATTCGTATAATTTAAAATATTTATGTAATTATGATTTATTTTATTGTGACTTGATTTATCATCAAATGTTGTTTAAGCATCACATAAATAGTTTTGTATTTGCACAAAAATTTTGAATAAGATGAATGGTTAAACGTAGGTCAAAAATTCAACAATGTCATACATTAAAACATGAAGGAGTAGTTTTTTTATAAAATGTATCCAACACTGGCTCCGGTGAAATGGAGGAGAACGACAGAAGCGAGGATCGGAGCGGGGGAGAAGAAGATTTGAGAGACTTGGACACTGGAGTGATGAAACAGATACTGCAGTGGTAGGAAATAGTTGTCGTCTTCATCTTTTCCCCCTCTTTCTCTCTCTCCATTTTCACCCTTTTTTAGCTTTTCTTCACTGACTGTTAACATTAGTAATATGCACGTGCTAAACGCTATGTTGCAACTCTATTTGTCTTTAATAATTTTTAAATTTTTCATGGTAGCAAAAAAATATTATTATATGAACTGTGCATTTGAGCTTTAATTTAATTTATCTCATACATCAAATATATTTCACATATAGTATAATAATATTATATACCAATTCATGCAAATATATAATACATATAATCCGAGGGCTTCACGCCTTTCCCTGTCATAGCAATTTGTGTCCATACGTACCTAATGTAATGATATGATCAAAAATCTCCATTTAGTCAGCAATAATGCTCGGGAGTAAAATTATTTACACGATATGAACCATGTCAGTTATGTTCCAAAAACACCATAATCTACTATAAAATCCATACCATGCAGTAAAGTACTATTATTATTTTTATTAGATACAAAATACATTCGATAAAAAATTGTAGAGCAGCAAGCAATATAAAACGTGATCCTTAGCACGCCAACAAGGGATGTAACTCCATGTCATATCGTAGTTCTGTTTGGCTATTCTTTCATTGCTTACTAAACATTAAACGTTATCCATGACCATTTGGAGATCAACAAGCAACATAAATTCTTACATATTACTAAATAATTGTATTTACACAGTCAATCATGCCATGTAAAAGCCAACAAGATGGTAAAATCACCCAAATCCACATCACATACTTCATAGGATCAAACATATATCGCATACAACTCTTTTAATGATGTTTATATAGTCATTTACTGGTAGTGCAGCCAGAAAAGTTTACTTTGCATATGAAATTTATTTCACCAAGTAATAAATAGGCATGTATTCAAACAACGTTGTATTAAAATACAAGTGTGTTTGAGGATACAATAATACACATCTCCATCATTGTACATGGTATAAAATAAATATAAAAAACCTCAACGTTGAAAGAGCACGTAGAAAATGGACACAAAAATCACTCTGATCATCCAATGCTACCGGCAATACAAAATTTTGTGTAAAATTTGTCATTTAAATTAACCTAATCATTACTCTGAGAAAACAAAGCTGTTATGTCTAATCTATATCTTCAATCAGTATAACTCCAGAATTCCTATTTCGCGCAGATATTTAACTATTTGTCACTTTTAGATGTGGCAAATAACTATTTGCCACTGGACTCACATGTCATAGACACATGTGGACCCACACGTCATTGAGATAGGGGTGACAAATAGTTAAATGCCAAATCTAAAAATGGCAAATAGTTAAATCCCTACCACACCTTACGCTAGGCGAGCTTGGGAATCAGATTCCATTGCTCCCGCTGTTTTCCCCACCGCATCGCCACCTCCCCATTTTCTTCGCTGCATTGCCTCCTCCAACGCCACGCAACCCGCTCCTCTTTCCAGCTCCTCCCAGCCTCGCTTGTACAGCCCCCTACAACAGTCCAGCTTGAGGTCAGATGCCACTCCTCCGCCCTTGTCCGCTGCTCCTCTCTCCATCCTTCTCCTCTCCGTAACACGCCGGTGAGCACCCCATACCTGCCATCCGCAGAGCCAACTGCTGCTCCTATGCAGCTGAGACACTAACACAAGCTCGAGGTCCTCTTTCTCCTCCTAAGCTGCTAGCGCAGGAGCACCAAATAGATGCCTCGTATAACTCAGAATCTTCATATATAATTGAGAAATTATTTTGGGCAAGACAAGAATATGGTAGGCACAACTACGCAAAACAAGCATTAATTAGAAGGCACTACACAATGTACTTTAAATTTCTTACTGAAAAATATTGTCATAAATATGCTAGAAGCTCATTTAAAATTTCCCTGCAATGACCATAGAATGCATGTCCAAGTTGCATATCTAGCTACATCAATTGAATCAGACATCAATTAGTGTGATCATACACCAGTCGCTATTCTGTCCTTGCGTTAGATCCTTGCATCACGATCCTTGACTTCGTGTTATATCAGAAGTAGAGCAATCAAAGCAAGCCGATTGAGACATGCAAACCATAATATCGATATTTGTCATATAGAAAATTGCATGCCTATACTTTTATCCTGGCATTCTGCAATGACAAAAAATACAATGGGCAACCAATCAAACTTTGGAACCACCCATCACTGCATAGAAATATATTGTGCATTTGGACTCCCTATCAAACTTTTTCTTAGTTCAGAGAACAGAATGATAATATGCATGCTACAATCTAATTCAAGTGCCCGAAAAAAAAATCTCAGCAAATTTGGTAGAAAAATTCAGTAAATCGATAATGGTCACCTAATTATGTTTGTGCTTGAACTGTCCAAGTGGAAATAAAACAGGGAAATTAACTCACTCATTTGTCAAAATGCTCAACTAAAAACGATAAACTTGAATTGCCAGCTATATCGAAAAGCCAAAAACAGATTATTCATGTTAGCTCAGCAACCAAACCTATGAGATATGAGATTTCAAACATTACTACTAATATTTACCACATTAGCTAGAAAGGCGATAATCCATCATATTTGGATTGATTATGGGAATATTGAACATCTGAATAGAAAATGCAGGATTATGCGATATTTGGCTTTTGTCCAGACCTAGACAATATGTGTACAAAAAATACACCTGGTTGAATGTGTTGCTCCAGCCCTCAGGCCCTCGTGAGGCTCATCCTGCGGCAAACACACTTAAATTGTTTGCTAGAAGTTTGTTACTGACAGCAAAATACAGAGCAAGCAGAGACCAGTAGGTATTTTCTACAGGGCTGTTTTCACACTCCATACGGCCAATTCATGTGAAGATGGTAGAATAAACAAGCTATGAATCATCAAAGCATCAATCCTAATACCGGATTAAAATGTACATAAGTAAATTTCTTCTGTAGCTGCAGCTATTTGTCCTCAATGGATTAACAAGAAGGCAAAGGTGATACTAACCAATTATGTGATAATGCAATGTATGTCTGTGGAGTGATATGTGCACCAATATTCAACCGTATCACTCAATCCTCAGTGTCAGGATTTTTCACGAGCACCTTATATTTATAAAACTACACACAACCTATATGGATGCTTGGTGCTGTTCACAGCAGCAAGCCCACAAGGCCAAGGTCTGAGTGGTTGATACGGCATCATTTGGCTTTTTCACATGCACAGCTAACAGCTAGACCATCAATCTGTAGCTTCAGGGAACAAATATATAAGATGTAGACACAGTGTAGAAAGCAGAAAATCGGAACCGTAGGATAACCTTGAAGAGGAACCTCTCAGTCTTGGCTGATCTATACTTTTCTGTAGCACAAAATCTACCATTGCAAAAGATATGGAGAACACAAAGATATCATTCTTCTCTCAGATCAATGTGCAAACTAAATTTATAAACACTTTATGATATGGTATCTGAAAGAAGATGTATGCTGCCCCATAAGTTGATTTCAAAATACAAGTTGATGCTTAGATTAACATCGATAGCATGATTGTAACATACCCGTCTTGAGCTGCACCTCCTTCCTCGGTGCCCAGGAACATCTTCAAAAAAGCACCTTCCAAGCCCAAAAACCATAGCAAACTATTAGAATATCACAAATCCCACTGAAAATAACAGGTTAGACAGAAACCAAGAACAATCAGCTTATTTCCTACTCTGACAGGATGTATGTTGTACCTGTTTGGAATCGGCCTATGACACCTTGCGCGTGGGTGTTCCGGCAGGGGCATGGAGGAGATCGTCAAGGCGGCCGTTGGTGGCGATGCGGACGGGAGAGATCGGCGCGGGCAGAGCAGATCGGTGAGCTGCCGTCGGTGCCGATGCGGACGAGAGAGATCAGCTCGGGCAGAAGGGAGGATCAGAGTGGGGGGAGAAGAAGATTTGAGAGAGTTGGACACTTGAGTGATGAAACGGAAACTGCAGTGGTAGGAGATAGCTACCGTCTTCGTCTTCCCCCTCCCCTCTCTCTCTCTCTCCATTTTTCACCCTTCTTTAACTTTTCTCCGCTGACTGTTAACACTTAACAGTCGGTTAAATTATCTTTTTTCCCTCTATTTTTTTAAAGAATACTCCCGTCGTATTAAATTTTAATGTATGTCGCCGTTTACTTTTTATAAACGTTTGACAATTCGTCTTATTTAAAATATTTATGTAATTATCATTTATTTTATTGTGACTTATTTATCATCAAATGTTATTTAAGCATGACATAAATACTTCCGTATTTGCACAAAAAATTTTGAATAAGATGAGTGGTCAAACGTTGGTCAAGAAGTCAACAACGTCATACAATAAAACATGAAGGGAGTATTTTATTTATAAAATGTACCCCACACTAGCTTCGGTGAAACGAAGGAGAACGGCAGAAGGGAGGACCGGAGGGGGGAGAAGAAGATTTGAGAGACTTGGACACTGGAGTGATGAAACGGAAACTGCGGTGGTAGGAGACAGCTGTCGTCTTCGTCTTTTCCCCTCAAAGGTCCCGTTCATTTCTCCAACAAGAGTTGGATGAAGATAACAATTTTCGTGGCACGTTTTTCAAACTGTTAAACGGTGTGTTTCGTTCGAAAACTTTCTATACGAAAGTTGTTCTAAAAATATCATATTAATCTATTTTTCATGTTTGTGATAATTAAAACTCAATTAATCATACGTTAATACCACCTTATTTTGTTAAAAAACTTAATCTTCATGTTCACCTTCATCTTCAGAAGAAAAGAACACCACCTTTTTCTCTCCATTTTTTTCTCCCTTCTTTAGCTTTACTTCAGTGACTGTTAACACTTAACAATCGGTTAACTTATCTTTTTTTTCCTCCAATTTTTTTTAACATACTCCCTCCATATTAAATTTTAATTTATGGCATCATTTACTTTTTTATCAACGTTTGACCATTTGTCTTATTTAAAATATTTATGTAATTATCATTTATTTTATTATGACTTGATTTATCATCAAATATTCTTTAAGCATGACATAAATACTTTTATATTTGCACAAAAATATTGAATAAGATGAATGGTTAAACATTGGTCAAAAAATCAACAACGTCATACATTAAAATATGAAGGGAGTAGTTTCTTTATAAAATGTACCCCACACTGGCTCGCTGAAATGGAGGAGAACGGCAGAAGGGAGGATTGGAGCAGGGGAGAAGAAGATTTGAGAGACTTGGACAGTGGAGTGATGAAACGGAAACTGTTGTGGTAGGAGACAGTTGCCATCTTCATCTTTTCCCCCTCTTTTCTTTCTCTATTTTTTCACCCTTCTTTAGCTTTACTTCAGTGACTATTAATACTTAACAGTCAGTTAACTTATCTTTTTTTCCTCCCATTTTTTTAAAAAATACTCCCTCCGTATTAAATTTTAATTTATGACGTCGTTTACTTTTTAATCAATATTTGACCATTCATATTATTTAAAATATTTATGTAATTATCATTTATTTTATTGTGACTTGATTTATCATCAAATGTTGTTTAAGCATGATATCAATACTTTTATATTTGCATAAAAATTTTGAATTAGATGAAAGGCTATACGTAGGTCAAAAAGTCAACAACGTTATACATTAAAGCATGAAGGGAGTAGTTTCTTTATAAAATGTACCCCACATTGGCTTTGGTGAAATGGAGGAGAATGGCAGAAGGGAGGATCGGAGCGGGGGAGAAGAAGATTTGAGAGACTTAGACACTTGAGTGATGAAACAGAAACTGTAGTGGTAAGAGACAGCTGTCGTCTTCGGTTTTTTGCCCTTCTTTCTCTCTCTCATTTTTCACTCTTCTTTAGTTTTTCTTCAGTGACGGTTAACACTTAACAGTCGGTTAACTTATCTTTTTTTTCCTCCAACTTTTTTTTAAAATGCTCCATCAATATTAAATTTTAATGTATGTCGTCGTTTACTTTTTATCAATGTTTGACCATTCGTCTTATTTAAAATATTTATGTAACTATCATTTATTTTATTGTGACTTGATTTATCATCAAAATGTTCTTTAAGCATGACATAAATTATTTTGTACTTGCGCAAAAATTTTGAATAAGATGAACGGTTAAACGTTGGTGAAAAAATCAACAACGTCATACATTAAAACGTGGAGGGAGTAGTTTCTTTATAAAATGTAAACAATCGGTTAGCTTATAATAGTTGGTTAACATAGAGTGTATAGTACGTGCAGCAACACATGTATAAAACATAATTTATTCATATTAAGACCGGCAACAAGGTTTTTATATGTTGGATAGGAATCTAGGCACACATAGTCAAACCTAAAAGAGTTGTTAAACTGCAGATCTCAAAGTTAAAGGATCATAAAAAGGTTAGGAAAAATAAGAAAGCGGTGGCCGCTAGTGCTACCGTGGTGGCCGGTTAGGGCAAGAAATTGGGGGAAGAAGGAAGATAGGCATGGACGCTAGTGCTACCGTTAACGGTGGCCGGTGACCAGCGTTAACTAGTTCTTGGAGAGGATGTAGAGGGTTAACTGAAGGTTTGAAAGAATCGCCTCCCGGGCCACCCAATGGAGCGACACAAGAGTCCAAGCAACTAGTTTTTGTTGTACCGACATGCTCTAAATTTAGCTATTGTATATGTTATTTTGCTATAAAATATTGTGTGAAGATGACAATAATACAAAACTCTCGGTTCTATATACCCATCCAAGAAGATACTATAGATCTTTTGATTTTGATTTATAGTGCAGCCATGACCCGCCGAAAATATGATTGTATGTTCAATGAAAGCCACGTAACCAGGTGATAACAATCCGGCCCATGTGGGTTTGGCCGAGACCCAATAACTTAAGGTTGCCCGGACCCCAACAGTTCATAGGCACACTCACTCAAGGAAAGGCCCAATCTCTCTAAAAGACTCGTCCAATAGGGGAAGGGTGGCTCTCCCTTTTAAGGTGGCTTCCTCCTCCCAAGCTAAGCAAGGTGGGATTATTCAAAGGCTCACACGGTCGCCGCCCGACTTTGGCGTCTTTGCCAGTGGGTAATAGTGGAGGATGTCCTCATCACCAGGGAATTTCGACGTTGTATATACGATTGTAAAGCCAAAGACAAAAAAAAACCTCGCTACAAGCTCAATAAACATGTTTTCCTATATGTCCATGGTTCGGAAAATTTACTTCTCGAAACAACTTTCTAGACTGTTAGAATATGTGTCGAATATACTAGTTCTATTTGATTATAGTTGGACTTGAAGTTGTAATAAGTGGTAGAGAATGGAGTTAGAGTCGGACTCTGTAACACGACATCTCTCTTAAATAGAGAGCGGGGCACCACAATGTAACCATGGCAACTACAATGTAGCGTACACATAGGGAGAGGATGGTGGCAAGGCCATGGACTCGTAGCGACTAGGTGCTATATTGATTGGGGATGAGCGCCCATAATCAGAACCCCGGGGATGTAGGCTTCGAATGAACCTCGTTAACAAATATCGTTTATTCATGTGTCGTCATCTGGCATGTTTTGGGTGATAAATGACTGAAGCGATCGGGAAGGTTAGTCGTCGTTCTGCTATATCAACTAACTTTTACAACATGTGGTATCAAAGCAGAATGTTTCAGTATTGGATCAAGAAAACATGTGGGGGAGGAAACACGAGGTGAGGATTGCGCATCGACAGGAGATCGTCAGCCGTGGCAATGAGATCGATGGCGATAACGAGGACTTTGTGGAGGTGACGACCTCGCTCGTGATCAGACCGGCTATGGCGGAACGTGACTGGAAGACGGGGCAGGGAGTGGCCAAAGGCGTTCGGAGAGATCGAAGGGGTTGCGCCATGGACGTCGCGCCCAACGCACACGGCGATCACGGATCCGCGGAGGCAGGGAGGCCAGTGACGGAAGGGCGAAGCCGGCGAGCATGTGGCGCAGCGCGGCAGACGTGTAGGGCCGAGGACGACGTGATCGTGGACGGTGGACATGAGGGCTGCGACTGCAATACGTGCAAGGGCACGAACAACATATATGGAGTATGTGCTATACACGAACTAGTGATACACGCGAGGAGCCGAGGTATATGTTGGTATTTTTTAACGACATTACTAAAAATATAATTTCCGGCAATGGCGCAGAAATACTCCTGGTATATTATGGTTACAGAGTTCATCCGCAAGCACACAGATATACCATTGTAGCATTTCACCCGAGAGTATTACAAGGTTATCGTATTTATTTAATCCCATGGAAAGATCATAGTAGAGAGAACCTGACTAATAACTTATATGTTACTTGTGATAATCCAAGGGTAGATTGACACACATGCAGGGAGCTACTCATTCTCATACTAAAATATCTAAGCTAAGTGGGAAGAAAATAGAAAGAGAATCTATTCCTATACTTCTAGTATACATAGTATACATACATCCTAGTTAACTGACATACTAGCTAATACCCTCTATCCGATGCCCTCCTGGTACTTCGAGAAGCCACCCCTGACTGCCGAGTTCCTTACGACAGCCTGTCATGACCATACAACCGAGGATAAATACGGAGGAGTACCCTCCCCAAGAAATTAACTTAGAACTATATACACGCGCGAAGGAATACCCGTACTGAGCTGTCACTATTAGCGGCCCACCTCTCATCCGCAGCATATAACCCCAAATAATGATATCCCGTAATCTAGACACCACGCCTAAAGTACCAGATACTACTCTAATATCATCGTCATGATATAGAGTAATTGCATAAGCAAACACTATACTCATACCAATGCATCTCCCAGATAAGCTAGCAGTATAATCAGTATAACATGAATATAATGTAAAGTTGGCATTCATATACTCGGAAGTATTCCAATACCATAAATGTATAAAGAAGAGTATTCTAACAAAAGTACAAAGCTTACAAAAGAGAAGAGAAGAGCTACTGGAGCCATACTCGAACTCTTCCGAAGGCTTCCGGACTCCGATTTCTACTCTATTCTTACTCCACTAGCTTAAGAACACTAAACTAACTTGAGAGAATATAATAGAACTTTGCTTGAGGTGTGTGAGTGAAGTGAGAAAGTGAAGTCCTTAAATAGGCAGGTATGACGGTTGTAACTGTTGCAAAATATCTAAAGTATCCCGCAACCGTCATCAGGAGAAGATCTAGAGCGTCCCTGCCAAACCCCACATCCAACGGTAGAGAGGTGGGTTCAGCTGAACCCGGTTCGATCGAACTAGGGGCCGGCCCAACCAGCCCACAATTTGGCTGGTGGCCTCCTGGACTTCTCTTCTCCGCAGGCTTGTAAATTTTAGCCCAATTGGTCGTGTCATTTCTGAGTTTTTGGCCCATTCATACATAAGTCTGATTCTCGACATCGTCCGATTGATTTATCGTCTGGTTTGATGTTGATTCTCCTCCACTTTTATGGTTATTCTCTGCAAAAAGTTAGTGAACCAAATACTAGTGGAATATTATTATTCTAACATGGATACGCATTGCAAGCATAACTAGTTCTCCTATTTTAGTAATATTTACGGTCGAAACTAATTGCTAACGACCGTCATCAGTATACGCAAGCATGGACGTGCGCGCCATATGCTGGAAGATCACCAACTGGTACCTGCAAATTATGTGCTTGAACATGCATGCTGGTCTGTTGATGCACATAAACGTGCATGTGCATGTGCTATGATCAGGGAGGGCATCTGTTCATGCATTGAGAAGGACGTGTCCGGGTGGTGCATATGCATGTGTGGGCAACGTTTGCTCGTATACTTGATGAGAAGCCAAGCAGCATGTTCGGTACAAGACGGGGGTGTCACGTGGAGACTGAGGCCGACTCGGTCCTAGCCTCACAGGTCACCGGTGCAAGAATACGGACCGTATTCCAACAGGGTCAACTATCCAAACTCGGGTACTGATTGGTTGAACGGTCTTAAGACCTCACGGCTATGGAAGCTTGAGGGGCAACTGTGCGTCCCGACGGAGACCGATCAAGGGCTAAGCTAAGGTGGCTCAAGGCGAAAGTATGCAGGCATGGGTGGCCGGATAGATCAAGCCGACAGGGCAGAGCAACAGGTGCTGGACTAGTTGAATTGCAGAGTTTGGCTGATCAGACCAGTTCAACAGAGTGATGGTTTCGATCAAACGAGGATGGGCCGAACGGTTCGATCAGATTTGGCTGGTTAGACCCAGGGGCAAAGCCGGTCGGATTGATACGTGGGGCGAGTAGACTGGTGGCAACGGGCTAGTCAGATCGCATATGAAATTATCTGGCAGAACATAATATATCTGGGACTCGATGAAAGGTTGAGATATATGGAGTTGGTCCAGAATTGAAGAAAAGGTCTTGGGCAACAGCGGGTGAAAATCGTTGAGGGCGTCAACGGCATGTTTAGCAGTACATGATATATCTAAGAACCTGCCGGGTTTGCATGATGGCGATATATGAAAATTTACATCACTAAAAAGGAAGAGCGAAGGTTGTCATTGTAATTCTTTAAGAGATTCGAGGCGACAGTGAACTTCTCAATTTATCATGGAGCTCAGTCTAAGGATGCGGAAAAAGCGTGGATGGATTTATTAGCTCAGTTCATAAAACTAAAAGAAAGAAAGGGTTTCTTTATCAGTCTGGTGAGTTTGATTTGTCTATTTGGTGATGACGGGGTTGTTTGGCTATGGATTATGTCAAGTCAAATTTAAGATGGTAGATGGAGTTGAATATGGTCTTTGAGAAGTCTATGATGTGACAGCTAGGAAAGGTCTAATTTCGCTTGGCAAGACGGCTGTGATGATAGGAAAGAAGGTGAAGCACTGTTGCAGGTGGAGTCCATCTGAACAAATTGCAGGGATAGCGGAGTCTATTGAAAGCGGTGGGTCTGGCGCAGACTTGTCGAGCGGCTCATGGTGAAGCTGCGAAAAAGAAGACAACCCAAGTCTGGAGGACCGGTGGATCGACATGATGATTCTACTACTTCTAGGTGGCGTATATTCGCCAAGGTGGGATAGGTGTCGAATATACTAGTTCTATTTGGTTACGGTTAGACTTGGAGTTATAATAGGTGGTAGGGGATGGAGTTAGAGTCGCACTCTATAACCCAGAATCTCTCTTAAATAATGAGGGGGCACTACAATGTAATCATGGAGACTACAATATAGCGTAGACATGCTGGGAGAGGATGGTGGCAAGGCCATGGACTCGTAGCGGCTAGGTGCTATATTGATTGGGGAGGAGCGCCCATAATCAAAGCTCTGGAGATGTAGGTTTTGGCTGAACCCCGTTAACAAATATGGTGTGTTACTGTGTCGTCGTAGGCATGTTTTGGGTGATTAATGACTGAAGCGATTGGGAAGTTTAGTCGCCGTTTTACTATATCAACTAACTTTTATAGCATAGACGGCGAAGATTCTACTCTACCAAATGACCTTCTCACAATCACAAAAATCATCATCAGTTGCGTCAACACACAACACAAGTACACACACAACCGTTCTGTAGCCGCAGGGGAAGGCAAAGCAGCCGCGACCCGCGAGCAGCTGTTGCTTGAGCCGAACCAAAACCAAACCGGACATGAAGCGGGCCGTCTCCAGCATCCGCAGCCGCGACGTGGCCCACCTCGCCGCCGCCGCCACCGCCCCCTCGCCAGCGGCGGCGGAGGCGTGGGACGGGCGGTTCCGGCTGCACAAGCCGCGGGGGCAGCACCTGCTCACCAACCCGCGCGTCCTCGACGCCATCGTCCGCCGCGCCGCGCTGCGCCCGGGCGACGCCGTCCTCGAGGTCGGCCCGGGCACCGGCAACCTCACCGTCCGCCTCCTCGAGTCCCCCGCCGCCCGCGTGTCCGCCGTCGAGATCGACCCGCGCATGGTCGACGCCGTCACCGCCCGCGTCGACGCCCTCGGCCTCGCGCACAAGCTCACGGTTCGTCTCGCCGTGCCCACCATCCGCTCGATCAAATGCCTCCAAGAAAGCTAACGGGGCCCCTCCTCTCCTTTTTGCCAGGTGATCAGGGCGGATGCCGTGGAGGCCGAGTTCCCGGAGTTCGACGTGTGCGTGGCCAACATCCCCTACGGGATCTCCTCGCCGCTCATCGCGAAGCTGCTGTTCGGCCCCTACCGGTTCCGCGCGGCGACGCTGCTGCTGCAGAAGGAGTTCGCGCGGCGGCTCGTGGCCGCGCCGGGGGACTCGGAGTACAACCGCCTGGCGGCGAACGTGCGGATGGTCGCCGACGCGAGGCTGCTCATGGACGTGAGCAAGAGGGACTTCGTGCCCATGCCCAAGGTGGACTCCTCCCTCGTCGAGATCCGGCCGAGGGCGGCCGAGCCCAACGTCGACCTCGCCGAGTGGCTGGCCTTCACGCGGTCGTGCTTCGGCCAGAAGAACAAGACCCTCGGCGCGATCTTCAAGCAGAAGAGGAAGGTCTTGGAGCTCTTCAGGAGATCCCGGTGCGGGGAGGAACGCCGCGACGGCAATGCCAATGCCGGTGGCGGCAGCAGACTCATCGCACTTGGCGGTAGCGACGACGACGGTGACATGAGCGACGGCGACAGCAATGAAGGCCACGACGGAGCACCCAGCTTCAGTGAGGAAGAGGTCGCCGTGTTCAAGGCGAAGATCGCCGGTGCGTTGGAGTCCAGTGAGCTCGCCGGCAAGAGGCCCTCCAAGCTGTCGAACGACGAGCTCCTGCGTTTGCTCAAGTTGCTCAATGAACAAGGGGTACGGTTTCAGTAGCACTTATATCCGATCATTGCTCGCCGTTTTTCTACCTCAGCGAGCAGTAGAGCCAAGAACAAGAAGATGAAGGTTGGCATGTTGCAGCTGAGGTCAGGTCTCCTGCCATCCATGGCGGCCGGTTGCCACATCAATACATCATGTTCATGTCAGCCGTCACGGGCAGCTCGTCAGCCACAGGACGCCAGATTACTTCAAGTATGCTCGTCAACCGGTCGATAGATGTGTTCGGAGATGTGGAGAAAATGCTTCAAGTCTCAAGCATTACATGCATGCAACTGTAAAAGCAGTGTGCTACTGAGAGAGACATCTTGGATGCTAGAGGAGCATTATCCATGGTTTCCACATGATTGAGCACTATTTGCCAAGGTGAAGTTGGCGTAACATTTTTATGATGTAGCACATGTTAGTAATATCGCCAGTTTTCATCGAAATCAAGCAACAGTTCATGGTAATGACCGAGCAGATCATTGCGTATGGACAGTTTATAATCAGATGCTCGATTCTCTGCAATTCTGCATACTTTCTGTAGAAATACCTCATCAGCGTTACTAGCCAAGGCACAGAAAGCATGACCAGTGAAATCATAGGTCATAACATACGAGTCTGGCATTAGTTTGTTTCTCTATTGTTTCCTTTATCCGATGCAACCATTGTCAATTTGTCCTATTTCTAGAAAAGAAAAGAGGTTGTTTTCAGCTGTTGTGTACTGTGCTATTATGATACTATCATGCCAATATGCCATCAAAAGCTTATACACTGTTACACATTTCTACTAGGTGTATAAAAAGCTCTTACTATCATGTTATCAAATACTTGGTGAGTGGAAATGCTAGTTAGTTTAACCCACAAAAAGATAACACTTCTGCAAAAGATGGAAATGAAAGAAACATGTAAAATCAATTGATTTTCAAAACCCTGTAGCATCCATCATCATCATCACACCCCTGAGGCACATGATGATCAATTTACATTCGTAGGTAGGCTGGTGGCATTACAATGATCCAATAAAAAGCGGACAGATGGAATTAGATTTTAAAGCTAAGCTGGTATCTGACCGACAGCAGAATTCCAGCTGAACATTCCATTGGACTTGCGAATCAAAATTCACAAAAGTGAACCAATGAGTATTACATTCTATTCCCAGACTGAAGGCAGAAGCATCAGATTCAGAAAAGCAAAATTCTTATCATTATCATGGATCATCATCACAGCCCACATTTTCTTAGTTAATACACACCGAAATTATACAATTTTACACGCTAAAAATGCTAGCTGCATTGAAGTAAAACCTAGCCATAGAATTGTGACAAAAAGAGGAAAAGCTAAAAGGCCAAAAAAAAAAAGTGATAAGAAAGTTTAGTCCTATACCATCCACAAACTCCTTATCATCGTGGCGGCAGAGACGAGAGGAGGAAGAAAGGAAGGAAAGCATTCACCTCATCATCCCGACGACGGCGACGAGGGGAAGGCGTCCTTGACGGCGGAGGCGGCGGTGAGGTAGTTGAGCGTGTTGCGGAGCGTGTCCCGCTCGCGGCGCAGCCTGGCGGCGGTGTCCTCAAGCTCGAGGAGCGCCTGCTGCTCCCGCGGCGCGCCCTCGAAGGTGTTGCCGACGTAGAAGGAGAAAGGGGTGGGGAAGAGGCCCCGCCGCAGGTCCCCGACGTCCTTCTCGGGCTTGCCGTTGAGGCGGTTGGCGATGCGTATGACGTCCCGCATGAGGGCCTCGACGTCGGTGGCGAGCGCCTCGGCGTCGTCCCCCGGCGCGGGGGTCTCGGCGGGCGGGCGGTCCTCGAGCCACTGCACGGCGGCGACGAGGTAGGGCTTGGTGCGCACGACCCGCGCGACGCGGAACCGCTCCTGCCCCTTGCAGATGAGGAAGAAGCGGTCGTCGGCGAGGCGCTCGTGCTTGACGACCTCCCCGACGCACCCGACGTCGGCGGCGCCCCCGGCGCCGGACCCGGCGAACACCACCCCGAAGCGGAGGTCGGTCTGGAGCACGGTGTGCATCATGATGCGGTAGCGGAACTCGAAGATGTGCAGCGCGTGGGTCGCGTCCGGGAACAGCACGAGCGGCAGCGGGAACAGCGGCAGCTCCACCAGCCCGTCGTCCGACTCCGCCGGCTGGTACGGCTCCGGCGACGACGGCGACGACCCCGACCCCGACCCCGACGCGCTCGCCGCGGTGGCGAGGCGGGCCCCTCGCCCGCGTCGGGCCGGGGCGGAGGAGTGGAGGCGGGGCGCCGGGCGGAATGCGCTGTTGGGGGAGGCGGCCGCGGCGGCGAGGCGCGGGGAGGGGAGGATTTGGGGGAGGAGCACCATTGGAGGATCTCTCTATCCCCCGCGGCGGCGAGGCGAGGGGAGGGGAATGGTTGGGGTGTTGGATTTTGCGGGGTGATTTCTCACCGGGGGTTTTGGGGGAAGAGGCGAGCCATGGGAAAACGCGATGGATTTTTTTTTTTCTGTTCGATTTCTTCTTGGAAGGATGGATTTTTGTTCTGGGGCCCACGTGGAAGTTGGAGAATTGATTGATAATGCGGTGGGAGTGATGGCGTGGAGGAGTCCACGTTGGGGGCTTATCCACCTGTAGCTGGGTGAGGCTACGAGAAAGCCTAGAACTGGCAAACGGGCTGTCCCGTTATTGGGCCGAAAGAACTAGCAAGGAAACAAGCTCACTTTAGATCCCTCAATTTGTCTTCCAATCTGAAATTGGTCCCCAAAGTTATAAAACCGAATACAACGCTTTTCCAACTTACAAAACCAGTGCAAATGTCCCCAGTTTTAGCTGACGTGACGCCTACATGGCTCCTTTAACTAGATCTTCGTCCCATGTGCAGGGGCGGATCCAACGTGGGTGCAGTGGGGACTCGAGTCCCCCCTACACCCACAAGACCCATGGATACCCCCGGAGCACCCCCTTCAATTTTTTCACCATAAATGATAAGCTAAAGGTCTCTAGATGGTTAGAGGTTGAAGAAACTATGTAATTGAGCCCCCCCTCCAATTTTTTGTTCCTGGATCCGCCCCTGCCCATGTGGCAATGACGTGGCTCTTATGTGACAATTTGATAAAAAAAAATAAAAGACTAAAAAGTTAAAACAAAATATGCGGGACCCACATGCCAGTAAAACAAAAAGATAAAAATAATGGGACCCACATGTCAGTGGGTTCGATTTCCGCCACCTCACCCTCTCTACCTCTATCTCCTCTCTTCACCGGTGAGCCGAAGCCAGGCGGAGAGGGAGGAGGTAGGGAGGCTGGACGCAGGCGGCGAAGAGAAGGGCGACGACGAGTGTCAACTGATCGGGACAGAGATATGGCTGGGCATGAAAATGGTAGGGCACGGACAACTTCTTGGTCCTCTTACTCCGTCACCGACATCCTCGTCACCTCCATCCTCCTCCTCGCCATCCCCTCCACGGTAAGGTAGTAGTGGCGGTGGGCAGCCAGCGAGGAGGAGGGACGCAGCGATCCGTGGCGAGGAAATGGGAGGCGAGGGAACCGGAGAGATCGAGATCGCCATTCCCTTCATGTAAGGTGGCAACAGCGAGGAGGGGCCTAGGAGTGGTGTTGGCGACGGTGCGGTGGCAGTGTTGGTGATAGTGTGGGAGTCGAAGATGGAGGAGAATTGTCGTCAGGATGGAGGAGAACCGCCACCACCAGCGCTTTGTGACGTCATGCGCTGCACGTAGCACCTACTCCGCATCACCGACACCCTCCTCCCACGGGGGCACCAACTCCCTGCTCCTGCCGATGCTGACACCCTCGTCTATTCCTATCTTTTCCCCATATTAAGGACGACAACCAATGGGAGAAGGGCGGCACATGATGGGTTCCGGTGGCCAGTGGGAGAAAAGTCGTGCGGCGCGCAGCGTCGGTGTTTAGAGGGCTCTTGAGCATGCGGTCGCCGCCCTCGTGCTAATGCACGGAGAAGGACACGACATCACACTCCTAGCAAAGGAGGAGCCCGTGCGGCGGGACCCAGCCCCTGCTCCCGTGACCCTCCTCGTCCTCGCTCCCCCTGCCGGCGGAAAAGGAGCCGAGCAGCGTGTGACGGTAGCGTCGAGCGGGACCTTGGGCGTGCGGCCATAACCCTCGCGCATGAAGAAGGACGCAGCGGCGCACTCCCAGCAAAGGAGGAGCTCGTGTGGCAGGACCGAACCCTGTCCCCGTGGCCCTCAACCGGAGGGATAGGACTCCGCCTCGGCCTCCTCCTCTCCCGTAGCACATTGCTCCTGATATGTGGGGTCCACCATTCGTTTTGTTTTGGCTGAATTGCCTTGATATGTGGGTCCCATGCTGACTCAACCATCGTATCAGCCAAAACCGTACATTATACTACCTTGGGACCTCTAGTACACCGCTTTCACAAATTAAGGGACACAGTATACCTAGTATTGCACTTAGGGGATGAAATTTAGACTTGGCGACACAGTGAGGGACCTAAAGTGAGCTTTTTCCGCTAGCAAGCCTGGTGAGTAGAGCGTAGTTCACGGGCTAACAGCCTGCTTGGATACGAATTCCATATATATATATATAAACTTCATCCCCACTAAATGTATCTAAAACCGAACTTTGGCTTGGGCCTTGTAATAGACTAACCCATCTTGAAACTGTCTTCCTCCACCTCCCACGAATCAGCTCTTAACTCTAAAAAAACAATTGGGTTTTATTTAGTTAAATTTTGCTAAGTGTCATTCACCTTGTCTTTAGTTCTCGCTCGATTGGTCCGTGACTATAGATTCAGAGCCCCTAATAGTCGGTGTGTTGATTTGCTGGGTTGATTAGATCTACCACTTCAATTGCAACTTTTTTTATGCTTAATCACCTATTCACAAAATTTAGATTGCATATTATCTTCTTCGTACAATGTTCCCTCGATTGCATTGATTGCAATGTAAGGATCATTAACCGCGTGTTATTTTTTTTATGCTTAATCACCTATTCACAAAATTTAGATTGCATCTTATCTTGTTCGTAAAATGTTCCCTCGATTGCATTACAAGGATCATTAACCACACGTCACGGTTGGTACGACATTGTTTGTGGTGTAGCGATTGCATGGCGTCTTGGATTTGTTCTGGTTGATAGCCACGTCGCAAATGTCAAACTCGATCAAAACGAGAGTTATGTACTCATCAGAAGATTAGGCCATGAGAGAGAACATCATCACTATCTTAAGTTAGTTTGTTAGATTGCGTCTATTGCATTAGCTGATCCATAGGCCAAGGGACGAAGTTTTGCTTGTTAATTTGCTGCCAGCACCTATCCACAATTATAGCATGACAAAAAGCTCCATAACCAAAATTTTTTATTTAAATTTACCCTTACAATCCTCTGTTATTACTAGCTACAAGTACACACGACGACCCAAATTACCCTCTTCCTCCGAAAGAAGAGAAGCTTTCCAGGATTAACCCGCAGTAGCAGCAAAAGCTATAGATGCAGCAACTGCATCTGAACCCTGACCCCGACCCCTTCCTCTGACCTCCCCGATTCCCAACTTAACCCATCTCACCCTAATACTAATACACCGGATCATGGTCGTCGCCAAGTCGATTGCCATTGGATGCCAAGAACAAATGATGGCTGTGCCGATCGGGTCTCTCCCTCATCGGAGGCTATTGACGAAGGCGAGGAGCGAGTCGACGTCCCGCTTCTCCGACGGGTACTTGATCGGCCTCGCGGTGCGGCTCGGGAAGAGGAGGATGGTCGGGAAGCTCTGCAGCTGCAGCTCCTGCTGCGCGAACGCCTTCTGCTCGCCGTCGGCGCGGAACTTGCCCACCTTCACGCCGCCGCCCGCGCCGCCCAGCCTCTCGGCGAGCTCCAGGTAGGACGCCTCCATGGCCTGGCAGAAGGGGCACCACGGCGCGTACAGCACCACCAGCCACGGCTCCGCGCGGCTCTCCAGGCGGAGCAGGTTCTCGACGCCGGCGCGGGTGAGGCTCACCACGCCGCTGCTCTCGAAGATGTCCGGCGCGCCGGCCGACCCGTTGCCGTTGGCGCCGCCGGCCTTGTGCGCCGCCGCCGCCGCCGCCGCCGCCCCACCCTGGTCGTCGATGTTCCCCTTGTGGAGGCCGCACTCCTTGGCCTTGGCGTCCTCCCACCACCACCGCCCTTCCCGCTCGTGCTGGCCGGGAAGCACGGGCCTGGTGCACGGCTCGCACCCGATCGAGACGTACCCCTGGGCGTGCAGGGCGTTGACGGGGACATCCATGGCGCGGAGGAAGGTCCACACGTCCTTGCCGTCGACGTTGGCGACGGGGTTCCACTTGACGAGGCTGCCGGCGCCGCCGGCGAGGCCCTCGAAGGAGGGGTCGACCTGGACGACGGGGATGGCGGCGCGGGTGCCCGGGGACTGGTCCTTGCGCTGGCCGGTGATCCAGGCCCTGAGGCCGCGGAGCGCGCGGCGGAGCGGGCGCACCTTGCGGGCGCGGCAGCACTCCTGGTGGCCGTCCTCGTAGAAGGAGAAGAGGCCCTTGGCGCGCACCAGCGCCTGCACCTCGCCGGCGTCCGGGAACATGTACTCGATCCGGATCCCGTAGTGCTTCTCCACCTTGTCGAACAGCTGGTACGTCTCCGGGTTCAGCCGCCCCGTGTCCAGGCTGAACACGCGGAACGGACGCCCCGTCAGCTTCGCGTACTCGATCAGCGCCACGTCCTCCGCCCCGCTGCAAAAAAAAAAAAAAAAAAAAAAAAAAAAAAAAAACGCGACGAGATCTCAATCAGTTTTCATTTTCAAATACCACCACACTCCATTTTCAGTTCAGTTGTGGGTTTATATGTTTAATATTTAACCGATTATTTTTTATGATCAATACTTTTATAGTTATTAGATGATAAAACATTTATAGTATTTTATGCGTGATTTATTTTTAAAAATTTTTATAAACTTTTCAAATATGACGGATAATTAAATGTTGAATACGGAAACTCACAAATACACATAAAATATGAATAAGGCGACCGATCAAATGTTAAACACATAAATTTATAACCACACTTAAAATTTGTGCGAATTTATGCTCCATTTGATTGATCCTGCATCAGAAGTTGCCTACACGGCTAGGCGACAAGTTAAAAGTTGCGGTATACAATTTGTTTGGAATCTCCTAAAGGGTCAAAGCATAAATTATCGTGTGGTAGTGGAGCAAACTATTCTGTCTGCTTGTGCGTGGTTGGTGGGCCATGATTCTAGAAACAACGTGGCGAAGGAGATACAGTGAACCTGGACACGGGCATGCTCTGATGTTTTGCTCGAAGGTAACCTACGTCCAGGTTCATTGAATCGGGCACCTATAACGGGTTTTGCATTCCCTTTACCATCACCCACGAATCCAACGTGACCGGTTTTAGATTTGTAGTACTCCTATTTTAGATAGGACACGAAATTTAATGATAAATCTAAGTTGGAAGCAAGAAGCAACTATCGTATGATACACTCACTGTCGTTCAAATCATATTGAACATATTTATATATCTGCGGCTGAATTTTTTCGAAACAAAAAGTTATATACTCCTACTATTTATCCCTAATATAATAATCCTAGTCCCATGTGATGGAAATTTTCTTATTTTCCTAAATCGGAAATATTAGCTGATGTATGACAATAACAGTATAAACCGAAACGTCGTCGAACTACCTGTCAGCAAATGAGTCCCACTTGCCAGGGACACCGTAATGATACAAAATACTCCTATGAAACTAGGAATCTTCAGGACCACCCGTTTGGATTTCGGAAGATACCGTGATGCTGCAGGCATCTAACTAACGGGATTAGGCGCTCAGCAAGAAAGCGCCTAGCCCCAGTGCACCGTGAGCCTAACGGGTTAACGGGCGCAATTAACGGGTACGGATCCATCCGGCAACGAGTAATGTAGTACCTGAAGGCGATGGCGATGTCGGATCCGAACATGGCGAGCGCCCGATCCATGATCTCCAGCGGCGACGCGCCCTGCAGCTCCTGGGCCAGGGCCTCGTAGTCCACGGCCGGAGCAGGGGCGTCGACGGCGGCGGCGGCGGCGTCCTCCGCCACGGGCGCGGCGGCCGGCGCCGCCGCCGCGGAGGCGGAGACGGGCTGCCTCGCCGGCTCCGCCGCGCGCAGCGGGCGCACCGCCCTCGCGCGCTGGGCCCTCGCCGCCGCCGGGGCCGCGGCCACCTGCTGCTTCACGGCTCCAATCCTCGCAGCTGCACAGCCAAAAAAAAAAAAGAAAACAGAGAGGAATTTTTATAAGCAAATAATTCTCGCCTCAAATGAGGATGAATCCCCAGAGAAAACAACGCATTTCGCTGGGAGAAATTTTTGAACGAGCAAATCAGCAGTTAATTCCCGATTTTTTGGACGTTATTGGAGCTCATCAGAGTAATCCTCAAGCTTGCAAACTTCAATTCCACAGTAAACACTCAAATTCGGCTAAATTTTTACGAACGGCGAGCTTGGATGCGCGAGGGAGCGGAGATCGAGAGCAAGAAATTCTCACCTTTGAGGTCGCGGAGGGCGACGGAGTGGGACGAGATGGAAGCGGTAGCGGAAGCCATCACCACCTCCGAATCCTTCCTCTTCCCTTCAAAATTCCGACAAAATTTGGAAGCAGGAAATGTTTTTTTTTTCTTGGTTTTCCCTCACTTCTGCGAGTTTTCTGTGGCGTACGGGGGCTGAAGAGGAGGGCGGGTTACATATAGCTCGCGCGGGAGGCTGGGTTCAATGCACCTAGACGGAATCGGGAGTGGCGGACGGGAGGGACACGTGTCACGGCTTCATTGGCTGGCCGCACGGGGAGGGGGCGATCGAAGCAGTGGCGTCACGCGGGGCCACAGGAAGGGCCGCCCAGCCAAGCCAGGCCAGCCCCGGTGGGGGCCACGTGGCAGCGGTGGAGCGCTGAGCTGGCCGGGTGTGTGGCTGCCTCGCTCCGGTTGCGACCAAGCCGGCCAGCCACCTCACATGCCAGATGCCACGCCTGGCATTGGTAATCTTTGGTTAAATGATAAAGGGAAATCATGTTCGTTCGTTTCTTATTAACAATACTACTGCCTCTCTCTCTGTACCAAATAATTTAATTTATGACATGATGTTTTAAGTTTAATTAAGTTTATAGACAAATATAGTAATATTTATAATACTAAATTAGTTTCATCAAATCAACAATTGAATATATTTTCATAGTAAATTCGTTTTGAGTTAAAAATGTTACTATTTTTTATTATAAATTTGATCAAATTTAAAGCAGTTAAAATTTGACCAGAGTCAAAACGTCTTATAAACTGAAATGAAGGGAGTAATAGTTAAAGCTCAATTAATTATGCGTGTAGCTTTATTATTTTTCATACTCTAAACTTCATTATCTAAGATATTTTTTGGGAGGGTATATGGAGATTGGAGAATAGGTTATTTTTGTTGGAGTGTTGGGCTGGCAGGCAGCCACGCAGGCGGAAGAGTAAAGCCACCTAATACATGCTAACGGCATGACTAGTTTAGAAATGATGTACAAAAACAAATATGCCAACGAAAGAAAGGATTTAAGACGCCAAGAAAATAAGAAATAATTATCATTTAAGTTAATGGAAAGATAGCGTGAGGTACTAGGAGAAGCAGCAAAAGTGTGATGGTAGGATGCCAAGTGTATGGCTCGTCTTTCGTACAATAAAAAGGTTTTATTGTGAGACACTTCTAATTCTGTTTAGAAATAAATATACTTAATCTCTACTATTATAAAAATTGAAAATGTTTTTTTAGTATTTTGGTACGTCATCCGTATATGAGTCGGTTTTTAAGTTCGTTCACTTTTGAAAATACATATTTGTATTTGAGTCGACTTTTAAGTTCGTTCGCTTTTAGAAATACATAACGAGTCATATAAAAAATCTTTTAAAAAAAACTCCCGTGCTAACTTGAGACGAACAAACTCCTAACCGTAACTCATGATTTTTTAAAAACATATAAATATTCAAGTGTATTCTCATAGTAAATTTTTACCTTAACCAAACCATATAACAATATAAGATTAAAATAGCCTTTATGCTCACAGTAAATTTTTACCTTAACTAAACCATATAACAATAATAAAATTAAAATAGCCTTCATCACGAGTATTTTTTTTCTAGTTATTACATAAATGCGAAGATATTGATCAATCTGGGTTGCATAAATAATTGCCTTTTAAGAAAGTTGACTGATTAGCATCATGGTGAAAATCATGGTAACATTTTATTATCCCACACAAAACTTTACCTGATTGGTGGACACCTAAAAAATATCATTTTTTACCGGGCATATTTAATATTTTAAAGACTAACAATCAGTTCATATACTAGTAAGGACGACGGTGTAATTAGGCATTAATCAACTTGCATACATATATCTCTACTCTACGCACCTAGCCATGGCTTTACTTATCTGTTTCTATTTTTATCTCAAAACGTCAAGGTCTTCTTTCTCATCACAATATTTCCTCTCTTTTTTATTTTTCAATTCGCATAGACGTCTCAGTGTCACCACACATACATACACTCTGACGACACTTGTGTTTGGTTGCCTGCATGGAACCTGGCTCGCACACGTGGATGCAGTGGGTCGCTGTTTGGTTGCCTGCACCTTACTCCCGGCCTGGTTAAGCGGATGCAAAAAAGCCCCCACAGCCAGCTGAGCAGGAACGCTCGATTTGAGCTTCGCTGCTCGGCCAGGCCCGCACGATGCAACGCGCTGCACCCGCGTGTGCAAGGGCAGGTGATGGGGTCACCACCCCGCCCCTTGCCCCCTCCTCATTTTCTCCCAGCGAACGATAGGGCGACGACAAGCTCTACGGAGGGAATGGCACCCGACGAATCTGACTTGCTGCTGCATCCTCCTCCTCTTCCCACCATCCCCCCCTCAATTTCTGGCCATCGATGTGCCCAGACATCCTCGCTAATGGCGTGAGCACTGCCAGATCCAACTAGTGATGAGGAGGCAAAAAGCTTGACGGCGATGAGCTCAGCGGAGGGCGCGGCGACGAGAACAGTGGATCCACCGTGCTGTCGCGTCCCTCCTCCTCTTCCCACTGTGCCCCCATCTTCAATCGCCGGCCACCGTCCTCTCCCTCTGTCAGCCAGATCTGATGGAGCGGAGGAGCGGCGAGCAGCGAGCAGCGGACAGAGAGAAGCATGAGAAGATGGGCGGAGGAGCGGTGGACGAAGAGAAGCGCCGGAAGACAGGCGGAGGAGCGGCGAACGGCGGGCAGATGGGTGCACATGCGGCTGTGGGCAGAGAGGAGTTGATGGTGACGAAGGCAGCACCGATCCCCTTCCTCTATTTCTTTCGTTTCTTTTTTTTTCCCCCTCGTTTTGCGTTTTCTCTTTCTTTCTTTCGTTTTTCACTAGCAACAGAGAAGTCTATATGTAGAATTACTAGCAGTAGATTAGTTTCACCGGTTCATCCACCTTAAGAATTTTTTTAATTATTTTTTTATATATTGTAGAGGTAACCTCACCTAACTATATGTATACGAAGAGATAACCATATTCACATCCATGCAACCAACCAAACAAAATTCCTTCTAAACAGTATCCCTCATACAGGTAACCAAACAAAATCTCATGCTAGCCTGGCTAGACCAATGCAACCAACCAAACAGCTACATATGTATTCTCCTGGTCAGGTCAAACTCAGCCTGGATGAGAGAGATGAGCCAGGCTAGGGTGATACGGGTAACCAAACACACCCTAGGAGATCACTCCATTGTGTTTACATACAAGCTGACGACACTGAAGTCACTAATCATGTTAATTACGAATCGAGTCGCACCGGAACATTATTAATTGCATCCATCACTGTCACGGCATGCGTTAATTAAACTTTAGCAAAGATGCGAAGATTCGTTGCAGCTGGGAGAAGCCGAGGTGGATGGAGCCGTCGCAAACTCGCACATCATATATCATTGCGAGACTTTTGGACCTTTTTGGATCGTCAAAATTTAGCAGCCATGAAAAAAAAAAAAGAATCCAAAGGATAGATTTCTTTTGCCTGTGGATGCAGTATGACGCCTCCTTCCGATCTATCGCTGACAGGTGGGCCCCAAAAGTGACGATTTGCCAATTGGTAGGGACGGCTCTGGGTGGGATGCGAGTGATTGTCTTTGCTTGCGTTGGATGGCTCTTGATTGGTCTCCGGGGGCGTAGGTCTCTTTGGGGTCAAATATGGCCGGTACAACTTTAGTAGTACTCCACTAGTTGTAACTTGTGGAGATCCACAAGTAATTATAATTTCTTTTCCTTTCTGGGTTTTCTTTAAGTTGTTATCCCTCTCACCAGTTAACACCACTTACAAGAAAAAAACACTTTTGTGATGCATAAAGATGCAGACGAAAGAAAAAGACAAATTAAGGGATCGTAGAGTTAATAAAAGTGTGGCATTGCTCAGCGTTCATGGTCGTTTTCTTATACGGATATTGAGATGGCAACTTGAGTGCCTAGTTGCAATATAAGAATCTGTTTAGGTTGATGTAATTTTGAACCATACTATTTTTTTAAATTAATAAACATGTGGATTCATCATTCATTTAGTTTGTTCGTAAATATAGGCATTGCTTAAAGAATTTTGGTAACAATATATTTACTATAATTTACCAAAATATAACAATGTTGTCAACTTACCAAAATTTTAGTATTACTAAATTCTAAGGGCCCCTTTGAATCACAGGAATGAAGAAACGGAGGAATAGGAAAAACATAGGATTCTGACAGGAATGTAAGGCCCCCTTTGACTCAAAGGAAATTCATAGGAATTTTAGAGGATTCTATTCCTATAGGAATTTTTCATACAAAGCCTTTTGTTTCAAAGGAATGAACCCTATGGAATCCTATGAAATTCCTATGGAATGCCTCTTCCCATACAAGTTTTGGAGGAATTTTAACTAGAGGTAGAACCTCATGGAAGAAATCCTTTGAGTTTTTATCTCTCCTCAAATTCTTGTGTTTTTCCTGTGGTCCAATCAAACGGTCATTCCTATGTTTTTCCTATGTTTTGCAATCCTCTGTTTTACACTTTCATTCCTGTCAGAATCCTAAGTTTTTCCTATTCATCCGTTTTTTTCATTCCTGTGATTCAAAGGGGTCCTAAGTGTAAAACAGAGAATTGCAAAACATAGGAATGACCATTTGATTGGACCACAGGAAAAACACAGGAATTCGAGGAGAGATAAAGACTCAGGCCCTCTTTGATTCAAAGGAAATTCATGGGAATTTTAGAGTATTTCATTCATATAGGAATTTTTCCTACAAAGCCTTTTGAATCAAAGGAATGAACCCTATAGAATCCTATGAAATTCCTATGGAATGCCTCTTCCTATACAAGTTTTGGAGGAATTTTAACAAGAGGTAAAACCTCATGAAAAAAAAATCTTTTGAGTCTTTATCTCTCCTCAAATTCCTGTGTTTTTCCTATGGTCCAATCAAACGGTCATTCCTATGTTTTTCATGTATTTTGCAATCATCTGTTTCACACTTACATTCCTGTCAGAATCCTATGTTTTTCCTATTCCTCCGTTTTTCCATTCATGTGATTCAAAGTGGCCTTCAAAGGATTTCTTCCATGAGGTTCTAGCTCTTGTTAAAATTCCTCCAAAACTTGTATGGGAAGAGGCATTTCATAGGAATTTCATAAGATTCAATAGAGTTCATTCCTTTGATTCAAAGGGCTTTGTAGGAAAAATTCCTATAGGAATAAAATCCTCTAAAAATTTCTATGCATTTCCTTTGAATCAAAGGGGGCCTAAAAAGGTTTATTTTAAAAGTAATCTGAATAGATCCTAAATCTTGTGTGGCTGATAGCTTAAACTCTATTTTTCATTTTTAAAAAATATTTCGCAGTATTTTTAACATGAGAAATCATCTAAATTTGACAACTCGATTGTCTCAGCGAGACCTCTGAGAGTTCAAAGCCGTGGGTGATATTTCGAAGTTTTTTTAGTTGACCTCTTAATTGTTCGCAAGTTTACATCACACGTTTATACATAAAATTAATAGGAAAAAAAGGACTAGAAAGATATGAACAACAAGCCCATGATACGATGATCCGTTCTTCAGATGGAGAAACAAAAATATGCCATTTCCGAGGTACATCTTTGTGTGTCGATATCTCAGGCAAACTAGCCGTGTGTTTTGGGTGGTGGACAGCTTGGGTTCATGTGTACCATTTGTGCAGAACAATTTCAGCAAGGAGTGAGGTCCAAGGGGAGTGTGGACAACACAACACGCACCACATGGGGCAGATTCTCCAAATCCTTTTCACCACATGGGACAGATTCTCCAAATCCTTTTCACTGCTGCTGCTGTATGGACCTCGAGGACACATAAGATATTGTGGTCTGTCCTTTTTTTGCGAAAACTCGTAGGCGACATTTCATTTTTCCTACCGAGGCCTTATTTAGATTTTAAAAAATATTGGTCAAAAACATCATATCAAATATTTGGACACATGCATGGGACTCTAAATGTGGGAAAAAAAACCAATTGTACAGTTTGCATGTAAATTGCGAGACGAATCTTTTGAGCCTAATTACGCCATGATTTGACAATGTGATGCTACAATAAACATTTGCCAATAACGGATTAATTAGGCTTAATAAATTCGTCTCACAATTTACAGTTGGAATCTGTAATTTGTTTTTTTATTAGTCTACGTTTTACATTTAATACTTCAAATGTATATCCGTATACTTAAAAAACTTTACATCCAAAGAACTAGACACACCCTGACTTGCCTAGCTATTATTGATGGTATGGAAAAAAAAGCACTTACATCTTTGTCTGCGAAAATAAAGAATATCAATGTATTTCAAGGGTATATTCTGTACAATAGTACTGTACTAGTGTACTTTCCTTTCTACAAGCTAGTATGGAATAAATCTGAGTTCGACAGCGCCCGTTGGGAGCGGGATGGTGAGGTTGGTAACCCATTTGGACTACTGGTGAGGTTGGTAATCCGTTCGGATTGCTCACGTGCTTTTGATATACTGTAGATGTTGGACGGAAGTAAAACTACGCACGACGCCGTTTGGGAGGCCCACGATTTCTATAAACAGTACATGAACAGTGCGCACTTGCTACCAACCACAACCACAGGCTCCCAACCGACGCTGTCAAACTCAGTCTAAACCTAGTTTGATGCCTTTAGACGCTATCCCTAAGTAAAAGTTATGTGTGTTCTCTACTAGACCGGCCTCCTCCCTCCCTCACCCTCCTGTTCACTAGTTCTCTTTCCTATGCTTGAGCGATGGTGAGATACCTTAGCACCATCTGTCTTTTTCACCTTCAGTGGCTTGCGCCGCCAAGACATCACTAGTCGTTTCTCCTATATATACATTATACATTTGATTCGTCAGCGGCATCGACCTTGCTGCTCGCCTTGTTCGCCACACATTGTTGGTTTGGCCTCCGTTCATAGCCATCGCTCTAACACCGAAACCATCCCCCCTTCCCTCCCCCTCCCATCTCAACCCTCACCTTGAAACCTAAATTCTAAACCTAGAGAAAGGCTCTATTGCCATCGCCGGAGCATGAATCTTAATGTGGACAAGACAGCAAGTAAGTTCAGCTGAAATTTTAAGAATTTCAGGTAACTGAAATCTTAGCCATTCCAAAAATAAACAAATACTCCTAAATAAAAAGCGAAGCTGACGTGCAGGTGCAGCTACCACGTGGGCTGGTAGCCTGCCAGTGTTAGTACATGGGCCAAGGACACCAAAACAGCCGGAAAGCCTCGCAGCCCAATACCGTATATTCTCCCATCACATGTGCGGGGCTTATCCCTTCCACCGCCGCTCTCCTCTTCGTCTCGCTTAAACCCAAGCTCTGGCTCTCTCGGTAGGTTGCCCTCGACCTCCCACCCCTTCCATGGCCGCGCCGGGCGCGTGCCTGGCGTCGCGCTCGCCACCCGCCTTCCTCGCCGGCGGGTTCCTCGCTGCCCGCCCTGCCGCCGTCTCTCCCATCCCCTCCCGCTCCGGTACGGATGGATGGATGGGCATACTAGGGTGTGCCCGCCCAACCTCTTCCCCTTCTTCGTTCTCCTCCCTGTATGCTATTTGGATAATCCCACATGTTCACACCTGCCAATTTCTAGTTAATCTGGTTGCGATGTGCTCGTTTGTACCATTGCATGCCGTCTGGGTGGAGGTCTGCGCATTTTTTTTTTTATAATGTGTACCTAGACCATTTAGGTTGCATTCGTTCTTTTAGTTATTTGTTTGTTTTCCTACTGCACTTGCAATTCTTCCAATAGGAAAGCTTTGCACTCTCTTATTATGGTTAATTGGTTATGTATGCGCGTACAAGGTTGCGAAGTTCACTAGTCATCTTGTCAAAGAGGATAACGTTTATGTACCTTTCGTCAAGACCAATGGGTTCAACTGAGCACACCTGACCTGATTCTTCTTGGTTGTCTTGCTGTAGGGAAATCAATCGCACCGAGCCGACGCTTTATCGTGTCTAATAAACTTGCTTGGGTTGAAGATGAGCTAGTGGAGATAACAGAGTACAGTTCTTGTTACTATCACTTTGTTTTTTAGCTCGTTGCTTCCTTTTTATTGCTACATTGCTTGCTATGGGAACTAGGCTCTAGATTTCTAATATGTTTTCGACAGTTTTGACTGAAATGGTATTAATAATTCTGCAAACACCATTACACATTTGAAGGTCACAAGAGCCAAGCTCCGCAAGTTCAAAGAAAAGGCCACCTTTGAGGCGTGGGAAAATCTCTCCACAACTTCCGGTGCCAGAACACATTCCGAGACCATCTTATGTAGGTTCGAATAGACCGCAAGAACTATCTAGTGTGCGCCAAATACACAGTGCTGAAGGTATCGCTGGAATGAGAGCTGCTTGCAAACTTGCTGCCCGTGCTCTGGACTTTGCTGGAACATTGATTAAGGTAAATACTATTGTTTGGTAGATTACTGAATTTCTCTCTTTTTCTATATTATTTTGCATATTATGTAGTTCATAATATGACTATTGTTTCCATGTTGCCTCAGCCATCAGTTACTACAAATGAAATTGACAGGGAAGTGCATAACATGATAATTGAGGCCGGTGCTTATCCTTCTCAACTTGGCTACGGTGGATTTCCTAAAAGTATCTGCACGTCACTAAATGAGTGTGTCTGTCACGGAGTACCTGACTCAACACAACTGCAGGTTCTATAAAGTGAAAGTTGCCTCTTTCTATCTGTATGTACCTATGCAATGTGGGCTGATAAGTCCTTCTATTGCAGACCGGAGACATCATGAATGTTGATGTAAATGTGTTCCTGAACGTGAGTTCTCCCTTTCGATGTTTTGTTTATGTTTAGTTGGTAACTTTGTATATTTTGCTCAGAGTTGGATTATTATATGCCATTTTCTAGTTTGTAATAAGATCTGCATCTTTCTCTTCAGGGATACCATGGGGGTGCTTCTAGAACATTTGTATGTGGAGAAGTGGATGACTCTATCAGGCATTTTCTGAAGGTAAGCTATTATTGATGTGGCAGATGGTTCATTCAGTATGCTCTGTAGTGATTTGCACTAACACAAATTTTAGGATCATTATGCATTTATGGTTTGTGCATCATGATGTGTCTGATTTCCTCTGTAATGTTTGTTGACCTCATAAATTTATTAATTTCGATGCAGAATGTTCTGTGAGGAGTTTTGCATTTGGGTCATATCACACTAATCTCTTTTTATTATTGATTAACAATTATTTCTTACATCAGAACATTAATGAATGATCTTTATTGGAATAGGCAGCTGAAGAATGCTTGGAGAAGGGTATTACAGTCTGCAGGGATGGTGTCAACTACAAAAAGATTGGCAAGAAAATAAGGTACTTGCACGCGTGTGTGTGTGTGTGTGTGTGTGTGTGTGTTTTTTTTGGGGGGGAGGGGGGGGGGGGGTGGGGTTTACCATGGTACAAAAGTTGTTAGGTAATTCTTTGTGAAAGTTTTGATAACTGATGCATTTACTTGCTAGTCCAGATACAACGGGGAAAATTGTTAGGATCACATGAAATGTAGTTTGATTGTCATGTTATGTTTTCTAGAAACCTTACATGTTAAATTTCTCAATTTGATAACAATAGAAAATTTCCATTCTTGTATATTTGTCTTTCAAATGGTCAAATGGTGACAATATCTTGGAAGTTGCTTACATTTGTAGGCTTCATTTGGAACCCATAAATCTCAAAAATTCAGCAAGAGTGGATGTTTCCCACAAAATTGGTGGAACTTATGCATTCCTAACATGCAAATATTTTTTTCCTGTTGTAAGACATAGGGCAAACATATAGATCGAAAAACAACAAGCAACTAAACCTGAACTAGTACTAATACTCTTTGACGGAAAAACTATTCAGCTTTTCTATTATTCCCTTCTCCTGAGCTTTTCTAAAGAATGCTTATGATGGTGCATATCTTTGATTTTTCTTATAATTATTTCAGCAAGCTTGCTTATTTTTACGGCTATTATGTGGTGGATCGTTTTGTTGGACATGGGATTGGACCTATTTGGCATTCTGAGCCACTAATCCTACATCATGGTGAGTACGTTGATATTTCCCTGCTTTTGTGACCCAACTTATTATTTGAACAAAACTTTTGGGTAACAGTTTAGGAATTTACCTTACAATATTACTAAGTACATAGATTTCTGTTCTGGTATCCTAACAAGTTCTTTTTTCTGCTATGCTTTTGGTTAGGTGTGTAAGAACTAATTGCTTACAAACATAACTTTAGCCTATACATGATCACCGAACTCTGCTAATGATTTCTTCTATTATGGTTTACATTTTCCCCATAAATTACCGTTTTGAAGCACTAGAAAACCAACAAGATGTTGTAGCTCGCTTGACTTTATTTAAACTGAAAAATATGTAAAATTAAGAAAGAAGTTGTGTTCTAGCTAAGTCTGCCATTCCAAAGTGGTTGTATTGTAAGTTATAGCCAGGAGGACAGGGACAGTCTGTTTAGTTTCCATAGGACTGGACTGTTTACTTGTTATTAGGTATGTTTGCTTATGATTGATACTGCTTTTGGTTTAACAGTTCGTATTTATCTTAAGATGAATAATGTTGAAGTATTATTTTAATTATACCCCAGCAATTATGCTAAACTAATGCATGATGATAGAATCACACATTACATTAGACTAATGAACTATCACTTTTGTAGCCAATGACAACTCTGGGCGAATGGTTGAAGGTCAGACATTTACAATTGGTAAGTGTTTTCAACTATGTTTTGCTATATGTTTGGGTTTCCATCTTTAGGTATTTGTCATTGATGTACTTATGCTTGCACTCCTAGAAAGCCCTTGTTTTTTTTGGTAGCAAGGTATTATATATATATAATTTGCAAATTCTTGATACTGTATCTTAAATTGGAAGCCATGGATCCCAACACTTCTCTTGTAAAAACCCTGAAATTAAAATCAAGTATCTTGGTATGTGTTTTTTTTTGGCAGAACCTATTCTTACAATGGAAAAGGCTGAGACAGTTACATGGGAAGATGGATGGACTACTGTCACTGCCGATGGCAGCTGGGCTGCGCAGTTTAAGCATACTGTACTAGTCACTCGGACAGGGGCTGAAATACTGACAAAACTTTGACATCTTCTTTATTATGATAAGAAGTTGTTGGGCCATTTACCTTGAGCATGTTTATGTTCATATAACAGCCCCAGCCCCCCGCTAGCAACCGTATCCTACCGAAATGTCTCTTTGGTACTGACATTGCCACACATGAATTCTGCCCTAAAACGTTGGTGTTTTATGTGTACAATGCTCATCTGATACTTTTGATCCACTGCAGGTCCACATGTGGCAGGATTACAGATCACAGGCTGAAGAGCTGATCGATGAGATCTGTGATGAAAGTTCTGTACCAGGCGAGTGGCTTGTGCGAAGGGTTTGCGGATCCTTAGAATTTTGTGTGTGGCATACTGGCATATGATCAGTTACTGACGTATTGCTAGGCATGTAATGTGTAAATAGTCCTTAATTTGTTTTGTTTCCTCCTTAATACAACGCCGAATGCTGCAGTCGCTTGCATTGCTGTTGGTTTGCTTGACCTGCTGCAGCCTGCAGACAAATTGCCAATGCCAAGCAGAATCCCCATCACGAATTCACGATGGGCCAGCAAGTGGAATAGTAGGAATAAATTCGCTGGAGGTCTCTCAACTTAACGACGAGATTTTCTGAGATCCTTTAACCACAAAATCAGAAATGTCAAATGTGTACATCTAAACTCAATCCGTGCCCTCAAGATCCTATGGTAGTATATATGGGTGGTTTGCTGACGTGACATCTAGTTAGTAAAAAAATTAAAAAAAGTACATGGGGCTCACATGTCAGTTGCATATCTTTTTTTTTCTCTTTTCGCTCTTCTCTCCTCTTCTTCACTAAGGGAGGCCGATGGCGGGCGGAGCGGTGATGGGCGAGCGTGGATGCGGGCAGCGGGTGGAGAGTCGGCGGGCCTAGGAGGCTGGCGGCAAGCGAGCGTGGCAGCGGTCGACGGGTGGTGGGCTGCGGGAGGAGCGGGCGAGCGCGGCGGCGGTAGCGGGGCGCATGAGGCGGAGGCGGAGTACAGCGCGACCGACGAGGTCGAGGCGGGGCGTGGGTAGGTTGAGACCGAGGACGGCGCGGCTCGCGACATCGAAAACAAGAGTGAGAAGAAGGGAGGCGTGGGAATGGGCGAGCACGGCGGAGCTGAGGACGAGGACTGGGCGGCCGGCGAGGTCGAGACGGACGATGACTGGTTCGCACCGCCGGCCGCCACCTTCGCCTCGTCTCCTCTCTCTCACCATCTGTGCTGCTTGGGACAAGATGAGTCGAGGCGGCCGGCCGCCACCCTTCCCCTCTCCAGAAGCATCTCCGGCGAGGAGTACGAGGACCTGATGCCAGTGATGACCGGGTGGCTGGGCGACCTGGGAAGCGGCACCATCACCGTGGAGAGCCCTGCGGTCGCCGGTCCCGTCCTTCTGGGTTGCCGCCACCACCGAGCACGACCATCCCAGTCGCAGGTACGCGCTCGCTGTAGCTTGATCGCAGGGAGCCCTGCCTCGCCACGACCTCGTCAAGCTCGTCGATGCATACCCCTCGGAGAGCCCTGCATCGCCCTCGGATGGGCTCCCTGGCCGCCTCCCCCTCCCTCCCAAACTCGCTAGCCTCCTCTCCCTCCTTTTCCTGCCTTCGCCTCCCGCGAAAGCCGATGCTCCATTGCGGGTTGCCGATGGTCGCGGTGCTCTGCACCGAGGGAGCGGCGGAGGTCTGTGCTGACGCCGGTTTGGGAAGAAAATAGGAGATGGTAGCTGACATGTGGGCCGCGGGGTCGTTCCTCAGTTCCGCCGCCAGCGTCCTCTTCCGTGCAGGCGGCTGGAAAGCCTGGAATGCCGTCATCACTTCCCCAAGCTTATTTGGCGTCAGCTTTCTTTCCGGGGGCGACGCATATGCTATCTGATTGCTATGGCGGTGCCAGGCAGAGGACAACGACGCCGTCAGTGGTTTTCCAAGCGTGAGCGCCGTCTCAATTCCGGCCGCCGCCTCGATTAAGCCTGAATCGGCCTGTCGCCCCAACAGCTGCTGCAGCTGTGAGATGCTGCTGAAATTTTGCAGCTGTGTGATGTTTGCTGTTTGCCGCAGCTGTCGCGGGGAGGGCGATTGGCGGCCGGGAGAGGGGCGAGAGGAAGCGGCGCTGCTTGGGTACCGCCAGGGGGAATCGCGATCACGCGTGCCGAATAAACGAAAAACCAAAAAAAAAGGGCAGAATAAACGAAAAAAAAATCTGTTGGTAGATTAACAGATTGGCCTAATTTTAATTTTTGGGAATTAAATTTACATATTATGTTAGAGAGATTCATATTTCTACTTCCTATTTTCAGTTTAAGAAACCGAAAACAACTTTTAGGAAGGAGATTATGGGAGAACTGTTGGTGATGAGCTGGGATTGCCGATGCGGATGCTTCCGTCGACCGCCGGCGGTGGCGGCGGAGGTTGTTCCGCCTTGCCGCTGCTCCTCGATCGTCGGCCGCGCCGGTGCTTCTTTCCTTTTTCGCCGGGAGTCCGCGTCGGAGCCATGAGCAGTCCAGAAATTCAGAAGTTGGCAGACGAAGTGTGCAGTGCAGCAGCACAGTCAGTGCCTAGCGTCTGCTACCGCTCTGCATCATTTGTGGATCTTCGTCACATATGGTATGGGTATGAATTGGAGTATTGGACTATTGGAGAACGGAGACGAGCCATTGCAAGTTTGCAACGCAGCGCATGAATCCGCTGTTGGGTAGTAGTAGTACATGATTTTACATGCTGTGAAATTGGGCTTATGGCAACCTGAGGTTCTGTATATGCAATTGCAGGTTTCAGTTTCAGTGCGACATTTGTTTGGCGCAACGGCAGAGGGGACTGCAACATACTCGTATCAGTGATGACAGCACAACAGCTTCAGTAAATCTAACGTCTTCTCTATGGGAACTACTACATATTATGTTATTTATTGTTGGAAACATAACATGAAGCATCTGAATTCGAGGTTGTGCTTGCCAAATTTAATGTGTTTTTGTACTTTGTGTTGGACCCTCGGTGTTCCAAGTTCCAACTTGCAAGTTCCAGGCATACAAATTTTGTACTGTTGCTTTTCTTGCACTACATGTCGGTTATTGCCACCCGAATTTGCTGAATCGATGGGAGTAACATTTACATTGTCCGGTGTTATCTAAGTTTGTGTTTAGTTTCTGAAAAAAATTGGAAGTTTGAAGAAAGTTGGGAGTTTGAAAAAAAAGTTGGTAAGTTTATGTGTGTAGGAAATTTTTTGATGTGATATGATGTGATGGAAAGTTGGAAATAGGGGAGAAACTAAACACGGCCTAAGAAGAACATAGGCTAGTGTTAAGGGCTCTTTTGTAACTCATGAACAAGAAAATTATAGAAGTGAAGTGTACTAGCATCTCAAATCTATGGGTTAAAAAAAACATTGGAAAACTGAAGGAATCAGAAAAGAGAGTTTTTTTTCCCAAGAGGTTGAAGCTCATGTTAGAATTTCTCTAAAATTACTATGTTTTGAGCCAATCCAAAGGAATGTTTCATAGGAATTTTTAATAGCTATTTCTTTGATCCAAATGGCCACAGGAAAATTTTCTGTAAGATTGAATTCCTGTAAAATTACTTTTTTTAAAAAAAAAAATCCTTTGTTCCAAAGGAGCACTGAAACTTGAATGATTTTAAAAGTACAAGAGATGAACAATATTAGATTTTAAAACTGTAGCTGTTTATTAAGACTTATTTTTGTACAAAAGTTCATGCTGCAAAAATAGATTTCCTTTTCTTGACCCACCCTCACAGGCTCAGCTCCTAGCCTCCTACTGCCTTGTCCCTTCCCAGCTGGGAGGTAGGAACATAGCTAAGAGCAGGTACAATAGCAGGCTATAAGACAGCTGCAAACATATTTTAAGAAGATAAATGAGAAGAGAGAAGGGTAGCGGGCTATAGATTTGTAGCCACATGTAGCACGGACTCCAAGACGCAATGTATGTATGACAGGTGGGACCAGGTATTAATAATGTAGTATGTAATTATTGGATGAATGAGCTATTAGATTGGCTATAGATGAATTAGAGCTAGTAGTTGACTATACTATTAAACTTGCTCTAAGCAATGTTACACACTACTTGCCAAATCACCCACACATGAGAACAGATCATCAATAAGCAAACAGCCCATTCTAGATTCCTTCCATCAGCAGCAAGTCCAGTCACCCCCACCATCATTCACCAAACTCCAAAATCCCCAAATCCCAACCCTTCCTTCCCTGAGATATTGAACTATATGCCACTTTTAGATGTGATAATTAACTATTTGCCACTGGACCCACATGTACACATGTAGACCCACATGTCATTAAGATAGGTGTTGTAAATAGTTAATTGCTAAATCTAAAAGTGACAAATAGTTAAATGCCCCTTCCTCCCCACCCCCCCCCCCCCCCCCCCCCCCCCCCCCAAAACACCAAGACACCACCAACTTTCAGTCCCAGCTTCCCTCAGCCATCACACAATCTGACGAGGAAATTGCCAGGGAAAGCTTACCAGGAAGCTCATCAAAAGCAGCAATCTATCCTGTCCCAAAGCTAGCAGCTGCCCCAGAAAATTTACCAGGAGATTGCAGGAGACTAGAGAGCGCCACTCCCAATGGGGAGTAGGAGCAGAGGAGGGAGACACCTCCTCCTCCTCCTGCTTCACCTCCTCTCCCTCCATTCCTCTCTGCTACCATGTAAGCTACTGTACTACTCTTGTGTTCACTGCACATGCTTCGTTTGTTGATGCGCCACCATGTTCTTGGTAGCGACCGATTCCATGGCTTCTGGTTGATTTTTGGGTTGTTTAATTTGTTGTGCCATTTTAGGTTGCTCCGAGTGGTTGAGAACTTGAGATGTTTTTGGGAATTTTTTTTTGCTCTGTTTTTGGGTGTGCTCTGTTTTGTGGATGCTGATGGGGTGTTTGTTGTTTTGCGGATGCAGGGGCGGCGGTGTCGGCGGCGGGAGGGGGTGGTTCCGGGGACCCGTACGTCGGCGTGACGATCGGGACGGCGGTGACGAACCTGCTGTCGCCGTCGGACCTCGCCGAGTTCCTCCGCGCGCAGCGCATCACCCACGTGCGCCTCTACGACGCCGACCCGCGCATGCTGTCGGCGCTAGCGTCGTCGGGCGCCCGCGCCATCGTCGGCGTCCCCAACGACGAGCTCCTCGCGCTGGGCTCCTCCCCGGCCACCGCCTCCGCCTGGGTCGCCCGCCGCGTGCTCCCCTACGCCGGCGCCAACTCCAGCACCCCGGGGCTCATCGCCGCCATCGCCGTCGGCGACGAGGTCCCCACCGCGCTCCCCTCCGCGCTCCCCGTGCTCCTCCCGGCCATCCAGTCCCTCGCCGCCGCGCTCGCCGCCGCCAACCTCTCCTCCATCCCGGTCTCCACACCGCTCCCCTTCTCCGTCGTCCTCGACCCGTTCCCACCCTCCCAGGCCTTCTTCAACCAGTCGCTGGCCAAGTCGTTCATCCTCCCGCTCCTCTCCCACCTCGCCAACACCTCGGCGCCGCTCATGCTCAACCTCTACCCGTACTACTCCATGATGCAGAGCAACGGCGTGATCCCGCTCGACAACGCGCTGTTCAAGCCGCTCCCGCCGTCGCTGGAGATGGTCGACCCCAACACGCTGCTCCACTACACCAACGTGTTCGACGCGATGCTCGACGCGGTGCACGTCGCCGTGAAGAACCTCAACGCGACCGGCGGCGGCGGGCCGGTGCCGGTGCTGGTCACGGAGACCGGGTGGCCGTCGTACGGGGACCGCAGGGCGGAGCCGTACGCCACGCGGGACAACGCCGACGCCTACAACTCCAACCTCATCAAGCACGTCAACGACAAGCCCGGCACGCCGATGCGCCCCGGCGCGCAGGCCAGCGTCTACATCTACGAGCTCTTCAACGAGGACCTCCGCCCGGGCCCGGTCTCGGAGGCGAACTGGGGACTCTTCCACGGCAACGGCACGCCGGTGTACCTGCTCCACGTGTCCGGCGCCGGCGGCTTCCTGGCCAACGACACGACGGACCGGACGTTCTGCATCGCGTCCGACGACGCCGACGAGAAGGCGGTGCAGGCGGCCATGGACTGGGCGTGCGGCCCCGGGCGCACCGACTGCACGGCGATCCAGCCAGGGCAAGGCTGCTACGAGCCCAACGATGTGCGGAGCCACGCCTCCTTCGCATTCGACAGCTACTACCAGTCGCAGGGCAAGGCCGCTGGCTCCTGCTACTTCCAGGGCGTCGGCATGGTCACCACCACCGATCCCAGTGAGTATACCCCTCCTCAACACTGCCATTTCTTCCTCATTGCTTATGCATTTAGGTTCTTTCTTCTTTTCATGTTTTCAGTTTTAACAGTTTTTGATCTGTTCATTCATGTTTGCTTGGAATTGGAAGGATTTAGTAGAAGTGCTTGCGGTTGGGTGATAATTCTGTGACATTGAGTGAGGATTGTGGTTAAGAAATGCACTTGTTAATCAGCTGACGAGTGACAGTTCGAGTAGCTTTAGGATTGACTGGGTCTGGGATTTGCTCATTTGCACAGTAGTTTCTCGTGATCCACTTTAGGTCTATAAAGAATTGCAACTGGCCAGGCCACACTGGAAACGTTTCTCTGAAGATCTGGGGTTTCGATTCAAGTAGGAGAGACGCCATTGTCACGCCCGAAAAGTAGACGGCATTCATTCATGGAAGTCCATTCAGGAAAGTTGTGCGGTTTGTCTTTTAATTGGACAACACAAGCGCACAGGTATTTATTCGGTTGATTGTTAGGAGAAAGGTTGCTTTTCCTTCTAGGTAAGGGTAGGAGAAGTGCAGCAAGCAACCATGTGTGGTTTTATGATTTATCTAGGAGGAAAAGAAATGCTAGATTCATCTAAGATTGGTTCAGAAAAAAAAATAGTTCACTCGTTTGGAATGATTCATCTAAGATTGGTTCAGAAAAAAAAATAGTTCACTCGTTTGGAATCATGTTCTACTTTGCCAGTGTAAGAGGATTCTAGCAAACTCATGATGTCCATTCTTGTTTTGAAAACTGAAATATTGCAGTGTGCATACCGAGTTGCTTGTGGCCGACAAATGGATCCCCAGAACTCAGCAGTGGGGCCTACATGTTAGTGACCCAGTGATGATATTCTTTGTGCCCATAGCAGATCTCTTTTTAATACGACAATGAGTCCATGACCACATAGAATAGGATGAGAAAGGTAGCATAGAGCGGACACAAGCTGAGCTGGATCTGGTTGTAGATTTGTTTGGTACTCTGTAAGTCGGATGGGAGTGCTCAGAGTGTGGAGTAGAGTGTGATGGTTTGATTGGTAACACAAGCCCACAATGCCATTTCATAAAAGAGAAAAGGCACCACAAGATTGCAAAAAAGAATTCTCTTTTCGCATGTGAGTAGGAGCAAACATATGTCCAAGTCACATGCGAAGGGCACAATACACCACCTCACCTGCTCTCTCCATCCCTTTCACCAACTTATCCTTGTATGTACTTTCTTATGCCATTTTGAATGAGTGGTGGATCCAGAATAACATCACAATATATCTGATCCTTAAATTATCAAGCAATTTTGTAATTTACATGGCCTAAAACAATAAAGAAGTCATCCGACCGGGCTGATACATGGAAAGAATTCTGGATTGTATTAGTACGACAGTTTTCGGTCATCTTTCTGAACTGTGCCATTTTGTGTAATGTTTCAGAACCAAATTACCATTTATGACAAAGCTAAATCATGGCCAATGGAGATGTATAAGTAAAAGATCTTATACTCATTTAGTTTTCATAGTGGTCTGTCGCATGCTTCAAAAGCTAAAGTTGAGATCTGTAATCTTTTTGTTGCCCATGATTGCCTATAGTTGCTCTGGCATTGTTTGCTCAATTGCACTGCATTTTCATGTGCAACCTTGTTTGCATTTTGATTGTGGGGTTTGGGCACTGTTGGGTAGCGTGCAGGAATCTTGGGATGTTGCCTTTTTTGTGGTATTAGTGAATCTCATCGAGGTCTTGTTGTCATGAAATTTATCATCATTATGATGTGCAAGTACCAAAAGTAGGCTTTATGGAGTTATCACTGTGTACCTGTGTTTTGTGTGGAAGTCCTGCCCCATCTCCAATATCTCAACTGTGTTTTCGATAAATTGTTAATCTCAATGTACCATACCAATCATGGTTCGACAGTATTAACGGGGGAATGCATGCAGATAGTTACAGTACCGCGTATATATAGCCACTGAAGTCATAATCTGAATGGTAATGGATCTGTACTCCTGTAGAGTGCTCAGTATAGAACATGCGGTGAGCCAATGAGGCATTAGTGCCAAATGGTGAGGGAATGTCCTTACCATCGTGCCATGTCATGAGAATTGCGTTGAGCTAACAGGGAGAACTGAAGTACTGAACTGTTGTTGTGGCCAACTACTAGCAAGTTTAGCAACTGCTTTGGACAGTGGCCTTGCCTGTACTAGAGAAAATGAAAGGGGGCAAGTGAAAAGCTAAAGTGCATGCTGGAATCTTCTGGATCTGGATGTCATCTGGACCTTTCGAAAATTCGTATGTGGATCCAGAGTCAAGACAAAGTATAATGAAAACAAGTGGCCAACTGGTGAGTATGCTGGGGAGCACGTATTGTTGTCTGGTATGGGAATACCACTATTACTACATGGACACATGAGTACAGTACAACAAAATTAACTAAATTAACCAAACTTGCCTGATGTTGAGGCAATCAAGAAAGCGGCATAAGTGAATATATAACCCACGGAAAAGTGAGCTAATCCCACCAATCTTGCTTGCACAATGGAAAACACACATCTGTATGGTTTTATCCAAATTTTTCTTGACGTATTTTTTTGTCATATAAAACCATTTTGCGAACATGGCTAACACGTATGAAGTCTTGGCTGTGAGAGTCTAGTGATTCTGTGTATATTTGCTTACCTGTTTAAGGAATTGACTGGTACAAGAAGTACTGAATGGAAGCTCTGAATTTAGTTGACTGACATACTATAAGTTAGGATACCTTTTAGGCTGATATTCAATAGGATGTCTCAGACTACCGCAGGTAATGATAATTTTGTCGTCCGTAGTACTGTGTATTGTGCTCTGTTTTGCAGACTAATGATGTATACTAGAAAAACTAGACATTGTTCATTCATATGGAGCTAAGAATTCAACTTATTAGTATTAGAACTTCTCTTTGCTGTCCTATTGTATCAGACCTATTGGCAAAGTTCTAGATCTACTGCAAGCCAACAGCATGGCTGTTCTGTGATGAGAGGTCAATGTTTCCCATGGCATGTGCTAGCATAGTTTCATGGGCTTAACATCGCTGCAAATTGATCTGGGCATTTTCTGCTTTACTGGTCCTCAAGGATCCTTTGAGTGGGTAATTTTGTACCTAGTCAGATGATTATTTACAGGTTCTAGTACAATGACCAAACAAAATTTTTCTTCAACTTCCCCGCAAAAAAATAAAAATAAAATAAAAATTCTTCAACTTTTCACACCACTCTTCAGAATCACATCACATGGTGTAGTTTTCTTTTCAAAGTAGAAAGGTAGGAATGGGTGACACTGTTTTGTACATTCTTTGTTTTCTCGTAACCATTTTATGAGCACCTGTTTAACATTTCTATTGAGTTTTTTTAAAATATTTTCCTAACAGACCTATACTTTTTGTTGTGCAGGTCACGATAGCTGCATCTTTCCAGGAAGGTATATAGCTGAATATCTTCTCCGTAAAATTTATTTTTTTCATAGCAAGGTATCTTAGGGTAGAAAAGAACTAACCACTGAGTGCCACAGAGTAGGGACATAACAGGGTAATGTTGGGATATGATAAAACAGTAAAATTATAAATGTTCCACGAACCTTCTCTTTACTTTGAAAAAAAAAAAACTGTTCGATGCACTTATAAGTAGGCCCGTATAAAATGCTAGGGAACTTTGCTAAGCAAGAATGCTGACAATTTACATTTGCTTCCATGTGTTACGAGAAAATTTAACAGCGAACATAGTTTCTACTGACCATTCTGAACTTCTGAATTGAAGAACTAGTTAATATGCTACTGTTTTCTTGACTTAAATAAATCTTTTGTGCATATCATACTTGTATTTCACACAATACCTGGACTTGTGCTAATGGTGCAAATTATTACCATGCAGCAAGCTGTTGAGCAACGTCACCAAATCTGACGGGGCAAACACAACCACTGCGCAGACGAGTGATGCAGAGGGCTCTGCAATATGGAGGCTAAGAACTGGAAGGGAGACAGGGTTCTTGTTCATCCTCCGGTGGTTGTTGAGTTTGTCAGTGGTGCTTATCACGACGAATTCAAACTTTTGGACATGACAAGAGCATGTAGATTGTAACAAAAATGGAATTTTTGGGATGACACTTTAGAGGAGCGGGCAGGGGCTGTATGTTTAGTGATTCTTTATTGTTAGATAAGCGTCAATAAATCATTCTTCTTTTCTAGATAAAGATGTGCATGATCTGCTAAAATTCCTCAACGTCTTCATAATTCACCCAGGGTATGAAGTATACCTGCTAGAATCGGTGGGCTATGGCCGGCTCCACCAGACAAACTCCTTTCAGCTCACATAAGAAGTTTAGAACACACAAGATAAGAAATCAGATCTCCTGGAACATATGATTTTTCATGTTCTCTAGGAAATTATAATTATTCCTGTGAAATTTTTATGTTCAAGGAAGGCATGTAAAGAAGTCTGAAAAAATAAGTATACTACTAGTGATAGTTCATTATCTAAAAACTACCAGTGATAGTTATTTTTAACTTCCTCCAGTAAAAAAGTATGTAATGTTTGATCTTCTCGTGATCTTTGGACTTAACCATAACTTTTACTAGAATAAATTTATGAAATACAATAAGCCTTTAAGATTATATAACTTATTTTCAAAGCAAATATACAAATACCAACTTTTATGTATTCAATGGGTGAGTGTGGGCGTGTTGTGAGCATCTGCGATTATACTATGTTTCTGAAAAAAACACTAACTATTTTAAAATTTGTTGATAGTCAAAGTTATATAATTTGGGTCAAAACTTTTGGCCAAAAACTTTTAGATGTAATTATAGTATAACTGAAGTGTAATTACATTGTAACTACACTGTAACTATGATATAACTTATTAAAACTTGCATTCAACAATAAGTTGGTTAGATAACACTGGGATCTTATGTGTGACATGTGCGAAAAAAATTTTTAGCAATTTTTTCTCTTCATATACAAATCTCGAGACGATCCGATGGTTGCAAATCTGAAAGTTTTGGGGGGAACAAAACTTGCGAAAGTTTTCTAGCAAATCAGTTTTATATTTATAAAGTCAACGCACATATCTTTTGGGGTTGGGCTAATGAGGCCCAAGAAAGATAAGGGCGAACAGGTGGGCTGGCACGGGTGTTCGTGCTACCACTGCCATTGTTGTGGGCATGGTACTGTTGATCGTGCATTAGACCGAAATCAGATCCTCTAATATTACTGTTCACTACGACTGGCATTATAGGATTTAATCGATATAGAAAATGCAATGTTGACATATGCGGTTACTGATGACATAGAAAATATTGTAGTACCAATGCATAGTACTGTGAAAATATCGTAGTCCTCTAATATTGGCGAAAATACAATGAAGTTCACCATCACTTTTGAGCCCATATTAGAGGATCTCAAACGCACTAGACCAACCCCAATCCCCAAGCAGGCCTGCCCATTGCCCGTCAAAACGAAACGATCAGGTACTCAGATTTGAAGGCCCCATCGTTTAGCTTTTTTCCTAATAAGCCAAATGAATTTGTAGGTAAAACTTATATATATATATATGTGTGTGTGTTCTCTTGGTGACTTAAAAGCCAATACTGAAAAAACTACGTTGAAAATATCTCAAAATCAATCTCAAAATTAAGTTTGAAAATTTAAAATTTAGCTTTCTCTTTGACTTATTAGGCCATCCGATAGGAGCATTGAGTGTGGCTGCACCGGTGCAATGAGCACACCAAATCGTGCAGTCAACTGCAAACTACTCGGAAGGCGCCGTAGAACCAGTGCTGTCCCGCAGCTTCCGACGTGGCGCCAATGCGCCATGCACCGGCGGCGGATCGCCCGTGACGACGACGGTCAGGACCACGCCGAGGTGGCAGCTCGGCCTCAGGTGAAGTTCGTCGTAGCAGTAGTCCCTGCGTTTCTTCAGGTAATCAATCCCGAGGTTTTCCGTACTCCCGATCAACTCGATGCCTCCCAGCTTGTAATCCTGCAGCTTGCACACGAACCGGTCCGATCTCTTCTTCAGCGACGAGGCCAGCATTCGCCGTGAAGCCGTTGAACACGGCGAGATCCTCGTTCCAGATGCCGTCGTACGTCGAGCACTGGCTCTCTGGTGCTCCGGCCTCAGCACAGTCCAGGCGTCGACCCAGCCGCCACCGCCGCCGCCGCCGCCGGCCGGGAGAGGGAACGGCATGTCGACGGCGTCGTCCCAGCTCATGTCGCCGCCGAGCACGACGTTCCTGGCGCTGCCCAGCGCGGCGACGGCGTGCTCGGCCTGTGCGTACCGCTCCAAGGAGCGCGTCTGCGGCTGCGCCGCCGGCGGGCCGGAGGAGGGGCTCTCCAGCTGGGTCGTGGCGATGTGGATGGCCGGCGACGACGTCCCCGGGTTGATGTCGGCCTCCACGTAGCCTCTGCCGGTGGACGTGTTGGTGAACTTCCAGCTCGCGGGCTTCTCCATGGGAATCTTGCTCAGCTGCACGCAAGGAAATTCAGTCGATGAACAAACGACATTTCCTCGTTTTCTCAAAATACATGTAAAATAGTTACAAAAACATATTAAAATTGATGATATTGATCCTGAATAAATGAAGTAGAATGTACCAAAAGGCTGCATACCATCATGCAGAAGTGCAGTTTGGTTGCCTGTTCTTCAGGTTTTACTTCTGAGCAGTGGTACTCCTTCCACCCAGGGGCGAAGCTATAGCAAGTTATTGGGGTCAGTAGACCCCGATGATTTCTTCCGAGTCCCTTATACTCCTTTCTATTTTACAGCTATGACCCCGGTCAAAGAAAACACTAGACCCCGATGATTGTTTCGTTAAAGCTCAACTGGTGGCAAGGAACGATACTATTATCAGCTAGCAAATAGAAAATTAGTTAGCAATTGTGATTATATGTCAGTCTACATAGATATACATATACGTTTTAGACTGGCGCTCATAAAGTGGCCCTTATTTAGGATTAATTGCTCCAGTAGCCAACTAATCCTATTATTATTTCTTGATTATCATCACAATTTGGTTGAACCTAATCTCTTAAGTCTGAATTTGAGGAAATTAGAGTTTTGAAATATAAACGTTTGATTTTTCAAGTTCAGTTACATGATCATGAGGCATGAGCCTGGGGGAATATAACAAAGGTGATTTTCACCATATAAGAGGTTGTTATATTCTTTTCCCAAATATAGTAATCTAGTACAATAACGATGTGGTTGTAATTGAGTCCCTGTTTAGTTCCTACACAAAAAATTTACACCATATCACATTGAACGTTTAACACCTGCATGAAGTATTAAATATAGGCTAAAAAATTAACTAATTGCACATATTGCGACTAATTTGTGAGGCGAATCTTTTAAGCCTAATTGCTCCATGATTTGATAATGTTGTGCTACGGTAGACACTCTCTAATGACAGATTAATTAGGCTTAATAAATTCGTCTCGTTGTTTACTGACGGATTATGTAATTAGTTTTTTTATTAGTGCCCGATCACCCCATGTGATACCCTATATAATATCCGATGTGACATGCCAAAACTTTACACCCCTAATCTAAACACCCCCTGATATGTAAAAGGTAACCACTACTACAACAATAGCCTTAAAATTATTAGAAGCTATAGCCAATTGTTAGGATCGTTAATTAATAGTGACCCCGGTGACCATCTATCCTGGCTTCGCCCCTGCTTCCACCACACAAAGCTCTTGAAGATCCTGAGAATGTATGGCGTGATTTCCTGCACATCCGAAGAACATCGTGCAGATAATTCATCTTAGATATTGGAAATGAGGATATTTCTAGATGCGGACAATTATTTTAGCAGATGAACCAACATCAGATCGCTTTGATTTACCTGGAAGATGATCACGTCCGGCTTGTGCTTCTCCACGAGGCTGCCGATGGCCTTCATCCTCGTGTATACCGCAACGTCCTCGCGAGACCAAACGTTGTACGTCATGAACTTTATCTCCTTCTTCGGGTTCTTCTTTCAAGGAAAAATTTGAAAAATCTTCCGTAAGGATGAAGGATCAACATGCTAATAAGCCGGAGTGAAACATGAAGACTACTAGACTTAAGAGATTCAACATTTCTCAGATGCCATAACAATTGACTAGATTTTGCTGCGATAAGAATATATATACTCCCTCCATCTCATAATATAAGGGATTTTGAGATTTTGCTTGCAATGTTTGATTACTCGTCTCATTCAAATTTTTTTAAAATTATTATTTATTTTATTTGTGACTTAAGTTATTATCTACTGTACTTTAAATACAATTTTTCGTTTTTTATATTTGCAAAAAAAAATTGAATAAGACGAGTGGTCAAACATTGTAAACAAAAACTCAAAATCCCTTATATTGTGGGACGGAGGGAGTATATATATATATATATATATATATATATATAGTAAATTTGTTTGGTGCTCCATGGTGCCCGGGCACCATGATTGAAATTTACTATATACCCAATTCAAATGAGTATGAAACTTTTTCAAATATTTAGGTATTAACGTTAACTACTTTACTAACTAGCAACAAAACAATTCAAATTTAACTTTATTTCACAATCCATTATTACATACCTAACTAATTATATGTTTAGATGCTATATACCTAGAATCAAAATCTAACAAAAGCAAGTTTGAATTCAGTTCAAACTTGCTTTGAACTAGTTAGTAAAGTAGTTAACGTTAATACCTAAATATTTGAAAAAGTTTCATACTCATTTGAATTGGGTATATAGTAAATTTCAATCATGGTGCCCGGACACCATGGAGCACCAAACAAATTTAATATATATATATATATATATAACTGTACAGAACAGTGTAATGTGGTAAAGGGGTCAATCGAATTACCATATCTTCTTGGAGTGAACCAATATGGTGGATTGATCGAGAACGTAGGTGATCTTTTGCCTACCGATGATGATCCCCCATAAGAGCAAGGTCAATAACGCAGCTAGCAGCGGGCTGCAGCAACACCCATAGCAGCTAATGGTATAGCTAGTAGGTACAATAGTTGGCTATAGCTAGTAGTGAATACAGGTTCCGGTAAGTACTTTTTAATTTTTAAATCTTATCTCTGACCATGCCTTCCTTTCTAGCCTATCTCCGTCTTTGCATTGCATCGAGAAACACAATACATAGACTTGGAGTCAGCAGGAATGGTAAGCCGGTGACACTGTCTTTTTTTCTGTGCTGTAGCCGGCGACAATATAAGCGCCCGTTCTTCCATCTCTTCTAGTTTCTCACTCTTCCAGCTAGGATATCGATGACGTGGACAGCTATGCAGACCAAAGGCCATATATATAGACTGGAGTAGTTCGGTTCAAGAAATGGAGAAAGAATTAAGCCTTTGTATTTAATTGTAGCAGGTTACCGAAGAGGCACCTATCTACTCTGCAATCTAGGAGTACTAGTAATTATGGAACCAAAGGGTCCATTGATCGCGCTAGATTAATTCCGTGCCCATGGCCCTATGCCCTGATGGTAGTACTAGGGTCCTGTTTGAAAGATTAGCTTAGGGTTAATTTTGAGAGCTAATGTTTATTCATAAATTGGTAGGCTAAACATTAGCTTAGGTGATATATTTGGATCCATGGACTAATTCAAGGCTAAAAGGTAGAGAGAGTAGAAAGAGAGGGGAGAGAAGGAGAGAGAGCTACTTTTTGATGGTCCCCATATAAAATTAGCTCCATTAACACCTCTTGGAGGGGCTAATGTTTTGAGGGGGGCTAATTCATATCAGTTCAAAATTAGCCCACCTGTTTGGATCCTTGAGGGCTAATTTGAGGCTAAAAGGTGAGGGCTAAACATTAGCCCATGTAACTAAACAGGGCCTAGGTGTCTTGGATGTGCAAGTAAGAATGGAGTCATATGTGGGTAATAAGGTGGGACCCATCTGAAAAAAATACCCCAAACATGAGCCATGCCACAATTAAAAAATAGGTAGGACCCACCACAAAGTGTTATAACCTGGTAGTAAGCTTATGAGAGCAGGTACAATAGCAGGCTATAAGCCAGCTGCAAACATATTTTAAGGAGATAAATGAGGAGAGAGAATGGCAGCAGGCTACAGATTTGTAGCCAGCTGTAGCACGGACTCCAAGACGCAGTGTGTGTATGACAGGTGGGACCAGGTATTAATAATGTAGTATGTAACTATTGTATGAATGAGCTATTAGATTGACTATAGATGAATTGGAGTTAGTAGTTGACTATATTATTAGAGCACGTACAATAGCAGGCTATTAGCCAGCTATAAACATATTTTAATGAGATAAACGATGAGAGAGAAGACCAGCATGCTACAGATTTGTAGCCAGCTGCAGCACGGACTCCAAGACGCAATGTGTGTATGACAGGTGTGACCGTATATTAATAGTATAGTAAGCAACTATTGTATGAATTGGCTATTAGATTGGCTATAGATGAATTGGAGCTAGTAGTGGGCTATACTATTGAACTTGCTCTTAAGCTTGCTCTGACTTGGTAGTAGCTATTTACTACTTCCACAATGTATCTTACCTAGTAGCAAGAATATTTTAATCCATAATACCTACTTTTTCACTACATTGTGGATGCCCTTACTTGGAAAATGTTAGATATGTAATTTGGTTTCTATATTTCATAAAAAAAGGAAGAACTGAACGGGATACTATATATTCTGCATTTCTGCTGCTCCGGTGGCCAGAGCGCGGAGAGATAATAACGTCTTCAGTACGTTGGTGCCAATGCACACGCCTAGGACTTGATTAGTGTTTGCAGATCGTATAGCTACATGCTAATTGAAGAGCACATAATTGATGATTAGAACTAGGTAATTGATTTGCGCGTCTTTCCATATATCTATATGAGATTTGCAGGTGATTGTGAAGACTTCTAAATGAAAAATTGATCGATGTGTCTCTGTCTCTTTGTATGGATTACTTTCTAAAGACAATAGAGATGGATGGACGTATAAATTCTAGTTTTGAAATTGGAGTCATCCATCATATAGGGGTATGTGTGCAGGCGTGCAGGAAGATATAACCAAAAAATAAAGAACGGTTAATCACGATGGCTAAAGAAAAATTACTAAACTGCCCATGTTTATGTTAATCCAATTCCTAATCTACTCTTTGAGAATCAACGTGTGGATGTTTAAGTTGAGGAGAGGTACCTTGGGTACCTTCCAATCACTGTAAAAGGTCTCATAAATGTAACATTTGGGACTGCAATATTTTGGACTTGCTCGGTTAGGAAGAAAACCAAAGGATTTGGATTACTAGGAATTAATTTCTACGAGTGCTATTTGATTCATATGAATGTAGTTATAGGGAAACCAAAGAAAAATTTTCTTTCGTAAAAGTTGTAGATATAAAATATAGAAAAAAATTATCCACTTAAACCTCTTAAAAATTTCCTATGAATTTAGAGTGTGCATGCTTTCCTATTTCTCAACCTTTCCTATTCCTAAATTCCTATGTTATGAAATTCCTCCAAAACGAATAAGATCTTAGAAGGAATTCAAACTTATGAAAAACAAATACTTCCTCATTTCAAAAGTCTAAGACTTATTCTATTTTTTGGTTTTTCCAAAAGTCTAGAACCAATTTGTAGTCGGATGAGTCTCCTCTGACGTAAAGTCAGAGGAACTTTGTCACTGACATGTGCGACCCACAAAGGTTAGGCCCACACATCAGTGACCCACGTCCCTCTGACTTTACGTAAGAGGAGCGCGATCCTTTGTAGTCACTATATATGCGCTAAGTTAAGTTGTTGATCGGAACCCAGGAAACCATTTTATTACTTATTGGTCACATGTTTATTAATTTTGTCACATTGTGAATGAATTGATTACTCCTTGGTCTTGGTGCCAAAAGAAATATTAACTCCTTCCCAAATTGATAATCATATCTCTACTATTATAAAAATTGAAGATGTTTTTGCCGGTATTTGCTACGTCATCCGTATTTGAGTCGGTTTTTAAGTTCGTTCCCTTTGGAAATATAGATATGTGTATGAGTCGGATTTTAAGTTCGTTTGCTTTTGGAAATACAAAAGAAGTCGTATAAGAAATTTCTTTAGAAAAACTTGTATGCTAACTTGAGATGAAAGTTGAACTCCTAATTACAGCTCATGATTTTCTTAAAAAAAATCCAAGCGAATTCCCACAGTAAATTTTATCCTAACTAAATCGTATAAAAATAATAAGATTAAAATATCATTCACACGTTGCAATGCACGGGTATTTTTTTCTAGTAGTGATTAAAAAATTTGACTTTAGAAGAAAACTAGCTGGGTGACCCGCGCAATTGCGCGACTAGCACCCAAACAAACTCATATATTTTTTAGTATGATTTTACTTAAAATTTATTAATTAGCTATCTCATTGTCTTAAGATTTTAAAAGACCAAACATTATCATCCCCGTGTTTCTAATTATATCATTTTTAAAAGTCACACCAGTTAATACCCCTTACTTATGTCATCTCCTTCAAAGACCAAACATTATCATCCCTGTGTTTCTAATTATATCATTTTTAAAAGTCACACCAGTTAATACCCCTTACTTTTGTCATATCCTTCTTTATTTGCTTGCTCGATCTACCACTATTTCTATTCATTCTCCTTTGAATCTTTAAAAATTAGATCTTATAGTTTTTTGAGTTTATTGTCTCGTTGGGTTTTGCTTTTATAATTTCTAGAAGTCCCGTCAAACGCTGCCATTATACTCCTCTACGGCCCGTCCACTCTCTCTTCTCCTTATTGTCATTGGGATTTTAAAAATCAAACATAATTATTATTATTCGGTTTATTTTTTTACTTTCTAGAAGTCCCGCCAAACCGTCAGCGACTTTGCCATTGTGCTCCTATATGGCTTGCCCGTTGCCTCCCTTCTTTATTGTTATTGAGATTTTAAAATCGAACATGATTATTATTGGTTTTACTTTTTAGAAGTTCTGAACCTTTAAAAATTGGACCATCTAGTTTTCAGAGTTTATTGTCTTGTTGGGTTTCATTTTTTTATAATTTTTAGAAGTCCCGTCAAACGAGGCCACTATGCTCCTTTACGACCCGTCCGCCGCCTACTCTTTATTGTCATTGTGAATCTAAAAATTGAACATAACTATCTTTGGAATTCATTTTTTATTTTCTAGAAGTCCCGCCAACCGTCGGCGGCTCTGCAACTAGATTCCTATACACCCCGCCCGCTGCTTCTCTTTATTGTTATTTAGATTTTAAAAATCGAATATGATTATCAGTGTGGTTTATTTTTTTTATTTTCTAAAGTCCCGGCAACTGTCTTGCCCATTTGTCTTGCCCATTTGCTTCACGGCCTGTTTGTCGTCTCTCCTTTTAATCGTTATTAGGATTCTATTTGGTGTTTTATTAACAGTTTTTATATGTCGTATCAACCGCCACAACTCTACTCCTTTATAGGCCTGTTACTTACTTTATCTCGTCATGTGTTTTAGATGGTCTTTTCTTTCAATATTCTTTATTTTTTATAACCAATTTTAGTTATTTATAAATTGTACTCCTTATTGAAATCTTCTTTTTCTTTTTCTAATTTCAGAATTTATTTTTTTTTCATATTTTAATTAATATCGTATTGTGTCCTTTTAATATTTTTATTTTTTATTTTCAATTTCAATTGTTTCAAAAATGTATTCCTACTTGAAATCTCTTTTATTTTTCTAATTTTGGATATTATTTTATTTTTTATTCCGAATTTTAATTAATCTCGTATTGAGTTCTTATATGAATTCTTCTTTCAATATTGCTTACTTTTAATTCCAAATTTCAGTTAATTTTAAATTTTATTTCTACTTAAACTCTTTTTTCTTTTATTTTCTTTTTTTGGTAATTTCGGATTTTATTTCATTTTTATTCCGAATATTAATTAATCTCGTATTGGGTTCTTATATGGACTCATCTTTCAATATTCTTTATTTTTAATTCTGAATTTCAGTTATTTTTAAATTGTATTCCTACTTGGACTCTCATTTTCTTTTCTAATTTTATATTTTATTTTATTTTTATTCCGAATTTTGATTAATCTCGTATTGAGTTTTTATATGGACTCTTCTTTCTATATTGCTTATTTTTAATTCCGAAATTCAGCTATTTTTAAATTGTATTTCTAGGTGAACTCTGATTTTCTTTTTCTTCGATTAATGTGGGAATTTCTAGCCCCCACAGCGAACGTGGTGCCTCCTTTCAAGGCTGTTTTAATAATATAATAGATAGATATGTCAACACACATATATAGCAAAAACTGATTCGTATAATTTATTTTGCAAATTATCATGGCATTACAATACCATTCACATCCCTAGGTGTTTTGTAATCCCATACAATCCACAGTTAATAAATCAAATCTAAAGTTAAAGTTCAATGTTGTAGTAGCTTGTAGGTGATGTATCTGCTGTAATCTAATTGCATAGACTTAATCTTAACCTAACATGGTCACCTCTGTTACTAAATACTAATTGCGAAATTGATCTATACACTGATCATTTTGTGAAGCCATTGATTGATCTTGATTTTCTCTTCCCTAATCTGTCATTTTTCTTCTGAGAACTGCTAGAGCACGATATCCCGTGTAACGGGATAGATTATAATGAGTTAATGACGAGTTGTTGCCCCATCAACCATGCGCATGTGTCCCCACACGTCTGTATCTGTTCCTCCCACACATACGCATCGCTCTCCCATGCCCTTCACGTGTCCGTTGCGCTCCCCCACGCATCCATGCGCTCGCATTGAGTCCCCACACAACTTTCAGGTATCAGATCCGATACTTGATACCTGAGGTACCAGATCTGGTTGGTACCCATATCAGATCCGATACTTGATACCTGAGGTTCCAGATCTGGCTGGTACCCGTATCAGATCTGATACCTATGGTATCGGATCCGGTACTTGATACCTGAGGTACCAGATCTGGTTGGTACCCGTATCTTGATACCTGAGGTACCAGATCTGGTTGGTACCTGTAACGGATCTGATACCTATGGTACCAGACTACTAGATCGGGTTGATACCCAAGGTATCAGTCTAGTACCATAGGTATCAGATCCGATAGGGATATTAGATTCGATACTTGAGGTATCAGACCTGGTACCCACGGGACTATGGTTGGTGGTACCTAGTCTGGTATCGGTACTTGATATCTGAGGCACTAGATCGGGTTGATACCCAAGGTATCAGTTTGGTACCATAGGTATCAGATCTGATACTTAGAATATTAGATTCGGTATTTGGGGTATCAGACCTGATACCCATGGTACTAAGGTTGGTACCAACCTACCTGGTCTGGTATCCACGAGGTATCAAGACCAGTAGTTGCGTATTAGGCTTGGTACAAAAAAAAAGTATCAAAGCCAGGTACCCAGAGGTATCATTTTGTACCAAACAAGTCATCTTCTTCCTCTCTCCAACACACTGTATCCTCATCCATCTGTTGATTCCTTAGTATGAAATCGAAGCAACAGCAAAAACAAGAACAAAAAAAAAGAGATGAGATTTGTGAGTAGATGCAGACGACAAACTACTAGAAAAGCCATATCCTCATATTATTCCTTCTTCCTGTGGACATCTAGCCGCATGCAGGCTCTGCCATTGTTGCCCGCATGTCGGCTTGCTGGGGACATCATCGATGGCCGGCTCAGATGGCGTTGCGGTCGATGCGGCGAGAAAATGACTCCCGATGGCCAGCGGCTAGTGGTCGTGGGCGCAGAGAGGGGGACAGAGGACGGAGGGAGTAGCTTGCGCGCGGTGGGTGGTGGACGACGTTGAATAAACGAGTCAAGATGAGGTGTGGGATATTGATCTAATGTCTATCCCATTTGAACGGCATGCTGTTCTATAGATTTTCTCTTTTCTTCTTGATGCACGGTACAAGCAGCAGCTAGGTCGTCGGTTTAGGTTTAACACTACGAACCCAGCGCAAGATCGATCGGTCATACGTAAGGTTTGGGGCTTATGGCGACACGCACTACGCCGGACCAGGTCATCTTTGACGGGCCCAAACCCTCACCTTTGACGGGTTTGGTCTTGGTCAGTGATTAGTGGTCACTGATGACAAAATCACCTGTGACGGGTGAAACACCCGTCACAGATAACCCATCTCTGACCGGTATATAAGTCATCTCTGACGGGTTAAAACTTGTCACCCGTCACAGATGAGTCATCAGTGACGTGTCGTAACTATCTGACCGTCACTGATGACTCATCTCTGACGGGTTGTAACTTACGACCGACAAAGCAAGAAATACAATTTTTGAATTTTAAACGCAACAAAAAAACCTCAAAAAAATATTTTGAATTTTACTAGCCTTCCTATACATGGTTACACATCACTACCTACAAATTCACAATTTTTCACACAATATAACTTGCATGCTACACGTGAGATTTGTACTCAAGACCTCAACCTCCTTATAGAGCTCCCTTACCAACTCACCTACTCAGCACATATTGATTACTCACCCAATGTTATTATTTTGTCTATGCTTGTCTGAATCATTTAACGTATATTTAACACCCTAAATGACTTCAAATGAAAATATTATCAACTAAATAGTTATAGATCTCATCGTGTTTTATAACTTTTACATAGAAAATATCTTCATCCGATGTTGTTTGAAGCATTCAAAATTTCATTTTTCAAAATATATCTTACTTTATAACATGTATTTTGAACATGTAAACTTTGTGAAATGAAAATATTTTCAATTATAATGTTGTAGATCTGGTTGAGTTCTATGACTTTGATATGGGGCATGTATCCATCCATGTTATTTGAAAAAGAAACTCAAAATTTTGTTTTTAAAAGTAGATCTGATCACTTGTAATGCATGTTCGGGGATGTAAACGATCTCTAATAGAAATGTTGTTAGTTATAAAGTTGTGGATATCATCGAGAGCTACAACTTTTATATAGGACATGTCTTTAATCCGAGGTTTTTTTGCAAAATTTAAAAATTTGAATTTTCACTCGTCACTGACGGGTCATAACTACCACCCGTCAGAGATAACGTTATCTGTGACGTGTGTTAGTTAAAAACCTGTCAGAGATAAGTGGTCTCTTTTGTAATGGTTCATAATACTACACCCGTCACACATGTTATCTGTGACGAGTCATGGTTGTGACCCGTCACAGACGATCTGTGACAGGTTATAAGTGCAAGCCGTCACAGACGACCTCACATCTGTGACGGGTCCTCCCTGGTAGCCATATATTGAAGAGGATATTTTTTCGGCCCGTTAGAGATGACTCATCTTTGACGAGTTGCGTTGACCCGTCACAGATGACTCGTCACTGAAGCCCGGATCTGTAGTAGTGACGCGTGCTAAACCGATAAGATTTAAGTTGGTTGTTAACCTATCAAACCACCTTCTAGTTCTTATGTCTAATTCCCGTTAGAAAGAACGTTAGAATTATTTCCCCTTTATTTTATTCGACACCATACCAAACGGATCAACCAACAGGAATCACAAGTTCACAACATGAGACATCGAATGGATTGAGTAAAGAGGACTCATTGCGCGCGCACATAATCTGCGGTGAAACCAGCAAACTTAACGGATTTGAACGGCACCCCTTCGGACGATATCGTCGGTGAGCCTCTGGAACGCCGTGGACGACGACCCGCCCTCCTCCACGGCCTTCCGGCAAACGGCCCTCGTCTCCGCCGCCTTCGCCCTCGCCTTCCTCCCCTCCTCCGACGCGTCGTCCATCAGCGACCTCACCGCGCGCTCCAGCTCCGCCGCCTCCACGAAGTTGTCCCGCCTCCTGTCCATGCCGAGCGGCACGGCGACGCCCAGGTGGGCGACCAGGGTGAACGCGTTGAAGTGCTGCTCGGCGTCGAGCGGCCATGGCAGCACCGGCACGCCGAACCAGAGGCTCTCCAGGATGGAGTTCCACCCGCAGTGGGTCACGAACCCGCCCACGGCGGCGTGCGCGAGGATCTCCTTCTGCGGCGCCCGCGTCGGCCACACGAGCCCCCTCCCCTTGGTCCTCTCCAAGAACCCCTCGGGGAGGAGCTCGTCGAGCATGGCGTCCGTGGGCACCCGCTGCCCATGCCGGCTGTCCTTGGGCGGGCCGCGCAGCACCCACAGGAAGCGGTGGCCGCCGCTGCGTTCCAGCGCGGCGGCTATCTCCCGCACCTTGGGCGGCGGCAGGAGCCCCTTGCTGCCGAAGCAGAGGAAGAGCACGGACGCCGGGGGCTGCGCGTCGAGCCACCGCACGCACTCGTGCGGCTGCTCCTCCGGCGGCGGGGGGAAGGAGAGCACCGGGCCGATCGGGTACACCGTCGGCGCGGGGACCCCGCGCGTGCACCGGCCGTCGGCGATGGCGGCGAGGACGCTCTGCTCGAGCTCGGCCGCCGTGTTGACGATGACGCCGGTGGCGTTCATGTAGCCCCTGCCGGTGGCGACGAACCAGTCGTACGTCGACTTCTTCCTGTCCAGCATCGTCGACGGGAGCGCGGACGGCGGCACCGGCGGCAGCCCGGGGATGCGGATCGCGCCGTCCATCTCCTCGAACTCGACGGCCACCTCCTCGTCGAGCCCCGGCGAGCGCAGCAGCAGCGCCAGCATCGACGCGCTGCAGGGGAAGTACACGTAGCCCGGCACGCCGAGCTCCCGGGACACCTCGAGCGCCGGCGTGCAGAAGATGTCGGTGACGAGCGCGGCCACGGGGCAGTCGAGCCCGGCGATGGCGGCCCTCACGTTGGGCGCGTGGCTCCGCAGTATGCGGGAGATCCACTCCTCGACGCCGGTGTGGCCGGTCGGCATGTCGACGGCGGGGAGGTGCCGGAAGCTGATGTCGTCGGCGCCGGAGGCCTCCTCGCGCTTCACCTGGGCCGCGATGTCGACCGCCGCATCCGGCGTCGGCGCCGGCATGAGGAGCACGGTGACCGACAGCGCGCCGCCGCTGCCGCGGAGCAGCCGCTTGCCGGCCTCGATCATGGGCATGAAGTGGCCGGCGCCCCACACGGGCAGCAGCACCACCGTCGGCTTCGCCATTGATGGAGGCGGCGACTGTCCTGCTACTGTGCGAATTATAGAAAGTTAGCTGAGGAGTTGTAGATTAGGGCTGAGCCAATTATAGAAAGTTAGCTGAGGCGTAGTTTGCTGCAATGGTTTTGCTACGTAACTATTGTATTAACGAGCTATTAAATTGCCTATAAATAAATTGAAGCTAGTAGTTGACTATACTATTAAACTTACTCTTAGGGTGTGTTCGGCAGTTGAGGATGGCAATCCATCCCTCCTGCACGTAAAATGGAGCGGCCTTTTAACACGTGATTAATTAAGTATTAGTTATTTTTTTAAAAAAAAAAGATCAATGTGATTTTTAAAGCAACTTTCGTATGGAATTTTTTTTAAAAAACACACCGTTTAATAGTTTGAGAAGCGTGCGCACGGAAAATGAGAGAGGTGGGTTAGGAGGAGGGAGTGTAATTTTATTGAATTTGTACGTGGATTTGACCTCGTGACACTCACATCACGTGCACACACAACCCCACTAAATTGGACGTGACTCCCACTCGTGCGCCCGATGGGAGGAGGTTAAAATCGGGCGCTGACGTCAGCGTCCGATTTACGTGTAAAACTACTTTAAACTGATTTTTCTCTTAAATTACTTATCCAAATCATGATCCGATTGCACCATTAAATTCGTTGCAATTAAATCTTCAAAACAAGACCACACATAAATATATTCCGACGAAAAAATATTTTAGCTTATTATTGAATTATTTACTCATTATTTTTAAATGTTACACGATGTTTCATTAGGTATATCGGAATTGTTTCACTAAGTAGATCGAAAATGTTTCACTCGTTTAAATCGGGTGTTGTTTCACCTTATATAAAAACAATATTTCAGCAAATAACGAAAGAATGTTTCAGTTAACTGCAACCTTAGATCTATACATAGTGAAACATTGTAAGTATACTAGGTGAAACATTTTTCGGTGGAACAAAAAATAAACCAAATTCCCTTAATAGGGGGTTTTCAAAATATGTGGTTTTTTGTTGCAATGGAATGTTTCGTTCACTGTAACATTAGATCTATACATAGTGAAACATTGTGAGTACATTAGGTGAAACATTTTTGGTGGAACAAAAAATAAACCAAATTCCAGAGTTCCCAAAATATGTGGGTTTTTTATTGCAAAAGAGTATTTTAATTCACTGCAACATTAGATCTATAAATAGTGAAACATTGTAAGTACACTAGATGAAACATCTTTTGTGGAAAAAGGGGATAGAGAAGTGGGTGGGCCCAGCAGGTGCGCACGTGGGGGGAGGGGCGCGCGGGGGAAGCGCCCGATCCGGCTCCCCCTGCGCCGGACGACCGGCTTTAAGCATTTTCGCACTAAATTACATATGTTTTTATTTAAATGTTCATTACTTATATCAACTTACCTATATAATTTTAGAACTTACAGTGTAAATACACTAAAATTACATACTCCCTCTGTCTCCTAATATAAGGGATTTTGACATTTTGCTTGCACTGTTTAACCATTCGTCTTATTAAAAAAATTTGAATTATTATTATTTTTTACTTACTTTATTATTCAAAGTACTTTAAGCACAACTTTTCGTTTTTTATATTTGTACAAATTTTTTGAATAAGAAGAGTGGTCAAACAGTTCAAGCAAAATGTCAAATATCTTATATTAGGAGACGGAGGGAGTATGTATTTTTGATACATGTTGACTATTTTTTTATAAAAAATACGACGATAGTCCCTTTGTGCAATTAGTTTTGTCAGCATAAATTTGTTGAACATGATAAATGTCTACAATGCTTTTTTTTATGAACCGGCATAAAAGAGTAATATAAAAGAAAAAATAGGGGCCTACCTGTCATATTATTCATGAAAAATATTCAACATTTCTTTACATTGTAAGTCCGAAAACAAGCCCATTCACACCTTTATTGGTATGCAAACTCTCACCCGATAACAACTAATAGTATCCTGATTGGGTTTGCGTGTAAAGAAACACAGATTTTAAAGCAGCATCAACGGTCAAAAAAATCTAACTACCAAACAAAATACAAATTTGTGGTCACACAAATATAGCGTTTCCGAAAACTACCTAAGCAATTGCAAAATGTGATTTACTTGCTTCTGCTGAAGCTCAACTGTTCACGGTTTTACCTCTTTCTTTACTTTTGCTATAAGAGATAAGACAAACACAGTTTGGAAGACTTCGATTTCTTTCCTTCAAGACCTTCAACATCGTTAAAGGTACTCCCTCCGTCCTATAATATTTTGAGTTTTTACATGTACTATTTGACCACTCGTCTTATTCAAAAAATTTTAAAATTATTTTTTTTTACTTACTTTATTATCCAAAATACTTTAAACACAACTTTTCATTTTTTATATTTACATAAATTTTTTTAATAAGACGAGTGGTCAAACACTAAAAACAAAAACTCAAAATCCCTTATATTATGAGACGGAGAAAGTATAAAATATCAAAATTACTGTTACCCCAACTAATAATCAGAGACAGCCACTGATTAACACACGCGACACCATACTTACACCCCTACGAATTCATCCCTAACACACATTCAAATAGATAGATACCAACGACGCATTGCTAATCTCAATCTCATTGAAATCCTCTTGAAGTCCACATGCACGTGCATGCATCCACGATCTTACCATCACATACACTATTTGCAGTGTGCTCTGTTCTTTACTGTACATGCGAGGTCAGCTACAAATTATTCAAAACTCTGTAGTGTGTTTTTACAGAGAGTGAGTTATTGAAAAAAAAAACAGTTGTTATTGAACTAGTACTGTACTACTTTTTCTTTCCCTCGAGTTTGTTAGGTAGGATGTGTGGTGAGGAACCGAGGATCGTCCATCCGTATCGTTAGTTGGGTTGTCATGTTTTTCTCCCCTTCATATGGTCCGTGCCTGTGGAGCCCGAGGTCTTTGCATTGGAGCAAGTTCTATAATATAGTGGGTCCTGAACTCCTGATATAGTGGGTCCTGATTACGGTTAAGACAGTTATAACTCATTTCATGACAATTTCACCTGACTTATGGGTCCTTCCATCCATGTACTCGCGCCTAATTGGTCGGAGGTGTGTTTCCTCGCATGATGGGTGTGTTTTCTCCTTAAAATACCCGCATACACATATTTCATCAACATTAGTGAAATTGATTAGTAATAATCTCTACCACTAAGTTGGATACTGTCAGGGTTACGGATGAGACATACATCCTATCCTACGATTAACCAAGTATACTGGATTGGTATACCCCATATCTTATGATTTGTTTCCGTATGCGATAAGGAAATATATAAAATATTACGGAAAATACCCTTACAGGCTAGTAACTATCAGAATCCTACTCGGAAAAGATAGGGATAATTCTATATCGTGGAGGGTTTGTTGTCTCCGGGTTCTACTTGAAGACTAAGGCAATTCACAGTATAAAGGCATACTCCTTGAGGAGTTCATGATCATCGAATCATAGCGCCAGCACACCCACCATATTCTATGAAACCAGAGGACGCCAGCCAAAGCTGCCGGGAGATCTCGTTGAATCATCTCGACAAGGATCTCGCCGGTATTGTCGGATCCATCTGTTCTCTTTGTATTCTATGGTTTTCCATATCAATCCCATATAAACTGGATTAGAGCTATTACTTCACGAGGGGCCTAAACCAGTATAATCCTTATCTTTTATACGTTATGATGTCGTATCGTGTAGAACCTTGTACCAACGTACTCCAATACCCTATTTATCCGGTCTACAGATATCCTCCGTCGACAGATACCATATTTTATTTCATTATATGCAGATATTGGCGGTTAGATATTATGATTTAAGGACTGTCAACACCAGATTCAGTGCTCACCATTGCAGCCACAAACAGCAAGAGGCATGGGAAAAGCAAGAGGGTAGAAGATTGCAATTGCTCTATTCATCCCCCTTCATCTCTTTCTTTCATCCTCTCATCTATGGCCAAAAGAGCTCCAGGTCAGGGATTGCAATTCCTCTCTGTCTCAAATTGCAACGGAGGAAGAGCACGTGAAGATGACAGCGATTGTGCCATTGCCGCGGATTGGTGGAAGGAGGCGAAGAGGGATCATCAGCGCACTGTGCGGGATGAGGAATCTCGCGAATCGTGACTGCCGCTGCCACAGGAGAGAGGGGAGCGATCGGGAAAGCAGCCACTGGATCAACCAATGTTGTTGACCATGAACCCTAGGCCGCCTAATCGCCGGCGTCCACCGATCCGGAAATGAAGAGGATGGAGAGGAGAGGGAGAGAGGGGCGGTACCGGGCGTAGAGGGCGGCTGCCGGCTTCCCCTCGCCTTAGAGTGGCCAGATCTGCCAGCGAAGAGGCCGAAGTCACCGGATCCGGCGGTCCCGGCCTCCTCGTTGGCGGATGCAGCGGCGGAAGCGAGAGGATGGCGACGGCAATGGCCCGCGTGCTGGGCGGCGGCAGGCACGGTAGCAGAGAGTGCGCGGGGGAGGTCATCACTTGCGGGAAGAAGAGAATGAGGGGGGCGGCACGCGGTGGCGGCCATTGCTTAGGCAGGAGATAGAGCGGAGCGAGAGAAGGAGAGGAGGCAAATGAATGGTGGCGGCTAGGGTTCGAGGAAGGGGGTTAGGGTTGTTTTTGTTTTGCAAAAACACTCTTAATCTTCTAGTTTTCAGAGCACGGTTCGATTTTCCAATTTTTCGCTTCTTCGTATAGAATATTGTTTTCTACAGAGGTCCTCTAGGTAAGGACGCAAAAGTTAGAACTAAGGACCTATAACAAATTATCAGGTAAATCAAGGACGTTTTTGCAAAATCGCCAGTGAGTACACGGACGCAGGAGAGCTCACAAAAACTAACCGCCATCTAGCGCTTCGCTGACGCGTCGACACGCGCTGGTGGCCACGCCAGCGCCAAACACAGAGGAAGCGTTAATCCTAGCTAGTTTGAAGTATTCCAATTGTTGTCACATGTTCTCTCCAGAACCCTGTAAAATCAAATTCAATCCTTATCTATTATATACTAACTCTATTAAATTTCCTATAAACGCTCTCAAACCGTCACGTGGCGCTCCTATAAACGCTCCTAAATCACCACGTGGCGTGTTAACATCCAACCATCGGTTTTCATTTAATCTGGTGGACCCATTATTTTTAACCATTAGATCTTTATTTAAAAAACCAAATCAATCTATCTCAGAAAAATCCCACGTTGCCATGTCCCCATGGACCGGTACATCCGTACGTCCGATGTACGTACATATCCCCTCTACGTACTTTTCTTTTTCCTTCTTATATACTTAGATTGGATGAAAAACTAAAAAGTTCATGTTAACCATATGTTTTAAGTTGTAAACATATATGTTATTTTAAGTTTTATTCTAAATAGCGCATCTCATCGAAACATCCATAAAAATATTAATAAATTAAAATTATAAACTATATGATTGTATATCACAATTAAATTGGACTTATATTTTAAAAAACAATTTAAATTGTGAGTAGCATTTTAAAAATTTACTCACTCCCTACCATGTAATACTGATATATCCGAATGACATTATTAAATTATTAGGAGTAAGCTGAAACAAACAATTAGATTATTATAATCTATAAGCCAGATTGGTATAATCTAATAATCTCCTTTGGAGGAGCTTTTTTCAGATTATTGGGTGACTAAAGACACACTACCCTTGTATGCCTCCAATAATACAGAGAAATAAACAGCTCGCAGTTTATTGTATGTCAGCTTATTATAATACAACTTAGAGTAATATGATTTTTTTAATAATCTAGATCACAATAATCTTAAGCTGAAATAAACAGGACCTAAACAGAACCATAGCCATACACTACAAGTCTGCAAGACTACACCCAAGCTCTCCCCACCTTGACCCATATAACCTCATAATGGCGCCATGGTGGAGATTCCCATCTCTCCCAGCATGCAGCTCTTAAACCGACCGCGGGGTAACGATTTTTTGTAGGCGGGATGTCTCTTCCAGAAAAATCAATTTTATAGTAGTGTGGGCTTCTAGCTCGTTAGGATACCGAGCAAAGCTGATCCAGAGATAGCTCGATATCCACCCTACCGCCAAGCAGAACATATTAACAAATTACTAGCACGGCCATAAAAGTGCACGGGTTAGAATCTGCTTGTTTTGAAAGATTTATTATTGAACAATGAACAAATATGCATATACGCACATATTAAACGCCAGTACAGACGTACACGTATAGTCGATAGATAGAATCTCTAACCCGTGCATTTTAAAACGTACACATGTCGACGTGTAGACGTGTAGACGCAGTCACGCAAAGCCGCATGGGCGTTTCGATTTTGGCCAGCTCTGCACTGCACAGTCGTCAGTCGACGGATTTTCAGTCCTTTCAGTTTCGCTTCTTCGGGACATTAACGGCACCTCGCCGGATTTCCTCGGTGAGCCTCTGGAACGCGGCGTCAGACGACCCGCCCTTCTCGACGGCCTTCCGGCACGCCGCCTTCACGGCCACGGCCTTCTCCCTCGCCTTCCTCCCCGCCTCGCCGTCCCCGCCGCCCAGCAGGGTGCTCACCGCGCGCTCCAGCTCCGCCGCCTCCACGAAGTTGTCCCGCTCCCGGTCCAGCCGCAGCGGCACGGCGACGCCCAGGACGGACACCAGCAGGAACGCGTTCGCGTGCTGCTCGTTGTCGAGCGGCCATGGCAGCATCGGCACGCCGAACCAGAGGCTCTCGAGGATGGAGTTCCACCCGCAGTGCGTCACGAACCCGCCCACGGCGGCGTGGGCGAGGATGTCCTTCTGCGGCGCCCGCGTCGGCCACACGAGCCCCCTCCCCTTGGTCTTGTCCAAGAACCCCTCGGGGAGGAGCTCGTCGAGCATGGCGTCCGTGGGCACCCGTTGCCCCGGCCGGCTGTCCTTGGGCGGGCCGCGCAGCACCCACAGGAAGCGGTGCTCGCTCCGCTCCAGCGCGGCGGCTATCTCCCGCACCTTGGGCGGCGGCAGGAGGCCCTTGCTGCCGAAGCAGACAAGCAGCACGGACGCCGGGGGCTGCGCGTCCAGCCACCGCACGCACTCGTGCGGCTGCTCCGGCGGCGGGGTGAGCGCGATCACCGGGCCGATCGCGTACACCGTCGGCGCGGGCACCCCGCGCGTGCACCGGCCGTCGGCGATGGCGTCGATGACGCTCTGCTCGAGCTCCGCCGCCGTGTTGACGATGAAGCCGGTGGCCTTCATGTAGCACCTCCCGGTTTCGAGGAACCACCTGTAGGTCGACATCTTCTTCTTGTGAAGCATCGTCGCCGGGAGCACGGACGGCGGCACCGGCGGCAGCCCGGGAATGTTCAGCGCGCCATCCATCTCCGAGAATTCGCCGGGCACCTCCTCGTCGAGCACCGGCGAGTACAGCAGCAGCTCCAGCATGACGGCGCCGGAGGTGAAGTACACGTAGGACGGCACGCCGAGCTCGGCGGCCACGTCGAGCGCCGGCGTGCAGAAGATGTCGGTGACGAGCGCGGCCACGGGGCAATCGAGCCCGGCGATGGCGGCCCTCACGTGGGGCCCGTGGCTCCGCAGTATGAGGGAGACCCACTCCTCGATGCCGGTGTGGACGGTCGGCATGTCGACGGCGGGGAGGTGCCGGAAGCTGATGTCGTCGGCGCCGGAGGCCTCCTCGCGCTTCACCTGGGCCGCGATGTCGACCGCCGCCTCCGGCGTCGGCGCCGGCATGAGGAGCACGGTGACCGACAGCGCGCCGCCGCTGCCGCGGAGCAGCCGCTTGCCGGCCTCGATCATGGGCATGAAGTGGCCGGCGCCCCACACGGGCAGCAACACCACCGTCGGCTTCGCCATCGGTTGGATTCGAACGATGCTTCTGCTGCACGCTGTGCGGCTGCTTTGTATGAATCAGAATGTGTTCTTGTGCTTTTATATGTAAGCAACTTCTGGACAGTCAAGGGGGAAAAATATCGAGAAACAACTACTTGCTTCATTCAAAATTTGAACATTTCGAGCTATGTATGTGAATAAATCGTTTCTGGTTTGTTTTTGTCTGAGCATGTAATTTTCAACTAGTACCACGTAAAATTTGAAGCAGAGGGTACACGAATATGTATAGAAGGAGACTGGGAGTAGATACTAGCTAGAACCACGTTTGGCAACTACTCCTACCAACTACTCCCCCATCTCATTTTAAGGGCCTGTTTAGTTCACGAAAAGAAATTTTTTTATGTCACATTGGATATTTGACTGGATGTAGGAAAGGGTTTTTGACACGAATAAAAAAACTAATTTCATAACTCGCCTGAAAACCGCGAGACGAATCTTTTGAGCCTAATTAATTCGTCATTAGCACATGTCGGTTACTGTAACACTTATGGCTAATCATGGACTAATTAGCCTCAAAAGATTCATCTCGCGATTTCCCCCATAACTGTGCAATTAGTTTTTTTTAATCTATATTTAATGCTTTATACATGTGTCTAAAGATTCGATGTGATGTTTTTTGGGAAAAACAGGCCTAAGTGTAGTTGTGTGTTCTTGTGTTCAACATTTGACCGCCAATCTTTTTTAATTTTTTTATAATTAGTATTTTTATTGTTATTAGATGATAAAATATGAATAATACTTTATGGATGACTTATTTTTAAAAATAATTTATAAATTTTTCAAATAAAATAGACAGTCAAACATTAAATAGGAAAACCCACAACTGTATTTAAAATGGGACGGTGGGAGTAGCAGTTGTACTAACAAAAAAACGTACCTTTCTTTCTTTCAATTTTATGCTTGCAAAATTCTTCAACGGACATACTACATGTTTGATTACGGGTTCTAGTCTTATATTTATAGAAGAAACTATTAGAATTATCTTCCAAAAAATACTAAAAATGTATCTATAAAAGTTTTTTATGAAAAATATATATAGTAATTATATTTTCCACATATATAAGAAACATTTGGTTATTTGTTTATCTACAGGTTAAAATTCAAGATCAAAAGTACGTACTTCCTCCGTTTCACAATGTAAGACTTTCTAACATTTTCCACATTCATTTAGATATTAATGAATCTAGATATATATATGTGTTTGGATTCATTAACATCTATATGTATGTGGACAATGCTAGAAAGTCTTACATTATGAAATCGGATGGAGTATTTTAGAACGGCGTACTGTATTGGATCTTAGGGATGATAATGTTGCCTGTACCGCCTATATATGCTCCTCAAGGACCACAAGGAGGTATTATAGTCAGGAGTGTACCAATATTTGTTACCAGTAGGTGTAGTACGAGATTTGTCGCCACAAATCAATGTGTTAGGTTGGATATGCGGTGGGAAACGGAGCAGCGCACAGCTGCTTTTCAAGTGGAACTCACGTGAAATCGGGCCATTATGAACGACGGCGACCAATAAGCTTTGCCTTCGGTTTAGGAGTTGCTCCCTCGCACCCATAAAAAAAAGAATTTAGAATTAGATAAAACTAATTTAGAATTAGATATGACACATTCTAATACAATAAATTTGAACGAATATATATTTAGATTCGTATTAAATATATCATATTTAGTATTAGATTGGTTTTTATACTCCCTCTGTCCTATTTTAAGTAAAACTATGTGTTTCCGCGCCCAACTTTAGTTGTTCGTCTTATTTAAAATTTTTTTTGTAATTAGTATTTTTGTTGTTATGAGATGGTAATACATGAATAGGACTTTATGCGTGACTTATGTTTTTGAATTTTTTTTTAAAAAAAAATTAAATAAGACGGACGATCAAAGTTAGGTGTAAAAACTTATGGCTGTATGTAAAATAGGACGGAGGGAGTAGGAGGGAGTGAGTACACCCGCTCGAGTCACAGCCAATAAGGCAATAATATTGGGCACAATCTTTCGCAAACGTGGACAAATGTAGTCCGCTCCCCACAACAGAAGTCGATCGCCCGCATGCGGTTTCCGAACGATCAAGTGTCACTCTCATTGTTTTAATATAAAACACATATCCTTTTCTTTTTTTTTTAGGACATATCATTCCTTTACATTACATACTACATTCGTTCTAAAATATAGCTATTTCTAGCACATTATCTTATCTTAAAATAAAGTTATTTTTTCACCTACCTTTTCCTCTCAACCAATCACAACTATTCTTCTTGACATACTCTCTTTTCAACCAATCACACACTTCCTCTGATCATTATTACTTACTTTATTAATACTCGTGCCAACCTAAAAAAATATCTATATTTTGGGATAGAGAAAGTAGTATACGGAGTACTATACCCATTTAAGGTTGTGTTCTGTCAGGGTTACGGTAAGGCATACCCTTTACCCTTCGATATACGTCACGTATCGATATGGCATGCCTGCGCGTATATGGACGTTCTCTGTATACATTAAGGAAATCCTTCACGGAGTTTGCAGATGGAAAGAGTCCCACTCGGACAGGACTGGGTCGTCAATATATCGTGCATGGTCCGATGTCTCCGAGTCCTACTTGGAAACCGCCTAACCTGCGATATAAAAGGGACTTCCTGGGAGGACCTAAGGATCGAATTTCATAGCCAACACAACCACCACAGCCTACGAAGTCGGAACCTGCAGGAGCCAAGTCGCCGGAGGATCTAGTCGGACCAACTCGATTACGATCTCGCCGGTTTCATCGAGTTCCATCGTTCCTTTTATAACCTGTGATTTCCATCATATAATCCCATATCAACTGGATTAGGGCTATTACCTATCAAGGGGCCTGAACCAGTATAATCTTCGTTTTCTGACCGCTTGATGTCGTATTACGTAAATCCTTGTACCAACATACCCCAATACCCTTTATATCCGGTCTACGGGTATCACCCGTCGACATGTTCGATACCAGGAGTTCCCAACTTCCCATCTTGTTTTCCGCGCGCACGTTTTTCAAACTACTAAACGATGTGTTTTTTTTAAAAAAAGTTTATATACGAAAGTTGCTTAAAAAAATCATATTGATCATTTTTTTAAAAAAAATAGCTAATACTTAATTAATTACGCGTTAATGTACCATTTTGTATTCCGTACGTGGGTGATGGGTTCCAACACCCACCACCGAACACATCTTCAAGGTCCCATCATATGGCATGTTTGGATGTGGCTTGAGCTTAGACCTTCCAGCCAAACACAGTGCGGTCCGCAAGAGAGTTGGATTATCAGTGGTGACTAATTCCGTGAACTCTCTAGTGGTGTACATAGAAGATAATAATCCCAATACCACAAACTAGAAGCTACAATCACCATACACATTCCAACAGATGGAATGGTTTTGCGGCTTTGCCTAATAATTGAAAAAGGTTTATTTGGCTGATTAACCTAATAATATAACTTACCGATGAGGACCTAAAGATCAAGATCAAATACGAGCATGTAAAATAAAAAAATAGCGTATAATTAATTAAATTTTAATTATTTTGAACTCGAAAATTGGATTTATCTTCTATTTCCAAACAATTTCTACATATTATACAAATATTTAACAATTTAAAAATTATGCTAATAAAAATTGAAATAAACTATGGATCTTAGTTGAAAAATGAGTTCGCGGCTAAATACGTATCCACAATAGTGAAACCGAGCTAAACAGAAGTGAAAATTAAGCCCATGACTTCAATTTTTCAGCTAGGACGGTGTGCCCAAAATGATTACGGGTCATGCTTGCCAGACGAACGCCAACCTGGTGGCAATTTGGCAAGCATGCAACCAGGACCGTTTATCTACAGATGCAAAGTGTGTACTTACTGGATGTCCTAAAATATAAAAATCTAAAATTAGTTGGGATATTAACTAATACTACGAATCTAGACAGACTTCTATCCAGATTCTTCGAGCATATAACCCTTGATCCATGTCACTGCAAATATACCAGTTCAGAAAAATGCCACCACTATTCAGCATATCGGCTACGTGCCACTTGTATTGTTCCTAAATTTGTTCCATGCCACTATGTACCCATGTACGTGCTTTTTCTTTTTCACGGTTTCAGCTTACTGTATTTTCGTACGGACCGAATTGCCCCTATCTCGGGTGCCGGATTTGACTCCGGCGCCACCTCCGACTCCAACACCAGCATGATGAGGCCGCGCAGGATGGTGAGCTCGTCAGGTTAGTGTTAACATTGAAATTTGGTAAGCTCCGAATTCATTACCTGCTAGAATCAGTATCAGCTTCAAAGTCCTCGAATCGGCCGATAGGAATTATCAAGTCGTCAATAGTTGGATTATTGCTATATTCGGTTAAGAATGTTGATCAATTAAAGGAAGTTTATCTAGAAAAAACTGAGTTCAAAGAGGATGCGGCATGACAGTTTATCTATTAATTAGGTAGAGTCTATTAGTTTTCTTTCATCTTTAGGTAAGTGTGTTTAGTGTCCAATAAGGACTTTATGTTTTCCTTTTATCCTTAGGAAAGTTTATTTCTTGTACAAGAAGGGTTAGTATCTACCCAGGGGTATAAATATGTACACCTAGGTGTTAACGACCAAATTTGGTAAATTATAGATCAGATTTGGAGTAAAAGTCGAAGCGGATTTGGAAAGAGTTCGTTTCTCGGAACCAGAGTGCGCATCAGCTACCGTCTGCATCAGCTGATACTGAATCGGACAAGGAGAAGCCAATGTAGCCGATTTCAGTAAGATAGTTCTAGAGTCATTGCTGGGATCAGTTGAGGTGCTGCACAAGTATTGCCACGTATGGATTGAGTCCAAAGAAGGCAATTGTATCTATTAATTAAGATATTCTGGTAGCTTTCTTAGAGATATTTTCGGTAAGAGTCCGCCTAAGTGACTTGTTCGTATTTTAAGTTGTAACAGAGATAGAGTCGTGTCCGGCAAGGACATATCATGTATTTTGGGTATAAATATGACCCGAGACCGTCTAAACAGATAACATCAGTTCAATAACACTTTCGGCGCATCACTACCTTTTTCTTTAATTGTTTCGACGAGTTTTTACTTTCGAGTTGGGCTGCATCGGTTTTGATCTCCGATGAAAAGGTAAAGCTTGTTATGGCGGCTTGCGTTCTCGGGATTAGTGCTTACATCTTCATGAAACTTTAATCTTGTTTATGTAAATCGTCGAGTTATCATATATGCTATATAATCTAGATCGATCTTGCTACCTAACTTTATCAGCTAGCCTATATCCTCGAAAACAGCTGATAGGATTAGATACTGACATCGAATTAGATTATATAGTATATATACCATCTTGAAAAGGTTGTCATCGGCTTGTTTAGATTTTATGTTTCTCTCTATGTTTAATGCTGCATCACTTAAGTTTGATCTATTAAGTAATATTTAGAACCATAATATCTAGCATGCTTGATGATTGCTAATAGAGATAGCATCGGGGTTTCAGCCAATCTTACCTGGTTTAGTTATGTTTTTCCTTATACGTTTACTTGATATACTAAATCTACCCTTAATATTGAGCACCCACTTGGTTGAAATATATTAAGCTTGTTATCGGTCTGTTGGGTTAGCCTGATATTAGATTGATTCCTGTTCGGTATAAAGTGGTATCGGAGTATTAGCCGATAAATGTTAGATTTGCTTCATCGGCTATGATATAAATATATATAATCTTTACTTTGAAGTACTTTTAGACATAGGTGATTTATACTGTATCGGCATGCTGTCTGATCTATCCCAATCACTTAGTTTAAACATATTTCGACGTACAGATTACATATCATTGATATCTACAACCTATCAAGTAGATCTAATTCTTTGTTTGTTATATACCTCACTGCCGATCTGATCCATGTTACATCAGCTCAGTGTTAAACGATACGTCATCGGCAGTCCAGCCAATCGGCTATCGTTTATAGATTTAACTTTGTTTTCTCTTTGTCTCTTGTTGGTTGCAGGATCAAACCAACTAGCACGCTTAGAACCCAAAAGCAAATCTTTGGACCTACAATAGAGTAAAGCAAATCTCTCAGGCCAGTGTGTGTTTTTTGCATCAACACCAGGGTCATTGTAAACTATCTCACAGATCAATACCCCTACTCTCGGCGCATCGCCACCCTCTTTTTCGAGGTTTTTCCTTATCATAGTGGAACTTGGCACCTGATGCGGGGCTGCATCGGTTTTCGATCTCCGACGAAGGGGTAAGTCCTATGTTCCGTCGGCCCTCGGCTACATTGGTGTTGTTCAAATCTGCATCGCTTTGACCTCTTGGATCGCTCTAGTTCGGTTGATATTTTTGCTTACCTATTTATCATATATCTTAGTTAATCTAGTTTAGCATCTTAATTTGATCATATCGGCTGAGATTCGTTTTAGGGGTTATGCTGGTATCGGCTAAATTATATTGCTAGATTAGATTAAATTAGGTATCCACAACTTTGAAAATTAGTCAAAGGCTTGATTGTTTAGATTTTATGCTTCTTTGCATATATTGCGATGCATCATCCCTAGTCGTGCTTAGAATCATAAAGGCTAACATGTCTTTGATTATAATAAGAATTTCATCGGGGTTTCAGCCGATGAGTTATATGGGCGTTGCATTCTGCTTACAAGTAAAACATACAAGTTGGTTTTAGCCGATTACAACAATAGATTTTCACTGTTTATCTAATCGTTTGAATTTAATGACATCGGACCTCTAACCGATGTATGCTTTAGATATGCAGCTGATTGATATATCTTGTCTATTTGTTCTGATGTTTATATATCTTGTCAGCTGGATGATCAAACTGATATTGTTGTTTTATTATCATCGGCCAGGTGGTACTAAACATGCGCACACGGTTCACATGGGCCACACAAGCCTCATCCTAATTGGGCCACGATGTCACATACACCCCCCCTCAAAGGGGTTGGAGGGACAAGCCCTTATAAGTTGGTTCCACCCTTACTAAACTAGCAAGGTGGTACTAAACATGCGCACACAGCTCACATGGGCCATACAAGCCTTATCCTAATTGGGCTAGGATGTCACATACACCCCCTTCAAAGGGCCCAACGTCCCTGTCGGTCCAACTCACCCATATAGTCACACAGGCATATATAGGCAAATGTCCAGGAACACACCCCCTCTTGGCGCATGTCCGTACGTCCAGTGCCGGTGCCATATGCCATATGCCCGCACACTAACCCGTACGCGCAACCGCGAGAGTCGGCTCTGATACCATTTTTAATAGCCCTCCCTCCAGAACCGCGTGGCTAGCCCCAACAGACGGGCAGTCCCACTTACACTTTCGTCCTCGCTTCATGTAAAATGATCAACTTGGGAATGGCATGGTTGGAGGGACAAGCCCTTATAAGTTGGTTCCACCTTGCTAAACTAGCAAGGTACTAATAATGTGGTACTAAACATACGCACACAGCTTATATGGGCTACACAGGTCTCATCCTAATTGGGCCAGGATGTCACGGCCATGGGGCGGGAGCCGATAGGCTTGATGGTGGCGACCTCGGAATGAAAGGGGGGCGTGGGGGAGGGGGGGAAGAGGCGAGTTGTTGCCGTCGTCGGAGTTGGCATCGGTGGCCTAGTCCACTTAGGCATCAGACGCGACGGGTGTGGTGGCCTCCCTCGTAGCTCTGCCGCGCGCGCCAGCATAGGAGTTAGAGGCCGCGCCGAAGTCGGATCTAGCACCTGAGGTGGGAGCAACCGCGGAGGGAGGTGCGACGGTCCTATGGGGGTTGCCGGCGGCCCTGGGCGAGGTGGCCTCCCTCGTGGTGCCGACGTCGGAGTTGAAGGCAGCGCTTCAATCCATACAAAAATACGGTATGCCGAAACGGTTGAAAAGCACGTGCGGGGTACATAGTGGCATGGAACAAATTTGGGAATAATACGAGTGGCACACAGCCGATATGTTGAATAGTAGTGGTATTTTTTTGAATTGGCATATTTACAGTGGCCTGGATCTATTTAACCCTAAATTTTATTGGACGGTTAATATTAATTTGGCCTCTTCTGTTTTTTTTTTCAATCCAACAGATTATATTTTCCAGATAACGTGGCACATCCGGATGGTTTAAACTTTCACTTAGAGAGATTTAGCTGGCAGATCAGTGCCTGCTACTTCGAAAAAGGAAAAAAAAAAAAAAGAGGTTGCGCACGCAGAGAATCAGTGCAGGTGACAATCACACACACTGGCCACATGTGCATAAAACCTCGAGCTCGAGCACAAGCATTCGCTCATTAGAGCAAGTTTAATAGTATAGGCCACTACTAACTTCAATTCATCTATAACCAATCTAATAGCTAATTCATATGATAGTTGTTTGCTATACTATTAATATATAATCCCACCTGATATACACACATTGTGTCTTAGAGTCCGTGCTGCAGTTGGCTACAGATCTGTAGCCCGCTGCTCTTCTCTCTCATCGTTTATCTCATTAAAATATGTTTATAGCTGGCTAATAGCCTGCTATTGTACCTGCTCTTAGGGACCGCCCCTTTGCGAAACATGATTGGGCAAAAATCTGGTTTAGAGTTAGGCCTTACCATGCCTGCAACAAATCTGTATAATGGTGATTTCTTTGGATGGTGGGGAGCTTGCCGAAAGGAATTGGTCAAAGATCAGCGAAGAAATCTTGATGGCCTCATCACCTACATCGCTTGGGGTATTTGGCTCCAAAAAAAAATGCGAGAATTTTCAACAATGCTTATGGCACGGTCTCTCAGGTTGTTGCTTCCGTGATAAACATGTGCAAGGCTTTCGTTGATGCTCAAAATGGATAGATGATAGCACGAAGATGCCTGATGCTTGTGGCGGCGCACTTCCTCAAAATTCTTTAATTTTCTGTTTTGTTTCATGTTTGTTGTGACACCTCTTGGAGGTGCATCAAATCTTTCTACCCTTCTCTTAATGAATAGGCAGAGCTCCTGCCGTTATCCCCTCAAAAAAAAAAAAGAAAAATTCTCGCTGAATTAATATGCAAGTTATTGTGTCTGAGATATCGCCGAGAAATATGGACGCAAGAAATTAACTGGAAGGCATTGATCATGCCATCAGGGCAGATCCTTATCATCTTCAGTTCTTCACCAAGAGTTACCCTTCAACACCGGATCGAAGAACAGATTTGACAAAGCAAGTAAAGATAATCGACATAATTGATCAACATGGAGACACACACACACATGACAAAGCTAATTCCAAGAATCTCGAGGTACCTAAACTTTAGGTACATTAGAGCAGCCGGCAGCGACATCAACTCTTAAGATCTCCAGTTCTAGAATTTTAGCAGCCATGGTGAAGTTTTAAGCTGGTCGATCACTTGTGGATTTGGGGGGCGATGGTGAGCAGCAAGCCGAAGTGGTGGCTGGGGAGCACCGGCAGCACGTTGCCCATGTCGTCGCAGTGCGTCACGCCGGGGATCGGCTCCACGCCGATCATCTCGACGCTGTCCAGCTTGAAGTCCCTCAGCCTGCACAGGAACCTGTCCGGCCTCTTCCTCATCTCCGGCTTGCGCCACCCCTTCAGCATCGGGTTCGCCACCGCGTCGTACGTCCACGCGCCGCCGCCATCGCCATCGCCATTGCCACGCAGCTCCTTCCAGGCGTCCACCCACCCGGGCCCCAGCCGGAGCGGCCCGTCGAGGTCTTCGTCCCAGCTGAAATCGCCTCCGAGCACAACGTCCCCGTGCCTGTGGACGACGTCGAAGTGGTCGAGGAAGAGGGCGGCGCTGGCGCGGCGCTCCGCGGCGCCGACGTCCGTCGGCGTCGGCGGCACGAGACGGCACGTCGCCGCGCACACGCGGTGGGCGCTGCGTGGATGCCCCGGGGGGAAGGGCTTGTACACCATTGGTGAGAGCAGCCCAGGTGGCTCAATCCGCGGTGGCGACACCGACTCCGCCCACCGCCGGATGTGCGCATCATCTGCGTCTAACTTGCTAAGCTGCAACCAAAATTAGCACGACAATTGAATGTACAAGTTAGACGTTACCATACTCGGTTCAAAAATATAAGCAATTTATAACATGTAGATGAGCTTTCTGAAATGATTTGTACCAGAAGGCAGAGATGGCTTTCATGTGTGGTAGATGACCACCGCTTCTTGTACTGCGTCCACCAATGATCCTCTTCAAAGATGCTGGAGATGTACTCCGTGACCTCCTGAATCATCACGACTAACTGTGTTAAAAGATGTGCACCCAGATGATCGCGATATATGTCCAGCAAAAACTTGCACCTCGCAAATAAAGCCTCATTTAAACAGAGCAAAATTAAACCAATATGCAAGCTCGCGTGAATAACCTGCAAGAAGATGACGTGCGGCTCATGGCGCGCTATGAGCTTGGAAATGGCCTGAATCCTCCGATACACCGCGACATGCTCGTTAGACCAGACGTTGTAGGTCATGAACTTGATCTTCTCCTTGGATGACATCGTGCTCCAGCGAGGAGACTGAAAACTCTTCTCGCCTAGATCGATCGGATTTTGGATACTGCTAGCTGCAGGTGATGCTCATGAGCTACGAGCCTACGACTTAGAGCAAGTTTAATAGTATAGTCAACTATGAGCTCCAATTTATCTATAGCCAATCTAATAGTTCATTCATACAATAGGTACATACTACATTATTAATAGCTGGTCCCACCTGTCATACACACACTGCGTTTTGGAGTTCGTGCTACAGCTGGCTACAAATTTGTAGCCCGCTGCCCTTCTCTCCTCATATCTCCTTAAAATATGTTTGTAGTTGGCTTATAGCTTGCTATTGTACCTGCTCTTATATACCGCTGCAGGTAATTAATTAGCTACGACTGTTGGATACACATACGCATAGGGATAAGCTAATGCAGTAAATTAGCAAGCGTTTCCCAAATGTTAATTGTGGATCATTTCACGATGAAGAAAGAGACGAAAGGTTTCGAGGAGCCATGCATGAGGCACACCAATCGGCTCGTTGCATGCGTCCTGGTTTCTGCATTGGGTATAAGATTTTTGTAATCAAATTTGACGGAAGAAAAGAAAAACTTTCGTACTGTCGATACATTTCTCACGTCGGCATCTCAGCCCCTTTAGGTCTTCACTGTACTGTGACTTCGTACTGTGCAAGATGAATGCTTTTTTAAAATTTATTTTCAAATAGCTATATATTTATCGATAAATTTTCTCTAGAAAAATTAACATAGTGTAAATACTGTACATGTAACTACAAATATATAATTTAAGAATCCCATAGTAACACGCTATTTTCACGAAGAGAAGGTCGCGAGACCGAATCTCCTCACCCGTGGACGTGCTATAATTTTTTTTCCTCCCAACTTGCATGAATCTTGAAGTAAATACTACAAATATACAATTTAAAAATCCCATGGTAACACACTATTTTTACGAAGCGAAGGTAGCGAGACCAAATCTCCTTACCCGTGTGCACGATATAATTTTTTTTCTTCCAACTTACATAAATCTTAAAGTAAATCTAACGGTTTAAAATTATGTGAAAATTACATACAAGTTGCATTATAGTTACTTTATAAGTAACAATATAATTAAACTACAAATATATAGCAAAATCGTTTTTGCCTTTTTGGGTGAGGCATAACATTCGTAACAAGGCCAAGAGGCCGTGGGCCGTGGCCGATCTTTGTGAGAAAGGCCTCATATGCCTCTCAATTTCTCCGAGGAACACCTGTGACGACACAACTCTCTGTCCACATGACCTGCGCCTTCTACATACTTCCATCAAACCCAGCAAGCGGAACAGTGAACCTACAACGCCCCTACCACCGACTCTCAGAGGCTGCAACAAACGGTCACAGAATCGGCCGGAGCCGAGCAAAGTGCAAGCATTATTCCAGCCTTTGCAGCAGCATATCCTCCACCTATCGAGGCCCCAAGACCTCTCTGCTGTACTCCAATCTGTAGCTATGACAACATACGCCAATGCCGTCGATCCGATCGAGTCCGTCCTGGCATTGCCAGGGGGCAGACGCATCCAAGCGTAGACGCAGAAACATGGCAATGCCCCCCCTGATTCCCTGAAGCACTATAGTACAGGCCACCACTCTGCGCTGGCTGCATTAGCAGCGTAGGACCCGCCCCCCCGCGTCCGCGTCGACGATTTCGTCGGCCATTATCTCGTCGGCTGCAGGCGCGAGGTGAGTACGCGACATGCGTTTTCGGCGAGCTAGCTAGCCAATGGTCTTGAAGAACGCGGGATCGATGGGCAGCGCGCGCGCGGGTGGTGGCGCATAGCTAAGCGGAGGATGGAGGTGGTTGCATGCAGCTAGCAGGGAGTAGTGGACGCGTACGCAGCCCCATCCTGCGGTTTCATCATCCCGTGACAGCTGAATCCAACATCCGCACCCGCATCCACACGAAGCATACTATGGGTCATGCATGTAACGCTACTTTTGTTTCGGTGTATATATTTTCCTATGCCATCATTTGTGCCTGCCCTATGTGCTGATGACACTAGTTAATTTGAGATGTGCGCACAAAGGTTACACTAGTTTGGTTTCACAAAGCAAAACATATATAGTTGTTTGAGATCTCCAGCCATGGGCCATGGCTTGGATTGACTTGTGGCTTTGGATTGGAAAAGCAAATACAATCTATAGAGGTGGGAAAAAAATTTGAAACTCTGGCTTGTATTGAGTTTGATTGGCTTAAATTTGTAGTCATGACAAGTTGAACAAGTCCAGCCCATGGCAACCCTGTTCTGAAAAGAAAAAAAAAAAACTAATGCACGGATGGTGGCGTGTGCCCCCTCCCACGCGGCATAGCCCCGTGGTGCGTGCGGAGGGGGATGGCGGAACGATGCACGGAGAGTGAGCCAGCACGTGGTGTGGTTTTCTCTAATTTCTTCTGTTTTTTATTTTTCCTAATATGCACGTATACAAAGTTTATATAAGCACGTATATAAACTTTGTATAGAGTGCGTATATAAACTTTGTATAGTGTATATATTTTTTATAATCAAAAGTGTATACGTATAAAAATTATATATACATATATTCTCTCTCTATATATATATATACACACACACACCACACACACACACATACATATACACATACATATATACGTAGATATACGTATACATATATATACGTATACACATACATATATACATAGATATACGTATACATATACATATACATATACATATATATGTATATATATACATACGTATATATATATATATATGTATGTATGTATATATATATATGTATGTATATACATATATATATAGGACACCCATATGGGGCACCATGGTGCCCGGGCACCATGGTATAAAATACATAAATTCACTCAAATTTTTCAAAATTTTTAAATTGTGAGTATATACCTAGTTATAAGAATTCGATTCATACCTATATCTATCAACAAAGTAACTCAAATTTAACTTTATTTCACAATCCATGATTACATACCTAACTAATTATATGTTTGGATCCTATATACCTAGAATCAAAATCTAACAAATGAGTATATACTCATTTGAATTGAGTATATACTCAATTTGAATCATAGAGCCCGGGCACCATGGAGCACCAAACAAATTTACCATATATATATGTATATATATATATACATTTATATATATACATATAGGATACCCATATGGGACTCCATGGTGCCCGGGCTCCAAGGTATAAAACACACAAATTCTCTCAAATTTTTAAAAATTTTCAAATTGTGAGTATATACCTAGGTATATGAATTTGATTCATACAAATACCTAACAACAAAACAACTCAAACTCAACTTTATTTCACAATTCATTATTACATACCTAACGAATTATATGTTTGAATGTTATATACCTAGAACCAAAATCTAACCAAAAAAAAGTTCAAACTCAGTTCAAACTTGTTTGAACTTGTTAGTAAAAAAGTTAATGTTCATATCTAAACATTTAAAAAAATTTCATACACATTCAAATTGGGTATATACTCAATTTGAATCTTGTAACCCATACTCCATGTAGCACCAGTTAATTTACCTATGTATATATATATACGTATATACATATATATGTATCTACGTAGATACATATATATGTATATACGTAGATACACACACACACACACACACACACATATATATATATATATATATATATATATATATATATATATATATATATATATACTCCCTCCTTCCCTAAATGTTTGACGCCGTTGGCTTTTTTAAACATGTTTGACCGTTCGTCTTATTCAAAATTTTTTTGAAATATGTAAAACTATATGTATACATAAAAGTATATTTAACAATGAATCAAATGATAGGAAAATAATTAATAATTACTTAAATTTTTTGAATAAAACGAACGGTCAATCATGTTTAAAAAAGTCAATGGTGTCAAAATTTTAGGATGGAGGGAGTATATATATATAGGAGTTGGATAATATGAACCACGGTTCATATGCACCTCAATCCCCTGGTCGACACGTGTGCACATGGCTCTAGAGCAATCGTGTTCCATCATGTTCACTAATCACCATCAGATGTACCTACTAGGTGGAGTTCCTACATAGGCTTGACATATAGTAGGTACCATCAAATATTGAGTAGTACTGCTGCATTCAACACTCCAATTGCTAGTGTGGCTATTTATGTCAGTGGATATATATCCATGACGTTGGAGGAGAGAGCTTTGGCCTTTGAGTTTTTTTTCCTTGACAAGAAGTCAATTCCGGCTTTGACCTTTCTGTTGTTCACTGTTGTGCTGATTTTCTTCAGCAAACTAACCTGCCACTACAGTCGATACTCTAATTTGTGCTGATTTTCTATTCTTTTACACTAACTTTGCACTTATTTAATCATGTGTATTTTTTATTTTTATATATATGAACGTATCCACGTATCCTTGTTTCTTCGAAAATAATATATCCACGTATAGCGTATCTGTATTCACATTCCCGTATCTAGTTAATCTATGGAGAGAGTGGTTAACTGACTCTTTTTAATTAGATTCATTGGCGGCATTCAAATTACTCCACGTGATTAGATATTAAGCATGTTGATTTTAATGAGTTAATCTAAACAGCTTGTTTTGTATTTCCAAAATTTAATCTAATAAGTTTGGTTTTATTGGGATATAATATATCAAGATGATTCTCCACTCACCATGCGAAAACAATATTGGCAAAAAAATGGAATTTCAAAAATGTCATTTCACAAAACTGATGTCCAAAAATGATATTGTAAAAATGATATCTCACTTGACATATATTGAAATAAAAAAACACATGACTGTTATTTTTTTCATATATATGCTACATTCTAAAATATAATCTTATTATAATCGACAGAGAAAATAATGTATACTACAGTTTGTTGGCAATTAAATATCATCTTGCAAAATTGACGTCCAAAAATGGCATTGTAAAAATGATATATCACTAGGCATATATTAAATAAAAACACATGATTGTTATTTTACATATTTATGCTACATTCGAAAGTATAATTTTATTAATAATCTACGGAGAAAATAATGTTCCATATAGTTTGTTGATGCGAAAAATGTAGCACAATGAAAATATCAAAAAAGATGTAAAAAAATTACGTTGCAAAATGATACTCCCTCCATTACATAATATAATGCACAACTATTTCTTAAAGTTGTTTCATAATATAAAGCGTGCATGCATGCATGTCATTATCTTTTTCAATAAAATCTTATTATTTAAATTATACACAATCAACATCTCTAATTTTATTGGGTACATGCATTATATTTATTAGGGTAATCTAAACTATGAAGTAATAATAATTATTTTTTGTCTTTAAGTTAAGAGTGATTTGTGTCTTATATTTTAGAATGGAGTGAGTAGTATTTTTCGAAATAGACATGTATAGTACATTCCACGCATGGATACCGAGAAAAGAGAAAAGAAAGAATATTTAAATGGAGGAATAAATACTACACGATGTGGTCAACTTCCTCTCACCTACCATCTCTCTCATTACTCAGGAAGTACATGCTCCATGTCAGAGTGTTACACATGCATCGTACCACCCTAATCTTTTTAACTCTCCATTTGTGAAAGTATGGTACATTTTGGAAGCACACATCTTGAAACGGTTGAACGGTTGTGATTCTGGGTGCAGGTGAACCGTGGTCTATTTTGATTATCCATATATATATATATATATATAGGACACTCATATGGGGCACCATGATGCCCGGGCACCATGGTATCTAATGCATAAAATCACTCAAATTTTTCAAAATTTTCAAATTGTGAGTATATAACTAGTTATAATAATTCGATTCATACCTATACCTATCAACAAAACAACTCAAATTTAACTTTATTTCACAATCCATGATTACATACCTAACTAATTATATGTATGGATGCTATATACCTAAAATCAAAATCTAACAAAAACAAGTTCAAATTCAGTTCAAACTTGCTTTGAACTAGTTAGTAAAGTAGTTAATATTAATACCTAAGTAATTGAAAAAGATTCATACACATTTGAATTGGGTATATACTCAATTTCAACGATGGAGCCCAGGCACCATGGAGCACCAAACAAATTTACTATATAGATATATGTGTGTGTGTGTGTCTATAGATACATATATATATTATATATATATATATATATATACATATATATATATAATACATATATATATATCATATATATATATACATATATATATATACCTATATATATATATACATATATTATATATACATATATATATATATAACATATATTATTATATAGATATATATGTATGTATGTATGTATGTCTGTATATGTATATGTATATGTATGTGTGTGGTGTCTCTATATATATATATATATATATATTATATATATATATCTATATATATATAATATATATATTATATATATAGGGAGATACTATACTACACGTAGGGTGTAGTATAGCTAAAGCACAACCCACCCCCTCCCCCCCCCCCCACCCGCGCCCACACACCTCTGTCCCCCTCAATTCCAGTAATTGTTTTACTAATGGCACTATCGAATTCTACCGTAAGTAATTGTTTTACTGATAGCAGTATACAAATCATCGTATACATATATGTTGTTCCACATCGTAACTAACCACTGATCAATTTTCCCGATTTTTTTGGATCTACAGAGGCAGGAGGCGGCGTATCCCAGTCGTCCAAGGCGGCAGCGTCATCGCCTCCCCGTCCTCCGGCCGCCGCCGCCGTCGCCGCGATGTAGAGCCTCCTCGTCCCCACCGCCGTGGCCCCGGCCGTCACCCCGAGGCGGGGGCGCGTCTCGTTCTCCTTCCGCGCGTCCGCCGCGGCGGCACCGACGGCGGGGTGTGACGTACGCTGCGATGGATGGGGGACGGGGATGGAGGCGGCCACCGTGCCGGACGAGCTGCGCTGCAAGCGTTCCGATGGCAAGAAGTGGCGATGCTTTCCCATCTGCTGCAAACTCGTTCTCAACTACTCAAGATCCCAGCCGGAAAGGAGAGCGGCGACAAGCAGCTATAGCGCCCCCTCACCCAGTCGTCGGCTCGTCGCAGCCCCACACGGTGGCCAGGGAGAAAGAATAGTCTTCGTCGGTGGAGCGGCACGGCACCAATCTCGTCTGGTGGGCGACAACCAGGGACTAGACGCCGGCGGCATCAGCATGCAGGCGCGGCAAGGGGGAGGAGGAGGAGTAAAGTGCTCAGCCGCCCATGTAGGATCTCCCCAATCCTTTTCTTCATGGCATTTGCAGGATCCAACATCGAGACACATCTGATTGCTGCATCATAGTCGCGTACACATGGTGAGCACATCTCAAGAACCCAAACTTTCTATGGTTCGTGTACCGTCTTACTAAAGTATTCTCCAATAAGACGAGCGTGGAGATGGTGGACGTCTCGACAGCGGTGTACGACGGCGCCGGCGTTCGATCTGGACCTGATGGCGAGTCGTGCGGGATGTTCTGCGGCCACCGGCAATGCCATGGAGCAGCTGCAGTGGGACTGCTAAGCTCATTTATCCTCTCACCCCTAATTAAATTAGTTTCTTAATTTACCATGCTTAAATTCAATGTGTTTTTCTTTTCCTTTTTGATGTTCAATTCCATGTGTTCTTGATTTAGAACGTTCCAGAGATCATCCTTTCAGGCAAGAAATGCAATGCTAAGCTGGGTGATATGACAAAACCTATATAGTTTAGACATCTCAAAATAGTTATGTCAAATTTCTTTTCCATGTGTCACAAAGCATTTGTTGATATACATACATGACTTTGTCATAAAGCATTTGTACATACATGACATTAATTCTTGTAGTCTTGCTCCCAATCTCAACTTAATCAAGATGATGATCATTCATGAATCACAATTTTTGTAGATATATATGATCAACACCCTTCTTAATTACATCTTAACTTTTGTTGCATCATTTTCATCATGTATATAATCCAGTCAACTCATTTAGTCATGTGTTGAGAGCAGCAAGTCAGTTATTGTTTCTTGCTAGGTACAACACTGACATATACGTTTAGTTATTGTTTCTTGCTAGGTACAGCACTGACATATACGTTTCCAACCCTTTTTGTGCAAGAAAAGTTTGTTTCGGTTTTGTCAATTTAAGCATACAAGTTTCTCTAACAAACACTGCACCTATGCATGCAAGATCAGACCGATGCCGGCTACGTGGCGGGAGACGAAGCCACCGGCGCCAGTGGCCGCGACGTGTTTGCGTCCACGGCGAGGCACGCTGTGGGCGGGTGCTCCACGTTCTCGATGGCGAAGCGTTTGATGATGACCAAGATCCCCAGTGTGTATGGCGCCGACGGCAGCGTCCCAGACGGAACTGTCGTTCGACCTCGGCCTGTGGCTCCCCGGCGGGGCGGCACGCCGTCGATGAACTCCGATGGATCCGTCACGATGTGCGGCGGCAGCAAGAGGGAGCCCGAGCTGCTGAATCTTTTTGTCTAAGCTAGCTAGCTAACATGCTCAATTCTTATTTGTTTTCTTGTTATCATATACAATTTGTCATGATATCACCTTGATGTTGATTAATGATTATATTACGATGATTAGAATTTTTTTGGCAAGATCAGTATGTTATATTGAGAACGTGATAATAGTAATTTATTTACTAAGAGAAATCTTGTGGCGATATCAATATGTTAATATTAAAGTAATCTATTTACTGCGAGAAGGTACGAGAACCAATTGGGAGTAGTAGTATATATGCTAAGTAATATATTTACTAAAAGGAGGGCGGAGAACAACATGAGAGTAATCCATTTACTAAGAGTAGGAAACAACTGAGAAGAGTTGAAAACAACCTATGAGTAATCTTTTTACTTGTTGTGTACTTTGTCACATATAAAGGTTTAGTAATTATTTTACTGGATCTTTATTTAGAAAAGGTGCGGGGATGAGCATATTAACCCCTCCTCCCCGAATAGTAATTTTATTACTTATAGTGTTCTATGTCTCATAAAATGGCTTAGTAATCAATTTGCTGAACGTTTATTTTGAAAAGGTGCGGGATGGGTACACCATCCAATTCGTATGCATAGTACTTAGTTTACTTACAGTGTATTATGTCACATATAAAGGCTTAGTAATCATTTTACTTGACGTTTATTTTGAAAAGGTGCGGGGTGGGAAGTGCGGCTGGGCTTGAAACTGTTGGGGTGGGGGTTGGGGGGGTTGGGGGTTAGGGGGAGGGAAGGGGGTAATGTGAGGAGAGTAGTTTAGTTATAGCGCACCCTAGGTACGGTTTAGCGCATCCCTATATATATATATATATATATATATATATATATATATATATATATATATATAGACACACACACACACATACATATACATACATAGACATATATACAGATGTATACATATATACATATGTATACACATATGTATACATATATATCCATATATATATATATATATATATATATAGATGTATATATATATACATATATATATATACATATAGATGTATATATATATACATAATATATATATATACATACATACATATATGTATATACATACATACATATATGTATTATACATATATACGAAAGAACGAAAGCACCTTTTCATTCTTTCATATACTGGGGGTTTTTACTTGGAAAAGACAATGTTCCATACTAAAGGATTCGGGTCCATAACCACGAGTTCCAGTGCACTAAATCTTGTAGCACTTAGCAACGAGGCCCTATGAATAGACATATAGAATTTTTGGTCGGGAAATTCAAATGAATCATTGAGTGAAAAAGAAGCAAAGAATGACAAAAGACGAGACTCTACTAGTCTTCACTCTTGTGGTTTCCTCGGTTTCTGATTTCTTATTCGGGATCTTGCTTTTCATGTTTCTCATCTCTGCAACTCGCGATTTTCGCGAGAGAACCAAATCCAAGTTTGTGAAGATCATGATTTAGGCTGGCATAGTAGTAATTACCTTTGCAATTGTGGTTCGAATCTATCCGATCTTTATCTTTTTGCTCAAAGAACAAATAAAACCCCTTGTCGAAGCCCTTTATGATAAGCTTCCCTGGATCTGGGAAGTTTCTCTTTCACGGTATTGGGATCGTTTGATCGATTTCCTTGATCGCTACTTATGGGCGTGCACTCAAAGGATACAAACAGGGATTCGCAAACAAAAAGGGGAATTCGTAGTCACTTTTTCCTGTCACGTAAAAAAAAGGCTTTACGCGAGAGCAATAGAGATTGGGATACATCTATCTCTTCTGAGCAACCTCTTTTGGATTCTTAAGACCACCCTTGCAGTAGGATACCGTCTGCTTTGGGTTCTTTATTATATTATCTCCTTCGAGGGATTTTTAGGATCGTTCAGGCTATATTTAGTCTATTTTGGCTTTTACTGTCTCCTTTTCTCAGGGAAGTGGTTAAGGACCTCAGAAGATAGAGGAGAGCGCAAGGCGCAGATTTCCGGAATACTTCTACGGGGAATGCTCATTGAATGCGCATTCTCCGTATTATGCCTTGAAGAGGACTCGAACCTCCACGCTCTTTAGCACGAGATTTTGAGTCTCGCGTGTCTACCATTTCACCATCAAGGCATCTTGAAAGTGAATCATATTCCATGAATATGATATCTATCTAATGTGATATCTTAAAAGTGAATCGTATTCCATGAATATGATATCTATCTAATGTAATATATGGAATATATGACAAAGGTGGAGTCTTTGAGTATTTCGATCGATCGGTCATATAGGCCTAAGTCAGACATCAAATAGCTTCGATTTGCATTATCCGTAGGACACCTTATATATATCAAAATCGAAAAGATGTACAATCCAATTTCTCGATTCAATAGAAGCCCAAAGATGTGCATATGGTACCCAAATAAGGATAGGATAGATATGTCAAAAGCAAGTCTGATTACACCTATTCCTAATCCTAAATAGAATGGACGTGGGATTTCTATGTAAATAGAGTATCCTATTTCCATAGGCTCGAATGACCCCTTCTCATAATAAGAATGTGCACGGTCTGGTCCGGTATGGAATGAACTTATAATCTGATGATCGAGTCGATTCCATGATTATAAGTTCATAACCCTAGCGCCCATTCCCATTTTGGGCGGAACAGATCTACTAATTCTTTTATTCCAATTAGTAAGAGGGATCTTGAACTAAGAAATAGACCTAGCAGCTAAAAGAGGGTATCCTGAGCAATTGCAAGAATGGGGTTCATTGATATTCCTGGTATAGTAGATGCTATCACACATACAGTCATACTCAATTCGATGGAATTGTTTGATCTTAAAGGGGATCTTCTATAATTTCGCATATAAGGGGTTATTTCTTGGTTTCGTCCAGTCATTAATAGCTTGACTATTTTTAGATAATAGTAGATAGAAAGAACGCTCGTAAGGAGTCCTATTGAAACCAAGAAATATAGGCCTGCTTGCCATCCACACCAGAATAGATAGAGTTTTCCGAAGAAACCTGCAAGTGGAGGAAGGCCTCCTAGGAATAAGAGACATAGCGTTAAAGAGAGAGCCAAAAAAGGATCTTTCGTATATAATCCTGCATAATCTCGAATGTTATCAGTTCCGGTACGTAGACCAAATAATACAATGCAAGCAAAAGTTCCTAGATTCATGGAGATATAGAAAATCATATAAGTTATCATGCTTGCATATCCATCATTTGAGTCTCCAACAATTATTCCAATAATTACATATCCGATTTGCCCTATGGACAAATATGCAAGCATACGTTTCATGCTTGTTTGAGTAATAGCAAGGAGATTCCCCAATATCATGCTAAGAATAGTTAGGATTTCCAGAAGAAGATGCCATTCGTTTGATGAGAAATAAAAAGGAATATCGAGAATTCGCGTGGCTAAAGCTGAGGTGTGTGTGTATATATATATACACGGTAGCGCTACATGACGCCACACACAAGCACTGTGCGTCAGGAAACAAATTGGCGCGACACACAGCCCCCCTCCCTCCCCAGTCACTCCCCCACCCACCTCCTTTAAGCTAACGCAGTTAAAAAAGTACTTAGTATATGATGGTGCAGGCGTGCAGCAAACTCAACAAATCCCTAAAATTATGGAGTTAAAAAATTACTTGTCATTAAGATCAGTCAGTAAACTCCGCATATCTATGTACTCTGGAGTTAAAAATTTTCGTGCTGACTATCCGAGGCGGTCGGCATGCCTCTGGACATATCGTAGTTTATTGGAGTTAAAATTTTACTTACTGACTTGCTGGTGATGTCATCATTTTTTTCTGCATCACTCATCACCAAAATGCTTGCAGTTAAAAAATTACTTGATGTATGATCTAGAAGAACTCTCCAGTCCTTTGTAGATTATGAGTTATGACTGGAGTTCGATTTTTATATTGAAATGGAAACCTATGTCAACGCGGACGTTTATAGTGTAATTAAACTGCCTATTAGTACTTAATGTGATTAATAAAGATCCTTATATTACGGTATTTATATGTGTGTAAAGCTAGGTGGCGTGAATAACAGATTGCCGTATATAAAGACTTTTACTACTAGGATTTAAAAGAGTTTTCCATTCCCCACGGTTCCAAAATGGTTATATCTCTGTGCAAAACTCTAGAATTAATCTGTTGATCTAGTGATCTTTTTTCACCATGGTAAGGGTTCAAATCTCGCATCAATAGAGAATAATCTTTCCTTTACTAATTTATTTATGTATGGTAAGGTTCAAAACTCACATTAATCCACTGTTATTTTTTCAATCTTTCCTTCAGTGGTTTGTTTTTTAAAAAAATCTTTCCTCAGTAATTTTTTTACGTATAGTTCAAATCTCCCATCAATCCACAATATTTTTTTTTCTGGGAGAAAGAAAAACAAATTAAAACTCCCATAATCGATCATCGTTCAATAATTTTTTTTATTGACACGATTAATTCACTTCACGATCATTATTTAGTATTTTTTTTGTCAGCATGTATAACTTCCATATCCAACATTTAATAATTATGTTCCTCATATTATATCTGTATTCTATTTACTGGCACAAAAAATAGTAGTATTATTTTTGTTCCACCGTGATGTATGAATTTTAATTTGGTTGCATATTACATCCTGTTGCATTCAATGATACAGTGAATCACACGTATAAAAAATTGGGTACGGTGAAGCAGGCGGATTCTTGGCACCTTGTGCAAAACAGAAAAGAAAAAGGAAAACAGAAAAAAAAAAACCCCCAAATATCTGCATCCGACGACTTGCTACAGGCGGCAGTTTGCTCCTACTGCATCTGCACCTCCCATCCCCGAGCCTGTGGCCGCCGCGTGTGAAGGACTCGAGGGAACGACGCCAACCCTCTCCGTGCTCGTTGTTGCTGCACACGCCGTCGCTCGTCGGCCTCCCCTCCATCCCCATCGACGGCTGGTTGTGATGTACAGCTCATGTTGGTCGCCACCGCACGAATTGAACGCCGCGGCCACCACCTCTTCCACGCTGGCCAGTCTTCACCTAGTGCACGGATCCCGCCACCGGTCGCTGCCTGCACATCGGAGGCTTCCGGCCGTCGTTGCTTGCTCATCGATGTCGCCGGTGTCGCTCCTCTCTCATCGCTACCGTCATGTATGCCAGTTACTCGATCCGAATAATTAGGATGAGGAATGAGAAAATGGGGATTCGTGGGTCATGTTTGCGCTACCAACTAATATAAATAGATACAACTACTGCAGTAAAAACATTACTCATGGGAGAATGAACAAGAAGGTGAGTAAAAAAAATGTTGTTTTTGTGCCGTTTAGTAAAAAATTACTGACGTATCAAATCCCGGATGCCCTATATTGTGTTAACCTTATGTGCGTACCGTCCAGCGGTAAAATTTTAACTCCCCTACTATGAAATCGTTATTCTATAAGAGGGTGATTTCGTACTCTCTCCAATGAGTAAAAATTTTACTATCAATTTTGAGGGTGGGTGAAGGGGTGCATGTGCTGGGGAGGTGGGGTTATGGCATAGGGGTCGCTGTGTCTCGCGTCATCTAATTAGTAGCGCCATACGCTCCATCTAGTAGTTATATATATATATATATATATATATATATATATATATATATATATATATATATATATATATATATATATATATGTGTGTGTATGTGTATATGTGTGTATGTGTATAGATAGATATGTATGTATGTATTATACATACGCATAAACTTTGTATCTATATCTGTACTATTATAAAAATTGAAAATGTTTTTGTCAGTACTTTGGTAGGTCATTCGTGATTGAATCTGTTTTATAAGATCGTTCGTTTTTTGAAATACAGATATTTGTCTGAGTCTGTTTTTAAGTATGTTTGCTTTTGGAAATACAAAAGATGTCTTATGAGAAATCTCTTTAAAAAAACTCGCATGCTAATTAATTTGATATGAGAGTCGGACTCCTATTACAACTCATGATTTTCTTAAAAAAAATATCCAAGAGAATTTACACAATAATTTTTACCTTAAATAAATCGTATAACAATAATAATAATAATAATAATAATAATAATAATAATAATAATAATAATAATAATAATAGTCTTCAACCATTTTAAGACACGGGCTTTTTTTCTAGTAAAGTATATACTTATATAGTCGTGGCTGACTGATCACGCGGGTGCAGTCCGAAGCAGCTTGTCGCCGATCAGTCACCCCCCTGATCTGGAGAGCTAGGCATTTAGCTTGCTGAGGTAACCGGCCTTAATATGCCGAGTTAGCTCGTTATCCATCCTAGCCATGGAGACTCCAATAAGCAAACAGCATATAAGATCCTGACAAATCAAGGGTCCAAATTTGATACTGTTGACGAAAAAATCGAACACATCGGCCTAGGAGATCTGCTTAGTTCCAGTGCAGGTCCAAATATTGATGAGATGCGGGCGTGCCTGTCAGTTTGATCCTACAACTGACAAAATATGTAAACAGCAGACAAAACAGCCGATCGGCTAGACAGCCGATGGAGTAGTTCCAGCCGGTAGCCAATAATAGCCGATGCCGATACTAGCCGATAGCGATAGGGTTTAGGCAATCGGCTATATGTCCAATGTAGATAATGATATAAAGGCAATCGGCTGATGATAATATAATATAGCAATATAATCCAGTATAAACCAATCGGCTAGTAATGATATGATAAATAAGCATCGATCCGAAGGTTAAAGCACACATCGGCTGGAGGTCCGATGTCATGAAATCCACAAGATTAGATTAAAAGTGAAACCTTTGTTGTCATTGGCTAAATCCTACTTATATGTATATGCAATCCTTATGAGCCGATGCAACATCCAGATAACTCACCGGCTGAAACCCCGATGAAACCCTTATTGGCAATCAAGAAGCAGGCTAGAGATTATGGTTCTAAGAACGACTTAGTAGATCAAACTTAACTGATGCAGCACTAAGTATGAAAAGAAACATAATATCTAGACAATCAAGCCGTTGACTGAGTTTTCAGGGTGGTAGATGTCTAAGCTAATCTAATCTAGCAAGACGATTTAGCCAATACCGGCAGAAACCCTAAAGCGAGAAGCAGTCGATAAAGGTAAATTGATATGTTAAGACTAGATTAATAGAGACATATGATAAATAGGTAGGTAAATATATCATCCAAATCAGAGCGATCCAAGAGGTTGAATGTACTAATGCAGCCTTGAACGACGCCGACATAGACGATACAATTGCCCGGACCGGCGAAACATTGGACTTACCCCTTCGCCGGAGATCGAACACCGATGCAGCCCCGCGTCGGGTGCCAAGTCCCGCGGACGATAAAATAAAGTAGAAAAGGTAAAAGGGGTGGCGATGCGCCGAATTGTATTGATCATGGAGATAGATTACATAGACCCCAGATGTACATATTTATACCCATGGGTTGATACAAGTCCTTGTCGGACAAGAAAGAAACTAACCTAAAGATAAAAGGAAAATATAAAGTCCTTATCGGACACTAAACACAATTTCCTAAAGATAAAAGGAAACTAACAAACTATTCCTAATTAATAGATAAACTGCCATGCCGCATCCTCTTTAAACTCGGTCACTTAGGGATAAGCTTCCTTTAGTAGATTGATTTCCTTAACCAAATATAGCAGGAATCCGACTATTGGCGACTTGATAACTCCCATTGGCTGATTCCGAGATGCTGCAGCCGATAATGATTCTAAGCCGATGACGTTTTTGCCGATTACCAAATTTCAGTGTTAACACATGCCCCCCAGTTTTGGAGTGTGAGGACTCATGCTCCAAAATTCTCTTCTGTCTGATCTTGTAATCGGCTTTCATGAGCTAATACTTATGTGCTTGCCCCCCGAGCCGAGATTGAATGATCTTGGCATTGACTTCTTCTTCAGACATCTGGATATAAAATTCGTGGTCCCACCGGGCGTGCCAATCTGTGTTGACGAAAAAATCGAACAGACCGGCCTGGGAGATCTGCTTAGCTCCAGTGCAGGTCCAAATATTGATGAGATGCGGGCGTGCCAGTCAGTTTGATCCTACAATTGACAAGATATGTAAACAGCAGACAAAACAGCCGATCGGCTAGACAGCCGATGGAGTAGCTCCAGCCAGTAGCCAATAATAGCCGATACCGATACCAGCCGATAGCGATAGGGTTTAGGCAATCGGCTATATGTCCAATGTAGATAATGATATAAAGGCAATCGGCTGATGATAATATAATATAGCAATATAATCCAGTATAAACCAATCGGCTAGCAATGATATGATAAATAAGCATCGATTCGAAGGTTAAAGCACACATCGGCTGGAGGTCCGATGTCATGAAATCCACAAGATTAGATTAAACAGTGAAACCTTTGCTGTCATCGGCTAAATCCTACTTATATGTATATGCAATCCTTATGAGCCGATGCAACATCCAGATAACTCACCGGCTGAAACCCCGATGAAACCCTTATTGGCAATCAAGAAGCAGGCTAGAGATTATGGTTCTAAGCACGACTTAGTAGATCAAACTTAACTAATGCAGCACTAAGTATGAAAAGAAACATAATATCTAGACAATTAAGCCGTTGACTGAGTTTTCAGGGTGGTAGATGTCTAAGCTAATCTAATCTAGCAAGACGATTTAGCCGATACCGGCAGAAACCCGAAAGCGAGAAGCAGCCGATAGAGGTAAATTGATATGTTAAGACTAAATTAATAGAGACATATGATAAATAGGTAGGCAAATATATCATCCAAATCAGAGCAATCCAAGAGGTCGAATGTACTGATGCAGCCTTGAGCGACGCCGACGTAGACGATACAATTGCCTGGACCGGCGAAACATTGGACTTACCCCTTCGCCGGAGATCGAATACCGATGCAGCCCCGCGTCGGGTGCCAAGTCCCGCCGGACAATAAAATAAAGTAGAAAAGGTAAAAGGGGTGGCGATGCGCCGAATTGTATTGATCGTGGAGATAGATTACATAGACCCCGGGTGTACATATTTATACCCATGGGTTGATACAAGTCCTTGTCGAACAAGAAAGAAACTAACCTAAAGATAAAAGGAAAATATAAAGTCCTTATCGGACACTAAACACACTTTCCTAAAGATAAAAGGAAACTAACAAACTATTCCTAATTAATAGATAAACTGCCATGCCGCATCCTCTTTAAACTCGGTCACTTAGGGATAAGCTTCCTTTAGTAGATTGATTTCTTTAACCGAATATAGCAGGAATCCGACTATTGGCGACTTGATAACTCCCATTGGCTGATTCTGAGATGCTGCAGCCAATAATGATTCTAAGCCGATGACGTCTTTGCCGATTACCAAATTTCACTGTTAACAGATACCGAACTATCTTGTTGGAGGGTAAAAAAACTCTTATTTTTTTATGTGGTGATTTCGGTTGCCTTTGTTCAGAAACCCATTTTTTAGAAATTTGGTTGCCTATAAAAAAACCGAATTTTTAGCAAGCAGCATAAGTCAAGCTATATTAACCGAAGAAACTGAACGCCTTTCTCTAGTAAGATGTCCACATATACCATCGTAATTACATGTTTGTCACGATCAGAGTGAGAAGAATGTTCACATGACAAACTACTAGAAATCGAAAATATAACCCATTCACTCATAGCTACTTACATTGCATACTAAAAAAAACACAAACCAACGTCTGATAGCACTTAGAAGCCACCCAAATCTGCCCTACCACCTTACTACTACTATGAGATCCATGCTGATGCGTGGTGTGCTTACCAATTCCCTTCTCCCTCCACAGCTCGCTTACAAAAAGGAGTACCCGACACGGCGACACCCCACGGGCCGATCAAGCGCGAGAGCCACTGCCACTGCCGCAATCCCCTCACTACCCCTGCTAGCTCCTCCGCCCCCAAAAACCTTCCCGCTTCCGTCGCTCTCGCGCGCCTCCCGTCTCTCCCACGAGAAACCATTCCAGCTTTCACCAGCAACGACGCCCCACCCATGCTGAGCTATCCATCGAGCGCTTCCCGCTGATTAGTTAGCTAGCTCACACTAGCTACTGCCCCTCGCCGGTTGGTCTCCATTGCCGCAAGAGGTGAGGAATCGCTCGCGCGCGAACCAATGGCAGCAGGCAATGTCGTCGCCGCCGCTCTCTTCCTCTTCCTCGCCACGTCCGCCCTCCTCGTCGCCGGCGACGACCCGTACCGGTTCTTCACGTGGACGGTCACCTACGGCGACATCACCCCGCTCGGCGTCAAGCAGCAGGTATGCGCGCGCGTGCATTGTTTCCGCCGGTTTTTTTCCATCGATTTACTGGCGCGCGCGGCCGTCTGATTATTCACTGGCGTTTGCGGCGAAAATGCAGGGGATCCTGATCAACGGGCAGTTCCCGGGGCCGACGATAGAGGCCGTCACCAACGACAACCTCATCATCAACGTCTTCAACAAGCTCAACGACCCATTCCTCATCTCCTGGTACGTATACTACTACCAGTACACTATACATGATGATGAACTGGCGTAACGTACGCACTTGATTCATTGCTCGTACATTAGTACGTATGTGTATATCTCCGTGGTACTATCAGTTCAACGGAATGCGTCGCAGTATATCTCACAGCAAGTACCATTGCCATGCAAAAATTTAATCAGCCCCCCAACAGCATCAATCCTAACAGCCAACTAAAATCCCTGTTTTTCTATAATATATAAACGATCTCTAACGACCACATAGCAAACTAGTACTACTAGCAACTCTGTCAGCAGTTAAATTAAACTTTTGCAGTCTGTTCTATTCCGTGTTTTGATGTGTTTAATCGCCCATGTTCTGCTACACTGTTTATTCGTAGTAGTAGTAGTTAGTTTTCAGAGCAATCTCGTGAGTGCAGTGTGTAGTGTGTTGTGCTCTGCTCCCATGCAGTGAGCTTGCCACACACTGTACCTACCGACCCCTATTAAAAACCGGACTTAATAAGCATTATCAAAGGGGGCTAACCCACATGCCCTACATAGATAGCAGAGTACACATGTGTATGTATAGTACATCGTCTCATTGGTTTAGCCTTACATTTCGTGACTGCTCATGTCATTAGGCCATTCGGATTGCGCAGGGCCAGGCTAAAATGAATGGACGACTACTGATTCCCTGTACTGCTAAGCGTACTGTGTGATTCGGCTAGTGGACCAAAAGCCTCTTGTTAGTCTCGGTGACAGGTGGGCCCGCGCAGCGGACTGTGCCCTGGTCAGTCTGTTCGTTTGTCAACGAGAATTTTGCGTTAAAGAAACATATCTGATATAATCGACTCCAAGAAAATTATTGACAGTGGTGAGGGACACGAAGCAAATGTTTCCCGAGCGAATAAACGCGTCTCCAAGTGAGGCAGGTAGGATTAGGAGTGAAGTGCGCAGCAAGCACGCACATGACCACTACATGAGACAACAGAAGGCAGTGATGCAGCAGAGTAATCGCAGATAGCTCCAAATTTCGGCGCGCGCAGATCAGATCTAGGAGTAGCACCGTATCCATTCCTTTTTCCCGCCCTTTTTTGATTTTTTTTTTTTTGCATCTTCCACATTCACAGATAAGGGAATAATGAGCAGTCGAGCACGAGGGGGGCAAAGCTCAAGTACGCCGCGTCCCGTGATCCACACTGAGCAGCCACGAGCCCACGATCCTCGCGCGCGCGGCCGCGCGTTATCCTATCGCGTACTCCATTCGCGTGCGCTTTACTTCCCCCGCGCCCGCGCCATGTGCCGCTTCCGTGCGGCGGGTTTCCGTGGGAGCCAGCCTAGCCGACACGAGACGATGCGGGCGTAGCGCGGCGCGGCTGCTAGGGCCAGGCCCCGCAGATTCGCCGCGCGCGCGGGCGTGTGACCGAAAAGGTGTGGCAGCTCGGTCACGGGCCCTCCTGTTGAACTCGTAAAAAACGCCTCCCCCCCCCCCCCCCCCCCCTCCCAAAAAAAAAAAAGAAAGAAAAGTAGTGTGCTTCGACTGATGGTTTAAGAGGGGAGCGAGCAGAAAAGCTGTCGTTTTTCGCGGTGTCGGTGGAAGGAAGGGCGGCTAGCCAAAACAGTGGCCATGCAGCGGAGGGAGACTGCGAGCTTGGGTTACTACTTACTAGAGGCGAGGGGCACACGGGACTACGGGAGCAGTAGTTGCACGCGTCGTTGCGTGACGGCGACGTGCTACGTGAAGTGCGTTCAATACGTCGCGCTAGCTGCCCGCGCATGTGCTTGGCCGCGCGCGCGTGACGCGTCGTGACACACTGACACCGTAGCACGACCGACGCCGCAGCACACGCAAGAGATCGATCGATACGGTCGACACGGAAATGATGATACGTACGTTCGGCCCTGCCCGACCCGGCCCCGGCGTCGTCTTTGAATAGGCGACGGGGATCGGAGACGTGAATTGAATGCAAAGAGAGTGACTCGTTCAGTGCATGACGTTCAAAAATTATTAAAAAAATTAAAAATGTTATCAAGATAGATCATGATCTATCTTTTCACAAACATGCGAGTAAAAATTCAACTTATACAATTCGAAACAAAAATAATAAATTTAACTGTGAATTATGTCTTTTATTCATAGTCAAATTTGTTATTTTTGTTTATACTTGTATAAGCCAAATTTGATTTTGCATATTTGTGAAGTGACATATCATATATTGATCTATTCTACTAATTTTTTTAAATTTTTTTTGTTAACTTTTAAGTGACATGTAAAAATAAGAGAGGATATCCTTATAAGGGATGAATTGAGTTTTCTCAAAGAGAGCTAATCTAGCATGGGGTCTTTTGCTCGATGATCATGCACGGTCGCAACGTCGTCTGTCACACCATGAGACTTATCAATCTGCGTGCGGCCGGTGAAATTAGTACGTCTAGCTAGGCGGCATTCCAATTAAACCGGAGGTTACATTTTAGGGGGCGATCAAGTTGAAAAATGCCAATTTTCTCGTCGAAAGTACATTGATGTACAACTGCAAACCTGTACATGTGTGTAAATATAGTATGCAGGAGAAGTGTACGTGTATACGACAATGGCGCAGACAAGAGAACGTGCCAACTCCATGCATGGACGGCGGCATGTGTGTCCTCGTGACCACGACGACTACGAGGTCGCTGTCACAGCTGAGATAGTGCCATGGACAGATTATATGCAAAACAGTCCATTAATCAATGACCAACAAGAGAGCCCCTAGCTTGCAATGAAACACATTGATTGTTGAAACTACTAAACAATTTTTTTTTAAAACAAACACTACTCCCTTACAATTAAATTTTTTTAGAAGAGAGGAAGTATATCTACTAATTAAGCAGTAAATAAAATCAAACCACTGCACAAGGTCCAGTTTGAGTTCGTTTGCAGTTCTACCTTTTTAATTTAGACACCGTTTTGCCTGAGCAAAATCACTATCCATGCAGAATCTGTCATTCTCCCATTCACAAATCATGTTGAGTCGAACCATCAAATTTTGCAGAGACAACGGCATATATACATGCTCGCCACTATATATGAATTGCATGTGTTCACTAGCGACGACGCCGTTTTAGTTTCCTTCTCAAAAAAAAAAAAACTTTTACATGTTCTTGATGACTCTGGCGTTTCCCTGCTTTCGAACTTGTAATCGTGCACAGCCACATGCTGATTCGTTAAAAAGGAAAATTCCTGTAATGGTGGTACGTACTGTACCATGAATGAATGAACTGAAGAACTGATGGATTGTGAATTGGCCGGATGATGGAAGGAACGGGATACAGCAGCGGCGGAACTCGTTCGAGGACGGCGTGGCCGGGACGACGTGCCCGATCCCCCCCGGCGGCAACTTCACCTACATCCTGCAGGTGAAGGACCAGATCGGCACCTACTTCTACTTCCCCTCCCTCGCCTTCCACAAGGCCGCCGGCGGCTTCGGCGCCATCCGCGTCCTCAGCCGCCCCATGATCCCCGTCCCTTTCCCTCCCCCCGCCGCCGACTACCCCCTCCTCATCGGCGACTGGTACAAGGCCAACCACACCGTACGTCTCATCCCATCATATCCCACGCCAATTCATTTCTTGAAATGTGTTTGCAATCTGATTAATTCAGAGACTGATCGAGATCAGCATCTTGTAATAAATTGTACAGGACTTGAAGTACATGCTCGACAGCGGCAAGGCCCTCGGCTTCCCCGACGGCCTTCTCATCAATGGCCGGAGTTGGGACGGCTACACCTTCAACGTCCAACAAGGCAAGTAGAGAATTCTCACCTTCTGAATCATCGAGTTGAAATACAAGGGCTCATTTCGTTTGGAACACACGAATTTTACAGTATTTTCACAGGAAACAGTTCAGTTCCCATGAATTTTCTTCAGAATCCCATGTTTCAGCAAAATTTTCGTGCTGAAAACCAAAAATGCAGGGAGGACGTACAGGTTCCGGATCTCGAACGTGGGGCTGTCGACGTCGCTGAACATCCGGTTCCAGGGGCACACGATGACGCTGGTGGAGGTGGAGGGGTCCCACACCATGCAGACCACCTACTCGTCGCTCGACGTCCACCTCGGCCAGTCCTACTCCGTGCTCCTCACCGCCGACCAGCCGGCCTACGACTACGCCGTCGTCGTCTCCACGCGCTTCACCTCCAAGATCATCTCCACCACCGCCGTCCTCCGCTACTCCGGCTCCGGCGGCAAGTCCCCCGCCGCACTCCCGGGCGGCCCCACCATCCAGATCGACTGGTCCCTCAACCAGGCCCGCTCCATCAGGTCAGTGACAGTGGCTTGAGCGCAGCGTTTTAAATCTCTGGCTATAGCTACTGCTATCTCCTAAAATAGCCGTTTGCTCTCATGTACTCCAGTCATCTTATAAAAAACTAATCTAGAACTGGATGTGTCGACACATATTAGTACAACGAATCTAAACATATAGGATGTGTCACATCCAGTTCTAGATTTGTTTTTTTAAGTTGGAGGGAGTACAATTTAGTCACTATTAGCAGCTATAATCTTATTTAGTTTGTTATGACCTGTTTAAGAAGGGTTACCACTGAATGTCTTGGCCCGCTATTTGCACAGGTGGAACTTGACGGCGAGCGGGCCGCGGCCGAACCCGCAGGGGTCGTACCACTACGGGATGGTGACGACGACGAGGACGATCAGGCTGGCGAGCTCGTCGGCGACTGTGAACGGGAAGCAGAGGTACGCGGTGAACGGGGTGTCGCACGTGAACCCGGACACGCCGCTCAAGGTCGCCGACTACTACAAGATCGCCGGCGTGTTCTCTGTCGGGACCATCTCCGACAGCCCCTCCGGCGGCGGCGGCGGCGGCGCCTACCTCCAGACGGCGGTGATGGGGGCCAGCTACAGGGACTACGTCGAGATCGTGTTCGAGAACCCCGAGAACGAGGTGCAGTCGTGGCACATCGACGGCTACGCCTTCTGGGTCGTTGGGTATGCACGGAATCGTTTTCGCTCTCTTCATGAATTTTTAGAAGTGTTTGTAAATTTGATTTCTGTTTGATCTGAATGAGTTTGGAATTTGTGAGCAGAATGGATGGAGGGAAATGGTCGTCAGCGAGCAGGCAGGGCTACAACCTGCGGGATGCCGTTTCGCGGTACACTGTTCAGGTATGGGTGCTGTGTTTTTACTGATTTGTTCTGAATATGCTAGTGCCTTGAACTGAAACTGGAATTGATTTGCATCTTTGAATTTTGAACTAACTGAGAAGTCGAGTGGAAATGTCCAAACGATAGTGATAGTTTGAGTTGAATAGTCAATACTGGATACCACAGAAGTGTGGTTGAAACGGGGTTTATGGTTCAGTCAATTCAGGTTAACTTGAATCAGAATTTACTGAAGTTAGGCCGTCCAAGTGAATGTTCCTTTCTCAAATCCACCACAAAATGTGCCTGAAGAAATGTTTTTCAACTCAATAAATCCCTATTCTAAAGAAGCAGTGCAATCTTGAACACAAAGTGAATGTTCCTTTTAGCATGGCATTGATTATTCCAACTTGCGCATTTGGCCCGGCGTGTTGGATAAGCTCTCGCCAGTGCCCTTTCGGAAAACGATGTATTAGTGATCGATCTCCATCAGGGAAGTCATAGTGCCGCACTCACAAGCTTTGGGGAGTCCTTTCACCACATTTCACTATTTACTCTCCTTTCTAGAACTTCTCTTTCTTGAAAAATAGAACTAAAAATATTTCAAGCCAAGAAAGTCTTCATATTCTTTTTTAGATAATCTGAAGATAATGAAATTCTTCCATTTCTACATTGCTATCCTTGAAGTGTACTAGTATTTTTCATCTTGCTGAAGTATCTACCTTTCAAGCATTTTTTCTGAGCATTGTCAGTTCATTTTTCATTGCCATCTCTGGTGCAAAACTTGAGAACAGCTATGAAATATAACAAACAAACAAACACATCTCTGTCCCTTGTTTTGTGCAGTGATCATCATGATCTCACACACAAACTCTGTTTATTCCATCAGGTTTACCCTAATTCATGGACTGCGATCTACATGCCATTGGACAACGTGGGCATGTGGAACGTCCGGTCGGAGAACTGGGCGAGGCAGTACCTCGGGCAGCAGTTCTACCTCCGCGTCTGGACGTCGTCGACGTCGTGGCGCGACGAGTACCCCATCCCCAAGAACGCCCTCCTCTGCGGCCGCGCCGCTGGTCGCCGGACACGGCCGCTCTGAGAGGAAGACGAACGGCAGATTAAAGCAGCACCAGCTGAGAATCTGTGTCATGAGAGGATGACATTCATGCTGGTGTTTGACTGTGGAGTACTGTTAGGCACACACAAAAATTTCACCCCTGAATACTGAAAGATAGCTAGCTCATCAGACATATCTGAACTGCAGAATGGATGCAGTTTCTGAGTGCAGATCAGAGTTGGCACTGCCCTGAATTTGTTGCCATTGCATCATGTAATTGTTTTGGTGGTGGGTATAGTCGATATATCATTGTAGCGTCTTAAGTTGTTATGTTGTTCTTTTAAAAACAGGGATCCGATAATAAACTGAGTATATGTTACTGTCATGTTTACATCAATGGCATTGTTTTCTTGTTCGTTTGATATCTTGGTTATGTATTTTGGCTCTGTTCGTTCTGAGGAGATAGGGGAGATTGGTTCTCGTTTTCCGCGTGCACGCTTTTCAAACTACTAAACGGTGCGTTTTTTGCAAAAAAAATTTTATAGGAAAGTTGCTTTAAAAAATTATATTAATCCATTTTTAAAATTTAAAATAGTTAATACTCAATTAATCATGAGTTAATGGCTCACCTTGTTTTGCGTATCTCCCCAATCTCCTCAATCCCCTTCTTCTCAAACACACCCTTAAGCTACGATAAGAAGTCTGTATCTTGGGGGTGCTGATCTTAGGATAAGAATAGCCTGGCTGTCAAAAAAAAATGTAATCATCATGATTAATAGTAATTATCTAGAAAGAACTGATTAATGACCACACGTCTACACCTAACAACACATGGTTGACCAAGTGCTAGTACTGCGTGTGCAGAGAAGAGGACCAAGTAGCTGTACTGAGGAGTGAAGAAAGCGTATACTAGCACAACTGGGCTTTATAAAAACAGATTTTGCAGAAGTGAAGAAATGAATATAGCGCCTCTAGCAGCCGCCGCCGGCCGCCGGCAGCCTGTATCCTCACACACCAGGGTTTGTAGATCCTTCCAAACAAAGAGTTACCTTCTTGTTTGAACTCTATGACATTTTACCGGTGACAAGGAACTTCAGGACAAACGAAAGCATGCACACTTTCTAGGTACTGAGGATTCTATACCAATGCTATGGGATGCCATACAGATGCTAGAACATATATAAAAGTACTATTTTAATTGAAAATGCTACACACATATATAAGTAAATTCTTAAAAACTCTTTAAAAAGCTGATGTGGGACAATACAACAGCATCTTGACTTTCTATAACTACTTTGTGGATTAAATCAAACAACCGAGATATTTGTTAGTCTAAAAGTTACGTAGGAGCGTTTTAGTGCATATAGCACGGAAAGCGTTTTTTATTCTCGAGAAGATATCCCCTCTATTTTAAATGTCATCTAAATAGTTATAATATTTTTTTTTAAAAAAAGTGACTAGATAGATTAATGAAATATATATTACTATGCACCCACATAAGTTCAAATTCGACTTTCACAAGTTGTAAAAAGTGAATTTACGTAACTAATACTTTAATTTGTTTATTTATAACTTGTAGAGGTTGAATTTGACCTTTTTTTTAAGTGATATATTTATAAAAAGTTTATTTTTATGATAATTTAGATATCATGCAAGAAAGGAGGGAATGTTTCTTGAGAAAAAACCACCTGCCATATGGCATTGCTCTTTTTTTATATCTTCATTTTTCGTCTTTTAAGACGGATTCACACTTAATAAAAAGAAATCCTTCACTACCACTTTCTTCAATCCCATTTCTATAGTACCAATTTACCACTCATAGTTACTAGCAATAGTGTTAAAAACAGGTGTTTCTTTTCTTTAGGCTAGCCATTACTCTTATTATCTTGCACATCACAAAGTTTGGGTAACAATTTTATTTTTCATAAGTCTGTGATGACGCCTTTTGAGGATAAGTACGTCGTGACATCTCTGGTGTTAATGTTTTCATCATGCCTAGTGACAGAAACTATATATGGAGCTAAAAATAGGTAAGTAGCAAAAGCCCCATATTATTCAGTTCATGTTTGGGTAAGAATAAAACATAGCCCAATACCATTATGACATCACCTTGGTCTCGTCCTCCTTTAGTTTAGAGATAAACCCTACCTGCAAGCAGTAACTGCTCTAGTGACGGAACAACGACAACAAAAGCTTAGTCTTGTGGCGACACTCCATCTCCTCCAACCCTGTTAGATAATGATATGCCGAAGAGAATATTGACCAATGTTAAAGCAATATAAGTAGGGAATATATAAAATAGGTAATGTACATATCGCCTATAATTTCTACTTCGAAAACGCGTATACGGGTGATTTAAGATCGACACCTAGTTTTAGTGAGGGAGATTCTAGCATCCCAAAACCCAGCAACGCTCCCTCCATCAACTCTCACAGGCTCTCCGACCATCCAACGGCCCCTATTTTTTCCCCACCGCCACCACCACCTCTCCACTATCCAACACATCCCCTTCTTTTTTTTAAACAAAAAATTCCTAATCGCAACCTCCTCCCCCTTCGCATTTGGCTTCCCCCTTCCTTCCTCACCCCAATGCCTCCTCTCCCCTTCTTCCCTCTCCTCTGCCCCCGACGCTCCCACGTCACTGCCAGGTAGGCCCCACCATGCACCAGCTTCATCCCCCCGCCCCCTCCTCCGCCTCCTCCTCGCCGTCGACGACGACGGCGACGACCACGTCGCTCGTGTCGCGCGCCCGCACCGCGATCCACTCCGCCGCCGCCCGCGTCCTCACCGACATCAAGGCCGACCTCCGAGGTACGTGCGCTTGCGCCCGCCCTACGCCGCCGCCGCTGCTGCGCTCTACGTCGGTTTTGTTGGTGTTTGGAATCTGACGGCATCCGGCCGGGATCGGCCGCGGCGCGTGCAGATGCGGACGGATCCGGGGCGCTCAGGGCGCCGTCCCCGCGGCCATCGGCGGATCGGCACCCCGACTCCATCGCCGCCGTCGTGGGTTCGCCGCGAGACGAGGTACGCGGGTTAGCGAGTTGGGTTGGTGATGCGTGGTGGTGGATGGCGAGGCTGTGAGTTCGTCGGTGATAGGGGGTGGTGAACTGATTAGTTCCTGATGGAGTTGCTCGCGTTTCGACGATGACGAGTTATTGGTTTTGACCGTGCGTGGCTCTGTACTGGTAGTTCAAGTAAACAGTGTCGCTGTTCTGAATTGGGGCAGCTTTGGCGGGTAGAAATGGTCAGACAGTTCAGTTAGCAGCAGTAACTTTGGTTTGATGAGCTTTCCGAATGAACCATCCTGTAAATATCTAAAATGGTTCTTACACTGAGATTCCACGAGACTGTGTTTTTAGACCTTGTGGATAAGGTTGGGTTTTTTCATCGCAGTTCTAGTGGATCTGTCGGCTCTAAAATAGTAAATTGTGGAGTTTGCGAGAGTAATAAGTGGGCGATTCTGTTATGGCTCTATAATTAGCATCTGATATTTGATCCACCTAGAAAGTCTTCTTTTTTGGTTAATGCTTACCATCCAATCTTGTGAACTTTCCCGTATACATGCAAGTTACATGCTAAGAGCCTGAAACTGCTAAAGAAAATCTTTCTTGCTTTCATAGGCTATATAAATATATATAAAATCTTTCTTCAGGCCCCAGATATAATCTCCTCCCCAGATGGGGATACCACAAATATTGAACCTGACTCAACTTCTTCAACAAAGATGGCCTTTCCTTCAGTTTCAGTGGTTAAGCAGCTGGTTGCTGCCATTGAGTAAGTTTTCTCCTTAGCATATGTTATCCAGCATTTCGATTGGCCCCATATATTATCAATAATTAATATTAATAAGGCACAAACTGCATTGCACCAATAATGCCTGCATCATATTGCATTTGCACTTGTGATCAAATTTTTATTCAAGTGATTTGTTGTTATTATTATTATTATTATTATTATTATTTTTTGGACTGTATGCACGATATATGTACAAACAATGTATTCTGTGCTCTTGTAGCAACGGTAAAAATTTCAAGTCAATGAATGATATGAGGTCTAATGGAGACCAATTACTGAAAGAGAAGGGGGGCTTGAGCTTATCTGTTGTCAAATCACTTGTTCGGCGTGAAAAGGATGAAAGATCGAGTTCTGAATTTGTTGGCGATGATGAAACACAATCTTTGATGTACACATTGTTCAAATTAGGTATGTTTTCGCTTTGTGTTCTCAGGATGTTTGCTTTAAGTGTGGCTATTCTGGCATTTGAATTATGATATATACTTGTCTTTTCAGAGGAGCATTTTCCCCATGACAAAAGTCAATGCAACTCAGAGTTGCATCACTCAATATCTTTGCCCAAGGATCTACACGGTGCACCACCTGGAAGTTTCACTCATCAAATAGCAGAGACTATTGGCAAAATAAGTTCTGTATACAAAATGGCGTTCTTTTGGCAATCCCTAGTTCTCGAGGTGAGAGTTTGTTGATAAAATGCCCTTGTTAAGAAATTGTTCCTTGGAAGTGATGTATACTTGCAATACAAAGATGTTAAGACACATGAGGTCATTACAGGAAGACCTGAAGTGAACTTGATCTGAGTGACTAGATATGAACAATCATAGCTAATATGAAGCACCATATTTATTTATTTTAATTAATGCAGTTGAAGAAACTATGGTCCGATGGGCAACCGGTGCCTCGAATGCCACTGGATGCTGCTCCAGACTTGAATTGTTGTTTACTGCATCAAGAGATACAAGTTATAAATTGCTGCATTGCCAGGAAAAAACGGAGAAAAGCCGCCAAGGAATCACTGGATTCATTGTTAAAACGTGCAAGTATTGATAACTCCAATCACTTGTATTCAAATGGGGACTCTCCTGACAGCGAGATGTATATAAAAGGTAGTGCTGGTGACAATGTTCTTCGGCTTGGTGCTGATCATCCATCAGAGAACTTAACGTTGTTGGAAACTGGTGAGCTCGTATATTCTCCAACTCTGCAGGTAAGCTGTTGCTTTCTCTGTTTCTTTTTTCAGGGAAGCTTTCTTTTACAATGAATCTGAGTACCTGTCAAAATCTATATTCAGGAAGGTCCCATTATGACAGCAGAGCTTATAAAAGAAACAGAAGAACTTGTCTTAAGGACTGGAAGGTATTCCAAGCTTTCTTATGTACCATTGTACTGCTAGCATGTATGATGTCAACCTTTCTTATATTTACTTGCTTTGGCAATCATTTGATACTGATCGCATCCAAGCACTTAATTTCAGTTTTAGTTAGGTATCAATAATCACTTTCTTTTGCAAATATGATCCTTCTTGAAAAGTGCATCACAGTCATATACCTTAATATCAATCCGCTATTATTTTATTTTTTTTTAATTTAAGTGATAGAGCAATGGTTGTGATGCTGTTTGTATTTATACTCTCAGTGTTGGTGCTGGGTGCTCTCAACTTCTATCAGATATGCAAGCCTTCAAGGCAAGTTTAAAGCTGCTTTCTCATAGGCTGTGGCTGCTATAACTTTCTAAACAAGAAGTTTTTTCTTCTTAACAGGCCGCAAATCCAGGGTGTGTCCTGGAAGACTTCATTAGATGGCACTCTCCACCTGATTGGTCTGAAGATTGTGCAGCAAGCAGCGCAGAAGTTGGGGAGGGCTCATCTAGACGAGGTCGATTAAGTGAGAGAATGCAAACAAAAGGTGATACCTCTCTCTCTCTCTCTCTCTCTCTCTCTTATGTAACCTAAATGTCTTGTTCATTTGATGTGCTTTGGTTATCTAGAAGGGAACTTGTGGAAGGAATTATGGGGGGCTGCAAAACCAATACCTGCTGTTGAACAGGCGCCTATATATGATGAAGATTTAGCTGTGTAAGTAGGAATATTTACTGATGATTTTTTTTGTACAGGATGTTACTTTTAATTAAAATGGAGCAATCTATTCTTGCAGGGAGAGCATTTTTGATGCCTTGGAAGTTATTGAACCGTCAAAACTTTTTGAGCAGCTACTAGCTGTCATTGTAAGTTCAAAGTTTCTTTATTTTTTTTGTTGCAGAGAGCTATTAGCTGGCTAATTACTTTACAAGTTACATCCTATTTATATCAAGACAAATGTAATGCCTTACCACATGCTATCTGTGGATATCAGCTTTCTGTATGCTTTGTAGCAGCAGAATTGGTGCTACCAGCAGGTAGCAACTTGTCGAAATTATTCTACGACTGTAAAGATTACATACTCAGCATTTACCAAGATGACATATCAAAAGAGAAGCTAGATGAGATATGCAAGGTATTGTGATTTTGTTTAATCTAACCCAGATTTGTGTTACCATGTAATAATATAGTGAAATATATGGACACCACTCCAGGTCTACGAGACGATGGAAGCCATAGTAACTCACCCTGAAGAAACTCTTCAGATAATGGAGGCACCTGATGAAAAGTCCCCCCTTGAGAGTAAAAACCGGTTCAAGATCAAGCTCAACTTTATCGGCAAAGATCGCCATCCACTGTGGAAGCGTGCACCAAAGGACCCAAAGGAGGAGAAAAAATCATCACCGAAAGACGAGAAAAGATCGTCAGAGGAAAGGAGCACGAAAATTTTCTCAAACCTTCTTGACAAGAAGGTTTCCATATTCTCCAAGAAGAATGCAAAACCAACAACAGAGGTACCGCCACCACCTCCCCCTTCTTCTGCCCCTGGACCATTCGATGATAGTGAGTGGACGATTTTGTAGATGCAAATCGTGGATGTTTCCTTTGTACAATTTGTAGAGTGGTGCCACAAGATGTCGGGAATAAGCTCAAGCTGTAAATACTCCATCCAATTCATTAACCAATCTGAAATAAAATGAAAAAAAAAAAGAGATGAAGATTTTACCTAATCTGAGCTGATCTTTCTTACGGCCTGTCTTTTGAATTAACGGATGGTGGATTATTATGGGCTGCAGGCACGCTTCGTAAGCTCCTAAACAGTAGTACCATTTTTTTTTTCAAGAAGGTCATGGGGATGGGAAAAGAACAATTTTTTAATTGCTTCATTTTTTGCAATTTTCTTAGTATTCTAAAGTATCTAAAAAGTGTTCTATAAAAAAAATCTTCTTTTGCAAACTCAAAAACAAAATAGTCAATATGTGCTTTAAAAAAGCCAACCAAAAAACTGTTTATTTGTTTAAGCTTGGCTCATAAATTGGTTACAGCTATGTGCCTATGTTCTTCTCCCTAGTTTTCCCAACTCATCTCCCTCGTGTTTCGCGCACACGCTTTTTAAAACTTCTAAATGATGCGTTTTTTTAAAAAAGTTTCTATATAAAACTTGTTTTTAAAAAATCATATTGATCTATTTTTGAAAAAAATAGCTAATACTCCCTCTATCCCATAATATAAGGTGTGCACATATTTCAAGATTCAACTTTAAAAATATTTGACCAACAATTGTTATAATATAAATTAAATTTTATTTGCTAAAATTGATATCATTGGATTGAGATGATTATAATTTTGTTGCAATAAATCTTATAGTATATGAGAAATTATAAGTCAAAAGTTAGTTTTGAAGACCGTGACAAGTTTGACCATGACTTATATTATAGGATGGAAGGAGTAATTAATTAATCACGTGCTAATGGATCGTTCCGTTTTCCGTGCGGAGGGAATGAGTTCCTAGAAACGAAAGCAACGTGTTTAGTTCCACCCAAAATACCCCAAACTTTTCAACTTTCCATCACATCACATCCAAAACTTTCCTACACATATAAACTCCTAATTTTTTTCAAACTACCAACTTTTCCCAAACTTTCCCCAAACTTCAGGATCTATACACAGCCCATAAGTCTAAACAAAAGTGCCAGTTGCCCTATGTGCCAACGAGGCCTAGAGTACCTTCGCCTGCTTCGCACACCGATCCAGCAACAGTGAGCACCACAATGGTTGAACATGCTTCAGCCGCGGCATCTTGGCTCTTGGGCCATGCCGTGGCCTCGCCGAAGTTGAACCAGTGATCCGTTACGTCAAGAAGTGGCCTGGCTGGTGGCTGGTAGCTGGTGGCAAGACAATCCCCTTTGGTCAGCCAAGTTATTGATATTCATCCCTGAATTACAATATTAGGTATAACACGTTCTCAATTTGTAAAACTGGTATACCTGAGCTCCCAACCTTAGAGCAGTACAGTGTCTGATTTCGGCCTGACATAGCGGTTGAGTTAGTATGGGACTAACATTTCAAGACAATTCAGTCTACATAAAAAAAATAAAAATTGGTGGACTCCACGTATTAGTGACTCCATCCTCTCCTTCTCCCTCCCTTTGTTTCTCCCTACCTTTTTCTCGACAGTGTTGGTGGCTAGGGATGAGATGGGATGGTCGTCCAGGCGCAGGAGGAGGGTGTTGGCATTGGCGAGACACCTTTGTGGAGATCCCACGTGCCATGGCGCTCCTCGACCGTCTCCCTGCCGTGCTCTTCGTCATGCTCTCCACTGCCGGCCCACACTTTTACGTGGGCATCAAGCTCGGCTCCCATGGGAACCCCGCCATGGCCCCCCCTCGCCGCGCGGCGCTGCGACGATCCTACGCCCTACGCGGCGGCATCGAGATTGTGGGCATCTGCGACATACAGTGCTGCTCCAAGGACTTCACGTTCAAGCCCTGTCGCCTCGCCACTGCAGCCGTCTTGCTGCCTTCAGGTCGCCGCTCCTCATAGGTATGGCAAGCAACAAGAATCCTTCGTGCCGCAAGATAAGGTCATGGACCGAGTAGTTGAGATCCGGGTGCATGAGCTCTTCAACGTCGCGGGAGGGCTCCGGGGAGCATTGCCCAAGTGCGCTCCCATTGACAGTGCCGTCTTCGTCGCCGCTCGCCACAGATCTCCTCACCGGCTCCTTCCCGGTCGCACCCCTCCCATGTAGCAATCGCTCGGTCCACCACCGCCCTTGTCCACACCGCCCGCGGCTGATCACCCTTCTCCTCGCCACCAATCGAATGTCAGGCACTGCCCTTGTCCACGCCGCCCACGCGCTATGTCCTGGCCTGGTGAGGCTGGGAAAAGAGGGACGAGGGGGAGTGAGAGAGAGGAAGAAAGAGTTGATTGCTGACATGTAGGGCCCATGTGGGTGTCACACTGACTCAACATAGCTGACCGGAGTCAAAGCGCCACGTCGGCTCGAAACCAGGAGCCATACTGTCTTGGGACAAAAGTTAACACGGTTTTGTGAGTTCGGGGACAGACTATACCTAGTATTGCGGTTTAGGAACGAATTTCAAACTCCGCGACACATCGAGGGACCTAAAGTGAACTTATTCCTTAATTTGATCACGTCTTTTTCCTATGGCTGCTCAGCCTACTTTCACCGTTCTGTCGTGCTGCCGGTTGCCATGGATGCACTGGGGATGTGCTAGCAGCGGCATGGTTTGGGCCTTTGGGGCATGCACGCCATATCTTGTTTCTACAAGGTATATTTCTAGTGTGGCCAGGGTTGTAGCCACATTCGTTTTTACAATGGAGAAACGTAAAGCTTGTGACAGGTGATATTTTTGGAACTTTTTCTCCCTATCCAGTGGCATGGATTCGAGGTGAAAAAATAATTTGTGGAAATATTACTCGCTACCTCTTAAAATTTTTATGGTATATATGGATGTTATTTTTCTCCTAACAAGAACTGTTTAGCATGCAAATATTATCTCTTCAGCACTTATTAGTTAACGACAACTCCTGCTTGGCACGGCTTTTTCTTTAGAAGCCAAAATTGTTTCTTTGAAGTTGTTACCTTAGCAATTATGAAAATAAGGGTGGGTGATAAGAGTGACGAAAAAACTCATAAAATTAATTTTATAATTAAACTATAGAAGTCTGATTCTAGAAAAAAAAAAACAGTGCTAAGCAGGCTGTATGGCCGCACATCCGACTTTGTCAACTTTCTTAGGTTGATCACTGTATACAGGAATGAAAATGACCGAAAATGGTAAGATCTCTAACAAAATGATTACCTATCGGTTAGGAATTAACCATATTTTCCATTTAGTAACAATTGCAATACGACGCTGAAATAAATTAGAAAAACCAAAAAATATATAAGGCTTAAATGAAAAAAAAAGTATCACTTTTACAGAAATGACGCTCGGTTGGTCGGAAATTTCCATTACTATTTTATACCTAACTTTGCCTCTTTAAAGGCGTATTCTTTTGCCAGACCCTTCCAGGTGTCACAAAAATTATCCAATCAGATTGTCTACATCGGAATAACCATGAAAATCAGCTGCATCTTTTATTAAACGGATTTGCTAAAAAACTGTTGACATATTTTTTTTTTCTCATATAACTTTCAATCTATGGACCATTGGATTGTATTGAGATTTGTGCGAGAGCATGAGGAGACCCTTCCATGTGCCACAAAAAATATCCAATCAGGTTGTCTACATCGGAATAAGCCAGAAAAGTCACTGCATCTTTTATTAAAACTAGAAAGGTGGCTCGCGCACGCGGGCGCCAATATTACTGAAAGGTAAAATTATTGTTTGTTTAAAAATTTTGTCTCATAGATTAAGGGCAAACTAAGGTTCGGATAATATTATTTTATAATAATTTAAGGGTTCTATTTTTTTTAAGGTATCTTAAAAAACTATTCACAGACTTTTTCTTAAGGTATGACTTTTGAATCATTTTTTTCTTGAGTAAATAAGAAACTATTGCTAGTTAATTATCATATAGTCCATCTATATACATACCGTGTAGTATGGTCACAAATGAAAAATGTGAGAGCAAGATACTCAAAATGTGAGAAGGCGCATGATATAGTAAGAAAGGGAGAGAAGTGTATGCATCGAAAAAAAGAAAAAAAAGGGAAAAATGAAAAAAGGGAGGGGAAGCGTACGTACCTATGTATGTAGGTGCATACCTATGCCACGGGACGAGAGGTGAGACCTTATAGTATTTAGTTTTTTCAAAGATCAATTTAATCTAACAATTTATAATATTGGACGTACTGATTAAGTGAAAAATCAAGTAATGGATACTTTGCTCTTCTTTTTTTCCCTTAGAATTTCTAATATTTGCGCTAATTTATTAGAGCACCACGTGGCAGCTTGAGAGCGTTTTAAGAAAATTTAAAGGACTTAATGCATGTAATTAGAATATTAACCGCTTAATATATATGTATAGGGCATATAATAATATTTGTTCCAGCTTCGTGTATGTTTATATACATGTTGAGAGAAATTAATTATGTGGCTAGTAAGCCATTAGATGTCTAATTAGTAGTAATTAATTTTGACACCTATTTATAGTTGTTCATAGTAGCTCTTACATATTCATCTTACGACTTTAATTATCCGTTGATCCCTAATTTACTAATCACCATGACTCGCATAAAAAAATATGTACTACTTAGGGTTTAGGACAGCTGAAATTGATAAATTATCTGATTTATGTGATAGCTATTTGAGGGTATAAACGAATGAATTGACTTCTAAAAAGTTAAAATGTTGTTTAAAAAAGACACAATTTAAAACTTGGAAAGCGTGCAAACGAAAATCCAACTATGGAATCGGGGAAAAACGCGGATCTTAAACTCCCTTATAACACCATAGTCTTTGTAAGAGTGCTATTGATATTCGTTAATATTGTGCTCACATTTATACCATAATGATTTCTTTCACCTATACGAACAAATAGTACAAAATCCAAATACAACATATATAACACAATACATCATAATTATTCTGTAATCAACTCTCGGTTTCAGCTTAAACAGAGCTAAGTATTGGAAAAAACCACAACCCACAGTGCTTAATTCCTCTCTCGATGCATCACACCTTTAATTTTCTTCTCATGTTATTAACAAAATTAATCATCTCCATATATGATTTGATATGTGGCAAAGCGGTAGTGCTGCGGTAGTCGTGATCACCTTAGATGCCTCAGACACGATGCTTTGTCACGCGTGCAAAAGGCAAAGGTGCAGACGTGCATTGTGTAGCGGGCAAAAAAGAGAACTTCAGACATTTTATTTATTAGCAAATAATATATCAGATGATTTAAATAATGGGTCCACCGGTTCTAGTGTAAGTGTACATTAGTTAATATAGATTTTAAATTATTAATTTAATGGGTACATAATATAATGGTGTAGACTTTATTTTGAAACCATGCATTATTTGAGAATAATAGTCCAATGTAATAAAAAATAGTTCTGATGATTTAAATAATGAGTCCATCGGTTTAAGTGCACGTATAAATCAATTAGTATAGATCTAAAATTGTTTATTTGATAGGTGCACAATATAATTGTGTAAAATTTATTTTAAAATAGTGCATTATTTGAAAATAATAGTACAAAATAAAAATAATGAGTACCCATGTTTAAGTGGAAACTATATTATATTATTAATTTAATGGTCACTTATAATAGTTTAAATTTTATTTTTAAAAATTGTAGAGCTAATGTAGTTACCAGGAAGTTATACGATGGTAGATTCTTTGTGTTGTAAATTTATGATTATTTAAAAGAGTATATATCCATATTATATAAATGGAAAAAGAAGAAAAAAAGAAAAAAAAAAGAAAAGAAGGGCGTACGTATATGGTACGTACGTATATATACCCACTACACATGCAGGGTAGAAGGAGAGGTTGGTTTGTTTTAAGATCAATTTCATCTAACGGTGTGTAATATTGGACCCACTAATTTAAGTGAAAATCAAGGGATAGATGTTTTGGTTTTTTCTTAGAATTTTTATTTATTAGAGCGCCACGTGGCAACTTGAGAACGTTTGTAGAAAGTTTAATGGACTTCTAGTATATAATAATAGACTTAAGAAGGGTTAAGGCAAACTTAGGTTTCGAGTGGTTTCGAGTTAACCAGTAAATTAAAGATAATGAAAACGAGCACTTGAGCAGCTGGCTCAACACTCTCCTCCCCATCGGGTGACGACCTAATTAGGGTGCATGACATTGTTAGGGATCAAATTAAGAGAGTACAAGAAAGAAAAGAAAATTAACAGAGTTTGTATGGTTAAATCCATCTTGCTATCTACAAATATACAAACTAGATGTATACGTCCTTAACTAATGCACAGACCAGAACTTTCTTCGTAAGAAAAAAAAGAGAGAGAGAATTCATTATATGCCAGCGAGTTTGTCACAAGTCTATGATTTACCACTGACTTTGTCACGTTATATAATATACCATCGACTTTTGCTTAACTTCTACGATTTACCATCGACATCCGGTTAGCCTCCGATAGTTATGTACAATTTTATCCAAACTAGAAAGAAAGCCCGAGCAGATGCGTGGGCATGCTATTTATTGTTCATAAAAGAAATGCTAAAGGAAAGCCTACCTGAAAACAGTAAAAAAATAAATATATATATTGTGAAATATATTATAGACTTTGATATCTAAATGTCATATTAAAAAAATTCACTTTGTCCCAATTACATCTACACTCGCCAAATTTAGTATCTTTGTCTTGTAAGTTAAGTCCTTTTTTATATATGAAATTACATATGTATGACAAAAATAAGCATAATACATCATTCATATAATAACAAAATCATTTCGACTGTGTTGCAATTTAGGAGCATTTGTACGAGTGCCATGTGATAGCCTAAGTACGTTTTTTCAACTTCACATAATTAAATGGCTTAACTAAACTAAAAGAAGCTAAACTCGACTATATTTCTCCTGAGTTGAAAGAAAAAATAGGAAATTATCGTCCCAACAAAAAGATTATTCGGGTGATAGATCAAGTTTAGCGGTGCATATTTTTGGTAATTTATGATGGTTTAATTTATGTTAAGTTTGATTTTATGTATTTTTTAACTATTTGGATAACATATAAATTAAGGGGTAGAACATAGTCCCACGTGCCTCTTTTTAATCAAAACATAGCGTTAACCTATGTTTTTTTAGAAAGCTGGTAGTTTTTGAATTCCATTGTCCAACAATTTGCCTTAAAATATCTCGGTAGTAAGAATCATATGAAAAAAATATTTTCTCGAGCAATAATCCCTCACCAACAAATGAGTCAATTTGTGTTTTGACATTTCATCCTTGCATGTATGTAGGGTTAATATCGAAGATATGTGTGTTAGTTTAGTTATATGCAATATTTTTAAATAAAAATGTAGTTCAATACATTTGTAAAATTTCTACATAAAAGATGAGTGTTTAAGGTTCGTAAATGAATATAGTCTGTTATGAATTACTTAAAAACAAATAAAGGGAGTAGTTAGTAAGAATATTTGGATGAGCAAGACGTAAAGGACTAATATGTTTCCATGTGATAATTTTTAATTAAAGTATAGTTAATGTGGGATGTACTCGTAATATTTTTCTCTTGCGTAATAGATCTAATTTGGATCTTCTTACTTTTTTGTTTTTGTTTCTTTGTAAAACTGAAGTACTATACAACATGTGTGTTGTGGTGTGATGCAAATGCAATGGCGATGAGACCACAGTGTTTTTCTGTTTGTGGTAGCAACAAACTGGAAGAGCGCTATATGAGCTCTGAACTAATAGGATTAAATATGGTTTACTCACTAAGGACAAAATTACCCTTTTTAAATAACATTTATGATGTTAGCCCATTCATCTTCTTTAAAATCCATGCAGTTTTTTCTTAGGAGGGTATCGAAGCACATCTCATATTATAGAAATGTTTTTATTCGGTGAATAGTAGAAGTACATATGTACATAGGATTTTTTTTTAGCTTTTTCACTGGTGAACAGTACTACTATGTATTATATGTACACGGGATAATTTTTTTGGGTTTGGGAGGCATTATTTTTTTAATAGATCTAATCTAATCATACAAAATAATCCACCGATTTAAGTGAAAATCGAAGGTTGGATGTTTTTTTTTTTAGAATTTGTAGGACTTCCTATTATAATTACATATTTTTTTACTAATACAAATATAAATTTTAAACCAACTACACACTACTCCCTTTGTAGCTTATATATCGAATACTATGTGGAGAAAGTCGTAGCTGCTACCTTTCTTCTCCAACGTGAGCCCCTTTGTATTTGGCCATGGTTTGCGCGCGTTTCCTGCTTGCTTGCTTCTGCGGTGTGCTATTAGCAACTTATCTACCGTGCTAGGGTATTACCGATGAAAATAAATATAAAAGGAAAAAAATAGGAAGTAGAAAAAGATGGGTATGTACGTAACCTGTGAACTAACATGATGAGGGAGGCGTATGTACGTACGTACATGCATGTAGATGAGAGGGGGAACTAACTTTTTTTTAATCTAATCTAATATAATGGTCTGAAATAATGGACCCACTGGTTTAAGTGAAAATCGACGGCTAGATGTTTCTAATATATTAAAATGCCACGTGGCAGCATAAGAGTGCTTTTAGGAGTCCCGTGTGGCGGCTTGAGAGCGTCTGTAGGAAATTTAATGGACTTTTAGTATATAATAGATAGATGACCAAAATACCTATAGGATAAAAACTTCCAAAATTTAGACGGAAATTCTGAAATATCATATTTTAAGTTTTTGGCCAAATTTTACAATCCTATATTTCTAATATGATATTTTGGAATTTTTGTCCAAATTATGAAAGTTTTTGTCCTAGGGGTATTTTGGTCATTTGGACAAAATTATATAGTATGGAGGGTAAACGGACAGTGATGGTAAATCGTAGAAGTTAAACAAAAGTCGATGGCATAATATTGTAGAACATGATAAAATCAGTGATAAATCGTAGACCCATAACAAACTCAGTAGCATATAATGGATTCTCTCAAGAAAGAGAGGTCTAAGGGCACCCGCAATGGTTATCTATAGGCTCTCTATAAGATATACATGTTAGCATATTTTCCTACTTGGAAGATATTAAATGAAAAGAGAGAGCAAAGCTATCTACTAACCTGGAGATAATCTATAGAGAAAAACGAAGCAATGGATTAGAGAGCTATAGATACCCATGTAGACATACTATTAAGGTGGTTTACTATTAATCTAGTTTATTGCTCTAGTTTATTGCTGAGATGTACATGTTTTATAGAGAGCACTTACTTTACTATTGCGGGTGCTCTAAAGAACCATGATTGCCATTGAGATTGGTTGAGGAGCAATTAATCGAGATTGATGGACAGAGATAATAGCAGTCAACCATCCTGAAGGAAGAAGAAAACGAAGGAACATAACTGAAGATGGCAAAATTCATCTCCATAGACCATAGTCCATATATTCACACTGAATATATATCGTTGACACTCCAAGTTGCTACTCCAGCTAACCACCTTTTAATGTACGTTCCAGCAATCCCATTAATTCCCATGCATGCAATTGCAACTGCACTGCACTTTGTGCTTGCAAATTGCAAGCAAGCTAGGGGATGATACAGTGACACTACACCGCTGTCCTTTATGGCATGGAGGATATATGCATGCAGTTTTGACTTCCTCACTGACTCTCAAAGTTGGCGTCTATCTCCTCAACCACTCGACAACGCGCGGCACCCTCTTCAATGCGCCGTTCGCCATGCATATGCATGGAGATGATCGATCGATCAACCAGCCAACCAACGCACACGTGAAAAACCATTGGCTATCTTCTCTCCTGTATTGACCCATAATTCTGCAGCTCAGCTCGCTCCTCATCGATCCCCTTCTATAAAAGCCAAGGCATTGCGCCACTGCAAGAACCATCGGAGGAACAACAGATAGAGAGAGATCGTCTAGCTTAGCCGAGAGATCGACCATGGCTACTAGACGCACCGTCTTGCTGCTCCTGCTGCTCGGCATCGCAGCGGAACTTAGCTCCGTGGCTCTTGCTGGATTTGGGCGTGGGCCGTTTGGCCATGGCTGCAAATTTGGCCGCTGCCATGGGGGTGGCTTCGGTGAAGGCGAAGGCTTTGGTGGGGGTGGTGGGTTCGGTGGTGGTGGAGGTGGCGGGCTAGGTGGAGGTGGACTTGGTGGAGGACATGGTGGTGGGTTCGGAGGAGGTGGTGGTTTAGGTGGCGGTGCTGGTGGCGGTGTTGGGGGTGGAGGGGGTTTTGGTGGTGGAGGAGGAGGTGGGCTTGGTGGCAGACAAGGTGGCGGGTTTGGGGGAGGAGCTGGAGCTGGAGGTGGTGCGGGTGGTGGGCTTGGAGGTGGAGGTGGCTTTGGAGGAGGAGGTGGAGGAGGATTAGGCGGTGGTGGTGGCCATGGTGGTGGGTTTGGTGCTGGAGGTGGTGTAGGTGGCGGCGCGGGTGGTGGAGTTGGTGGTGGAGGCGGCTTTGGTGGTGGTGGAGGAGGTGGCCTCGGTGGCGGGCATGGCGGCGGCTTTGGCGGTGGTGCTGGTGTAGGTGGTGGAGCCGGTGGCGGCGTTGGTGGGGGTGGTGGGTTTGGAGGTGGCGGAGGCAACGGGCTTGGTGGTGGCCAAGGAGGTGGGTTTGGTGCTGGTGCTGGTGCTGGAGGAGGAGCTGGTGGTGGCATTGGTGGAGGTGGCGGCTTTGGCGGTGGTGGTGGTGGAGGCCTCGGCGGTGGACATGGTGGCGGCTTTGGTGGTGGAGCTGGTGTTGGCAGTGGTGCAGGTGGAGGTGTCGGTGGTGGAGGAGGATTTGGTGGAGGCGGTGGGGGGGGCCTTGGTGGTGGACATGGTAGCGGATTTGGAGGCGGTGCTGGTGTTGGTGGAGGTGCCGGTGGAGGTGTTGGTGGTGGAGGAGGATTTGGTGGTGGTGGCGGCGGAGGCCTTGGTGGTGGTCACGGCGGCGGGTTTGGAGCTGGTGCCGGCGTAGGTGGAGGTGCTAGTGGAGGTGTTGGTGGTGGTGGCGGCTTTGGAGGAGGTGGCGGCGGGGGCTTCTAATCACCTTCACCTAATTAGTATTAATACCTTTCAAAATGTGAAAAAACAAACATTCGATCTTAATTTGGTCCAATTGTCTTTTTGTTGTTTATGTTCGTGGTGTTCATGCAGCAATAGCACGTGGGAATAAACTTGCAGTGATAACTTGTAAAATGTAGGTTGTCGGCTCCTAGTGTTATTCTAGTTTGGTTGTCCGCAATATTGCCACTCCTTTATGTAATATTGGTGAATTGGTGACCTGATTGATGAATATATACGAAATAAATTTCCAAGTTTATAGTACTTCTACATCCTTCCTTCTGAAATTAATTTGGTCTCTCAATTTTCTTCAGTACTTAATTTAAGTATATTTCATCATGTGATCAAAGATGAAAGTCGGTCCAGAAAACCATTCTACTCCATTCAGTCGTGGCCCGTGGGCCCGTTGCTTGGCACAAAAGGAGGAAGTTGATAGGTCAAGCTTCCTTAAATGAGAGAAAATAATAAATAAATAAATAAGAGAGAACCAACTAATACTTATTCCATCCTAAAATGAATTCAATTCTATAGATGAATATCAGCATACGCTATGTCTAAATTCATTCTCAGGATTGGAGTAGAAGGCTAGAAATATTCTCTATAGGATAGATAGGTGGAGCACTCAAAATGTTATCGCTCTACAATATAGTGCAAATCTATGCCTAGTTTAATGTGTTGAGCTTATATTGGTCCTTGAGCTGGTGTTAGGTATCATACTTTGTAGAGTGGGAACTTCTACATCGAAGAACAAAATGCGGATGTTAGGCTATGTTTTGTTTCTTCTTGATCCATATCCAATGGTCTAGGATAAAGTGCTATATTTATGCAGTGCTACTGGCCTACTGCTAGAGGTGGAGACAAGGGGGCTTGAAAACAACGAAAGGAAGATGGGTGGAATGTCACCCTTTGCTTGGGTGCGACCGATATGTGTTAATAGATGGCGTATAAACCAGTGCGCCGGCCGTCGAGAGGTGGACGATGGCCGATGGGCATCGCTGTGAACCGCCGCCACCTGCGTTCATTCTTTTGAGCAAGCAAATAGGTCTAACAGGAAACGATGGGGAAATTGACCTCGATCTGAAAGAAAAGAAATACCAGCCACGCTGCCATGTCGATGGTGATCGATCATGCCTTCTCGCCTCGTACTATCGTTGGTCGACTGCTGCGCCGTGGATGGTGGACGCCAACTCGCCGATGCACCCCGCCGTCGCCGCTGAGTCGCTCCGTTTCACTCCTAATTGCCGGTAGTTTTATCGATCCGAATATCCGGTGGAGCGAGCTGTGGCCGTTGTCCCTGGGATTTATACGATTGGTTTTCAAATATCCAAATAGTGCGGCTGATTAGGATTACTGGATTATTTTTATCTCCGAAAAATCAAAACGGGTCCGGTAGCTTAGACCCGGGTACCAGCTTTGATCGGGAATCGTCGCTGATGTACGGTGGATGAGAGCAGAAGTACATACAGCATTTTCATATATAGAGAGAGAGAGAGTCTCTCAACCTCAACCATGATTCGGTTACAAGGATAACAAATTTATCTAAAACAAACTACCCGAATCTAGGCTGGATTGGTTAGACTTGATATACATTATCTCAGCCTCACCCAATAATATTTATTTTCCTAAGCTGTTTCTCATAATCTCCTTATCATCTCTGTTCCTGCTGTCCTTCAGGCTTTTCTGGCTGTAGCATACTAGCTCCATCTTCTAATGTTACCAATGCCATAAGGCATGGAAAAAAAACCTATTTACCTATCCACTTCTATTTGGTGTTTTTGAAGTTAATATTCCCTCTGACCCTAAATATTTGACGCCGTTGACTTTTTTAAACATGTTTGATTGTTCGTCTTATTCAAAAACTTTTGTGAAATATATAAAACTATATGTATACATAAAATTATATTTAACAATGAATCAAATGATAGGAAAATAATTAATAATTAGATAAGTTTTTTGAATAAGACGAACGGTCAAACATGTTTTAAAAATTCAACGGCGTCACATATTTAGGGAGAGAGGGAGTACTTGCAAGAAAGATATTTTATTTTATTGCTCTTTTTGCGAAGACCTAATTTTCGTGTGATTGTTGCCTATTTATCTAGACTTGAGTAGCTCCGAAGATATTATCACCCCTTATCATTTACTCAGCACTCATGATGCTAAATTTAAATCAAATTAACAGAATACAGTATTGTAGGGACCGGCCCTATTTTTTTTATATTATCATGTGTTGTTCTAAGTTGATATGATGTATTGCCTATGGGAAGGCTTGAAATTTGCACGTATTTTTATGCAATTTTTGGTATGATCGTAATCACTCAAGTTGTGTCCTCCTCATGTCCAAATCCTGGATCCACCACTGCCTACTGCATTTTACTGCCTACTCACTTCTTCCATAATGATTCTCTGCATTATACCAGAGGATATGTTTCCATACTTTCCTGTGCTAATTTTTACACCATAGTGTTAATTAAGTGTAAATTGTGGTATTGTTAATGATAACAAAAAGTCTATTTGTGATTATATGGTTTTAATAAAAACATCTAATTCTAATTGTAAGGTTTCAATAGAAACTGTCCGTTGGCTACATCAAGGGTTGATTTATCATGAATCTAGCTTTTACCTTCCTGTTTAACCATCATTGTCACCAATGATTTTTGGCATATTTATTTACATTTGCCATTATTAACTATTGTCATATGTTTAGTTTGAAAAAAATAAAATGTGTCCTCTGATTGCATAGCTGGTATCTAGGGTTCGATGTTGGTGAAGAGTTGGATTTTTACAACTCAGATGAATGCATAGATATTTGCTTCTTATTCCTGAAATATCAATCAAATACTTATAAACTCTATTTCAAAAAATTGACAATGTTTGTATTTTTTAAAAAATAAATTATGGCCACTCAAACAACATGCAACTATGAGTGCAAATATACTTTGAGGTCCCAAAAGAACTTTTACTAACATGGTTTTTTTTAGTTTATTGTGCAAATCTTATTGCATTATAGCTAAACTAGGCCTGTTGTCCTCATACAGGTTGGGGGGCGAGCCCTAGCTGCCGCTGCCGTCCTCCCTGTCCGTCTTTCTCCACCTCACTGCCTCTGGAGTTCACCGTTGAACAACTGTGCAGGGAACCGGGATGGTGGCGTTGGGGCCAAACCACGGCGATGCTCCTTCTCCTGCGTGAGGGAGGCGGGATTGCGCACTATGGGCCACGTCGGAGTTGCGGTGGCCATAACGGTGCATGCTGGTGAAGAAGGCTAGGGATCCAGCGCCACTGTGGCTTGATCCGTTGCTCCCATGACCAGATCTGGCACCTCCGCACTTGGATCTAGCTGAGGTAGAGCAACTGGCATGGTTGGAGAAGGCAGGAGATGGCTACAGGCATCGGTAGTGGAAGGCTGGCACGGAGGCGTGGCTCTACTAGCGATGGCGAGAATCGTTTTGTGGTCGGCTGTAGCAGGAGGCCGACAAAGGATGCGGTGTGGCTAGCTGCAGTGGGTGTGGAGACTGGAGACTACAGCAGATGGAGGAGGGGGGCTGGCCAGTGGCAGCGAGCGCTGGTCACTTGCATCGGGCTAAAGTGAGCATGGGAGTCACCGAGTCAGTTCATCCAAGCTGCTAGCCATACCCTCTTCTTATCCAGGGAGCTCCTTCCTGGCTATGGCCGATTACTTCAGGTCACCGAGAGCTCTTTTGGTGAGATGACCGCATTGGTGGTTGGGGAAGAGGACATTCCAGCAATGAGGCTTCATGGGAGTTGCACCTTGGTGGGTTGCGGGAGGCGACGATGATGGCCGTATTGGAGATTAGCAGGTCTAGGATGGCCAATGGTGGGTCATCGACATGGCGAAGCCACGTGCTACCAGAGGTTGTTAGGTTGGCGGAGCTTTGGAGTGAGACAACATATGTGGGAGAGGTTGCTGCAGGCAAAATCCTAACTCAAGATTTTTCCATAGCCAGCAATGATGATATCTTCAGGTGTCGTGATCCCCCTTTGGGGCATTGTCGAGCTGCCACTCTTACTTTCCCCAACAAGATCCTTCAGATGAAACCCCAATCCGGATGGACGTGTGACGGTGACGCCTAAGGCATCATGACCTTCTTAGAGTACGCTGTAGCTCCTCTCCCCCCCCCCCTTTTTTAAAGCCCTTCTCACTTGTCAGCCTCATCCCGACTAAACCTTATACTCTCCTTCCAACCTTATACGCTTGTTCCATGCGTCTTGTTGCTTTCTCTCTGCCACCGCTGTTTTCTCTTCACTTGCCCGCAACGCCATTTCTATCTACCGTCATCGTGCCTCCTCCTCACCCGCAACGCCACTTCCGTCTACCGTCATCGTGCCTCCTCCTCACCCGCAACATCGCCTTCTCTTTGTCGTCGCCTGTAGTCCTCCTGGAGTGCCACCGCGGCCTCTCTTATCTCTCCCCCTCTCCTCTTCATCTCTGTGGGCAGCTAGCATGTGTGTGGGAGGCTGATGGATCTAGCCGCCTGAAGCTAGCAACTTGATGGGCCGACTACGGTAGCGGCCATCTGGAGGTTGAGGACTACCAGATCAATCTGGCTACCACAACCTCAGGTTCAGCCTGATTTGGATGATGCGCTCGGTTCAACGGTGGACTTCACTGACAACGAGGAGGAACGATCAGCGGTAGTCTTGTCTTCTTCTGCGTCCTCTCTGTGTTCTTCATTTCTGTTCTTGATTTGTTCTTGTGTGTCTATTTTGTTCATGCATGTTGATGTTGATCCATCTCGGGGCGATGGGGGCTGCTCGAAGCATTAACTTGATTTGAGTCGATGCATTGAGACGAATTTTTTTTTTAATTTCTGAAATCTCAAAGGTGTTGGTTCCTGAACCGGTATATTTGATAACACCATATTAGTACCGTTAATGGAGTGCCGATTGGGAATTCTGCACCTATGTGAGATTCATTATGTTTTCTGTATTAGTGATGGTAAGTTCTGTCGTGAGCATTCCGGAAAGTCGGCCCTGCAGATGCGACGACTTATCATTCATAAATCCGAAAAGTCAGCCTCCGTTGACCACGTGGACTTTCACAATCAATGGTACCGATCGAGTGGACCCATTCGATCGACCGGTGGCAGATGGATAGAAAACCAAACTAAAGCCCTTCAATGCTACAACTGCTCGCTCAAGCTAGCTAGCTGCAATAACTACTGCCCGCTCGACCACGGCCGCTGCCTGGCTGGCCGACCGCCGCCGGCGGCGACGACCGGCCGACGAAATGCAACGGCGACGTACGACCGCGAGTTTTGCATGCAAGCATGGGCCAGCACCAGCAGCTACGCACGGTATGGATCGATCCTTTTTGACCGGTCGATCAGCTGGATTTTGGACGCCGACTTGATGATGAATTAATGATGGTGATATGATATGATATTATGATCCGTCGTCTTCAACCCTAGCTAGCTAGTCGATCAAGATATCCCATCAATGCATTGCATTGTAGTGCTAGGCTGTGTTTAGTTCACACGAAAATTGAAAGTTTTGTTGAAATTAGAACGATGTGACGGAAAAGTTGAAAGTTTATGTGTATAGAAAAGTTTTGATATGATGGAAAAGTTGGAAGTTTGAAGAAAAACTTTGGAACTAAACACGGCGCTAGTAACATGCTGCTACAGCTAGGGCCTAGCCGCCTAGGGCTGTCTTTGTTTTGACACGTTCCCGCTGTGTTAGGAGGTGGGTGATGGGAACCCATATCTCATGCACGGAAAATGGAGTAATCCATTAGCGTGTGATTAATTAAGTATTAGCTAATTATTTTTAAAAAAATGGATCAATATGATTTTTTTAAACAACTTTTGTATAAAATTTTTTGCACACCATTTAGCAGTTTGAAAATCGTGGGCATAGAAATCGAGAGAGGAATGCTAGGAACTAGCTCTTGCAAACACACCCGAAGGAATATGTTTAGATCCAGTGGTAAAAAATTTTGCCGTGTCACATAGGATATACAGACACATATTTGAAGTATTAAACATAGTCTAATAGCAAAACAAATTACAGAATCCGCCTATAAACTGTGAGACGAATTTATTAAGTCTAATTAATCCATCATTAACAAATGTTTACTGTAGCACCACAGTGTCAAATCATGGTGCAATTAGGCTTAAAAAGATTCGTCTCGCAATTTAGTCGCAATTTGTGCAATTAGTTATTTTTTTAGTCTATATTTCATATTAGTTTAAAAAAAATCTAATACTTAATTAATCATATACTAATCTATCGCTCCGTTTTACCTTCCCGAGGAAGGGTTCCCAATCATCCCAAACAAACAAGCGCATGGCTAGGTAAAGAGGACTAGTACTCTACTCTTGTCACTGAAGAAGAGATCGAAAGATACATAAGGAAAAGTTTTACCTTCCCGAGGAAGGGTTCCCAATCATCCCAAACAAACAAGCGCATGGCTAGGTAAAGACGACTAGTACTCTACTCTTGTCACTGAAGAAGAGATCGAAAGATACATAAGGAAAAATGTTTTTATTCCTCCAGAGAATATCCCCTAGTTTTTTACATGTCATATAATAGTTATTATAATTTTTTTAAAGAATTATAAGATAGATTAATATGAAATATATCATTTCATAAACATACAAGTTTAAATTTAATATATATATATAAGTTATAAAAAATAATAAATATAACTACGAATGTGAGTTAACTATAATTTGTTATTTTTATTGCGACTTATAGAAGTTCAATATGACCTTATATATTTATGGAGCGATATATTTAATATACGTCAAAATAAATTAAAAAAAATATAGGTGAGATAAAGAGAGAAGAAGAAAAATAGAGATAACTTTATAGCCCCGTCTATTATACAACTACTAGCTCATACGATGAAACTCCATCTCCGATACAGAACACTAAATGTTGTGCTAACTTATCACCTGCCCAAAACGCGGCAACTCTCAAGAACGAACCAAGTGGACAGTGGACCTTTGCACAGCAGTCAGTAGCAGTAGGCTTCTTAATTCACTTCACTGATCACTTCTTCTTTCACACTGCTCGATCACTCCCCTATATAAACCCCACAGCCAATGCAAACCATGGCAAGCAAACAACAACAAGCTCAAACAACACCAGAGCTAAGTTTGCAGCAGAGATCGCTAGCAGCATTGCTCCGGGACCGGCCGGCGGCAACGTACTCCGGCTGTCCGACGCCGGGCGGAAATGGCTTTTCAGCTCGGCAAGCTCGTGTGCACTCTCCTCGCCGCGGTGCTGTGCTTGAGCTGCTTCGCTCGTGCTCATCACTTCGACGACGATGGGTTTGGGCCCGGTGGGTTCGGCCATGGCCCCAAGGGGTTCGGACGCGGCCCTAGCTTTGGCCATGACTGCCGCTTTGGCCGGTGCCATGGCGGTGGCGGAGGGTTTGGAGGAGGTGGAGGCTTCAGAGGCGGAGGCGGTGGTGGGCTTGGTGGAGGTGGCGGGTTTGGCGGCGGAGGTGGCGCTGGAGGTGGCGGCGGACTAGGAGGAGGTGGTGGTGAAGACGGTGACTTTGGCGGCGGAGTGGGAGGCGGTAGTGGTGCAGGAGGTGGCCTTGGAGGCGGAGGCGGTGGTGGCTTTGGAGGAGGTAGCGGCGGAGGGGTTGGTGGTGGAGGTGGTCAAGGCGGTGGTTTCGGAGCCGGTGGTGGTGTCGGCGGTGGAAGTGGTGCGGGAGGCGGGCTTGGCGGTGGAGGCGGTGGTGGTTTTGGAGGAGGTGGCGGTGGCGGGATTGGTGGTGGAGGTGGCAAGGGAGGAGGGTTTGGAGCTGGTGGTGGTGTCGGCAGTGCAGCTGGCGGAGGCGGCGGAATGGGCGGCGGTGGAGGTGGCGGGTTTGGAGGCGGCGAGGGCAAAGGTGGAGGGTTTGGCGCCGGTGGTGTCATGGGAGGTGGTGCTGGCGGTGGCGGAGGCCTTGGTGGTGGTGGTGGCGGCGGCATGGGTGGCGGCGGAGGTAGTGGGATGGGTGGTGGCGCTGGTGGAGGTTTCGGTGGTGGAGCTGGCGGAGGTGCTGGTCAAGGCGGCGGCGGCGGTCTTGGCGGAGGCGGTGGCACCGGAGGCGGCTTGGGTGGTGGTGCCGGAGGTGGCCTCGGGCACGGCGGCGGCCTTGGTGGGGGCGGTGGCTTCGGCATAGGCGTTGGTGTCGGCGTCGGCGTTGGTTTCGGCGGTGGCGCCGGTGCCGGTAGTGGTGCGGGCGGTGGTGGACGTTAAGCAATCGACATGGCGCGCGGCGCTGTCTGCTGGTGTTTAAACACTTTTTTCTTGAAAATTAAAGAAGCTTATAGTATTCAATATTAGTGTGTAATTGTGTGGTTTGTCTATGTTAGGGTGTCTAATTGGTGATGGTTATTGCTGTCCACATCTTGTGTACTTAGGGCGAACTCAAAAGATCATCTTCATCTTGTTGATTGGATCAAACTCCAACTACATGTAATAATCTATGTAAAAGAGATGCAAAGTCTAATAGTAATAGTAAACCATACCAGTATTAGTGACCGGGAGCGCTTTTGGTGAGACGACGACATTGGTGGTTGGGGAAGAGGACGTTCCAGCGACGAGGCTTTGTGGGAGTTTCACCTTGCTGGGCTGCAGGAGGTGGCGACAATGGCTGCATTGGCGATTGGCAGGTCTAGGATGGCCAATGGTGGGGCATCGACATGGTGAAGCTATGGGCTGCCAGAGGTTGTTTGGTTGGCGAAGCTTTGGAGTGTGACGATAGGTGCGGGAGAGGGTGCTGCTGGCGAAAGCCTAGCTCAAGATTTTTTCCAGAGCCGGCAATGATGACATCTTCGGGTGTCGTGATCCCCCTTAGCGGTGTTGTTGAGCTGCCACTCTCACTCTCCACGACAGGATTCTTCAGATGATACCCCAATCCGGATGGACGGGCGACGGTGGGGCCTAAGGCATCATAACCTCCTTATAGTGCGTTGTAGCTCTTCTCTATTTTTTAAGCCCTTCTCACTTATCCGCCTCATCCCGACTGAATCTTATCCTCTCACTCCCTCCCTGCCAACCTTATATGCTCGCTCCATGTGTCTCGCCGCTTCGATCCGCCACCACCATTTTCTCTTCACTTGCCTGCAACGCTGCTTCTGTCTACCGTCGTCGTGCATCCTCACCTGCATCATCACCTTCTCTTTGTCATCGCTTGTAGTCCTTTTGGAGCACCACAATGGCCTCTCTTATCTCTCTCCCTCTCCTCTTCCTCTCTATGGGTGGCTAGCATGTGTGTGGAAGGTTGATGGGCCGGCTATGGTAGTGACCATCTGGAGGTTGGGGACTACTAGATCCGGTCGACTGGAGCTTAGCGGCTACTGAATCTGGCTACCACGACCTCGCGGGTTCAGCCTGATTTGGATGATGCGCTCGGTTCAACGATGGACTTCACTGACAAATGAGGAAGAATGATCAGCGGTAGCCTTGTCTTTTTCTGTGTCCTCTCTATGTTCATTTCTGTTCTTGTATGTCGATTTTGTTCTTGTATGTTGATGTTGATCCATCTCGGGGCGATGGGGGCTGCTCGAAACATCGGCTTGATTTGAGTCGATGCATTGAGCTCGAGCATACTATTTTTTTTTTCATTTCTAAAACCTCAAAAGTGTTGGTTCCTAGATCAACATCTTTGATATCACCACATTAGTGTCGTTAATGGAGTATCGATTGAGAATCCCTGCACCTACTAAGTGAGTGTCGTTAATGGAGTATTCATTATGTTTTCTATAGTAGTGATGGTAAGTACTATGAGTTTTATTCAGGAAAGTCAGCCATGCAGCTGCTACGAGTACGATTACTTTCATTCATAAAGCAGAAAAGTCAGCCCCCGTTGACCACGTGGACTTTCACAATCAATGGTACCGATCGAGTGGACCATTCGATCGACCGGTGGCAGATGGATAGAGAACCAAACTAAAGCCCTTCAATGCTACAACTGCTCGCTCAAGCTTGCTAGCTGCAATAACTACTGCACGCTCGACCACGGCCGCTGCCTGGCTGGCCGACCGGCGCGCGGCGGCGGGGACGACCGGCCGACGAAATATATGCAACGGCGACCACCGCGTGTTTTGCATGCATGCATGGGCCAGCAGCTAGCTAGCTGACCCACGGTATGGATCAATCCCTGGATATTGTTGACGCCAACTTGATGATGAATTAATGATGGTGAGATATGATCCGTCGTCTACAACCCTAGCTAGCTAGTCGATCAAGATATCCCATCAATGCATTGCACTGTAGTCCTACTAGTGGAGTAACATGCCACTACTGCTAAGATATCCCATCAAGGTAAAGAACACTACTCTACTCTTGTCACTGAAAATAAGATATCGAAAGATATACTCCCTCAATTTCGTATTATTGCGTATTTGATTTTTTTTTAGTCAAACTTTTAAATTTCATTTAAAATTCTGACTAAGTTTGTAGCAAAATGTAGTAACATTTTCAATACAAAACAAACATTGTATTAAAATATATTCAATACTAAATTTAGTGAAACTAATTTAATGTAAGTATTTGTGTTATACTGTGTAATTTTTTTAAAGAATGTAGTAGATGTTGCTATTTTTTTATAAACTTTAACTAATAAAAGAGCGACCTACAATATGAAACTGAAGGAGTGGAACACTAAATGATGTCCTAACTTCTCACCTGCCCAAAACGCGGCAAAACCAACCAAGTGGACAGTGGACATTTGCACAGCAGTCAGCAGCAGTGGGCTTCTTAATTCACTTCACTGATCACTTCTTCCACCCTGCTCGATCACTCCCCTATATAAACCCCCACAGCCAATGCAAACCACGGCAAGCTAAACAACACAAGCTCAAACAATAAGATCGAGCTAAGCTTTGCAGCAGAGATCGTTAGCTAGCTACCCTGTTCGCTAGTAGCATTGCTCCGGCACCGGCCGGCGCGGCAACGTACTCCGGCTGTCCGGCGTGCGCCGGGAGGCAATGGCTTTTCGTCCCAGCAAGCTTGTGTGCGCTCTCCTCGCCACGGCGCTGTGCTTGAGCTGCTTCGCTCGTGCTCATCACTTCGACGACGACGGGTTCGGGCCCGGTGGGTTCGGCCATGGCCCCAAGGGGTTCGGACGTGGCCCTGGCTTTGGCCATGACTGCCGCTTCGGCCGGTGCCGCAGCGACGGTGGAGGATTTGGAGGAGGTGGAGGCTTCGGAGGCGGAGGCGGTGGTGGGCTTGGTGGAGGTGGCGGGTTTGGCGGCGGAGGTGGCGCTGGAGGAGGCGGTGGTCTAGGAGGAGGAGGTGGTAAGGGAGGTGGCTTTGGCGGCGGAGTGGGAGGCGGTGGTGGTGGTGCAGGAGGTGGCCTTGGAGGCGGAGGTGGTGGTGGCCTTGGAGGAGGTGGCGGCGGAGGGGTTGGTGGTGGAGGTGGTCAAGGCGGTGGTTTTGGAGCCGGTGGTGGTGTCGGCGGTGGAAGTGGTGCGGGAGGCGGGCTTGGCGGTGGAGGCGGCGGTGGCTTTGGAGGAGACGGTGGCGGCGGGCTTGGTGGTGGAGGTGGCAAGGGAGGAGGATTTGGAGCTGGTGGTGGTGTTGGCGGTGGAGCGGGAGGAGGCGGCGGAATGGGCGGCGGTGGAGGTGGCGGGTTTGGAGGCGGCGGGGGCAAAGGTGGAGGGTTTGGCGCCGGCGGTGGCATGGGAGGTGGCGCTGGCAGAGGCGGCGGTCTTGGTGGTGGTGGTGGCGGCGGCGGCATGGGCGGCGGCGGAGGAGGTGGAATGGGTGGTGGCGCCGGTGGAGGTTTCGGTGGTGGAGCTGGCGGAGGTGCTGGTCAAGGCGGCGGCGGCGGTCTAGGCGGAGGCAGCGGCGGTGGCCTAGGTGGAGGCGGTGGCGCCGGTGGTGGCTTGGGTGGTGGTGCTGGAGGAGGCCTTGGCCATGGCGGTGGACTAGGTGGCGGACTCGGGCACGGCGGCGGCCTTGGTGGGGGCGGCGGCTTCGGCGTCGGTGTTGGTGTCGGTGTTGGCGTTGGTTTCGGCGGTGGCGCCGGTGCTGGTGGTGGCGCAGGTGGCGGCGGACGTTAAGACATCGACGTGGCGCACGCACGGTCTGCTGGTGTTTAAACACTCTTTTTTCCTAAAAATTAAAGAAGCTTATGGTATTCAGTATTAGTGTGTAATCGTGTGGTTTGTCTCTGTATTAGGGGGTGTCTAATTGGTGATGATTATTGCTGTCCTGTACTTAGGGCGAACTCAAAAGTTCTTCGTCTCGTTGATTGGATCAAACTCCAACTACATGTAATAATAATCTACGTAAAAGAGATGCAAAGTCTAATAATAGTAAACTGTACTATTCAAGTGTAATATTCGGAGTACAGTCTGGGCATTGTCCATGCTAAAGTATTCAATTTGAGGTAGCTTGCATTGCAGTACTGCGTACAATCTGAATATATATCATGATCTTGGTCACTGTGTGCATTTCTTGCATGCTCCGTAAACTATTTAATTTGTTCATGGCCTTTTGCTGGAAAATTACGACTCCTTTGCATTCATGAGTACACAATAGTTCCGGATCAATCCATACTTTAATGTCGGACGCTATAAAGCTCAGTTGTTTTTAGCCTTTTCTCTGCTATTCTTTGGGAGCAAACTGATTAGCTAGTCAGGTCAGATTGGTGAATGCACGCGTGCACATTTATGCAGAGTAATCAAGTAGATCGACGATCTCCCATGCAGTGCAAAGCTCGTCAGAAAATTCAGTAAAAGAATGAGGCCATGTCCACTGTCACCTACCATATTTATGAACAAGAATAAAACAAAATTGTAAAGAGACACGGCGTGATGGGGGGAAATGGTCGTTAAATAAAACAAGTGAAGAAATTAAGACCATGAAACCAGAATTTTCCAGTCTGTTTTTGCTCATCACAAACTGGAGACGAGGAGGCCGAAAAATCAGTTAGAAAAAACCAAACAGAATTCAAGCCCAGCACAGTCCGGTTTCTTCACTTGGGCTTTACGTAATTGGGCCATATTATGTCATTGGGCTTTACATAGCCAATTGCTCTCTTTTTTTTTTTTTGGGGGGGGGGGGACGGGGGGGGGGGGTTTCATTTTTACCCATAAGGAAGCATAAGTTGTACCCCTAATTAGGATACACAAGTTAACGGAATAACGGTGTTAAATATATATAGAAAAGACATTCATACCTTTACTTGTTGTTGCACATTTGCCCTTATTTTAGTTCATTAATTGTGTATTTGCCCCTATTTTGTACGTGCATGTTGCAATTTTGACAAATTTTTACAAATATGACAAACTTTTGCCACAAAATTGATAAAAATGTATTAGACATATATTAAAAAAAATAACAGAATTTGGGCACAATTTCGATACGTGTTTTACATAATTAGAAGACATACAGCAAGCTACAAACATCACAAAGACAAGCAAATCCAAATGACAAAATCAAGCAACTCCTCCTTACTGCCTGCTCACAGCCAAGCCGGGTCATCAATGCTCACCGCCGCGTGCACCACCCCTTCGCCCTACTCACCATCGGCCTAGCTTACTCGCCTTACTCCTCGTTGGCCAAGCCACCGTTGTCGCCTCCTCCTTTTCGTGCGGAGCCGCCACTTGGGCGGGCCGCTGCCCTCACCTCCTCTTAGAGTAAGTATAATATAGGACTATAAGAAGACTGAATGCTGATGTGGATGAAAGAGGAAAGGAGAGAGATGAGAAGCGGGCTGTAAGTTTACAGCCGGCTTAAGCACAAGAAACAAGAAAATCTGTGAGACAGACAAGTAGACCATATATTTATAGTGAAGAGTTAACCATTATTATCCTTGCTGATAGATAGGCTATAAGTAAGCAGCTGGCTGTATTATTATCCTTGCTCTTACCCAAGTGGAGCCACCACCGCCTCCTCCTCCTTGCGCGGAGCTGCCATTTAGCTAGGCCACTCTCGCACGAAGCCATCACCTAGCCTAGCCCCCATTGTCGCCTAGCTCCTATCCACTACCTAGGCACCTAGCCAAGCTACTATTTTTGTACTCCCTCCATCCCAAAATAAGTGCAATTTTGCACTGTTCACGTTCAACGATTGACCGTTTGTTTTATTTGAAAATTTTTTATGATTAGTATTTTTATTGCTATTAGATGATAAAACATGAATAGTACTTTATGTGTGACTAAATATTTTTAAATTTTTCACAAAATTTTTAAATAAGACGGACGGTCAAACGTTAGGCACGGATATCCACGACTGCACTTATTTTGGGACGGAGGTAGTAACCCATAGGTTTGGGGACAGTGATTGTGGAAGGCAAAAAGGACCCCGTGAATATCGTATTGCTATGGCAAAATCATCAGGGGTACAAAGGTCAATTAACGAATGAAATAACCAATATTTTTTTACTTCTTTAGCTTAACAATCTCATATCCACTGACTTCTATCAAAAATAGGGGTAAACGTCTACTTTATTTAAAAAACAGGGACGAAAGCGAAAAGCTAAAAAAACAAGAGCAAATTAATATCGAACAATAAAATAGGGGTAAGAACAAAATTATCCTTTTTTTCCGACAAATTACCTTACCTGTATATGGCACATTTGGTTCTATTAGGATGATATTGTAAAGGAGTTAAAAAAAATGTATAGATTGTTGACATGACTCAAGGTTATTATTAGGGTTAATTTTACCATTGTTAAGAAGAATCTAAATAACTCTGTTTGTAAAACTTAGTACCTACCCACTTATTTCGCCTATAAGTGGATTCACGGGTCGATCCACTTAAACCCTTACGTTTAGTTACTAGGTATCTCGAGGAGGTATTAAAATTCTACAATAAGAAATATATAAATTCTACAATAAGACTTATTTCTAGCCATTGGTTGATAAACCAGTGGTGAGAGAAAAGAAAAGCTAAAGTGAGCCTTAATAAAAGTTGTATTGCAAAGTAGTAGGTATTAAAGGGATAAAACTTGACTAACTAGGTAAGAGGTTAGTTTAATTAGAACACTAAAAATCAAGGGATTGTTTAGTTCTTTGCCACTTGTAACATTGCAAAATTTTTTGGCAATGGCAAAATTTGGCATTATCAATCTTTTTGGCTAGCTTTTTATTTTATTTGACAAATTTATATTTAGGTATTGAACTAGGTCAAATAATTAGGGATTGCCAATTTTTTAAACAACCAAACCGATGTTAAAGTTTTGATGTGCCATTTTTTAGTTGGATTTAACCATAAACAGACAACTAACAAGCCCCCTATGTCTTTTTTTAATGGAGGTACATAGGGTGGGTCAAGTGTGCGCACATACCTAAGCCCATCAAGCAGCGAACGTTGCAACAAAAAAGCCCATATACGATTCACCACTCCAACAGCCAAGTCCACGCAAATTATCCTTACCCTCTTTTCTCTATATTTCCGTGGAGTGTAGGCAACGATGCGGCAAGAAGCGGATTTAGGGTTGTTTAGTTCATATACTAACATTGTCTAAGATTGTCATAGTTTTCTTGCCAAGCTTGCCTAAGGTTAGGCGAATAAATTTGGCACCACACTTTGGCTAGCAATCTATAACATTGCCATACTTTTCTGAGACAATGACATGTGGAACCAAAGTGTTAGAAATAGAATCTTGCCACAAGTATGGCAATGAACCAAACGCCTGGCTAACTTAGTCAAAGCTGCCTTACTTGAGGTGTGGCAAAGTGTGCCAACATGTGGTCACAAACCAAATAACCCCTTAGTGCTTCACTTTCTTACTCCAACGATACTCAAATTTAGGTAAGCTTCAACCCCTCGCTTCTCTTGCCACTGTCACTGTCATACCCTGTCACCTGGCCTACCCGAGTGGCCTCCTGCCCTTCTCTTCACCTCTCTTTGCTCCCATCACTAACACCGGCCCATTACCTGTCACCGACCCCGTGGCTCTAGTGACGGTGGCACGCCACCCACCACTGATCCACCGTCTCTCAGGCTATACATATAAGCTAGATTCCTCACTTTCTTTTCTCTAACACCACCCTCGCCTCTTCGCCAACCTCAATCCAAAACTCTAACCTGACACTTGTTATAAGGTTGGAACACGTTCGCGAGATGTTTATCTCATGTGCATTTGCTAACTACTCCCTCCGTCCCAAAAAGACTGAATTCTTCGGTTTTCGTGTCTAACATTTGACCGTCCGTCTTATATGAAATTTTTTTAGATTAGTATTTTCATTATTGTTAGATGATAAAACATGAATAATACTTTGTGCATAACTTATCTTTTTAAATTTTTTTAAATAAGACAAACAGTCACATGTTAGAAGAAAACCTAGGAATTGAGTTTTTTTTTTTTACGGAAGGGGTATGTTTTCCAATGTCTCACTATCCCCTTTGTTGATCGGGAAAGTTGGAAAGCATTAGGGAGACGAAGAGACTATCCACTCCGTCCGATGCGCACCCCTCCGACCTCCTTCTGGAGCACGCTTCCTTCCCCTGCAAGTTCCCGCCATTTCTCTCCCCAACCCCACTCTGTCACCCCGCTCGATTCCCCACTATTAATTTACTAATTAAATCATCACAAACAATCCATCTCCCAAACCCCTTCCATTCACACCTAACTGCCCCCTTCGCGCCGCCGCCGCCGCCGCCGCCGACATGCCTCGCCGCGGCGCGTCCTCCGGTAAGTCATCCCCCGAGCCCCTGGCCACCCCTCGGATTGCAGGAACCCTAATCCCCGTCCTTCTCCCGTCTCCATCGCAGCTTCCACCAGCCGCGGCCGCCGCCGCCCCCGCGAGGAGGAGGAGGAGGAGGATGAGGAGGAGGTGGTGGGGGATGTCGCCTCCGACGACTCCGCCGACTCCGACTTCGTCGCCGACACGGAGGAGGAAGAGGCGGCGTACGACGAGTACGACTACGCGTCCGATGGGGAGGATGGCGCGGGGCCCGCAGCAGCTGCTGCTGCTGCTCCTGCGGCGGTGGCCCCGCCGCCCCCGCAGCCGAAGCGGCTGCAAGGGGGGAGGAAGAAGGGGGCGGGTGGCCACGGGAAGCTGCCCCTGCCGTGGGAGGTGTGGGAGGAGGCGAACGAGAAGTGGCTCGACGAGCGGGAGGCGGCGGCCAAGGGGGAGGAACCCCCGGACCCGGAGGCTCCCCCCGCCGTGGCCGCGGGGGTGCCCACGGCGGAGCCGGCCCCGGAGGTGCTGCTCCCGCTGCTGCGCTTCCAGAAGGAGTGGCTCGCGTGGGCGCTCGCGCAGGAGGCCTCCCCCTCGCGCGGCGGCATCCTCGCTGACGAGATGGGGATGGGGAAGACCATCCAGGGCATCTCGCTCGTCATCACCGCGCGCCGCCTCCGCCCCCCGGCACCGCCTCCTCGCCGCCGCGCCGCGTCGTCGTCTCAGGGCCAGCCGAAGCGTTGGGTGGGATGCACGCTGGTGGTCTGCCCCGTGGTGGCCGTCATACAGTGGGCGCAGGAGATCGAGCGGCACACGGCCAAAGACAGCGTGCGCGTGCTGGTGTACCACGGCGGCCGGCGGGGTGCTCAGAAGTATGATTTCAACAAGTACGACTTCGTGATCACCACCTACTCCACCATCGAGGCGGACTACCGGAAGCACATCATGCCACCCAAGACTCGGTGCTGCTACTGTGATAAATTGTTTTACCCCAACAAGCTGAAGGTGCATTTGAGGTATTACTGTGGTCCTGATGCTCAGCGAACCGAGAAGCAGGCCAAACAGGAGAGCCGGAAATGGGGTAGCAAAAAGGGGACATCGAAGAGGAGGGTCCAAAAGAAGAAAAATGATAGTGATGGTGAGGATTTTGAGGAACGTGATGGGGGATCGGGGAGCCAATCAAGGGGTCAGTCACCTCTACACTCAGTGCGGTGGGAGCGTATTATTTTGGATGAGGTGATTTTTCTGCTTTTTTTTCTCACATTTTTATGTTCATGTAGATATTCGTTCGCAAAAATATCTTGATTTGATATGCATTTACCTCATTATGAATGAAACAAACAGTACTTGTACTCCTTATATAAGAGTTCCTTGTCTGAACAAGGGGTGTAACCCCATATCCCAGTTGCTAAATCGAAACTAGCATAAATCCAGATTACGGGAACCCTGCGGTGATGAACATGTACCATGGGCCATCAAAATATTAATCAAAATTATGGGAAAATGTTTTCAAACAACTGGTCTAGAGTTCTCTTTAATATATTGCATAAAGAGTATTTGATTAGTTGGACATGTGAAAATTAGTTCAGGCTTAATATACTATATAATTTGATGAATAGCTGCACTGTTAGTTTAGGCAAACTTAGGATTGTATGTGACAAAAAAAAGATGCTACCCCTACAATGTTAACTTCACATTCTTCTACTTTAGTTATAAGCTACAAGTTCGTGTAGCTTCGTCGTTATGATTATAATAAGAACTTTTCTCCTGGTACAAGAAGCAATAATGCCTGAAATGTGGTTCAGTAGCTTGTTGTCAGGCCCTAGGAAGCTTAGCCAACAATACCTGCTTTCATTTAAGCATTTCTTCCCTTGGTAGCATGCATTGGTAAATCAGAGATGTAAGTTGTGTCAAACAGATATACTTTTTCTAGATTGATATTAACTTAATGCTTTTAGTTTATTCATGTTTTAGTTTGATATGGAATAAGTAAGACCAGGTTATATATTTTGCTTGATTGCTTCTTAGCACATTATTTTGGGGTCTTTTTAGATGAGAATCTTGATTTGTTATGTTATCCTGCTTTTTTAATGATTCAATCCTTCCATTGTATTCTTCAGGCTCACTTCATAAAAGACAGACGTTGCAATACAGCCAAGGCTATTTTTGCATTAGAATCGGAATACAAGTGGGCTTTGAGTGGGACACCTTTGCAGAATCGTGTTGGAGAACTCTACTCGCTGGTCTGCAACAAACATCTGAAATACCTGGCCTATTTTCTTTATACTAGCTTATGTGTGCTGACTGTTGTTTTCTCAGATCCGTTTTTTGCAAATATTTCCTTACTCGAACTATTTCTGCAAGGACTGCAACTGCGAGATACTAGATACCCTGTAAGACAACATTACTATCTACAAAGATTTTTCCTGCAGTCATATTACTTAGTTTCTGCTCGATGCGATGCAATACCGCCTGAGAAATAGATTGTGTTACATTACAAAGATGACTGGTTTCAGCTTAAGATATCTTAGTTGATAATAGGTTGCAATTTGCGACATGTTATGTGTTATGAATTGCTACTGATCCAATGATCCCATTGATTTTTTTATTCATTTCGATTGAGGACCTGACCATACCTCTAATCTCTTACAGTCTAAAGAAACAATGTGATTGTGGTCACTCATCTGTCAGGCATTTTTGCTGGTGGAACAAGGTCAGTTAAAGGTTTTTTGTTATGCCACCTTAGTTCGATTTTTTTTTTGTTCATGCAACAGGCTTGCTGACAGAATGCATATCTTCAATAGTATATATCAAAACCAATACAATTTGGATCAGCAAGTTTTGAAGGCAAAAGAGCCATGGTTCTTCTAAAGGAAAAGGTTCTGAAGGGCATAGTGTTAAGGCGCACGAAAAAAGGAAGAGCTGCAGATCTTGCCCTCCCGCCAAAGATTGTGAGTTTGCACATCTTAAAACATTGCTATACATGAATATCTGCTATGCCTGTTTTTCCATGTGTGTACCAGTTGTGAGCTGTTTAATTTTTCATGATAGGTGACCTTAAGGAGGGACTCTTTCGATAAAAATGAAATGGAATTCTACGAAGCTTTATATACTCAGAGTCGCACGCAATTTGATTCGTGAGTTCTTCAAATTGTTCATTAGACTTTGTGTGGTTGCTATGTGGTATGATGCTGCAACAGCTGGATAGCCTATTTGTTTTTAGCAACGAACATGTTCTAGTTTTGACTGGCTCTTAACAGCTCAAAATGTTTGGAACCATCAGCTCAAAGAACCAATATTATAGGTTTCATTCCACCTATTTAATAATTAATTCTGAATTTAATTTGCATGAGTACCACCAATGTTAGTAAAGGTATGATATGCTATATACTAGAAATTCCACTCTTAGTGCCATTCCATATAATTCGTACTGTAGCAAGTATTTTTGTTTTGATGAACAATGAATTGCATTTGTTAGGTACTGATGCAAATGTTTTTTTCAATTTTGACCGTTACAGTAGTAGCATTTAAGGTGTTGTATGCATATACTGTTTTCTCCAGATATGTTGATGCTGGGACGCTGATGAACAACTATGCACATATCTTTGACCTCCTAACAAGGTTGAGACAGGTGAGTCTTTTAGAAGAACAATTGTGGAGTGCCCAAAATTTTTTGTTTCTCTTAGAATTTCTCAGTCACATGCATGCTATTGATTTCCTCTAGAATTGCATCTTTAATTATTATTCCTCCAGAAAGTATTGTATTTTCATTTTGTTCCTGTCAAATTGTAGGCTGTTGATCATCCATATCTTGTGGCATTTTCTAAGACAGCAGAACTCGGTGACAGAAGTAAAAATGAAGGAAATGAGAACATGGAAAGCCAGTGTGGTATATGCCATGATATGACAGAAGATGCTGTGGTTAGCACTCAAAACCAAAATTAAAAAATAAACACAATCTGTGTTCTTTCTTTCCTTCTTATTATAATCTGATTTTCACGTGCTGATTTTCTTGTCAAGGTTACCTCTTGTGAACATGTATTCTGCAAGAATTGTTTGATAGACTACTCTGCAACTTTGGGGAATGTTTCATGTCCATCTTGTTCAGTGCCCCTTACTGTCGACCTAACACCACGAAGTTCTGGAGAAAAGGTCACTCCAAATTTGAAGGGTGGCAAACGCTCAGGAATATTAGGCAGACTACAAAACCTTGCAGATTTTAAGACAAGCACAAAAATCGATGCCTTGGTATGTCGCACAACTAAGTCAACATATTTTGTTGTTTTCAGCTCCAATTGTATATGTTGCCATACTTTCTATGTGTGCCTAAAGGAAGAAAACCAAAATCAATGTATTCTGCTAAATGTATTTCTAGAAGTTATCTAGGGAAATCCTGCAAGCCATTAAGTTTCAATGGAGTAGCCACATGGGATATTACATGATTCTTATGCTTCCTAGAGTAAATCAATGGAGGGAAATTAGGTAGCTAGGTCTCATGGTACAAGGCCTATATGTGTTTATTAGATTTAGAGCTCATGGGAATACAAAATCTTGAATTCACCTAATGGCCAGGAAGTTGTATATACCTATTGGCCCTGGTAGTGCTAAAAATCAACTTTAACATAACTTGTCCAATACCCCGTATCATATTTTTTGCGATTTAACCATTCTAATGTTGATAGTCGATACCAGGGATTGAAATCTTGTTTTCAAAAGTTCCAAAAAAAAAAACTACTAGGATTTCCAGTTATCTTTCAATTGAAATTTGATTTTTATTAGAAAAAACAGAAATGTTTTTTTTTTAAAAAAAGAACTCATCTTCAGGTGCTCAAACCTCCGACCTGCTTCTGGCAGGATAAGATGCTTATCATCAACCTATGCCCAAACTTCTCTATTCATTGGTAGGGCATTCCTTTTGAATTCAAACTGGGCAATGGGGTTTAGGAACTTTAGAATGCGAGTCCTGCTACTGGTCTCACTTTCACTGCCAGTTTTTGGCCTACATGTTTTTGTTGATTGAGTTACATAATGATGTTAATGGTGATGTTAATGATGAAAATACTTTGGTTAACCTGGTAGGTAGACTTTTGCAAGTATAGATTACTCACTGAAGGTTACAAAAACCTTTTTTTCCCTGGATCACTCACCACTAGGCTGTGTTCTACACTACATTTTCTCAACTTCTACTCCCTCGTTTTCTGTGTGCACATTTTCTAAACTACTAAACAGTGTGGTTTTTTTTTCGCAAAGATTTACTATATGAAAGTTGTTTTTAAAAAATATATTAATCCCTTTTTTAAAGTATTTTTAGCTAATAATTAATTAATCATACACTAATCTGGCACTCCATTTTGCATGCCGAGGGGAAAAGTTCCCAACACAACCTAAAGCTGAAATGCTCCATAATGCTGTACTGGATCAGCTTTTGAGTATTACCTCAAGAGCAGACCTTGTAGAAGTAATTTAATACTTGTCCAATTTTTGTCACTGTTAATTTTATTTACATCATACAGAGAGAAGAGATAAGAAACATGGTTGAGCATGATGGTTCCGCCAAAGGGATTGTGTTCAGCCAGTTCACATCATTCTTGGATTTGATTGAATTCTCCCTGCAGAAGGTAATGCACTGCAAAACATTTATTGGTGTGAAGCTTTTCAGCTCTGTGTTTAGACAATTGTAATAATGCAAGATGTTTTGACAGTCTGGTATCAAGTGCGTGCAACTTAATGGCAAAATGAACATTGTTGAGAAGGGGAAAGCTATAGATACCTTCACCAATGATCCAGACTGCAGGATTTTTCTGATGAGCTTGAAAGCTGGAGGAGTAGCTCTCAATCTCACTGTGGCATCACATGTAAGCTCAGTGCAACGTCCCCATTTATTATACTTATATACAGCAATAAGTTCTGAACTTCCTGATCCTGACAAAGGTGGGAACAGAACTGGTGCATACTGCTGACTAGATTACATGCCATGTAGGTTTTCTTGATGGACCCTTGGTGGAATCCTGCAGTCGAGAGTCAGGCCCAGGATCGAATCCACCGAATTGGGCAGTTCAAGCCAATCAGGTGCAATTGCAGTGTAACATTTTGCTTTTCCTTGCTCTATGCTCATGATGTACTCCCTCCGGTTCTATAATAATTGACGTTTAGGACAAGGTTGAGGTCAAACTTTTATAACTTTGATTATCAATAACTTTAAAAATATTTAGTTTAAAGAAACTAGAACAACATATATAGATTTGTCTTTCAAAGCATTATAATAAAAGTAAACACACATTTATTTATTGTATATATTCTAATAAAAAAATAAGGTCAAAGATATATTTTGTAGACCGTCTCATTGTCCAAAACGTCAATTAAAATAAAACCGGGAGTAGCTGTTTTTTTTATGAACCATGCCGCTCTTTGTCTGACATTGCCTACATTTGAACTCCGCTATACAGAAGCATGAGGTTTGTGATCAAGGACACCGTTGAGGAGCGTATACTGCAGCTGCAAGAGAAGAAGCGACTGGTGTTTGAAGGGTAAAAATTCTCTTTTCCACCCAATTACCAAGGCATTATCTCCCGTGCTTGTCTGATAACTGTCTTCAGCGAATGCCTCTCCTGATACCATTTCTCCCCCCAAACCTCTTTGCAGCACCGTTGGCGACTCACCTGAGGCCATGTCCAAGCTTACAGAGGCTGATCTCAAGTTCTTGTTCCAGAACTGATTCTCCCCCAATAGGTGATTACTCCCTGTGTAGGCGTAGCCTAGGATTAGTTACTGACATGTTAGGGGGGCCATGACCATGACAGATTGACAGTGCGCGTCAGTTGTAAAGGTGCTCGCATAGTCGCACTGCGGGTTCGCATGTCCTCTTGGGTCTCTGGCTACAGAGGGGTGAAACCAGGGCGTCGCGTTCTTGTTGAATCTTTGCAAGAACAAAATACTGAGTGGCTGATAGTTTGCCTTTTTTAATAGAAATAGGTTTCCGGTGCGCTATTTATTTTCATCAGTAGTACGGTATCATGAAGTGGTTGAGTAGATGCGGCAGATACAGTCGCACTATCTACTCCCTCCGTCCTAAAATATAAACATTTTTAGTATAGTGATCATTAATAGCAAAAAAATAAAAACGATCAATCATGTAAAATTATGTAAAATTGATATTACTAGATTTATTATTAAATAAATTATTATAATATGTAACTCTTTTTATTTAAAACATCTTATTTTTATAAATATTGTTGGTTAAAATAGCATCTCGAAAACTGTGTCAGGATGTAAAAATGCTTGTTGTTTGAGACAAAGGGACTAGTAGAGTAGTAGCAGAGACAGAGAGTGGCCGGAGGCCGGAACTCTGGTACCTGCCTGGTCCAGTCGTTCTTGCCGTATATTAGGCCTCTTGGGCTGCGATCCCTGGCAACTTGCTTCCAATCTCTCCTCCCATGTGTAACATCGTATGAGAATGGTGTGCAGGCCTGGACTGGCAAGTGCCAACCTACCTGCTGCGACGCCAGGGCTTCTCTGTTCTGTACTCTCGCCATCCCTAAAAAATCTCAATCTAAGTTAGAACTAGAAAATGAGCGTGCCCGTTGGCACGCTAGCTAGTTTATAGCATGTGTGTATTTTTGTTTTAGAAATAATAGGTTCAAAATGATTATTTAAAGTTTTTTTTTCAAATTTTATGTTTGTAAAAGTAAGTTAGAATAGTAAAATTATCCTAATTTGTGGTCTTTTCATGCTGAACGGATATTTAACGTTAAGAAATGATTAAAGATTATATATATTAGCGGGAATGAATTCCTTCGGTCGCCCGGCGCGGGGGAGCCGGATCGGGTGCTCCCCCGCGCGCCCCTCCCCCCACGTGCGCACCTGTAGACCCACCCACTTTTCTCTTTTTTTTCATAAAATATGTTTCACCTAATGTATTAATGTTTTACTATTTATAGATCTAATGTTGCAGTGAATTAAAATATTCTTTTGCAAAAAAAAAACCCACATATTTTGGAAACCCTTTATTAAGGGAATTTGGTTTATTTTTTGTTCTATAAAAAATGTTTCATCTAGTGTACGCACAATGTTTCACTATATATAGATCTAATGTTGTAGTGAACTGAAATACTCCATTGCAAAAAAAACCCACATATTTTAGAAACCCCCTATTAAGCGAATTTGGTTTATTTTTTGTTCCACCGAAAAATGTTTCACCTAGTGTACTCACAATATTTCACTATGTATAGATCTAATGTTGTAGTGAACTAAAACATTCTTTCGCTATTTGCTGAAACATTGTTTTTATATAAGGTGAAACAACACTTAATTTAAACGAGTGAAACATTTTCGATCTACTTAGTGAAACAATTCCGATATACCTGGTGGAACATCGTGCAACATTTAAAAATAATTCAATAATAAGCTAATTTTTTTGTCGAAATATATCCATGTGTGGTCTTGTTTTGAAGATTTAATTGCAACGAATTTAATGGTGCAATCGGATCATGATTTAGATAAGTAATTTAAGAGAAAATCAGTTTAAAATAGTTTTGCACGTAAATCGGGCGCTGACGTGAGCGCCCGATTTTAATCTTCTCCTGTCAGGCGCCCGAGGCGAAGGCGTCTCCATATATTAGTGAAAAAATGTGTTTTTATTAATATTCAACGCGATTGTTATAAACTTGCAAGTCATATAGTTTGTGTAAGGAAAAGGCTATACATACTAACTTTTTCTTACTAACACTGATGTGTCATGATATGAGTGCATCTAGATTATTATAACTTTCATCTACTTAAATCAAACGGTTGAGATGATTGTTAGTAAAAGTTTAGCAAGAAAAATTTAGTATGTAGCGTTGCTCTTTGTATAATTAGTCCGAAATACATATCTAAAATAAATGTGTCGTCGGTTACCTTTTTGTTTATATTGGTTTTATTTAGAGCAAGGGACATCGACATGGTAAACATACTTATATTGATTTCATATATCCAGTTATTCTAATGCAGCTTAGCTGGCTAGGTTCCGTGCCTATATGGGTTTAGGTCATAGACTTAGTACGAGTTCTTACATTTTACGACTATTTGTTGTTTCAATGATAGGCAACCTACCAATCTTTATCAATTCAAATATATGCCTGACAGCCCAGTCTTAAAAGGTGCCCGTGTGTATATTTATAGGAGTGAATAATATTCGCACGTGCATATAAGCATCTATAACTATATTGAGTTTCACAAACAAAAAATATAGCAAAATTATTGTCGTTACTTACCCATGTTCCAAAATAAATGGATTCCTAGTATCTAGAAAAAGTATAATGTGATGATTAAAAAAGAAAAACAAAATGCTCCGAATTAATAGGAAAGTAGTGCTGAATTTGTCGGTTAACAGAGAATACATATCTGTTCATCTAATTTCACTTTTTATTCTTTCCATTCTATAGAAATTTAGGTATTAATTTTCCTCGTTTGAAGTAAACATCCTAGATTGTATTTATCTATAGACTTTCGGTTGTCCTAACGCAATTCTTGTTGCTGCTATATTTTTTTCCATTTAATTTCACTATTTTTTCTAATTTTCTAGAAACACATGATGCTAACATGAAGTGACTTTCCCTCATTCCGAATAATTGTAGTTGATTGCATAATCCTATTATTTTATTTTTTTCTCCTTTTCTTTTTATTACTATTATTTTGTTCTATATTGGCTCTGTACTTCAGTCCTTCACGCTGTTTTTCTTCCCTTTTCTTTTGAACGAACGTGCTTAGCGCTGCGTGAAGAGGCCATGCACCAGTACTGCGGATTGCGGTACATATTGCGGAAAGGCCGTGGGGCGCCAGGGACAGCCCCAGGCCCAAGGTCGCACAGCCTAGCTAGATGCAAAAAGCCCACCCCGCACACACACGCAGGCAAACGTTTACGTTTTTTTTTCCCGATCTCTTTCAATCCGGATACTTCACGCATCACACGTGGCAGTTTTTCAGTGAGCCCTAACCAAATTTGTAGGGTGCCACGTGGTCCAATGAAAAACAAGAGTCTGGACCCAGAAATCGGTATTAGAGATGTGATCTATTCTAAGACAATGAATCTGAATAAAAATTGTTTAGATTTTATAAATTAGTCATGTGATTCTACGAAGGTGAATTAATCTCAAAGTCGGTTTAGTTGGCCGGTTTTGATCTTTCGATTTTGGTAACTCTGTTGATTACACCATAAATCATTAGGTGATCTTGTGTTGTCTAAAAAACACGTCAACAGATTCGTTGCCCTATAATATATCGTATTCCCCCGTCCCAATATGTAGCAAACTAAGATAGAATTAGACCCATCATCCTAAGACTACGAATCTATGACTAAGATAGGATTGGACCCATCCTAGATTACTACATATTGGAACGGAGGAAGTATCTTGTTTTTTAACATATTCGTTATCCTAAGATAGATCACATCCTATTAAGTTAAGTTTTTTTTAGAACGGTGTGAATATACAATATCTTTAGTACATCAAATGATACAACATCTAGCTATATCCAGTTTCGTCTAACGCGAGAAACCTATAAATCTCATAGTCAGCTTGGAGCAAGACGAGATTACTAGCAGTCTGGCACCAAGCCGAGATACTTTGGATAAACTTTAACCACTTATCTCAGTCTGACAATCTATACATATTTATACTACTAGAATATGTCACATCCCTATAAAATCTCTTATATTTTGGGACGGAGAACGTAAAAGCATACCCGGGATTTATACTACTAGAATATGTCACATCCCTCTAAAATCTTTTATATTTTAGGACGGAGAGAGTAAAAGCATACCTGGGACTAATGTACGGAAATGCAAGCGTTTTCAGCCAATCCAATGCTTAGAAGGAAAATATAAGCAACTTGAAATTTAAATGAAAATCTAATCAATTTAAAATTCAAAATTTAACCAATAAATTGACTAAAAGGGATTTTTTTCTTTACTTTATATCTACTATTTTATAATCGCAATTGTTATCCTTTCATCTCTCTTTAAAAACGTCGTCATCCTACTTCCTTCTCACCATGTGCACAAAGTGATCCGCTAGGGTACTTTCTCCTCAATCCACCCACCAAACTAATCTCCAATTATACAGGTATGCTTTACCCTCAATCCGCTCACCTACCCAGCCAATCCCTAACTTTATGGGTTTAGCCAGTTGCAAAGCACAAGCATACTGCTAGTACTTAGCAATCTAGAAATGTTTATATTTAGGAATTCATGAACAGAGAGAGTATATCCTAAACATAATTAATAATTTTTCATACATTGTAATCTAACCATTTAAAAATATTAGTGATCAAAATTGAAGTAACTATAGTTAGCAGTGATAAGTGCTACTCCCTCTAATCCAAACTATAAAGACTTTTAGAATTTAAATTTTATATCACAATATAAACACCTTTTACTGATTTATATGATTCCAATCATTACAATGATTCCAAAACCAATTAGATTGTTGTAAAGGGAATTCAAGCAATTAGAAATTTAAAATTTAACAGCTGAAGTAACTAAATGATAATCCCTCCATTCCAAATTGATCTACATATTTCATAGGTACACTAAGACTAAGAAAGCTAATAACTCTCTTATACCATATTTACTTTAGCAACAAATTCAATGCATGACCATCCTCAATATTTCCTAGCCAATAGCAAATCAAGATATTGCATGTGGGTTATAAATACTTGTATGCATGGATGCATGCATAAATGTCTATTTACTACAATGCACAAATAACGAATAGACTTAGGCCCTGTGTGTTTCAGCTTATGATTATTGTAATCTAGATTATTAAATCAGATTACTCTAAACTGGATTATAATAAGCTAAGCTAACATAAAATAAGCTACGAGTTGTTTGTTTCTCTGGATTATTAGAGGCATATAAGGGTAGTGGGTCTTAAGCCACTCAATAATTTGGAAAAAGCTCCTCTAGAGGAGATTATTGGATTATAGTAATCTAGCTTATAAATTATAATAATCTAGCATAATAATCTACTTGTTTGTTTCAATTTACTCCTAATAATCTAGATTATAATAATCTTAAGCTGAATCAAACAGGGCCTTAATGAATAAACACAAATATGTATATCATTTAAAAATAACCTTAAAAAAAACTATATGTAGATCAATTTAAAATGGAGGGAGTAATCTGTCACCTTAACCTTAGCATTTATAACTAAACGGCCTAATAATTGGGAACGGAGGCGGTGCTATAGTAGTACTAGTACTACTACTACCCTGTTTGAAGATTCTCCATCCATTCCAAAATAAAATAAACGTACCTGTGAGTTTTCGTGTCTAACTTTAATCGTCCGTCTTCTTTATTTTTTAAAAAAAAGCTAAAAAAATATATGTCACGCATAAAGTACAATTTATGTTTTATAATCTAATAACGATAAAAGTACTAATCATAAAAAAATTAAAATAAGACGGACGATCAAATTTGGACACAGAAACTTAGGACGGTGCTTATTTTGGGTCCCTCTGTCCCATTTTAAGTGCAACCATAAGTTTATGTGCCCAACTTTGATTGTAAGTTTTATTTGAATTTTTTTATAATTAGTATTTTTATTGTTATGAGATGATTAAACTTGAATAATACTCTATACGTGTGGCTTATGTTTTTAAATTTTTTTAAAATTTTTTTAAATAAGATGAACGATTAAAGTTGCGCACGAAAAATTATGGCTGCACTTAGAATGCGACGGATGGAGTAACAATTTACCATAATCAATCAATTAGTCAGTCAGCCTGCGACAGGGACGGGCACGCACTCGACGCCAGTCCGACTCAAGTGATTAAAGTAAAGCGCACAAGTACTCCCATAATACAGACAACAGTACAGTATTAAGCATTTATACTAGCTGATTAGGACTTGGCGGTTTAATTGGAGCTTCCTCCTAATCAATCGCTCGCTTCTGGGCTTGCCGGTTGCTTTGGTTGCTTGGGGGCAAAGTGATATCTCATTTTCTCCGCCACCTCGGGGGCCACTGCTTTGCCTTTGCTCGCTCGTTGCTGGATCATATGCGAGCCGTGGCTGGATGGATGGAAGGATGGCTGCCTCTGCCTGGCCGACGCGCGGCGGATTCGGAGGAAGGCGTTGTATGGGGCATGGGCGAATGGTGGCGAGCAAAGGCAAAGCAGATTGATCCGGCACCCACCCATGCATGAGATGCGATGCGCCCCTCCAATTCTTTTTTTCCTAAAACGAGATCCTGGGGAAAATATACGGTGGAAATTATATATGGAGTGAAAACATGAAAACTATCGTTAGATTGTAGAATTGACATCTAAGATTCGTCTATATTATCACGAGTAAAAATTTTACTCGTAGGTTTACTCATGAGTAATTATATTGATTTGTACGAATCTCAGGCATCTATTTTTTTTTATCCAACGATAATTTGAGATCTTGCCAGTGTTGGAGCCTCAGAGAATGGAGATAGAGGGGCTGAGCGCCTTACTATTAAAGCGAGGAAGGCAGTTTTCCTTTAATTTTTTTAAGAGAGTGGTAACACAACATTCCTTTAATTTTTGACAAATTTTGCTACTGGACACCGTGACTTTGTGGTTTTAGCGCTAGGACACGGCACGAAGTGACTTTTAAGGGAAAACACTTCCAAAAGTTGGATATTTACTGGTGGATACCGTACCCATCAAAATAATAATTCTCGATTGAAAAGGAGAGAGAAATTATGTGAAATATCAAAAATGTCCTTGGGCCCACATGTCAGCTCTCCTATCTCTCTTCTCTCTATTCCCTCCTTCTCTTCTCTCTCTCTCTCATCTCTTCTCTCAGCAGACGAGGTCCGGCGGCGGCGGCAGGGCTAGGGCGGAGCGGCCGCGGCAACGCGCGGGCGAGGGTGAGGTCTGGCAGCGGCGGCGGCGGGAGGGCGAGGGCGGAGCGGCCGCGGTCGTCGCTGACAGGGGCGGAGCTACATAGGGCCATGGGGATTCCTAGGCACCCGGCTGAAAAAAAATTTCAAGCTATACGTATCCATCTTTACCATGTAGGCACCCCCGTCGGCCTAACTTTGTGTACCCCCAAGCAGCCAATCAGGCTGAGCAAAAGCAATAAACCAATCGAAGACACGAGTGATGAGTGTTCTTGTGACCATAGAAAGTTTAGTTTGGCTGTTAAGTATAACACTAGTCAATAATTTAACAAATTGTCATGCTTGGAGGCCAATACAACCAACCTCGTCAACCTTATCTTAATTAGTACTCCCTCGTTTCTTAATAGATGACGCTTTGACTTTTGAATACATGTTTGATGATCATCTTATTCAAAAATTGTATACAAATGTGTAAGATATAAACCATGCTTAAAATACTTTAAGCGATAAAACAACTCACAACAAAAATAAATTATAATCACTTAAATTCTTTTGAATAAGATAAATGATCAAAATATGATAAAAAGTCAATGTCATTATCTATTAAAATACAGAGTTACTTAGTATGCAAAACAGAACGCTCTTGTCGGCCAGCCTCGTCAAGTTATTCCGTAATGTTGTTTGATAGAGCATATAAACATTATCTATTAAAATACGGAGCTACTTAGTATGCAATCATAGTGAAACATAACGCTCTTGCCGGCTAGCCTCATCAAGTTATTCCGTAATGTTGTTTGATAGAGCATATAAACATTATCTATTAAAATATAGAGCTACTTAGTATGCAATCATAGTGAAACATAACGCTCTTGCCGGCCAGCCTCGTCAAGCTATTCTGTAATGTTGTTTAATAAAACATATAAGCTAGCATATATAGTGGTGTACCCCCTCTGCTTTGCTCTAGCTCCGCCCACTCGCTGACATGTGGGATAGAGATAGGAGAGCTGACATGTGATCCCAAGGGCTTTTTTGACATTTCACAAGATTTCTCTCTCCTCTTCAACCGGAAATTATTATTTTAATGGGTGCGATGGCCACCAGCAAATATCCATCTTTTGAAAGTGTTTTCCACCAAAAGTCACTCCGTGCCGTGTCCTACAACTAAAACCGCGAAGTCACGGTGTCTTGTAGCAAGTTTTGCTTTAATTTTTTAAGAGAGAGGTTACACAACAACATTTGTGGCAGTTTTTATAAAAATTCTTTCAAATACAACTTATAGTATAATTTAGAGTGTAATTATATTGTAACTCTTTTTTAGATTAGAGCGTAATTTAACTTTTTGCCACTTTAAGATGTGACCATTAAGAATTTACCACACGGTCTATGACATGTGAACCCTTATATGTCTATGATATGTGGGTCCAATGACAAATGCTTAATTGCCACTTGTAAGCTGTAAGAGTGACAAATAGTTAAATATCTCATCGCAGTCACGCCCCTAGCGGTTCCAACAGCGCACGTCCTAAAAGAATTTTTACATGCTCTTGTACAAGTCTCAAGGCAATTTGATATTCCACAAATCGAAAGTTTTAGAGAAAACAGTTTTTTTTTCACAATTCCATTTTTTTAATTATGGAAATGTTTCACTAATCAATGAGAATATCCTGCCTCTGTGGCAACCAGGGCTGCCAACAGTTAATTTTATTTTTTTCTAAGTCAACAATTGCGTTTTTAACCATTATTGGAAATATGTTTTTTTTACAAGTTCAACTATGGTGTGTCAATGTTAACACAGCGTTTCAGTTTGTCATGAAACTTGTCGCTTTTCTCACATGGGTCTAGTAAACTAGTCAACATCACATAAACTTTGGTCAAATGTTGGACCCACACTTTTCCATGCAACTATTCATTTCCCCCCACGTTCAGACGACTATAGCAGCAAAATAATGCAGTGAGTATTTTCTTTTTCAACATTAGTAGGATGCAGTGGATGAACCAACCAAATATTCATCACTAGTGCCAAACTGCCTGCATGTTAACCCCACACTTTGTTTATGCATGTCATTATTAGTAACAACAGACTAATCTGGACATGGGAAAAAAAGACATCGACAAAGTCCAATAGCTACAATATCGAATAAAATCTAAATGGAGTGACCTACTTTTGTACTTACATACCAGAATGTTTCGAAATAAAATCAAAAGAGAAAATATAGATTTTTTTCAAGTGGCGTTCCGATCCCTTGCATTTTTACACCAAAATCTTGAAATCTAGTATCAATTTGGTGTCGACCCACCCATCCGGATCTACCCTAATCTTCCTCCTATATGCTCTAACCTTATCTTCTTCTAAAAAAACCATGATGTTAGAGGTTGTTCACTTTATTACCAAAATTAACCCAACTAAGTTTTGACTTTATCTAAATTTGGCAAGGCAAAAATCTAAATATTACTTAAAAAAAACCTCAACTACCAAAGTTTGAATACTAGAATCTTCTTCTCACAAAATCTTGACAAAAGAAGCAGACTAAATACAACTTATACTTCTCAAACTTAACAAATATTAGCAATGTCAAAATTTGAGAAGATTGATTTAGGCATCAAAGCTAACAACCCTTTCATTCGGACATGGCATAGCATCCATTACAAACATGACACCATGCTAGATAGCCCACTAGGGACTTGTTTGGAGAAGTTTCTAGCAGCTATAGCTTCTTTCAGAATTAGGAGTTCCCTAAACAGTCTAGTTTTTCATTCAGATTTTGAGAAGTTGTAGTTGTAGAATTCAAAAAATAAACTAGAAGCTATAAGCTGGGAAACCCAACTTTCTAGATTATCAAAATCTTAAACTCCCCCAAACAAACCCCTAGAGCTCTACCACTATCACCACCGCCTCATTTTTTTTTCCTTATTTGTCATACATATGTTTGTTGTCTAAATCTTCTTGAGCTTCCCCAAACCTTTTTTCTAGAGGCATTCTCTATTTGTTAGTTTTGGTGACAGTAACCTCACCAGCTTGAACATGGTTTTGGTAGAGAGAAATAAACCACTCCAAAACATGAATACTTAAGTAAATGTAAAACAACTTTAATATGTTTCTTCATATTTTAATGTAGTGTTGGGAGGGCACTACGCATCGGGCACCCGATTTGGGGTGGGAGAAATCGGACGCCCACGTCAGCTGACATCAGCATGCATGCATGCAAAACTACTTTAAACTATTTTTTCTCTTAAATTATTTATTAAAATCATGATTCGATTGCACCATTAAATTTATTGCAATTAAATCTTTAAAACAAGACCATGGATGGATATATTCCGATGAATAAAAAAGTTTAGTTTATTATTGAATTATTTTTAGTTGTTGCACGTTGTTCCACCAAGTATATCGGAATTGTTTCACTAGGTAGATCGAAAATGTTTTAATTGTTTAAATCGGGCATTGTTTCACCTTATATAAAAATAATGTTTCAGCAAATAGCGAAAGAATGTTTCAATTCACTGCAACATTTAATCTATACGTAGTGAAACATCACGAGTGTACTAGGTGAAACATTTTTGGTGGAACAAAAAATAAAATGGATTCCCTTGATAGAGGGTTTCCATAATATGTGTGTGGTTTGTTGCAAAAGAATGTTTCAATTCGCTGCAACATTTGATTCATACGTAGTGAAACATTATGAGTGCACTAGGTGAAACATTTTTGGTGGAACAAAAAATAAAACAAATTCTCTTAATAGATGGTTTCCAAAATATGTGGATGATTTGTTGCAATGGAGTGTGGTGAAGACACGTGGCATGTGGGGGCAGGGGCACGTGGTGGGGCCCAGGAGGCAGCGCGCGTCGCGGGGGGAGGGAGCGCCCGATTTTTCTCCCTCCCCCCCCCCCCCTGAAGCGACCGATGCGAAGGATTCTCCGCAGTGTTGTTTATGTAAATGTCCACACATGGTATACAAACACCACCACCCCCAATCCCCCTAACTCACACACACACAATTAAGGGGGTCACTTTTCTCAATAGCCTCGGCATTTCTCACACTCTGTTCATTCTTATTTCTGTATTACATTTTGGTCAGTATCTTGGTGTAGCCTCAGGAGAAATAACGTTCCACATGAACGAATCCGGCCTCTAAGCTACTAGTTCCACATTATGGAGGATCCTTAGTGGGCCTACATATAACTTTGCATTTTAGCCCTTCATTGAACAATAAGATAAATATTGAATCACATCGACTCATCTATTAGCCTGCAAGTCATAAAAAGTAGCCATCCATTTCCTCAGTTCCTCCCATCCCCATCGTTTCCTCGGCTTCCCCTTTTCTGTAGTGTTGAAATGATGATTCCATTGACTATTGACATTGGCGGTGCCCAATTTTATCCATATATAGTCTATCCCGGTCATCGATGGTGTCTCCAACCTACCAATTGTCCCCCTCTCACACCTTCACTATTTATCCCTCCTTTGCATTGAATTTCTTCTCACCACCGTGGTAATCATGGTGACAGCTTAGGGTGTGTTTGAGGAGAAGGGGATTGAGGGGATTGAGGAGATTGGGAAGATACGCAAAACGATGTGAGCCATTAACTCATGAATAATTAAGTATTAACTATTTTAAATTTCAAAAATGGATTAATATAATTTTTTAAAGCAACTTTCATATAGAAAATTTTTAAAAAAAACCGTTTAGTAGTTTGGGAAGCGTGCGCGCGGAAAACGATGTGCATTCTCACTCCCTATCACCCAAATGAACGCAGCCTTAGAGTGGCTTGGGCTATTGCAACCTCGATCTGGTGCCCAGCGCCCTCGACAAATTGACCCAACTTCTTCGAAATTGGTTCGCCATGACCGTTCTCAATACAGTCCAAGCCACTATCGCCGAGTCAAAGTTCGTCAAATTGGATCCAATAGTTGTTACCTCAACATCCATGGCGCTCTTTCACTCGCTAACTATGAAGCGCGGTTAACCGTTTTGACGTGTGATATGGCAAAGTGACCAGGTGTAACTTCTTTCCTCCCTCTCATCTCTCATGGATCACCACATTTATCCCCAATTCCACTATATCTTTTATAAGACACGCTGATATATTTGAAGCTATAACATTGTTGACGCTTTTTTTATGGCCAACACAATATCACCTAACGATTTGCGGTGTAAATAATAGAGTCGCCAAAATCGATATATCAAAATCGGCTAGTGAAACCGATTTCGAGATTAATTCACTTTCGCGGAATCACACGACTAATTTACAAGCAAATTAGCAAAGAGGATAAATATCAACTGGATAACTAATATTACCATGGCCATACATTTCTTTCATCGGCAAAATTTGTTGTGTAGTAATAGGTTGTAAAATAATCGCCGATGAATCAAAAGGTGCACGTACATAATGTGTATTGCTAGCATTATTAAAATTTATAGTATATGAATTACTTTGCATAGACTGTGACATGTTATGTTCATAATTTAAAGAGCTCAAATAATTATTTGAACTATCATTAGCCGATGCAGTATATTCATTAAAAGTAGATCTAGCAACATCTATATGAGAATTCATAGGACTTGCAAAATTATTTGAAGGAATAGACAAAGTATTTACCTCGCAATTGAGGTAGCGTTGTAGCAGTCCAGTATGTCTCCATGAATTTTGTAGCAGGGCTTGTTCTTTTCCTGGTGCAATTCGTCTACCTAGCAAAAATCAGAGAAATTAATTTACACTTACAGATCGTGAATTGGTTGATCACTAGCCAACTGATCTCCTTGTTGACCAGTGTATATAGTTCGCTGTTCCCAATCTGCTGCTCGCCTGGGCCCTGATCGAAATCAGTTCTCTGATTGACACCCGTCCGCTAGCCTGCTGATGATAGCCGCCGCTGCCGCCGAATGAATCGATTCGGCAGCACAGACCACCGGCACCGACGGCGACAAAAATTGATCTACGGGGTAGATTAAATAAAATAGAGAAAATAGACGCAGTAGATCAGCTGATTTCGGCCGAACAAATTACAGCCGAAACTTTCCCTAGCGGAGTCGTCAAAATATGGTGACACTTTTTTTTGCCAACACAATATCATCTAACGATTTGCGGTGTAAATAATAGAGTCGCCAAAATCAATAGATCAAAATCGGCTAGCGAAACCAATTTCGAGATTAATTCACTTTCGTGGAATCACACGACTAATTTACAAACAAATTAGCAAAGAGGATAAATATCGTACTTACGTGACGACGAACGACTAGTTTCCGAGCAAACTAGCAAAGGATAATCTTCTCGTTTTCGTGGAGAAGCATGACCGTTTTTCAGCGCAAAACGGCAAAGATTAACTAAATTCTAAGGTTACCAGAACTCAGCCATGAAAACAAAATAGAAAATAACAGGAAAGTAAAGAAAAGGAAAATAGTAGATTGATAATTTTGTTCGGGGTTTCCTCTGATCTGTCGTCACCAGTATATATACTGGTCACTCTAATCAATCTTTAATAATCCTAATTGATCCCATAAATATGGAAAAGTTTAATCGGAAAAGAAACAAACTAACCGACTAATCCGTTTCTATCTATCTTGCCGCAACACGCGCTAACCGGCTTCATCAGCTCTAACACGCCACGCCAGCACCAGCAGCCAGCCTAATGCATCCATGAAATCAGATGACCACATCCATCCATCCATCTGCTTATGTTTAATCACCGTCATGCAGACCATCGAGTAGCAAGCTAGCACCCGATTTAACCTTCCAGTGCACCAAATAATCCTGCACACATATAAATTGCGCTACTCTTATAATTAAACCACTAAACAATCACACCAACTAATTTACATAATTTGGCCTGAGTAAATCGACTAATTATAAGCCATGGTACAAACAAACATATTCTCCTTTTATGCTCCATGCTGGCTTGTATTCGACGTGGATGCATGAGAGACTAGCGTCCATCCATCGTGTAGCGATGTAAATGTTTTTACACCTAGTGTTTCCTCTCATGTGGGCCCGGCCACCAATATATCCACGTACTCGCTCCATAAAAAAATCAACTTAGCACTAGATGTGACACATTCTAATACTACGAATCTGGACATATATATATCCATGTTCAGATTTGTTGTTATAGAATGTGTTACATTCAGTTCTAGATTTATTTATTTTTTCTTTGAACGGAGGAAGTAGGTGGCTAGGACACAGATTTATTGTTATAGAATGTGTTACATTCAGTTCTAGATTTATTTATTTATTCTTTAAACGGAGGGAGTAGGTGGCTAGGACAGTTGCCGGGACAATAGAATGATGATAATTGATAAGTAGCGATGGATGGATCGATCGACCGGGCCATGTTAGGTAGTGATTTTTCGTTCTGTGGATCCCTAAATATATCCCGTAATGTACGTTCTCCTGTCACGCCAATCAATTAATTTAATTTAATTACTTCACATTTCATCATCTCTCAGCGATTAATTAAGTGTGAGACTGGGAGATCGAACAGATCACGTCATTTTCTGCCAACTTAAGCTCGTTAATTACCGGCCCCGGCATGATCAATTATTGTTCAATGCATGTATATATTCGGCTAGCTGCATCCATGCATCATCCACGTAGTACCCTTTCCCAAAAAGAGCTTAATTACGTCTCTTTGGGCTTCTCTTTCGGATTCAGCAAAGAAAAAAAAAGAGAAAAAAAAAGAAGGCAGAAAGGGAAACCTATGGATGAGCCAAGCTGATGGTTCTGGCCGGACGGATTGGTCCAGATACTCCAGAGCAAATGCTGCCATTGGATGGAGTTAATATGTAGGGTTGGTATATGACCATGACATCCATCCACAGTTTATTCCCCATCTAGGGGCATCTCCAATGCAACTGATATTATATAGAGGTGAATAATTAAGGGGAGGGAATAATATATATGTTATTTTTCTGTACAATCAAGCATATTTTTCTAAGCACACCCGGCCTCTTCTCCAGTGCAAAACTTCTTCTCATAGGTACTTAATTAATAAAGGAAAAAGTACGAATTACCCCCCTCGATCTATCGCGATCGTCCGAATTACCCCCTGAACCATAAAACCGGACATTCTTCACCCCCCAACTACGCAAATCGAACGAATTACCCCCCTCGACTCAATCCGCGGTGGTTTTGGTCTACGTGGCGTACGCGAAGCAGTCCAGTCAGCAACTTATTTATTAAAAAATAGGTGGGTCCCACCTGTCATTTTTTTTTCTCTCTCTTCTATCCCTCACTCTCTCTCTCTCTTCTCTTTCAGAGTTCAGACGCGGCGGAGGCAGCGAGCGCGGGCAGCGGCGAGGTGAGGCGAGGCGGCAGCCGCCGGGGGGCTGCGTGCCGCGGCCGCGTCGACCTCGGGGGCCTCCCGGTAGATGGCGGCGGCGCGAGACGAGGGAGCGGCGGACGGGCGAATGGCGGCGCGCGGGGCCGGGCGGTGGGCAGGCGGCGGAGCGAGACGAGTGGGCGGGCGCTAGACGGCGGACGGCTGCATGCAGCGGCGGAGGCGTCGGTGGATGGCGGCGGTGCGAGACGAGGGAGCGGCGGACGGGTGGATGGGCGGACGGCGGCGTGCGGGGCAGGGCAGTGGGCAGCGGCGAGAGACGGGGCAGCGGCGCAAGACGAGGGGGCGGGCGCGGGCAGTCTTCGGCGCGCGGTGGCGGAGCCCGACCTGGGACACAGAGCCGGCGGGCGCACGGAATGAGGAGGCGGCGGCGACGTGGGACACAGAGCCAGCGGGGCATGGGATGCGGTAGCAACGGCTCGCTTGGGCGGACGGGGGCGGAGGGAGGGGAGGGGTCGCCGACGAGGAGGGAGATCGTGATGGGGGGAACATGCACACGACAACGTTCGCGGTGAAGGAGGTCGACACGGACGACGAGGAGACTGAGGAGCGGGAGGCCGCCATGGCTAGCAACCAGCATCCTCAAGCTCTACCGCCGCAACCTCATCGAGCGCCAACCTCATCTACCACCACTCACAGCCGCCTCCGCGCCCGCCCGCCTCCGGCCTCGTCTCCTCGTCCGCCGCCCGCCGCCATCCTTGCCGCCGGCCGCCCGTCGGCGTCGGCTCCTCGCCCGCCCGCCGCCCGCAGCCATCCCCACCGCCGGCCGCCCGTCGGCATCGGCTCCTCGCTAGCCCGCTGCCCGCAGCCATCCGGCCCATCCCCGCCACCGGCCGCCCGTCGGCGTCGGCTCCTCGCCCGCCCGTAGCCATCCATGCCGCCGGCCGCCCGTCGACGTCGGCTCCTCGCCCGCCCGCCACCCGCAGCCATCCCCGCCGCCGGCCGCCCGTCAGCGTCGGATCCTCGCTCGCCCGCCGGCCACCGCCATCCCCGCCGCCGGCCGCCCGTCGGCATCGGTAGTCGGCTCTTTGCCTTCCCGCCGCCTGCTGGGTTCACCGAGAGAGAGAGGGAGAGAGAGGAGTGAAAAAGAAATGCTGACAGGTGGGCCCCACCTGTTTTATTTTTCTTTTGCTGACTGTACCGCCACGTGTGTGCCACGTAGGCTGAAAACCGCTTCGAATCGAGTTAGGGTTGTAATTTATCCGGTTTTAAGTGTTTGGGGTGTCAAATGTCCAGTATTGTAGTTTAGAGGGGTAAATCGTACTACCGCAATAGTTCGGGGGTAATTCGTACTTTTTTCCATTAAAAAATGGTTGCAATAATGATTTAATTAATTGTGGATGTCTAATTAAGCTTTGAGTATCTGCTAAGCACTGATACGATGATTTGTAAATGCTTCAGAGTTAGCACCCTTTAACAAGAAAAAAATGGTAATTATTGTTTTCTTTAATAAGTGCTCTCATCAAAGTACCTGCATTAATCGGAGATGGTTGAATTGTTAAAATGGTTTGTATGATACTATGATAGAAATATGGAAATAAACCATAACGTACGGCCATTACATTACTACTGACTGCAAAAAATTTTGACACGAAACATAAGAACTTTTTATTCTTGCTGACAATATATGTGACATATATTTATTTTCTAGAGAATATATGGGAGTATTTTACTCATGACAAAAATCCATAAAAAAAATTTATTAGCATCCCGTGGGCTGTGGGCCTTCTAGCCATAGCAAGCAAGCAACGGCTGCAAGGCCAATAGGCCAACAGTAAGCAACCTGACAGGTCATACAAACCAGGCCCGCAGTTCACATGCCATGACAAAGAACCTGCCCACAAGATGACATTGTTTCAGGGGCCTATAAGTTAATTAGAAATAGTTTTCTGCCACATCACTCCCATAAAGAAACTATAGATGTGTCCAAAATTCATTTTATGAATATTTTTCAAGGTTATTCGTATCGATTTTTATAACTAGCTATTTCTCGTTTTCCATTAATAGGATTGCATAACAGAGTAATATTCACGTGTATCATGAATAGCAGGGAATTATTTTTTTTTTAGGATTTTAACTCGAGAGTGTGTAACATAGTGTATGATGACGTCTCAAGGGTTTGGATGAAAATAAGGACAATAAATTTTTTTCGGAGTTAAAGGCATAGTCATATTATGAGACAATTTCGAAGGTGGGATTTTATGGCTCTTTTCAAAAGTTTGGATACTTTTTATAGTGCTCAAATGTTGGCTAGAACAAACCTAATGTTTATGAATGTTCAAATCCATCAAGAAACGAGTTTTGGGAATCAAGTTAGATTTTGACAGAACTAATGGTTAGGAAATTCTCCCTTTACAGACATATCTATATTATTGTTCGTACGACAAGTGCTTTAATTGCAACTGTTATGAGTTCTGTTTCACTTAATATTTTCTTTCGAAGAGCGTTGGTAAGTCAAAACATAGTTAATCGACATACTTATAGTTGCTTGTGAAGTTGCATTTATCCCCCTAGTGGGTTTTGGTGATTAATGATGAATAAGGTTAAGAGACTAATGTGTTTATTGAGATATTCAGGTAATTAGTCCCAAGGTGATCTTAGGTGATCAAGAGATGCTTGGAGACCCCCTACAACACTCATTCAAAGTGGATTTGAAGCTCAAAGGTCAATAGGATAGTTTATTTTTTGAAATCGAGTTTTAGGAAAAACCGTACTGTTAAGAGGGGTTCAAGTGTGGTTCTAAGATATAAAAAGTGCTCTTAGTGGGTTCCTAGTGGTAGAATATTTTTTGGAGCCATTTTTGCAAATGGGTCCAGATCAGACAGAGAAGGCTGGCCGGAAGTTCCGATCCCTCGATTTGGAACTTCCAGACCTTGCATCAGGTGAAATTTTCCTAAGTGTTGGCCAGAAGTTCCGAGGGACAGGAACTTCCGGACCTCTTCCAGTTCAAAAATGTGAGTAACGGCTAGATGACGTCACCTAGCTGTTATATATATCCAGATCTCACCCAACTCACTTTTTGGCCATTCCACTTCAGTTCTTTCATCCCTTAGGTTGTTCTAGCCTCTCCTATGATCCCTTTGCTTCCTCCACTCAAATCTAGAGCCATTCTTGTGAGATTGAGAGAATAGATAAGAGTGTAGGAGTGATATGGAGAAGGTTTGAAGACTAGGTGTGTTTGAGCACTTTGGATATCTTGTGGGCTGTCACTTGGTCTTATTACTCTTGGAGATCTCCTCCTAGACGGATAGGTGTCGCCCGTGAGCTTCCGAAATCTTGTGGATGTCCCAGGAAAGTTTGTGAAGGTTTTCCTCACCTCCACAAGGAAACGAGGTAAGTGATTAAGGATTCTTGTGCTGAGTTTTCAGAGGTTCTCCTAGGTAGAGCAACTTGCACTTGTGGTCTTTTCTATAATGATTTGTGAGTTGGATCTTGGTGGTCACTCAAATTCTAGAAAATGACCTAGGAGTGTTGAGTTGAAGGCCTTGGACTTCTTCTGGGTTCTTTGCACAAGTGAGACAAGGGGTTAATCAAGACCGGCTCTTTGGAGCACCTCAACGGAGAGTAGGATTGCAAGATCCGAACTTCGGTAAAAAAAAATCCCCCTTGCCTTCTCTGTGATGATTCTGTGCATGTTACTGTGATTGTGTATCTGCTCTGTCTTATTGTTTCTTAATTCGTGCAAATTAGTTTAAATCTCTACTAGATCTTCAGGTTTTTCTGTCGCCCAGAGATTCCGGTGTTTAGAACACCGGAAGTTCCGAACAGTCTGAGCAGACCGGAAGTTCCGGTGTTTCACACCCGGAAGTTACGGTCCTGCTGAATTTTACCGCTACGATTTGTTTGTGAATTTCAGGAAAGCCTATTCACCCCCCTAGGCTACATCTTTGCGCGTTCAGCTTGCATATTCACTTATTGATGAAAATAATATATTTAGGTGCAATCTTCATCGACGTGGTCAATTTTTGATTCGTTTTGTTTATCTAGCATTAGTTTACAATGGACACATGGAGAGAAATAAGATTATGTGGAAACTACAAATTTTTATTAAAATAAACATTTTATGTGGTATTTGTTCAAAGGCATAATTTTAATCAAAGATAATATTTAGAAGAAGAAATTGGAATGGTAGTAAGAGATGTTACTTTTGTATGAAGAATAAGACTAGCTGTTAACGACCAAATTTGGTAAGCCATGAGCTAAGTTCAACGTCGGAATCGAAGCGGATTTGGCAGGAAATCATATGCTGAAAACAGAGTGTGCATCGGCTATGAGGGCATCGGCTGAGATAGATCGGATAGAAGATAGCCGATGTAGCCGATTTCGTTGAGATGGTTGTAAAACCATCTCAGGGATCGATCGACGTGCTACACAAGGATTGCCACGATGGAGATAAGCTCGCGGATATGCAATTGTATCTATTAATTAGGATATTATAAATAGTTTCTTTAGAGAAATGTTTCGGCAAGAGTCTGCTGTAAAGACTTGTTCGTATCTTAGAGTTTAATAAAGATAAGAGTCGTATCCGGCAAGGACCAGTCGTGTATCGCGGGTATAAATATAACCCGATCCCATGTAATTTACAACAACAGTTCAATAACACTTTCGGCGCATCGCCACTCTTTTTCTACTTTCATTGTTTCGACGAGTTCTTGCTTTCGGGTTGAGCTGTATCGATTTCGATCTTCAACAAGAGGTAAAGCTTGTCATGACGGCTTGCGTTCTCGGGATTAATGCTTCCATCTTTATGATACTCTAATCTTGGTTATGTAAATCGTCGAGTTATCATATATGCTTCATAATCTTATTTAGTATCGTGATCTAACCTTCAATCGGCCAACACCTATCTTTATAAGGTAGCCGATAAAGTTAGATTTAGTTGTTAATCTAGATTATATAGCATATCTAACATCTCTTAGAGGTTTTCGTCAACTTGTTTAGATCTTGTATTTATTCTCATGCTTAATGCTGCATCGGTTGAGTTCGATCTATTAAGTAATTTTCACAACTGCAATATCTAGCTTGTTTTATAATCATCAATAGAGATAGCATCGGAGTTTCAGCCAATCTTACCTGATTTAGCTACTTTATTTCTTATATGTTCACTTGATATGCTAAATCTACCCTTTATATTAAGATCTTATTGCATTAAAGTATATTAGGCTTGTTGTTTTAATATCTTTATATAGAGTGGTATCGAAGTATTAGCCGATACATGTTAGATCTATTTGATCGGCTATGCTATAAACGCATATATAATCTTCATCTTAAAGTACTTTTAGGCATAAGTGATTTATATTGTCTCGGCTTATTGTTCGATCTATTCCAATCACTTGGTTTAAATATACTTTGAGAAGAATATTACATATCGTTGATATCTACAGCCGATCAAATAGATTTAACTTTACATTGCTTTATTTTTCACTGCTGATCTAATACCAACAATATCGGCTCAATGATTAACGATATGTCATCGACCCTTAGCCGATCGGCTATCGTTTATTATTTAACCCCGTTTTCCTTGTTTATCTTCTTGTTGATTACATGATCAAATCTACTGGCACGCCTTTGAACCCAAGAGCAAGATTTAGGACCTGTACTGGAGTTAAGCAAATCTCCTAGGCCAGTGTGTGTCTTCGCATCAACACTAGCCAACATTTATTCTTCGGTTGTCATTTTTCTAAATTTCTTAAGAGAACAGTTCATATTTATTTTGGCTTAGAACCCGAAAAAAGTATTTCTCATATATCTGAAAATTGGCTTGTTGTTATTCACTTAAAAACCAAAAAAAATCAAGTAGAAGCATTCTCTTTATATTTCCTTTTTTATTTAATAAAAACAATATGTTCTTAATAAATCTTCAATTAAATCTTATATACATGTACTACTTTTTAGAAAAACATGTTGTCTCCAGTCTGGACACAACTTAAAAAGATATGAAACTTGAAGTCAACGACCACGTAGATTTTTCCATTTTAAAAATAAAATTGAATAGATGTATTTTTTTTCCATTTGTGTTGGAGTTATTAGTCTTATTGTCTCTTCGTATTGGAATTTTTAACAGCCCGATGTTGAACGAAAAATGCTTATAATAACACTGTACATGTAAACTCTATATACGCGATCACTAGAATTATCTAGGATCACAACCCCTCTAAAATTATCACTATAATTATCTAGGATCATTAGAATTACATAAGAGTACTGTAGGCAGCTCAAGTACCTCGATCGGTCTCCAAACCGTTCAAACTCAGGACTTTATGCAGTTTCCAAAAATTAAAAGAATCGCTTCTCATTTAGTAGGATGTGCTATTTTCTTACAAACTTTATTTGTCATAATCCCCACATGCCAAATACAGCATGGCGGCTAAGTACAGTAGCACTGTAGTAGTACTCCACCATATATAAGAGGTACGTACGTGGCGAGAGGACTTTGGTTGGAGTATCAGCAACAACCAGTCGGCAGCCCTATAACTACACTGGGTGCTGCTAGTACTCCTCAGTCCTCACCAATAAATAAGTAGGAGTAACATTTTGTAATGCATGCATTTAACATGTTGAGGGTCCTTGATTTGTAGCAAAAATATAAAAAATTTTGGAGGATTTTAATCCTATGAAAAAAAATTCTATAAATTCCTTTGAAATAAAGAATTGAATCATATCTTATACTTTAAAATTTCTATGGACTATGGAATAGGTAATCCTATAGAATTTTTGAAAAAAAAAAGTTAGCAAGAGATCCAATCTCTTGGGAAAAAAAATTAGTCTATCTCTCTTATCCGCTCTGCGTTTTTCCTATGGTTCAATCGAATGCTCGTTCCTATTTTTTTTTTTCTCAATTCTCTGTTTTACACTTGCATTCATGTTAGAATATTGTGTTTTCCTATTCGTCTATTTTTCCATTCCTGTGAATCAAAGGGACCTTAAGCTTCTAGCATCAATTTCTCTTCGAACAATTCATCTCAACTTTTGAAAGTGATACAGTTAGATTTATAGTTTCAAATTGGTTTTGAAACTTTGTCATGTTCTTTGTAGGTTTTATACTTAGTAATTAATGATCTAGTGTTGGGTGAATAGTCAAGTTGGTCATTGATATTTCAATCTGTTCATATTAATTATTTAAGTTTTCACTTAAATTCAAACTTGTCTTTGGAGCCCCGTAGAAAACCATATGGCTAAATCTAATTAGCATCTCTCTTGTTAAATGAACCTAATACATTTCATTCATATATATATAAGAAAAATAATGGAAATATATGCTTTACTATTAAGGCAGTGAAATTATATGACGAGACCCATATAGACCTAACTTTTGGACATCAATAATCATATGATTTTTTTTTGAAAATCTATGCACAATGAAATTTGTTATAGAGATAATGTATAGTAATTTATGTACAAGAAAAATAATTATGTATATGATAGTTGTCGAGGAGTGATCCCCTCTAGCGGAAGCCCGTGAGACCCCCCCCCCCCCCCCGTGAGTTCGGCCAGGGGATTAGGCGTGATGATTAGGAGCGCAATCTCTACTTGGCGAATCAGATTCGCCCGGGGCTAGGCTTGCGAGGTGGATGGCGATCAAGACAGAGACGAGAGATTATCCAAGTTCGGGCCGCTATGAAGCATAATACCCTACTCCTGTATGTGGGTTGATCTTCGGATGGTTACAAGGAATCCAAATTCCAAGGGAAACAACCAGGGTTTTGCTAGTCTCTTCCTAGAACTTGAACTCTCAAGAGTCGTCCCCTTGCTTGCAGGGCAAGGTCCTCCTTTTATAGTTCAGGGGGATACCACATGCACTGCCTCTACGCTCTCCTCCTTGGAGAGGGGCCCACACCGGCCTGGGTTGAACAACTGTCCATGCCTTGGGCCGGAAGCAAAGTACACGCTTGTCCTTAGGTGGTCCCCAGCGAAGTCCTTCACCTGACACGAGGGAGATCGCCTGTCATTCCCTCATAAATTCTTGAAGACTTCGTGGGTTCACGTGCGTAGGGTACACAGACCCGCATGTCGATCCCCTGCTGCTGATGGGACGGGGGCATACTTGCCCCCATGCCGTCTGACACAGGGTAGGGCGTGGGTGCACTACCGCCGGTCCCGTCCGTCTGTCACCGGTCGCAGACCGGTCAAGGCTGACTGGCGCACATCTTTCGGCGGGTGACGCACGACCAGCCACGCCGCATTAAATGCGACAGGGGCGGTTGGGGCGCCGCCTATAAATGCGCCTGGCAGCCCGCGTCTCCGCCCGCCCGAACCTCCATGTGGCTGCCACTTGGCGGCCGAGCGAGGGCCTCGGGGCGGCGCAGCCCCTCAGGCCCGAGGGGTACGATGAGATCCCCTGAGCCCCCCGGGGAAACGTGGGCGCTTTTCAACCATTCATTGGCCGAGCATCCGATCCCCCAGGGGGGGTCTGGGCCACCTGGGCGCGTGACTGAGGGGAAGGGATTTCTTCCCCTTAGCCCTGGTACCTCCGAGCCCATATCACCGATAAATAGTCATTAAAGCTTTCAACCTTGTGTGCATAGGCTAAAGTAACGGCCAGGCAATACATGTTCAATACTATTTATCTGTTTTTTTTCTCTAATTTTCTAGTCTATGCAAATTAGGGGCAAAAGGGATATTTTTTAATACAAATATTGATTAGGATTAGCCATGTGGCACATCAAGTGAATCCAAAGATGATCCTAAGTCAAAAACATATACTTACCTGTGTGGATAAAATAAAACTCAAGGACTAATTGAATATTTGGTAAAACTTTAATGGATTAGGTTGCCTATTCACCCTTTAATATTTTAGTGCCTGAATAATTGTTGAAAACATCATTTGTTTATTAGGGCTTTTGCAGTTGGTAGAAATAAAACAATGGATTCGAATTTCCAAAAATTAATCTTTATGTGTCATTCGGTTTATATGAATGAACTATAGAGAAACACAAAGGAATTTTTTCTTATAAATTGTAGAGAAAACCTAGAAATTTTTACATCCACTCAAACCTCTTAAATTTATTTATGGATTAATACGTACATGCATTTCTATTTCTTCATTTTTTTTCTTATTTTTATGGATTCAAATTCCTTTGAACTTAACGGGTCCTTATGACTATAGACCTCATTCTTTTCTGATTACTTAATCATATTTTACATCGGTTTTTGTTAATTAGCACATTATTCAAATTGCTAAACGGTACATTTCGTGTGAAAACTTTCTATATAACTTTAAAAATAGCATATAAACTTATTTTTTAAGTTTATAGTAATTAAAACTCAATTAATGTTGTGCTAAACACTATCTTATTTTCGTGCCCTAATTCACCTTCACGTTCATCTTCTGTAGAAAATAAACATCAGTATGATCCTATTTGAAAAAGCTTCTGACAGCTGCAGTTTCTCCTAGAATCTTCAGTTGTACGAAACAATCTATATTTTCAATTATATTATGAGAGTATATAATTATAGAATTCAAAAGATAAACTAGAAGCTAAATTAGGAAACCTAACTGGTTCTCAACGACTGAATCTTCATCGATTGTGTTTAGTTCACATCAAAATTAGAAGTTTGGTTGAAATTGGAACGATGTAACGGAAAAATTGAAAGTTTATGTGTATAGAAAAGTTTCGATGTGATGAAAAAGTTGAAAATTTGAAGAATAAATTTAGAACTAAACACGGCATAAGCTCCTTCAAAGGAACCCATATACCATACATACATATATATGTGTGTGTGTGACGGCATGTAGTAAAAGGCATGCCCTATAGCTGCATCTGCAGTCTCAATGACTCCCCAGCATCAGTCGTTGCAAGTTGATAATTGGCATTTAATGAGGATGATGCCAGTTCCCATGTTGGCCGGTTCTCTCTCTCATTCCCACGCAAATCATCAATCACTGCACCCCAACCGTGCGGACAAATCTACACATAAATTTATACGGATCGAGTAGTGATATCTATTTTTGAAGCCGAATGTACCCCTCGTCATAAAACTTGTTGCGGTTGAAACAACCTAGCTAGTCTTCAAAACGGAACTTTTGCTCACCGATCTCTATTGCAAAATATCGTAAAATGTAATATAGGTAGTGCATTCTTTTCAACTTATTTATCGGATTATTGCCACAGATGATTTGCTCCAAGCTTATGAAAATAATATTTCTGGAAAAAAGATTCTTTAAGTATATTGCTTTTACCACCTGTTCTATATTATTGGGTAGCTTTATAATATTTTATTTATCAAATAGATCATACATCAACTTTCATATGCATTTTATCATTTTAGAACACTATTTGAAAGCATTTTTCAAGGCGATTTTTAGTACACATAGAGTAAATCTTGAAAATTAGGATCTTGACGTCTACTCCCTCCGTAAAAAGAAAAACTAGGAGGGGATGTGACACCACTTAGAACAACGAATCTGAACATGAGGTTATCCAAATTTGTTGTCCTAGATAGTGTCACATCTCCACCGAAGTTTTTTTTTTTGGCGGAGGGAGTAAAGTTTAGAAACTTGACATGAAACACATTCAAAATGATATGCCCTCCTGTGTAGATGAAATCATGAAAACGGCTGGAAACGGTAACTTGTCTTCAGAAACGATATTTGATCGGTCGGTTATTAACTATATTACCAATTTAACTATTCAATATATATAACAATATAATACTGAAAGACGATCGCAAATGACACTAATACAGAAACGGTGTTGGTCAGGAATTTTCACTGTCGTGACTAGAGTGAGCGATGCCTACACATTTAAGGATCCTGTATGGTACACATATACTCCCTCCGTCTAAAAAAACTCAAGGTTGGGTTTTTTTAGACGGAGGGAATATATTTTTCAAGTCTAATATATGTATAGTAGGGGAAAAAAGAGTTCTGCTCGATTTAAGATCCATGATACTGTTGTGCGCTTACTGTTGAGCTAAATATTCGGCCCCAAATCTCCATCTTCTGTGCCATGATGCAAAGGCAAAATGTCGGTACACTGCAGCAAGTAGCTTCATTTGGCCATCAGCTGAAGCCACAGATATGCAAACAAAGTACAGAGCCACACTTGGCAGCCTCTGCTGTGTCCTGCCTGAGCCCGTGATACGGTGATAGGGCTGAAAGAGAACACAAGCGAGTCTTTGCCATTTTTTCCCCATGCTGCAACAGGAGAGTTTGATCATTTGGATGTCATCGCCAAGGGAGAAAACTCCAGCCGTTTCGGCCCAGAATGAGAGAGAGAGAGAGAGAGAGAGAGAGAGAGAGGATCATTCAGCTAGCTAGTAAGCAGGTGTGCATGTAGCTCTAGAGCTAGCAGTGTACTGCTGATTCTGTTCCTCCTGCCCCTTCTGTGCTTTATGTGTTCACCGAATCAGGTTTTTCAGCAGCATTGTGCACATTTTATTCATGGATCTATGTTGTGTAAGTGAATTTCTGGAAATTTCGTTCAGCACTCTTTTTTTCATAGAAAGTTTGCTTGAAAATTTAAAAGAATTAATCTAAAAAGAACAGGGCAAATTAATTAGCTGGTTAAGGGCAACTCACATTGCTTATTCTCTTTTTAATATAAAAGAATGGGCGAGCTCGTTGAGTCCTTACAAAAATGTTGTGTTTATCACGTAGTATGGAAAACATGTCTTCACATGTTTATACAAGTCCTGCTAGGAACGTGAGAATTTTGACCCTTTTTAATTTCCAAATAGAGCGTCAGAAAATCTGTACACTTGCTGATGAGATATGTGCGAATATACTAGTATCAAATTGCATGGTGAAATTATGACATCAAATCAGCCCAAATGAATTCAACGCTAATGAGGCTACATGACACTATACTGAATTAAGCTATGACCAAGTAGTAGGAGCACTACAACTAGCTCAAACCAGACCAACATATAGTGTACTTATGGTCAACGGTGTTAATGATGAAGCAACTCTATCTGAGCTTCATTGAAACTTGGCACAAAGCCAGCAGTCAAATCGTTTTTTTGGCACAAAAGATACGTTAGCATACAATTACGTTTACTCAAACTAAGTTTGTGTCATGTATGTGTTCCCAGCTTTTCTTAAACCGAGAAAACTCAAACGTCACATCAAGTGAACCAGGACCACGGCCAATATGATCGTAATTAATCTCGATCGGTAAATTTGGCTTAAAAAACCCCACGTACTGGTTCTTAGTAAAAACATATTCGCGTACACATGGTCACTTGCTTGTATTTACGTTCTCGTTTTGTTTAAAAAAGAACTGACCTTAAATTAAGTTAATGTTGGTTTATACATTTGTATCAATACATCTATGTAGATTTTGAGGCGAAGATGATGGTAATAATTGAACCAGCCATAACAATTATAAAGTTAGAAAATGTAAAAGCAAGATGCACTTGATAGTGTAGTGGCAATGATGTATTGTACCCCGAGATCTTGTGTTTAATTCCATGCTCACAATTTCTTTTTTGAAAATATTTGGAGGGACATCTCTCCCTCCAAATCTCTTTTTTTTCTTGAAAAGGAAAAAGCATTTTCTATTTAGTGTAAATATCTAAATACATGTTATTTTAGACTGTAATTTTGAACTTTACTGTTGACTTTTAAGAATTTTCGGTGGATTTTAGCTTGTTAATAAAAGTGACTAGGCATAGCTTATTAACTGGTTAGGAATCTTTTGCTGAAAACAGTGATACAGGTGTTCACATTTACGGCTAATTGTTCTTTCAATGGTAGGGGACATAACTGTCGATAAGCAAGGCGTCTGTGATGTCACCCTAGTCTTTCAAATATACTCAAAAGGGTATGGTGTACGTATGTGCGTTCATAGGGGGTGAGTATGCGTGTCATATGTGCGTTTATATGGGTGACTAAGAAAATCCCATGTAAATTCAAATTCCAAAATTAATAAAAACATTGTTTTGGATTATAAATCCAAAGCACAACTCTAATTATCTTTAACTTGAGTACATCATTTTAATTACATTGTGTTACTTTATCTACCCATAAACCAAAACCCTAACATCAAAATCGTTATCCTGGTAGACAAACCAAAACCTAAAATCCTTTATATTTATGGAAATAGATAGTACTAGTAATTTCAATTGGAATTTACTCTGTTGCGGGACTAACATGTGAGTCAACAATATAACTATAATTCAACAATATAAACTGATCAATTCTTACCAACTGGTTTAGCTGAAGCAGAGAATTTAGTTGAGTCAACAAAACAACCACTCAGTCCACATAAGCACAGTTCAAAAGAGAGATATATATTATAATCATGAGAAAAACCACACAAAAACCCAAACGGTGTGTAAACCAAAGCGTGTGGCCGTAGCAGCAGGGGCATGTGGGAAACAGAGGAAAAAAAATTGATATATGGACCCCGGCAAAGACGGGAATGGATTTATATCGAATATAAAAAGGGCCAGAAATTGTCGTGCTGTCAGGAAAGATCGAAAGCAAGATGGGAGAGAAAAAAATAACAAGAGAGAGAAGCGCGAAAGCGACGCTGCCCCCCGCCCGCCGCTGCGTAGACCGCGCCCACGGTGGACCAAAACCCTGCTCAGATTCAGATCACATGCGTGCGTGCATGGCGGTCAAGGCACACGAGATGCAGATCGGTTTCTCTGATTTTATGGTGGAGTGGAGTAGTAGTTGTTTATTAGTCAGGGCAAGATTTATTTTATTTTGTAAAGGTTTTTTAGAATTTTTACACAGTGTAGTTATTTCACTTGCCATTTGGTAGTACTAAGACTGTATTTTTAGTAAGTTGCTGGGGGTGTATTAATTATCTGTGCAAGTAGTATTGCCGTAAAGAAGATTAGGGTAGATGCATGGTAGATGTGGTTTAACATTCAATGTTTCTTGATTTTCAGTTGATTCTTAATCACATGATATCGAGCCGGATAAAATGATGTATAGATTACAGAGATGTATCCTGCATCACATAAACATGTGCGTCACTGTTTGTGTATTAATTTGTATACCATATGTTATGGTGTGGAAACAGATCAATAGTTATAAGTGTATTATCATATATCTTAGCCCCTGTTTAGATGGGACTAAAACATTTTAGTCCCTATCACATCGGATGTTTGGACACTAATTATAAATATTAAACGTAGACTATTAATAAAACCCATTCTATAACCCTGGACTAATTCGCGAGACGAATCTATTGAGCCTAATTAATCTATGATTAGCCCATGTGATGCTACAGTAAACATGCACTAATTATGAATTAATTAGGCTTAAAAATTTGTCACGTGAATTAGCTCTCATTTATATGTAATTAGTTTTATAAGTAGTCTATGTTTAATACTCCAAATTCATCTGATATGACAGGGACTAAAGTTTAGTCCCTAGATCCAGACACACTCTTACAGTGGCTTGTGTATTAACTTTTGGCAAAGTACTTGTGCTACTTTACCACAGTGGCAACTTTAAGTTTTTTTAATGTCATTTGTCAAAACTTTTATTTAATCAGCTAAAGTTAATAGTTCAACATTAAAAAACTTCAAGTCTCCCAGATAAAACAAACATAAATTATATACCCTTTGGTAAACAACCTTTCGATGTCGCGCATCCACATTCTAGGTGTTTGACGAAATGTATTATTTTACTGTACAAAATATGCATCTAGAAGTAAACAAGACGACGATCTAACTCCATGGCTGAACAAAAGCTAGATTTTAGCCACTCTCGATTTGACCAAGTTGTAGCACGCTGGGGCTGGTATTTCTAATTAAAATACAAAAATACAGATTATATCTCGGTTTTCATTAGCACACTTTTTAAAATTATACATAGTGTGTTTCGTGTAAAAACTTTCTATGTAGAAGTTGCTTTAAAATATTAGATAAATCCATTATTCAAATTTGAAATAATAAAAACTAAATTAATCATATTTATTCATACTTAATCTTCATCTTCATTAAGTTCGAACGGGCCCATGTTCTTTTCAGCTTATTTACCCAATTACTACCTCCGTCAAAAAAAAATTTACAATCGGATGAGACATTTCCTAGTACTACGAATTTGGACTAGGAAATGTGTTGTTATATTTTGGGACAGACGAATACTTTTTTGTAAAAACTTTTTTTCTCCCGTATTTTTTAGACAACTTGTTCATATATTTATCAAATATCTAATATATTCATGGATTGATTGTTTATTTGAAACCCCCAAACAATAGTAGTATTTTATGAGGTGAATGCACAGATTAGTTAGCGAGGTGGGCTCTCACTCAGCGAAAGGAGAGGCGCGGTGGTAGCAATAATTCGATCCCCAATTTGATAGACCCAGTCTACGCACCCCACCCATCGTCTTCCTCCCTCTCCCCTCCGGCCCTCCCCCAAGAGGAGAGAGAAAGTAAAGAGAGCAGCAAAAGTTAGACCCAGCCGTAGTGGTTGGTGCAGGTCACTAAGAGAGAGAAAAAAAAGATAGAGATAGAGAGAGAAAGAGAGAAGCAGCAGCAAGCAAGGCAAGAAGAAGAGAGAGAAAGAGTGATAGAGGAGAGAGAGACGCAATCGCTAGCGATAGGAATTAAACAAACAAAAGCGGCCTTGGAAAAAAGAGGAAGAAAGAAGGAGAGAGAAAGGAGGCAACTTGGCCAAGAGGGGGGAGTAGTAGAGAGGAGGAGGAGAAGCCAAGAAGCGGACGGCACCAGCCATGCCGCGGTCGCCGTCGCCGCCGCCTGACAGGCACCACCGCCACCACCACCACCCGGCGCGCCGGAGGGGGCCCGCCGGGGCGGCGGCCCCGCCGCCGCGGTCGCTGCGGCCGAGGAGGGCGGCGGCGCCGTCGTCGAGGCCGCTGGTGGACGACTTCTTCCCGTTCCCTTCCTCGCCGTCGTCGTCGCCGTCGAGGCCGCCGCCGCAGCAGCAGCAGCAGCAGCGGAGGCCGTCGCCGGAGCCGTCGAGCTCCGACTCGGACGGCCATGGCGGCGGCGGCGGGGGTGGGGGTGGGGGCTCCTCGGCCTCTGACCGACGGCGGCGGAAGCTCAAGCTCGTCGTGAAGCTCTCACAGCTCGCCCCCGACCAGAACCACCACCGGCGGGGCCCGCCTCCCCCCTCGTACTCGGACTCCTCCGGCGGCGAGCAGGAGCAGGAGGAGGAGGAGGAGGAGGCCGGCGGCAACGGCGGCGACGACGTCAGCGGCGGCGAGGAGCGGGTCAAGCCGCCCAAGAAGCGCCGGATCGAGCCGCGCGGCGACAGATCTCGCCATCGGGAGGTGCGGGGAGAGACCGCCAACCCCAAGCTGGTCCCTTAGCTTCGCTGTCAAGCTTCTCTCTAACGCGAGATCTACTCTTCTCTTCTCTTCTCTTCTCTTCTCGTCCCTTTCAGGTTGGTGGGAGGAGCGACGCCGCCAGCGCGCCGAGGACGAAGCGCCTCCCGGTGCCAGGTTCGATTTGCTCGCTCGCTCGCTCTCCTGCTGATCTCGCCGTGTTCGATGATGGGATTATGAATTTACCACTGCCTTTTTGTTGAGAAAAAAATTTTGACTTTTTTTTTTTTTTGCGCTGATGGGTTTAGGGATGGCGAGGACGACGCCGCTGCCTGACCGGAAGGCGCTGGACATGATTCTCGACAAGCTGCAGAAGTGAGCTTTGCTTCTTGTTTTTTTTTTTTTGAAGCTTGGTTTACACTGCGAAATGGGATTCGTTTCATGGCTTAATGGGCTCGATTTCTGCTTGATTCTTCTGCAGGAAGGATACTTACGGAGTGTTCGCGGAGCCCGTCGATCCGGAGGAGGTGAGGCCGTTTGTTCGATCGTCATGCTTTGTTGGAGTTGCCAATTTATTTGAGGGGGAGTTATTGAGTGCTGATGATGCCATCCATGGTTGCTCTCATTGATGCAGTTGCCTGACTACCATGATGTGATTGAGCACCCAATGGACTTTGGCACCGTCAGGAGGAAGCTTGCCAGGAATGCATATCGCTCGTTCGAGCAATTTGAGGTCATACTTCCATCTTTTGTCCTATCTTTAGCTCGTTAAGTAGAGTTCGAGTTGCCGTTTTTGTTGTATCTTGAGCTGGTTAAGTACAATTCGAGCCGCCAATGGAGCATCGTCATTCGCTGGGTGTTGCTTTAAAGGATGTTACTATGCTAGCAAATGACACTGTAGATGGGAAGAAATGGCATTTCAGTTCGTGCTATATTTGTCTAGGTGAATTTCTCCTATATGTCCAAAACAGGAAAGTAGGAAACAGCAGTTGGTATGCTTTTCCATTACGTTAGAAGCTTAGATAACGGAGTTTATGCTGCAGCTTGACAAGTCCATTGGCATAGCATGGGCTAACCAACTCATCGCATGTTTACAGTTACAGCCCAACAGATGCAATGGCATAGCATTATATCAAATTAATCACAGGTTTACAATTACATCTGTAGATTTCGTCTTTCTACTGGTACTAGACAAATGACTAGCGGGTATCCTCAATTAGCCTTGTCTATAACAACTGTTTCATTATGAACTTTGGGGTTTTTGTACTAATTCATGCACACTATTAACTGTCTGTTTGTACTAGTTAGTATGCTGCTGCTTTTAAATGTCTGTACTAAGTGATCATACTATTTCAAATTGAGCATAGACATGACAGATTTCCCCCCATACTTTTCATTTCAAATTATTTGGTTTGGTTGTAAGATTTTGTCATGTTTGCCCTGATAACCTTGCACTGTACCAATAATATTGTAGTTAGTGATTCCAAGCCATATCAGCAAGTGTGCGGCCATTATTGCCTGCTAGTGTGAAAGAGTTCGGGCTAGGCACTACTTGTATAGTGTCAGGATGGCATCATATCGTCTAAGACTATGAAGGGTTTATCATGGAGGTTTAAAAGAATCTGAATTAGCTTAGTGCATTTCATGAAGATCGAAGAAGGTGCAAGGGTAGCTTCATAGCTTGACCATCATCATATTCAGATATACAACCTTATGTTGACTGTAGACTGAACCAAACTGGCCTGACCTATTAGCTTGAAATTCTAGAAGTTAAGTTTTTTTTTGTTAGCCCGAAAAATCAAGATACTCTGCTCTCTTGAGCCGGAGTCAAGGCTGTAGGTTCAACAAAGTAGTGTTTGTTACTGCTGCGGTGCTGCCTGTTGTATGCGTTAGCTAAATGAGTAAACTAGCACACTTCATTGTTGGTTAATTTCTTTGTTTCCTTTCTCCCTTTGGTAAAAACCAAGAGCTTGATGTTGTCTATCAAAATTATGAATAATACATTGCACTCGGAGAACCTAGCAATTCATATGATATGCTTCTTTGAACTGCAGGATGATGTATTCTTAATTTGCAGTAATGCGATGCAGTACAATGCACCTGATACAATCTACTTCAGACAGGTGTGCAAACAGTCTTTTTTTCTTAAAAAAATTATAATGCTCGTGATACCGTGATTTGGCAATTTGCATTGAACATTTCTTCATGCAGGCCCATTCCATACATGAGTTGGCAAGAAAAAAGTTTCAGGAACTGAGAGATGAAGGCATTCCCACTGAAAACCTAATAAAGAGTGAACAGAAAATTAGACCACACCCTAGCAATAGAGAACCAATTAAGAAGCCTGTTTTGAGGTATTCAGATGATGATCTAGGCTTCATGTCCCACAAAGAGCAAGTTAGTAGACCAAATTCCAAAGACTTAGAGGATGATCGAAAGTTCAAAGATCAAGTTAAGAAGACAATTTCAAGGAATTCTGAGGATGTCTTAAGTTCCTCTTTCCAGAAAGAACGAGTTAAGAAATCCAGTGTCAGGAATTCAGACGATGATTTAAGTTCCTCCTTCCAAAAAGAACAAGTTAAGAGGCCCATTTCCAGAAACTCAGGGGATGATATAAGCTCTTCATTCCACAAGGAGCAAGGAAGGAAAGTCATCTCCAGAAATTCAGAAAATGATAGAGTTGCATCTTTCCACAAACAGCATGACAAGAGACCCACTTCCCTGAGTTCAAAAGATGAATTGCCATCGCAGAAAAAACACATAAGAAAGCCTGTTTGCACGAATGGTGAAGAACCAGATTTCTCATCACACCGAGATTCAGTAGAGAATCCAGTTTGCACAAATGGAGAACATGTAGGCGTCTTGTCCCCGAAAAGGCTAGTTGAGAAGCCCATTTGCCGAAATAGAGATGACCTAGGTCACTCCCACAAAAAAGGGTTGAATAATAAGTCTATTTGTGGAGATGGACAGGATGATATGGGTTACTCCTGCAATGGAGAGACTGTTAAGAAGCCAGTGCGTATGAATAGCCAAGATGCTTTGGGTTCAGATGTTTCTGCTGCAACCATTGCTTCTGCAGGAGATGGTTCTAATGGTTTAAGCATGTCGCAGGCAAATGCTGTTGAGCCCCAAGATTGTATTGCAGCCAACGGGTTTATGGACAAAGATATCAGTTCCCCACTTGATGAAATAAGATCTGAGAAGCCAGATGATATTTCAGGTACATATGTTTGTCCCAAGAGCTGAACCACCTCTCCTGAAGTGATCCACTAGTTAAAGTTGTCACTGACATACTACGTATTCATTGGATGGTCATACCTCGCCTTTTAGAACTTCAAAAAATAAGCTAATAGAATGGATCATTTTTTTTTCTTTCTTGCGATGGTGAATGGATCAGTTAGCAACAGCATGATATGGATAAATTCCCATGGAAAGGAAACTAGTCACCCAAAAATATCTTGGTCTTCTTTTATATACATAAAGTTGATCATCACTTCTTAAATCGTACTATATGTATATGGACTTCCTGTGAACTATTTAGTCAGTGATGTTAGAAAATGCTTAGCAATTACCAAGATAATTAATTTAATCATAACCGAGTTGCATATCTTGCATTTCCATATGAAGAACTGATGGAGCTATACATTTATTTTTGGACATGTGATACTTCTATCTACCCAACTTCTGTTGTGTAATGACATCCTTGTTCTTTCCTTCACTCTTCAGCTAGGGAAAGTTCAGTGAAGCCAAGCTACAAGTCAATTGTAGTAGATGAGACACGACGCAAAACATATGATACATATGAAGAACAGCCTTCATCGGAATCTGACACAATTTTCAACGTATTCTGTGAGGAGCCAAAAGAGCTTGTTAATGTATGATAAACTAAAGCCTGACTCTTCTATGCTTCTTGGACCAATTTGATTTTCAGGTAAGCTCATAAGTTTATATGTGCCCTGCAGGTTGGACCTCATTCTGAGCACTCATATGCAAGAAGTCTTGCTCGTTTTGCTGGCTCACTTGGTACTCAAGGCTGGAGACTTGCTTCTGAACGCATTCAACGGGTATTACCCACTGATGTAAAGTTTGGACGTGGTTGGGTTGGAGAATACGAGCCACCATTACCACCTATTCTGTTTGTGCAAAACCAACCGAGAAGTCTGGTTAGCTCAGAGGCTAATGTACAAAGGAGTGCTTCAATGACTAGGAATAATGAAAGGATCAGACCAACAGAAAGTGTCAATCCAAAGGATATGAGTTTGAGTCTACTTAATCAAATAACCACTGGTAATAATGTGGTTGGAGTTCCTGGTCCTCTTGAAAGTCCAGAAATTAAGCCAAGATTATTCGGTGTTACAGCTGAGCCCCAGCAGAGGAGCACTGAAGCACCATCTCTGCATGAAAATCATCGGGCGCCTGGAAGTGTTGCAAAGACCAAAAGGGCACCCAGTGAACAAACAAGGAAAGGGAGCTCATCCTCCAGTTCTCGCCCTCTTCAAAAGCAACCACAGAGGCCTGAAATTTCAAAAGGAGCTTCCAATGTGCTTGATATGCCTTCTTTGAACAAAATGACTGGCCAGCCCAGACCCTTCTTCCAACCAGCAGAAGCAGCTATAACTCAGCAAATGAGAAAAAGCGAGACACCTAAAAGTTCTCATCCACTTGAAATGGCACACCAGAGGCTTGAGTGTGCAAAAGGTGCTTCTGGTGTTCATGATATGCCTTCCTTAAACAATACAAGTGGGCAGCCTAAACCCTTCTTCCAGTCGCAAGAAGCAGCTGTTCCACAACCTAGAAATGAAAATACATGGGTATACCATGGACGACCTGGTGATGGGAAGTATGGGACAACCGACAAAAGCAGACCAATGAGCAGCATGGGTTTTATCACTAAAAATCAACAAGTAAATGCGGCCAGCTTTGCAATGAATTTGAATGGGCAAAAGAATGTCAATGACAATGTAAAATCAGTGGGATCAACTGTAATGCCTGTGCAGGTAAATACAACAAACAGAGGGCCTGATTCTTCCCGGAATATTTTCTCAGCATTTCCACCAGCTGTCAGGGAGAATCAGAGCATTCCATCTGCTCCAGTGGCTCAATCTTGGATCTCATTTGGTGCTTCGTCAGAGAGCAAACCAACCATTGTCAGTCCAACTTTCCATGATAGTAATTCTGGCTGGAAGATGCCATTTGCAAATGCCCGTCCTGATGAAGCAAAGATGACTGCTGTTCCACAGTTCTTTAGGCAACCCGTTCAGATGGTTAGAGAAAGTCCAGGGCAAAACAAGGGTTTGGTAATATTCCCCCAGTTGGTCCAGACAGACTTCTCAAGATCACAGGGCCAACCACAATGGCAAGGCCTGGTTCCCCCGATGCAACAGAAACCAAACAAGGATATGCTTCGCCCAGACTTGAACATCGGGTTCCCTTCTCCTGGTTCACCACCAGCTCGACAGTCTTCGGGCATCAATTTGGAAGCACAACAGCCAGACCTTGCTTTGCAGTTGTAAGCTTGGAACGGATAATGAATACATGTGACCACAGATTGAACGGCAGACTTGAACTTGAACAATTAAAGACAAATGGAAGTTAGGCGCAAAGCGCAAACAGCAGATTGGGACATCCATTAGATGGATCGACAGCAATGGAGCGATGACGATTCATGGTAGACCATCGTACATTGTTTGTGACTCATCCTCCATGTGCAAAGATATGAGAAAATGGATGGATGAACACCTGCTTAGGATGACATCATTATATATGCTTGGGCATTTTGTTCATTACCGGAGTTCAGAATCCAGCATTTTGAGTAAATGCTGTGGTGGCATGCTTCTTGGTAGAGCATGCTCATGATCCAAAATACTTAGCGCACCCGCCTGACCACACTATAGCTTTCCACGGTGGAAATTTTTGCACCAGAACTTAGGATATATCGTTCTTTCGGTAGACTAGAAGACTACGTGGTCGCCCCTATGTAATGCCCCTTGTCACATTGTATGTTTGTTGTAAATGGTTCAGCATTGAATAGATTGTTAGACTAGATCTTCTTTTCTGAATGAAATTGCTTCCCACTTTCATATTCTGTGCCAGGAACTGTGTTACTTGATCCATTCAGTTCAAATGACATGCTGAATGCGAACTGTTAATAACCCTCTCTTGGCAAAGATTCAGTGTACTTTTATGCTATCAGAGTGAGTTTATGTGCCATTTCACACCCCGAGTCTGAAATGAGGGTTTTGGTAGGAATTTGTGAACTGTGAGCCTTGACTGCAAATTGGATGATTTCCACTGCTGTTATGCAGTGGTATTAATATGTCGATTGTTACTTAAATTTCTGGAAAAGGTTGGCTCCATTTCATCTACCTAGATTTGAATTTGACCATCCAAAACAAAATGTGAAGGGTAATCATATGAACATTTGATGAAAAAGACAAATGGGCATGGCGAAATGGCACAATTGTAACAACCAGAGATAGCTTTTGATTTCCTGAGAAAGCTCCAAGTCTCATGATTTACTCTGAACTAATACACGAGATTAATTCTCACACGGCACATGCCCAAAATTTACGCTCTCTCTTGATGAGTAGAAATTAGAGTATTGCTTTCATACTTAAGAGTTCTTCAGGTTGAAGAAACCGAGAGTTGACAAATTGGTGCAGTCAATCCTACTTCTCTCATTTGATAGCAGCCAAGGACACGCAGGAAAGTAGCCCTTTGCTGCACCTATAAACACCATAAGTTTTCAGTACTGGAAGAGTTCAGAAAGAAAAATGCAAGCGGTAGTACACAATGCCATCTCCATTTGAGAAGGACATACATAGTTCATCCATTTTTATGCCATGGACTGGATGTCTGATACCGATGATTCTTTACTACCACTCCTCAAAATATAACAATTTCTAGAGAATAGCACACTATATAAAGTGAGGTACAAAGACTAAATTATCCTCCATTACATGCATTGGGTGGTGCTAGAGGGATTACGGCAACTTCTCTAAAAAAGAGCACTTTAGAACCTAGAAATTGCTATATTTTGGGATAAATTTTGAGCGCTAGAAGTTGCTATATTTTGGGATGGAGGGAGTATATAAATTGCACCATTATTCAACTATATCTAAAGATAAGAGGACATTTACCTTCAGATCATTCAAAGCATTTTGCACACGTACTTCGGCTGTTGATGCTTCAAAATCAACATAGAAAATGTAATTGAAGTGCCTGCAATTAAGAAAAACAAACTTATTAAAACTGAAAGATGGCACTGAAGGTATCAAAATAAGCACTCTTTGAGAAATAAACTGTAAACATATATATCAAATCGCTACCCTTGACAAAGGGTAGTGTTTATCATAATTTACATGTAGGGGATTTAGTGGAAAAAGTGTGATTCGCTCTATTAATAACTGAGTTTGAAATGATATACTTAAGGCGTCCTTAAGTTTTTTTATATATTCCAGCGAAAACTTTAGTATATTTCTCTCAATAGCAAATTGCTACTTGGGCATGTTCTTTGTTCATGTGACAGTTTGGGAAAATTAAGAAGCATATTTTTTTGTGCAGTAATATAATTGTCAATATGGATATTAATTAGCCAACTATTAGGAATGCATAGCCATATATGTATAGATTATATTGTATCGTTGTATTCCTTGTATTCTCCTCTGATTGAGGATCTTGTACATTGGCTATCCTATATCAATACATGGTCAACCCTATGTTTAGGTGTGAGGTGTTCTCCCCATTCCTCTCTACATGTTATCAGAGCGAGGTTTGACGAAAATATGTAGAAGAGTGTGGAAGGGTGTGAAGAATCATGTGCTGGGTCTGAAGGTCCTTAATAGAAAAACCAAACTCATCAAACTCAATGGATCTTTTATTGTCACGTGTAAATTGACGAACAGAAAGTAAATTGCGAACCAAAGAGGGGGCAACAAGAACGTGTTTGAGGTCAAATTTAGTGGTGCCGATTGGTAGAAAGGAGGTGCCACGACAAAGAACTGGAATAGAATGACGATTGCCAATGGTAATATAAGTGTGAGAGCTAGCCAAGCGAGTAAGGAATATACCGTCGGTGGAGGACATGTGTGAGGTCGCACTAGTGTCGAGGACCCACCAATTGGGGCTGTGGACCGTCATCTGGTTGAGGGTAGCAACAAGACCGGTCTAGTCCCAAGCCAGTTGGGCTTATAGGGGCGCCGGAGGCACACAACAACGGGCGACGAGAAGTACGGCCCAGTGAAAGCGGTGTGTGCTTGGGGGGCTCGCTAGGCCGGCTGTTGTCCAGCCCAAGGAGAGAAGCACACCCACGACCCAGCTAGACGCGGAGTAGTGAAGGAGATGCCACTATTGCTGAAGCCGCTGCCGTCATTGTTCTGTTCACCAGGGTGGCCACCGTTGCCACCGCCACCGTTGCAGCCGGAGGTGCTGTTGCGGTTGTTGTTGCGGCCCCCGTTCTTGTGCTTGTTGCCGCCACCATTGTGGTTCTGCTGCTGTCCCCTGCCACTATCAGAAGGACATGAGCCCAAGGCGCAAGCGAAGGTGGTGGCATTGGCCGCGACGAGGGCGGTCTCCGATTGGACCTTCACTTCGTTGGCGATGCGAAGTTCCTTGAGGACAAGGGTGTTCCGCATGGAGGCGAGGGAGGGCAGCACGGGAGCGGTCGTCCATGGTGCCGGAGAAGCGAGGATTGATGCCACGCAGGAGATTGAGACTAGCTGGGACTCGGTGACAGGGTGGCCGACAATGCGGAGGGCATCAACCGTCGTCTTCATGCTTTGACAGTAGTCAGAGATGGAGTGATCGCCCTGAGTCATAGGGTGGAACTCGTGATGCAGGAAGATCGCGCAAGGCTCCTTCTTGGCTTGGAAGAGGTTGTTGATGGCGATCCACAAATCCTGAGCCGTCGAGGATGTCGTCGGCGACTGAGCTGAAGAGCCAACTGTGGAGGTAGCAATCAGCTTGCTCCTAGGCATTGTCAGGGTCAGCGGGTGGAGCGGCGTCGAGATGGTCAAGGAGACCAAATTTCCCGCATATCGAACGGAAGAAAGCTTTCCACTTGTTGAAGTTGGGGCTGTGGAGTTCTAGAGAGATCGGAACATGAGTCTTGATAGCAACAGTCACGTACGGGTTGACGAACACCGGCGTCAACAAGGAATGCATAGCTATATAATCTATACATATATGGCTATAAATTCCTAATACCAACTGAATTGCTTAAATAGAAAGGTAACAAATATAGCAAAAAGCGCAATAGTCTAATCTGATGCACCTCTACAAACTGAATTGCCTAGATACAAATGAACCTTTTACTTGACATGTTGCAAGCTTGCAGAAAATTTGTGGCTGTGGTTAGTATCAAGCATAGGTGAATCAGTCAGCGCGCTGCACCCATAAATTATTGAAACAGGATGGGAAAAAAAATGCTGGTAGCACATCCACTTTTTCCCTTTTTGCTCCATAATTTGATACACATAAGCATTTTTTACATAAAGAGAACTGTGTTGAAAGTGTAATAACAGTGCAGCGTACTTTTCATTTCCTTGAGTCCTCATTGGTTCGCGCTTATTTGGTCTGCTCTCAATCTTCAGTGCAACATAATGAAAGTTAAAAATACTGAACATGTTTGTGAAGAACAAATACCGGAAGCAAAAAGGGAAAAATAAATAGTTAAAGAAGTTAGGATCTCAAGTACCTTTGACAAATTTATATCCCTCATCCAAAATGCACTCAAGGCCTTGAAAAGTATGCCAGGCCCTTCTTCAAGACCGAAAACGATGCTTGTCTGATAAATCAGGGCAACTAACTTGTAGCACCGGGCATTTGATTGGAAAATGTAATAAATCATACTCCTTCTTCCCTAAATGTTTGACGCCGTTGACTTTTTTAAACATGTTTGACCATTCGTCTTATTCAAAATTTTTTGTGAAATATGTAAAACTATATGTATACATAAAAGTATATTTAACAATGAATCAAATGATAAAGAATTAATAATTACTTATTTTTTTTTTGAATAAGACGAACGGTCAAACATGTTTAAAAAGGTCAACAACGTCAAACATTTAGGGATGGAGGGAGTATTATATTGAAAATAATCATACCTTATATTGGCCATATTCCTTGGGGATGTCAGCAGTTTTGGCCAATACCAAGTATCTTGTGAGATTGGGTGAAGCATCCTGCAACATATTTCTCCAACTGAGTATCAGATTTCTAAATGAGATTGTTAACTAAACATTAAACAAGCAAGCATCAACTGGAGTCTTGGATGATCATCATGACTTGGTGAAGAGTTTAGCAAGCTGTTATAATTTCGCATGATAGCATGACAACTATAGAATTATCTACACTAAAATCTATAATTCACAATCATCATTGCTAAGAGAACAAGCAGATATACCAGTGATAACAAAACAAAGAGTAATCAGAGAATTAACCAACGAGTCCACGTAAGTGCTAGCACACCATAGTTTTAGAGAGTTTCTCTTTTATCAACAAACTATTTTGGTTGGGATCAATGGACACCATGCATTTGTGGTTAAATTTTGCTTTTCAACACCTCATTTATAGACAGTTAAGATATCTAGTATACAAATATCACCTGAAAGTTGCATTCTACTATGTTAAGCCCATACAATTCTGCCGCTTGAGCATTGCCTATAACTCCAGCATCTCCTAAATTTTGCATGGATATAATCTGCAAATTAATATCCAAAACCACATCAGGCTTTTTTCAAGAGATCAAAAGGAGCATGTGAAGTTTTTATTAGATACCTCGGCACCAGCAGCACAGTGGTCGACATTTTTCTTTATAACCCTAAGACTAGAGAGTGAATGCTCGCACTGAGCAAATTCCTGCCATATAAAACAAGTACAGATGATCAAGAAATTGAGTCATACTCCATTCCCAAGACTGATAATTCTCTATTTTCAGTCATTTTTGGAGCCTTTTCATTTGTAGAGATGTACTTGACTGTACATGTTTTGTCAGGCAAAATTCATTTTCAATATAATTGTTGCACAAAGTCATGGACCAACAACAAAAACTGCTAATTACTTATTTAGCATATCATAACCTCTGGATGGCTGAAAATCGTTCTCAAATCATTCTTCTGCACTCCTGGAAGAGCCCAGAGACACAGCTCTATCTCCACTTGAACTTCTTGCACAATATGCAACTTATGTCGAAGAAGTAAGTCATAGTTCTGGTGAAAGCTTCCAGTGGATGAATTTTCAATAGGAAGAACAACTATGTCAGCAAGTGAAGAGTCAACCGCCTGTGAATTATAGAGTGATCACTTTTAAGAGTAAGATATATTTGGAGCAAATGAGGTTTAAGATTAGAAGAACATATTTACAACAACCTCAAATGCAGCCACAAACTTTTTGCAGGGAACGGCTATACAGTCTGGGAAGGCCTTAAACACCATCTCCTCAATGGCCGTACCAGGTGAGCCCTACAATCAAGAAAAGGATGGCATCAAACATACCATACACTGTTAAATTAAATAAATATTATCAAGCATGATTGCATCTTGTACCTGATACGCCACACGGACATTAGCCCTTTCAATATCTAATGACTGATCAGTGGCAAGTGATGGTCCTGCACAAGAGGCCAAGAGGGCAGAGAATTGTAATGGGGCATCACTTACATATAGGAATAAGAAAAGTTGCTAAGATAGTCATCATCTGTTCTTGTCTCTGATCACAAATTATTGATTATATGCCCAAGAAATAAGCTCTGAAAAGTAGCTTGAGTGCTAAAGCATGCTCAGAAAATACTGTTGAACTTGCCTGTAGCACAACTAGACTTCGATATTTTATCAATAATCATAGCATCTCGATGATATGTGCGTTTAGAGCATATATTATCTAAAATCGCTTCCGTCCAAGAATCCCAATAGAATACCAAGATCGCATAAACGGAATTGACTTACGATATGCTAATGAGGCCACATACCAGAACTGCAATTGAACAGCACCTAATTTATACACATATCAATCTTACAACTTTGACAGCATGGAATAATCTGCATTTGCATTTAACAATACAACAAAGGAAAGGTGAAAAAACAATCCAGAAGATCAGAAATACGGAATAAAGGAACGCTATTCTTTCAGAGTTTCCAGTGACCAACAACTTGATAAGTTAGTGGAGAACCTGGATCGGTGCTTGACTTTGGTTGCTGCCAGTGGCCGTGCTGGCCCTATCGTGTGTCACAATGGCCGCGAGCATGTGACTGTTTGAGCATGGACATGACAGAGACCGATCAAAGCAACAGTAACCATGTCTTTTGTTTGGATCCCTCAGGTAGGTAGGTTTTGGTTGAAGTACAAAGAACGCATTTTAGGTAATATGAATAACATGATCAGTAAATATGATCAAATAACTAACAAGTACACATTCCTTTGATTTATAAATACATATATTATTGTTCGAAGTATTATTTGGGGCACGTTAATATATACCCTGCACGAGGCCTTGGCCTGGATAAAATGGAGCAAATTTGAATGGATAATGGTTATAGCATATTATATACCATATTATTTTAGCGGACTGGGATTTGGTGCGGATGCAAACGAAAGTAGTATATAATCAGAGTAGTCTCGACTTAAAAATGGATCAAAATTATCGGATAATACATGCATATATATAAATGATACAACAAAGGCAATAATAAGTAACAACTTAGCATCAAACAATGAAGCCAGTTATGCTCCCAAGCTCACATGAGTCGTTAAGGTAAAAATATAGATAACCATTTGAATGGACCATAATGGTGTACGGAATCGTATGGTGTTGTGATATACTACCTCCGTCCCAAAATGTAACAATTTAGAATTGGATGAGACGTATCCTAGTATAGTGTATCTGAATAAAGGTCTCTCCAGATACGTTCTACTAGGTGTCCCATCTAAACCTAGGTTGTTATATTTTAAGACGGAGGGAGTAGCCTAAAAATGCGTATTATCGGATAGCCCTTTTATCATATATAATCCATATTAAAAAAAATGGATAATCCACATCCATTGGATTTTAGGAATACAATGCCCTAATCCAAATCTATCTGATTTTAGGAAATACTTATATATCCTCACTTTAGTTCGATTCTTAAGTGGATCGAATCAGAAACTATCTGATCTATTTTCATCCCTGCAACCTCAGTGAAGCCGGGTAGTAAGGTTTGATTTCCTAGGCAAGTGTAGGCCATGTACTTATTGATACAAAAATTCAGCTTGTGCATGGCCATGAACGATTTAGACTTGGTTTATTATCGGATCATGTGGAAGAAAATACACGAAAAATGGTGGACTTAATCAAGCTTACCGGAAAGGAAACCAACAGATGTGCACTCCATATGTCTCCCATCAGATGCTCATATATATGGAGAGAGGGAGAGACAAAGACAGCAACGAGCACGCGCATGGAGGGAGCCCGGCCGCCTCGCCGGCGCTACGGCGGCGGCGGCGGCCAGCGGCGGAGGAGGCGAAGGGGAGGGAGGCGGCGGAACCGCGCGGAAGCGGGAGAGGGGCGACGCCGATGCGCGCGCGGGACTCTCGGATCAGATCTCCGGCGGGCAGGGGCCAAGCTTCTGAATATTTTGGACCGTGGGATGCGAGATGGACGGCTTAGATCCAACAATCTAAGAAATTCATTAAATGGGAGGTTTTTTTTTATTTCTCTAATCTATAATACATAATCTATCTTAATTGTGGCAGTAATAATCCAGACCGTTCAATCTCAAGAAAGAAAGAAATAACACTGCGTAATTACTTTACTATGTACACTATCAGCAGCACACAACAATGGTAACCAATGCTTTAGGGTGTGTTCGGATGCCCCTTTTCCCAACCTCTCTCCCTCGTTTTCCGCGCGCACGCTTTTCAAACTGTTAAACGGTGCGTTTTTTTGCAAAAAGTTTATATATGAAAGTTGCTTAAAAAATCAAATTGATCCATTTTTGAAAAAATTAGCTAATACTTAATTAATCACGTGCTAATAGACTGCTCCGTTTTCCGTGCGGGGAGATGGGTTCCCAACCCCAGATTACGAACACAGATGTTAGAGAGCATATCTTGGACTCACTAGTGCACATTCTTTAAAAAACAACATCAAACATTCTATTAAATAGCCCTCCGGAATCTTGCTATTTAGGAGTATTAAACATAGATTACCGACAAAACCGATTCCATAACCCCTAAGCTATTTTGTGAGACGAATCTAATGATGTATATTAATCCATGATTAACGGCTGATTACTGTAGCATCACTGTAGCAAATCATGGATTAATATACCTCGTTAGATTCGTCTCGCAAAATGGCCTAGGGATAATCATGGATTAATATACCTCATTAGATTCATCTCGCAAAATAGCATAGGGGTTATGGAATGAGTTTTATCAATAACCTACGTTTAATACTCATAAATAGCAAGATTCAGAAGAGCTATTTAATAGCTCGGAGGATCCAAACAGTACCTTCGTATAAAACCTAGGTTTTGTGAGACACGGTCTCAAAACCTATATTGCCTTGAAAATAGTGGTCTGGCAAGATGAATGCCCAAACCTTTTGGTTCTCTAAAACATTTTGGCTATCGTTTTTTTTTTCTTGGATGTGGCCTCCTATTACAATTTCTTAGTGAATCATTATTGCGGGGTTTTCCATCATTATCTGAAGTTCACAAATCGATGCCCAGTAACTAATTGAAGCCCGACAAATAGTTGAATTTCCCGGTTATCGTGATGACCACTCAAATTTCATTGAATTTTACCAAGTTACCACGTCATCAGGTTGATAACCATGATAATCGAATGGTCACATCATTTTTGCAAACCCTGCTAATATGATCGCATATTGAAGATTGCTAATATGATCGTATTGAAGATTTCGATTCTATTATTAGGATTATTATCTAGTTTTATTTTTGATATTTTTAATTAATTAGAAAAACATTATCGTAAACATGCTTCCTAACTACTAAACGGTACATTTCGTGCAAAAGTAAGTTTTCTATATAGAAGTTTCTTTTAAAAAATAAAGTAAAGTTATTTTTAAGTTTGAAATAATTAATACTCAACTAATCATATACTAATAACTCATCTCGTTTTATGTCCGGCTGATTAGCTAATGCAAAATTCTCGGTCGAACAGAGCCTTAGTGGTGGCGGAGCCAAAAGCTTTTGGAAGTTTGACCAATGAGATAGCTCCAATTATCAGGGGCGGGCCCAGGATTTGAAGGTTGGGTATTCAAAATAAAGAGGGGGAAAATTTTCTACACTCAAAAATCATAATAATTGGTTTATATAATATCACATACTAGTAGTTGTATAATATATAACATATATAACACAAAATTGAGCATAAGTTCATATATATATATATTTTGGTTGGGTAAAATGGAGTGAATCAATTGTGCTAATGGGCCAACAAAGAAGGGGGAGGACACATTGCTTGATGGGCTGTTTGATGTCTTTTCTTTTATTTTTTGAATACACATATAAAATACATAGTATATATATCTTTTTTTTTTGCCAAAATTCTTGGGTATTCATTTCAATACCCTTGAATTGTTGAAGGCCCACCCCTGCCTATTATTGGTTTATTAGCCATTTTCAGCAAATATAACATGATATGTTTTTTGCGTCAAGCCTGAGGGGCGGCCACCCTTCAAGCTCGGAAGATATTAAAGTCACTTTTGATCATCATTCTTCACAATCTTTGCCACTACCACCTTAAGCGACTCAGTATAGGATCTTGCATCCTCTCAACATATTCTTGCGAAACAACGACGCTTGTGAGACATCATATGTATAGTGCAATTCCATTGAAGCCCATCTTCAATCCACCCCCCCCCCCCCAACCTTCTATTTCCATGACACCAATTTAGTCAAATAATAATTGTTAGGTAAATACAATTTCATCTAGCTAAGTACTCTTGAATTAATATTATTGCTTGCTTCAACCACACACAATGTCGTTGATGCACAAGTCCATCTACATCATATCCAACAGCCAAACATCAAGATGTTATTATTTACTCCACAAATAAATAACTCATTGATGTATTAGGCCAAACATATCATACCAATATGTTAAGAGTAGGTACAATAGTCTGACAGAGAAAACTAAAAAATATTCCGCATCATCTGATTCCTATATGGAGGAGAGAGACGGAGTAAGCAAGCAGCAAATCTAGCGCCGACGAGAACACAATTCCATATATGCGTTGCAGCATGCATGCAATTGCTATAGGCACTAAAAACATGTTTTATGGGCCCCACCACCACCCCTTGCAATCCCGTGTAATTTTTCCCCTCCCCGTTCTGTCTGGCATATCCAGCCTGCCAGATCGAAGCTCGTCTTGCGCATACCACCTGCTCCTCTTTCACTGGCCTGCCTCACCCGATCTCCTAGGCCCCACAGATGGAAACACCGCCGTGCATTAGATCTATGCCCATCACCCCCGTCCATCTGCTTCCACGGTCCAGGCAATATCTCTTGTGTGAGTGATAGCGAGTGGCACTTCTGCCAAATCGACACCAGCCTACCTAGCCAATCGACGCCCATGTTCTCTCCTGCTCACCCTCCAAATCAATCAAGGCGTTGTCGCCATGCCATGCACTTTGGTTCTCATCGAGCAACAACAACTTCTTAATTTGACTTGTCATCATGTAATCTCCTCCTTTTTCTTTTCTGCTTCTTCCCCATTGCATGCTTGTCAAGTCTGTGGAATGCATGTTGGTGGTCGGTAGTTTTATTTTCTATGATTGTTGAATTATCCGGTGTGCTGTGACTTCGTATGCATTGATATTACCCATACAAAATTAATTATTTGACTGATGAGATACAGTCAACATAATAGACAACCTATCGTACTAGTTGGATCTAATATTAGCTGCAAATTGACGTGGAAATGGATATAGCCAGCAGTTGGTTATATTATTGACCTTGCTCTTACAAGTGATGCTCAAAACAAGACACTAAATGTAACAAATTCAAACACATTGTAATAACTAGGTACGTTACCACAAACAATTATAATTGTATGCGATTCGGTATGGACTAACACTTCTCAATATGAAAATATCAAAGTCCTATGTCTTCATTGAAGGGCTCCTACGAACCAGGTCTCTCTTAACCCTTTTCCTCACCAAAGTACCACGAAGGTCAAAATTGATAGCCACTCATGTTCCTCTTTTCCTTGTGAAGGCGAGGCTGAACCTTCACAAATGATCCTACGCACACCATATGCATCAGGTGCTCACGAGTGACCACCTCAAACAGTAATATAAGATATGGCTCTAGCATGGAAACGAACTCGATAAATTTGAAGCTTACTAGCACTTTCCACTCATTAACTTTCACTCAAATGTAGGCAAAGGGGAGAGATGAGAGCTCTAGATACTGTGGAAGATTTGTTTCAACTTTGGGAACAATAGCTCCTCAAAAGGAGAGGTAGAGGAAGTTAAATACTCCACCCACAATGGACTAGCCATTAGGTACTGATTTGAAAATCTTGGAATTTTTCGGTCAAAGAGGAATGTCTAGTTAACCACACATCCAACACCACGCTTAGGTAGAGAAACTCTTCTCAGAATTTCCAATCCGAAGTTAGGTAACCCCAACTCCAAATTCTCACTAGGTGGATACTCACTCGGTGCTTCTTAGAATTTTCAGTTCTCCAAACACGACTGTAAAAGTTTTTCTGGTTATGATCATTTGCGTATCATGCAAAAAGTTCCTACCCTTGTTTTCGTTCCATCTTACGGTACTTTTGCTTATTTAACGGAGAATTTGATCTTCCCTTGTTTAAATTCATTTTTCAAGACATTTTATTAATGATTTGGGGGTAGATTCCCATAAATGCACTACAAACTTTGGATGTTCTGATATGCGGTTAGATTATTTTGATGTATTTGTTTTTAACAAACCAACACTAGAATATATGAGAAAAAAAATCAATTGTACAAGTATGGAAAGGGAATTGTACGTAAAGAGAGGACTAAGGTATAAACTCTGGAAGCCATTTTGCTAGCTCCTCTTAAAACCCAAGTTTTTTGGCCTTCTCCATTTACAACTAGCATGATCGTCGAGAGCTCTTTATATGCTGGAACACTCTATGATCTCTCGCTCCAAACTTCTCATGCCTTTAGTAGGATTAGAGTGTGGACTAATGTATTGGAAGCATACATGTGAAGGCATCATATATGCATGCCAACTGATCAACAAAAACTACTATTCTTTACTATTTAAGAAAGGAAAAAGCCTAAATACCTCTATAAACTTTGACTGAAAGTTCATCTAACACCCTAACCTTTAAAATCGATCATCCAACCCTCTGAAGTATACAATACCATTCATACAACACCCTAAGATAGTTTTGAAAAGTGGTTTTTATCTAGTTTGGATATACGTTGGATTAGTTTATCGACATGACATATGCATTGGACATATATGTTAAAATCTCCACCTAAATGTTTCCTTTTTTTTTTACCCTTTTAGCTCTCACTTACAAACAATGTCGATATAATATTAGTAGGACGTCACTAGAGTGTATAAATTGATGACCGATGATGGATGATATGTAAATATGTGATATTAGCTATTCAAAACCGTTCTTTTAAACTTCCAATTACGCATAGCCAGCATCCAAAACCACGTAAGGTGTAATATGAACGACATTGGGGTTGGATGTCTCTGGTTTTAAAATCTAGGTGCTAGGTGAACTTCTATCAAAGTTTAGAGGGTACTCCCTCCATCTCAAATTAGTTGTCTTTTTAAGATTCAAGCTTTGTCCCAAAATAGTTATTACAATGGAGTACTATCTGTCCCATCAATCACTTCTAATTCAAATTTATCTCTTTTCTACCCTTGGCCATCCTTCTATATCGAACCATGCATCATTTAATAAAGGGCATTGTAGTCTTTTTTCGTAAAACTTAATCCATGCAAAACAACCAACTAATATGAGACGGAGGGAGTATATCTTTCCTTTAATAAAACATGACAATTAAAAGCAGCTATGACATCAAATCAGAACAACCCACTAACCTCTTGCACGCTGTGCACGTGCGCATGTATACGCACCCTTGGTAGCCGGTCGAAGCCTCACGACGCCGCCGGCCGTAGCGATGATCCCCGGCACAACCAGGCGGCGTCGTCGCGCCATGATCATCATCCCCTCGCCGCCACCACCATCATCCATCCCCGCGTAGCCAGCACAGGCGACCGCCCGCCGCGACATCAGCCGGCTGCTTGCGGCCACCGTCGTTGCGGTGGCGCCAGCGAACACCGAGAGGCACGAGGCGGCGGTAGCCATGGCGCTGGCCGGCCGACGACGACTAGGGAGATCGATCGAGCCGGAGAAGGGGGAGAGAAATCGAGAGAAAAAGATCGAGCGGTGCGTGTGACGCTAGGGGAGTAGGGGGTTTAAATTTAGCTTGTAGCGATCGAGAGAGAGCTTTCTAGCTGCTTTCGGCGAAGAACAACTAGCGAATTGAAATCCGGAGCCGTTTCGAGCTGCTTTTGTTTTTTTGTTTTCTTTTTCTTTCTTTTTTTTGCGTGTTTTAGTTTGTAAGTTTGTGGAGTACTTAGCTGGCGAGATAAGCAGGCGTTACTATACGTGTTAGTTACAACCAGTCAGTTGTCAACTGTAGAAGCTCTGATGCAAAAATTACAGTTGTAAAGCTTGTAATCTGACTTAATTACAGTTGCCAGCTGAGAAATGCAAAAATTGGACCTGACTTTATGAGGGGGAAAATTAAACACCAGCTGGTTCTCTCAATCCGGTGGATGTGAAATTGTGAATGTATATGTGATCGACCCACTTCATCACAACTAAAAATCTCATGATTATGAGCAGCTCCATCACTTAGCAACCTAGCATTTTCACATGTTTTTTCCATTCGATTCATGCAAATAACCTCCCTCATGCAAGAATCACACCGACCAAATAAGGTGAATCATCTAGAATTGATTCACCTCTTTATATAGGGGAGGTGAAGTGACCAAAACATCCCTCCATGCAAAAAATCAAACAAACCAAATATAGACATCTCCACAAAAATTAAAAAGTTCTTATTGTTACTTGAATCCTTTGCTCCAAATAGATTGATCCGTAATAACACCAATCCTCTATGACCTTATTGATACGGCACGGAACGAGCCCATTCCTGATGAGTGATTTATAAAGGAGTGAACAAACTACAAAATATAGTGAGCCGCTGGTGCCTCGGTGACCAAACCAATTGAAAAGCAACAATCTTTTTTTTTACTTAGTCACAAGACGAGTAAGTACCATTCGAAACCAAAGCCGTCTGCACTTCTTAACCGGGAATACCAGGAGAAGGATTTGAAGACGTTCTTAAATAAGCTGATGGGATGGTTTGATGGCTCTCCGTCGCACGCCACACCACGCCTTGGCCCTCGGTTCAGTGTGCACGCATGGCTGTCCATCCACTAGTTTAACAAGTCAACGGTTACACCAGTTTACAACCTATTTAAGTTGAGATATTTTTTCATTTGTTTTTTCATATAGTATTAATTCTAACATTAATTGTGAGTTTTTAAAATTTACTAGAATTAATTGGGCTAAGCCTGATTAATTCTAACATCTCGTTCCAATAGAGTTGTCAAAATGAGAAGCCCTACCAAAATTTTCCTCCATGAAACTCTTGGTTAATGTAGTACCACACAAACAACTATACTTTGCAGTGATATTGGTGAATTTTCTCAAAGAGATGTCCCATTTGAAACATTTTTACGGTCAAACCATCAGATCTCAAGTGCAGGAAAAAGCACCACCACTTGCACTTTGTTCACACGGAGTTGGAGTATTAGGCTTAGGCCTTGTTGGGGAAAATTTTTAGTTTTGGTTATCAGATATACAGACACATATTTAAAGTATTAAATGTAGTCTAATACTAGAAAACTGCGAGACAAATTTATTAAATCTAATTAATCAGTCATTAGCAAATGTTTACTGTAGCACCATATTGTCAAATCATGACGCAATTAGGCTTAAAAGATTCGTCTCGCAATTTACACGCAAACTGTGTAATTGGTTTTTTTTTAATATGTAATACTTGATATATATGTCAAACATTTGATGTGATGGGTGGGTAAAAAATTTTCTCTAGTAAAAGGAAAACTCCCAAATAACAGCATGTTCGTGTACGGTACCTGCAGAAATATCACATCAGTTTATGCATTGCATCTTGCATGGAAGTCCAAAAGATGGATCGAATCTGACTATACTGTCGTACTGCCCTCCAATATTTGTCCAGTTGACCGTAGTACTTGTTGTAGTCATGGTGGTCTCTAGGCTAGTGTAGCGTACTTGAACGCCGTGTCATTACTTTTGGGGGCCCTTACGCTGAGAAGTTGGCATCTGTCTGATATGTAGGCCCAATTGGTTTGAAGGACCAAAATTGCTCGTGTAAAGTTGTACTTCCTCCACAAATTTAAGAGATTATTTTTTAAAGAAAAACTAGCTGGGTGGCTCGCTCAATTGCACGGCTAGTACCTATATAAAATTATATATTTTTAATAATATTTTACTTAAAATTTATTAAATAGTTATCCCGTTTTCTAAACACTTTAAACGACAAAAAATTATCATACTCGTGTTTCTAATTTTATTGTTTTCAAGTCACACCAGTTGCTACCCCTTATTTATGTCATATTCTTCTTTATTTTCTTGCTCGATATACCACTGTTTCTATTCATTCTCCTTAAACTTTTAAAAATTGGATCTTATGGTTTTTAGAATTTATTGTCCTGTTGGGTTTTGTTTTTATAGTTTCTAAAAGTCTCGTCAAATGCTGCCATTATACTCTACGACCGTCCACTATATCTTCTTTTTATTGTTATTGGTATTTTAAAAATAACATAATTATCGTTTAGGTTTTTTTTTTACTTTCTAGAAGTTCCGCCAAAACCTTAACGACTTTGTCACTGTACTTCTCTACGGCTCGCCCGCTGTCGCATTTTTTTTATTGTCATTGAGATTTAAAAATCAAACATGATTATCATTGAGGTTTATTTTTTTACTTTTTAGAAGCCCGAACGTTTAAAAAATAGACTTTTAGTTTTTAGAGTTTATTGCCTCGTTGGGTTTTTTTTTTTATAATTTTTAGAAATCCTGTCAAACGTTGTCACTATACTCCTCTACAACCCATCCGTCGCCTACTCTTTATTGTCATTGGAATTGTAAAAATTGATCATAACTATAGTTGGAATTTATTTTTTACTTTCTAGAAGCCCTACCAACCATTGGCGGCTCTGACATTGTACTTCTGTACGACCCGCCTGCTGCCTCTCATTTCTATTGTCATTGAGGTTTTAAAAATCAAATATGCTTATCATTGGGTTTTTTTTTTTACTTTCTATATATCCCGCCAACCGCCTTGACCGATTGCTTCATGACCTGCCCGTCGTCCTTCCTTTTAATCGTCATTAGGATTCTATTTGGTGTTTTACTAGTATTTTTTAGATGCCCCATCAACCGCCACCACTCTACTCCTTTATAGGCTTGTTAATTAATCTTGTCATGTGTTTTAGATGGTCTTTTCTGTCAGTAGTCTTTATTTTTTATCACCAATTTTAGATATTTATAAATTGTATTCCTACTTGAAATCTCTTTTTAATTTGTATAATTTCAGATTTTATTTTATATTTTATTTCGAATTTTAATTAATCTACTGTTGGGTTCTTATATGTACTCTTATTTCAATATTGCTTATATTTAATTCTGAATTACAGTTAATTTTAAATTGTATTACTACTTGAACTCTTCTTTTCTTTTTCTTTTTTCTACTGTAATTTCTTTTTTATTATTTTTTATTTCGATGTTTAATAATCTCATATTGGGTTTTTATATGGACTCTTCTTTCAATATTTGTTAATTTTAATTCTAAATTTTAGTTATTTTAAAATTGTATTTTTCTACTCAAACTCTTCTTTTCCTTTTTTGCTAATTTCGGGTTTTATTTTATTTTTATTCCGAATATTAAATAATCTCGTATTGGATTCTTACGAGGACTCTTTTTTCAATAGTGCTTATTTTTAATTCCGAATTTCAACTATTTTCAAATTGTATTTCTAGTTGGACTCTCATTTTCTTTTTGTTCGATTAATGTGAAAATTTCTAGCCCCCACAGCGAACGTGGTGTCTCCTTTCAAGGATGTTTTAATAATATAATAGATAAGGAAAAACATAGTACAAAATAAGATAGTTGGACGAATACTAGACAAAAGTAAATATATGATGAGTAAAATAGTACAAAAGTTGACAGATAAAGAATAAACTAGTACAACAGTTATACCTGGAATTACAAATCTATTATATATGTGGACAAACCAAAACGGTATGATCCTTATATTTATGGACAAAGTGAGTATAATGATTTCTCGAGTTTTTTTTCATAGATTAAAGAGATAAGCCAGGTGAAATTAAATGAGGGATGGTTGTGATTGCTTTAGATAAGGAAGTAGGTAAAGAAAGTAAATGAGAGATGGTCGTAATTGATTGATATGGGAGAGTAAGGTAAGAAATTGCTATATTCTATGATAAATTTTGTAAGTTATATTTTAGGACATAGACAATAATATAATTTGTGCTTACAATTTGAATCAGCACAATTTAGCTCCCATCAACGTGCTTACGGGGAAGAGTCATTTTTCTGCATTTCCCCAAACCATAACATAGACCCAATCAGTTGCTCTTACTTATCGACACATATTTTTTTTTCAACACAGAAAATTTGTAAAAGAACATTTCAATTACGCAGCTGAAAAGGCTCCATGGCAAGTAGACACCCTGTGACTGTAGAGTTTTCAGCAATTGAGCTACCCGTGGTAAAAAAAACTGCCATTTTTCACTGCGAGTCCAGGAATGTTTTTGGCAGCCAAAATTGCACGGTAAAGCCTGAGAGTAGGGCCAATGATCCTGCCCTGCAAAGAGCCGACACACACACACACTGCCATGGTAGGCCAGTACTACCGACACAGGAAAAGGAACCATCGAAACGCATCGATCCACGGCATGCAGCCACACCGCCACCTCCATCCAACACTCCCCTGTTTCCATTCCATCTGCCTCAAAGGAAAAAAAAAAAAGCACAAATGTACACACCAGTTCAGAAGAGTTCAGAGTTCATCTTTAGACACTTCATGAACTCTTCTTCCATCCAGAGTTCCAGACCAGATGATTCAGGCAACATTGTATAGATGATTCAGGCCAGGCCGTGTTTAGTTGTTTAGGTGTAAAAATTTCGAAGTATACGGACACACATTTAAAATATTAAACATAGACTAATAACAAAACAAATTACATATTCTGTCTGTAAACTGCGAGACGAATCTATTAAGCCTAATTAATCCGTCATTAGCAAATGTTTACTGTAGCACCACATTGTCAAATTATGACGTAATTAGGCTCAAAAGATCCATCTCGCAATTTACATGTAAACTGTGCAATTGGTTTTTTTCGTCCACATTTAATGCTTCATGCATGTGTCCAAACACTTAATGTGATGGAATTTTTGGAAGTTTGAAGGGAACTAAACACAACCTAGATAGGATTACACAGAAAGAACAGAAGGAATCCATGTAATGATTGAGCGTCTCGGTTCTTGCGCAGTTTTACAACACAGCTGAACAATCAGTTGAGAAGAACAGGAGAGGGGGGGGGGGGGGAGAAATTTACCAGGCATGGTTTCACAAGCTCTATTCCCTGGCATCTACTGATAACCATTGTGCTTTTCTTCTTGAGTAGTGCAAAGCTAATGCTAGGTATTATTACCAGTGGCATGGCTCTTCCCAGATGATTTGGTAATTACAGGTTCTGGGAGCTCTCACTGAACCAGGGCCACTGGATCATGTAACCTGATTCTAGCTAAGCTTGGTCTCTTTGGTCTTCCCCTTCTTAGTCTTGGATGACTTCTTGTCTTGGCCCTTAGACCCGAGGCTTACCCAAGTGTAGTCACTCGGGATCGTGAACGGGTCGGTGTTGTCCGCAACCTGCGACAGGTTCACCGGCTTCGATCTGGAGTTCTTCAAGCCCCACTTCAAATAGGAGCTCTTCTGAGTGTCTGGTTTGTGCATGATGGATCCCGGACCGGGGCTCGCCAACAGGCTGGGGCTTGACATCGGCGTGAAGAATTCCTCCGGCTCGAGGAGAGGGACGAACTTGGTGAAGGTGATCACTACCCTCACCGTTGGAACAACAGGAATGGCAACCTGCATTAAAAACAGAAGTATGGATCAGCTGAATTCATACACTTCAACTTCACAGAATGTCTCTAGAGTAGCAAAAATGAGTATATGTCCATTCCAGCAGACCAACTCAATGTCTCCCACAATATTTCTTTGGAAGCAAAATGATGCATGAACATGATGAAGCAGCATAAGGATAGTGTTGAGCATGCAACTACAATGAGTACTACTTTTGTAAACAATGCATTGAGTAAGCTTGAAATGTTCCATGCTTTTTTATCCTAAACCAGCTTCTAGCACGACAAGGTAATAACATCCATCACCAACTCCTCAAATTGAGCAAACCAGGAAATTCCCTCTCGGTGCAGATCAGCATGTGCACCGAGTAAACTTCATTCAATTTTTGTCCTAAATGTTGTCACACATTTATGCACATCAAGCTTGCGCTATTGTACAATGAACAGTGAAGAACGGTTCACGTATGGATAAATGGTCCCAATGTAGCAAATGACAATAAGTCACCTAACAGGCTAACACCTAACATTATTATCAGATTGATGACAAGAATTTCTAGTGCACATAGAGATAATTTGCTCATATAAATTTCAAGGAGATAAGTTCTACATATTGCTGATGCTACATTAGTGATGAGTTAACTGATATGCCCATTGACTTCTGCAACCACATTGCCAGTACCAGTACTGAAGAATGAACTATGAAGAATTACTGAAACATTCTAAATTCTTGCCAAATTTGCAAAATGATGAATTTGCTTCAGCTGAAACACTAAGAATTTCAGTGCTTCATGCAAGAATTGGAGCAGCAGAATGGTAGAATTGGTGGTTTGTTACCTTCACCGGGAATGTCCCCGGCGGGAACTTGGTGGTGAGCAGCTCGCGGAGGCGGCGCACGGCGCGGACGCGGCTGGCCAGGATGTCGAGCAGCGGCAAGAACTCGTCGACGGTGAGCGGGAAGTCCTCGGTGAGCCAGACGGTTGGCCGCAGCGTCTTCACCGTCTCCTCCTCCTTCCACCTGGCTCCCCCCGTCGTGGTGGCGTGGCGGCCGAACACGCCGCCCTCGCCGCGGCCGACGGACGCGCACGCCGGGAGCCGGCGCGGCACGTCCACGCTGTTCCGCCGCCTCTGCGGCGTCGCCATGTGCGACGGCGGCGCCGCCACGCTGCGCCGGCCGGGCACGTAGCAGCTGCGGCGCGACGGGGGCGGGGGGATGTCGGCGACCAGGAAGTCGCCGTCCTCGTCATCGTCGCGGATCTCCAGGGGGAGGAAGTCTTCCTCGTCGTCGTTGTTGTCGTCGTCGTCGTCGTCTCCGGCGAGCTCGAAGGTGAAGTCCTTGCGGCCGGCGTTGGCTGCCTTGAGCGTGCGGAAGGAGAAGACGACGTTGTGGACGTCGAACACCCGAGCCTTCCACTCCCCGACGCTCTCCGTCTTCTCCTTCCGTAGCCATGTCGTCCTCGGCACGAGCCTCGCGGAGGAGATGTTGAGCCCCGGTCGATACGCGGCCGCGTCAGATGTGGCCGAATCCTCGTCGCCGGCGGCCGCCGCCGCCGCGAATGCGTCGTGCACCTCGCGCTTGCCGCGGTGGAGCACGAGGAGCGAGCCCGGGGGGAGGTGGCGGCCGCCGGCGTCGGCCTCCTCGCCGAAGAAGAGGAACGAGTGGTCGGCCCGGCGTATGCGGAGGCCGTCGAAGCCGGCGAGCGTGGTGTCCGCGCGGAGCTCCGCGCCGCGCTTCCAAATGCGGTAGGTGTCCGAGGGCGCGGCGCGGGAGAGGAGCGGCACGACGGAGCTCTCGAAGTGGAAGTCCACCTCGAGGTAGAAGTCCTGGACCCGGCGGAGCGCCGCGGACAGCGCGGGGGCGCGGCGGCGGAGCTTGGCCCAGGCGGCGAGGCGGTGGGCGCGGAGGAGGCACGCGGCGATGTCCTTGCAACCCAGGCAGAGCGCCTCCTGGAGGGGCGTCCACCCGGCGTGGTTCTGGAGCGTGGGGTCGGCGCCGGCGGCGGCGAGCGCGGAGGCGAGGGAGGGGAGCCTGAGCCTCACGGCGAGGTGGAGCGCGGTGTCCCCGGCCGGGACGTCGCGGCGGTCGAGCGCCCCGGACACGGACGCCGCGAGGCGGGCCTCGCGGGCGGCGTCGGCGGCGGTGAGGATGCGGCTCGGGTGGGCGAGCGGCGGGAGCCCCTGGAGGACGCCCGCCAGCCCGGCGGCGTCCCGCAGCGCGACGCGGTGGTGCGCCGGGCTGTGCGTGTAGTCCGACGGCCGGATCGGCGCCGACGACGTGCGCTTCGGCCGCGCCGCCGCCGGCACGGGGGAGGAAGGGTCCTGGACCGGCATTGCCTGCTCCTGCTCAGGGCGCGAGCTCTCGGGATTCTCGCGCCACGGACGGCTAGCGCAAAGCTCTAGCTCTGGGAGAAGCTCTGCTCCGCTCTGCGCGGCGCAGTGGTGCGGGGGGAGATCGAGCGGAGTGGTGACTGAGAGCTCCCAGCTGCTGCTGAGGTGAGGGGGTGGGGAAGAGAGACTCGAGCGAGGTGACGGATAACTGGGCCGGGCCGGGCCGGGCCGGGCCCACAAACCGGAATTTGCTCCACTAAACGGCAATTTTTTTATATTTTAATAATCCAATATCTACAGCTCCGTCCGTCCTAAGATATACTAGGTTCCTCTCAAAATGTAATAATTTTTAGCTCTATATTTAAATACAAGTATACTCGAATATGACGAGGCTTTGTTCGTTTGTATGCAGTCATCTACGACTATATTATAAGCATCACAACTTATGTTGCGGTGCTAGGCTCTGCAGCACAGCAATCACTTCCGAACATCCTTATAGCTAAAAATCACTATATTCTACGATAGAGATGGTAATAAATTTTAACTATTAATCTAGATAAGTTTTGAGATGGATGTAGTATAATTTTTTACCAAATCATGATCTTATTTCCACTAAAACTGTCATATAATACAATTAGAAATTGCTATAAAATTATTTACACAGATCCTCCTGCCATCCAAATAAAAATAGAAACTAGTTGGATAAAGTAGCAATAATACTACTACTACTGTGGTATACTATATGAAAGTGGCAAGTGAGCGAAAAAAACAACAAAAAAGTGATGTTCTATCGAGGCATCAACGTGGCGTGTTGTGAGGTGTGTGAGTACGACAAATTGAGCTTTGTGGGGTGGGCCAGGGCTGGGCCGGGGGCCCGTATCTGCCATCTCCTCGCTTTATTACGCTAACTGCCCCTGCATCTCTTGGGTTCTGGTCAGCAACTGCCTGTTTACTGCTTTTGCTTTTCTTTACCGCTCTTTGGAAATTTGCAATAAGGACCTTGAGATGGTTGTGTATTGTTACTGCGTCACGCTGGAGAAGGTTTTCCTTTGGGAGGATGAAAAACCCCTTCCAGTACTTTTTTTTTAGAATACCTTCCAATACATCTTGAAAAAAGATTTATTTTTTAACGAAAATGGAAAACTATTTTGGCAATACTTGAAAAAATATGTACATAACAGGCGAAAACAAATTAGCCCTGGCTCTATCTATGTCTATGGTCAGACTCTTAGTCTCATCTCCAATATAGAAAAGGAAAAAAAAAAAGACAAAGTACCTGAGTAAAAAATGATATATTTTTTTTCTCAGGTAGGTAGATACACCTATAATTATATATAATATCATTTAGTCGCTATAATAGATAAAATAAATAAATAAATAATGACCAACCGCTAAATTTTGTTACCAAACCATTTCTTCATGGTGGCACTTAGGCACGATCCAATCATCCAAAGAGGGGTTGATCAATGAATGCTACACATGAACAACCAAAGTATGAGGGTGTATCATGCAAAAACCGTGGATTTCTCTTTAGCTTTTCCTTTTCCTTCTTCCCCTTCTTCCATGACCAGCCTGGTTATACAATGCAGGCTGGTATGGACTGCTCTACTGGTCACTCACTCACTCACTCACCTATGTAGTGTGATCTGATACCATCTGCCTTTTGGTGAGTACAAACCATGGGATCTCCTTTAATTGGGATGGGAGACGGTTGGATCATCCCTTTGCCTTTGCTTTTCTTTGCTCCTCTTTTCTTCTTTTCCTCTTTGCCTTGGAATCCTCCAAACTAGGGGGTTTTACCTCTTTTCTTCTTCAGAGAATCATCCAGATTAGTACTGAGATTAAGCTAGCACTAGTGTACTAGCTCTTGGGGTCCATGGATCATGGATGGATGCATGCATGGGAGATGTTGTTGTCGTTGTTGCAGGGTCCACGTCGATTTGGGGAGGAAAGGAGAAAACAAAGAGAGAGAAAAAAAAAGGGAGGATCACCTGTGACGGGGAGTCGGGGACACTGTTCCGTTGCAGTTGCAGCTCTCATCTCCGGTTTTTGGACCACACCTTCATGTTCATGGATGATGATGATGTGTGAGAGGCTCCAAGTTTAGACACCAAGGCCTGAAGATTCTGTTAAAACGCGGGAATTTCTTACGAAATAGTAGGAGTAGTGTAACTCTGTTTGGTGCTGATGGTAATGCTTAAGGGATTTTGATTATACAGAATATAGTTAAAGTCACTCTGTTATAAAGAAGGACGGAATGGCAAAGGGCAATGGGCATTGGGCAATGTCGAGGGATCTTTTAGAACGCAGAAATTTTATAGATTTCTCGTTGACTTGATTATAGCGGTGATTTTCCTCGCGGTTCTATATTTAAATTAACTATTTTGAAAAACAAACTTAACTAATACTCGTCCGTATCAAAATATAATACTAACTTCTATTATTTAAAAGTTATCCCAAAATATAATAATCTATTCACCAACATTGTATTCTCAACCAATCATAGTGTGACCAATTTAATTTCTCTATATACTTTTTTTTACCTATCATAATATTTCTATATTTAATTTTATCTACTTTCTTAATATAATTAACCTTCTTCTACTGTGGAATGGAGGTAGTAGCTTAGAATAAAGGATGCAAAAACATATTTTTGAAGATTTAGGCCTACGTTCGTTCTAGGCTTGGCTACTTCGACGTTTTCCGTGAGAACGCTTCCTAAACTCCTAATTGATGTATTTGGTGCAAAAATTTTCTACATAAATATTTGTTTAAAAAATCAAATAAATTTATTTTTTAAGTTTATAATAATTAATACTCGATTAACTATGTGCTAATGGTTTCTCACGGTTTACCTGCCACCCCCAAAAATTTCAGCCATTCAGCTGATTAGAATGCAGCCTTGGAGCAAAATAATCCACGACAACAATCCAATGAAATAACTGAAAAGGGTAAGGGTGGTTCCATTCATCCGAAAATTCTAAAAATCATTACTCCTAGAAGAGGAGACCTGAATAGCAAATGGCTACTCTCTTTATCTTAAAAAAAAAAAAAAGAGTGTGGCACAGGAGATCCTGGGCTTCCTGGCTTGGGAATCTAGTGGCAGTAGTATAGTTGCAGTGGTAGTACTAGTAAACACACGGATCTAGGATTAAAAGGGAGTTCTAAAAAAAGGATTAAAAGAGAATTATTAAGACAGATTGGGGTCAGTGATTGTGAATAAAACCACGCAACAACGGATTGGTGAGAGAGAAAGGGGCCCAAGCCCAACAAGGCATCGGGGATGGAGATGAAGCATACAAGTAGACGTTGCACGGGGTCAGGGGCCGGTCTTGTCTTCTTGCTCTTAACACTCTTTCTCCTCAAGATCTTCTGTGCTGCCACTGTTACTGACTAGTTTAAGGTCTGGTTGGAGAGGTTATAACTGCTGCAACGTCTACCATAATCAGAAACTTCCCAAGCAGTTTAGATTTTAGTCCAGATTCTAAGGGCCAGTTTGGTTTGTGACCAATGTTGGCCTTACTAAAATTTGGCATGCTAAATTTTGGCAAGTTTTGGCATGCTAATTTTTGGTAAGGCCAACATGTGTTTGGATTGAAGCCAAATTAAACTAATTTGGCTATTGAATTGGCCTATGTTATATAGGCATGCCAAAATTTGGCTTCAATCCAAACATACACAAATATTGTTGAGATTGCAAAAAAATTGACAAGCCTAGGGCTTATTCACTTTGATGCCATTTTCAACCTTACCAAATTTTGGTAAAATTGCCAAAAAAAAGGCTACATTTAGTTTGCTGCCAAAATTTGGCAACTATATAAGAAATCCTACCAAAATTTTAGCAAGTTGCCAAAATTTGGTAAGGTTTTTTTTTTCATCAAAGTAAACAGGCCTCTAATTTAGGCCTCAAACCAAACTGGCTCTAAGAAGCTGTAGCTATAGAATCCAGAAAATAAACTAAAAATCATAAGCTGAAAAATATGCTTTTTTATGTTCTCATAAGCTATAGTTAGCAACCAGCTACTTCTTAAAATTTTAAACCTCCAAACATACTCCTATGCTCCATTGGTGGTGATTAATTCGACAGGTTGTACGGCCGGCGCAGAAGATCCTCACGACAGCGTGGGCGGTGGAACCAATCAGCACTGCGGTTGAAGCTATAGTATGCGTGTCCGCCTCCCATGCGAAGGTGGGGGGAGAGGACAGAGGAGGTCCACTAGCTAGCTGTAGCAGCAACTGCAACTGCAATTATCCACACGCGTCCACGCCTACAAGAACAAGCCGATTTGATGGATGGATGGATCAGTCGGGGGGTGTGTTTACTGAAATTTTAACAAATTGACCCTCGTAGAAAACTTATTTTAAGATTGGACTGTTCCAAAATCTAATTGCAAAAATAAGCCGTTGGCTCAACGCCATCAAGTTAGACGCTAACATGTAACTTTTCAACGCCGATAACTGGCGCTGAGATCCTAGCAGCGCCAAACTCATTGGCGCTCCACCTCGTTTTCGTAAGTAGGAGTTCCCAACTCCCTCTGCCTCGTTTTCCGCGCACACGCTTCCCAAACTGTTAAACGGTGCGTTTTTAAAAAATGTTTCTAACGAAAATTGCTTAAAAAAATTATATTGATTCATTTTAAAAAAAAAGCTAATACTTAATTAATCATGTGCTAATGAACTGATCCGTTTTCCGTGCAGAGAAGATGGGTTCCCAACCCATCTAACAAACACAGCCTTAAGCGGTACATGGGGTCAGTGCCAAAGAATTTAGCATTGACCCTCTGCCACATGGAATGCGCCGCCAACTCATTTAGGATCTTAGCACCAACACTACGGGCGCTGAGACGTTATATATCAGCGCCAATCTTCATAGCGCTGAGCTGATGGCTTAGTTTTGCAATTAGTTTTTAGCATGGATCAATCTTAAAATAAGTCTTCTTAAAGGGTTAATTTGTCAAAATTTCGGGTGTGTTTAGATCAGGGGTGTAAAAAGTTGGCGTGTCACATCGGATATACGGACGCACATTTGAAGTATTAAAGTTAGACTAATAACAAAACAGATTATAGATTCCGCCTGTAAACTGCGAGACGAATTTATTAAGCCTAATTAATCTGTTATTAGCTAATGTTTATTGTAGCACCACATTGTCAAATCACGGAGCAATTAGGCTTAAAAGATTTATCTCGCAAATTAGTCGCAATCTGTGCAATTAGTACCGAACACCCTATGCGACACCCTATATAATATCTGATGTGACACGCCAAAACTTTACACGTATGAATCTAAACACCCCCTTAGTTGTTGGTATTACTACCAACTTGTGCTAGAATTCAATTGCGCATTGCAGTAAGTACTCTCTCCGTTAAAAAAAAATCAATTCTAAAAATATATGTGAAATACACGTTATTCGGATACATCATCAGAATTGGTTTTTTTTATAGTGGAGTATTTCCTCCATCCTAAAATATGTATACTTCGCTAGTTCTATCAAAATGAGTGCACTTCTTTAGAAGAGCACTTATTTTGGGACTAAGGGATATCATTTTCATATACTCCTAAGTGGATGAGTTTATTTATTTGCAATGATTACTTTCTCTATCGGTAAATATAAGGGACTATGTTTTTTTTTTACTTTATCCATCAATGTAAAGGATTTGTGATTCCTAGATGAGAAAAATACGGTAGTGATTACTCCCATCCCAAAATATACGGGATTTTGGAAAGGATGTGACATCCTATTATTACGAATCTAGACATACAGTTTGTTCAGATTCGTAGTAATTAGATGTGTTACATTTTCCAAAATCTCTTATATTATGGATGGAAAGAGTAGATAGCTTAAATAAAAAAGAGAGAACATTCATTTTTTTATAGTTTATTTAATGTACCAATCCATCAATGCCCTTTTTTTAGAGAAGGGTATTTTTTGCCCGGCCTCTACATCCAACCGGATATATGCAGCCTTTTCTAAATTAGGAACTTAGCCTATCAAACAGAAAACTTAGCCCTCAAATAAACCCAATCTGAAATTCGCTCCTATGGAGATTTAAACTCAAGACCTTGAGGTGCTACTCAGGTCACTGCAACCACTAGGCTATATGCCCTTTCACTATCCATCAATGCCATGAACCAGTCCACCAATAAGGTTGTGCTCGCTACAATGTTTTTATCGAAATTACATGAATAGCCCACCTATATACCCATGGCTGAATTCCTAGATTTTAGAGTGGTTTAATCAAATTCAGAATTCGTTCTTACCGAATCACGTGAAGCGTTGGAGTACTAAGTGATATGAGTGGTTTGATATTCCCACATGAACTGTTGGAGTTACTCCTACGTCTATACTTTATGGAGTAGTAATATAAAAAAGAGCCGTTCATCCCTAACAATCCTACGGGTCAAATCAATTGGTTAAATCCCTACCGTCCATTCGTAGAGCCCTTTCACCCTCCCTACCATCCACCGGGATTTCACCCTCCCACAGCGACATCATCCTATCACCACCGCCATTTTTCGCCCGCCCACAGATTGTTATGGCGAGAGGATGGTTCTACAGTTGCTTACCACAGTGACATCATCCTATCACCACCTCCATTTTCGCCTGCCCACAGATTATTATGGCAAGAGGATGGTTCTACAGTGCTTATTTTAGAGGGAATCGGTTATGTTTCATGTAAACATCAACGATTTGGAATAAGTTTATTGCTTATAACAATAAATGGAATTGAAGTGATACTTTTGACATAAACGTGCATTGCACGTGCACGGTTACTAGTGATATAGCAGCAACTATATTTCTTGATATGATAATGTTTGGTTCAATAGCGGTAACTCATGGAGAATTAACGGACGTATTATTCTGACAGTTGTCATTCTGAACAGGAAAGCCTGTGAAGAGAACAAACGCTGAAGATGGAGTTGAGCAAATTCATAGTGCAACAAAAAACATCTAGAGGCAGAAGAGATGTCAGGAAAGAATGATGACGTCGAATCGATCTACGCTGTTATGCGACCCAAAATCAATATTTTTTTAGTTGTTCTGGATTGTGATGCATTCAATATTATGCAAAAACCATAGCATATATATAAGTCTGAGACTATTTTCGTGTTAAATAGTGCTCTCGGACAACGTTGCTTCAATTATTGGTAGCCATGCACAGGCCAACACTCCGAACGTCACACTAACATTCCATCCCAGCCATTTTATTGATGTGCCTGAGCACCACAAGACAAAAATTACAAGCATCGTCCACACCGACATCGCATGCATGGCGGACCATGCATCTTCGCCAAAGTTGGTGCTGAATATGGCCCCTAATCTTTGCCAAAGCATAAAGTTCAGGGGTTCCATCTCAAACGGAAGGAAATTAAACAGCAAATCAGTATGGCTGGGACAGCGCAGTAGGCCAGTAGCTAGCGCCTAGGCGGTAGCGCCCGCAGTGGGGGGCATTACCTAGCGGCCGGAAGGGAAGGCCCGCCGTCGCCGCCGCGACCGCCCTTGCCGTCGATCCCCGCTGGACCCCCATCGCCGCCGCGGCCGCCTGTCCCGCCCTCCTCACCGCTAGCGCCATCGCCTCCTTTGCCACCCGCCTTACCCGGCCCGCCCTGCTAGCCTGGCGCAGCCTTCCTGGGAATATACTGACACATCGTTCCCTTATTTACTTAACCGACTTATAGAAACAATATCAGGAGAGAGATATACGCGGTACATGCCATAACAATACCAGACTAACATATAGCAGAAAATGCGAATCGGGCCAGCCCATTAACCCTCCCTGCCTCTCAGCTGTACATCTGGATCGGACGGCCGAAAGGAATAAGTTGACGGCCTACATTGTATAGCAAAGGAGCATCGTCGAGAGTCGAGACATGATGGGGACAAGTGGCATCATTTGCGTATAATAATGGCATTAGAGGTGACACAAACACAAACAGATGATTACAAACATCCAGCTGTCGCCTGCTCCCAAAAAAGAGTAATCATATGTAGAGTAAAAGCACTCGATGCCATTTACGTCCATTCTCGATTATCATCTTACGAAAAAAAAGGAAGAACATATTGAATCTAGCGTCGCGCATATGACATTACCGCCTAGCAATAACTGACGGTGCCATGCCAAATTGATAAAAAGAAAATAACTGATAGAATGAGACGAGAAGAAAACACCAAATTGATAAAATGAAAATAGCTGATGGAATGAGACGAGAAGAAAACACGGTGACTATGGTGCAGTCTCCAACATCAACAACAACAACCAAAAAAAAAAACAATCATGCGTGCAACCATGCGAGATATGACGATTAAGAAGGCCTTGATTTCTTATTGGCCTGAATCAGTTGCAATTAACAATGATAACAGATAACTGAAATTGAAACGCCCAATCACACTTCAGACTTAAAACACGTTGCAAATGCATAATGGTAGAATAAGAAACGTCATCAACCCAGAATGAATAATATCAGTTCTATGGGTCGTTCCAACTTTCAAACGATAGCATACGAACCACTTAAAAAGCTAAGGACGCATTAGACCATTGAGGCAATCCAGCACAGGGACATGCTATGTACACAGGAGGTTGACCATGACACCTGGCCATCCATGTTTATTTACAGCAGCAGCAACAGTTGATGAATTACGCAGAGCCGAATGTGTTCTCGCCACTGTAAGTCATGTAGAGGAAGCCGTCCTCATCCTTGTTCTCTTCGTAGATTGCAGACATCAAAGAAGCTGCCAATAGAATGTATGCGCAAAATATAAGGAAACCAAAAGGGTAGGTGATATGACAATGACAAATCAAGAACAATGAATTTACCAGTTGGCGGCAATGTGTTCTTCACAAAGACAAAGATGGCCTTTTCTGGGCTAAGCTTAATCCTCTTCCGAACCACATAGACAAACTGGCCAACAGTGAGATCAGCAGGGACAAGGTACCTACATCAGAAAAAAAAAAAACAAAGATGTGTGTATCCAAGAGAAGGTTAATATTTCAGGATTTCAATTCAATTAATAGCAGATGCCTGGGTATTCTAAGTCAATAAGCAACATAAATAAAGAGTACTAAGTACTAACCAAACAAATAGAACATAGCAAGCCAAATTCCAGAGAATACAGGACATCTAAAGCGAAATTAGCCTGATTGAGTTAGATAGAACCCAATGTGAAAGAAAAGTTGCTCCTATTTTATCTTCCTCCAACTAAAGCAGGTGTTAAAAAGGAGAGGAAAAATGGAAGCCCTCTCATACATAAAAAAAAAGCTTTAGTAGCTGATATAAGCAACCATGAGATAGAACATCTCCCGTCATAATAAAGGAGATGTGGAAAAGAAAGCTTACTTCTTTTTGTCAATTTCTGGAACATCGGTCTTGTCAGCCTTCTCAACGATCACCTGAAATAGCATATCGCAGAATTTTAGATAAGACAGATGCATATAGGAGATATGCACAAACGAAAAAGTAAACAGCAGAGATATATTACCGGAATTCTGTCTGAGTACTTCTCACGGATCCTGGCAGATTCTGCTTGCCTCCTTTCTGCAATATCATTCAAAATACAAACATCATAAGATGCTATATGCAAATTACATGTGGTTGACATAAACATAGTCGGGAATGTTTTTTTTTTTCTTTTCACAGTTGGTTCTGCTACACTAATGGAATTAGGGGTAGTCTGTGCTAAGTGTAAAGCAGATAAATAGAAGAAAAAATATCATCTCAACCTCTTGTACAAGCTAGCTTTTCTTAGATTAGCAAATATGTTCAAGGCTCAATCAAATAAATACAAAGTACAGCATGTTCCAACCACCAGTAAACAGGGTACTGCTAATCAAGAGAATCATGATATATTGAAGACTGAAGTAAACAAGTTCAATACATGAAACAGTTTATTATTGAAACAACAATGCACATTGAACACAATTCAATCATAAAACAGACTAGATCAACAAGAACAAATATGTTTGCTTAATTGGACATTTGATGTTATCTGCCACGAGTAATGGAACTACCGAAGAATAAGCATTGTGTTACGAGTAATAGAACTACCAACAAAAATCTATACAATAAGCATTGTGTTAGTCCGAATATGATAAAAACCCTTTTGCAACTGGGAATAAAACAAGTATCCCAGAGTTTAAACTTTTGTTCTGGAAACAAGCGACCGTAAACTACAGAGTCCTCTTCTGCAACTAATACACAGCTCAAGACCAATATGCAACACACGCAACCAAAAGAAAAAATCAATCCTTGGGTGGGCCAAATCATACTCCAACAACAAACACAACGCCCGACAAAACAATCCCACACACAAGGCAGTCTCCACAAAAGTAGTACTCATATATAATCTACAATCAGATCATCATATACCACACAAAAACGCAAAGCTAGTTCCGATTATAAAACGCCCATCTAAAACTCGCAATCAATCTACCACCACACCATCGATCGAATCACAGATTGCAACCTAATCGCAACAAATTGACAGGGCAAAGAGGTAATGGGGCGAGAGAGAAGAAGCAACAAACCCAGTGGGTGCTCGAGCTTGAAGGAAGTCCTGGCCATCTCCAACCTGCGAATCAAATCATCAATCGATCATCAGAAACAAACCCCCAAGGTCAACGTCTCCCCTCGATCAAACCGATCCACCAAAAGAAAAAAAAACAAATCATCCGCAGAAACGAACGCAGAGGGAAAACCTCCCGAATCCTCGCGAATTCGGCCGGCTCCGTTGGGGGATCGAGACGAGAGGCTCACCGATCGAAGGGGCGCTGCCGCGGAATCGATCGATCGAGGCGGGGGGCGAATCGATTTGGGGGGCGAGAAGTCGATCGGCGGAAGCAACCGGAAGGAAGGAAGGAAGTCGCGGTAGGGTTTGGTTTGGTTGGTGGCGTGTCGCCGCTATTTAATGGGGATTTCTTGTTGCGGATTTTGCGTTTAACCCCTTGGATATTGCTTTAATTCCATCGTTAATAAATAAAGTCTACGGCTCGGAGTAGAGTTGTTAAGCGTTTCCTTTTGGTTTACCACTTTCCTTTACTTTCACGAGGAGTTATATAATATATTTACAAAATCTGGAATATACTGTATTAGGTTTAGTGCAAATTTTGTGAACTGCCCCCTCGTTCGTACTCACCGGAAAATCACATCTAGTATTACTCTACATCTATTACTCTATAGTCCATTTAAGTGATAGTAACATCATAATTTTTTTCTTGAATTACATGAAAAATTGTAATAGTACTCCCTCCAACTTAAAATATAACAAATTTTAAGTGAATGTGACATTTCCTAGCACTACAGATCTGGTCCCAAAATATAACAAGTTTAAATGTATATTTTTGAGTGGATAAGACATATCATAGTACTATTAATCTGAGAAGTATTATGTAGCTGAATAAATCCTAAAATATAACAAATTTTGAGTGGATGAAAGGTATCCTAGTACTATCTGGATAGACATATATCCAAATTATTGCACTATGATAGGATATATCCTATCCACTTAATATTTGATCTATTTTAGTACTAGCTACTATTTAGCTAAGTTGGACAATGGGACATACATACTAGTATCATATTAGTTTTAAAGTTTACTTATTCAGGGCTGTTTCTTTAGTTGAGGGGAAAGTTTGGATTTTGATTGAAATTGGAGATGATGTGACTGAAAAGTTGTGTGTATGACAGATTGATGTGATGGAAAAGTACTGAAGTTTGGATCCAAACAGCCTAACTTGAGTTTCAAGGCAAAACCTACTATCATATTAGTTTTGAAGTTTACTTATTCAGGGCTGTTTCTTTAGATTAACTTGAGTTTCCAGGCAAAACCGAGGGTTTATATTAAAGAATCAACGTTGAACTTTCAAGATCTCCTCGTTATACGCTCCGGCCCATAATCGAAGACGTATAGGAGTATATCGTCTCTCTTATCCAAAGCATGATTGATTAATAAAAAATCAATAAAAATATAATTTCTTTTAGATAAGGGAATTGTTTGGACTTTCGGGGCCGAACTCGTTGCCGACGAGGCGACGACCACGCCACGAGGTAGTTCTAGCTGGGCCGACTTCGCTGGGCCTAGTGGGCCCAGGCCCAATTTGTTTCCTCTCAGAGAATTTTGTTTTTCCTCTTTTTGTTCCATGGAGTTATTTTTTTTTTCCTGAGAATCTTTAGCTTCCGTGTATCCTCTTACGCATGGAGCATATTCTCATCGTGGTTGTTGCAATGGAAGTAAATAAATAAATAATAAAATGTTTAATATTTTTATGGTGAGCATTATGATGCAAGCTACATGAGAAATACTCCCAAAGAAGAATGAACTGATCATAGATTCATAGTATTCCTTGGCAGTAGCTAGCAAATTAAAATAAACTCAAACTCACTATGTTATTCACATCCTATTCTTTTTAGAACCTTCTGATAATTATCATTAACCAAAGAAACTACTAGTACGTATATATAAAACAAGAAGATCTTAAATTTTTTTAAGATAATAGAATATAACATCCCGGCCTTTACTCAAGAGAGCTACAATCCATTATTATAATCTAGCACTCGGGTGGTGTTTGAATCTCATGAAGATAAAGATGAAGATACAGAGTAAGTGTTTCACGCAAAATGAAGTGGTAATAACATGTGATTAATTGAGTTTTAATTATTACAAACTTGAAAAATGGATTAATCTGATATTTTAGAACAACTTTCATATAGAAAGTTTTCACACGAAATGTACCGTTTAGCAGTTTAAAAAATATGTCATTTTAATCCAAAAGTTTATCCTTAAACTTTAGAGGAAACGAACAGGGTGTGGTTCAAATAAGAAAGCAAACATAGCGGAAAGATAAAAACGAACCAATAAAAGATAAGGAGAACACATTATTGAAGTCTTTTGTGAATCTCCACCCATAATTGGCAAAAAGCTGCATAATCGTTGACTCAAGCTTGCGGCATGCAACTTTTAGGACCTCTCCGTCTTCGTCACACCTTTGTAACTGTGCCCAACACCAGAGCCAATATGTTGCCCTGAAAATTACCTGCATATTGATGCAACTATTTTCATATGCATGGCAATTGCCTATTAAAATCTCTGTAAACCCTTTAAAAATCAAGCCATGACTAATCGCTTGGACTTGTAATTTAGTCTGATTTGGCAGCAAATATACATGTCAGAGCATCATTTGGGGAGACAAATTGACAAACCTCTAATGCTGGATCATAACCATCCATGCACCTGCATAATTATATATATAATTCCACATCAACTTCAACTACTACAGAGCCAATATATATATATATATATATATATATATATATATATATATATATATATATATATATATATATATATATATATATATATATAGTCTTTTTAGATACTACGAGTACAAGAATTCTAAATATTTTCTTAGTAGTACTTGAAAATTCTCCACTGAAAGTCTGAAACACGTGGGTATCCAACGATATTACGATAACTGCTGCTTACTTAAGGCCGGTAAACTAAGCTTGGACTTGCATTACATGGGATCAAAGTACATGTCTAGCTCTAGCTTCAAGCTAGCAAAATACACACACAAAAAAATAAGTGGTCATGCAGACATGCACCATATGCATATGATCCTTACAGCTTAAAATACATTACAGCGAAGTGATAGCTAGCTAGACAGCTTACACTAACCTCACCCTAATTATCAGTAGCATTAATTAATTAACTACGTACCCTGCAGGCTTTGAGGTAGTAACATCAAAAGAAAGCAATATTGCAAGCAGCAACATGCTTGCATGCATTTCCAAAAAGAAATCTACCTCACTTACTTCTAATTACTCCACTACTATAAATTAGATAGCTATAGCTAGTGTGCACGCACATGAATGCATGCTTAATTAGCTCGTCGTCGTCGTCGTCGTCTTCTTCTTCTACTGCTCCGATGAGAAGGCGGTCTTGGGGAGGACGGCGTCCCTGACCTTCCTCATCTCCCTCCCCTTGCTCCTCCCCCCGCCGATCTCCGGCGCCGGCGCCGCCGCGCTCATCCGCTCCATCTTCCTCGCCAGCCACTCGTGCGGCGGCAGCATCATCATCATCTCCTCCTCCTCCTCCTCGTCTTCCTCGCCACCGCCACCGCCGCGCCTTGACGACAACGACGACGACGACGAGGAGCCGGCAGCAGCCGCCGGGATGGCAACCGGCGCCGACGACCTCCCCTTGCTCCTCCTCGCAGCTGCCGCCCCGCCGCCGCCTTCCTCGTGCTGCCTGTTATTCCTGGCGCCCTTCGTCGTCCTGCCGGCGAGCGCCGCCGCCGCCGCTTCGTTGCTCTGATCGTGATGCAGCACTTCCCACACTTCTCCCTCGTCGAACTCCTCTTCTTCCTCCACTCGACGTACCACTCCCGCCATGGGCGCTAAGCTGAGCTAAAGCTTTCTCTCTAGCTATAGCTTGCTGTGAGCTAGTGTGTGATGATTTGTTGCGAGCTCAGCTAGCTGTGAGGCTGGCACTTGGCATTGGCAGCGGGGAGTATACTTGTCACAAGCCGAACAATGCAGGACGAGACAAGATTGCACTGGTGCCGCTCACCGACCAACAGACTCACAGGTGTTTTCGCTTGAGCACGCACTGCTTCAGTGAGGATACTGGATACAAGTATACTCCAGCTAGCAGCAGTGGCCGGCCTTGTTTGTGTTCAGCCACATACTATTTTTGCTTGGAATCTACGAGGGACTGCTGCAACTTCTCTCAAGTCTCAAAACAAGAAACCCCCTTAGACAGTCTAACTTTTGATTCAGATTCCGAGAAGTCATAGAATCTAAAAAATAAACTAGAAGCTAGCCAGAATCTAGGAAACCCAACTTTTTTTTTAATTAGCTGTTGCTTTTTAAAATCTTAAGCTTCTCAAACATGCGCTATATATATATAGCTAGCGAGAATTTGTTATTGATCAGGCAGTCAGCGATATGGATGAAGAATAATCATTAAACAGTCATAGTGTACTGTATGTCTGTTTGCTAACACTAATAAAAATATGTGCTAGCTCCTTAGGTCATAATATATTGATATTCAAATCTTCAAAATTTTAACTGGATTTTATATTATGTGCTTATTACTCCCTTCGTCCCATAATAGGTGACGTTTTTGACTTTTTATTTTGTTTGTCATTTGTTTTATTATCAAAAGTATTTTACATATGACTTATCTTTTTTTATATTTACAACTATAATAATTAAATGTGCCGGTTTTTTTTTAAAAAACGACACCTTTAGAATCGAGCCGAGCCGGACCGGATGAGATATTTCTTCTCCCGGCGGGGCTCACACCCGGTGGAGATAAGGTCGATTTTTCTCGACTTCTCGTCTCTCGCTCTCGAGGTGCCCTCCCCTCCGCTAGATCCGACAGGGGCGGGAGGGGAGGCGCGGTGGCGGCTGACGGCATGGAGGGGAGGCGATGACGGCCCGGCAGGGGCAGGAGGGGCGGAGACGCCCTCCCCTCCGCCAGATCCGGCAGGGGCGGGAGGGGAGGCGCAGTGGCGGTGGACGACATGGAGGGGTGGCGGTGGCGGCCCAATGGTGGAGGGGAGGCGGTGGTGGCCCGGCGACGGTGGATCCTCGGGGCAACGGCGGCGGTGGCGCCCTCCCCTCCACCAGATCTAGCGGGAGGTGAGGCAGCGGCGGTGAAGGCGGCGACGTTGACGTCGGGGGGCTTTGGATCCGGCGGCCTCTTCAGATCTGAACACCTAGTGAGCTGATGATTGTCTGAACATTTGATTCAATGATGTGAAAATTTGATGAACATTTGATCAACTTGTTGTTCATTGTCTAATGTGAAAATTTGATGAACATTTGATCATGAGCTTATTGTTGATTGTCTGATTGTGGATTGTTTTATCTTCTTTTTTATTTATTTATGGTGCTTTGAAGCATCGGCTCAGCTCAAATTGAGCCGAGCCGGAGTTTTTTTTGCAAATCATATATCTCAAAGGTGCCGGTTTGTCTAATCAGTGCCGCCAACGTGGTGCCGGTTGGGAAAACCGACACCTAAGGGGGTTTCCCAGCTGGCACCAAAGGCCCTTTATGTGGTAGTGACTGCACAGTACAGCTACATCTAGTGGAGCCTGGGCACCTGCCGAGGCTAGCTGGGCCCTGGCTCCGCCGCTGAGATTATTCATATCACCTCAACAGTTTTAACTTCAACTTATTATGTGTAAATAAAATAATAAACACTAGCTAGCAAAGTACTAACTAAATACAAATAGATTGGAAATATAACAAAACAACAAGCATAAATTGATAGTGTGGCCTTATATACAAAGTATACACTAATCAAGCTCACCCACATGTTGGGTCGAGCTAGCTAGCGAGCTAAAATTAAGCTAAACTTGACCCGATTTATTATGACTATGAGCCCCTTTAAATCGTAGAAATAAAAAAGGGGAAAAACACGTGATTCTGATAGGAATATAAGTACATAAAGCACAGAATTACAAAACACAGAAAAACACATGAATAATCATTTAGTTAGACCGCAAGAAAAATAAATACAGTAATCGGATGAGAGAGTTAGGTAGACTCAAAGGAATTTCTTCAAGAGGTTGGACCTCTTGCTGAATTTCCTCCAAAACCTACATGCAATGACCCATTCCATAGAAATTTTATAGAATTTGGAAAACTCCAATCCTTTGAATTAAAGGGCCAAATAGAAAATTTTCTATAGGATTTCAATCCTATGAAATTCCTGCATAATCCTTTGATTCAAAGGGGTCTTGTATTTTAAGCTGACTTTGAAACTATTGATATATATACCACTTGTGTTATAGTGCATAGCTTGGTCCACATAGTATGTTTAAGCTGATCTCCATACTAGTTGATATACCACTTGTTATAGTGCGCCGGACCCACTAACCATGGATCACCCAAGTTACATTGGGTCTGTTCCACCATGGATTCAATCAGAGTCATAACTTTAGATCGTGGACTTACACAATCCAAAATACAGTCTCATGGATAAGAACTACTCATGTTTGAAGTTGTGTTTTTTCATCATCAATTATCGATATGAGATTTAACCCAACATCTCGACACAAACATGTCAACATATATACTCCACATATATGTATATGTAGAGACATATATCTATAACTAATATAAATATTCGTATTTTTCCGGTCATCACATATAATTTCGTCCGATTTTTCGTCCATACACAATCCGATTAGGTTAGAGATAGCGATGGAAAAAAAATTGCAAAAAAAAAAAAAAATCGGCAGCCGCCGACGCCACCACCGCCCGCCTCCGGCTGTCCGGGCCGCCGCCCCGCCGGGCCGCAGCCGCCTCCATGCCGCCGGATCTAGAGGAGGCGAGGCCCGGCTCGCCGCCTCGACGCCGTCCTGGCCGCAGCGCCACCGGATCTGGCGGAGGCGAGGTCCGGCCGGCCGCCTCCACGCCGTCCGAACCGCCGCCTCCATGTCGACGCCGCCACCGCCGCCGGATCCGCCACGGGAGGAAGGCGAGAGGGGGTGGAGCGAGCCACCACCGCTGGATCCGCCCACCGCCGTCGGATCCACCCACGGCCGCCGCCGACGCCGTCGCCACCTCCGGCGGATATGCCACGGGAGGGAGGCTAGAGGGGCGCCAGATCATTTCCACCGCGGCCCTCGGCCGTTGCCACCGCAGCCGACGCCACCACCGCCACTGAAGGGAGAAGAGACGGGAGGGAGAGAGGGAGGTGGAACGTCGCCGCCTGTGGGGGGAGGGGAAGGGGAGCGTCGCCGCCGGTCGGGGGAGGGGGAAGGGGAGCGGTGGCGCCGGTGGGGAGGGAGAGGGGGAGCGGCGGAGGGGGAAAGGCGCCGCTGCGCCGCCGATGTAGTCGTGAGAGAGAGAGAGAAGAGGGGAGGGGAAAGGGAGCGTCGCCGCCGGTGGGGAGAGGGGGAAGGGGAGCGGCGGCGCCGGTGGGGAGGGAGAGGGGGAGCGACGGAAGGGGAAAGGCGTCGCGCGCGTCGCCGATGCAGTCGTGAGAGAGAGAGGGGGGGAGGGAAATGATTTAGGGTTAGGGTTGCCGTCCTTTTATATATGTACGAATCAATCGTGACCGTCGATTAGATCGGACGGCTGCGAATTCTCCTGCATCGGGCCGCCGTTCCCGGGCCGCCACACAATTGGGCCACGTGTACGCTCCGCACGGATAAGTTCAGTTTTGGTCCCTCAAGTTGTCCCCGAAACTTACTAAGGCCCTAATCAGTTTATTTTTCAAAGCAACTGATTTAATTTTTTAAAAATTACAGAATTTTGTTTGGAACTATTTTAAGCCATTTAAAATTGCTAGGAAATTATGATCAATTATTTAATCACTCAGTAGATTCAGTAGATTGTTTCAGGTCAAAATAATTATTATTTCCTTAAATATTAAATTATTTCTAAAATTCGAACATATTCCACTACATATTTTATTTCGATACTATAAGGTGTGTGTTTCTTTTTCATTGCAGATGCCTTTTACCTTTTTCCTTTTGTAGCACTAAAAAAATGAAAACATATAATAATAGAGTGCAACGAAACATTTAACCCCTCTTACTAGATCTCTCGTTGCAAAGCACGGACATATTTGCTAGTACTCCATATATATATATATGTATATATATATATATATATATGTATATATATATATATATATGTATGTAGAGATGTGGTTGGATCGGATAAGCTGAGTGACGAGACGGGGTAGCGGAGGGGCTGCGATTGGGTGGGAGGCTGCTCGAGGCAAGTACAGATTCGCCTGTGCCCCTTGTCTGCAGGAAGCAAGCAGCCACAGCTAGCCAGCGAACCAGCATTATATTCATCCAGAGCGGCCGGATCGATTCACGTCCAAGATCGATGGACGTGAATGATCGATGGATGTGATGAGAGGTCGGCCATGGCGCATTGGCGCTGCCGCAGCAGGTGAAGAAAGAGGCGCGCAGATGGACCGATCGATGCGACGGCCGGCCGTGTCTTCACTTGCGCACAACGCCACAGTCGCTCAGACCTGTACTGTGTACTGCTGTACAATACTACTGGAATACTCAAGCACAGGTCGATATAGATTTGGCACGACATCTTGGCTAGCTGCGTGTGTGTTTTTTAATTTGGGGGGCACAATAGTTATTTGGAAAATTGGTTGTTTCAATGTCATCGAAAGTTCGCAAGTGTTACTGTTAAGTTTTCACTCATAACGCCTCAATGTCATTATGTCATGTGTGCAAAGACGAGATTAATATTAATTGCCCTCATCTCTTTCAGCGTCTTATGCATGGTCTTGTATTCTCGTTGTTTCTCTTCGCGAACGTACCCGCAGCAGCCAGCCTCAGTGCCCAAGCTCTCTTGCTTCCCATGGCACAAGCTCGTGTGGATGGCAATGGAGGGACACCGATGGCTGCGAAGCCGGTGCTGACACCGAACTCATCACCAAAGAGGACATGGAACATAGTATGGGCATGTTGGCTTCGTTTGATTTAGATTATTGAACGGATTGTTGCCATGAATTATTCGCTTGATGGATAAATTGAATATTTTGAAAAAAAAAAAACTACCAAATACTCTCTCCGTTCGAAAAAAAACCAATCCCAGCTATGAATCTGGACACGCACATGTCTAGGTTTATAGGAAGGATTGTTCTTTTCTTGAGATGGAGGGTGTAGTTTAAAACAAGTGATCTTAGCAACATATCTTTTTAATTTGGAGCAAACAATATGTTTCAATAATTTGGTGAATAATTAAAAAAAAACCTAAGCAGACCAAAAAGGTGCATGTCCAGGTTCATAGGATTGATGGCTAAAATAATAGCTATATTTTAAATCTATTATTGTACGAGTAGCCTAGTAGGTAAAATATGAACCAACACATGTATTTTTATGCATTGTCGAAGTATTAGTAGGCACTCGGAAGCGGAAAGGGATTCACAAGAAGGGGAAACCACATTCCTTAGGCCGAGTTTAATTCCCAACTTTTTCTTCAAAATTTCAACTTTTCCATCACATCAAAACTTTTCTACACACACAGACTTCCAACTTTTCCGTTATATCGTTCCAATTTCAATCAAACTTCTAATTTTAGCGTAAACTAAACACACCATTATTCAATCAACAGTTGAATATAAAAATTAGAGTTGTCTATTCCGTGCCCTTCCTTTCTACCCCTACCAACGACTTAATTTCGTACATGCATTTATGTCCAGCTTGTATCCCTACCAACGAGGAGAGAAGCTCGATCATAACAGACTAGCCAGAGGGAGGAGGAAAGTGGGCATTTATGGATTTACCAAAGTAAAATGTGACATGTAGGTGTGAATTTTGAAATTATATGACAAACAAAGAAACAAAAATAAGAGTATGTCACTCAACTTTATGGTCAATTATAATTTCTCGTTTCTTCAATATGCATGTCTTAAGGGGTGGAGGAAAAAAAAACCCGCAAGCCAATGCAAAGACCGGACCAAACTGAACAATAGTTCTTGTTCGTTTTTTTCTCAAATTTTATAACCTTCGGTTTCTGGGTTTTTCTATTGGCCTTGTTTGTTTGAACCCACTAGTCGAGAAAATCGATACGTCCCTAATCTTAGTCCACCAACCATCTGGCCCAAGGCCCACTCTTCGGAGCAACAAAGTGAAACACAGTAACGTTGCCGCCTCAACTAATTTCTTTGTGAACTAGTGTACTTCTTTTTGGGATTCGTTTGATGTTCTTGAGAGCCAAAGTGAGGGAAATACATATGGCCCTTGCCTTCCTTTCAGAAAAAAAAAGGACACATAATAGCACAAACTAATATCCAATTCAGAGTATGAATGACATTACCAGCTAGATGCTTTGTTTGCTGCATACCCTGGTTCTTGATCTCAACAAAGGCAAGGAAAGCCAAAGGCGTGCAAAGAATTGGAAGCTGAATCCTAGCTACAAGATCAAAGTTGTCAGCAGGTGGATTGTAATCATACGTGCAATCAGAGGGCAGCTGCATTGTGATTCTGATCTTTAACAATTGGATCAACAAAACCAAGGATAACATGCATTGTGCCTGCATATATTGGTAAAAAAGAAAAAGAAAAAGAAATAAGAAGAGAAACCTCGATCTTTCATTCATAATCAATGAGAAATTACAGTTGACAGATTGCATCTTCTTCTTCTCATGCGAAGAAATCATCCTATCTACGAGAATTTACAAGATCGCATTGCCTTCCATGCAAACCGAGAACAGAGGAAGACATGTTCTGATTCCTACAAGCTTCTGATTCCACCTACTGCTACTACTGAAGAACACTGATCACGATGCCAACAAGGCCTCGGATTTGGCACGCAGCTGCTCCTTCTCCAGCATAAACATCTTCAGATGCGGCAGCGACTTGCCGGCCGTGGTCGGCCGCGGGGCCGCCATGTTAGCCGGGGTCGGGGCCGGACGGGGCGCGGGCAGCTTGACGTCCTTGACGGCGACGCGCACGGTCCGGAAGGGGTCGTCGCGTGGGAAGTTGCCGTTGTAGATGACCTCGAGGTGTCCGTCGTCGGCGTCGGAGACGACGACCGCGCCGAGCCACATGACGAGGCGCAGTGCCGTGGTGCTGGTGCCTAGCCTCCCCAACGGCGTGCGGACGCGCACCTCGTCGCCCTTCTTGAAGGACATCTTGTTGACGGGCGATCCTGATCCTGACGGCTTCTTGGAGACTAGTCTCCCCTGCGCCTCGACGGCGAGCTCACTGCGGCGGTGGATGATCGGGCGCGAGGAGCGGGGACTCGAGCGGCGGGGAAGCGCCATGGACGAGCGAGCGCTGCTGCGACGATCGGTGCAAGGAATCGTGGTGAATGCGGAGGGAGGCGGCGAGGATTTATCGCCCGCCGAGTCGGAGTCCGAGTCCGAATTGAAGTCGGTGAGGGAAGTAAAGGGTAAAGCGTGGCTGTCAGGCACAGTTCTTCAATCCGAGCTCGACTCGGAATCGGAGACGTCCGTTAGCGAAGCTAGGTGTGTGGCCGCCGCCCGCCGCCGCCGCCCGGCGGAGGACAAGGAAATGACGGCGGCTCAGCTTCCACTGTCTCCATATGTAAAAATGGAACGAGGTAACGACGGAATGCGTGTTCTCGCATCAGTCGTGGAAGGAAGCTCGCCGAGGAAGCCGGGGATGACATCGAACACCTGGCGGCTGTCACAGAAAACAGAGGGTGTTCTAAAAAAAATAAAAAAAATAATTGGTTTTAGTCGAGAGACATGATTCATTATATTTTGATACAATGCAGTAATCTTTGGCCTTAGTACTTCCGAGCAACTGAATGGGGTTAATAAAGAATCAACAAATACAATCGACATGATTCAAAAATTATTTTGCTAAAATTTGGTCAACATTGAGAAAAAACGAACTCCAACAGACTTTCCATCCGGATGGCCAAATGTAGCCAGACTCCTTCACTGGCTAAAGGTGGGTCCCACCATCTCTCCCATCCCTCGTGGTTCTCCCCTCCCCCTCTCTCTCCATCAGCCATCCACCAGCAAGCAGCGACACCGATAGTGATAGATCAAGCAACGACGACAGTGTTGATAGCCGAGGATGGAGCGGTGACAGTGGTGGCTCATAGCAAGGAGCGGTGGGCGGTGGTGGTGGAGCAAGTTCGGCCTAGCTTGAGTGATAACCTCGAGCACGCCGGCTAGGGACGGATCAAAGGGCACACCGGCCTCAAGAGCGCTGCCCTCATCAGGGCCATCATCCGAGGCTGCGGCTGCACTCGTCATCATCAGATCTGCCCACGACGAAGATGATGTCGGATGCACTCGTTGCCACCGCTGTCGGCTCTCCATCCCTCGCCTCGAGTAGCAGTAGCCGCCGCCGCCACCTCCTCATCTGCGAACCTACCAACAAGGAAAGAAGGAAATAAGTTCGATCATAACATGCATGGTAGCTAGAATTTACTAGCTGCCATCCTTCCAAAATACACATGCTTAAATGTTACTCAACCAAATTTTCATTAACATTTATCACCCGGGCCCACATGCCAGCATCACTCTTAGGACCACACGGGTGCACAAACTTAATAAATGGAAAATGAGGCTGACATGTGGGCTCGGGTGGCTAATAGGAATGAAAATTTGGGAGACTGACATTTGAGCATGTGCATTTTGGGAGGATGGAAAATAGTCAATTCTTATGAGGGGGAGGGGAGGTTGGACATTTACCCAATGAAAATGCGACATATATGTTTGAATTTTGAAATCATATGACAAACAAAGAAACAACATGAGAGTATGTCACTCAACTTTATGGTAAATTATAATTTCACGTTGTTCCAATACGCATGCGGTAAGCCAGTACTGAGACTGAACCAAACAGAACTATAAGATTTTATTTTTTTGCATTCATTTTGTTGTTCGTCTTTTTATTTTTGTAACCTTCGGTTTATGATGTTTTCTATAGGAAGAAGCCAGGTCTGACTGATATTTTCGTGATTTTTTTATGTTTCAGCTGATGTATCTCGGTGTTTCTTTGTGTAAGATCAAATTGCCGCAGTGAGATTTCTTACTGTGTTTCAATTTTGTCTTTTGATTCTTGTGAATTTGTTGATGTTTCAGTAATTGAACTTTGATGTTTCATGTTTCAACAATGATTCAACCGTTCTTCATCATTTTAATAGTCTGAAACATGTGTTAAGCTAGTGGGAAAACATTCTTTTTGCAAAAACTGAAACATCGTCCGATTTTTACAACAAAAATCGGGAGCCCAATTTGTAAGTTCTCCGGTCTTATTTGCTTGAACCCACTAGTCGAGAAAACCGATATGTCACATAAATCTTGTCCACCACGCATGACGCATCTGGCCTAAGGCCCACTACTTAATCCACAGTTTGGCAGTGTACATCTTTTCGGAGCAATAAAGTGAAACAAAATAACGTTGGCACCTCAACTAAGGCTGCGTTCTCCCCGGCACGCATGCAAAACGAAATACATATTATTGCAGAATTAATTAAGTATTAACTATTTTTTAAAAAAATGGATTTTCTTAGAACAACTTTCATATAGATTTTTTTTTTGCAAAAACTACAGTTTGAAAAACGTGCGTGCAGAAAATGAGAGAGGTGAGTTAGAAAAACTGGGGGAATAACACAGCCTAAATTTCTTTGTGAACAGACTACTACTTCTCTTGGGATTCGTTGATGTTGTTGAGAGCCAAACGGTTCGTTTGAACGAAAAGTGAAGGAAATAACAGACTAGCTCATACCACTATCCAATTCAGAACTGGGATTGAAATTTCGTTTCGAAATGTCCTAAATTTCAGTAATTTCGGACCCCCCGACAAGTTGATTTCTCGGCCGAAATTTTCGGTTTTTCTCAATTTTTTAAAATTTAGTCAAATTCAGTTAAATGGTCAAAATTTCAGAAAATTTCGGCCCAAAAAATACCGAAAATTCCTTGAAATTTTAGCTGAAATCAAAATTGAAAACCCTGATTACCAGCTAGATGCTTTGTTTGCTGCATACCCAGGCTCTTGATCTCAACGAAGGCAAGGAAAGCCAAACGCATGCAAAGAATTGGAAGCTGAATCCTAGCAATAGGATAACATGCATATATTGGTAAAAAAGAAAAGAAAGAAGAAGAGAAACCTCGATCTTTCATTCATAATCAATGAGAAATTACAGTTGACAGATTGCATGTTCTTCTTCTCATGCGAATAGATCATCCTAGCTACGAGAATTTACAAGATCATATTGCCTTCCATGCAAACCAAGAACAGAGGAAGACATGTTCTGATTCCTACAAGCTTCTGATTCCACCTACTGCTACTACTGAAGAACACTGATCACGATGCCAACAAGGCCTCGGATTTGGCACGCAGCTGCTCCTTCTCCAGCATAAACATCTTCAGCCGCGGCAGATTCTTGCCGGCTGTGGTCGGCCGCGGGGCCGCAATATTAGCCGGGATCGGGGCCGGGCGCGGCGTGGGTAGCTTGACGTCCTTGACGGCGACGCGCACGGCACGGAAGGGGTCGTCGCGCGGGAAGTTGCCGTTGTAGATGACCTCGAGGTGTCCGTCGTCGGCGTCGGAGACGACGACCGCGCCGAGCCACATGACGAGGCGCAGCGCCGTGGTCCCTAGCCTCCCCACAGGCGTGCGGACGCGCACCTCCTCGCCCTTCTTGAAGGACATCTTGTTGATGGGCGATCCTGATCCTGACGGCTTCTTGGAGACTACTCTCCCCTGCGCCTCGACGGCGAGCTCAGTGCGGCGGTGGATGATCGGGCGCGAGGAGCGGGGACTAGAGCGGCGGGGAAGCGCCATGGACGAGCGCCGAGAGCTGCTGCGATGATGGGTGGAAGGAATTGTGGTGGGGGCGGCGCGCTTGGATTTATCGGCAGCCGAGTCCGAGTTCGAATTGAAGTCTGTGAAGGAAGCGAAGCGTGGCTGTCAGACACAATTCTTCAATCCGAGCTCGACTCGGAATCGGAGACGTCCGTTACGCCTCGCCGCCATCATGCAATCCCGAATGGCGCCAAGCAGGCGGGAACGCGAAGCTAGGTGTGTGTCGCCGCCGCCGCCGCCAGCGGCAGACAAGGAGATGACGGCGGCTCAGCTTCCACCATCTCCATATGCAGAACTGGTCGCAAAAATGGAACGAGCTACGGCATGCGTGTTCTCGCATCTGTCGTGGAGAGAAGCTCGCCGAGGACTCTTTTTCAGTTTTTCTTTTCAAGTAGTTTTCTTCAACATTTTCTCGCGAAAAAACCTGTTCTCGTGCATCCTTATCTTACTAATACCCAGATTTGCTACTGCAATACTAGTAACTAGCATAGTAGCCCGCGCAGATTGTGCGGCTAGCATCGTTATATTTTCTCTCATATAATATCATACATGTTTTCTTAATGTATTATTCAAATATATTAAAATGAGAACATAATTTTAAATTTTGTACTAACTTTACGAACTACTAATGTGTAATATTCATATTGTATTTTATATGCGTGTTAGTTATTAATTATTTTTAATATCAAATTTTAGTTATTTGTAAATTATATTCCTATATGGACTCTACAGACTCGTCATTCAATATTTCTTTTTTTTTAAATTCTGAATTTTCATTAACTGTGAATTGTATTTCTACGTAGACTCTAGGCTCTTCTTCCAATATTATTTATTTTTAATTCTAAATTTTTATTATTTCTAATTGTATTTCTATGTAAACTCATGTTTCAATATTCTTTAATTTTTAATTTCGAATTTCAGTTTCTAAATTGTATTCATATATTGATTTTAGAATCTACTTCCCATGTTTTTTTATTTTGAATTTTAGTTATTTGTAAATTGTATTTTTATACGAACTCTAAACTCTAATTTTAATTTTATTATGTTTATTCCGAATTTTAGTTAGTTTTAAATTCCTATATGAACTCTATACTCTACTTCTAATATCCCTTATTTTTAATTCCGAATTCCAATTATTTCTTAATTGCATTTCGATATAGACTCTATACTCTACTTCTAATATTCCTTATTTTTAATTCTGAATTTTAGTTATTTATAAATTGTATTTCTATATGGACTCTAGTCTTCTCTTCCAATATTTCTTTTTTTTAATTTTAATTCTGAATTTCAGTTATTTATAAATTGTATTTCTATATGGACTCTAGTCACCTCTTCCAATATTCCTTATTTTTTTAATTCCGAATTTCAACTATTTCTAAAATGTATCTCTATATGGACACTGTTTTTCTTTTTCTCCGATAGATATAAGAATTTCTAGTCGGTGAGAGCGAACGTTAAGGCTCCTTTTTCTATTCCTTTAATAAATTAATAGATTTCTCTTATATTTTGCCTAACTGGAAAAAAAATCCACAAGAGATTGGGTACCTATTGCGTCCAGAACTATGCAAGAATCAAGATATCTGCATAACATCTAATCAATATTTACAATGTTCTTCGATGACAAGTATGACGGTCTATCACTTTGTTTTGCAGCCTGTCTAGGTGCCGTAAGCACATATTCGTTGAACTTTTTTTTTTGTTGTCGTGAGAGCAGGGTGTCATTGCTACATTTATAGTTTTTATATGCCTAAACTATTCATCAAGGTCCTATATTTGCCTAGCGTATGCAGTGACCTAAGTAGCACCTAAGGTTCTGAGTTCAAATCTCCATAGGAGCGAATTTTAGATTGGGTTATTTGAGGGCTAAGTTCCATGTTCGATAGGCTAAGTTCCTAATTTTAAAATGTTGCATATGTCCAGTTGGATGTAGAGTTCAGGTAAAAAAAATACCCTTCTCTAAAAAAACTATTCATCGAGGTCCTATATTTGCAGTTTTTTTTTAACATTCTTAGTATACATAATTGTTGGATGTAGAGTTCGGGTAAAAAAAAATACCCTTCCCTGGAAAAAAAAAATTTCATCGAGGTCCTTCCTATATTTCTAGTTTTCATTTTTAACATTCTTACTATACATAATTGTGTATTTCCTATGATGCTCTTCTTTGTAAAGAACTCATTGATACAAACTAAATGAACAATTTGGCACTTCTATAATCTGTACAAATATAAGCCTGTGAAAAACATTATATGTTCCTGACCTTAGTTTGCTAAGTGTAGAGTAATTATACATTTAACATGGATTGGTCAATTTATGTTATTGATCAATTACTTGAGTTGTGATGCTAATATAGGTCATTAACTTATTGATCAATTGCATGTGATGCTTGCAGAGATCCAAATCGTTAACGGGCCCGTGTTGTGCAGTCGTGCTAATGGATTTCATAAAGGGAGAAAACAGAGTCTGAGGACGAAACCTTGATCTTGAGTGTCATAACACACAACATGATCTACGATCACGCGACACGCCCTGTAAGGATGCACAAACGTTGCTCCAGCAAGCGTTGCAAGCTTGAGCTAAGATGCGAGCTATATTCGAGGCCACTAGGGATGTAAGCAGTCTAATCCACAAACTTATTTATAAGCAAAATTAATGGGTAACCCATAGATTATAAATGAGTTTATGGATCAATCCACTTGCATTTCTAGATGCGACAATCTAGGTTACGATGTGGAAATCCATGGGTAACCACTTATTTGACATGTAAGTAAGTTCGTAGGTCGGGTCGCTTGCATGGCCACTATTGTCAGTGTCCAAGTCATTGATGGGTCATGGTCAGATAATGTTCGAGGGCAAATCATCTGCCATATCTCAAGCGTCGATAAAATGGATGTTCTGCTGCTTGATTCACATGTGAGGGCATAGCAAGGATTGGCTGCCAATTAGCAGTTGTATTTCAAAGCTCTTTAGTATTATATCTACGTGTATTTACCATTACCTAGCACGTGTTTGGACAGTTATCCAGCTCGACAATGTTTAGATAGTTTTTAGCATAAATTTGTTATAATAGCATCGTTATAATGTTAACACACGCTTAAAGAGATAAGGTGGTAAATCACTTTTTGTTGCACATTAGAGATAGCCTTATATGTAGTGGTGATTTTGACACCTAAAGTTATCTTTAGAGAAACAAACGAATGAGGATTGTTTTTCTTTAGCAGTAGAGTAAAGCATTGTGATTGTAAACTTAATATTTGTCTCAAACAACACCAACAAAAGAGAGAGAGAGAGAGAGAGAGAGAGAGAGGCAAAGATAGTATTGCATTGATCATGAGATAATAGACGAAACAGATCGCTCGTGTATATATAAAAAAATCTTGATCTTTCATTCATAATCAATGATAAATACACTTCACAGATTACACGTTCTCTTGCGAAGATTTCCAGTAAACCATCCTATCACAAATACGAGATCACTGTGCGTTCCATGACACAAAAAAAAAAAAAAACAGAGGAAGACATGTCTGAATCCTACAAGCTTCTGCACCTACTGAAGAACACTGATCACAATGCCAAGAACGCCTCGGAGTTGGCCCGCAGCTGCTCCTTCTCCAGCATCTGCATCTTCAGCCGCGGCAGCGACTTGCCGGCCGTGGTCGGCCGCGGGGCCGCCATGTTTGCCGGGGTCGGGGCCGGGCGCGGCCCCTGCAGCTTGACGTCCTTGACGGCGACGCGCACGGCACGGAAGGGGTCGTCGCGCGGGAAGTTGCCGTTGTAGATGACCTCGAGGTGTCCGTTGTCGTCGGCGGCGTCGGCGTCGGAGACGACGACCGCGCCGAGCCACATGACGAGGCGCAGCGTCGTTGTGCCTAGCCTCCCCAACGGCGTGCGGACGCGCACCTCGTCGCCCTTGTTGAAGGACATCTCGTTGACCGGCGATCGTCCTGACGGCTTCTTCCCCTTGGCGTCGACGGCGCGGTGGATGATCGGGCGCGAGGAGCGGGGACTCGAGCGGCGGGGAAGCGCCATGGACGACGGCTACGAGCGCTGCTAGCTGCGACTGCGACTCTGCGAGGATGGGGTGGAAGGAATTGTGGTGGATGCAGCGCTAGGATTTATCGGCAGCCGAGTCCGACTCCGAGTCGAAACCAATGAAGCTAGCTACGTAGCACGTCGGAGACGGAGTTGGAGTTGAAGTCGGTGATTAGCTTGCAGTGATTAATGGCTAATCCTTGTGAATTCTGCTCTATACACGCGGCATTATTGAATCCGAGCCCGACTAGAAATCGTAGATTTCTCGAAGCCTAAGCCGAACTGGTGGAGGTGTCGCCGGAGGGGCAGGGAGACGACGTACGGCGGCTCAGTTTGCACCGTCTCCATATGCAAACATCAATCGGAGAAAAACGGAACGAGTGAATTATCCGCTTCATTGACAAATCAAATATTTTAAGAAACAAGGTTAACAGATAGCTTAAAACAAATGATATTAGCAATGCAGTAGAAAAAAAGGTTTTTTTTTAAAGAAAGTATATTGTTTGAAGTGTGGAAGAAATATTCCGTTTCAATAATCCATAAATAATTAAAAAATGAATTGAGTAAACCATGAGTAGAAAGTTAAGAAGTGGGGGACGCTAGTCCACCAACAAGTAGGAATGCAAGTGGGGTTGGCTTGTGGGCTTTGAGGCCCCCATTGTAGTTATATTTTGAAAAAAAGTACGAATTACCCCCTCAATAGTTATGGTCGTCTGATTTTTAACCCTGAACTCTAATACCGGTTATTTTTAACCTTGAACTTACAAAAGGGACGAATTACCCCCCTAGATCGACCCAGTGTAGTTTCAGTCCTACGTGGACGTACACGTGGCAGTCTAGTCAACCAAAACAAAAGAAAGATACATGGGACCCACTGTCAGCCACAACAAATAAACATGGTGGGGCCCACTGTCAGCCCAATCCTCTTCTTCTCCCCCTCCTCTTTGCGTCTTCCCTTCTCTCCATCTCTGGCACATCAAGGCAGGTAGTGGAGCTCACCGTCGATCTCACCGCCTCCATGGCGAGCTCGTAGCGGCGGCCGATCTGCGCACACGCTCGCCATAGAGGAGGAGCACGAGCACGCCTAGCATGGAGGCGGAGACGAGAGAGGCATCGCCGCGCACATGCTTGTCGGCGGAGGACATCGCCATCACTGATCCATATTATATTCGACTTCCAATTTAATTTATTTGTGCAGAATAGACCATTCTATTGACCTGCACATTAATCGGCTTCTATTGGCTATGATCATCGCCTGCTAGCTACCCATCGTGTGGCATCGTCGGCGAGCTTGCCGTTTAGATTGATCCTCTCGCTGCCGCTAGATCTCACCTAATTCCTATGCATGCAAACCGTGTACGTAAATGCACATAACCACAGGAGCATGCCTACTTTCTCTCCAACGAACTCGCACACATAATCCAGTGATTAGCCAAGAAAATCATATTCGTATTACGGATCGGTGACCAGCGGCCCCACTAGCTGCATAAGGGTGTTCACGGTGCAGCTATCGCACTTGGTGAGCCTCTGTTGCCAACTAGATCCAAAGCCCTCTAAATTCACATACTCAAGTGTAAGTTCGTTGTAGTGGGCCTCACCATTATCTTCTTTTTTCAATCTTCCCTTCCCCTTTCTCCTCGCAGTTCTTCTTTCTCACTTTCCCCATCGGTTTAGACGGCACCGAGTGGAGCCTCGGTCGGAGCGGCGGCGGGGTGATCCAAGCGGCGGCAACGGCGGCGGGCAGAGCAGTGATGGCGTCGGGCTGAGCGGCCAGATCCAGTCAGATCTGGCTTCGGGCGACGGCAGCGAATTGTGGGCAGGGGGGAGGGGGAGGGGGGGATGACGACGCGGCAAGCTCACTAGATCTGTCGGATGCGGCGGCTTTTCGGGCACGATGTGAGGTTGACCGTGGCTTCCTCGTTGGCGTCGTAGCCACCGGTTCCTCGCCGGTGCTGGTGACGAGCTTTGCAGCCACCGCCCCACCCTCTTCACCTGCACCAACGATAACCTCCCCTCTCCGCCACTAGCCCGCCATTGTCTTTCCTCCTGCTGCTGGTTCCGGCCATGCGCGGAACTAACAAGGCTCTCACTCACCCAATTTTTTCTTAAAAAACTGACGAGGCTCTGGGTACCCAAATTGGACATGGGAACCCCATGAAAACATGGTCCCCACTCCATTCTCTCCTTCACGTAAGCATTTCGTCTATGTAGTTGTTTGGGGCTGAATACTGTGAACGCCCTAAGAAGGCCATGCAAAAATACATGCAAATGTACTTATCTACCATGATGCTTTTTTTTCCCCAAATTTGCCACAACTTCTACTTTGGATCAAAATATATGGATGGCTCATATATCCATCGGAGGGTACTCTTCCAAAAAAGAAAAAAAATCCTTTTCTATTGGTCTTGTTTGCTTGAACCCACTAGCCGAGAAAACCGTTATGTCATATATAAATCTTATCCACCACGCATGACGCATCTGTCCCAAGGCCCACTAGTTCAGCAGTTTACAGCTCTTCGGAGCAACGAAGTGAAACAAAATAATGTTGCCGCTTCAACTAAATTTCTTTGTGAACAGAGTGAACAGACTACTACTAGTTCTTTTGGGATTCGTTGATGTTGTTGAGAGCCAAACGGTTCGTCTGAACGGAAAGTGAAGGAAATACATATGGCCCTTGCCTTCCTTTCAGAAAGAAAAAAATTGACACAGAGACTGGCACAAACTGATATCCAAGTCAGAGTAGAAATGACATTACCAGCTAGATGCTTTGTTTGCTGCATACCCAGGCTCTTGATCTCAACGAAGGAAAGGAAAGCCAAAGGCGTGCAAAGAATTGAAAGCTGAATCCTAGCTACAACATCAAAGTTGTGAGCAGGTGGATTGTAATCATACATGTAATCAGAGGGCAGCTGGATTATGATTCTGATCTGTACTCTTGGATATCAACAAAATCAAGGATAAAATATATTGGTAAAAAAAAATATAAAGAAGCGAAACCTCGATCTTTCATTCATAATCAATGGCAAATTGAAGTTCACACAGATTGCATGTTCTTCTTCTCATGCGAACAAATCATTCAATCTACGAGAATTCAAAAGATCACATCGCCTTCCATGCAAACCAAGAACAGAGGAAGACATGTTCTGATTCCTACAAGCTTCTGCACCTACTGCTACTACTGATCACAATGCCAACAAGGCCTCGGAGTTGGCACGCAGCTGCTCCTTCTCCAGCACAAACATCTTCAGCCGCGGCAGCGACTTGCCGGCCGTGTTCGGCCGCGGGGCCGCCATGTTTGCCGGGGTCGGGGTCGGGGCCGGGCGCGGCGCGGGCAGCTTGACGTCCTTGACGGCGACGCGCACGGTCCGGAAGGGGTCGTCGCGCGGGAAGTTGCCGTTGTAGATGACCTTGAGGTGGCCGTCGTCGGCATCGGCGTCGGAGACGACGACCGCGCCGAGCCACAAGACGAGGCGCAGCGCCGTGGTGCCTAGCCTCCCCACCGGAGTGCGGACGCGCACCTCGTCGCCCCTCTTGAAGGGCATCTTGTTGACGGACGATCCTGATACTGACCGCTTCTTGGAGACTAGTCTCCCCTTCGCCTTGACGGCGAGCTCACTGCGGCGGTGGATGATCAGGCGCGACGAGCGGGGACTCGAGCGGCGAAGCGCCATGGACGAACGAGAGCGCTGCTGGGAGTGCAGAGGATTGGCGGAAGGAATTGTGGTGAATGCGAAGGGAGGCGGCCGCGCATGGATTTATAGCCAGCCGAGTCCGAGTTGGAATTGAAGTCGGTGTCCGAGTTCAAGTCGGCCATTAGCTTGGCTGTGATTAACTGATCCGGTATTCTACTTGGACAATCTATTCATTCTCTGCGCGGCATTGTTCAATCTGAAGGTGTCGCCGGAAGGTAAGGGAACGGCGGCTCAGGTTGCACCGCCGCCATAAGTCGCCGGAAGGTAAGGTGTCCGTCGTCGGCGTCTGCGTCGGAGACGACGACCGCGCCGAGCCACATGACGAGGCGCAGCGTCGTGGTCCCTAGCCTCCCAACCGGCGTGCGGATGCGCACCTCGTCGCCCTTCTTGAAGGACACGGGCGCCGGCGACGGCGCGGATGACATCTTCTTGACGGGCGACCCTCCTGACGCCTTATTGGAGACTACTCTCCCCTTGGCCTCGACGGCGAGCTCACTGCGGCGGTGGCTGATCGGGCGCGAGGAGCGGGGACTCGAGTGGTGGGGAAGCGCCATGGACGAACGAGCGCTGCTGCGAGGATGGGTGGAAGGAATTGTGGGGAATGCGTAGACGGAGAGTGGCGGCGGGCTTGGATTTATCGGCAGCCGAGTCCGAGTCCGAGTTGAAATCGGTGATGGTAGCAAGTCGGAGACGGAGTTGGAGTTGAAGTCGGTGATTAGCTTGCTGTGATTAATGGCTAATCCTCGTGAATTCTTCTCTATATGCGCGGCATTGCTGAATCCGAGCCCGATTAGAAATCGCAGATTCGCGCGCGAAGCCTAAGCCGAACTGGTGGAGGTGTCGCCGGAGGGGCTGGGCGACGACTTACGGCGGCTCAGTTTGCACCTTCTCCTTATGCAATACGGAGACCAATCGGAGAAAAGCAGAACGAGAGATCGACGATGGGCATATGTGTCCGGCGTCAGTCGGGAATGAAGCTCGCTGAGGAAGCTCTGGACGCCGGCGGCGTCGTTCTTCTCCGATGATCCTGTGAACTGCTGCCCGTCAAAGTTGCTAACTTGCAGCTAATAGACGACACGACACTGTTTCAGTTGTGCACGGTGAAGCAGCATCACAGGTTTGCTTGCTCGAGGAAAGTGAAGCAAACAGAAAAGAAAAGGAAAGGAAAAAAAGGAAGTGTCGTCAACACCAAAATCACACAAGAAAAGGAAGAAACTGCATACGGCGATATCCCTCCTAATCTAGAAAGGCAAGTAGAGGAGATTGCAAGATAGTAGTAGAATACTCTGCTTGTACATTTGGCATCGCTGAATTGAAATCTTGTGTATCTCGCGCGATTAACAATTACATCGATCGAGTCGGATCGATCTTTTTTCCTTTTTATTTTCGTGCTATCACAGAAATTACAGACACAATAGCAAGAGAGAAAAAGGAAGTCAAAAAGAATAGAGTAGTATATATAACAGCAGCAACCTCAGCAGCTCAAGCGAGGTGGATGGGATGAAGAAATGAGTTGATTGGATTTAGGCGAGGGCGTCGGCGCCGGCGACGATCTCGAGGATCTCGCCGGTGATCTTGGCCTGGCGCTGGCGGTTGTAGACCATGGAGAGGTTCTTCCGGAGCTCGATGGCGTTGTCGGTGGCGCTGCTCATGGCGCTCATCCTGGCGGCGAGCTCGCTGGCGAGCGACTCCTGGAGCGCGCGGAGGATCTGGCTGTTGAGGTAGAGCGGGAGGAGCGCGTCGAGGATCTGGACGGGGTCCTGCTCGAACTGCACCACGGGTGAGAAGGGCTGCGTCTCGATCTTCACCTTCTCCCGCTCCACGGTCAGCTTCCCTTCCTTGGTGGTGAGCCGGAACAGCTCGTCCTCGGTGGCGTCCACGCACACGCCGTTGATGTCGCAGATCTCCCCCTTGGGCGACATGGGGAGCAGCGTCTGGATGATGGGGTCGGAGCGGACGAGGGAGACGAACTTGGAGTAGAGGAGCTCCACCTTGTCCACCGCCTCGGACACGAACAGCGAGTAGACGAGGTCGCAGATGGACTGGGAGTCCTTCACGGTGGGGATGCCGTTCACCTCCAGCGTCCGCTCGGTGGGGATGAAGGGGCGGCGGATGAAGTAGGCGTTGCCCTTCTTGCCGACGCTGACGACGGTGTACTCGAGGCCGAGCTGCTTGAGCTCCTCGATGCGGGTCTCGGCCTTCTTGAGGACGTTGTTGTTGAAGCTGCCGCAGAGGCCGCGCTCGCCGGTGAGGACGACGAGGGCGACCTTCTTGACGGGGCGGATGCGGGTGAGGGGGAGATCGATGTCCTCCGTCTGGATCTCCTGGTTCATGTTGTAGAGCACCTCCACCAACGCCTCCGAGAAGGGGCGGGAGGACACCACCGCCTCCTGCGCCCGCCGCACCTTGGCCGCCGCCACCAGCTTCATCGCCTCCGTGATCTTCTGCGTGTTGCGCACCGAGTCGATGCGGCTCCGCAGCTCACGCAGCGAGCACCGCACCACCTGCAGGCGGCCGCTGCTGCCGCTGCTAGGAGCGGAGCGGCGGCGGGTGGCCAGGGCGGAGGAGGACCAGGCGGTGGAGAGGTGCGAGCACGACATGGCTGGCGGGTCACCGGCAACAGCGGCGGCGGCGGCGGCGGCGGGTGGAGGGAAAGATTTCGGATTGGGTTTGGGTGGAGGTGAGGCGAGGCGAGGCGAGGGGCCGAGGCTCTCCAGGCGGAAGTAGGGCAGGTGGGGTTTTCAAGGCGGGGTGAGTGGTGGAGGAGGCAGTGGTCGGATCATGTGGATGGATGTGCTGCTGCTTCTGCTGCTTCCATTTCACTCGAATCATTTTTTGGCTTGGCCCATCTGAAACTGAAAGAATAGCATATTGGAAAAATGAAAAATAAAAGGAAAAGAGATACTAGTAACTCACACTGGCTGGGACTCAGGATCGTGCTGAGGATATCCTGGCATCCTGCAGTAGATATCAGATACTACCCAAAAAAATAAAAATTAACACAAGCTTTAGACATGATGGTTAGGTTAGCCAAGTTTAGTTCCTAACTTTTTCTTCAAACTTCTAACTTTTCCATCACATCAAAACTTTTCTACACACGTAAACTTCCAACTTTTTTATTCAAACTTCCAATTTTAGCGTGGAACTAAACACAGCCTTAGTACTTGTGCTTGTTGCTTTCAATTTTAGCAAGGAAATGATTTTATTTATTTTACCGGTTTTGCTGTAATTCTTCTGCATATATAGAATTGGTGAGCACAAAACTTCATGGCAGAGGGAACAAACAGATGTAACCCAGTTCTTTCCAGATGTAGAAACAAGGTAGTACATGAATATAGAAGGGCACAGTACAGGTACAAGGTTCAGGTTTAATGAAATGGAAGTTACTTCGAATGTAAACTAGAACCTCAGGGTACAACAGCAGCAGCAGCTAAAGTCTCGGATTGATCTGCAGCAGGAGGTTTCTTTGATGGCTTGTAGACACTGAAATCGCCAAAATCCCGCCGTCCACTACACAGCAAAGAACACAAGGTATGCATGTCCAGAGGGTCAAAGATAATTGTCCAGGAAAAAAAAATCATCTAACAGAAAAAATCTTCCAAATCTACCTACACATAGTTGATAGATAACCAGGGTGATTTTGCACCACAAACATGCGCAATTATCAATGTGTGAGAACAAACCGAGTAGCAAAACGACAGGTGAATTCACCTGTGCTTTATATTCCAGCCCGAAGGCAAATAACGAGGGTGAAGAGAAGCTACGAAGACCTGCCTCCACCGTTGGCTGAACTGGTTAATGGCCTCCTCGCCACCGTTGGAAAGCAAAAGCTCCACGACCTGTTTACCGTGATGCCCATGACCTAACAGGGAGATCTTCTTGTCACCGTTTTGGGGAATGGCTTGGTTAGAATTGTTACTGCCGCATGGATCCCTGTCAAGATCACCGTTTGCAGGATTACCACCTAAGCTTGCTTGCTGCACGGTGTCTGCCTCCATGCTAGAGTCAGAAATGGGATTAGCCATACAGGGTGGATAGATTGTGCTTTCTTTGCTCAGAGTTGGACCATGTATCTTATTATCCCCAGAGCCTGGCTGACTGGTATGTTCATCAATACCTAGCTGATTGTTATTCTCATCAATGTCTGGATGACTGTTATTCTCAACTCCATTTTTAGAAAATTGCTCAGCATATCCATTTTCTGGATCATGTTCATTATTCTCAACAATGCCGTTGCTGTTGCTTTTTCTAATAACATTTTGAGCCTGGGATCGGTAAGAAAAACCATTTTTCTTTGAATGTCGCCTTCGCTCATTGGGACTCATGCCAACAAGTAATGCCATCTCAAGATCTTCAGGAGTCACATCCCTACCACCATAGTATGACTTCACAATCTGCAAAGAAATGAATAGGTCAGCAATACAGATTTAAGGCTAATTATAAGAACAAATTTGGTCTACTGAAATATTGATGATAACTAGAATGAAAAGTTTCAATAAGACAATGTTGAAACTGTGGTGAAGCCCAAAATACTTGAAGATTCTCATCACCTGCATTAGCTCTTCACATCTCTTCAAAGGCATATTGGATCCATGTCTTAAAAGGGCCATTGCAGCAGTCCTCAGCTGCAAAGGAGACACACCTGTTCCATTTGATTTATCTTCAGATAATGATGCACCAGCTATTAAACTTATATCACCTGAGTTTAATATCTTCTGTACAAAAAGCGGCACCCCAAATTCTTTGGCTATTTGCCTCTTGTACTTCTCAGCTGCTGAATGAGCAATTTCATGGCAGTCTACGCAAAGAAGTACAATATCATGTGAACGATGGCTCTTCAGATGCTCTGGAAAATGCATCCTGTAGCACGATGGTATAATTCTATATCTGATATAGTGGCTCTTTTCTCCACATCCAACACAAATATTTTTCTTGCTCTGAATATAGAAGTCATTATCCTCATCCTCTGGGCGACCCTTAGGTTCAAACAAGAGCACAATTGCTGGAGGATTATCTTCTATTAATTTTGCTAAATTACGTTGAATATACCTGGAAAGAAGAGTCGGTCAGTTTGATAAGATAACCATGATTTTACATACCTATAAACACTAAATAGTGCATCTAAGTGACAAACCATTCCAACTTTTTACGGTCACAGTAGCAAAGCAGTCTTCCATCACTGGCGTAGATCCTGCAATTGTGATATACTGGGGACTTGCATGAAAACTTTTTAATGAATAATTCCCGGGAAGCCTTTTTGTTAGTTGGTGCCATCAACAACTTCTCCCCACTTGATGCAAAGGAGAACATATTTTTTTGCTTCAAACTCAGCTGTGATACAAGGTTATAATTAAAAACTGATAGTCGACATAATCTACTTGGATCTTTGTACTTCTCAAGCAAATTTTTAAAGGTGGCATCCATGCTGACAGTGATGTCCTCAATCAGATAGCGAAGTTCTTCAGCATGAGCAACAACAATAGGTGAAGGTGGCGGCAAGGAAGGATACACAGTTGAATTGCTTGTTTCAGTTTCTAATATGGCAGAACACACCTCAGTTGGACCTCTTGGAACACTAACAGCAAGGGAAGCTATAGCTTGGTCTGACAGGACATACCGTAAGCTCTCATCATGCATGCGAGCCTGCAATGAAGTAATCAAGATAATTGAAGAGTCTGGAAATCCAGAGACCAGAATCACAAGAAAACAGATATGTCAAATTATTGGGTACAGCAACTTAATATATGCAGAAATAGGAAAATACAATGTGTGAAGCACCAAATACAGCTAATAGATTTAACAAAAAGCTAAGAATATACCCTACGAAAATGCGAAAATCAATTGTTCTAAAAGAATAAGAATATGTTGGCTGACCATTAAATCCCTCCATGCACAAATTTTCCAAACAAGATCCTACAAAAGAGCAACAAAATTGAGAATTTATTGAAATCACTGGCAAGCAGGCAAACAAATACAGAAAACAAGCACCTTCACTTCACTTGATTTATAGGAGTCAAGTCCATGGCTTTGCAAATTTTTTGACAAAATAGACGCCGCAGAGGATGCTCCTGGTGGACATTCAATTTCCTTTGCATACAGTTGCATACACACCATATTTGAGCGATGGCTGGCCTCGAAGAAAAAATTGATTTTGTCATTGGGAGAGTCTGAAGCATCTGATTAGATATTACAGTTTATCAAAAAAGTGAGACAGGGAACAATGGAAATAATTATGTAATTTGGTTTCAGGAAGCAATAAAATATCATCAATTCAACACGGAATCTCATTTTCTTAAGCTGCATAACAGGATTGTATAGGCTAATAGACCAATATATTTTCTTACAAAGCTAAATATTTGCTGATATTATTATCAAATAAGTTTTAGATACTTGATCCAGAAGGTTCCAGTTTATGCACAGGTTAAGGTATTAGTACATGAAATTTTGTTTTTACTTGTAGCTTGAAAGTTACTGATCCCCTCTGTCCTATAATGTAAGATATATTTCATCTTGAACATAGACCAAAGAGTCATTAGACGTTACTTGATTACTCTCTAATTAGTATCTCTAAGGGCTGCAGTCCAAAAAATATGCCTTACATTCTTGGGTGGAGGAAGCATTCAAAAGAGAGTACAATAGATAGTGCATATCTTTATATAATTTTTTCATAGATGGTCCTCCAGACACAGCTCAAGGACTGGAAGCTTTTTAAAGTTTAAGCATAACAGACTAAGGCTGTGTTCTAAGCTCCCCTTTCCAGTTTCCAAACTTCTACTCCCTCGTTTACCATGCGCAGGCTTCCCAAATTGGTAAATGGTGCGTTCTTTGCAAAAATTTTATATTGGAAAGTTTATTTAAAAAAATCATATTAAATTATTAATCCATTTTCAAGTCTTTTAAGCTAATACTTAATTAATCATGTGCTAATGAGCCACCTGTTTTTCGTGCCAGAGAGGAAACGTTTGGAACCTCTAGGTTGGAACGCAGCCCAACAGAGCTACATCAGTAATTTACATTTGCAGAAAACAATGTGCTCAGCTGAACTGAAGGGTGAACATAGAACAATCCAGATAAACTGATGCTTGTGAGCTCATGTGAAACTAATTTAGAGATGCAGGGAGTCATGAGTTCTATTGTCTAGGACTCTAAGATGTCAAATGTAGCTGTCTGTGGTAATGCTGTAATGTCTGGTTGGATGGGATATGTCCATCCATGTTTGGTTGAAGGGCAAGGTTGGATGGGATATGTCCATCCATGTTTTTAAGGATGAGGATATACAAGTTTTGTGTTTGGTTGTATGGATGGGATGAGCCAACTTTTTGTTTGGTTGATAGGATGAGGATGCATCGGATGAGATTAATTAACTAATTATAATATCTTAATTGGCATAATATTACTTAGTTATACACTTACCGGTTGGAATTAACACTTGTTGACACTAATCTTGCCATGCTAACTACTAATTAATAGCAAAACATGCTAATACCGTTAATCATACTCTAATCAACTCACTAATCATGTACTAATCAGCATCCTAAAGAAGGTGGATGGCTTCATCTGGCCAAAAGAACCGGATCCCTTCATCCAGCATATTGAGAGAATATTCTCTATTCTGGGCCACCATATCCACCCTGTCCTCCAACCAAACACCCCAAAAAATCAGGCGGCTATCTCCCATCCAGTCCCATCCACCCAACCAAACACACCCTAATTGCCTTGTTGACTCAGTTTGCTGAACAAATTACTATCTTGTAACAACTAAAAGTAGCATATAGTACATATTGGAAGGGAAAAGTTCCCCTCCAAAAAAGCAAGGGGAAACTCGACATAGGAACATAGATCATACCGTAAGTTTTTGCATGAAGCTCTGATGCCAAACAATTTGCAATGTACAACAGATAATGCGCATCACAACGGGCATACTGAATCATTTCTGGTGTTAGTGGGCGTAATCTCCAATCCTCACGCTGAAATATCAGAATCAAGGAGAATGAACCGTAAAAATGAGAGCAACTGTGATGCTGGAAAACAAACTGCTCTTTCCAGTCAAGTATATCTGACGTTGGGAGTATCAGTTCTAGTACTCCCTATGTCAAATATACTTGACTGGAAGGAGTAAATTTTGCAGGCACAACTAAAAGGTCATCGATTACAAGTAGGCAGAAGGAACTTGTTTATCATTTTCTTTTACATGTCACCTATTTAATAACAATTGAATGCATAAGGAAACAGGCTTCTAAATATCAGCTGAGATTGATTAATGGAACAGAGTTTCGATCAAGAATTTGTATGAGGATCAAATGGAAGTGAGTAAAAGGGCAAGGGAATCATGCATAAAGTAATGCAAGTAGTGACAAAATATAACTAAAGATGTGACAACCATTTTAGTGACATGCTTTAAAGGATGTAAAGGCACAAATTCAGAAAACCACCACAATTTAGGGTTTAGTACCACTGACCACCATTAGGTATTTAGGTCAACAATCATTTATTTCAGTAATGGTGCTTAATATTTGTAACAACAGATAGTGCAGAAATGACTTAGAATCTACTGCTACACCAGTAGATTCTGAAATCAGAGTAACAATGCATAACATGAGCTTCCATAGGTGCAAAAATGAATTTGAAAGAACCTACTGCTACATTATTATTCTGAAATCACAATCAACAATGCATAACATGAGCTTATGCAACTAATGTTTTCTAGGACATGAAAGCTTCAACAAAAGCTAAACATATATCTTGCTAAGCTCATAAATAAGTGCAACACAAATGCTCTAAATGAATTGGCAAAGATTCTCTGTAACTAACATGGTTAAACATTTTGTAGCACCCTGTGCACCATTGTGTCTAAAGTGCTAAAAAGAAGTAATCATGTAAAAATTGAGGCGGCAGATGAAAGCTAACCAGCTACTAAACAGTAAACAAACCAGTAAATAAGCTGATGAAAACACTTTAGTGGCTTTAGCAAGCCAACCTTAATAAATGGCCTACCTGCATTGTCTTATCTGTGGTCACTCCACAATATAATTCAAGCAAATATGCTAATGACTTCTGTGGTTTTGATAGAACCTCACATGCCTGCAATAAATTACTTTCATAAGGCAATTCAGAAAAGGGCATACATGCATAACATAAATAATAAAGTGAGGTCCGGTGAAAAAAAAAATGAACATCTAAGATAGAATAGGTGAATAACTTTAGGGGCAAAGTTGCCATTAAACAACCAATGTTCAATGACCAAAATATTCATAAGAAGGTGATCTCTACTCTAGATTATAGGAACTGGTACCAAAAAAAGATGTTTTCATCGTAAACACATTGTAAATCCATAAATCTTTTCATATTGCAGTAAACCAGTTATGAAATCATTTCCCCTGCTTAAACCATGAATACATTTCTGGTTGAAACTTGAAGCTAAAATCAAATATATAAAATTGAAACATAAGAAATTGTAATCAAGCGTGACGAACTTTAAACTATCACATATCATAATATTGGTGATGATGCTTAGCAGCTCATTATGTTGTCCCATGAAAAAACTATAACCACTAATGCAAAAATGAACGGGAAGCACACAAATGTAGGTCAGCAGTTGATTGGCACTGCTGATGTTCTTTCATTACATTAAAGAAAGTAAAATATGCTCACATCTAATGAGATGTCCAAGTAAAATGATGTTTCATGACCTATTGCCATATCAACGTACAGTATGGCATGTAACTTGCTACAGTGAAAAGACATGGCAAGCAAACATTATATGCGACAAAAAACAGGCACAGTTCGCTCGCATGCTGGAGAAATCTCTGCGGAATGGTATTAGATGTTTCATCCAAGACATGCATACTGTAGGGGGACTTACCTTGGCAGTATCAAACATATTCACAACATAAATATGAAAGTCTCTCTGAAGCCAAAGAACATCATTGTCAGCTCCATGGAAGATCTGACAAATAAGTAGGGAGAAGGTAAATGAAACTGCATTTAATAAAAGAAAGCAACACAGATCTTCTGCTGAGACGATTATACAGCAATTGATTTTGGCTATTAGTCAAAAACTCATTAGAAATTAGTGTAGGTGTCTAAAAAAGGCCTCTGCCACTACATTGCAAAGAAATGAGATTACAAGCTAAAATAGTTATGAGCTCTGAAGGAATTCATGAGACTATCAAGTGTCAGAGACAATACTGAAGGTTCCATATGCACAAAGGACAGAAAAAGAAAAGGGAGCAAGGATGGTAATGAAACAACTCAAAACCGTAGTCTAGGGGTTAGAGCTAGCATCAGTTCATATACATAAGGATGTCTATACGGCTTTGTAAAAGTTCGCTTCACTGTGGTTTATTTTTCTCCATGGTGAAATATCAAGCAGACATATCGATAACTAAAACTCTACCAATGTCCAAATGTTCACTTGCTAAAGTGTGATCATCAGTTTGATAGTGAGTAATAGACAGAGAAGAGTAAACAAAAGAGAGAGAGAGAGAGAGAGAGCTGACAAAGAATAATACATGAAAAAAGTTAATAATAACCAGACAGGAAAGGAAAAAACAAGAACCAAATGATTCATATAGCATTGATTCTGAAGAGCCAAGGGTAAACGGACCATCGCTGGGCAAAATAGTAAAATGTCTATGAGAACACTGATGGACTCATTCAGCAATCTTATCTTGATCAACCAAACACCCACCGTACCATGTAAATCATCCATGCTGTTAGGGCCCCATGTTCCAGAAATTCAAATTTACAAGAAGATTTAAGGGCTTTAGGTTTGTTGGATTGATTTGTTAGGCCAAATACCAAACTCAGCATTCGTTCATTTAGAGTGTTCGGGGCCCAGCTTCTATAGAAATTACATGTCTTATTAGGATTGGCTGAAAAAACTTTTAACTTATTGTCCTTCAAACTTCCATATTTTGGTTGTTTGTGTATAGTGGTTCCTGGCCCTGCAGTATCAACAATGCAGCATGATTCTTGGAAAAAAAAATATATTACTACCTCTAATGCAGAGACACATAATTATCTTTCATGATGGCTGAGAAAGAACAATCCACCATCTTATGGATATCATAAATTAGAGTTTAGTGGGTTTAAGCTTGATACAAACAGGAAATTAGACTGTCAAAGCAACCACGTTTAGGAGGGATGAACTATGAAAGCTCTAGGCTTAATCCCTCCTGCACATCAGACAATGTGAATCATGTGTTATGGTGAAAATATAATCATTAAAAGGCATTTTTACATTGTTTTATTTATGGACCATGGACCATGGCTCAGCTCTTTAACCAGAAAGAATCAATCTCTGAACTTCTCTAGATATCTTTTATAGTAATCTTAGTACCAAGGGTGCACACAAATGTGACGCTGGTGGAAACAACTTGTTTACACCATGTTCTCCTACACCCTATCTCTGTAATCACAAGTGTAATTTAAACTTTATTGGAATAACATGTAAATCAATTCACACCATCATCTGTACTGCACATTCCATAATTCTAGAGCTTCCAAAGTTGGACAACATGCAAATCCATCACAATTCAAAAATACAAATGGTAAGTGGCAAAATCACTTTAAGCAGAACTGAAAATGAAAACTAATGGTTTCCAGTGATATCAGATATAAGAGATGCACAACCTTACAGATTGAAGGATTGGCAAAAATTGGTCGTAGAATGCTCATCACGTCATGCAGCGCTATTGTGTCTATTAAATAATCTGCCTTCTGGGTAGAGATCTAAAAATGATATTTATATGTCATAATCTTAACAGGCCAATAAGCAACAGAGCAATAAGAAGGTATCCACCACCAGTTACCTGCATTAGTGCAGTGTATCCCAAGAATGACCGAAGGCTATGTTGCTCTGTATCAACAGCAAAAGCTTTTTCATCATCCAACAACCTAGCCAGGTCCTCCAACTGAGCATCTGTTTCGACCCAATTGTATGAAGTGCTCATTTCTGGGCATCGATCACCAGGCATAAAATTCTGAAAATCAGGTGGGTTGTTCAGCAAGGAAGTGATTTCCTCCTCAAATGGATGCACCTTTTGTGATGACTCTGTATCGATAAGAAAAGGAAATGTGTCACCTACTCAATGTGCAGTCAATTCGCTTGCAGTATGAGCATAGAGACTATGGTGAAAACTCATGCAATCAAACTTAAACTCAGGCACTTGTGCTTTCAGCATCTCCTCTTACTAACTATCAATAACGGTTTATGCACTTGTAGTAATTTAATCGATCAATCTTTTCAATTTACTTGCCTAACTAGGAGTCCCTAAACATGAGATGCAGTAACTGTACCAAATATTGTGAGCAAGGCTGTGCAGTACAGCCTTGTAGTAAACTTACTAACTCATAATATTTGAGAAGTAGGAATCTTTGGTAAAGTTAATAAAAGTCCTCGTGAAGTAGTAATTTTGATCGATCCACCTTTTTAATTTTTGTCTAACTAGGAATCCTAATTCCTAAACAAGAGATGCACTAACTGTACCAAATATTATGGGTAAGGGTGTGATGATGTACAGTAATGCATTGATAAAGAAATAGACAAAGCATGCAATAGATCCACGTTGTGTTTTCAGTGCACGTTGATAACTACCTGACGAAGCTCCAACAAGGGAACTGGCATCATGAAGGCCCCTTCCTATGCCAAGTAAGGACTAACACGCTGTGCAATCAACTAAGCAATCGTTTCCTTATGTTCCCCGTATGCAAAGAGACAGGTCCAGATCTCCATAGTCAATCCTCAAGCTCGGAGCAACCTTGCACTCAAAATGTTCGACGAAATTCCCCGAAGAACCAACACGCTATTACGTCCCCCCTAATCCTGCCTTAGTCTCCTTAGCGTACCAACCGTTCGCAGAATTCCCAATACAACCACACATCTACAAGGGCAAGGCAATGCCGACATCAAAAGAAACAGGAGCAGGGTGACCACACCTTGAGACGTCGGCTGGGCCTCGCTGCCGTGATGGCCGGAGCCAACCGGTCCAGCACCCTGGCGGCGCAGGTGCTTGAAGGCGGAGTAGGAGTTGTCCGCGACCACGCGCCTGAACCGGGCCTGCGGCTTCTCCTCCTCCTCGCAGGCTCGGCGCGGGCGGCGCCCTCGCCGTCCCCCGAGGAGGCCGGGCGAGGCTGGCGCGCGAGCGCGACCCCGTCTGCGCCGGCGGTGGAGGAGAGCCGCCACCGCGAGGGCCGCGAGGCATGCGGCGGCGGCCGCGGCCGCGGCGGCGCGCGACCTGAGGTTGGCGGTCGGCATGACGTCACGGGTGGGACGGGTTGGCGACCGGAGACGACGGCGAGAGGTGGCTCGGTTTCGGTTTGACCGTTTTGGGACTCGAAGCGTCGGTCTGCCCTGCAAACAGCTGACGTCAGGCAACGGTTTGGCCCATCACTGATTTTTCTATGGGCCACAAAATAGCCCAATTATTGGGATGAAATTCTGGGCCTATTTGACTTGCAAATAAACTTTTGGACCAATTACGTGCACCTTTGGGCTGAATTTATTCTTGTTTTAGTGACATTCAATATGCTATCGCGTCCCGAAAGTTTTTCATTTTTCTTTGCCAACCGATCTGCCCGTCTCCCGCCGCCGCCGCCGCCGTCGCCGCCTCCGGCAGGCGGCCCAATCCCCGGATCCGCCCGCGCCGGATGCTCCTCCGCCGCGCCGTCGCCGCCGTAGCGCAGCGCTCCTCCCGATTATCGCACTCGCGACCCCTCCTCCGGCGCGCGGGCCCTGCCTGCTCTAGCCTCACCACCACCACCACCTCCCAACATCGTCACGGCCGCCGTCGCGCGCCGCCGGCTGAGAGCAACGCCCTCACAACCACCGCCGCGCCACGCCCGTTCCCGGACTACTCCCCGCCCCGCCCGGACTCGCCGGCCGACGACGACCTCGCGCGCCGCCTCGCCGCCGCCGTCCTCTCCTCCCCTAACCCGGGCTCTCTCCCTCCCCTCCCCTTCCTCCCTCTCCTCCGCCCACTTCACCTCCTCCTCGCGCTCCCCCTGCTCGCCTCGCACCCGCACCTCCCCACCATCCTCCTGCCGCTCCTCCTCCTCTTCCCCTCCGGGCCTCGCCCGCACCCTCACCTGCTCCAGTCCTTCGCGGTCGCTGCCCACCTCGCCGCCGTTCGCGATCCCGGCGCCGCACGGGCCATCCTCGTTCGCGCCCTTCGCTTCCCGTCCCCTCATCGGCATTTCGTCGAGCAGTTCATCTCCACCTACAAGGCCTTCTCCTCCGACCCTGTCTCATTCGACCTCCTCCTCCTGTGCCTCCCCTCCGCGCCTCTCCTCCTCCGCCTCCGCCAGTACGGCATCTCTCCCTCCCCGGAGTCCTGTAACGCGGTGCTCTGCCGCCTCCCGCTTGATGAAGCCGTTCAGTTGTTTCAGGAACTCCCGGAGAAGAACACCTGCTCGTACAATATACTACTCAAGGCGCTGTGCACCGCTGGCCGCATCAAGGATGCGCACCAACTGTTTGATGAAATGGCATCGCCGCCAGATGTTGTAACATATGGCATTATGGTGCATGGGTATTGTACTCTTAGTGAGCTGGAGACTGCGATTAAGCTGTTAAGTGAAATGGCAGCAAGGGGGTTGGAACTCAACCCAGTAGCCTATACTAGTGTTATTGCATTGTTGTGCGACGAAGGGCAGGTTTCAGATGCTGTGAGGGTGGTAGAGGATATGGTGATGCATGGAGTGGTGTTGGATGCAGCGGTGTTCACAACGGTAATGAGTGGGTTCTGTAGGAAAGGTGATTTGGCAGCTGCAAGGAATTGGTTTGATGAGATGCAGAAGAGAGGGTTGGCAGCTGATGGAGTGACGTATACTGCGCTGATCAATGGCCTTTGTCGGGCTGGAAAGTTGAAAGAGGCAGAGAGAGTGCTTCAGGAGATGGAGGACAAGGGATTGGATGTTGATGCGGTCACATATACAGTTCTCATTGATGGGTACTGCAAGGTTGGGAAGATGACGGAGGCCTTTCTGGTGCATAACAAAATGGTGCAGAAACGAGTGACACCAAATGTAGTGACATACACGGCTCTGTCAGATGGACTCTGCAAGCAGGGGGATGTGTGTGCTGCTAATGAACTATTGCATGAGATGTGCAGCAAGGGGTTAGAGCTGAATATTTTCACATACAACTCCCTGATCAATGGCTTGTGCAAGGCTGGCAATTTGGAGCAAGCTATGAGGACCATGATAGACATGGATGAAGCAGGTCTTAAACCAGACGTTTACACATATACAACTATTATTGGTGCTCTTTGCCAGTCCAAAGAGCTTGACAGGGCTCACAGCCTTTTGCAAGAGATGTTAGATAAAGGAATTAAGCCTACTATTGTGACTTATAATGTTCTAATGAATGGCTTTTGCATGTCAGGTAGGGTAGAAGGAGGTAAGAGGCTGCTTGAATGGATGCTGGAGAAGAACATCCACCCAAATACCACAACATACAATTCTCTTATGAAGCAGTATTGCATTGAAAAGAACATGAAATCAACCACCGAGATCTACAAGGGAATGCTTTCACAGGAGGTGGTACCAAATGAAAACACATATAATATTTTGATCAAGGGACATTGTAAGGCAAGAAATATGAAAGAGGCTCTGTATTTCCATAGTGAAATGATAGAAAAGGGATTCAGGCTTACTGCAAGCTCATACAATGCTCTTATAAGATTGTTGAATAAAAAAAAGAAATTTACTGAAGCGAGAAGATTATTTGAGAAGATGAGGAAGGAACGTCTTACAGCAGAACCAGATGTATACAACTTTTATATTGATCTCAGTTTTAATGAAGATAATTTGGAGTCAACCCTTGCACTTTGCGATGAACTGGTGGAAGTCACTCTTGTGAAATCTATAGCTGACACGGATGATGACTTTGCAGAAGAGCATATATGTAAGTAACATGCTTTGGCAAATGATATCATCCTAATCTATTCAGGATTGGCAATGTGTAAAGTGAACCAAGAACACACAACAGACAAAGCACTGCCCTTTTTGCCATGCTGAAATAACAGTTGAGGTAATCATTCATTTCATCTAATCACTTAAATCAATCATCCATGGACACTTTAGCAATTTCCTGCATTTTCTTATGATTGATGATAATATCCTCTATTTACAGCTATCATGAGATTCCTTGAAGAGATGTGGGAGGTTCTTGGATATTACAGATACGTATGGGATTGCTCATCATGGTTATTATGCAATTTGCAAGGTAAGAGACAAAATGCACATTGAATTCATTGTTTTATTTTCCAGAGTATTGCCTGCCGTTTTCTTGTACAGTTACTATATGACGACATTTCTGGGCTCTGGGAGCACCTAAATTTTGGTGATTGCAACCAATTTAAACCCTTCAGAAATTTACAATTTTCTTAAACAATTGGTAACATAGAAAATGATTTCATTAATCACTCCACAAACTTTCAAGTAACATTAGGTGATGACATTGTCAAATCTGTACCGACTACATAGTGTTAACCTGTGTGGACTTATGTTTGTACCTCGCATTGCCATTGGTTAGGAAAAAGTTTTGGAGAGCCAGTGCTTTTATTATTTACTACTTATGTTTCAAATCGTACTAATAAGAATTCCTAGAGCTGTCCAGCTACGTAGAGTTAACTGCTTGACCTGTGTGGACTTATGTTTGTAACTCACATCGCCATTGGTTAGGGAAAAGTTTTCGAGAACCAGTGCTTTTATGTACTTATGTTTCAAATTGTACTAATAGGAATTCCTATAGCTGTCCAGCGTTTGAATGGCAGTTTTTGCATAATGCTGTAAACCTTGTAGAGAGTTGGATATCATTTTTTGTAATTGTGCCTTGCCTACATGGCTACATGTCTATTACTCCAGGCTGCTTGAGTTGATCTGCCACTGTATTACATCTGTTGGTCAAATCAGGACTCTTCTGACACCAGAGTCCTGGTGAACTGATGATGTCATGTTGACCTCAAGGTCACAACACACATAAGATCACAATTTTATAATTAAGTAAGGTTAAGCCACACGATCACACATTCACACATATATGCATAGGAAAAAAAAGGGAACTGTACAAGCATCTGTATTTACATATAGGGTTAAAATCATTACCTGTGTTAATCCATGCAGTTAGATCATTCAATATTGTCATGCCTTGACATATGCGTACTCAACATCCTCTTCATGACGTGTGATCAATAAATTTGTGATATTTTTTGACAGATAGACCATCCTGTTGCTGTGGAGCATGTAAAGAAATAAAGTGATGATTCTTACAAGCACTTAAGGCCATGAGAAATGAATACTGTTCACTTCTACAGTGCCTTTTGTATGATCCATATCTGATAGTGTGATGGAGTAAGTACTCAAGTCCTATCCTCTACTATCAAGTTCAACTACTTCAGAACATATCAGTGAACCAAGGACTTCTTTAGCTGAACTTCTGCTAAACTGCTTAGCGTTTAATCTTTATGATTGGATGTTATTTTGCCACCATTACAACAACATTGCAATACCTTGTCTGCTGAGTCCTATACATGTCCTTGTTGTATCCTACTAGTACTTTTTTTTTCCTCTTAGTTATATGCTCCATTTTTTATGGTGTACACAAGTATATACACCGTTCTTTCAAACTTACATTACGTTCTGGAATTATGCTTGTGAATCTTAGCATGCTTTATAGTTCCTTGTGTTGCATACCATAAATATACTGTACTGTCAAACTACTTATATTTGTAATATGGTCTGATTCTCTAAAGAAAAAAAATATATAGCCTGTACGAAAAATGTTATGTACTAATGTACATCTTGTTGTGTGCTTCTAAGTTCTTGCATCTGATTATGAGTGGGAAATACAAGTCTGCAAACTGCAATTGTGGCTCATTCCTTGTTCAATGGCATGATTGTAGGGAAAATTTTCCATGGTATTGTTGGCAATTTCTTATCACACTGAAAGTATTACAATGATGATGGTCTAGCCCAGAGTTGGATGTTTGGACTTTGGAGCACAGAAGGTAATAACATTAGTTTGCGAGATTGCCCTTTTTGGCCTTTTCAGATGATGATGATATACAAGGAGATAATTGGATTACTGTTGCATAGCTTCAGCTTCCACATAAAATGTGTTTGGTGAGAGTGAGTGAGTGACAAACTTTTACCTAGTGTTGATAGGGAGTTGACATCATGGAGCTATGCTATCGACATCTTTTCACTACATAATAGGGCAGTGTTACCCTTCTAACCATGTCTCAGTGTGAAGCAATATGGCTGTACTATTTTTACAACAGCAGGGACATTAGCTGCTTAAGTCAAGCACCAACTAGCGATTTTTGTCCTAACTGACACTTTTTTCGTTAAGATGCATTTGTTCAGTTTTACAAGGCCCACCAGATATAGCAACCTTGAACAATTTCTTTATGATGATACACTTGTGTAAAAGTAAGTAGCAAAAATGACCTCCGCTTGTAAGTTCTAATTCATATCGATACACAATCTTTGCTTCCAATGGCCTCAGATGGTATACCTGTTGGTATAGCACTATAGCTACCGGGAATTCTGGAACCTTGAACTATCTGTGGCTAAAGACATGACAAGTTCCCTTAACCCTTGACAGATGGCACCATCTCATTTCATTTTGTTAGTGCTTTCCTACAAACCTGTGATTCTTTCGGTTCTTTTATAATTGGATGCCACGTACTCTCTCCTTCAGTTACAAAAACATGTCGTTTTGGACATACCTCAAGTCAAAGTTTAAAAACTTTGAACATCCATATATTATAAAACATTTGGATTAAATTTATAAAAATCATGTTTATAGATTTGTCTTGAAAAGGAAAAAATATTTTTTAGTATTATAATTAGCCTTTTGAATATTTTGCAATAGATAGAAATTAGTGATCATAGCTGCATTTTGAAGACCACATCGATGTCCAAAATGGCAAGTGTTCATGACCGGGTGGGGTACTGATGCTGTGGGAACCAGATCCTCAAGCGCTACGTCAGACGGACGTCCAACGGCTCTCGTCCGTCCATTCGGCATCGGACGGAGTAGAGTGAGCACAGCGGATAGACTCGGCCCATATGGTAGAAAAATCAGCCCACGCGATCCACAACCATCGACGCCACAGCCGCGGCCGGCTAGGAAGCAAATGGGGGAGGGGAGACCTCTGCACCGTCGGCGTCGTCGCCACCGCCACAGCCTGCGTCTCCCGCGCGAGGGCCCCTTCGTTGCCACCATCCTCTTCTCGGCCAGCAAAATCGGGATGGCTCCTGATTTCCCGTGGTCTTCGGCCGGCCGCTCACTGCCGCTCGTCGTCTCCTCCGGCGCATCCGCGGGTGGAGTGGATCCTGGAAGAAGCCCCTCCCCTCGTCGCTGCCCTCCTCCCCATCTCTCGCCCCTGCGTTCTCTCTCCCTTAGCATGTTGCTGGCTCGCTGCCGGCAGTGTACTCCTTCAAATCATCCCTGCATAAAAGTTCAAGGGGACTCCTGTTAATTCGTTAGTAGCAGCAGCAGCAGGTTATATACACTTAGCTGTTGTTCGAGGTTGCCGACTGATTCCTAGTTTCAATTTTCTTGAGGATGAAAGTAATATCATCACCAGAACCTACTACAAGGGCTTGCAATGGCAGCATCTTGAAAATCCTAGATCGAGATCTAAAATTGATATGAATGGATATTGTAAATTGATGTGAATTGGGATTGTAAGTTTGTAACTCAACACTGAATGTGATGACTGAATGCCTTTGCCAATTGAGATTGATTGTTGTGTCTATTTGAGAATGTGAAGATTGTAGTTGCATCAATTTTTCGTTTTCAATTCAGTACGTTTAAAGGAATTGAAGTGAAACTTCAGTCTAGCAAAAGAATGTCACTTGTGTTGATGCTGCTTCGACAGTAAACATTGAACATTACAATGTGCTGTTCTTGCTGCATTGAGCATTTGACGAAACCCTAATGTTTGCTTGCAAAATGGCAAAAACAAAGGTATATTCACATATACATCATTAATTTAGTGCTGCAATTTGAGAACGGAACTGACATGAATACAGACTTGGATCAAATCTGTGTTGAAATTGCAACACTTATGATGCTCTTAACAATAAATCTCACAACAATGCATTGTTGCTTTGGACAAGTTGCTTCCCTCTTGCTGCATCTTCCATGACAGGTTGACCTCCAATCAGGAGTCATGGTTTCGTCAAAGCGGACGGTCCGCGACCTCCACGGCGGACGCAGCGGAGGCTCCCGTTCGAGGGAGGACATGGAGGCGCAGCCGCGCAGGCTGTGGTGGTGACGCCGACGGCGACGACTTGCTTCCTAGCAGCGCCGGCGGCCGTGGCTCGGAGGTGGCGACTGGCGTCGATGGTTGTGAATCGCGTGGGTCGATTTTTATACCATATGGGCCGAGCCTATTCGCTATGCTCGCCTCGACTCCGTCCGATGCCGCATGGACGGACGAGAGCCATCGGACGTCCCTCTGACGTAGCGAGCGCTACGTCAGAGGATCTGGTTCCGATGCGGTGAATCAAATTTCAAGGGCTGGTTTTACAGTCTCAACTGCATCTTCAAGCTGTAGTTTGTTTGGAGGTGGAATAACTCAACCTAATTTGTAAGTTGTCTGCTTTGCAGGAGAAGTTTCTTTCTGCCTGCACAAATTGGTTAGGAAAGTAGTAGGAATCAAGACAATGGACAGGCTTTGGACAAGTGAATAACTATCTGGGGACTGAACAGGGATTAATAAGCCAATTGTAAACAGCAGCTATCCGTTTGGATGAGAGGAGGATGAAGCAAACCACTGGGAATTAGAGTTGAGAAGCCGCCATGAGTACATCATCTTTATCCTTCAGTTTTGAGAGATTATTAATACCATTTACTTGGAAGGAAATGTTGGAGTTGCATTGAATTTTATGTAGATACATACATCTTTTAGATCTATAAATTAATTAAAGAAATCATACTTGTGCCTTTTAGAGTGAAATTTAACGAGTATTAGAGAACCCAATTTCTGCCTTTATTGTAATTTGGGAGCTTGATACACCTAGACATGTGCTTCACCACCTTGATCCGCCGTTCTCCTCCTCTTCCGCCGTCGTCGTCGCCGTCGCAAGCAGGCATAGTCCGCACCTCCATGGCGGTGATGATGGCGACAGGGTCCCTACGCCTCCATTTGTCGAGGGGGTCGGTGGCGAAGAACCTGACGACGCAGAGCTTGCCGGAGCCGAGGCTGACGAGGTGGCGGCCGCAGCTGAACCACTCCTTGGGCGGGCGGAAGTCCTCCCACACACCGCACGCCCTGTGCGGCGCCGCGGCGAGGTCGGCGGCGCAGAGCGACGACGACCCGTCGGCGCGGGAGAAGCCGAACCACAGGTTGCAGCTCGGGACGAGCTCGGCCTTGCCGGCGAACGGCAGCTCCCAGTCGCCCTCTCTCCTCCAGGCTTGCCGCTCGGTGTCGAACGAGTAGGTGCCGGGGCCGGCGCCGGCGCCCTTGGGCGTCGTCCAGACGCCGCGCCTGGGGTCGAGCCGGGAGCAGGGGCGGACGGAGGCGACGCCGTCCTCCGCCGGCGCCGTCGTGGCCCAGATGCCTGCGCCGACCACCGCAAGGGCGGTGACACGGGAGCCGGGGAGAGGGCGGCCGATGCCGTCGTCGGCGTAGGGAGGGCCCGGGAGGCGGCGCCAGTACCAGTCGGCGCGCAGCGGGTCCTCGACGCCGTCGTACACGAGGGCCTCGAAGCAGGTGGCGCGCCGGGCGGCGTGCGAGGTGTCGAGGACGTAGAGGCGGTCGGCGACGGCGGCGGAGACCGGGACGCGCTTGTCGGAGAGCAGCATGTGCCCCGGGCCGACGGCGCGGGCGGCGACGTCGTAGATGAGGGTGCGGCGCTGGTCGTCGGTGGCCACGATCATGTCGCCTCCGTCGGCGGCGCGGAGGAGGTGGTGGAACTCGAGGCCGTTGGTCTCCGGGCGCGTGGCGAGGCGCGTGGCGGGTGGGGGCAGGACAGCCTCCTCCATGGCTCCCGGGTCCGGGACGTCGGGGTCGTCGGAGCGGAGGAAGAAGGGGGCGACGTCGATGTGGTGCACCGTGTAGGTGTAGGTGCCGTCCCTGTAGTCGGTGAGGCACAAGTGCACGTGGCTCCGCTCCTTTCCCGCCATACTAGTAGTCAACAAACACATCGTATCGTATGTACTGTAGCTTAATTAGCGAGGGGTATTCAATTGGCTATATATGGGCGCGCCGCCAGCCAGCCAGACCGTATGTATCGCCATCGGTATCGGTCGCACTCGGCCGGCCACTCTTTTTCTTGCGGTCCGACTCGCACTCGGCCGGCCTCGAAAAAGCTAGCTCTGGCGCGCGCGCGCTCCGGGAGTTGAAGTACGGAAACTAAAGGGTTAGATTCATGCCATTATGAAATGTAAACAAAACAAGAAGTGCTGGCGATTGCTACAGAAGAAGCAGATCAGACTAGACTTAATCAATCTGAAATCAGCTAAAGAAGTGGTTCATCGTGTGTTATTACTAGAAGAAGAATGTAGGATGGAGGTGATACTGCTTCTGTGGAACTGGTGGTTTGCCCGAAACAAAATCAACGCCGGGGAACGTGGGCTACTGCCAGAGAAAGTTGTGCACAGAGTGAAAACGCGATGGTTTAGGAAATGGCTGACCCAAACACGCTTGATACGCGTGTTACTGCTGCTGTGATGAAACACTGGGCACCGCCCCCCGCAGGGAAGATTAAACTCAATGTTGATGCTGCATACCAAGCAAATCGCAAGACGGGTGGTTGGGGGTTTGTGCTGCGGGATGAAGAAGGGCATGCATTACTGGCAGGAGCTGGACGGCTGGAATTCGTTCATGATGTTGTTTCGGCGGAAGCAAGGGCATGCTTATCTGCCCTCTTGGCCATCTCGGTGCAAGGTGTGACTGAGGTGGAGATCGAGTCTGACTCAGCTATTCTGGTCTCAGCAGTAACGTCATCCTCCCATAACCAAGCTGTTGGGGCTACAATTTTCGCTGAAATCAAGATGCTGCTGCAACTTCATTTTGCTAATTCGAAGGTTTCCTTTGCCCCTCGATCCTGTAATAATGTTGCTCATAATCTAGCCAAGATTGGTGTGAGTTGGGACCCGGATCAGTCTGTGGTCTGGGTTGACCCGTATTTTGTACGTACTCTGGTGATTCGTGATCGTACTGAATCTCCCCAGTAATAAGAATGTGCGGATGAACCTCAAAAAAAAATCTTAAGTTGTAAAATATACCATTACTTCATCCGTTTCACAATGTAAGATTTTCTAGCATAGCCCACATTCATATATATGTCTAGATTCATTAACATCTATATGAATGTGGGCAATGCTAGAAAGTCTTACATTATGAAACGGATGGTACTATTCAGCTATTTTTAAACATGTCATTACAATTTTACATGTATTTAAGATATGCCACTATTTAACCTATTGATGCAGTTGTAAAATTTTTAGTACCAAATTGCCCCTTTCTTTTACCTTGGTCCATATTCATCTTCTTTCCCCTTCCCCTTCCGTATCTGGATTTGACGGATTTCAATGGGAAAAGAGGCAGGGAGATGAGAGAAAAAGCAGTGGTCTTGTTGACTGTCTTTTCTCCTTTAGATGGCAGCATTATGGGCTAGATGGGCCAAAATGTGCGCTGCGGGTGCATACGCGCGAGAAAGGAGGCCTGAGCTCAGTTCGCAACTTTTATAGCAACATGGGCACCTAGCGCACACATGCTGACGGAGGAAGTCGTGCGCGAGGCCTATGTGCAGCCTACCTCTCTTCTTCCTCTCTCTACCTTATCCCATACGTCTTTCTCTTCGTCTTCACGTCTTCATCGAGCGAGCGACGACAACAGTGATGGCCCCCTCTTCCCTCCGGTGAACTTCCCCAACACAGAAGGCAACGGTGACGATGACGATGGTGAGCGAAGCAGGCGAGGGCTACAACCCTCGGGCGAGCTCCCTCGTCCTCCACCGCCACCGGGTTTGTTCTTTCTCCTCCACCACCCCACCCCCCCCCCCACCCCCCCCCACCATAAGGCCGCCTGGCCTTGCCAGTGCCGAAAGGAGTCAACATGCTAGAGAGGCCCCACCCGGGCGTCTCCCTTGCCTCACTCTGCCAACGCCACCAACATTGGCCCACCGTCGCTACTGAACCCACAGTTTCGGGCCATGCAACCATCGTCTCGTCGCCCGCCCTTGCCCACCACCCACTGCCGGTCTGCCGCCTCCTACGGCACCCCTCTATGCCCAATTCCCCTGCATTCCCTCCACAACACCACCCCTCACCCCACCCCTAAAATCCTAACCCTAACCCTAGCTTGTCGCAACATGTTCGGAAACCGTGCGCGACTTCTCTCCCTAGCACACCAAAACCTAATTAGGATTCCTGGTTTGTAACTCGTCATACGTGCGTACCAAAACCTAATTATCGGCCTCTCTCACTCCGTCTTTGTTCACGTCCTCATCACCCTCCTCTCCATGGCTACGCACGGCTTCAGCCACCGTGGCCTTGTCATCGTTCGCCAGTGTGAGCTCGCTGAGGTAGTGATCTAGCCGAGTTCACCGAGTTCGCCAACGCGTGGCCATCGCGACCTGCTTGACGTTGGCGTTGAAGCAGCCTGGTGAGGAGTAGTTGCAGTCTGGCGTTGTCGGCCCTACTTCATGTTGGGTGTTGGCCTTGAAGCGGTCGAGGTTGCAGAGCGTGCTCTCCACCTTGTCGACGGCAACGACGCTCTCTGACTTGCTACTCCCCATCCCGACCGCGACGATCCGCTTGCACGTCGGCTCATGACCCGATAGCTTGTTTGACAAGAACTTGATGATGGTGTGTATTGTGTCGCCCTTCCCCAACTTCTGCAAAATTGAAACTAAGAATCGATCAACTATTACTTGGTTTCTTGCAGAATTTATCTGCTTTGGGGGATGTTGAAACTTGGGGAATGGGATTTGCGACCTTGTCGTCATCGTTGTCCTCGACGAGGACACGGAGGACCTGGAGGGACTTGAGGCGGAGTCAGGGGCTACCGCTCTTGAGCATCTCGGCGACGGCACAGAGGATGTTGCGGTAGCGAACGAGGTCCTTGCTGACGGCGCTCCTCTGGCATATCAAGGAGATGTACACCAGGGCGTGAAGCGTGTCCTCCTCCTCCTGATCCTCCTCGTCATTGGCACGGGACGCCGCGCGCGCCTGACGACTCTGCCGCGAACCCCGCTAGGCCCGGCTGCAACCGCCCCGGCCTGTCCTCCTACTGCTGCTCCTCGTCGTCGGCGCGGAGGCGTCCCGCCTGCCACCATCCCCCCTCGCTTCCGCGCGCGCGTTTGACGACTCTGCCGCGAATCCCGCCACGTGAACGCTTGGGTCCTGGAGGGGATGAGGATGGGAACGGAGACGGCGCGAGAGATGAGACATAAAAAGTGACGGGAGTGATATAGTTTCAATTTTAAAAATTTCCAGTGGTACATAGCCGATATGATGAAAATAGCGATATTTTTAAATTTGGCAAAAGTTATAGTGGCATGGATCTAATTAACCCTAAAATGTGTCATTGTATAGGTGGTGGGTCCAGTACTCCAGTCTATGCGTGGAACCAGAAAAAAAAAAAAAACTCCTCTGATTCAGTCGCCCCATCCGACTCCTCGTCTCCTCCGTCGCTCGCCTCCTCCCACCGCGCCGATCCCCAATCTTCACCGCCCCCACGAAGAAGTACTGAGGAAAAGAGAGAGAGAGAGATCGAGTGCGAGATCCAGTATGTGCGGCGATCGTGGAGTTGGCGGTGGCGGCAGGTTGCTCCGGCGACACTGCCGCCCGAGGGTTTTCACTCACTCGCTGAGGTCCGGGCCGCCGGGGCGCTATGCAAGTCCGCTACGGATGGTGAAGGGCAGCACGAGAGGAGCCCTGCTAACCAGCGGGGGTGGCGGCTACTGAATGAAGACTTCCGGCGCGCCGCCGCTGCCGCCGGCCACCGTCCACGCGCAGAGGAGAGGATGCGGCGGCGATGGCAGGACAGAGGAGGAGTGGGCCGAACGTGGGCTATACGGCCCATGGGGATGGTTAGACTGTGGCGGGCCTGGCGGTCCAATACTTAAATTACTCACCTCTTCTTCTACAACGGCTTGACACCTCCTTTCTTCCTCCTTGGTCTGCCACGAAAGCAGAAAGCAGAGAGGTCATCTCCAGCGATCAGCAGGGGGCGCCTCCTCTCCTGGGAGGAGGAAGAGGAGAAGAACGTCGTGTCATCTTCTTCTTTGCGTTCTCCAGCATTTCTCCTTCGTGTGCTCCTGCCGGAACGTCACTTCTTCTCCTTCGTCTACGAACAAAAGCTCAGGGAGGGAAGAACGGGACGCTTCTCACGCCGAGCTGCGCCTGGGAGGAGGAGGCTAAGGGAGAGAAGAACGGGACGCTTCTCACGCCGAGCTGCGCCAGGGATGGGGAGGAGGGACGCTTCTCACGCCGAGCTGCGCCTCGTTTCAAGGTTAGTCGCCATCTCTCTCCTCTCAATCAATCAAGAAACGTTCTTGATTGAGAGCATCGCCTCGTTTAAGGTTGAATCGCCATCTCTCTCTCCCTTTCTCTCTCTCAATCAAGAAATGAAATGTTCTTGAAGAAAGAACGCATGCCTGTGCCAGTTCATCCTAAGACTCTTGATTTCAACAAGGGGTCAATTCTGTTTCTCAAATCTTATGCATAATGATAATTTCTGTTCGTGATATGGGAATGGATTCTAATCTCTTGAGAGGATATCTTCTTGTATGCATGTTTCTCTTAAAATTTAATGCAAATGCTTGTGAAGAAATTTTAAAAATTGACAATGTAGATTATACTAGTATCTATTACTCCGCCAAGAACCAACTTCAAACTTGATCTACAGGGTATGAGTACTATACTGTTCATATGTTGAAATACTTTTATGCAATGGTACAGAATAATATAATATTGACTTTGAAAAGTGTAAAAAGGATCATCTTGTTTCACTAGAAAAAAATGCCTTGTGGTTTTAGATACTAGATATATATGTTCTGAAACTAGGTGTACAGCTACTAGATAGATGTTCATGTTCTGAAACTAGGTGTACAGCAGTGTATTAAATGTCCCTTAGGCCCTTTATTCAGATTTTAATGTGAATGCCCTTTATGTTATGGGAGAATTCCTCAATGAAATTAGGATTTGAATAAATTATACAATGTCTTAACATTCGCTAGCATGCTATCTCAGGGTTACGACATAATGAAGGATGACATAGGCACTTCCTATGGTGATTTACCAGATCACAAGTATTTTATCTCTGTCAGAGAATTCACGACATCAGCGATGGAATATATAGACAGCACTCGGTGTAGTTTGTTGGGAGAATACAAGAAACTCAATGTTTGGATTGTTAAGGAGAGGATTAAGTGTTGTGTCAGATCAATGGCTGTGGAGTTATTCAATCAACATGAAGAGGGGTATTGCTTGTCAAGATTTGGTGAATCTAATATCTGGGTTGCCCCTACTGGACACATAAGATTCCGGCTTGTCACCAGGACAAAAAGGACGGATGAATTGGTTTGTCAAAATTATCTTGATCTTCGTAATGTGATCCGTCAAACCGTATTCAGGAATTACAGTATGGACCAAATACCAGAGGACTGGAGATCTTTAATGTCTCTAATGCTGCACAATCCACATGAGCATGGTTATCTTATCTGCAATTATGCACCACTGATACCAATCGAGAACAGGATACTTTTCTATTTCAGAGCTTATGAGCATATGAGGTTTGTCTTAGCCTACACCAATGATGCTGCTTATCGTGATATACTTAAGATGCTTCCATACCAAAACAGATGGTTTCAAATCACCGAAGGGAATTATTTACTGGAAGCTTCGCTGAAGCACAAAAACTATGGTGTTGATGACAATCCGGAAAAGGCTCATGACCCAGAAACATTTTTTAAATACTATCGACATTCAAATTGCCACCGGTTAGACAGATGCTTCATGATAGAGGAAGTTGGTGGTTATTCCGCTGAACAGTTTGAATTGATCTTCATTGTGAAGTATCCACTATTCTTACCGTTGTTGCAACAGGAATTGCAAAGATACAACCAGCTGAGGTGCCTAAAACCCCACACGTTATTCTTCTATGGAAATGTAAGTGATGTAACTATCATTCTTTCCTTCCTGCAGTTTTATGTGTTGTTTATTAGTAATTTGAACTTTTGATTAACTGTGATTTATTTTATTAGATTCAAGATGCTGAACAAAGCTGTGCAATGATTTATCATGATCAATTGGATAATCCACAAGCAACAGTTGGAGAACTTATGTGCACCCTTGAAGAGCTGTACCAGGGAACTGATTTGACAGTAGCACTTCATAGGAGGATCACAAGACATACTGATGAGTATGTTTGCACTTTTGTTTAAGTGTTACCGTCTTTTTATGTTTTAAAAATCTGCAACTGAAGGAATCATATATCTGCGACCTGTAAACAACAGTGGATGTAATTGATGTCTAAGTTTAGGCTTCTCATATTATGCAGACCTGTGGAGAATGAAGAAATAATTTTACAAGTTAAAGTGCTGCCTGGATCAAGGAAAGGAACAAAAATAACACTTCCTTATGAAGGGTCCCATTTTTATGGCCAGCCGCCCCATGATTTAATTTTGACCCTTGACAGCGCACCTCATGAGACCTACATCCTCTATGGAAATGACCTGGTAGTTCATTGGGTTCTTCGTCTTGTGGATGCACTTGCAAAGTGTACCATAAATCTTAAGACACTTGATGGGCGCTACTTGAAGATCAAAGTTGATGAGGTCGTGTACCCAGGGTATGAGCTGGTAATAAATGATGAATCGCCAATCGGCGAGGGATTGAAAGGAAACTTGAGGATAATATTTGATGTCTCTTTTCCTAAAACACTATCAGGACGACAACAGCATTCAATCAGACAGGTTCTAGATCGGTGACCGGGGGTCTTGTAATAGTAGAGAACGATAGTCTTGCACTTTTACATTCATGTAAATTGGCTGCTTCTTGCTGTGGTGATGGTGATGGATAATGATTCATTGCTTGATTGTACATTGCAACTGTTTGCTCAGCCTATATAGTTTCTCTCTCTCTCTCTCTCTCTCTCTCTCTCTCTCTCTTGAATGAGGAAATGAAAAAGGGATAGAGAGAAAATCATTGTTCATTTGTGAGGTGCAGCGGCTCCTCTGTTTCTGAATTCTTGTAAGGCACTGTTGGTAATTAGGATAATTTGTTTTGAATTCTTTGCGTAACAGGACATGCAATGTATGACCTATATATATCATTGATTATGAATGGTAGAAAAGGTCTCCTCTCTCTTTCTTTATAGGCGTAGGATGAGTTTTTGTCTCTGTTGTCTCATACATGACCAGTGCTCAATGCTATCCTTGAGCCAAGTATTCTGCGGCACTTGAGCTTCTAAGCCATCCATCATCACTCATCAATGGCGAGCCTTTGCTGACTGACTGGTGATACGTATTTTTACTACTCAGCCAAGATGATTAGTTATCGAGTTAACCTAATGAAAAGCTTAATTAGTGGTCTAGTGACTAGCTAGTGACTGAGTGCCCAACTGAATTGAAGCAGCTCAAGGCGCAAGGCCACGTGTCCATGTCATGTTTTATAAAGAGTCTCCGTTTTTATTTACATTTACGAATTATTTTTGACCCGTTGATACGCTTGATGCTAGCGGCTAACTTTCATGCAGGCACAAAATTCATGTGAGCATATAAAAGGGTACGATGTATTTTTTATGAAGATTACTTGCGTCAATAATCGTATCAACAGAACAAATTGCACTCCGCATCATGTTTGTTACTTTGTACAATTTTATTTTTCATGTGCTATAGTGAAAAGGAATTCAAAGAAAAAGTATTTGTATTTTGTTTAGAGTAGAACACATTTTTCCTTGTGATTTACCAATTTGACGTCTGTGGCCAAGGTTTTTAATTTTAAAATGTGAGGCCAAGGCTATTGTACGGGGAGTGGATTCTAATCCCTCGAGGGGATGTCCCCTCGTATACCTTTTTCTTCTAAATTCGATGCAAATAGTTGTGAAAAATTCTGAAAAAAATTGACAATGTAGAGTATAATGATATCTACTAGTCCACCAAAATTCATGTTTAAATTCAATCTACACATCGAGAAACAAAAAAGACAAATTTATATATAAATAGTACGCTACTATTCATACGCTGAATTTGTCTTTTTTATATCTCGACGTGTGAGTTGAGTTTGGACTTAAAATTTTGTGGAGTTATATATATGTGTTGTATGAATGTTGTCAAATTTTTCCAGAATTTTTCATAACTGTTTAGATGTTTTTTGAGCAAACGAGGGGACATCCCCTCGAGAGATTAGAATAGTTTCCCTTATAAAGAATCAACAAATACAACCGACATGATTCAAAATTTATTTTGCTTCAGTTTCCCATGATGTGATGGCCAAGTCAAACGTGCTAACGGCATTATATTTCAAGAGATCAAGACGCGAGTGTACGACCGGCTTATTTTGGAAAATTCAACTGAACTAAAATTTCATGAAGAGTTTTTCTCGAAAACTTTTGTTACAATCTCAATTCTCAAGTAGGGAAGCATCCAGCTATCTAGAGTAGCTCGAATAAGGTAAATTAAAAACTTTTCGCTTTCTAAATAAAAATGTAAGAACATCTATACCAAGTATCTCTAAAAGGTTAGTAAAATTTAGTTTGATCGGACTATAGGTAAATTTCTAACTTTAACCACAAACTAGAAGTAGAACTCAATTTAGATAATTCCTGTCGGCTATATGCCTATATGTCGACAAAGTACCAACACGTAAAAATACAAGAACTTGTCCCCTTTATAAGCCCAATCAGTTGCTCGGATGTACTAAGACCAATCAGAAAGCTGAGCCGCCGTTATCTGCTTGTCCTCCGCCGCCACCGCCGCCGGCGACACACCTAGCTTCGCTGCGCGTTCCCGCCTGCTTGGCGCCATTCGGAATGGATTGCGTGATGGTGGCGAGGCGTAACGGACGTCTCCGATTCCGAGTCGAGCTCGGATTGACGGATCGTGCCTGACAGCGCCGACTTCAATTCGGACTCGGACCCGACTGGCGATAAATCCTCGCAGCCCCGGCCGATCGCCGCCTCCCTCCGCATTCACCACGATTCCTTCCACCCATCCTCGCAGCAGCGCTCGGCACTCGTCGTCCATGGCGCTTCTCCGCTGCTCGAGTCCCCGCTCCTCGCGCCCGATCATCCACCGCCGCAGTGAGCTCACCGTCGAGGCGCAGGGGAGAGTAGTCTCCAAGAAGCCGTCAGGATCAGGATCGCCCATCAACAAGATGTCCTCCTTCAAGAAGGGCGACGAGGTGCGCGTCCGCACGCCCGTGGGGAGGCTAGGCACCACGGCGCTGCGCCTCGTCATGTGGCTCGGCGCGGTCGTCGTCTCCGACGCCGATGCCGACGACGGCCACCTCGAGGTCATCTACAACGGCAACTTCCCGCGCGACGACCCCTTCCGGACCGTGCGCGTCGCCGTCAAGGACGTCAAGCTGCCCGCGCCGCGCCTGGCCCCGACCCCGGCAAACATGGCGGCCCCACGGCCGACCACGGCCGGCAAGAAGCTGCCGCGGCTGAAGATGTTTATGCTGGAGAAGGAGCAGCTGCGTGCCAACTCCGAGGCCTTCTTGGCATTGTGATCAGCGCTGTTCAGTAGTAGCAGTAGGTGGAATCAGAAGCTTGTAGGAATCAGAACATGTCTTCCTCTGTTCTTGGTTTGCATGGAAGGCGATGTGATCTTTTAAATTTTCGTAGATAGGATGATCTATTCGCATGAGAAGAAGAACATGCAATCTGTCAACTGTAATTTGTCATTGATTATGAATGAAAGATCGAGGTTTCTCTTCTTTATTTTTTTTACCAATATATGCATGGTGAATGTTTTCCTTAATCCTTTGGTTTTGTTGATATTCAAGAGATCAGAATCACAATCCAGCTGCCCTCTGATTACATATGTATGATTACAATCCACCTGCTGACAACTTTGATCTTGTAGCTAGGATTCAGCTTCCAATTCTTTGCATGCCTTTGGCTTTCCTTTCCTTCGTTTAGATCAAGAGCCTGGGTATGCAGCAAACAAAGCATCTAGTAATGTCATTTCTACTCTGACTTGGATATTAGTTTGTGCCAGTGTTTGTGTCAATTTTTTTCTTTCTGAAAGGAAGGCAAGGGCCATATGTATTTCCTTCACTTTTCGTTCAGACGAACTAGTGGTAGTCTGTTGACTGTTCACAAAGAAATTTAGTTGAGGCGGGAACATTATTTTGTCTCACTTCGTTGCTCCGAAGAGCTGTCCACTGCTGAGCTGGTGGGCCTTGGGCCAGATGCGTCATGCCTAGTGGATAAGATTTATGTGACATCGGTTTTCTCGGCTAGTGGGTTCAAGCAAACGAGACCAATAGAAAAAGTTTTTTTTTTTTTTTTGAAGAGGACCCTCCAATGGATATATGAGCCATCCATATCTTTTGATCCAAAGTAGAAGTTGTGGCAAATTTGGGGAAAAAGCATCATGATAGATAAGTAAATTTGTATAAATTCTTGCATGGCCTTCTTAGGGCGTTTATAGTGCGCCTCCGTGGCATTCAACCCCAACAACTAATAGACAAAATGTTTACGTGGAGAGAATGGAGTGGGGACCATGTTTTCATAGTGTTCCCATGTCCAATTTGGGTACCCAGAGCCTCGTCAGTTTTGTCAGAAAAAATTGGGTGAGTGAAAGCCTCGTTAGTTCCGTGCATGGCCGGAACCAGCAGGAGGAGGAAAGACAATGGTGGGCTGGTGGCGGAGAGGAGAGGTTCTCGTCGGTGCAGGTGAGGAGGGCAGGGTGGCGGCTGCAGAGTTCGTCACCAGCACCGGCGAGGAACCGGTGGCTACGACGCCGACGAGGAAGCCACGGCCACGGCCGACCTCGCGCCGTGCCCGACAAGCCGCCGCATCCGTCGGATTTAGTGAGCTCGCCGCACCATCATCCCCCCACCTCGTCGCCCGAAGCTAGATCTGGCCGCTCAACCCGACACCATCACCGCTTGGGCCGCCAAGCCGCCTAGGTCACCACACCACCTCTCTGCCCGTCGTCGCCGCTGCCGCTTGGATCGCCCCGCCGCTGCTCCGACCGAGGCTCCGCCCGGTGCCGTCTAAACCGACGGGGAAAGTGAAAAAGAAGAACTACGAGGAGAGAGAGGGGAAGGAAAGATTGAAAAAAGAAGATAATGGTGAGGCCCACTACAACGAACTTGCACTTTTGAAGGATGTGACTTTAGAGGGACTTGGGTCTAGTTGGCAACTGAGGCTTGCACTGTGAAACCCTTATGCAGCTGGTGGGGCCACTGATCACTGATCCGTAATACGAATATGATTTTCTTGGCTAATCACTGGATTATATGTGCGAGTTACTTGGAGAGAAAGTAGGCATGCTCCTGTGATTCTGTGCATTTACGTACACGGTTTGCATGCATAGGAATTAGGTGAGATAGTTTCTAGCGGCAGCGAGAGGATCAATCTAAACCTAAACGACGAGCTCGCCGACGATGCCACACGATGGGTAGCTGGCAGGTGATGATCATAGCCTAGAGAAGCCGATTAATGTCCAGGTCAATACAGTGATCTGTTTTGCACAAATAAATTAAATTGGAAGTCGAATATAATATGATATTGGATTAAATGTCTAAAACACCCATCATAATCAACGGTAAGATCAAACCTCTACCACCCTACTATCATTAGTAATGGGAGGTATCGTAAAGTCAAAAATTACAACAGAACACCCAGAAAACATATAATTAGCTATGGGAAACCGCAAAGATGTAAATTGGTTATAGAACACCGCAAAAGTCTGGTAATTAGTTACTGAAAACCTTATTTGATTATATCCGATGTAGATCGAGAGAGAAAAATCGTGAAAAGTACTAATTTGCCCCTTCTCAATCGGACGAGACGCTCCACCTTGGCGAGGGCGCGCTCCGGCTCTCACGCACCACCGTCTCTGACACCGCTGCCCTTCGCGTAGCAGCCCGCGAGCGCCGCAGCGGTTCCGGCGGCCATGACGAGGAGCCGATCGAGCCTGGTCACCCTCTCCTCCATCGTGACCACCTTGACGGCCTTAGCCTCCCACCCCAAAATTAATGCCAAAATAAAAAAAAATCTTACGGTTCTGTTTGGTTCGATCTCTGCATTGGCTTACCGCGTGCATATTGAAAAAAACATGATATTATAATTGACCATAAAGTTGAGTGGCATAGTCTCATTTTTGTTTCTTTGTTTGTCATATGATTTCAAAATTCACACATATATGTCGCATTTTACTTGGTAAATGTCCAACCTCCCCTACTCCCTCTAGCTACCATGCATGTTATGCAAGCCGGAAGAAATACAGCTAGGATAAGTCCTTGGCAAAGACAACATTGATGAAGAAATGACACAAAATAGTAAACTCGGATTTTTATATTAACTAGAAAAAATGCCATGTGTTGCAACGGGTGACGACTATTTTTATCTTATTATTGTTATATGGTTATATTTTTAAGTTAAGGTGAAATTCTGTGGGAATTCGCTTGGATATATATATTTGTTGGTGATATGGGTCCGGAGGTATCAGGTCCATAGGGAGGAGGCTGTGCCCGGTAGCCACGTGGCCCTCTCCCCGAGGGGGGGTCTGGCCTGAGGCAGGGCGGCGGCGGCCCCTCCTTGCCTAGGATCGGGCTACCCCAACCCCTTCCATGTGGTGCCGCGTGTGCCGGGTTAGGTGGACGCCCCCATTTAAGGCAGTGTGAGCGAGCGCACCACGCCGCATTAAATGCGGTGCGTGGTGCACCTGAATGGATTGCGACCCGTCTGCGACCGGTCGAATGACCGATGTAACCAGGGTAGTGTGTCTGCATACTAGTTGCATGTCAGGCGGCGTGCCGCCTAATATCCCCTGTCATGTCGCGATGATGAGTCGGAGGCGGTCCGTCTAACCCGGTCAGTGCAGGGTTTTCGTTTCCCGGCATGAGTAAGGACCCAAAAGTCTTCACTCATTAAATGACGAATAAGACGTGCGTGTTCCCTGTCTCAGCCGGATAGATCTGGCTGGCCCCACGCCACAGCAGGCGTGCTAGTGGCTTCTAAGGCAAGCAATAAGACATGCATTTAATGTGATTATCCTCCCTAGATAGGCTCGGTGTGCCCATGTGGTAACCCCTTAAGATATAAAAGGAGGTCCAAGCCTACTTAGGGAGTGGATGAGCCCTTTTCACTAGAGGAATTTTCCTGCCCCCTTATCATCAACACCTTCTACTCGAATAAGGAAATCTTGTAAATCATCACACGATCAACTAAGCACAGGAGTAGGGTATTACGCTTCTCAGCGACTCGAACATGTATAAACCCCTTTTGTCTCATCATTCTTGAGGGGCCCGACCCCCTCTACGTCAAACTACTCACCGAGCTCCCGAATCTCACCCGCTGCCCCCGGCCAAACCAACAAGGGGGGCCTCACTGGCCCCCGTTTGCGGAGTTCACCCTCCGATAATATTTTTTAGAAAATCATGAGTTGCAAATAGGAGTCTGTTCATCTCAAGTTAGCATGTGAGTTTTTTTAAAAGAGATTTCTTATACGACTCATTTTGTATTTTCAAAAGAAAATGGACTTAAAAACCAACTCAAATACGGAAATGTATTTCCAAAAGAGGACGAACTTAAAAACCTACTCATATACAGATGATGTACCAAAGTACCGGCAAAAACATCTTCAATTTTTATAATAGTAGAGAATTGTTGATTGAACAAGAGTCGTGGTGTCCCCTTTCCCCTTTCCTTCGGAGTGCCTACTAACACTTCGAGTCTTCGGCACTGTAATGCATATAAAAGCACACATGTTAGTTTATTTTTTACCTAATAATCAGAAACAGATGCAAAAATATAACTACAATGGGGGCCTCAAAGCCCACAAGCCTACCCCACTTGCATTCCTACTCATTGGTGGACTAGCATCCCTGACTTCTTAACTTTCTAGTTATAGATGGCCATATGGCCCGAGGCCCACGGCCCGGCCCGAAGCACACTATTTTGGCCCGGCCCAAGTATGGCACGGCCTGACTGGGGTCGTGCCTGTACCGGCCTGGCTCAACAGCCGGGTCGTGCCTGGGCTGCACCCTCGGCACAGTGGGCCGGCCCGGCACGGCCCGATCAAATAAAAAAATATTGGGATGCAAAATAGACTTAAATAACCGTATAAGGCAAGGCCCAAAGAGAAGAGAAATACAAAATAGACTTATTTTCCAGCCATTTGAACACAACCCACAGAGTTGAGGGACGAATAATAGACTTTTTCTATGAGGAAGCACGACGGGCCATCGTGCCTGGGCCGTGTATGTCGCCCGTGGCACGGCACGGCCGTGTCGGTCGGGCTGTGCTGGCCCGACTAGCCTCAGCCTAGGCATGGCCGGGCGTGGGCCGTGCTGCGTCGGGCAGCCCAGTTGACCATCTATATTTCTAGTCATGTTTTGCTCAATTCATTTTTTAATTATTTATGGATTATTGAAACGGAATATTTATTCCGAGAATGATTAGAGCCGGGCGTCCGGCGCGGGGGGAGCCCGATCGGGCGCTCCTCCCGTGCGCCCCTCCCCCCACGTGCACACCTATTGGGCCCACTCACTTCTCTCTCCCCTTTTTCCACAAAAGATGTTTCACCTAATGTAATTACAATGTTTCACTATTTATAGATATAATATTGCAGTGAATAAAAATACTCTTTTGCAACAAAAAATCCACATATTTTGGAAACTCTCTATTAAAGGAATTTGGTTTATCTTTTGTTCCACCAAAAATGTTTCACCTAGTGTACTCACAATGTTTTACTATGTATAGATCTAATGTTGCAGTAAATGAAACATCCCATTGCAACCAAAAACCCACATATTTTGGAAACCCCCTATTAAGGGAATTTGGTTTATTTTTTGTTCCACCGAAAAATGTTTCACCTAGTGTACTAATAATGTTTCATTGTGTACAGATCTAATGTTGCAGCGAACTGAAACATTCTTTCGCTATTTGCTGAAACATTGTTTTTATATTAGGAGAAACAACACCTGATTTAAACGAGTGAAACATTTTCAATCAACTTAGTGAAACAATTCCGATATAACTGGTGGAACATCGTGCAACATTTAAAAATAATTCAATAATAAGCTATTTTTTTCGTCGAAATATATCCATGTGTAGTCTTGTTTTGAAGATTTAATTGCAACAAATTTAATGGTGCATTCCTACTTGTTGGTGGACTAGCGTCCCCCACTTCTTAACTTTCTACTCATGGTTTACTCAATTCATTTTTTAATTATTTATGGATTATTGAAACGGAATATTTCTTCCACACTTCAAACAATATACTTTCTTTAAAAAAAACCTTTTTTTCTACTGCATTGCTAATATCATTTGTTTTAAGCTATCTGTTAACCTTGTTTCTTAAAATATTTGATTTGTCAATGAAGCGGATAATTCACTCGTTCCGTTTTTCTCCGATTGATGTTTGCATATGGAGACGGTGCAAACTGAGCCGCCGTACGTCGTCTCCCTGCCCCTCCGGCGACACCTCCACCAGTTCGGCTTAGGCTTCGAGAAATCTACGATTTCTAGTCGGGCTCGGATTCAATAATGCCGCGTGTATAGAGCAGAATTCACAAGGATTAGCCATTAATCACTGCAAGCTAATCACCGACTTCAACTCCAACTCCGTCTCCGACGTGCTACGTAGCTAGCTTCATTGGTTTCGACTCGGAGTCGGACTCGGCTGCCGATAAATCCTAGCGCTGCATCCACCACAATTCCTTCCACCCCATCCTCGCAGAGTCGCAGTCGCAGCTAGCAGCGCTCGTAGCCGTCGTCCATGGCGCTTCCCCGCCGCTCGAGTCCCCGCTCCTCGCGCCCGATCATCCACCGCGCCGTCGACGCCAAGGGGAAGAAGCCGTCAGGACGATCGCCGGTCAACGAGATGTCCTTCAAGAAGGGCGACGAGGTGCGCGTCCGCACGCCGTTGGGGAGGCTAGGGACCACGGCGCTGCGCCTCGTCATGTGGCTCGGCGCGGTCGTCGTCTCCGACGCCGACGCCGCCGACGACAACGGACACCTCGAGGTCATCTACAACGGCAACTTCCCGCGCGACGACCCCTTCCGTGCCGTGCGCGTCGCCGTCAAGGACGTCAAGCTGCAGGGGCCGCGCCCGGCCCCGACCCCGGCAAACATGGCGGCCCCGCGGCCGACCACGGCCGGCAAGTCGCTGCCGCGGCTGAAGATGCAGATGCTGGAGAAGGAGCAGCTGCGTGCCAACTCCGAGGCGTTCTTGGCATTGTGATCAGTGTTCTTCAGTAGGTGCAGAAGCTTGTAGGATTCAGACATGTCTTCCTCTGTTTTTTTTTTTTTTTGTGTCATGGAAGGCACAGTGATCTCGTATTTGTCTTAGATAGGATGGTTTATTGGAATTCTTCGCAAGAAGAACGTGCAATCTGTATTATCATTGATTATGAATGAAAGATCAAGATTCTTTTTTTATACACGAGTGATGTGTTTCGTCTATTTTTTTTATGAGATGGATGAAGTGTTAATAAACCATCGCAGTATAAAAGTTGCATCAAAATATGCTTACGCCCTGTTTAGATCACACCCCCAAAATTTTTCACCCTGTCACATCGAACGTTTGAACACCTGCATGAAGTATTTAATATAGGCTAAAAATAATTAATTGCACAGATTGTGACTAATTTGCGAGACGAATCTATTAAGCCTAATTGCTTTATGATTTGACAATGTAGTGTTACAGTAAACATTTGCTAATGACGGATTAATTAGGCTTAATAAATTCGTCTCGCGGTTTACTAATGGATTTTGTAATTAGTTTTTTTTGTTAGTGCATGAACACCCTATACAATACCCCGTATAATAACCGATATGATACGCCAAAACTTTACACCTAGATCTAAACACCCCTTAGAGCAGCCTCAATGGTAAAGTAAGCTGTTCTCTATAAAACTTGTCCACCTCATCTATAGATAATTTTATAGCAAACCAATTTAATGGTGTGTCCATGAGGATATCTTTAGCTGTTTTTAATGGACGAGTCTACGGGTTGGGCACTCGATCGATTTGGAGAAAAAATCGGGCGCTAACGTCAGCGCCTGATTTATATGCAAAACTACTTTAAATTGATTTTCTCTTAAATTACTTATCCAATCATGATCCGATTGCACTATTAAATTCGTTGCAATTAAATCTTCAAAACAATAACACACATGGATATATTCCGACGAAAAAAATTTTAGCTTATTATTGAATTATTTTTAAATGTTGCACGATGTTCCACCAGGTATATCGGAATTGTTTAACTAAGTATATCGAAAATGTTACACTCATTTAAATCGGGTGTTGTTTCACCTTATATAAAAATAATGTTTTAGCAAATAGCGAAAGAATGTTTCAGTTCACTGCAACATTTGATCCATACATAGTGAAACATTATAAGTACACTAGATGAAACATTTTTTTGGTGGAACAAAAAATAAAACAAATACTCTTAATAGGGGGTTTCCAAAATATGTGGGGTTTTTTTTGTTGCATTGGAATATTTTAGTTCACTGCAACATTAGATCTATACATAGTGAAACATTGTGAGTACACTAGGTAAAATATTTTTTGGTGGAACAAAAAATAAAACGAATTCCCTTAATAGGGGTTTTCAAAATATGTGGGTTGTTTGTTGCAATGGAATATTTCAGTTCACTGCAACATTAGATCTATACATAGTGAAACATTGTGAGTACACTAGGTGAAAATTTTTTATGGAAAAAAAAATAAACCAAATTCTCTTAATATAGGGGTTTCAAAATATGTGGGTGCTTTATTGCAATGGAATTGTGTGTGTAGATAAGTGGCAGGTGGGGACAGTGGACATGTGGTGGGGGGCCTAGAGGGGCTGCTGGTGCGCACGTGATAGGGGATGGGAGAGCGACCGAATTTTTTTCCCCTCCCCCCGCGCAACCCAGAAGGAGCATTCTCGGTTTTTAATACTTGCATGTACATATGAAAGACAATGATCTTTTGTGAACACCATCCCTTTAACTACACATGTGGCTACATGAAAAAAAACGCAGGGGCGGGTAGGGAACACCTGATCCCCTTTGGCGAGAAAACGTGTTGAATAGGGGCAGCTTGCCAGCTTGCGTCGTTGTGAGCCTCGATTTCGATTTGTGTATATCGGCTCTCGCCACGTCTACAGAGAGCTGTGTTCTCTTTCCTAATTTATTGTTTTTGATGTAGGAGAGATTGATGATATAAATTTCTTGTAGAGAGCCTAACGGCACCTGTTGCGGCTGCCCTTAGTACTAACACTGACGATACAGTTTGAGCGCACCCGTCGCTTCACTGTACTCGAGGGAAGTTGTCATTCTCCGGCGAGCGGCGACCTCCTCGCGGTGGTCGCTGGGCTGAGTAGAGCTGCCAGGTGCCCCTCGGTCTGAAGAGCACATCTCGGCACAGCCCATGTTCACTCGCTATGGGCCTTGGTAACTTGATCAGGCTTGCAACCGAGTGAGGAATTTGAATTCCCACAGGAGATGAACCGTTTTCTAGGCCTCTGATGATAGAAAAAATACAGGAATTAAAGTGGTATAATTCTTTGATTTCACAGGAATTTAAATACACATGAAAGAAGATAGGAACCCTTTGATAGTGCTATAGGAAAATAAGAAGGAAAGATTACAAAGAGTTTATACCTCTTGCTATTTTTTCTTATCAAATGTAAAGCATAGTAATACAATCATGTAAAAAGTTTTATTCATTTCTTATGAATCCATAGGAATTTAAATCCTATAAAACTCATTTGTTAATCATATGAATCCAAGGGCCCTCAAATATTATACCACCTTTACTATCAGACTCAGGTTTTCATAAATCACAATGGGCTGATCAAAGCCGTCGGTTGTTAATCCAATAGCCAGATGGTTGTCGTCTTCGTCTACCTCTAGCCCGGGGAGGTGAGAGAGAGAGAGCCTTGGCGGGGAGGACTCTCACCAGGGAGTCAGCGACATTGACAGTGACTATTCCATGAGTCCTCAACGGTGACGGTAGACCGATGACCTAGACTCCAACTGAGAACCCATGGAGTAATTAACGGTTTAGCATTGGAGGCAGTGGGAGGGGGTAGGAGGATGGTTAGGATAGCTTTAGAGGGATAACAGAATCGGTGGAAGACCGGTAGACAACAAGGCTCCAAAGCCACATGGACATAGGAGGATGGTGAGCGGGTTGGTGTTGGGGTGGGAGGAGCAAAGCCATGAAATCCCCCCTCCCCCTCCCCGCGTGGCATAGCCACATGGCCATGCGGAGGGGGGGGGGGCAGTAGGGCGTGGGAGAGGGGGCACGTGGTGGTTGGTTTTTATACGTGCATATACAAAGTTTATATACGTGGTTTTTTCGGTTATAAATTGTTTGTATACGTACCTATACAAATTTTGCATATGTGGCGAAAGGTCCTATAGCCTAGTGGTTACAAGCGCATTGGTAGCACCTTAGGTCCTGGGTTCGAGTCCCTATGGGAGTGAATTTTTCAGGATTTAACGGCATTGTGCTTTCACGTTGACAGCTAATCTCCAGGATTTGTTGGCTCAGTTTTATATAGGGGTGAGTGTACGTGTGTTGTGAGTGTCTGTGTTGTACTGTGTAATTCTTAAAAAAAATGCATATGTGTATATATTTTTTATATATTAAAAATTTATATGTGTGTATATAAAGTATATATTTGTACATATAAAAAGAAGAGAAGAGAGACTATGGGGGGACTGACCGCGCGGGTGCATCAGGCATCCCCGGAAAGCCATGTGGTTGAGAAGCGATGATGCAGGCTCCTTGGACAACAACAGCAGCAAGTCAGCAACACGAAGTAAAGCAAGCCCCACCTTTATAGTCCAATGTTCACACATACATTGGGCTTGCCCTAAGGAAGGGAGAGGGCATCAACATGACCAGCTTGTGTTGTCGTCACTGATGAAGTAGAGGGCAGCGGCGCACGGGGATCATGGAGTGAGGAGAAGAGGGGGCCACGTGGTAGCGTGGGTGATTCGAACCGGGATCGGGAGCAAGAGGAAGCTGCCCACTAAGCTTATCTGCTAAGTAATCTGGGTTGTCCGTAAAAGTGATTGATGCTTTATGAAAAAAAATTCCAGTGAGTAATGAATAGCAAGCCCATGGATTTCTACATTTTTGGACGGGCGGCGGACTGATTTAAAACGATCAAATTCGAGAATTTACAACATTCATGTGAACGCAGACACCTGTTGGTTAGCATCTCACAGAAAAAGAAAGAAAGAAAGAAAGCCAAAAGCAGGGGTGAAAACGGATCGGGTACGGTCAGATCACATCGTTCTCATATCCTAACCCATATCTCCCGTTAAATTCGGAACCGAGGATAGGTAGTATCGGATAACTTATTATTCATCCTGTATCCTATCCCATATTATTTTTTTCGAATCAGATTCGCGAACATATATTTGTTTGTATATGTAACTTATAGATATATAATATAATAAGACAATTAAAGTACTAAAAGAGATACATCAAGAAATAAATTATATAATATTACGTGTGAGCTCATTAAAAATAGTGATTAACTAATCTTTTATTATGTTTATAGGTGCATTTATAATAGATTTTATACGAGCGGATACAACTCTTCTCGTATTTTAACCCATATTATTTTATAGATTCAAGTTTAAACTCGGATAATATCGGGTATCCTATTTTCTCTCTCCTATATATACTTTTCCCGCAAGATTTGGGTCGGATGGGCGGTAGAGAAATATTTGTCCTGTTTTCACGCCTAGCCGAAAAAAGTACACGACAAGAGAAACAACATGCGAGAAAAGGTGCACTTTACCTTCCCACTGCACAGTGCACTCAGTGTTTCACAAAACAGGGCCGCCTAAGGCCTCTCACAGTGCAAGTTATAGGGCCCGTACCCTAGCCTAAAAAGTTGGCCCAGAGACACCCATACCATAGTGTAAGCACCTCTAGTTGTGTGGCTTAATTGAATGGAGACACTGGTAAAGGTACCAAGCCCACAGTGATCGTAACCCCAGGCACGTTACCCCCACATTTATTTCTCTCAACTACCCTCGCCTACTACTCGCACCACCCTTTCCCTCCCCTCCTCGGCGCGACCGCCTCCTCGGCTCCTCCTCTCTCCCGCACCGCCGTGCCTCCTCCTCTCCTGCCACGCTGCCGCGCCTCCTCGCCTCCCACGTCAACGGTGCCGCCTCGTCGCAAGAAACCGCACGCACCGGGTGAGTCTTTCCCCTCCCTCTATGTCCCACACTCTGCTTCTCCTCCCTCACTCGTGCCGAGGAGGAAGCGCGCTCGGGAGAAGTGCGGGAGCGGACGGCGGCGAGGCCTCACCTCCCACTGTCACCTCCCACGCCGCTCCTCTCCGAGTCCGCTGTCGCGCCTCCTCCCGGTCCACCACCGTGCCTTTCCCGACAGTGGGAGCGGCGGGGGCAGCGTGGCGGTTCTTAGCGGCGGGCAGCAGGCGGTTCTTGGCGGCGGCGGCCGGATCTGGAGCACGGTGAGCTGGTCCTCCTCCTCGCCTCCCGTACCAGTTCTTGGAGGGCGGCAGCGAGTCCTCCTCGAGTCCTCCGCCGGCGGCGGGAGCGATGAGTCCTCCGCCGTCAGCGTTGCTCCCCACCTCGTCGTCGTCGTCCTCGTCGTCGGAATCGGAGCAGGCGGGGGTGGTGTTGCAGGAGGAGTCCGATCTGTTGAATCTTGCTGTGATGATTTTGCTTTCATTTTCTTTTTCATCTTGTTGAATCCGATTTGTTCTTCTCTTCCAATCCCCAAGATTTTCTTGCCTTTTCTCTTCCAATCCGATCTGTGGCGGGAGAAATTATGTTGTGGTGGGAGGGGATTTTGGGAGTGTGAATCGGGGATTTTGGGTGCTAGGGGCACGCGAGCGCGAGGCTACGCCGCCCACAGCGCGCGCTTCCCACGTCTTCTCCTCGCTGCGCCTTGGTCCTGGCGAGGTTCTGCGTTGCTCAGTTAGGTGCCGAGAAATCTAGCTAAGGCGCGGTCGCTCGCTCCACGTTGGCGAAAATCAGAAACTGGCGCAATTAGGATCCGCGCCAACTCGGTGCACTGTAAGAGGCCTAATAGAACCAAGCCGCCTAATAGAAACAAGAGAAGGCTATATAGTTTGCTGGGTTTTTTTTCTTTATCACAGTGGATTAAGTGATCGGTATCACGGCCTTTTCCGTATAGTTTCATCCAATAATAGTCACTTGTCGGTCCCCTAATGCCGTGATTCGATCGATCATCCACCGTCATTTGTGCCGCCTCCGCATCAGAGATCACCGCGTCGCGCCCATGGATTCCACCCAGGATTCTCTCCTTTTTCACATACCAACTTCAATTTTGGTGTGTTTATATTTCACCCTAAAATTTTACACCCCTGTCACATCAAACATTTGAATATCTACATGAGGTATTAAATACTCCCTCCGTCCCAAAAAAAAAGCTAACCTAGGAGGGAATATGATCCCTCCTAATACAACGAATCTGGACAGCTCTATGTCCGAATTCGTTGTACTAGAAGGTTGTCTTCTCTTGGGACGGAGGGAGTATAGGCTTAAAAAAATAATTAATTGTATAGATTACGACTAATTTGAGAGACAAATCTTTTAAGCCTAATTGCTCCATGATTTGACAATGTGGTGCTACAGTAAATATTACTAATGATAGATTAATTAGGCTTAATAAATTCTTCTCGCGGTTTACTGGATTCTGTAATTAAGTTTTTTTATTAATGTCCTAACACTCTATGCGACACCTTATATAATATCTGATGTGACACGCTAAAATTTTATACACTGAATCTAAACACCAACAGAGGGGCCATGGCACCATCAGCTCCACGACTCGACTCGACTCAATTCAATCAGAGGAGACTTGATGAGGTAAAGCAAGCAAACAAACAAATGCCAAAATCACCCCGTTTTTGGGAATTTCCACGAAACCACGCTTGTTTAGTTGTTTGTTCTATAAAATGGACGTGACATTTGTCATGGCCGTCTTGTGTTCGTTGGTGAGGTACGTAGCCAGGTAGCCATGGATCACTTGCCACTGGTGGCCGCCGCCGCCACTAAATAGGTTAATATGATTTTTAAAGCAATTTTTGTATATAAATTTTTACAAACAAAAGCACACCGTTCAGCAATTTTTGTATATAAATTTTTACAAACAAAAGCACACCGTTCAGCAGTTTGAAAAACATGCACGCGAAACACGATGAACTTTCTCTCCTCTCGAATGGACGAACACAACCTTTTTAGCTACTCGGTAGCACAGAAAACATAGTATATGCATGAGATTAGTACATGATTAATTAAGTATTAAGTTTCAAAATTAGATTTATTTCATATTTTAAAGAAAAAGATTCTTATATAGAAACTATTTGCAAAATTCATATCGTTTATAAGTTTAGGAAACGTACTTACGATTAGTTAACCGAGACTACAACGCACCCTAAGGATGAGTTCAATAATAATACGGTTAGAGTCATCTAATTAGTCGTTTATGGTAGACATGTTTCTCTATTTTTTAAGTTTGTAATAGTTAATGCTTAGTCATCATACACAAACCATCTGCTTCGATTCTAAGACATCAACTAGCTAAGGGCATGTTCAAAGCTCAAAGCTAGAGCCCAGCGCAGGTTCTCTCTACACTCCATGTCAGCGAAAAAACTCCTATGTACAAAGGATGGTCTCTTTAGCTGACTCTCCATTAATACAAGCTAATAAATGACTAATAAATTCATCATGTATACTAGATCAAATGTAAATTTCAGCCTTCCATACATTGTGCAAACAGTAAGCTATATTTAAGCAAACAGTAAGCTATCATATAAAAAGACAACGAGCCACACACATATACTACTTCCTCCGTTTCACAATGTAAGTTATTCTAGCATTTTCCATATTCATATTGATATTAATAAATCTAGATAGATATATATATATCTAGATTCATTAATATCAATATAAATGTGCGAAATGCTAGAACGACTTACATTGTGAAACGGAGGGAATATTATTTAAGCAAACAGTAAGCTAAATTACATTATTTCGTTATATAGAGTAGTTCTACTTTTTTCCAAAGCGCTGCCATATATGCGCAACTAAATCTTTCTTGAGTTGCATATGAGTTGGACGATCACGAATATATAAATTCCTTCGTAATACTGCAGCAAAGCATGGGTTGGGGTTGGAGGAATTGCTCACTTCCAGTGGCAGAACGATTGATGCTCCTGGGTTCTCATTCAAATCCAAAGGAATTTCAGCCATTTCCTTTTCATCTTCAACTATCATATTGTGAAGAATAACACAAGCTTCCATTATGTTGATAACATCACCCCTCTGCCACATCCGGGCTGGACAACATACGATGTTAAAGCGAGACTGCAGCACACCAAAGGCTTGCTCAACATCCTTCCTCTGTCCCTCTTGACGGGCTGCATATAATCTATCTTCATCTGTCTGAGGAAGTTGTTGCCCACTCAGGATAAATTCCATCTGCAAGGAGGACACCTTCGCGAGGGACCCCATGCCGACGCCGCTGCATGGTCTGCCCATCAAAATCGAGAAGAGGATTTCTCCTTGATCATAAACCAAAAATAAAATAAAATAAAATAAAATGGACAGCAATGAGCAATAATGATATGAATGTTGCATAAGATTGTTCAGTACAATGACAATGTAGTCAAGAAACTTACACTTTCTTGCGGCAAATCAGCGAATTTGTCGCTCAAGTATGTGGCATTTGAGATGACGGTACTCAACTATGTGGCAGAAGCATTTTTTTCCAAACAAACATTTGGAAGCAGTACGAATTTTCGACTTGATCAACTCAAAACAAAGTGGCATCTTCATTCGTTGGAGTTACCAAAGATTGGATAACACCCAGCTGATCCGACATTGCAATATTATAGAGCTAATCAGCCTATGACTCAATGCTAATCATGCTTGCTGTATGACAACTACTCCCTCCGTCGCAAAAAAAAGACCAATCCTAGCAATGTATCTGGACGGACGCGTCCAGATACATTGCTAGGATTGGTCTTTTTTTTGCGACGGAGGGAGTAGTTGACAACTATAAATGGCCAGGAAAGTGTGTGTGTGTGTGTGTGTGTGTGTGTGTGTGTGTGTGTGTTTTGTAATTTCTCTTTTCCTTCAATCCAGTCTGTGTATCTCCCCAATTGTGAGTGAATGTCTGAAGACCTGCTAATCATACAGTAGGAACATTATCTGTATAAATTGCTAACTATGCATCCGATTGGCATACAAAATAGAGCAATAATACCATACCGGAATGCCAAAAATTAAACCCAGTTGACATCCTAAAAGAGCAGGTTGAACTCCTACACTAAATCAGAAAAGCTCTAGGTGACTTCTACACTAACAGATAAACATAAGCTTAAAAAAAATAGTGTAAGACCAAAAACAAAGGATGAACATCATGCAACTTGACTAGATTCTTCAGTTTGATACAGCTTCAAACTAAATCAATTTCTAGTATTTGTACACACCCCTAATCTTAATGAAATTTGGTCGGCCTTTGTTCGTCCTTTGTTTCGGCCGACCCGGCAAAAAAAAAAAATCAATTTCTAGTATCTCTCCAGCATTTCGATTTAATCACGAGCAAGGCAGTGTGGTTCATAGATTCTGCTCATTTTCTTCTAATGCCCAATGACCAAGGAGTACTGCATTTCATGGAGCCTCTTCAACTGCAAACCTCCCATAGTTACCGACTAAAGAAGGAGGCCATGCCATGATGTACGGCTGAACAAGATTGTCAAATGTCCTGCGAAACAGCCTTTCCAGTTTCATCGTTTCCAAACATAGGGACAGGAACCAACAAGGAGATTGGGGATCATGGAACATATGAGATGTTGCTAAATACGCGTAGCCGTCGCGGACAGCTAACACAAACACCTGTCTGGGGTTATCCACCAAATGCATCAGTACACTGCCGTCGCGCAGCGGGGCTCGAAGGACTCGTTCGACCTCCTTGCCCAAGGGAACTACCCTGTCCGTCACCCATCTCTCAGCAGCACCATCATCACCCTTGGTGTGCATCAGAACGCCGACATTCAATTGATGCGCGTAAACGATGCAGGTCGCGCCATCCTTTGTTTCGCCGACATCAAGAGAAGAACAATGTCTCAGGCACTGTGGAAGCTGAACAGCGGAGAACGCCATCGTGGCGGCGTCAAGCGAAAGCAGATACCTCCGATCCTAGACCCAGTAGAGGGATCCATTGGCTTGCATGGTACCCTCATTCAGGAGCCAGCAGCCAGTGTCATCTGACCTGACAGGTTCTGGGATGTCCACCCATGGGAGGGACGACCATTCCCACTCCCCGGTGTTGTCCGATGAGCAGATGCTTGCACGCACCCTGGAGTCATCAATGGCAAGAACCACAAGGCGGAACGACTTGGGGTGCCCGTCGGAGCAGATCAGGCGAGGAGTGAGCTCAACTGTGTGATGCTGGCCGCACGCCCCATCAGAGAACTCCGCGGAGCTCAAATCGACAACAAATTCAGTGCGCCGCGTCAATGGGTTGAGCACCGCGAACAACCCATCATCCCAATTCATGAGCAGGCAGTGGCCGCCGCAGATCTCCATGACGTCCCAGCATTGCTGCTCGTCGTGGGGGCGATCTTGCAGGGAGGTGAGGAAGAAGTCGCCGCCGCGGACGGCGGCGGCCATGTCCCGGTCGCGGGGGCGGGAGGGGACGAAGGAAGGGAAGGCGGGGACGTTGGGCGCCTGCGCGGGGGCGGAGGGCGCGAAGAAGAGGCCGAGGAAGGGCGGCCCGTGGGTTGCGCGGAAGCGGGCGCGGAAGGCCGGCGACGAGGCGACCGTGCGGCGCCACGCGCGGCAGGCGAGGGCGGCGCGGACGAGCGCCGCGAGGGACGGGAGGCGGAGGAAGACGGCGAGCAGGAGATCGTCGCCGAGCGAGTGGATGGTGGTGGTGGTGCGGATGCTGGCCGGTCCCTCCTCCCCGGATTCCGCCTTCGGCCGCTTGGTCGGACGGCGGCCGTCGGCTAGTCCAGCCATTGCGAGCGGCGGAGGACTGCGTCGTCGGCTTAATTAGGCGATTGAGACCGTGGAGATGTGCAGTGCAGTGCAGGTACGAGACGAAGAGGAGGAGAAATCTGTTCTCTAGTAGGGTCCCCTTCCGCTGATCTCTCTCCCCGACGATTCGCCGCTTGTTCCGTTCGCGGCGGTTCGCATGCCCACCCCCGCCGCCGCCGATTCGGAGGCATTTAGGAGCTGTTTCGTTGTTGGAATAATTAATTATTTATCACTCTTACGGATGGTGATAAATGACTTGTCATTGGACCCACATGTCATAGACACATGAGGGCGTACATGTTATAGACAGCGAGTGGCAAATAATTAATTTACACATCTTAAAAGTGGCCCAAAGTTAAATGTCCCTTGGTTGTTGACCTCAATTTGCTACACCAAATCTTAGGCGTGCCATAAATTCTTAGGCTAGTATTTGGTTGTGTACCGTAGTTGAGTCAAGCCACACTTTATTAGCATATTGGTCCACACGTCATACTCTCATCTGCTAGCCAAAGTTTACCATAGTTATGGCCACATTGTGTGGCTTGCCACAGTTATGGCAAATAGAGTTATGGCAAAGTTAGCCTCCATCTAAACAGCCCCTTAACCATCTATGAATTTGCCACTTTTAGATACGGTATTTAAGGGGGTGTTTAGATTTAGGGGCGTAAAGTTTTGATGTGTCATATCGGATATTATATAAGATGTCGCATGGGGTGTCTGAGTACTAATAGAAAAATTAATTACATAATCCATCAGTAAACTACGAGACGAATTTATTAAACCTAATTAATTCTTCATTAGCAAATGTTTACTATAGCATCACATTATCAAATTATGGAGTAATTAGGCTTAAAAGATTCATCTTGCAAATTAGTCGCAATCTGTGTAGTTAGTTATTTTTTAGCTGATATTCAATACTTTATATATGTGTTCAAACATTCGATCTGATAGGGTGTAAAATTTTTAGGAAGGATCAAAACAGGCCCTAACTCGTGTGTGTATGGTGTTGTTTGTTCTAGCTTCAGAGCATTGTAAAGATTATTGAACCAGATTATTATGAGCTGGATTATAATAAGCCGACATAGTTGTCAGCTGTTTGTTTCTCTGATTATTAGTTATTTGTTAATTGTTAGCTACCAAATAATCTAAAAAAAACACCTTTATAGTAGCTTACCAAATTATAGTAATATGGCTAATGGATTGTAATAATCTATCATAATAAGCTAATTGTTTGTTTCAGCTTGCTCCTAATAATTCAGATTATAATAATCGTAAGCTAAATCAAACAGGGCCTATGACGGGTGAGGATCCAATAATATAATATCACTACCATTACAGTCACTGATATGTAGGTCCCACCATTATATTACTCCACACGTCAGTATCTGTAATGGTAGTGTCATTAGGGTAGTAGCAGTGCGGGTAGCGCAATGAGGGCATGTTCAAAGCTAGAGCCCAGTGCAGGCTCTCTCTACACTCCGTGTCAGCGAAAAAACATCTATATATAAAGAATGGTCTCTTTAGCTGACTCTCCATTAATGCGGCTAATAAATGACTAATAAATTCCGTGTATACTAGGAAAACCAGGGTGGGGAAGAGAACAGAGAAGGCACTGGCTGCACCGCCGGTGGTGGCAACAGAAGAATCAACCGCCGATGCCGTCTTCTTCTGTCCCCCGTCCATCACGCGCAGGGTAGCAAGCGATGTACGGGCAAAACAACAACAACATCTCTTTAGTTGAACAACAGCCACGGTGGACGAGCGCCAGCGGCCTTGGGGTGGAGAAGCCACAGTCGCGCGCCGGAGGAGCGGCGAGGAGTGCCGTGGTGGAAAAGTGGCAGCAACGTCGGGGTGGAGAAGTCCTCCCTAGACCTCTACAACTTGTCAAAAACGAGTAGTATGACGAAAATTGCTGCGCGCGAGCTGTTGTTGATTTTGCATCCATTCTCGCGCCAAAATTCCATCGCCGAGCCAAAACTTCCCGATTTTGCGCATCGGATCAGAACGCCTGGTGTTTGTCGTGCTCCTCGCGTTTTTCTCGCCATGAGTCGTTGTCTAGCCGATGTCATGCAAAATAACGGTGTTTCTCTCTCCTATCATCTCTCTTCCACATTAGCGATTTTTCTTCATTAGCAACTGAGAGAGGCGGTAAATAGAGACCGTTGTACATGCCCTAAGACAAAAGGTAATGTCGAACGCAGCGTTCGGGGAAGGAGGTTTGGTACTTCTCTCCCAAACAAGATGATTTATTAGTGCATAATTAATTGTGTATTACTCCCTCCGTTTTATAATGTAAGACTTTCTAGCATTGTGCACATTCATATAGATATTAATGAATCTAAACACATATATATGTATAGATTCATTAGCATCTATATGAATGTGGATAATGTTAGAAAGTCTTACATTACGAAACGGAGGAAGTAAGTATTAGCTGAAAATGAATTAATATGATTTTCTAAAGAAACTTTTCAATAAAATTGTTTCCTAAAATAACACACTGTTATTAGGTGGTGTTTGGATTCAGGGACTTAACTTTAGTCTCTGTATTTAGACACTAATTTAGAGTATTAAATATAGACTACTTACAAAACTAATTACATAAATGAAAGCTAATTTGTGAGACAAATTTTTTAAGTCTAATTAATTCATAATTAGATAATATTTACTGTAGCATCACATAGGCTAATCATGGATTAATTAGGCTCAATAGATTCGTCTCGTGAATTAGTCCAAGATTATGGATGGGTTTTATTAATAGTTTACGTTTAATATTTATAATTAGTATCCAAACATCTAATGTGATAGTGACTTAAAAGTTTTAGTCCCATCTAAATAGGATCTTAGCCGTTCGGAAACAAACGCGTGAAAAACGAGGGCGATTAGAATCTAGAAAAAGAGTTCCCAACACAACCTCTATCAGGCCATCACGGTTCTTGCTATTTGTCTTGCAGTGGCATAGCTTGGCAACAGAACAGAGTGAAAATTGCTGGGTCATAATGAGTATTTTTCAGTCAAGCACAGCCAACTTTACAAATAAACCGAGTGGATGTTGGCAATTTGGCATGTCAGACCATCACAACACAAACAACCAAAGATTTGCAGCTGGCTCAATAACACGAGATTGATGACAACTTAACGCGAGCAACACTGGTACAAAACCGATGTGAAAATTGAAACATGATGCTCTGAAGTGAAAGAACAGAAGAGTAAGAAGTTAGGACTAGGATGTATTGGGGGAATGGATGAGACATTTTTTCGAATCAATTTTCTGCGCTCCGCATAATGCAAGTGGAGATTATCCCCAATCACGGCCCTAAGAATTGTGAAACAAATCATCTAGCCCGAATTTGTTCGAAACAAATCAATCATCCCAAATTAGTTCCTAGGAGAGGACTAGAACAAACAGAGATTCAGAAAGCAGTGGCAGTTCACAGGAAATTAGGAACAAGAACTGAATCGTCTCAAGGATTGGACTTGGGGAACACAAAATGGCTTGATCCTACTTCAATCCTGACAGTTCTTGAATCTTGAATACTTGATGCTATGACGCTACTTGCCTGCTTCACACATGGCCTGCTTCTTCTTCTTCTCCTTCTTCTCCTCGAGGAACTCGACGAGGCCACTGAGCGCGGCGTCGGCGTCCTCGCTGCGCAGCAGCATCTCCGACACCTCGGCCGGCGTCGCATCCACGCCGGCGAGCAGCGCCCGTATCTCCGGGAACAGCGGGTGGACGTCTACGAGGAAGTAGTTGTGGGCGAGCGTCTTGAACGCGTCCCAGCCGCAGTAGCCCATGTAGACGTGCATGTCCATCCTCCCCGGCCGGAGCAGCGCCGCGTCGAGGCGATCCTTGTAGTTGGTGGTGAAGACGATGACCCTCTCCTCGCCGCTCGTCGACCACAAGCCGTCGATGAAGTTGAGCAGCCCGGACAATGTCAGTCTCTAAACTCAGAAAGAATCAAGAATAAATATGACCATAATCAAGAATCAAGAATCGAGAATGAAGAAAATCGATGTGTTCTTGGTGGATGACGCATACCTTCTCTGAAAAATCATCTCCCTCGTCGTCGTCGTCGTCGCCGCCGCCACCGTCATTGTTGGTCAGCGTCGGTTTCTTGCGCTCTTTGCCATCCTCCCTCGACCTTGCGCTGAAGCAGCAATCGATGTCCTCGACGATGAGGATGCAGCGGTTGGTCATGCCAATGAGCAGCCTCTGGAGAGCAGAGTTGCTGTGCACCTCGGAGAGGTCGAGGTCGTAGAGGTTGAAGCGGAGGTGGTTGGCCATGGCGGCAACGAGGCTGGACTTGCCGGTGCCTGGCGGGCCGTGGAGGAGGTACCCGCGCTTCCACGCCTTGCCGATGCGGCGGTAGTACTCCTTCCGCTTCAGGAAGCGGTCGAGGTCGGCGACGATGGATTGCTTGAGCTCCGGGTCCATGGCGAGCGTGTCGAACGTGGCCGGGTGGTGGTGGGCGATGCCGCGCCACGACGAGCCCTCGTTCATGAAGATCATGAGCTCGCGGTCCCGCCGCCGCGCCTGCTCCACCTCCTCCGTGATGAAGGGCACGTACCTGCGCAGCGCCATGTCCGTGTGCGCCGCGTCGAAGCTGAGCTCCAGCGACACCTCCGTGTCCGCGAATCTGCCCTCTGCGGGGACGGAAGTCCACTTGAACTCCACGCCCTCGAAGACGTCGGTCATCGAGTCGCCGGGCACCATGGAGAGGACATTCCGTCCGCGCCGCCCACCGCCGCCGCCGCCGAGGAAGAACCTGCTCATGGACCGGGGGTCGATCTTGGTGGCGAGGTACGCGTGAGCGTCGACGAAGAAGCGGCTCTCGATGCACTGAGCGTGGCCGTGGCCGTTCCCTTCGATGCTCCTGATGATGGCGGTGCGGCGCTCCGCGGGGCGGGGCTCGACGCGGGCGCGGACGAGCGACGCGGCCCAGCTCAGCGCCGCGCGCAGGTCGTGCGGCACGAGCTCCCTCGCCATGCCGCGCGCCAGCACGGCGTACGCGGTCACCGTGGCCGCCGTGGCGACCGCCTTCCTGTAGGTTTCCACCGCCTTGGCGAGTGACGGCGACGGCGAGAGGTCCATGCCCACCAACCGTTCGACGAGATGGGGTAGAGAACCAAGCAGTGGTGGCGTCGCGACAGAATAGGAGGCGAGACGGCTGGGTGCTTGGGTTGACTGGTACTAGAACGCTTTTAATGGTGGTGGAATGGAACCAAACAGTACATGGAATGGAAGAAATAATCCATTTAGTTTAGGCTTTTTTTTTCAAAATGAAAGAAACAACACTTTGTTTTGGCAAACAAAACCCAAAACGACAAAACTTTACCAAAAATTTTACAATGCACAAATCTTATCATTGCTAAATCTTTACTCTTTAGTAATGCATGTATTGGTTGAATGTATACTAAACTTTAGTAAAGTTTGTACTACTACTACTGCTGACATCATCGATTGCATCTCTATTGTAATTCAAACCACAAGAGAAGGTTCAAAATTTGGGGGGATTGGTATGTGCAAAGTACGTCAAAATAATTCTACAAAGGATCGTATGATCAATAAGCAACCCAGAGGGTGAAAATTAAAAGAGACAAATACCATGCCCCCTTGACTATGGTCTCATATAATTTTTGAAATCTATCTATCTATCTATCTATCTATTATATTATTAAGTCAGCTTTAAAAGAAAGCACCACGTTCGTTGTGGAGGCTAGAAATTCCCGCATTAATCGAGAAAAAGAAAAACAGTGTCCAGGTAGAAATACAATTTATAAAATATACTAAAATTAGGAATAAAAAAAGGTAAGATAATATGCAGAGTCCACGTAGAAAACATTAAAGAGACCAATTGAGGCTAGCCAATTCTTTCCTATATTATAATGGCAAAATCATGAGCAATTAAGGGTTTTGTCTCATTAAGAATCAGACAACATATATGTTTAGGACCCTGAAGGCAGTTGGAGCAATCCAATTAGGAGTCTGACATGCTTGCATGTTTCATGTCCGCATGCATATAGCGTTTGACACTGTGATATAAGAGATCAGCACTGCGTACTCACCCATGGCAAAAACAAGCAAATAGGAGTACTGTATTAAGGCAGTGTTCTTTAGTGAGGGTTAATTGGAACCATTTTCCTCTCAACACATAAAACGGAACAACAGATTAGCACATAATTAATTACGCATTAGCTTAAAAAACTTAAAAATAGATTAACATGATTATTTAAAGCAATTTTTTTATAGAATTTTTTTGCAAAACACATACCGTTTAATAGTTTAGAATGTGCGCACATGAAAAACGAGAGGCAGAAGTTAGGAAAGTGTTCAAATAACACTGCCTAAGTGCTCAAAGTTGGTTGGAAAAAATATAGTGCTCTTCAAAGCAATAAAAATAAATTAATAAGTGGCAGAGCATGTATACGCTGTAAATATATAACAATGCAATATTTAGGAGAAAAGAAACAATTAAACAACATATATACATATAGCATGCCGCCATGCCGTATACACAAGCATACAGCGGTCAGAAATGTAAGGCAGCTGTCAACTTCGGTGGCGCGCAAGGTGCGACACTCTGAACTATCCATATATCGATCGATCTATCTATCTATTATTAAAACATCTCAAAAGGCCACAATATTGTTTTAGATGCTAGAAATTTCAGTATTAGTTGAAGAAGAAAAAAAAGGAAAAGAAGAGTTTAATTTAGGAATATAATTTAGAAATTACTAAATTTGAAATAAAAAATAAAAAATATTTAAAGAATGGTCCATTTAGAACACAACAAGAGATTAATTAAAATTCAAAATAAAAGATAAAATATATTATAAATTTGGATTCAATGCGAAATTAAAAAAACTTAAAGAAATCATTGAAAATCGAAATAAAAATATAAAAAATACTTGACCCAGACGCTAAACATTTCCAACATTAATTGGATAAAAAGAAAGTACAACTAGGAATTCATTTTTAAATAAGTGAAGTTCAGGAAAAAAAATAATTTGAAACATCTAGAACACAACATAAGATTATGCAAAAATCCGAATAAAAAATAAAGTAAATTCTAAAATTGTATTTTCAATAATAATTACAAATAAACTTAAAAATATCATTAAAATTTGAAACAAAATTATAATAAAATTTTAAATAAGTGAAGACCAAATACCTAGAAGAATCCATAGCAAAATATAGTATATAAATATCCAAAATTAAGAGTGATTAAATTTGGAATAAATGATAAATAATTTGGAGTTGGTTTTCAATATAAACTTTAAAAAATCATGAAAACATAAAATAAAGTAGGAATGTAATTTAGAAATAACTCAAAGTCAAAATAAAAATATATTAAAAACACAAAACATGTTGTCGTGATTGACATATGGGCTTAAAAAAGCACCAACGTTCACTTTGGATAACTAGAAATTATTACATTAGTTGAAGAAAAAAAATAAAAGGCTATGTTGTCCTGTAAAACTAGATTATAAGATTGTAGATTAAGTAACGAAGAGTTCCAGAAGAACTGTACATATGTGTTTTGTTTGAATTACCAAAATGATAAAAGATTGACAATTGAAAAATTAAACTTATCATGCTTTTAGAAAAAGTTTTCATAGATTAGTCTTGTTGGGTCGTGGGAGGGCGAGCTACTCAAGTAATGAATAGTAGGAGCTACGAGAGGGTAACCCAATGGACGGAAAACGAGTAAGGCATGGGATGTGGTAGCAGCAACGGCTGGTAGGATTTCTAACATAATCACAACGACAATAAGTTTGATTTTGTTAGACACCGATGACAATGAAGAAAAGAGACATCATGGGCAGATGAATAGTTAGGTAACAAAGAAAAGGGAGGCGATGGTTGTCACGGAATGCGGGCCAAGGGGGCAACAAACGAGTAAAGTGGTAGCGCTGGCTTCTAAATCCAATAAAAAGGAACCTCAATGATGATAAGATTTTGATTTTACAAGGTACCGATAATAACAAAGATAAAAGACGGCATGACAGACGAGCAACAAAAGAGAAGAGAGAGTGACAGACAGCGGTTGCCATGGGACAATGAGCCACGAGAGGTGGCAAATGACCGTAAAGAGGAGGGAGCAGGTGGGCTGTAAAGGACTAGGATGGCACGGTTAATGGGACATCTAAAGACTATAAAATAGAACACCAATGATGATAAAAAAGGAAGGGCAGCGGGCAAATCATAAACGAGTGTGGTCACGGCGATTGACATGGCTTCTATAAAGTAAAAATAAAATTGACTGGGCTTGATTGTTAAAATCCCAATGTCAACAAAGATGGCTAAAAGAAGGGGTTGAAGGTGGACCGTAAAGAAGTATAGCATCAGCTGGCAGTACTTTTTAAAACTATAAAAAGGGAAACGACGATCAGGTTCAATTTTTAAAATCTTAATGATAATAAATAGAATGGGTTGCAGGCAGGCCATAAAAGAATAGGGTGGCGACGCTTAACTGGACTTCTAGAAACTATAAAAAACAGAACTCGACATGAGAATGAACTCTGAAAACTATTAAGTCTAATTTTTACATATTCCAAAGAAGATTAAAAGAAATCATAGTGTGCCGGACAAGATTAAAGGGGTGGCGGCTGGTGTGACTTTACAAACTCGATGATGATAAGTTTTGATTTTTTTAAAAAATCTTAAAACAATGAGGTAACTATTTAATAAATTTTAAAGAAATTTATGTGTAAAAAAATCAGATAATATTGTATGGATGCTAGCCGTGCAATTGCGCGGGCCACCCTACTAGTTCCAATCATCCAAACGGTAAATTACTTGGAATAAATTGCAGCAGTACCCAAAGTTAAGAGGGATAGATTAGCATGTGCAGGATCAATTAATGGACAAACATGCAGCAGTAGATAAACAACGATCACAGTAACGACATCTCCAACAACAATGCGGTCAAGCTGAAACGTGACACTGTGGCAGTGTGGCTGCACTGCATTGTTCTTGATTTGATGTGTGGAATTAATGGTGAATTTGTGATCGCGTTACTGCTGCTGCTGCCCGTCGCGCCTCGCCTCCTGCTTCTTCTTCTCCTTGAGGAGCTCGGCGAGGCCCCGGAGCGCGACGCCGGCGTCCTCGCAGCGAAGCAGCATCTCCGACACCTCGGCCGGCGTCGCCTCCACGCCGGCGAGCAGCTGCCGTATCTCCGGGAACAGCGGGTGGTCGTCGACGAGGAAGTAGTTGTGGGCGAGCGTCTTGAACGCCTCCCAGCCGCAGTAGCGCATGTAGACGTGCATGTCCATCCTCCCCGGCTGGAGCAGGCGCTCCTTGTAGTTGGTGGTGAACACGATGACGCGCTCGTCGCTGGTCGCCGACCACAGCCCGTCGATGAGGTTGAGCAGCCCGGACAGCGTGACCTTGCATCGATCAAGAAAATGATCGTGGTTGATGCTTGGTGCTGATCCGTGCTTGCTGTGGAATTCCGCTGCGTCTCCCTCGCCGTCTCCATCACGAACGGCACGTACCTGTCCATGGCCGTGGCCGTGTGCTCGGCGTCGGCGTCGAAGCTGAGCTCCAGCAGGAACTCGCGGTCGCCGCCCTTGGCCTTCTTCTCCGCGCCGCCCGTGGCGGCGGCGAGAGGAACGGACTGCCACGTGAACTCGACGCCGTCGAACACGTCGGTGGTGGAGTCGCCGGGCTCGATGAACAGGCGCGCCCTCCACCCGTCGCGGCCGCCGTCGCCTTCCTCCCGGGGCCTTGGACACCGTGAGCCCCAGGCAGCGCACGTCGCGCGGGTCGAGCCGCGACGCCAGGTACGTCCGCGCGGCGTCGAACAGGAGGTTGCTGTCCTCGTATTCTCCACCTCCACCTCCGCCGCCGCCGCCGCCGCCGCCGGCGTGGCTCCGCACCACGAGCGTGCGGCGCTCCCTGCTCCCCCACCCGAGCCGCGCCGCGGCGCGGAGCTCGTCGGGGAGCAGCTCGCGGGCCATGCTCCGCGCCAGCACGGCGAACGCCGCCGCCGAGGCCGCCGTGCCCAGCGCCCTCCGGTACGCGTCCACCGCCTTCCCGCCGTACGCCGCCGAGGAGGAGTCCATCCGACCGACGGCGAGCGCGCTCGTCTTCTCGCCTTCTTGGAACTTGTGGGCTCTGCTTGCGCTCATCAATGTAGGAGTAGCTGTAGAAGTAGCACAGAGCACAGTGGCACTAGGCCGCAGTATAGGTGCTGGATGGTTTCCTTAAATGGAAGCTGCGGGGGTTGAGAGATTCTTGGGTTTTGAGGAGGGGGGATGCCGGAAAGGGAAAGCGGATTCCGGTCAGGGAACCCCGCGTGGTCGCGACGGCAGAGAAAGGCTGGGAGAATACTGGGCTTCACCAGAGAGGGGTCGGGTACACTGGTTGACTGCTACACTGGCAGGCAAACTGCCACGCACCACGGGGCACGGTCTCGAGGCGTGCCTCCTGCGTGAAGCGTGAATGCGTGATGCACGGCTACACGCTAACACTTGTTGCATGCATTCGATATACGATGCGACGGATCATCCAATGCCACAAAGCTCCGTTCTAGTTTTCTGTTCATGGGTCTCTTCAGGAACATGTTTTTCCCGTATCTTTATCTTTTTTTTTAGAGAAAAGGCCAACGGCCCAGCTTACTAGCAAGCATAAGAGTTCTTTACATGACCAACAACAGTTTTGCTGGGCTTACCAGCTAGACCTGAAGCACACAAAACACCTGGCTTGTAACAGCTAAAAAAGAAAAAATTAACCGCTGCTGGCACAGCACAAACAAGCTAGACGGAATAAAACCTAGATCTTGAGCCTCCAAACATCTTGAAAAGCCATGAGACAAACAGAACTTCCACCTCAAACGCCAGTTTTTCTGACAGCCTTCCCCCGCCAAAACAAACAAGACAGGGAACACTTGACAACAGCGACAAAAGTCAGCTAAGAACTCCTGAAGAATCAACGTTTGCATTGTTGCATTGTTCGCCTGTCCCTTGGATACTGACACGGAGTGATTCCTTTAACGCATCCAGTTCTCCTCCACTGATTCAGAAAGGAAACAACTTTGTGAGGCAAGTGAGAGATATCAACTATTAACTTGTTATTAAAAACCCAATCATTTCGAACTAGCCATAAAACCCAAAAACAGGCCACAAACAAAGTGATCCACTTAGAGTTTTTCTTCCCCCCATTGCACTGGATGAAATGCATGAGATCGTTCCTATTAGAAGGAATGCTATCCCAACCAAAGGCATCTCTCATACAGCACCACAGGTATCTAGCTGGAGGGCAGGTGAAAAAAAGGTGATTAACGTCTTCCTCCAAGCCGCACAATTTGCAATTGGGACTACCACCCCAGTTCATTTTTTTCAGTTGTTTGGCCACTTGGACCCTCCCCTTCATGGCCAACCAGAATAAGATTTTGGATTTCAAAGGGGCACGAGCCTTCAGAATGTTCAGGGAACATACATCCTTGACACCTCCGTATCTTTATCTCATGTTTGTGAGACGTAGAAAGTCAAAAAAAAAAATGAAATTGCTAACCTTCTGTCAACAAAAAATACATTCCCGAATTTTACCGATTATGGATCAGTGCATGTTCTTCACGATTTGTTATTACATGTGCTTATTCTCTAACTCCGACAATATATTCTTCTTCTTCGTCGCCGATGTCAATCTAAACTCTACTAGAGAATCGACGAATTAGGGTCTAGATGTGGGGTACTGGGGTGGGGGTAGAGGGGGTGGGAGGGGGAGGTCGCCGGGATTAGAGGGATGGTCATGAGAGATGGTGGCCAAGCTATTGGCGGCGAAACGAGCGGGCGGTGAGGCGCCGGAGTCGCGGGGATAGAGGAGGACGGTGGACTAGCGTTGGTGGCTGGTGTATCTCGCCGCCAACAGCTTGAGGAGGAAGGAGACAGGGAAGGGGGGCGGTCAGGAGGGGTCTCGCCGGCGCCATTGTCGCCTTCCGGCGAGGCCTGGCACTAGGACGGTTGGGCGGCGGCGACGCAGGAGGGTGTGGAGCGCGCTTGCGTGAGAGAGAGGAGCGAAGTGGTAGTAAGATTGAGGGGAGAGGGGATAATAAATTAAGGTTAGGTGTTCACTGCACGAATCTTAAAGCGATCTAGACAGTGACAGTCCAAAAAATTTTTGTAGACACCGGTCGCAATTGAAAACATATAATTCAAGGGTTGGGAACAAAATTTGTGCTGTTTTTTTTTTGAACGCTCCAAGATGGGCTAAATTACCCAACGTAGAACTTGCACTTTGATCAGAGCTGTTCCCATTGGCATCGCCGTACTGCCGCGGAGTGGCACGACGTTCTCAGGCTGTGTGCGTGGCATGCAAAAGGCAACAACCACTCTCGCCGGCTCAAGTGCTGGAGTGAACTCGCACCACACCTTGGGGGAATTTAACTATTTGCCACTTTTAGATTTGGTAATTGTTCAAATGCTTCTCTTAGGTTTGCAGTTAATAATATGCCATTGGAGAGAAGAGTTTTTCCAATTTTTTGCCACTTTTCGCACCGTACACCGCCACATGGGCTTGCCAGAGTGGAATTGCACGTGAAATGACCATTATACCCCTGCATCGAGAACCCTAAATCAGCCCTAACCTCTCCCTATCTCTCCCGATTGATTGTATAATTCATTTGACTGATATATAACAAACAATATTTAGTAATATAGAGCTACAACAGAGACCATATATATATATATATAGGACTGCACACACATATATATACACATACAAGGATTAATATTTTCAGCATAAATATGCATACATATATCTCAACAAACTGAACATGCACACAAATCGAAATAACAAGCGATACATATAGCAGAAGCGCCTCAATTCATCACATCCCATCCAATATCTTAATTCATGAGCCATACAATTCATAGGATCATTGCAGGCCACACATCATTACAAAAGCAGTTTGTTGAGATATATGTATGCATATTTATGCTGAAAATATTAATTAATCCTTGTATATATATGTGTGCAGTGCTATATATGTATGGTCTCTGTTGTAGCTCTATATTACTAAATATTGTTTGTTATATATCAGTCAAATGAATTATAAAATCAACCGGGAGAGACAGGGAGAGGTTAAGGCTGATTTAGGGTTCTGGATGTAGGGGTATAACGGTCATTTCACGTGCAATTCCACGCTGGCAAGCCCATGTGACGGTGTACAGCGCGAAAAGTGGTAAAAAATTAGAAAAGCTTCTCTCTCCAATGGCATATTATTAACTGCAAATTTAAGAGGGGCATTTGAACAATTGCCAAATCTAAAAGTGGCAAATAGTTAAATTCCCCCCACACCCTGGCCTGCATGTGACTTGATCGGAACCAGAACCAAGGCCACAAAATTTATTGAATAACATTTTTTTTGAGGAAAATCTATAGTACTACGATTAGTATGTCAAACTATCGGTATACATTTCATTAAACTACAACAGTAATTAATAATTTAGTAATATAGAACATTAGTATGTCAATTGAATTATGCGAAGATAGTTGCAGTTTTGTAAAATTTAAACTCTCTTTCCCTTCTCTATTATTTTTTTTGAGAACTTCTTGTCCTTTCCAAATTCTAAGATGTCAAAAACCCAAAATTTTGTTGTTAAATACAAACATGTACAAAATTGTAGTACTACTTTTGCTTAAATATGTGACAAGCACAAACATATAGGTGCGGGCTACCGATTTTTTTTTTACGCAACGGGCTACCGAATATGAATGTATACCTAAGGCCATCAGCAATACGTGTCCCAGGGTCGTAGCCCTGGGAACGGCCGTGGTCTCGCTAGGGGATGCGTTCCTCGCCACCTTTTTGCTGTGAAACCGAACCAAGAGACGCATTGCAGAGTGCATGGCTAGGTGAGTGTCCCATAGACACCGCTACCACACCATATTTTACCGTTTCACCCCTCGCCCTCGTTGTTGGGAGTAGGCGACGACCAGCGATGACCCCGCCACGGCGACGACCCCACGACAGCGATGACTCGGCGACGACCCCGCAACAGCGATGACTAGGCGACGACCCCGCGACGGCGACGAGCGGAGGAAGAGGGGTGGCGGCGCGGCACACGGCCTCCGGCGACGACCCCGCGACGAGAGAGAGAGAGAGAGAGAGAGAGAGGAGAGAGATGGATCCGGTGGCGTGGCACGCGACCTCCAGCGGCGACGATGGATTCGCGACGACGACGACTAGATCCGCGCGCCGCTCGCCGTTGACCACCACGCTCATGCGTCGTCGACAGCTGCGCGGCGGAGTAGGCGGCCCTCCTCGTCACCCTCGCCGAGGAAGCTCCGGCAGCAGCGGCAGCCCTCCTAATCTCCCTCGCGCTGCGGCCGTATCTGGCGAGGGAGAGCGGATGGCGAGCGGCGGCGGCGGGAGAGAGAGGAGAGAGGTGAGCGGCAGCGGGGGAGACCGGGAGAGAGGAGGGAGGTGGCTGCGGCAGGCTGCTACTACGGAGGGAGGCGGCGGCAGGCTGCTGCTACGGAGGAAGGCGGCGGCGGCGGCGGCGAGATTGGGCCGGGGAGAAGAAGCGAGAAGAGAGAGCGGAAGAGAAGAGAAGGAAAAGGAGAGTGGGCTGGGGAGGGGTATTTAGGGATTTTTTTTCATCTGGACTACTTTGGGCCAAGACAACCATTGTGGACTGTAGTATCCTCACCGGGCTGATTTAGATTTTGAGGAGCCCATCTAGAGGTATCTTCCATTGTGAGCTGAGTTTCTCTATGAGTGTCCTTAGTTAGTGAGGACACTATAGGAGTGGCTCACATTGTAGATGCCCTAATTTATAGCGTTCTTTATGAAATGCAAGTACCAACCAAGTGTTAAAACGTGGCAAATATATACTCCCTTCATTCTACTAAGATATAAGCAATTCTAGAAATTTAAAATTTATACCAAGATATAAGTATTTTTTAACATAATCTACCAATCATCATGCCCCTAACTCATAAGCAATAGTGGGTTGAGATGGTTGTTAGTAATAAAAGTTCAGTAAGAAAAATTGCTCTTCGCTATATTGTCGAGAAAAAGCGATGGCATGGTCGAACAAAAAAACCGTTGGCCAAGCCCGGCCCAGTAGAGGCGCGTGAGTGTGCATTTCGAAATCTGACCGTTCAGCGCCCAACTGCATCTCCCGCTCAAACCCCAAATTTCCCCTAACCCACCACCACCGCGGCGATCCCCCGCTCCTCCTCCCCTCGACTCGAACCTTCTGGAACCTTCCCGAACCTTCTACAAGCAAGCACGCTTCCCTTCCCCGACCGCCGCCATGAGCCGCCGGGAGCCGGCGGTCTCCTCCCCCTTCCGCGACCTCTCCAACCTCCGCACCCCGAACCCCAGGGCGCCGCCTAACCCCAAATCCTCCGCCTCCAAGGAGGAACCCCTCCCTTCCGCCACCCCGACGACCCGGCGCCGGCGGGGGCCTCCTCCTCCTCCTCGCCCCGGCGCGGCGACCGCGACGCCCCTCGCCCGCCGCCTCCGCGCGCTCGAGCTCGACCAGTCGCGATCCGCCCGCCGCGCCGAGTCCGGCCGCGACGGCGCCCTCCGCGCCTTCGCCTCCTCCGCCACGTCGTGGCTCTCCCTGCTCCTCCGGGACCCCTCGGCCTGCGGCTGCGCGCCTTCCGCGGCCGTCGCCAGGGTCACCCGCGACGCTCCTGCTCACGGCGTGCAGGGCAAGCGCGACGCGGTCGATGGGGAGCGCGCGCGTGGGCGGAGCCCGAAGCGGCACCGGGGTGGTGAGGATCGCGGCGGGCCGGGGCCGAGGAGGAAGACGATGACGCCGGCCATGGCGGCTTCGTTGAGGGATTCCCTGAGGGAGGTGTGCAGCCTGGATGACGTGACGGAGAGGATGGGCAGCCACATGAGCAGGGAAGCGTGCGAGGAGGTGCTCGTCATGATGTGCCAAATCTGCAAAGTGAGGATCACTTCGTTAATTCATCTCTAGGATTCATATTCTGCAGCGTGTTAACATGGTTGTAGTTAATTTTGAAATTGTAGTGTTATTAAGAAGCTGAAATAGATAGAATTATTTCTTGTGCCCACTTACTCTAAATCAACTTTTGATAGCTTTGCAGTTTGATTTACTTTTGTATCAACTCTAGTTAGGATAGGTCATTGTAGGTTGTAGCATAGACATGATGATTATATTATCCTCTTGGATATGATGAGTATTATTGGTAGCATGGTGTATGTTAGGTTGCTGTGCATTTTATTGTTTTTGAGACTGTTTGTTTGAGAATGATATTTAGTGGTGAACTCAACTTCGTTATCTCCATTTTTCTTCGGTACAGCATCTTTCTCTGTAATTTTGTACTTTTCTAAAATGAACCTAGACTAGAAATACTAGAGTACCTTAAACACAAACCTTTTGACTGACATTGCACATACCACCGTGGATGCTCTAAGTGGTGATTGTTTTTGCAGAACATTGATAATGGGAGGTTAAAGATGAAAGAACATTGCCCCCTTGTTTCTGATCTCAGGCTGAGAGATAAAGCAATAAGAATCTTCATGTGTTACAATCCTAAGTGGCTCAGGATAGGACTGCATATTGTCCTTGGGGGTGATTCCTGGATACAGAATGAATCGCAGAAAAAGGACAAGGAAGTTGCCTTTCTGAAATTTGTTCTGGAGAAGCAATTGTTTGTTCATATGAATACACAACCTTCCGCTCTCAACAAGGCGCCCGAGGGGCACCGTAGAGCATGTTATGCTGAAGCGGCCAGCAACAGTATACTGAAAAGGTTATTTCTTCTTGTTGCTGCCTTAGACAGAGCTAAAATAGAAAGTGGTTTACCTTCGGAATCTGGAATCGATGGCCTCGATGGTGGATCCCCTTTGTTATTTTGTCGCCAGACCGAAATAAAGTCTAGTCGGCAAATTGTTCAGGGTAACAGTTCTGAATTCACTTTCTTTTGACAAAATTATATGGGTTTTATTTAGCTGATTTCATCTTATTTTATTTGTTCGTCACATGTAGAGTCATTGGGGGAAGTCATGCATGGAGAAGGTGATCTATTGATGCATCTCAATATCATGGGATATAAATTGAATTATCAGCAGGTATTCTGGTTGCAAGCGTTATCTGAGTTATAAAGTTTTGTAACGAAGTCCTGAACTGTGCTGTTTTTGTGTTTTAGTTCCAACTCTCATTTTGAAATGGTTTAATTAAAGTTTGCTTTAGGATATTTATTGGAGTCTTCTAATTCTGATTCTTTACCAGCTTGCTCTATCAGAGTATGATTTCACTGTAGGAAATTTATTTGAAGATCTTCAAGATGGCATAATTCTCTGTAGAATTATTCAGCTGCTAACATCTGATGCATCGATTATTTTGGTATGAATTGATTTCTTCTACATTAGCTAGTGATATTCTCACTGCAGTTTTTATTTAAGGTGTGAACATGTTTTATTTCAGAAAGTGATTGCTCCATCAGATACATATAAGAAAAGATTGCATAACTGCACCATGGCAATCCAATATATCAAGCAGGCTGGGTTTCCGTTGTCTGATGCAGATGGACTCTCAATCTCTGCGGAAGACATTGCCAATGGGGATAAGGAGCTAATTCTAGCGTTGCTTTGGAACATGTTCATTTATATGCAGGTTAATCTAAACTCGTTCAGGATCACCTTTCTCTTCTCAAATTTTACTTTTGTTGTAGTACACATTTTCATTTTTCCCAAAGATCTAAAATTCTGGAGTATGGACTGTTTGATGTTTAATAGTAGGTTTAAAACCCACTACATAGACCACTCAACTGCAACCGAGAGCCTAAAAAATACCTAAATTGTTACTTGCCCAAATCTGAAGGTTTGCTGTAGCAACTTCCCGATTAGTGAATATTATATCACAGAGACTATAATGGCCCATAGGTTAACTTATTTTGTGATTGTAATTGTTAAGTCTTCTCTTTCTAGTGCATATTCTCAATCTAAATTATTAAAATTATGTCACAAATACTACAATGATTCACCATTGTTTTTTGCGTTCACGAAAAAAAAAAGCGTTCTCGCAAAACTATCTATTTCTGCAGTTTGTAAATCAATTTTGTTCAAAATTGTGTTGCTAAGGAAATGTTTCCATCTAGCTTGTTTAGACTTATTATGTGCTGAACCTTAAGCTACCATGTCTTCAAAAATACCTTTTCGTTGTTTGCTCTGTAAATTTTACTGTGTTGTGTTCTTGTGCAGTTACCAGTGTTAGTAAATGAAACTTCAGTAGCTCAGGAAATATCAAGGCTAAAGGCACCAGTATCAGTGAGTATTTTGTACTCGAATATTCAATTCTGTGAAGTTTTTTAAGTCCAATTTAGACAATACTAGCACTCATAACTCAGAAGTTAACATAAATATTCATACCATTACTCGAAATTGCAAGATGTACCTTAGTAGATTGGACCTATGGAACAGTCACTATATATTTTCCTACCAGACTGACTAAATCATATGGCTGCTTATTCCTTTATGTACTCTGTAAAATAGTTCCTGTTTCTTACTGAACTATTGCCATCAAGTACTGCTTGAACTAACCAAATGTGTAAGCATTGCGCTGGCAGAGAAAGAACATACATGCTCGGCAGTGCTAATGTATTCCGTATTCTTGTGAAAGCAACATATGTGGAATTTTATTGACAGATCTGTTTTATATATCTGCTTCTTATTTTATAACTATGGTGGGAGTACTTTTCTCCACTAAAATATCAGTTCTCCATTTCTTTTTTTTTTCAGGAACAATCAATCTCTGAAATGAAGTCACAGACTGGTTTGCTTTATGATTGGATTCAGGTAGGCATAGTTTCCCTTTTTCTTCCGTACTTGCTCACCATATGTATGTCTCTACACTCCAGTACATTTTCTTCCTTTGCCATTTTACAGGTTGTATGTGCAAAATATGGCATTAGTGTGGAAAGTTCTTCCCAAATTGACAGGAGAGCTCTGAATTACTTCATCAGCTATTATTTGAACATCAATATTCCTAATTTTCCTTTGAAGGTTCTCCCTGAGTTAAATTGCGATCTCATGTCTCGTTTTTTATTTTTTTACCATTTCTTGACATGTCCATGTTTTTCATGTTTGCTTGTTAGGAAACATTATCTGATTGTCGAAAGGAATTGTTCAGTTGTCATAAAACAGACATGATTGCTGATATCACCACTTATCAATTCAACAACATTGGAAAAGTGCTTGCACAATTTCTTCAGGTAGTAACTTATTTGTTTGAACAGCAAGGAGTTGTTTGTTTCTAACACATTTTCTGCATTATGCAGGACCTACCTGGTTGGGATATCCTAGCTAATGATGTATTATTTGATGGAAAAAGTGCAATAATTCTGCTCGCATTCCTATCTTCACATCTGACTAATGTCAGACGATTGGTAATCTTTGTTCATCACTTTCTTGTTTTATCTCGGTTGTTTTAGTCTTGTTAAAAGCACGCATGATGCATGTCCTTTGATTATATAGGAGCAACTAAAGAATCTGATCGATTCAAAGTTGGATCATCAAAGTCTGGTTACTGAGGTTTCTCCTAGGCGTAGATCTCGAGGAACAAATGACATGAAGTGCCATTTTCCTCAGACAGAGGAGACAGATGGTTCACGCAGTACCCGAGGTATGCCTGTTATATCTTTTTGTGGTTCTAGAGAACTTCAATTGCCCTGTTGTTATAGCGAAGATGAAAACTTTCATTTCCTTATAAGGTTATAACTGTATGGTTGTGCTCAGTAAACTTTGAAAGTACTACTGTAGGCAACATCTTATGCTTCTGCAATTTTAATGAAGCTCGTTATTAATGTTTTGCAGAGTGGGCTGCAACAGTTATACAAACTCAAGCTAGAAGACTTAATGCAATGAGCAAATACTGTAAGCTTAAGAATGCAACACAGCCATGCAACAAGGGGCATGATCCTGCTTCATCCAGTCCTCTGAAGAGCATTGCTGATAGTAGCTGCATAGATTCAGCCACTAAGCTTGTGTGTGAGGATGATGTGGACTGCAGCAGCAATTCCTGTCAAGTTTTGTTCTATCATGATCCAGTATCTACCAAGGTCGACTTCCTGTTCTGCAGGAAGGCAATGGCTGCTCGAAAGATACAGTTTGCCTATAGAAGATTTGCCCACAGAATACGTTCAAGAATTTCGGCTGCAATTAAGATCCAAAGCCATTGGCGCTGTTTCTCTGTGCGGATACATTTCAAAAGGCAAATTCAAAATATTACTACCATCCAAGCTGTAGCGAGGTGTGTTTTGTGCCACCGGGATTTTCAGAAGCAACGCCATGCTGCAATAGTGATTCAGAGAATTTTCAGAGGATGGTTAGCCAGAAAGAAACTACTAGGTTAGAATGTAAATCTAACATGATTCATTCAAAATATACACTGGAAATGGTTCCTTTTGTGTTCTTGTTGATTGCTGACTGCCCTTGCTCATGCAGGCTCTTGGTCACCGGGATCTGGTATAAACTTTTGTGCACTAGATCAAAATCAGCATAAAATATCTCATCAAAGTACACAGCTGAAGATTGTGCTATATTCAGTCCTAAGGTTACAAAGATGGTGGAGAAAGGTCCTTTTAAATCGGTCTATCAGAACATCAGCAATCTCAGTTCAGTCCTTTGTTCGTGGCTGGTTGATTCGAAAACAAGTAAAGCAAATTCTATGCGGCGTCTATCTCATTCAAGTATGCCACCTCTTTACTATTCTTATGGACTTGATGAATGATAATATGGTTTAAGGGGATAAAGGTATATTTGATCAGTGTATTTGCAGAGATGGTGGAGGCAGGTTCTATTTCTTGAATCAAGGAAGAGATCTGTGATTGTTATCCAGGCTCATGTCCGGGGATGGATTGCACGGCAGACTGCTGCTAGAAACAAGAAGCGTATAACTATAATTCAGGTACTGATCAACTACAAAGTTATGATGTTTAGATAGGATCATTGGAGGGTGGTTCAGACTTCAGTATAACTTTTCCCTTTTTTTGGATATACATTTGAGCCTGTAAAGATGACCATATGCTTATTTGCTTACAGTCTCTTTTACATACAGTTGTAATTTACTATGGTTGTGTATTTTTAACTGAAAGTCAGCTAACTGACTTTTGCAGTCCTATGTTAAAGCTTATCTTCTGAGGAAAAGATCGAAGCAAGAAATTACCGATGACATCATGTGTCTGATCAACAGACTGATTGCTGCAGTATCACAGCGGAGCATCAGCACTATTCGACAGATTTGTGCAACATTAAGTAATATACTCTCAGAGTTTTCTATTCTGTTACTCTTTGATATTGTATTCTTAGATTATTGCAGTTAACTCATTAACCCCTTGACACTGGTAGTGCACTAATATTTTACTACCAGTAGGCACATGATTCAGAAGTTGAGAGTTTACTGTTTCCGTCTTGTTTCTCCAGGTACGGCTACAGAGCATTCGGAGAAGTGCTGTCAGACAATTGTCAATGCTGGTGCTGTCGAAATTCTGCTGAAGCAAATCAATTTGCTGAACCGTGGAGTTCCAGACCAAGAAGTCCTGAAACAAGTGCTCTTCACTTTGAGAAACATCGCACGATTCAGGAACCTTCAACCAGTGCTAGCTAACACTCCACAGGCAGTTGAAATTGTTTTCCAGGAGTTGCTGAGGTATCATTTTCCACTACTAATTGTCCAGCTGCTCATAAGATATTTCAGTTTTCTAGTTAGTTTCGTGCTGGTGCAATGTGATGAGATAGTAGTAACACCATAAGTCCATAATGGCCATTTGCCTTCAACATACCAGATTTACAACTGATAATAAGATTTTAAGGTGCGAACTTGTTGGCCCATGCGCTGTTCCGAGTTCTGAACATTGGAGAATTGGCTGCCTCGCATAAAGCTGTATTTCGTAGTAACAAGTTTTTCCTTCTCTTGTGATGCACCTCAGGAGCAAAACGGAAGGGTTCTTCGTCGCGTGTGATATCTTGAAGAGGCTATGCGAGTCGGAAGAAGGCCACAAAATCGCACGAGCTCTGAAGCGCCACATCAGAAGGCTGGGCTGCCTGGTGCAAGAACTCGAGAAGAAGGTGGATCTTGACAAGAGGTGAAAGAGGGAAACAAAAAATATGCAGCCTGACTCTCAGTTGCACCGCCTGACTATCGAGTATTCATTGACTCACATGCCTCTCTTCTCTTTGCAAAGGAACGGACGCACCGGAGTCGCTAAGGACAACAATTTGCGGCGGCTCGGGGAGGCTGTCACCCTCCACCATCTGCTCACCAACGACCATTGTTGATGTGGTGATAAACTGATGATAGTCGATTCGATAGGCTTTTCACCTTGGAGTTGGAGGTGTTGGCTTTTGGGGGTGATTTAGGGCACAGGTGGATGTGATTTTCATGCGCTTGTAGATGATGTAATTGGACTCTGGATTTGCTGAAAAAAAATGGAGTTGCAGGTGTGTTGGCTTTTGGGAGTGATTTAGGGCACATGTAGAGGTGTTTGCCATGAGCTTTTTGTAGATGATGAAGTTGGACTCTGGATTTGCTGAAAAGGAGCATCGGCTTGATGTGTGTAACAGAGTGCCTTCTGATAAGTGCTGCGTTTTTCAATGGTTAAGTTCCGTAGTACTTGGAAGTTGGAAGTTCTTCATGCGACTTCACAACGAAGTGGGCGCAGGAACGCATAGGCGCAGGAAGGCAAGAGGGTATTAGCAACAACCTGAAGCTAAGGCTCTCCTTTCCTAACCTCTGATTCTGCACTAGCTTTCGATCCCCTTCTTCCTAATGTTTCCACTTTCTAGGTATACGCATCTATTTCAACGATATTATCAGGGTTCCAATGCGTGCAGCTTGCAAAGCATTGCAGCGTGAAAGGCTAAAAGGTTGTACTTCCTCTGTCTCACAATACAAGGGATTTTGAGTTTTTACTTGCAACGTTTGACCACTCGTCCTATTCAATTTTTTTTTGCAAATATAAAAAACGAAAAGTTGTGCTTAAAATACTGTAGATAATAAAGTAAGTCACAAATAAAATAAATAATAATTTCAAAAAAAAATTAATAAGACGAGCGGTCAAACGTTATAAGCAAAAATTCAAAATCCCTTATATTCTAGGACGGAGGGAGTACAATGTAAACCCAAACTACTCAAGAAAACAAAACTCAAAAGGCACAGGAATATCTCATGTACAAAACAATAGGCTAACCAGATGGTAGTTTGGTTATTGAAGTAGAACGAAAGAAATCTATCAGCTGTATTTGCCTATGTCCCCATTACAGACATGACATATAAGGGCAATTCTAGCAACAGACCTAGATAACATTACATACAGGCAAGCACAATACAACGATCTATTGTACATGTACACCCCATCTAGCTAGGCCTATGTCATAACTCATAGTTGCTAGACAACACTCAAGTTACAGGAAGAAGAGAATCATAATTGTTATGCTCATGAGTCAGTCTGCCCTCCATCTTCATCAGCTGGATTCTAGATTGATCGGGCGCAGCATTTGAGTTGACCTCCGCCTTCGCTTTCCATCTGGAGTCAGTTTAATTGACGTCTTCACTGGAACCTTGCCATTTTTATGCCCATGTTTCTTAGGCGACTTCTGTTGCGCTGGAGAGGGTTCGCCACTGCCTTTATTTCGTGAAGGCGAATTGACCCTCTTTCGCGCGAAACGTGCCTCGATTTCCGGTCTCTGGTTGGGACCAATGAGCCTTACATGGAATGGGTTGGAAGCCGTGTGACATACCAACCCATTCGTAGTTTGTCCTTTGTCCAGATCAACACTTCTACCGTTCACCTGAATAGGAAGGTCAGAAATGTTTGGCGTTGCGCAAAATTATGACTGGAACAGGAAGGGGATTTACCAGCTGGAGAAGCGCAGAGAATGTCCTTGCAACCTCATACTTTGGCTTGCCACTAACAATCTCACTGAATGATGCAATCCCTGCATTCTCGGTTCTTGATGAGAGCGTGTCGATGATTTGCTCTCCATAAGAACCAATATCAAAAGGTGGGTTTCTATCCTGAAAAGGTACAGATTGTTGTAATAATCAGCGATAAATTAATGTTCCAATTTGCAGAGTAGCTACTCAACCACGCGACTTGCCTGCTCTTCCAAGGCGTGCTCAATTCGTTCTTTCCATGTCGAAACTCGTGCATCCAGCTCAGTCTGCTGTTCAGCCTCAGCTATGCTAGCAAGGAGAGCATCCTGGGAGGAATTTTCCATGTTACATTGAAAAGTTATAGTGCTAAGACCTATTAGTGACGAGTCATCCAATGGTGTCAAACTATTCCAAAAATGTTTCATATAGCATGTCTGGTAACCCTTATATACTTTTGCCAATATGTTGGTTTGCATGGAATCAAGTCACTTGAAATCGCAAGGATAAATAAAGAACTACTTATATAAAAGAAAATTGAAAAGAGAACTGCACATAGGAAACTATTAACTGTACTTAGTATTTACCAGATGTGACCGACACAAATCTTCAAGGCTTTCATGCGCATCCATGCTATCCTGTGTACCTTGAGCTCCATCCAATGTTGCATCATTATTCTGATAATTGGTAAACTAAACACATTATTATGACAACCAAGTATTGGGTGACTGAACACAACAACAAAAAACAAAAGAACCTTATCAGGGTATGTTGGTATGTCCATATCAACATCCATATCACAGACATCATCTGGCATATCTGGCTCATGAATATCAAAGTCATTTACACCAATATCCGGCTCATGGCCATCCTTCAAATCTCCAAACAGGTGACTTTCTGGTTCTCCATGTTCAAGTGACCTCATAAGCTGTAATTTGATGAGTCACAACAAATTAATAAGTCAAAAAAAAATCTGATATGTTGACTGAGAATAACACATGTATGTAAAACTGATGAGAACCTTTTCGTACAGAGGAGGAGGTTCAGGAACATGATGTGTTTCCTGCTGAGATAGATGTACTTTAAAGGATGCACCATCCATCTTTTCCATAGGAAACAGAGATGCAATAATGTTCCTTTTGGGAGCACCAATGACCTGCCTTGCAAAACTTTTTACTGTTCCAACACAGAATAGGAAATATGATCCAAACGTATGTTTAGAAATGTAAGGCGTGAAAATAGAATATAAAAGAGACTAAAAATAGCATCCAGCAGATAACTTGCAATACCTTTCCTACAAGTCCTGATCTTTAGGTTGCCAGGTTCATGGGGATTCAATGGCCTCCATGGATCATCATCATCATCAGAATCATCTACACACCCAGCGTCTGCATCATCTGGGTGGGGCATGTCATTATCAGGAAAATCATGGTCAGCAGGGTGAACAGACCAATGATCATCATTTACATTTAAGTCATCGATATGTTCTTGGGTTTGATTTGCATTCATTTCTTGAGATTGGTCGGGATTGCTCTCCTGAGTTTGATCTGGATTTCCCTCTTGGACTTTTCCAGGGGTAGGTCTACGACCGGTGCCCCCAGATCTTCCATTTGGGGAACAGAAAACATTGGTTCGGCTTTTAGACCGTGCAGAGCTGCCCCTGCCAGCGAATATATCTTCTTTGGCAGATTGTTTTCCTTGCAAAAAGTCAGAAACAGCTGGTGCATCACATGGATCCAACAGGAGGAAATCTCCGAAAAAGCCACATGTTGCTAACTGCAATACAAAATAGATATGCCCGATTCAGTAAGGGAAATAAACAAAAGCATGCCATAATTGCAAGTAAGGAGATAAAATGTTACCAAATATAATTCTAGCTCGCTCGCTTCGCTATCCAGACAGTCTCCTTCAAACACCAGCAGATTTGCTGGTGGCCTCACAATTTTTTTTAGCAAGTCATCTCGATCAATATTGTTATCCAAAGTGGTCCTTGCTTCCACTGGCAATCGACAGGAAATCTTAGGTTTCTTAGCATTTATTTCATTCAAAGAATCTGGATGGTAAAATATGCACTGACCTGGGACATCATCTAGCCCTGAAAACACATCATCTTCTTCATTCGGTACTGTGCTAGGATCACTTTCATTAGCTTGAGCTGAGCTATTTTCCTGATCTTGCCTGGAATGTTTCAGATGTTTAACACAATTTGCAGCCAAATTAGAAAAAGAACAGCATGTGGTAGGATCAATGAAACACTGCATATATATCAATGCAAGATAAATTAAGTGCTCGATGCCTCGATTACACATCACATACGTACGTTAAATTATGATATGAGCAGCCATTAGAGGAATCTCTGTTAACATGGCTAACAAGGTATAAAATAGGTCTTTTATCCTTCAATACCCTAGTATGGTCGTAATTTGCATTGAACCTTTCATTTCTGAAAGTGTAATAAAGAAATAATGTTTTATTTATTTATCTCTCAAATCAAATGCTTGAAAAATTCCTGGATATTTTTACTTCTTTCAATAATTAGAATTTGGCAAGGTCCTGCATTAACTAAAAAAAGGGAGGGACACCAACTTGCTAGATGTTGACCGCCTAGAGTAATTGAAAAGCCCAACGAATAGAGAACGATTTGAACCATCCTTTTACAGACCCAATGCTTGGAGCTTGCACAAAGATTTCACCTATTTAAAAATGGCAAGGAGTTTCAGCATCCAGCTAAAAAAGGATGGCCACCACCAATGCGAGTCCTAGGACTCGAACGCAGGTGTGTGAGGAGGCTAAACAGCTTTGCCACCACCAAGCCACTGGCCTCATCCAGATTAGATATATATGTTTTGAAATAAAAGTTTGCCATGCATGGTGGAGCTAAATCCCAAGTGAAAGGTCAATGAAAGGAAGAAATCACTCAATCATATCATTGTTTCCGCACTCTTAATTTCAATAAAAGCACTGAATTTTAGAGTTTTTAGTGTTCTAAATTGTACTGGGCAACACAGCTGTTTGCAGATGTTCTATGAAAGGTTATTACTACAAGATATTCGATTACGCGGACTATTAATAGCATGCATTTATCACTGTTATTCAGTTTCAGGCCTATTACAAGTAGCTTTAGATTACATATATTGTCCGATATAGCAAGCTAGCACATAACGGATAATGCTGATACAAAATCACATCTTTCATTCCTTACTTCTTTTGCGAGAGAAATTCCAGCGCGTTGAGCACCAAGGTGTACAAATACTCCACCTTGCGGCTGTAAACCTGGACTGATCCCTGCAGTAGTAGTGCAGCTGCACACAAAATTAACCGTAAATGAACAGGGTAACAATCTGGTGCGCAAAAAGCAGGCAGCTTTCTTTCAAGAAAAAAAAAAAGAACTTCACAGCCTAACATCGATGAGGTTAACCTTAGTCCCAAGAAACCAAGAGAGAGTAAAGACAGGGGAGCAAAAACACCTAAAAGAAGCTGCTTTCCGTAAAAAAAAAAATATATCCCGTGTTTCTACGCTGCAATCCTCCGTTGATAAAATCAAGAACTCTGCAAACCTCCCAAAAAATCCTAGCCCCCCGCGCAGTACAAACCCTAAAAAGAAAACCCCACCTTCGGCGAAGTTGACGGAATGGGCCCCGTCCTCGCCGCTGATCTCCCCGGAGCAGATCCTGAGGAGGTACTCCTCGAGGCTCTTGGCCACGTCCACCTCCCAGTTCGACTCCGGGTCCCGGTTCGCCTGCAGGATCGGGAACCTCGCCCCGCTCGTGCTCCCCTCCCCTCCTCCTCCTCCGCCGCCGCCGCCGCCGCCCTCCATGCCTCCCCTCCTTACCACCAAAACCTACATCCACCGAGGACACGCCTAGGGTCTAGAAGCTTCTGGAATGGTAGGCCTCCGAAGCGTGGAGGGGAAGGAGAAGCGGGAGGAGAAGATTGGGGTTAGGGTTGGGAATTGGGGAAATTTTTCGATTTCGGCGTGGTCTCTCTTCTCCCGCCCGTTGGATTTGGAGAGGCGGGGATTTTCAGTTTTGGCGAGGGGCCTTTCTGCAATTCCTGTCAAGTACAGGAGGGTAAGTGTAAAGGTGAAAGGAGGAGAGACAGTTTTGCACTAAACCCCCTCATATTTTTTCGGCTTCCGGTCCGGTCTGCTTCATGGGCCCGAACGGAATGGCCACCGATTTAGGCCCATATTTGTTGGGCCCGGAACGGGATTATGACGTAAGTGCGGGCCGGAGTGTGACTAGGGCAAAGTGCATAGGTTGTCCCTCGTCTTATCATCGAATTACAGTAAAACCAAATATATGATATTCCTCAACTTATAAAATCAGGTCACTCAGCGTCCTTAGGCGGTTTTGATCTAGGTTTGTTCGATGTGGCTGTTGAGTCAGCATAAACATGTTAGTGAAACCTCCTTTTTTTTCTTTCCCTTCCCCCTCTCTCGTCTCTTCCTCCATCTCTTCCTCACATCTGGAGTGGCGCTCCAACAACGGTACGGGCGGCGGCGAGCAGTGGCTAACCCAAGGACCCCAACAACGATGTGGGTAGTGGGTGGCGACCGACATGCTCCACTCCTTGCTCCCCTCCTCTAGCTCTGTCTTTCTCGACGTCCCCGCCCTTTCCCCTCTCTCCCCTCTCCCGGTGATCTCGAGGAGCGGTGACGGTGGACGAGCTCCACGTGCTCCTCTCCTCCACCACCCTCTTCCTCGGTGCCCCCGCCCCCTCCTCTCTCGTCAATCTTGAGGTGGAACGCGTGGCGACGGGCCTGGGACTTCTCCGCGTTCGTCCGCACCTACACCGCCTACCTTGACGACTGGCTCCTCACACCTCCACGCTCGCCGTTGTTGTGCTCGTAGTTCTCACGCTGATTGCATCCTCTGCGCCAGCCACCACAACTTCGTCCATCCGCGGCGGCGGCGGCGGTGCCAACAACCATACTATCCTGCAGTGCAAGATCCTGCTCGACCCAGACATCATTCCGCGCCTCTCGCGCCAGAGCGTGCTCTTCCTCTCCCGCCCCACAATGTCGATCGCTTCCCCCGCCTCCCCGACGGCCACCTCAAGATCATCCTCTATATCCACAACCACCCCTGATACTTCCGCCTCATCATCGACAGCCTCTCCTACATCTACAACATCAAGGAGGCGCTGCTCACCGCCAGCCACGATGGCTACTTCCCAGAGATGGACGAGTTCGTCCAGGACAGGCGCATCGCAATGGCGTCGGGGTAGACGAGTATATAGCCATCCCAATGCTCCCCCTTCGCCTCCCCCATGCTCCCGCCGCCGCCGCCGCCCTTCCCTTATCCCGCATTGTTGCCGCCGCCGTCGCGTCGTCCGGTGCCGGTTGCCGCATCTCGCTCCGGCCCACCAGCCTCCTCCTCACGTGCCGAGCGGCCCACCCAGACGAGAAGAGTGAAAGAGAGAGGAGGAAGTGAGAGAAGAGGGGAAAGAGAAAGGTGATGACGTGGACACCCTGACACGTGGGTCCCACGCTGACTCGGCTGCTACGTCGGATAAAATCAGGGTCAAAACTGCCTAAGGATCCAGAGTGATCCCGTGTTGTAAGTTGAGAGATGGTATATATCTGGTTTTGCAGTTGGGGGACGATTTTATAATCCAATAACAATACGAGGGACCTCATATGTACTTTTTCCATGTGATTATGGCCGAACGTGCTGGCCAGGCCATACTAGTTGGGCCGAAACGATTAGGCCCATTGTAGTTGGCCCGGAATCGGATCACCACAACCCTGTGGCCCATTAACGCTAGGCCGCAATGGCGACGCGCCGCCGACAAGGCCACCGCTGGGCCAATCCCGGTATCCAGTATGCGGCGGCGCCGTACATCACGTCGTCGGAGGAGGAAAGGTGCGCGTCACCTTCCATAAGCGTCGCCGTCATCGCCCATCAGCTTTCTCACACCAACAGTAACCAAAATAAGAAGATTTGGCAATATCCACACCCAACCATCTCCAATTCTCAACCACAAAAGGCACAAATCATCTCCTTGACAACAGCACAGTCAAAACTAAATCCTTCACGTTTTACTGCGACAGAACAGAAATAGAGTACTATAGCACAAAAAACAACTGATACTACAAGATAACGAACAGGCACTGCCAATTTAGCAATTTTCTGAAATTCTGAAATGCCTGAGAATTGTACAGTTCACTATACTGCTATTACTTCCCCAATCCTAAGCTCACAGTGCAACTTAAATAAGTAATTAAGTAATTTTCTTGATTGATATCGAATCACTAATCAGGCTGCTCGGGCGACGGGGTCGCAGGCCGGGCCGCCGCCACCGCCGCCGCCGGCGGCGAGGTTGACGACGGGGCGAGCCCGCGTATGCAGCCTCGGGACGGTTACCCTGAGCACGCCGTGGGTGTACTCCGCCGAGATGCCGTCGGCGTCCACCATCGCCGGCAGCCGGAACTTCCTCGCGAAGCTCCTCCGGCCACCGCCGCCTCCGCCGTCGCCATCGCCACCGTCATCAAGCTCGGTGCGGATGACGAGGTACATCGCGTCCTCCACCTCCACCCTGATCTCCTCCTTCCTCACACCTAACCCCACCATTCCTCTCTTCGTATCAATCAAAGAAATCAAAGCACCAAAAGATTCGATGAGATGATGTTTTTGATTGATTACCGGGGAGGCTGGCGGAGTAGAGGTGCGCGGCGGCGGTCTCCTCCCAGCTGACATGGCTGCACCTCTGCGCCGCCGCCGCCGTCGCCGGAGACGGAGATGACGACGAGAGGAGGCCGAGGAGATTCTGCCACTGGTGCCACTGCCACGGGTGGACCGGGCGCCGGAATCTTGGGCGCTCGTGCACCTCCTCCTCCTCCATGGGGTAGTAATAATCCATGGCAGGCGGATTCTCCGGCCGGCGTCCGCATCCCGGTCACTCTCCGGCTGCATAAATAGCCGGAGAAAGGGTGCAAGATTGCAACTTGTTGCAGCAACCAACAAGTTGTGGTTAGGTCGGCTCGATTTCCTCCTCCCAACTTGCATGTGAGGTCCCCATGTGCGGAAAGGGACGGCGTACTGCAGACTCATCTTTTCGTTATACTTATTAGCTAAAATTTAAAATTTTTTTATTTTATATTTGAAATTGATTTTAAGACTTTTTTCATCGAAATTTATTTTTAATCTTTGTTTTTATCGCTAAGAACATGTATAGAAAAGTTTTATTTATATATTATTTTCGCTTACAAATATGTTGTTTGGTTCATTTCACGAATAAATCTAAAGATAGAGCTGTTGAATAAAAAAGACGGCTTTGTCTGCAAATATCTTGGTTTCACCTCTGTCCATGGCTCCAGCCAGTAAAAATTCTATTACTACTACGTATCTTTTTTAAAAAGGAGGGTAATTTTTTTAGGGCTAACAATATACTGTTAATCTAAGCTTACCACGGTGAACAGCTCAAATTGAGTGTGAGTGTGAGTGTGAGTGTGGGCAGAGTACCTGAATTTATATCTTCTGAAAAATGAGTGTATTGGAATTTTAGCTAAGAATTAAATTGTGAAGTCATTTTTTGTTGGAAAAAAGTTTTTTTTTTCTTTTTGTAGATTCATGGGTCATTGTCGGCCGTACATTATGATCCAACTTGAACCGATTGAATAAACAGGAGACCTAGAGCTAGAAGTTGGTAAGATGTCCATATATACTAATGGTTATAATATAATGTAGCGGAAACAGAAAAATCACAGAAACTTTTTAGGTCAAGCATCCAACGCTAACGGAGGCATCGGACGCCCTCCTTCCCTGTCTTCTTCTCTCCCTCTTCTCCCTTCCCCACCTCTATCATATTCCAACAAATAGCAATCTAGAAAAGTGAGCCAAGCCCTCGGAGCAGAGGAAGACGATGTCGCTGAAGAAGGCCCTGAGCACATAAGTACCCTAACTCACCAGTGGTGGCGGTGGCGGCACTGAGAGGAGGAGGTGCACTGAGCAGAGCAGAAGGTGTTATTCTCAGAGATGATCTCAAGCTCACCAGACGCGGCGCCACAAGGAGGAGGTACAACAGTCATCGGAGAGTACCCTGAGCTTGCCGACGCGGCAACAGTGTCATGAGGAGCTGCAACCATCGCTGGTTGTGGACCCGAGCTCGGTGGTGGCGGCACAAGAAGGCGGTGCACGGGGTGGAACTTGAGGCACCATCGTCAGTGAAGGTGAGGCTGGTGGGAATGTCAAGCTAGCGAGGATTGTTGTAGATTATTTTTATGTTGCACACAATGTTTGTTGATGTTTCAAATCCGTCTTTTTGGTACTTGCTTACACTGGTAATTGATGTTGCAGATGGTATCTTTGAATGTTGCACATATCGGTTTTTGGGTGTTGTGGTCAATGTTCTTGAGTGTTGCATCTTATTGCAACATCTTCGATAAAAGCGATGAAACATTTTTCAACGGATGATGAAATATTAGGAAACAATTCATTTTGAAACATTTTTTTTGGTGATGATACATTGCAACATTTCTTTAGCACAAGGTGAAACACTATTCGAAGATTTGCAAACCTCCGAACACATCCAATTCCTAATCGTCTCCAAAAAAATCACATTAACTCCTTTGTGAAAGCTTGGTCAACTAATTTTTGCTCCAATTTGGCAAAAATTTCTACAAGACACTAAATAACTTGATCTTTGCTAGAGGATATCGCAAGAATGTGGCTTTGCCCATGAACGCCCTAAAATTTTAGTGTTTTATTGAAGGACACCACATGCAATATTTTATGATTTTTGTTTGTTCTAGAGAGAGGATTTTTACGAAATGACCATTTTCACCCCTAGATATGTTGCACATTGCACACTTTCTTGAACCCAAGAGGCAAGTGGCAAGACTCTGCCTGATGTGGCCGCCGGGTTATAGTTGGTCACATCTCTGTTCAGAGGGAGTAAGCACATCTAGTGGCAAAGAAGTTTGATTCTATGGGCAAAACAGTCATTTCGTGAAATTTCTCTCTCTAAAAGTGAATATTTTTAGGGTGTCCACGGGCAAAGCCATGTTATTGCAATGTCCTCATGACTCCTACAAAGACCATGTATTTTGGGTATCCCATAGCAATTTTTGCCTTTGTTGATACAATAACGAGTGAGTTCATGTGTTAAATATATGTATTCACAAGGTAATTGACATGCACTCCTAAATATTTGCAATAGTGCTTCTTTTCATGCCTCCTACACAATCTACCCGATCATATGTTCGTAGAGTATGTTATAAAAGTTAGTTAAAATCTGAAATACTGACAACTATCCGACCCAAATTTACCATTGATCAACTTAGAAAAGCTAGATAACAATATATAAGCACATGATAGTTGTTAAAGGCGTTGAGCTGAAATTTTGGACACTTCACCCAACCCATGGTTAAATTGTGGTGTTCCTCTATAGATGGAGCGAGGGATATATCACATCCAGGTTATTTATATCTTTAAACAAATTTCATGCTTTTTTTTATGAAATCTTGAAGGGCTAAGCCTAGGTTACCAGCCCTAATTCTCTACATCCTCCCTTCACTCATGTCTTCTCTACAAAAGGTTAAAGGGTTTGAACTAACTCAACCTTCCATCACTAATCCAACTTTAAGTCCAATTATTACATATTCAATGTCTAATCTAACCTAGCACAAGGTCTAAATTATGACATGTTAAGTTCTATTGAACGATGATTATCCAGTTGTAGACTTTTTTTCATTGCTTGTATTTGAATGTTTCACTTTGCTTGTTTAGATATTGCATCAAATATTTTTTGATGTTTCACTAATTTTATGGATCATGCACAACTTTTCTTTTTACAAATGCTCCTTTTGTGTGATGTTTCGCACCTTACTAGTTAGAACATTTAATGAAACAAAAGCAACCTCATACTATTTTAGTTAATGTTTTACCTGTCTGCTATAGCATGTTTTCTGATCGTTGCAATAACTGTAGCAAATTGTTGCACTAAATATGCAGTTATTTTCAAAATTCGTAGTTTTTTCTTTAAATATTATTATTGCTATAATTTTCTGAATAATTGGATTAACTTGAAAATTATAAATTTTAAAGTGGTTGGACCGACTTTATAGCTTGAAAATTATAACAAAATATAACTCGAAGTTGTAATATAAAATAGCTCAAAAGTTGTATTTGTTGTATCAGATTGAAAATATTATCGGAGCCTACAAATTTCCATCTTCCATCCTTCGTTTCTCGTGCACATCCCTCTTGAACTGTTAAACGGTATATTTTAGCTAATATTCTTTTATAAGAAAGTTGTTTTTAAAAAATTATATTGATCTATTTTCAAGTTTTTTAATATAATACTCAATTAATTATGGTTGATGAGCTACCTAGTTTTGATGTTTTGCATTTTTTCTATACTTCAGAATTATCATTATCAAGCCTGTCACGGTGTCACTCCAACCCCTTTAAACCAGAGCCACCAGAAAATCCCTCCGCCGCCAAAAGCAACCTTAAACCCTAGCACCACCGCCGCCGCCGCCGCCACCCACCCGGAGCCATGCGCCGCCCGCGGAGCCGCGGCGCGGCGAAGCAGACGCGCCTCCGGGAGGCCGACGAGATCCGGTTACTCGAGGCCTGGATCGACGCCGGCAAGCCCGCCCGGGGCACCAGGCCGCCTCCCCTCTCCAAGTCCTCCTCCTCGCCCGCCGACGCCGCCGCCGCCAAGCGGGGAGCCAAGGGGGCCGGAGGGGTCCCCAGCAAGGCGGCCGGCGAGCACCCGGAGTACGGCGCCTGCGCGCGGTTCGACGAGCTGCCGCTGTCGAAGAAGACCAAGGACGGGCTGCGGAAGGCCGGGTACACGAAGATGAGCGAGATCCAGCGCGCCGCGCTGCCCCACGCGCTCTGCGGCCGCGATGTGCTCGGCGCCGCCAAGACCGGCTCCGGCAAGACCCTTGCCTTCGTCATCCCGGTAATCTCATGCTGCTAGTTTTTTGCTCCCGTGAATTCCCTCATTTCGGGAATACAGCCTCTTTTGATTTTTAACAATTCACGTACTCCCATGAGTGGTGTGGTTCGCAATCTCCGCAAGTAGAAATATGCAATTAGAGTTCACTTCTACTCCTACCTCGTTTTTTTTGAAGTGGAAGCGGCAAAAGATTTGCCGATTATATTAGAAGAAAAGGGAGTGTAGTAAGTCTAGCTAGGCGCTATTACATAGTGCGCTAATTACAGGAATATTGGTAGGCCCTGGAGCATGAAGGCTGGGCTCTAACTACATTACAGAAGAGGAAATTGTCCGCCTAAGTTTAAGGGGGCTTAAACGCCCACTCTTGCTCGTTAATATCTTCAAGGACGTAGAACACAGTCTGTTGGCAGTTTGGTTCTTGTTGACAGAAGATCTTCGCGTTTCGTTGTAGCCATGTGTGCCACCAGGTCTTGATGAGTGCCGCCACCCTTAACCTTGGTTCCTCCTTGGAACAAGAAGAAGCCAGTGAGTGCATCCACTGCTTAGCCGAGGTTGTGTCGAAGTTCCCCGTGAAGCCCTTTGCAGCTGCAACTCTCTGCCAGGTCTGTTTGATGAATGTGCAATGGCAGAAAAGGTGATCGGTGTCTTCAAAGGCTTGCCGGCATAAGGAGCAGATCCAGTCACAACTCCAATGTCTTACTAGCAGGTTTTCCGCTGTTAGGGTCCTTTGGTGTAGGGTCCATCCCAAGAATTTTTGTGTCAGAAGCGCCTTTGCATTACAGTTTACAAGGAACACCGGGTCTGATATGGATCAAATGAACTGTGCACGATATGCACTTTGCACAGAGAACCTCCCTGTATTGCCCCTTGTCCAGGTTATCTCATCTTCTTGGTTTTCGTGTAGCTCAATTTGATTGAGCAAGGATCCAAGGTTGACCAGCTCATGGATCGCTTCGATGGCCGTAATTTGCCTAAAGGAGTATAGCCAGTTGTTGTTCGGTAATTCTATATCCAATTTTCTGTTTTTCCTTTTTGCCAGACCGAAAAGCGTAGGGGTGATGTCCTTGGGGCAAGGACCCTGCAACCAATTGTCTTTCCAAAAAGAAATCTTTCTTCCATTGCCAATGGAGATCTGTGTGCATGCCTGGGAAAGGCAAATGTCTTTTTCGTTGCAGGGGCTTTCCATTGCCTCCCAGGGCCTACTTTGATCCTGCCATCTTAGCCACAGCCATCTTAGTCTTAGGGCGGAGGTAAATTTCTCCAAATCCAGAATTCCTCTTCCACCTAGTTCCTTCGGTCTGCATACAATGTGCCAACTCACCAAGCTGGCGCCCAGTTTAACATTTTCTGGTTCCTCCCCTTTCCACTGGAAAGCTCTTCTAATCTTGTCGATCCTCTTTAGGACCCACTTTGGAGCCGGCAGTGCAGTGAGAAAGTGGATAGGTACTGAGGAAAGTACCGACTTGATCAAGGTTTCTCTTCCAGGTGCAGTGCAATATTTTCCTTTCCAACCCGGGATCTTTGAGGCAATCTTATCAATCAAAGGGATGTAATCTAGCTTCCTTAATTTCCTTAGATGAAGTGGGATTCCAAGGTAATTAGTTGGAAAGGATGCAACTTGCCCTGGGAAATGTCCAGTAACATGGTTGATGTCAATTGCTGCGCATGCAATAGGTAGTTTTTTGATTTGTGGACATTGGTGATCAAACCTGCCACATTCCCAAAAAGCTCTAGGATCTTCTTGAGATTGTTGATATCCTGCTGCGTAGGCTTTACAAAGAGTGCAACATCATCAGCATACATAGAAACTCTGCAGTGGAGCGGTCCCGACGGCAGAGAGGATAACAGGTTTGCTTCTTCCGCTTTCCTGAGAATACGAGTTAGTGGTTCCATGGCGAGGACAAACAGCATTGGCGATAGTGGGTCACCCTGTCTCAACCCTCTAGCATGCAGTATTGGCGGTCCTGGCTTTCCATTGAGCAGGATTTGTGAGGTTGAAGTGTGGAAGAGTGAGCATACCCATTCGCGCCATCTGCTTCCAAAACCAAAAGCCTGTAGGGTTTCTAAAAGGAATTGCCAGCTGATGGAGTCGAATGCTTTGCTAATATCCAATTTTAGAAGCAGTGTCGGGACTTTATTTCGATGGAACCTTTTGACTAGATTCTGTATGTAGATGAAATTTTCATGAATTGCTCTCCTTTTGATGAAAGCACTTTGGTTTAGAGAAACCAATTCGTTCAGTCTTGGCGCTAGACGGTTTGCCAAAAGTTTTGAAACGATTTTGGCAAAGCTATGAATGAGACTGATCGGTCTATATTGTTCTGCTGATGTTACATTTTCTTTTTTTGGTATGAGACAGACAAAAGCTGAGTTGAGTTCATCCTACCTCATTGTACTTTTTTCTTGAAAAGATTTTAGCTCTGTGAATCGTTGTCTTGAAACTGAAACTATAGTATTTGTTTCATATTGACTGGCAAGCTCAAATTATTTTCCAAGGTAATAGTGACCAAAATTTGCCTGATGAACTTACCATATCACAATTCTATTTGGCAGGCTTTAGAGAAGCTGTACAGAGAGAGATGGGGTCCTGAGGATGGTGTGGGTTGCATTGTTCTTTCTCCCAATAAGGATTTAGCTGGGCAAATCTTTAATGTTTTCCAGAAGGTAGGGAAGCTTCATGGCTTCAGTGCTGCTTGTATTGTTGGTAATCGCAAAGGTCTTGATGAAGAGAAGGCAGTCATAAACAACATGAATATCTTAGTATGCACGCCTGGGCGGTTACTTCAACACATGGGCGAGACCACAAACTTTGATTGCTCACAGATCCAGGTCACTATACATATCTTGTTCTATAAGACTGGTGAATTGCAAATGTTGATATATCGATAATCTAAAATGCTGCCTTTTTTGGTAGGAAACAGATTTTGGTGATTGATGAGGCAGATCAAGTTCTTGATAAAAATTTCCAAGAGCAAGTTGACAATGTTGTTTCTCAGCTTCCCAAAGTTAGACAAACATTGCTGTTCTCTGCCACACAAACAAAATCAGTTAAGGACCTTGCAAGGGTTAGCCTGAAGGATCCTGAATATATAAGTGTGCATGAGGAGGCTACAACAGCTACTCCTGATACCCTTGAGCAGTATGCCATGATTGTGCCTCTTGAACAGAAGCTAAATATGCTCTGGAGTTTCATCAAACGTCATCTAAAGTCAAGAATACTAGTATTCTTATCCAGTGTCAAGCAGGTGATAATCTGTTCGTTTCTCTCAAGGTTGCATATTTGTTGTATTTGCTTTAAACATGAGGCTTGGCAGGTAAAATTTGTGTATGAAGTTTTCAAGAAGCTCCGTCCTGGTATTTCTTTGAGATGCATGCATGGACGGATGAAATACGAAGTACAGCAGGCCATAGTAGCAGAGTTCAAAGAGGGACACTCGGTTCTATTCTCAACTGATATATTTGCTAGAGGATTGGATATAGAGGATGTTGATTGGGTCGTACAAGTAAGTTAATTACAAACACTATTTATCTGCTTGAACTTCGCTTCCTCTAATCTATTCATTTTTTTTTCTAGGTTGATTGCCCAGAAAACATTGCTCTGTACATCCACAGAGTTGGCCGTACAGCTCGTTATAACAAGAGAGGAAAAGCTCTTATCTTCCTTTGTCCAGAGGAAGAGAAAATGCTTGAAAAATTGAAGGCAGCTGAAAGTAAAATACCTATACATATTAAAAAGGTTATAATCCTTTCTTCTATTACACTTGCTTAGTGGAAAAAAACTATTTTTTAAGATTGATGTATGTCAGTTCACTTTGAGGTAAGCTTTGAAATGACAAATCTATTCTTGATGACAAACTAACAGTGTCAATAGGTGATTTACCATAGAACTGCTAAATTTGTGCATTTAGAGCTTGCAAATACTTCATGTGCTCATTTCCTATTTTTTTACCTGTCCAAATTTCTTTGTTCTAGCCAAACACAGAACAACTGCAGCAGATATCTCAGAATATAGCGTCAGTGCTGGTGCAATATCCCAATTTGCAGCAACTGGGTAAAAGGGCTTTTGTCACCTATCTGAAGTCAGTGTACCTCCAGAGCGACAAAGAGGTGTTTGATCTGAGCAGGTTCTCTATGGAGAATTTTGCCGCATATGCTGCTTCTCTTGGTCTTCCTGTTACCCCAAAGATTCGTTTTGTTAGCCACAAAAAGAATGTGCCAAAGAAATATATGGGGGATATTGATGTGAAACGGATGAAAAGAAGTTCCAAACCTGAAGTTATAGAAATTAATCCACAGGCCAAAAGTAACTTAATTGAGGATGATGGAGATTATGATATCCTTTATCCCAAGGAGCAGCAAACAGATGTAAATATGGCTGATGGTCTTGATGATGTCCTTTATCCCAAGGTGTCCACTGCAGATACAAATAATGAACCAGAGAAAGTCACACAGTAAGTCCCTTCCAAGTAATTTTTTCAGTATGGGGAATTACTTCCACCTTTTAACTTCAGACCACGAAATTTCTTTTTGTAGATACTGTTTTGTGGCATTTATTCTAAACCTATTGTCATTATCAGGTTGGGAAATAAGTCCGTGAAAAAGAAGAAGCTGAAGATAAACGTGCATAGGCCATTGGGCACAAGGGTCAAATTTGACGATGAAGGCCACACTATCCCTCCTCTTGCATCCATAGCTGAAGAAGTGGGCTCAGGAGATGTAATTGACAAGGATAAAAGTATGTTCATCCTCTTCTGATCAATTCATGGTATTCTGCAGGTAGGTTATGAGCTCAAAGACTAATATGTAATTTTTGGTTCTATTCCAATAGTTTCCCAGAGGTACGCAGAGATATTGAGAGAGATGCAGGAGCATGACAAGGAGGACAAGCTCGAACACAAGAGGATCTTGCGCGAGAAGAAGCTACAGAAGAAGCTGAAGCTCAAGCGCAAGAGGAATGAGGAAATGGACGCAGGGTCAGAGAACAGTGGCTCGGAGTCGGACAGAGACCAGAGGACTGCCTCCAAGGGTAAGAAGAGGTACTTCAACAGCGATGACGAAGAAGGCAGCAAAGATGCGGCGAAGGATGGGGATGTTCTCGCTCAACAGGAGGCGTTGGCCCTGAAGCTTTTGAGTAAAATGCACAGTTAATTTAATGGTTTTGTACCGCGTGATTTTAATGTAGGCAGCTCTCTGCAACCGGAGAGTGAAATTTTGATCAGTGCTAGTCTAGTTCCCCGGGAGTTGATATATGCATAGGATCTGGAAATGTACCAGATTCTGTCATTCTAGTCGTACGTCGAGAATTTTGATGGAAAACATGGTGTTACTATATTATGTACTTACCGTTGAGGGTATTGTAATTTCCATTTATTATATACACAAATGTTTTGCTCTTTGAACCCATCCCATATTCAATCTCCAAAGTCCCGTTCTTTCACAAAGGAGAACATATCTATCTTTTTTGGTTTTTTGGCTTACACGATGTTTTTTTTTTTTGCAAAACATTTATATAGAAAAGTTACTTAAGAATCATATAAAAGTAATTAAAAATTAATTAATTATATGTTAATATCTCAACTTGTTCTACATTTTCTCAATCTTCCTCTTTCTCTCTCAAACACCATATTCCTCTAAAATTAACACTTGCTACGTGGCATCGTGTCTCATATTGGCTGAGGCGTTGAGTGGTGATGCGTGCCATGTTGTGTTCGATATAATGAGATGCGTGCCATGTTGTGTTCGATATAATGAGATGCGTGCCATGTTGTGTTCGATATAATGAGTGTCATTGACATATTTGTAAACGAAAAATATTTTTTTAATAAAATTTTTATATACATGTTTTTAGTGATCTAAAATCAAAAACTGAAAAATAAAATACAATAGAAAAACCCTAAAATCAACTGGAAATTTACGGTTAAAATTTAAATTTTGACTTATACTCCCTCTACCCCATAATATAAGGCGCGCACGCATTTTAAAATTCAACATTTAAAACATTTGACCACATAGTACAATATGAAATGAATTTTATTTATTAAAAATTATATCATTAGATTAAGATTTAAATTTACTTTCATATGATTATAATTTTATTGCTACAAACCTTATAACATATGAGACAATATAAGCTAAATATTAGTTTTGAAGACCGTGCCAACTTTGATCGCGTCTTATATTATGGGATAGAGGGAGTATAAGCATAAGCCTAAGGGGAAAAAAAATGAACATTTGCTGAGTGGTGATGCAATGGGTGTGTTCGGTGGATATGCAAAAGGTTCCATCGTTTCGCTTATTCGGGGAAGGCCTCATAGAATAAGCGAAACAGCATATCTATAAACTAAAAATAATTTGTGAATAAAACTTTTTTGTGAAAAATAAACTTTGATAAAATAACCCAAAATCAACTCAAAATTTAAGATGAAAATCTAAATTTTAGCTAATAAGTATAAGCGGCCCAAATGATGCGAATTGCGAAGCTGCTGGAAACATGCACGGAATGCATCGATGCTGCCGTGCTATGGGCATGTTGTCACGTTCAACCTTCAAGCACACTCACCGACTCACGAGTCACGAAGGTGGTAGGAAGATGTGTTTGGAAGTTGGTAAAGAAGATGGGCGTACACCTTACACTTGGTTGTAAGAAAAGGCTGTTGCAGCCCTCGCCTATGAAACATGGAACTTTGATGATTACCACTACAAGGATAACCCAAAAGGGAGGCACCGACCATCGAACGCTTTGATTTCATGACAAAAAAGTGAAGATCAGAGGACTCGCAGCACTGACGGGAATCACAGCCTCACAGGGGGGTGATGGTTTCATTTCCATGCAAAGGCCCAAACAAACCATCCATAAATAACATTAGTCGCCTCAGTAACTCTCAGAGCATCAGATTTGATGATCATCACACCCAGGGAGGCCCAAAAAACGAAACACTGGCTACTGTCAAAAGGGTTCGATCAGTCGTCTAACGACAGGTGGTAGCGGAGCTAGAACACGACCTCATCCACACAAAGACATCTACAAATAACTTAAGGAAGCGCCAGCTCGAGTTCACGCAAAATGTACACCCTGATAATCCAACTGCGAGATCTGAAAGTTGCACGTCGCCATGGTCACTGCATAGTATGAGGTTAACTGTCAGCCAAGAACATGCTAGCATATCATCGTGTGATAAATGATGTACTGAAATTGTTATCTTGTGGCTACAGATTCAATTGACAATTGCAGTTCAGAAAGCAGATGTTCATCAATGCTTGTTTGCTCAGTTGTAGTCTAAAAGGTTAACTTGTGTAGCGTATGATGAGAATGAGGAAAACAAATGTGGATGTTTTGACTGGGCTTTTGATCTCATACCTGCTGTGGGGGCTGTTGTAGGGGTTGCTGCTGCTGCTGTGGGGGCTCCTGCTGCTGTTCGTAATTGCCATAGCCAGAATATCCATAGTAGTTTTGCGCACTAGGATCCTGTGCATTGGGTGCACCATAGTAAGAAGAATCATAGCCCTGTTGGTATCCATAGTAGTTGCCATTCCACTGGTTGGCATCCTGCTGGGGAGCCTGAAAGGATGATTTTACGGTTAACCTATGCACATGCAGGCTACAGCTAGCATCAAAGGCAAGGAATTCAACTCTGTACACAAACCTGCTTGTTCTGAGGAGTACGGCCCCATGAAAGCCGAACTTGCTGCCCACCAATCTGAGACCCATTCAGCACACGGATGGCTTCTTCAGCAGATGACCTGAAAAAAAATACAATATAACCAAAGCAATAAAGAATCAGGTCACATGTTGGTTTAAAGATGGTTAGCAAAGAAAGCCTGAAGAATTTATTAACCTGCTAGTAAATTGGACAAATCCACAACGCTTGCCTAGAGGAATCTTCACATAACCAATTTCCCCATATGGAGTAAATACTTGCTTTAGATGGTCCTCATTTACATTGGAATCTAACCCGCCCACAAAGATCTATTGCACAATACGAAAAATAAGGAAACAGCAACTCTTAGAAATTAAGTAAATCAGAAAGTTACTCACTGTTGTATTATTGGGATCATTCTCCAAACTGTTTCCTTGGGAGCTCTGGTAACCTGCAATGACAAAACAAAAGCACCATAAGTTCCGAAAGATCATACTAAATAATATTCAAAACCCCAAACCAATGTTAGTGATCATGTTTGCTAGTCAGACCAAAGCAAACAAAACTGTAGACAGACTATTCCTTAATAACCTAGAGGGTAAAGTGCATGTGAATATTGCTGTCTAACTACGATGAATCAATCAGCAAACAAAAAAGAGCAAACACTGTTAGGGGAGGGTCGGGAAGGAACACAAGCGGTCCTTTGCTTCACAGACGTGATTTACTCACTGATTGCATCAGCTTAGCTGCAATACAAGAATAAACTGGATACAGGAGCATGGATGTTAGTATGGCAGGTCAGTTATGAATTTGAGTTGATGGATGGAGCTCAAGACCACCCCATGTACTTTGCAGTAAATGTGCAATAATACCTATGAACTGCAATTAACCTATACGGCATATATATACAAAAATAGAAACTTAATGGCATTCATAAGTTCCAAATGCAGTATGCCAATCATTCATCAGTAGTAAACTGAGAATTGCTTTTATAAAGCACAAATATTTCTCTTATTTGTGACCACACCTAAATCTTGCCCATGTATATAAATATGTTCAAGAAGATGGTTATCACATATCACTTGCTGCCCTGCATTATTTGAATAAAACCTAGAAAGATTATTTGAATAAAACCTAGAAAGTTTTTAGTATTACAGATAACATATGAATGGGGAAATGGAAAATAGAGGAGCAAAAGGAATCTGCAATATAAAATAATTTGGAGAAGACAATGTGATATTGCTTATAGGTTGGTGCAAATAAAAGGAATGATAGGTTGAAGCAGAAAGGTACATTAAGACTGTGGGAAGGCTAGATAGAGAAACCTAAATAGATAATTAAAGCTAAAATTGGAAGTACTGGAATATGATAGAGAACTTCGCAGAATGTAGTTATCTCAATGTAGTGGCAGAAAGGGAGAACAGGAAGGTGGCATATTTGCTCCTTACTTCAGAACCAAATTCTCGCAAAAATTGAACACTGACCTAACTGAGGCCATGGATTGTGACATGTATCTCAGCTGAAGACAATTCCAGACCCTATAAGGTGGCATGGCGTCCTGCTTTGAGAAACATGAATTTTGTTTAGTTTTCCATTACTTGGTTGTGTTTATTTGTATTTACCCCAATCTTATAAAGGAAACAGCAGGATGAAGTGTCTGTTTACAGCAACGAAGCAATGACAGCTATCCTTTAGTAAATTGACTAGAAAAAAGAAGTGGTAACAGCTCCCATCCAGCAAGTGCAAATGGCACAGTTAGCATATGAAGTGAGTTAGATTTGGTATTCAAAATGTTGACCCATAGAGGTTCTAATAATCAGTAATCCTGCAAGATTCTATATAAGCAAGGGTCAAGCAATACAACAAGAATTAATACTTTACTGGAAGTTAACTAAGTGCCTACCATTTGTTGAATATGTCTGCTGGGTACCCATATTCTTCTTGTTAGCTGCCGGCCCAAGCCTCATTTGCCTTGTAGACAAGGTCGCTCCATTCATCTCAGTCATAGCACGTGTTTGCTCATTTTCATCTCCAAAACGTACAAAACCATATCCCTTGGATCGCCCAGTGACTTTGTCAAAAACAACTTTGGCTCCTCTAACTGAAGGATAACTGGTTTTGAATGCTTCTTCCAACATGGAGTCTGTAACATCAGAAGCTAAATCACCAACAAATATTGTGTGCTCAGGACCATCATCAGCAGCACGCCTTTCACCAGCACCACTAGAAGCCCAGTTTAGCTTGAAAAGTTGGTCAACATTAAGCATCATCCTCCCATTAAAGTTAGCCAGAGCATATTCTGCAGCAGCGTGAGACTGAAATTCAATAAAACCATAACCCTCAGAGTGCCCACTCTGCTTGTTGCGGATGACTTTCACAGAGGTAACCTGCATGTATCAAAAGCATTATTACCAATAGTAGTAATAATAATTGTATAAAAGGGGAAGCACAAAATTGTTCAGCAAGACAAGAAGAGCATACGAACAGAAATGCAAAAAATGCCATAACACAAATGAAAATGTCAGAACTGCTTATATCGGTTGTATCAACTTAAAAAATGACATGTGCAACGATAAACTCTCACAAAATCAAAATTGTAAAGGAAGTTATTGACTTAATTTTAACTCTTAAGGGCATAGTATCGCATTTAAAAACACAATGGACATTTTTGCTGTTTTCATAGGCCTTGAATAATTCGGGTCTAAAGGCCTTTTTTTGGTCTTCAGGTTGTTTTGCTGTAATATATTATATCAAATGGTATTTAAAAAGCATGATTGCTTCAAAAGGTTGAAGCCATAAAGGCTTTTAGCTCTAATGACTTATATAAAAAAGAATTACAGCATATTAGCACTTCTAGCCCTAACATGATGAGCTCTAATGACTTATAACAAAAAAAAAAAGAATTACAGCATATGAGCACTTCTAGCTCTAACATGATGATTAAAATAGAGCTATAACATATGCTAGACTTCACTAGCACTGAATAACTTCCTACAATGCATCCACACACATAAAAAATCAAAATCAAAAGCGCCTAATCCACGACATCCTCAGCACAAATCTAACATCAGAGAAAGAAGATCACCTGCTGTCCCATGGGGGCAAAAGCGTTGGAGAGGTAGCTCTCATCCATCCAGTACTGGAGATCCCCGATCCACAGCGACCTGATCTCGTCGCCTCCCGGAGCGGGCCCGCCAGCCATCTGCGCCCCGTACTGCTGCTGCGGCGGCGGCGGCGCGTAATGCTGAGGGGGAGGCGCGTACTGCTGGTGCGGGAGCTGGAACTGCTGGGGCGGAGGTGGCGCGTACTGCGGCGGCGGCGGCGGCGGCTGGCCCCACATCGCCGGCGGCTGCTGCGGCGGAGGCGCGTGCGGGGGCCCCGCCTGGTAGTAGTGCGGCGGCAGCGGCTGCTGCTGCTGGTAGTACAGCTGAGGCGGCGGCTGCTGCTGGTAGTGGCCATGCGGCGGCGGGGGCGCCCCGGAGACCTGCGGCGGAGGAGGGGCCGCGTGGTGGCCGCCGTTCATCGTCGGCGGGGGAGGCTGCTGCATCGCGCGTCGCGTCCCCGGCTGCTGCTGCGGCGGCGGCGGCGGTGGCGGAGGAGGCGAAATCCTAGGCGAGCGCGTGGTGAGGGTTTTCGATGCGTGGGAATCGGAGGGAAGAGGCGGCGCCGCGGCGGAGCGTGGGATTTTATGGGCCGGATCTGGGCCGCCGTTTGTCTCGGGCCCGGCTGGGTGTCCGTTTGGTTTGGAAACGGCCTTCTGTTTTTTCTTTTCTTTTTTTGGCGAGGAATCCTTGTGCCGTTGGATGCGTCATCAATGGTGCGATAACCATAGCATGTAGGAGTATGAAAAAAAAGATATATTTTTGGATATATATGATGCAAATGTTGGGAGGGTGACAAACTCAAAAAAAAGCTTACTACTTGGTCAAGCTATTTTGCTTTGGTTGAAATATTTTTTGACACAATTTATGTTTTCCAAGTTAGGATTAAGGGTGCGTTCTTTATATTAGATTATGGTTCTGCACATAAACAAGAACCATGATTAGAATATGATTAATTGGATATTAATTATTAAAAAAATTAAAAATAGATTTGTTTGATTTATTAAAAGCATATTTTGTGTATAAAATTTTTGTACAAAACACACTGTTTAACAATTTGAAAAACATGTTAATGGAAATCGAAGAGTGGCTAAGCTTAGGCCCTGTTTGATTCAGTTTAGGATTATTATGATCTGGATTATTATGAATAAGCTGAAACAAACAAGTAGATTGTTATGATAGATTATTATAATCTAATAATCTCCTCTGGAGGAGCTTTTTCCATATTATTGAGTGGCTCACTACCTTATATGCCTCCAATAATCCAGAGAAACAAAACAACTCACAACTTATTATATGTCAGCTTATTATAATATAGCTTAGAATAATCTGATCTAATAATCTAAATTAAAATAATTTTAAGCTGGAACAATCAAGGCCTTAACTAGCTGTTTAGAACGTGTTCTTCTCCGTTGAACACGATCTTTCTCCATATACTATACATTAGGTACATGATATTGTTAGGTCAAGTTTAGACTTGATTTTTGTGGTGAGGCACATGATAATATACTATACATTATCTATGTTTTTTTTAGCATTTTTGTAACTATCTATATTGTAAAATAAAGATACATCAGAGGACATCCCCACAAGGATGAAAAATCCATATCCTAGTATCTATGTCCCCCATAATACACTTGAACAAATGGTGTTAGGCTTCACCGACCTCAAGGTACAGCCAATCCGGTGATGTCATCAGATCATAAGTGTGTAAAAATACCATAGGAAAACACTCAACTAGCCATGTATCATAATAGTTCTTGCAGCATTGCAACTTTCTGCCCAGAGCAATTATGCACCACGAATAATGCGTTAATTAATTCCAAGGTTTGGATTGTCTTTTTCTGTTTATATAAATCCTCTTTGATTAGCTTTCTCATCGAAGGAACAAAAATAAACAATAAGCAAAAGGGATGAACTTCTTCGCTTTGACAAGCAATAGCCGCTAATTTGATGTATTATTCAGAGCTTTGACCTCTGATGGCAGTTCTAGTGAGTAGATCACCTTGTTTAATGCAGGAAGACGCCTCCGATGTCAGCTGAGAGTGACAAATCTGTCGACAAACTTAGCTCCTTTGATGCCATTTGTCAACACACTGAGACCAACTCGAGCTTATATAATATGATTTCATTTGAAGCTTCTGTTTGTTTTGTTTTGGATCCTGAATTTCACACAACTTTCTGAATTTCTGCCTGCAGGTTGTTGCTGTCAGGTTATGGTTAGTTGCTCTGGTATGCAGAAATGGCAGCATGAGTTAGACCCCAAATCTACTTTCTCATCCAGCATAAACAAATGAGCCATCCGGAGCCTCTTGATCATGCACCTTTTGTTTTGCACGGACACATTGCCACATCCACTAGGTAGTTTATTAGTAGTAGGTTAGCATTTGTTAAGCTAATCTAATCTTGCACATTGCTGCAGTCTTCTTGCTTAGATAACTTTTTTTTTGAGGAAATCGCTTTTTTTAGAGATAACTTGAAGGAGGGAAAAGAACAAAAAACGCAGAGAGAGATTCAGAATGCGTTTATGAGACCACAAGATTCAGAACTTATCAGTGGAGTAATAAAGAACTAAAGATTCAGTGCTTCATGCACAAAAGAAACAGCATCTAACCCAATGAGATTCAGAGTCCTCACAGATGTTCACCATCTGTTACTGGGCAATCATGGGTTTCTGATTGCAGAACAAATAACAGAAGCAAGATCAAGAAGCATTGCATTTGATTTTTTCATCAAAAACTACATCAACATGCATGTATCAGATCAACAAGAAAAACATATCTTTCAGCAGCACAAGACCACAAAAAGATTCAAGCTTGGTTACGAGCTAAACAGGAGCAAAAATGCCATAACAGGAACATCTTTGTTTAGTGTACAGATCGAGTTAAACAGGAGGCAAAAATGCCACAACAGGAACATCTTTACATTACATTTTTTGCGTGCTACAGTCCACCTAAACGCATACAAAAGATCCGTTCTTTCAACTCTTCGAAAGGAAAAAAGAACCGATCTTTGATCAAAGCACGGACGCCATTAGAGCCATCGCTTCGAGCAACACAGGCAGCAAGAACAAGTTGCTGCTGCTACTGCTCGAGACATGCATGAGGAGCTCAAGAACACGAGCCAAAAGGAAGAAGACGATATGGGAGAGCTCAAGAGCAAGAAGACGAATCATGGAGAGCCGAGCTGCCGCGGACGAGCCGCCTCAGGCTCCGGAGGTGCCTCTGCAGTCCCCGGCAGAGGCGCAGCCGGACGCTCCGGGCGGCGAGCCTGAGCCGCCTGAGCCGGACGCCGACCTGCCTCGCCGCCGGCCTCCTCCCCCTCCCCCTCCCCCTCGCCGCCGACGACCCCTCCAGCACCTTGTGGATCAGGTACTGCGCCTGCAGGTGCCGCGCCTCCTCGGCGTCCACCTTGTCCACCTTCGCGTACGCGAACGGCGCCGCCGCCGCCGCCGACGGCCGCAGCAGCAGCAGCATCATCGTGATCTCGCCGACGACGACGAGGAGAAAAAGAAACAAGAAGAAGCTTCTTGCAGGCTTGCAGCTAAGCTGTGATGATCTCTCACACTTCTGGGACGTGTGAGCCTGTCTGTCAGATATATAGATGGGTCACACAAGATCAAGGACAGTGTAAGGCTCAGGCAGGCTGGTTCCAGGCCTCCTCATATATTTTTTTTATGGAATTATTATTGGTGAGATCATGAGAGCATTAGTTGGACAGGCCGTGTCATTGTTTATTGCCGCGTTTTCTTTTCTTTTCTTCTCTTGTTTGTGCATGGATGACGATGTTCGTTTCCCAGTTCATGAAACGGACAAACATAAAGTTTGAAGTTTTATTACCGGGGCAAAATTATGTAAGTGATTTGTGTCCCATCAGGACAGGTATTTGTGGTTGTAATTCGCTTTAATTTCCTATCTGAAATGAATGGTCAAAGCTTCTGCCATCCGTTTCGGGGAAAAAAAAATGTCGGCGCAAAAGTTAGTTAAAATGCTGATTTGATTCTGTTCCCTGAAGAGAATTGAGAGCGCTGAAATTTAAATTCCATTGGTTTCTGAATTTACAGGGCAGCGAAATGAAGGGGCCAAAATATGAGCTACCAGTGCAATATCCAGTACTATGAGAATTGTGAACTTGTTGCATTTAACCTAGCATCTTGGCCTTCTATTTCTTCTACGGTCAAGAGAAGTAATGCAATTAAATTGGAGGGTTCAAAATCTCAAGCTGTAATCATGAAGAACAAATTATGAGCCACAAATGCAATTTTCAGTACTCAGTACCACGAGACTTTCATGCACTTCCGTTCCTTCTGAAACACTGAAAGTCTGAATCACAACCACTGCAGCGAATTCCAAAGCAAAACACACCAGATCTCAATGAGGTTAGGTGAAACCAGTTGCAATTCATTTTCCAACTCCCATGTCAGTCTAAGTCTACCCATTTTCGATCACATTGTCATTATGATCATCTTAGCATCAACATCCGGGTTTGGTTGGGACATCATGAGAGAGACAAAGAGGCAGCAAGCTCTAAGCTTCCTCTCTGATTGGCTTAAACAGTTAAACCTCAGAAGTTCAGAGCTATCTCTTCTGACAGAGCCACACGAAACACTCCCCAAAACACTTCATTTCTTCTCCTTGTTCAGAATCTCAACCGAACCTAGCTTTGTCTGAAGAGGCTGTCTCCAAAATCGTCTCTTCAGAAGCTACACTCCAACTTAATCATATTAATCAACATGCCAAAGGCTGCTCCGGTGATGTGCAGGTCAACTGAATTATGTGATATAAACAAAGCGATTTATCGGATGCATCGATCGGGGCCTGGCAAGCCGGCACCAGATGACTCGTTTCACAGCCTGAAAAAATATTGGCAATAGGTCAGCAGATTCTGACCCTCCCCACGTATACGTTGGGCTCGTCAGAGAGACGCCTACGCTTGGCATGTGTGGTCAGTGTAGAACCGGCGGAGGCAACACCACCTTAAACTAGTTTCAGTTGCATTCTTTTTTTAAGAGAAAGTTTCAGTTGCATTTTTCATCCATGCAGATCCAGAGTTTGCGGAACAGGGCAAAATGTTTACTCTTGCAATTCAGCATCTTCTTGGAATGGTTTTCTTGGAAAGTGGGAATTTTTTTTTTCTGATTCCTTCAGAATTTGTCATGTAATATTTGTTCTGTAGATTTCATGTTTTTTCAGAAGCTATCTTTGTTAGGTTTCAGTTTTTCTTTGATTTTTATTCCTAGAGCGTTTTTATTTTTATTTTTATTAGGTTTAGAGCGTTTTTTTTATTATTTTAGTATTACTTCCGCCCACTGCACACGGCTTAAAAAAAATAAACTTTTTCTTAGAGCTTTTGGTTGCAGGAAATATCAGAACGGAATCAAGATTGACAGGTTCCAATGTTCCATACGGCCCTGTTGCTCTGGTCTGGAAATGCATAGCACCAATATGATTTTGTCTGAAATTCTGAACTCTGCCGTCTCTGGCTGTCAGGCCTGAACCCTAAAGCATATTGTCATTTCTGTTTCTGGAACGTGAATTGCCGTATCTGTGGATCCGACTGTTAGTGTAATGGAACAGCCAGATTTGAAAAAGAAGATCCATAGTAGTATATACTCCATATTAGCATAGTGGTGAACGTTTGATCAGGTCGGCAAAGAAAACTTCTACTTGGAAGCTGCTTTGCCTGCATTCCATTTGTCATCTCTTTGCATTCATGGATGGGTTTCTGACAAATTCAAATTGGATTATACCCTCTCAAGGATCAAAAGAGGAGACAAGGTTTATTGTCGCTTGTCTTTTCGATTGTTGCCTCCTGCCCTTTGAAGAATTTGTGTTCTCAACAGCTCTGCAGGGAAATGCTGTTACGGTACCTGGACTAAATAATGAGAAACAGAAGTCACATCATTTTTTTAAAAAAATTCACTGGAGCAACTTGAATTCTATTTCAACCTAATTATTGAGCCAAAATAAACATATAACACATACATTATGTGCCTCAAAATAGTATCGTTAGGTGAGAATAATTCATGGTATTTTTCCAGTTTCCCGTCCCCTTCATTTTTGCTTTTGCTTTGGCACGTAAATAACATTTATTCCTCTTAATTAAAAAACACGGTCCTTGCGTATTCCCCAAAAAAGAATAATTCATGGCATTATGTGAATTCTGAAGTGGTAGCATGAGCCCACATGAAACTGACTGAACTGAATGTCGTTGATCCAACCGTCCGGGACAGTCATATCATTGCGGTTAGATGCCGTCCAATCTGACGAATTTGCAGCCGCATACATATATCAGCTCCTATTTTTCCTTCTGATACTATCACTGTCTGTTAACAAGAAGAGGCTGCTTTGTGTCATCCCACTTATCTAATCTTCGTCTCGCATCCTCGACCTACATTTAGAGCAATGTTAACAGAAAATGTACAAGAGTATTGTGCAGAATTCAGAGAACCAATGAAACAACCTAGATTATAACAGAAATGTGTAACTGAGTGAAATAATTGGCTTAAAACAATGTGTTGGCCCATGTGACAACACATAGTCTCTCTGTTTTGATGTACAATTTTCTTTTCTTGCCTCTAGGGGCTGTATTTTTTTACCTCTATATCCAATGAAATAGCACAATCTCGTGCTGATTCTTTTCAAAAAAAAGAATCATCTGTCAGTGTAATGATGGAATCTATTTTTTTCTTTTGTTAAGATCATCAAAGATGGCTTAATGGTACCTCCTTGTTCCAATCTGTTCTGAATGTGATCCATATTAAAATAAGTGTTTGGATGAGCGTCCCTCCAATCATGCCTCCCCACAATCCCTGCATGCAAAATATCCATTTTCAAACTTGCAAACGTTTAACCTTTTCCAGTTGACTCTACAACTAAAAAGTCAACTGAATGTGTGTCAAATTGCGGTATGTCGAGAATTAATAGCACCTTAATTCCATAGTCAAATTTGAATCCCAGAAGCACGCCGAGGGGTAGGCCGATCAAGTAGTAGCATCCAATGTTAATGTATGCTACCAACGCTTGCCATCCACAGCCAACAGCCACACCTTCATGATCAGTAAACAAATTCAGCAACAGTGAAATGACAGCAATGTTACTGAGATGTTGCATATAATTCGTTCCCAAAAGCCAAATTGCCCCCAAGAGTCAACTGCAACTCTGCAAGGGAATAATTGTTTCTGAGTTTCAGTACTAGTAACATTTTATTAGGGTGGTTAGTGCAACATCTTCTCAAGAAGAAACTGCAAATGGGCAAATAGCAATCTGATACATCATTGGCAAGTGATTATTGTAATTAAGCAGTGAACAATGTGTTAGCATTCAAATGCAACCAAATCAAACTCATGATGCAACCTACTAGATTGCAAACCAAATCATCACGCACCGAGCTGAAAACAGCCTCAACCTACTAAAATCTCAATCGATTGCAAATGCAACAATCTAAAACAACTACTCCTGGTTACCACCAAACTGTCCGAACACAATGTTCAGAAAATTACAGAGCACAAATTAACAATCAGATTGGAGCAAAAAACATTCAGGAAACCTCACCTGACAACACGGGCTGGATCCCGCAGAGCACGATGGTGCCAACAAGCAGTGGGCAGAGGTCGGAGACGGCGCGCGAGACGGCCTTGCCCTGGGTGAAGATGTAGCTCAGCTTGTCCCTGAGCAGGATGACCACGACGCCGGCAATGGCGGCTATGATCGCCGAGAGCGCGGTGACCATCCATGTCGAGAACGCCGCCGACCTGGGGTTGCCGGCGCCGAGCTCATTCCCAACCCTCACGCTGCAAGAACAAAACATTGAACAAATTTCGCATCGATTCAAATCTTCAGAGACAGACATCAACACATCAAGAAGAAGAAGTAGAGATAAGATCACTGAACCGACCTGGCAGCAGCATTGAAGCCCACTGAGATCATGAACACCCATGACTGTATCGACGTGCTGCAAATTGAAAAAGAAAATTGCACTGAATTTCACTGAAATTAACAAGTTCGATTCATTTTTGAAATCTTTACCAGACGGTGAGTGCGTCGAGGGCGATCTGTGGGTCGGGGAGCATGCCGGCAAGGAGGATGAGCACCTGGAAGTACCAGACCTCGAGCGCCAGCATCACCGCCGACACGGCGGAGAGCCTGGCGAACGCGGCGAGGTCGTGGAACGCCGCCCAGGTGAAGCCCGTCCACGTCGCGGCGCACCGGGGGCTCCGCACGATGTACGCGAACTGCCCCGCGACGAGCACCCACCACGTGGCGCTGAGCGCCAGGGCGGCCCCCGGGAGGCCCAGGCCGAGCACCCGCACCGCCGCCCAGCTGAGCGGCAGGTGGAGCGCGAAGCTCGCCGCCAGCACGGCGGCGCTGGGCGCCACGATGCTCTGCGCCTGGAGGAACTTCTGGATGGGGAAGTTGGCGGCGTAGGCGAAGATCTGCGGGATGAGGCCGCGGGCGAACCCGGCGGCGGCGCGGGAGATCTCCGGCGACTGGCCGAGCAGGAGGAGGACGCGCTCCGAGCACGCGTACAGCGCCGCCAGCGGGACGCCGGCCGCCGTCAGCAGCACCGCCGACCGCTGCAGGTACACCCCGAGCATCTCGTGCCTCCCGGCGCCGTACGCCTGCCCGCACAGCGTCTCCACCGCGCTGCCCATCCCGAGCTTGACGACGACGACGACGACGTACACGAATACCGAATACGTATTATTATACGTTTATACGTACATTGTGGTGGCGTATGGGTGGGTGTACGGGATGGATACCATGAGGCCGTAGGCGAAGACCTGGATGCCATTGTTGCCGAGGGAGGAGGCGGCGAGCTGGACGTTGCCGAGCTGACCGCAGAAGATCTGGGTGGCGGAGGACATCACGATGATCAGCATGTACACCACCACGGCCGGCGCGGCGAGCGGCGCGAGCAGCCGGAGCTCCAGCGCCGCCGCGGCCGCCATGCGCCGCGCCCACGGCGCCGCCGCCTCGCCGCCGCCGCCGCCGGAGAGCAGCGCCTCCAGCCGGCCGTCCACGGCGTGGCCCATCTGTGGATGGATCGATCGATCGATTCCTCGATCGAACTGCTGCGGCGAACAAAAGATTCAAGAATCGCGCGCGCGCCGCTAGTATACTAAAGATCTTGGTTCCGGTGAGGAGTTTGGTGGACTGACACTGTCACTGTTCGCGGACGGAAAGGGCTCTCTGACTCAACTGCTGTGTAGTTGAGCCACTGACATGCGGGCCATAGAAAAGTGGGACCCACATGTCAGTGACTCAAATGCATGTGCAGTTAACTCACATGATTTGCTTCCGTTCGCCGACACGGCGCACTTAAACCTGGGTTAACTTTTTGTCCTTTTGCTTGATCTCTGTTTTTTTTCTCTTGTCTTGTTCTCATGGTGCTGGAGTTCTGCATCTCCTTACACGTGATGGGCGTCAGTTGTTTGCACACGTGTAGGAGTGGAGTAGATTGCAGGGTTATTATATAAAGACCGTGATCGGCCCAGCCGCCCAGCTGATTTTGAATTAAAAAAAACTAATTTTAAGAATAACTTTGGATAGATTTTTAGCTTAGTTTTGGTTAGACTTATTATGATGGAACTGGCCTATCAGATGGATTTAATCTTATGAGGTGGCACATGCAAATGCTGGTGCATTCAATGATAAAGCGTATACTCATCCTACATAATATCTAGTGGTTTAACATATTTGGACCATACGTTAAAAAACCCGGATCGGCATGACGGTTGAACTAGAAAAAATCGAACAAACGACCTTGGTGGCTCAGTTCAGCTCAAAGACCATCCCCGCAATAGGACCGGTAAAAACAGGATGAACCAAACAGTTTTTGGTGGTCGTTGAACCGGTGCGGTTTTGTAGAATTGGGCGGTTCCGTGTTTGAACACACAATACATCTCCTTTTGCTTATATTGATACTGCTCAGGGGTAAGATTGGAAAATGGATAAGCCATCACTAGGGTTTCTGACTTCCTGTAGAAATTCTGACAGACGTTTAGATCCACTCATCCACTCACATTCTCAAGACTCAAGCTGAGATGGGAATGTTTGGTTGATGCCTAACCTTGCCATAACTAAGTTTAGGCTAGTTGTGACATGGTGGCACAAATGTGGCTTAGAAATAGTTGGCCACAAGTGTGGCATGTTTAGCTGTAAATTTAAGAGCATGTCATGTGGGTCCCAAAGTTAAGAAAGTGTGGCATAACACAATTGCGGCAGTGAACCAAATACATACTAAAAAACTGTGGCATAACTAACATGTGACGTGGCAAAGTGTGGCAACCAACCAACTAAGACTAATTAAGCTCACTGCCCAGGTTTAGCTCGGTGCGTCGCGCCGCTGGCGGATGCACCTCGTGATTTCTCTCTCAATGCAGTGTCCGGCGGCCTCTCATCCACATTCCAGTAGCGCGGTAAGCTGGCATAACGAAGTTGCTGAGGTGCTGGCGGTCTTCATGTCGGCAGCAGAGCAACTGATCAGCAAGCCTGGTGGTAAGGTGTGCACAAGGGGTCAAGGCTCAAGGACACGCCACTGCTAGTGCTAGCTGCTTCTTGTTCTAGCCTCAAGAAAGGTATGTGCATGTGTAGTTGACTAGTTGTTTACACCAGATTTGTTGCTAGTTAGTAGTTAGCTCGGCTGTAGATGTTTGATTTGTTCCATCAATCTAGTCTAAAATTGGTATTGCATATACGATGAACTTGATTTGCTGCTGATTTGTTTTCTTCTCCATTAGATTTGTGACCCCATGTTCATCCATTTGCAGCAATGGATTCTTTATCCACTCCAGAACCACTACTGCCAGATGTGCCAGTACTACAACCACAATCTCAAGAGGATTCCTGTGCTGCTGAAATATAGGAGCAAACTATAATGATATGTTGTATATAACTTTCTTTTTTCTTAGTCATATTCAACATAAAATTGACATAACAGAGAAAGAACTAGTAAGTGTGGATGAAGCTAATCTTCTTGATGATGATGGGAATTCTGAAGATGGAAATGCACCACCTGGATATGGATGATCATGCTCTTTTTAGTGGTGATATTGGACAACCAAATGAAGCAAACAACGATCAATGGGATAATAACCTAGCTTGCTGATTGGAATTTTTCTCATGTTTAGGAGTTTTTGTCATGAATTTGTTGGCTGTGTACTCGCCTTGTATGGGTTAAGAGCCATATACTTACCCTTTTAATTTTCCTATGCATACCTTATAAACTTTATTAAGCTGTTAGTCTGTTGGGGCACTATTACCATGATACAGTATTATGGATTTATTTATGTTACGATTCTATCATTTGTTTTTGTGATGCTGTGATGTTTATGTATTCTTAGATATATTGGTGGTATTTTTAAAACATTTATTCATATATATTTTCATCAATTTCTGGTGTTTCTGTATTAAAAATAATGCAAAACAAATATAATATCAATTAATAAAAAAGGGCGGTCGGTTCGATCTAGTTTGATCGTATCATTTGTATGGGTAGTGGTGGAGCTTCACATGCTATTAAGAGGGCGATATTAACAATTTAACATGAGTTCTATGGCTAATAAATATCCACAAACGTAAACATACACTTAACATAGTGTAATTTACACGGAGCGGGAAATGCTAAAACCCAATATAACCTCCATAAAGCTCTTATCATTATGTGTGACCGGGCGTAAGTGCGATGTGGGAGGCCGCTACGGATCGGACGTCCGATCTGGTGCAAATCATCGGACGGTGTTGCACCGTCTTACTGAGGAATATTTCACATGTTTCATCCCTTAGAAAAAAAATGTTTCAATGAAAATATTTTAGATGTTTCACTCCTAGAGAAAAATGTTTCAGCGTTTGAGGAAAATTTTTTCAACCAAATGCAATATTCAACAATACGGATTAGCGGATTGTAACACCAAGAAATCAATTCATGCAAAACATCAAGTCAAAATGGAATGAAACACCTCAATACAATAAAGTACAACAAAAAATATAAAAAGTTGAAACACCATGTGGTTGTTGCACTGTATTGTTGCAAAATGTTTCACTAAAAATGTTTCAGATGTTTCATCAATCATGCAAAAATGTTTCATCTCATCGACGGAAGTGTTTCAACCAAATGCAATCGAAACATATCAATTGCAACATGAAAAATCAATATATGCAACATCGAATCAAAACAAAATAAAACACCTTAATACAACAAAGTATAACACAAAACTAAACCCACCTCCGTCTTCTTCTTCAACTCCAGCGACCACCCTCAACTCCGGCCGTCGTCCCCAGACGAGCAGCGGCACGAGATGGACGACCTCAGCTAGGAACAGCTGCATCCGCATCAGGTCCCCACCAGTGGCCATGTCTTCAGATTCACTCACGCCATCACCATCGCCATCGCTGGAGCACAGGCACGATGGAGGCGTGCTCCGCCCCTGCCGCCTCCGCCTCCCCTCGGGCTGCCGCACCGCCGCGCTCCTCCGCTCCGGCACCGCCGCGTCGTCCTCGTCCGAGCGCCGCTGCCGGAGCCCAGGCACGATGGAGGTGTGCTCCGCCCCCGCCGCCGCCTCCCCTCGGGCCACCGCGCTCCTCCACTCCGGCACCGCCGCCGCCTTGTCGCTCTGCGTCCGCCCGCTTGGCCACTGCTAGTACAGGCGTGGGGAGAGAGGACAGGAAAATGAATGGTTGGAAATGAGATAAGGTTAACTGTTGTGCTGGGGAAAGAAATGGAGAGAGTGGTTAGCGTTCGATTTTTTGTCACACGCCGGACGTACGAGTTGAAGCATTTTCATACAATGTGTACGTGAATGCGTGTGCGCATCCGACTTATACATTCGACAACACTCTTTTGACATCATTCTTGGGACTGTGCGAAGCACATCGCTAATAAACTTTGGACTGTCTTTTTTTACGATATTCTTTGAATTGTTGAAAGGCCAACAAGGAGTATTTACTTTTGTGTCTAATCTATAACCTAATGTTTTTAGTGTTGGCCTCTTCTGTCTTGGCTACTTGGAAGGAGGACCATATATACTTCGGGCTAGTTTGGTTTGAGGTAAATTAGGCTTACCAATATTTGGCAATTTAATAGTATTTAGTGTCTATTTGGTTTGAAGCCAAATTTTGGCATGCCTAAGAAAATAAGCCATTTCAATAGTGAACTTAGGCTATTATGGCTTCAATCCAAATGTAATTTTGCCTTACTAAAATTAGTCATGCCAAAACTTACCAAAATTTGGCACTGATAAAATTTGGTAAGGTTTATTTAGGCCACAAACCAAATCAACCTTTCTCTCCATCAATTTATGGGGTAGAAAGCTTCCCAAGCCCCATTGCTTAAGATCAGGAAAGCAACTTAACAGGCCTAATCTTTCTCTCGATCAAATTCTAATCAAGACAGATTAGGCCACTGTCGGCCTGTGCCCTGTGTGCCTGGAGTGCATTTGTATACTGTTGCGGCTGCTCGGCCCATTTCTGTTTACAAATTCCAGGGCTTCATCCCATGTGGGCTTCTACATCTTCAGCACTTCAGACTTCCCAGACCCCCCCCCCCCCCCCCCCCCCAAAAAAAAAAGTATACTGTTTTGAGATGTGGCTGAGAACCCAAAAATGGTGAGCTACTATCGTCACATCAAAATTCAGATTTTTTTTATTTTTAATTTTATTTATTAAAAAAATTAAAACTATTTTTTTAAGTTTTACAAATCTACACCCCTAACGTCTTTTGTAGGATATTTTTAAAATTTTTATGACGTGACACATATCCGTTGGTGCATTCTAATGGCCACATGGAAGGTGGCCAGGCATTTTGCAGGCAACCTCCTTGCCGCCTTCTTAGAGGGCTGCAAAGGGGCCGTCTCTAAAATGTTCACACGACCATTACATCACACTAATGGGTAAAAGGTGTAGATTTGTAAAGCTTTGAAATAAAAAAAATATTTTTAAAATATTTTAATAAATGAAATTAAAAAAATAAAAAATTCTCAAAATTCATGGCACAAGGCGTTACTTGTTACAACTACAAAATAACTCCACCCCTTTCCATCCAAATGCAACGGTTAATTTGAGGGTTAATTGCTGATGATACACTGTACATGCTTGTGCAGATCATGTGTTCAATCGAATAAGGAAGGTGGTCGGAGAAGAAAGAAAGAAGCAGCTGTTCATGGCTACCTGCCGTGGAGTATATTGGATAGCGGCGTAGCGCTACCTCCTCTCCAAATAAGCAACAAATAATCAAGGAGATAGTTAAGCCAATAATAGCGTGGATTAATTACGCTCGCAATTGATAGGACCAGTGATCTGCAGTCCGAGGAAAATGGGAAGTAGCGTTAAAATTCAGTCGATTTTATACTCAAAAGGATAGAAGAAAGAAATACTTATTTAGCATTTTTTTTGCCAAATATACCCCTTATCAATCCTACTACACGTAGGACGGTAGGAGTATAACTAATTCTAACACGTTGAATCAAATTAAACAGACGGTCTATATCTATCCAAGGGTACCTTAAAAAACTTTTTAATTTTTAAATCCTCCAAAAATCCATTGATTCCTCCGGTCCAAAGGAGGCTTAAGTGCCAAACTGCCAATACGCAATGAACCTGGACAGTGGCTTCAATTTCAGAAAGGCACTACTTATGCGTGTCCATATCTGCAAAATGCAGTTAAAAATTGAAACCGAAGGTTTGCAACTTGAAAAAAAAGAAAAGAGTAAAAAGAAGTTCCTCAAATTCACACACCCCAGGAAGCTGTACTCCCTTAGACGCCACACGTAGTTTATCCCTAGAAATAATACTATATCTTGCAGATTTATGCATGCAGCTGACATGATTTATCTTCACACACTGAATTACATAATTAACATACGCAGACAAAGGAGCTAGCTGACTTTCAGCTCCGTTTGTGTAGTTAATCACTTGTAAATTGTGCATGATTGATGATCAGTTCGTCATTGCCTCAACAAGTTGATTGATTCCAACGTTTTGTCGAGGCAAATCGTGTGCGGTCTTCTACGCAGCTACGTGTCATTGTGCCTGTTCTTCAACTCGCTGCTACGTAGGCAGGATAAGCTTGCATGGACAAAACTCGTTGGCTAAACTTGGATTGGGTCAATCGGTTCAGTCTTCAACTGTAATTGTATTCCTCCACAAATTAATATTGCAACTGTTGACAGTTTTTTTGTAGTTGTAATTACAGGAAGAACAGATTACCGTGTCAGCAATTAGCAGAAGAAACAAGAACTTGTCAGTTGTTGTCAACTGCCCAGTTCAGTGATTACATAATTGACCCAAGAATATCTCCGCGGAGATGGTAAATTAGGTTAAATTATGTATTTGTGCCGCTAAAAGTCAGGTTCCATGGTAGGAAATTTGGACCAAAAAAAAATGTTTGTTTTTTTTTTTTTCAAGTCAACAGCGGAGGGATTTGATCAGATCAAAGGAGTGAGATTGAGAGCAGAGTAGGATAGGCTGAGGAGAGTTCAATGGATTTTAATCTTGGACGATCGTTGCCAAGACTTAGGCCAGATGATCTATTCTTTACTGTTTAATTTACCGTGTAAATGGTATAATTTGTGTCATTTTTCATGTTTACGAATGCATAAGTGCTCTTCTAGATTTTCAGTATGAAAAGTCATATTCTGCCTTTTTATTTTTAAGAAAGCACCGTCTCAGCCTAATGATCAGTACAGTTGATGAAACATACAGAATATGTTAGCTGTACAACCAAAAGTCCACTTCCAGAATCTGTTGAGAGAAACCACTGCATGTCCTAAAAATAATCCAACCTTTCCAAAACCCAAAAATAAAATACAGTACATGAAGAAGCAAACGAACGTGATGCCCAGAACGGCAGAATTCAACCAAAAAACTTCTCAACAAAAGAAACAAGTCAAAACAAGGAACACATAATGCAAAACATATCCTTGATTAGGAGGCAAGATATGACGATGATTAGGAGAGTAATTAATCAAACATCTGCAAGAGCTAGGAGTGGAGGTTCACCATCTCAACCACTCTCTGTCCATTCTCAACTAACTGCAGAGTAGCCACGTCCCCCCACTTGCTTTACAAAGTGCTAAACGGCCAAGACATGTATAACAGTGACAAGCACATATGACAGTATATATGATGAAACTACTAGACGAGTTGTTTGTTACTCCTGTTTAATTAAGCCTCATATCTGCATGAACAGTTGACTGTGGTTGCTGATCAAATCTGGATCTTTCCAGAGAAACGCACATGAGCAAATAGTTTTGTAAGCGCTTACAAATAGCTTTTGTTAAGATAATGGAAGTATTAGTAACTAACAAACACTACTCTGTTAACTAGTATGTTGCTCATCATATTACAGCTGTATTGAACAAACCCAATGTCAGGAAGAAAAATCGATGGTCATCAATGGAAGAATCCCCATCCAATGCCAAATAATTCACATACACTACTACATATGTCTTTACACAATTACACATCTCACTCATTTACTACTAAATACCAATATATAGTACTAGTATTATCTACTCATTTACTATAGCCTACTACTCCATATGTAGCTAGCTAAGCCTGCCTAGCTCAAGTTCATGCCTTCTCAAACCTACCAAATGTACACCCTACACACCATGATATAAACTACTAGACATAACAACGCAAACAAGAGGTGATTATGATTAAAGTAATTACCACCAAACTAATCATCATGATGACACTGCATGATCAAACCAGCATATATATGATCAGTTGGTAACATGGAAGAAGATAGCTAAGCTTGGATCGATCAAGATCGATCACTCTGGTATGACGTGCAGCGACGGCCTCCACTGCTCCGGCCTGTGCCGGAAGTTGCAGCTGCTCGTCATGCACAGGAGCTCCGACACGACGGCGCCGCCGCCGCCGCCGCCATCGCTCCCCTCCTCCAGCCGCCGCAGGAGCTCCTCCAGCTGCTTCCTCGTGATCCGGATCTTCACCTCGGTCACCTTCTCGCCGCCCTGCTTCCGCATCTCCTCCTCCTCCTCCTCCACCGCCGCCGCGGCCAATTCCTCCTCCACCAACACCGCGCGCTTCTTCTTCCCGGCATCGCAATGCGCGCCGCCACCACCGCCGCCGAGCGATCTCTCGAGGCAGTTGCCCATCACTGCTTGCTCGATCTCGATTCTCGAGTTTAATTTGAATTTTGATGCGAATTGCGAAATGGAAAATGGTGAGAGGAGGTCGATCTCCTCTGCGTGGGGGGTATATATAGGCGTGGAGATTTGGAGGGAAAAGGAGAGATGGGACACGTGGATGGCTGGGATCTGGTCTAGGTTGCCAGTCCCGCCCGGCCGGCTGGGCCGACCGCGTAGACGTGGCGGTGCGACGAGATTCGTGCGAGGACGGGGGTTTGGACGGCTCGGATGCGGTCCGGGCGCGTGGCGCGTGGTGTGAACAGGAGTGAAAAGGCGGAATCGTGTTTGGTGGGCCCCACGCGGCCTGTAGGTGGCGGTGAACGTGGACACTGTTGGCGCTTCCGGAGGCTTGAAGGATTTTGGTTTTCTACTCCTACTATACAGCAGTGAAATGGAACGGCAGTTTTTTTTAGAACAAACTTTACAGCAGTGAAATGGTACGAGTACTAAACAAGTGTTACATCACTTATGGGACTGTACACGTGGCACCCTAATAACTTTTAAAAGATTGAGAAAGTAATCAGATTTGTGTAGCCATAGGATTGGAATGGGTAGCCAGCTCAAGTACCCCCACCCATATAAATATCCCACCCTTATATTATTCGTACTATCTCTATAATGACAAAGGAACACAAATTGTAGAGTCCAGACCAGGGTTTCCCAAACCTTCGGGGTTGAGGTTACCGTGCCTCGGCGGTAACATGTTACCGTGGCAAACCATACGAAACCGTATAAAATTTATCAAAATTTTAAATTATTTTTAAATTTTATTTGAATCTAAGTAGGTTACCGCGGTTTTTCTTTTACCGTACCCCTGCGGTAAGCGCGGTAATCACGCGGTTACCAGTGGTTTTGTTAACCCTGGTTCGGACAAAACAATATTTAGCTCAGACAGCCGATAGGGGTCACTAGGTATCCATCACTATGTTGCGTTCTCTCCTACACTTTTTCAACCTCTACTCTCTTACTCCCTCCATCACATAATAAGCGCAACTGTGGGTTTCAGTGCCTAACATTTGACCATCCGTCTTATATAAATTTTTTTTATGATTAGTATTTTATTGTTATTGGATGATAAAATACAAATATTACTTTATGCGTGACTTAATTTTTTAATTTTTTAATAAATTTTTCAAATAAGATGGACGGTCAAACGTTGGACATGGAAAGTTATGACTGCACTTATAATGGGACAGGTGGAGTACTATTCACATGCACGTTTTACAAACTGCTAAACGGTGTTTTCTAGAAAAAAAATTAGAGGAAAGTTACTTTTACAAATCATATTAATTTATCTTTTAGGTATTTTAACTAATACTTAATTAATCGTGGTGAACCGTTACTTTGTTTTACCTGTGAGAGGGAAAAATTTCTAACCATTATACACGTACACGGCCTCTCCAGTGGTCTGTGTGTCTTGATTGTTACCCCCTGTTCTGACCTGCATTTTTTTATGTGGAAGTGGCAAGAGTATTACCGAATATATTAGAAAGATAGAGTTGACCCTGTTTATAAGGAAAACCGGACCCAAAAACCATACAATTGCACGGTTTGCTAAAGTGAAACCGGCGAAAACCTTATACAGAAGACAAAAAAAAGCCTGAGGCAAAACAACTACGAACCGCAGAAGACCGAGGGAAGAGAAAGACCCTAAGACAAAACCTTCAAGAAGGTAAACAACGACATAAGCCACTATCAACGCCCGACCAACACTGCACTGGGTTATCACCCAAGGGGGGAGAGAGTTCACAAGGCAACACCTCCAAGGAGAAAACGACACCCGCAGGCGTCGATATTGCTGATTCTGGAAGAGCAGGTAGGGCTTTCGCCCCGTACTCCCTCAAAAGGTGCAGAATCTCCAAGAAGCCAGAGCAAAACTCTCTCACCATGGAGGTAAGCACACCGCTCCAACCTCAGCACCACAATAAGTTTAGAAAACCACAGGGCACGTGAAGTACCGGTGAGGCCTAAGAGCCCTAACTACAGATAGACAGGACTAACACCGTGAACGAACAAACTCCTCAAGCACCAAAAGAGACCATGACTGGATCTGGAAACAGGCGGCCAAGGGAAGGAGAGGGGAGGCACCAAGGAGGCATGGTCAGCCTGGAGAGGAACTAAGAGCTGAAGACAGGGCACCAAGACATCGGTGTTAACAATGTTTCCGGTGAGGAACTCCGGGCTTCGCGGGGTAATCAAAAAACTGTGACAACCACTTGCAACTTCACCACCAGCGTAGAGAGAGGAGCGCTAGGGAAAGGGGAGAGGGGATGGTCTCCCCCCCAACAACTTGTGCCGAGAGGTGGCACATTTTATTTTTTTAGTTCCTGACCTTTTTTTTTTTCTGGCTTTTAGCAGTTTAGCGCCATGGCGGCATGGCCATTGACCACCTGCACTAGCCTCTTACGCTCCTCTATCTCTTCACCAATCCTACCATTGCCGCTCATCACATTGTAGTACAAAATTCTTAATAGGTGCTCCCTCCTTTCCTAAATAATATTTAGACGCCATTGACTTTTCTAAATATGTTTGACCGTTCATCTTATTTAAAAACTTTTGTTAAATATGTAAAATTATATGTATACATAAAAGCATATTTAACAATAAATCAAAAGATAGGAAAATAATTAATAATTACTTAAATTTTTTAAATAAGATAAATGGTCAAACATATTTTAAAAAGTCAACGGCGTCAAATATTTAAGGACGGAGAGAGTATCAATTTATAGGTGTTGATTCATTTAAAATCGACACCTATTAACCGTTTCACACCTTCACGGGGTGGAAAAATATAAAAACCGGCCCCTTTAAACCACTAATAGGTGTCGATTTTTAGATAAAAACCGATACATATAATTATACACTCGTCTACCTATTAGTCAATGTATGTTTCATTGTAACCATCCTAGACTTTTCTCTAATCTTAGAGAAGTCCCCTCTTTTCCTCACCTCAAGAGGCCTCTCCACTTTGCCCCAATCTCTTATAACCATAATATTGTGAGTTTTTGAAGAAGCAAGCTTTGCTGATGATTTTGACAAAGTTAGTGTCACGAAGAGATTTCTCCTCGTGGACCGAAAATTCTAGTGTTTATTTTATTTAAATCAGTTGAGTGATAGATGGTTATTAGAAAAAAAAAAGGCTAATAGTGATTATGATCGTCAATGTTAGTTTTCATTTAAAAAGTAGCATTGGTTGACTGTCACCAGAAGATGAGCCCAGCATCATCATGGGACCTCTATTTGGAAGGAAAAATGGTTTTCTTTGCATGCTAGTTCATCGGGCAGTTTGTACAGTTGCGAAGTAGTGCTCATCTTATGTCTTTACGTCACTTGAATTTCTTAGGCCAATTAGGTTTTGCGACCCACTTGTATTATTTCAATCGAGCTTATATGGCTAACCATAATGCAGTGGGTATCTCGTAACTCGCAAGAAAGGAAAGAAAAAAGAACAGAACGTAATTAGGAGACACAAGCCTCTCGATCAGTCTCTCTGAAAGTCTCTGTATTCTGAAATCTGAACAAGATTGGAAGAGAGAAGCTAACACCAGCTCATCTTAGATTAAGTGAGATTCTCATCTCTTCCTTCACTCAAAGTTAATCTGAGCAGAGAAGAAACCATGAAGCTCCAACCATCCTAATCAATCATCAAGCCTATATATCTATATATTATTTTTTCCTCTGACATAACATGGAGTAAAGCACATGCATGTCAAACATGTGTTCAGACTATATTGTCAAGTGAATTATTCATGAATATATTCCAAACTCTACTACTCTATCTACTGCACATAATAAAACATTAGCATTACTAGGCATGGCTATAGTAAACATTAGTTAATTTCAAAGAACAGCTATAGTTCTACGACTAGGACTCATGCTCTGAACTGAACACGGCCATGAAGGTAGATGATTTCAACTATGGCGATTATTAATCTGCAGCTTTAATTCTTGTGTGATTTTTGAAGGGTCTTTGCAGTGGTCAGGTAGTCGCCTTCTGCCACTCTGGCCTTCTCCCCGTATCCAGCTAATTAGGCTGACCAGAAACTCTAAGCTCTAATGATTAAGCGTATCTCAACTGAACAAATGATTAGCATTGATGATTACCATCTATTCTAGGCTTCTAGCTACATGGAAGACGTAACATTTCAACATATAAATAGCAGACCTACATACTGTTTCTTATAATATTTTCCTTTTAAACGTTTTTAATTTTAAAAATAGACTCCCAAAATTTATTTTCAAATCTAAACCTTTTGACCACACCAGTCATTGGAAACAATGTTGCCACACCATTTCACAATGCCACCCGGGTTGGCATGGCATCACAAAAGTATTACGCCTACTGCAGGTGGCATGACTGTGTTATTTTGACACACCAGACATGTTGACGTGATTAAAAGGTTTAGATTTTGGAAACAAGTTTTAGAAGAGTTTATTTTTAAAATATAAAAGTCTAAAATAAATAAATAAATAAATTATACATGTATTCTTGAGATCACCATTAAAGAATATCGCAGCTTTAAGAATGGTCCCAACACTTATCAACTCGCTTGAAGTACTCCCTCCGTATTTTAATGTATGACGCCGTTGACTTTTCGACCAACGTTTGACCATTCATTTTATTCAAAATTTTTATGCAAATATGAAAATATTTATATCATGCTTAAAGAACATTTGATAACGAATCAAGTCATAATAAAATAAATGATAATTACATAAATTTTTTGAATAAGACGAATGGTCACATTAGACAAAAAGTCAATAGCGTCATACATTAAAATATGAAGGTAGTATATGTATTTCATCTTGTAGAGTGGCCGAGCACTTGCCTTCAACTTCCAAACTAACTTGGTTTTAAAAAGAAGTTCCAAACTAACTTGGTATAAAAAGTAGCATTGATCTAACTAGGCTCTTTTCATCTAAAATTATGAAAAGGATCGATGATGGTTGTTTTCTTAAACAATTTTGGAAAGGTATATGTGGTGTGTACCAATCAAACCATCATTGTCCATGCTTATTGTAGTTCTTTTTTTAATAAGGTATAAAAATAATTCTTATAGTCGCACATATATATATACCTTTGCATATCCAACAGCAACGGCTGAAATCGATTCTAGGTCAACAAAATTCAGTTGGTTGGGAATATATGCCGAGTAGGTTCAATGATCGATCACCTGATCGATTTGATGCGGTCTCGACCTCGACGCAGATCGCCGCGCCACCTTCCGGGCATTGGCCGGTCGCCGTCGCTGCCGGCTGTCTTCCCATACGTGGAGGCGGAGGCAACGAACAATCTAAGCTTAGGGCACCCGTAATGGTTATCCATAGGCTCTCTATAAGATATACATGTCAGTATATTTTCCTACTTGAAAGAGATTAAATGAAGAGAGAGAGTAAAGCTATCTCCTAACCTGGAGATAGTATATAGAGAAAAACGAAGCAATGGATTAGAGAGCTATAGATACCCATGTAGACATACTATTGAGGTGGTTTACTATTAATCTAGTCTATTGCTGAGATGTACTGTTTTATAGAGAGCAATTTACTTTACCATTACGGGTGCTCTTATTTAACTAGCTAGCTGCTAGTACTACTGCGGTAATGTACCGTTATTTGCAGTCTCGTTTTGGGGTTGAAATGTTGCGGAATCTCACGAAATCTGATGAATCTAGAATGAAATTGAAGAGGCCTGAAATTTGGGCGACAAAATTTAACGACATTGGAACAAAATTCTAACATGCGTATTCTATATATATGAAAATAATCTAGATGTCAAAAACTGGTTTTTTTTCTTAGTTTCTGTAAATTCTCACTGGCTGAATTCCTTCCAGCTGCTTAGAATCTGATACTCTCCAAACATACCCTAAGTGCAATGCGATGTGGCTAAAACTAGAAAAGATGAATGGTTGTGGAAGCAAAATTTTAAATATTGAACCTTTCGATGTTTCCCAAAACTCTGTCAAATACACGAATTAGAGTAAGTGTCAATAGCCTTTTTTTCCTTAGCTTTCAAGATTTTAACCTACATCTCTACTATTTTAAGGGCCCCTTTGAATCACGGGAATGGAAAAATAGAGGAATAGGTAAAACGTAGAATTCTTGTAGTAATGCAACTGTAAAAACAGATGATTGCAAAACATAGAAAAGTTATATTACTAGCCCTTTGAATAGGTATAGGAATTTCACAGGAAAAAGAGTGTCAGGAAGTGTATTAATACATGTCACTTTGGTCTTATCCATAATATCACAATGTACATTTTCTTCTAAAAGAACAACAATGATGCATAGATCTGTCATTTACCTCGATCCTACGCACACATGATGGAAAAAAGAAGTTAGGGTGGATGTTTTCTTTTCCTATGTTTTTCATGTGAAATGAGTTCCAAAGAAAAATTTCCTCTAACTTTCCTATGCCCTAATCCTGTGAATCAAAGACTGCTACAGTGCCCAATCCTAAATCCTACATTTTCCCCATGAAATTTCTATGAATCAAATGAGGCCAAGAATATAGCCATCGTCCTTCAGTCCCCTCTCGTAGTCTCATCGCGCAAAGAGGTCGTCCACTCGTCCTTGAGCAAGCACCGCAGATGTTCTCAATCCACCTATCCAATCAACCTTCTTAGCCTGTGCTCTGGGTCACATCGCTCCTTATTGGACCCAAATATTTGGGACTATGCCTCGATTACACGCTGGGCCAGAATTTGACAACCGGATTACATGTCATTATGGGCTTAGATACGGCTTTGTTGGAAAGCCCATTTGTAGGATGTGTAATTGGGCCGTTGGCTAGACTCCACGGCCCAGTTAAAATTTCCCGAAGTGAATATTTTCAGTGGCTCTGTAAGACTGTTTAACGTCCGTTTGTGCATGTGGGTTAACCATGTGATGTCAAAATCTGAAGGATGTCTGTAATGAATTCCTCAGCTATTGCTCTTGGTCAAATCGTTTCCCTCAACCGCAAAACTAGGTATAATATCCCCTCCATCTTCTAAAACCGATACAAATTGACTCCTTCAGTGGTTTGAAAAGCGATTCCTGCTGATGTATCAGTTTGACCACGATTGACTCACTAAGTCGACATGTCGGACAAACTAAAAAAATTGTAGTGGGACCCATGTCAACCCCTTCCTCTCCTCCCATCTTCTTCGTGCGTCGCATCGTTTGCGCTGATGACGCCCTTGTTGCGGTGCTGTTGCCGCGCTGCTTCCGCTGGATAGTGGCCTACGCCCCGGCCCCTCCTTGCTCGGCGCGTTGCTGCTGCCACACTCATTGCGCCATTGCGGCCACCGGCCTCTGCCCCCCATCCTTATCGGGCTGCTGTTGTTGCCGCACTTTTGTCGCGCTGCTGCTGGCCTCGGCCTCCATCCCTGCAGTGATGGAGGCTCGGGACCGGTGTGAGGAGGTTGGTTCCTAGATCCAGGGGTTAAAGCGACTCTTCCCATGTCTCGTAGTCGCAAAGACGCCAGCGGCGGTGGCACTCTAGCGAGTTCAAGTAGGGGCGTGGTGGCCTGGGAGTTCGAGGGGGACCATAGAGGAGCTCGATGAGGTGGCGATTAGGTGCAAAGGTGCGCGTGGTGGTGACACGTTGTGCGGCTGGTGGCCGAGAAGATCAGTGGCGGTGAGAGGCAGCATCAACAACAGTATGGAGGTAGAAATTGAGGAGTTTTGGTGTACTTGGGACATGGATTTTGTTCTTTCCTTTAATTTGAACAGGGAGTGTTGGTGGGGGCAAATTTTGAGGTTTGGACGCTGACGAGTCTAGATTGGGCTTTGGCTTCTTACCTCCGGCGGCGACGATTAGCGTGGCTGAGGGCAGGGCAGCGTTAGGGAGCAAGGAGCGCATGTGGTGACGTTTCCGTTTATTGTTGGCGGTGATTGACGAGGCGCCCGAAGAGGGAGAGCAGCGGTGAGGGCAAGAGAGCGGTAGAGGAGAGCTCGAGTATGCTGGCACATTTGGGAAAAAGAGAGGGAGGAACAAGAGTGAGCTGATATGTGGGTTCTATAGTTTTTTTTTTTCATTTACATGTAGTCCCGTGTTTATATGTCAGTGAGTAAACCACGATCAACATGCCACATTAGTAGAAACCGCTTTCTAAACCAACAAAAGATTTGATGTGTACTGGTTTTTGAAGTTTGAAGATGCGATATATCCGGTTTTCCGGTGAGGGATGCGATTCAAATAAGGGCAATAGTTTGAGGGAAGAAAAATAGACATGTTCTAACTCTCAAATCGATCCACCGTGGCTTGGGCTTGCCGCTTGATCCGACTCACGTTTTGGGCCTTCTTCCCTTCGCTGTTATGGGCTCTGTACAAGGACCAGTTGCCTGTGTTAAGCGAGACGAGACATGCCGAGTAGCATGGAGCCATGGACTATCTATAAACGTGTCGACAAATTTTCTTTTAAAAGTATGTCAAATATAAATATATTTTTTTCTGAGAAACACAATACAATACAAACACATAACAACACGCATACACTCATCCCTTCGTAATATAATTATATTGTAATGTGTATATAATTTATACATAATTATAAAAAACGATCCCCTAAGATTTGCAATTGCTGTGATTTTTTTTCTTTCCACTTGCACGAATTTTAGAGCAAATCTAATAACCAAAATTATATGAAAGTTGCATATAAATTATGTTGTAGTTACAAATCAATTATTCTCTCCGTCTCAAAATATAACAACTTTCAGCCTCTAAAATGTCCCAAAATATAACAACTTTTACCAATATTTTCTAATCAACCAATCACAATCCTCTACCATTTAATTTTTCCATCTATCTTATCCAATCATAACCCTCCCTATTTAATTCTACATATTTTTAATAACCGTGTTCAACTCTAAAAATGATTATATTTTAAAAATAGGGTTTGAGAATTTTTTTTTATATAAAAGAATTGTCGGCAAATCGGAATAGCCTTGTTGATCAGCTCGTAACACAAAACGATGGGCTGTCTCCTCTTCGTCTCTGATCCTGTGAATTTATGGGCCCGGTCAGAACTGACTGATCAGACTTTGACCTGTCTCTCCCTCTCCTCTCCTTGCAACTTGCAAGCTGTGCAAACTATTCACAGCATTCATGTGTTTCAGAGGCTGGAAAAAACTTGGCAGCCAAGTTTGGTGCTCACGTGCCACGTACTACTCACGTCCCCATGGTTTCAGGCTTTCCAGCCTCAGCCTTTGCCATTACACCGGCAAGTTCACTGAACAATGAACATGGACCATTTTCTTTAATTTCCGATTTCAATTCACCCACCAAAAAAATCAGTTCGCAATTAAATCCCTCACCGAAAGAACAGCACGCGTCCACACTCCACACAATACGCATGCACAACAACCCGCGCTCACGCTCCCCCTTCCCTTGCCGTTTAAAGCATAGCAATGCGGCCAATGCACATACGCTAGATACCCGTCCAGGGTAGAGCCGTCTCCTAGTTTCGTCCAGATACAATGAACCAATTAGGTAGGAACTCGAACTACTCCTATACTTATCTAATACTCCTCCTTAATTACCTTTTCTCGCTTGCTCACTAATCGCTGATCTAATCACGGGCCTCACGTGGACGCGATCAAATTCAATAACCGTGGAGTAAGTAGCTCGTACGCACTAGGCGGCGCTCCTAGAATTTTTTTTAACCTTTTTAATTCTTAATTTTAAAAATAAATCTTTTAAAGCTTATTTTCTTAAGCTTAATCTTTTGATCACATCAATCTGCATGTCGTGCAAAATAACACTGACATGTTACATCACGGATGTGATAGTTTTGTCTTCACATGTCAACCAGGATGGCGTAACCAAATAACACTGCCACATTAGTGTTGTTTTATTACGTCGGTATCTTGAAAATAAGTTTTAAAAATACTTTTTTCCCTAAAATTTATATAAAATTAAAAGATTAATAAAAAAATCGTGCTGCTAGGGGACATGACGTCACCGCCTACGAAGGCCCCACCCGCCAGCGCGGCGCACACATGGGGGAGTGGTGGGGCCCAAGACTTCGCGATCGCGCGGGTACGCGTCCACGTGGGGCGGCTGGCCCACCTGGCCGTCATGTAGTACTCCGCCGCCGTGGACCCGGTCTTCCTACACCCCAGGGATGATAACGAAGAATATGCTCCCCCTTGCCTTTGCCACCGTGTCATGTAGCCGTATCACACGACACGATGTGTCCACGCATGCATCCTGTTTTATTCGATTTTTTTTATATCTATAGTGAAACAAAAGAGGAAAAAAGAAAAGAAAGGGGAAAAGATGCAGGAAGCTTCGGAGGCAAGGTTTGCTGCTATAGCTGTGGATGCTGCATGGCACTTAAGTTGTATTTATGTGTGTGTACAGTCACCAGTATTTGTATTTCTTTTTGCCGATTTTTGGCCGCATTATTATTATCCTGTGAGCTGAAAAGATATATATGATTCCTCCTCCTCCTCCAGGTATAACCTGGATTAATAACGTGGATATTACGATAAGAACATGGCGTAGTACGAGCTAGTATCTTGGTGGATTTTACGTATAATTTTTGTGTACGTAATTATAACATTCAATACTTACTATCCCTAATTTGTGTACTACTCGTGATCGATCCATTTGGCCATTAATTACAGCTGGGATGGATAATCATCGACGACTCAAAGTCTTTGACCGTCAAAAAATAGAGGAGTTTTGATTTACCAACCAACCTAATTACCAAAAAATTAGTGAACTGTTTGCGAACAAAGCCAGCCACGTAATGGCGTGAGCCGGAGTAGCCTATAGCCTGCTTGGTTAAGGACAAAAGAGGGGCTACCTGCAGGTGGGCCCCAACGCCGCTGGTGCGGGCCCCACTCGCCACCGCGCGTGCGGGCCTATATATTCGGGCCCAGGTCGTCCCATGCGCCAAAACCGTTTGCTCCACCACTAGTCTTTCTCTCCTCTCGTCGCCAAGCGAAGCGAGACAGTCTCGTGCGCCTCCGGCTTTCCTCTCCGACGGCGACGCGCCGACGTACGACGCCGTGGACGAGCAGCAGCGCTGTGGATCGACGAGCGGCGATGGCGAAGGCGCGGAAGCAGCAGCCGCAGGGCCCGTTCGCCGGCGGGGCCGCCGCCGGGGAGAGGTCGTTCCTCGGGTTCCAGTACCACCACCACCACCGCGGCGGCTCCGTGGCGCCGGCCTACGGCGACGACGACGACCTCCCCGATTTGGCGGAGGCTGATGTCTGGTACGCGCCGTCGTCGGAGGGGGGCGCGGATCATCGAGGCGGCGGCGGCGGCGGAGGGGGAGGGGGAGGGCTGGAAATCGGCGGCGGCGGCTGGGGCGGAGGGAAGCACAAGGTGGGCGGGCTGAGCCGGGCGTTCGCGGACGGGCGGCAAGTGGCGGCGTCGGCGCCGGTGCAGGTGCCCGCGTGGCCCGGCCGCTACGCCGACCCCGACCAGGCGGCGTTCGCGGAGGAGGAGAAGCGCCGCGAGGAGGAGGACGACGCCGGCGACGGCGACGGCGACGGGTGGGTGCCGCCGCACGTGTACCTGGCGCGGCGGCAGGCGAGGTCGTCGGTGGTGGAGGGCGTCGGACGAACACTCAAGGGGCGCGACGCCTCCCGCGTCCGCGACGCCGTCTGGAGCCGAACCGGCTTCGACGGCTGAGCCAGATTAAACCGGGGAGACAAGCCAATTAGGATTTAATTTCTTCTCTTCTTCGATTTTTTTCCCCCTCTCCTAATTTTCTTCCTCTTAAATTTTTGTGAAAAAATTTTGTAATATGGTTTAAATTTTGCTCTCTCTTTTTATCTTCTCATCAAGTTAATGAGAAAAGGGGAAAAGCGTGTGGTATGTAGCATAGTGCATTGGTTGAATAATCTTCTTCTTTCTCTCTTTCTTGTTGATTGGGTGGTGGTTGGGCAGCTTCAACCAAAGATGGTTGGAATCTGATTATTATTCTTTTGTTAATTACTCTACTATAATATGTATGGACTAAAAATAATTGAGGAACAGGCCATCGATCTTATGGCAAGAATAAACAACTCGGATGTACTTCAGCTTATGATTATGTCCACAGATGGATCATATGCTAAAGGGGCATCTTTTCATCTCTTGTTTGAGATTCCTATCAGGCGATGAGATATTATGAAATTCGAATCAAATATTAAAGTGAGACGAGTTCAAAAACAATCATGTAAACTATACGTCAATTCAATTGTTTAAACCTTCATATAGAGCGATCAGTATAATATCCAAACCCAGAGTAGCCGCTACGAAACGCGTTTTAGTCCCCCGTGCTGGCTGAATTAATTAATTAATTTTGTTTTTTTAGTTACCGCCTCCGTGCTGTAGTTTTGCACTCTTTATATCCTATAAAGACTATAGTTTCGCACTGTTTATAACCAACGTTTGACTATCTACCTTATTTTTTTAAAAAAATATGTTTAGTATTTTTATTATTATTAAATGATAAAAATATAAATAATACTTTATGTGTGACTATTTTTTAAAATATTTTACATGAAAATCGACAGCGGCACTTATAATAAAACAGGGTAGTACATGACATATATACACGTACACCTTCATACACACACATCCGTAAATATAGTATTTTAACATACTTTTAAAGAGATAAAAACCAGCGATAGCGAGACACATATATGATCTTACTAAAATCCAATTGAAAACCTTATGGTGTGTAAAATTTGCGAGCACTAATATTTATATCCTCGTGAATGGAGTCGTGTACCCATAATTCTCATACTCCCTCCGTCCAAATATAAATAGTTTTAAAGGGATGTGACACATATTAATACTATGTATCTGGATATGCTTCTATCCAGATTCATATTACTATGATATATTAAATCTCTCTAAAATCTCTCATATTTTAGGAAGGAGGGAGCTTCACACTACCTATGCTTCTCAATTTAATTAATTAATTGGTCACCCATGCTAAAGAGACATCTAGCTAGCTTGCCCATCTGAATAAAATAATGCAACCTAACAATTCAGCACATGTTGTATTTCAGAGCAAATTTTTATATTGTGCGTGATGGAGCATAGAAGTAAGTGAAAAAGGCTGCGAGAGGGATGATCTACCAAGCGTGCGTGAGCTTGTAGTAGTAAAGAGAATAAAAATTGGGGAAGTGGATTATTCTAGTCGGAGGAGAGGAACATTCCCTTGGGCGCATGCATGCGTGCGTGAATGTTTCTCCTGCACATGCTTTCCTGGAACGTGCCTGTGCAAAATTCTACTTTTATTTTGCTCTATTTGTGTTATTATTGTATATGAACTGTGGGCATCCATAATGGGAGATGATAGAGGCAGAGAGAATATGTTATTTTGGTCAGGTAGATTATAGTAGTAGTAGTGGTAGAGATGGTGATGATGAGGAGATCAGGAGAGAGATGGGAGTGTTCGCTGAAGAATATGCAAAGGTAGCATGTGCTGAATTGATCTTTTGTTGGAAATGGACTTTGCTTGTCCACAACAGTGGGTTTGCTTGCATTGCTTGATTTTGTCAAGGATGACTTGTCTCCAGGTGAGAATCGTTATATTAACTAGAGAAGAGTGGCCCTTCGATCTTCACGTTGATGGATAGAGAAGTGTTCTATGAGATTTTTGGATGTTCGGTCGTTAATACATAACAAAATACATTTCTACAACATACAAAAAAAAGAGAGGATAAATTTAGAGGAAAAATTCCCGCGTTCCAAACAGGTTGTTAACCGTGCACGTCAACACAAAGGCTGTACTAGTACCAGCAACACTACTCCACTTTTGCAGTTGAGCCTTGGCTAAGCGCAGGTAGCGCGCTACTCCAGCTAGCTAGGTTGGTTGCGTTTGCGTTGCGTTGCGCCCCTAGAATTGATCCAGATCCGCCAAAGCAGCATGTTACATCGGCAGAAGGAGATAAGTGGAGTAGTGGATGGACGTGGACACGGAATCAGCAGCAGCAGCCAGCAGCTGGCCCGCGCGCGCCTGGCTACATACGCTCGCCGCCACAGAAGCAAAGCAAAGGCGAAGCCAAAGCCGGAGAGTGCAACAGCATGCATTGGCTGCGAGCGACCTCATGAGCTGAGCTTTGCGTCACCCGCGTCCCCACACCTATGGACTATGTAGCTAGGTAATCTCTCCGTGTTTTAATGTATAACTCTGCTGAATTTTTAGTAATATTTGACCATTTATTTTATTTAAAATTTTTATGTAAATATGAAAATATTTATGTCATACTTAAAGAATATTTGATGATGAATTAAGTCACAGTTAATAAAATGATAATTACGTAATTTTTTTTTAACAAGACAACGAAATAATATGGAGGTAGTAGTACGTGCCAATGCGGGGGGCAGGGCCCACCTACTTTTGGGCGGAGAGGGACGCGCGGTTGCTTGGCCTGGCGTGCGAGCGGGCGATCGATCGACAGCGCAGCGCCGGTGCGTGAACCTGCCGACGGGACGACGCGTGCCGTGGTGGGGGTATACGTGTGTGTGTTCGACCACCGGCGGCGGTCCAGCCGCCGACAGAGACGTACGGGGGACCTCCCGCGCGCGGTCACCACCGGCGGGTGCCGGGTGGGATATACCGCGGCTGCTGCACGCAGCTGTCGTCGTCATGTGTGTCCATCTGCTGCTTTGGGGCGTTGCGAGGCAGGCAGGATTAAGGGAGAGTCCGATCTGCCCGTCCACGTCACTGCGCAGATTGAATAGACTAGACCAGAGGTGAGTAAGAGCAAGGCTAATAATACAGCCAACTTATTAGTTATAAGGTTCTTCGCAGCCTTCTTTTAGCACATCTATATAATAGTTAGCTCTTTACAAGTAATATAGGACCTACTTGTCTCTCTCTCAGAGTTTTTTTATTCTTGTGTTCAAACCGGCTGTAAATATGTAAGTTTCTCCTATCTCTCTCTCCTCTCTTATCTCTTCTATTTCAGCATTTAGTCGGCTTATAGCCTAGTATTATACTTGCTCTAAGGGCACCTCTCCGGTCATTGGCGGAACCAAGATTCATCCAAGATTAAAACTCAATTAATGTATTTCAAATTCAACCTTTTCAAATACAAAATATAAAAAGGCAATTGTAAATTTACCACTGCTTTAAATTATTATTGTAAGATTGTCACTAGAAAATTGTAAAAATTCCACTAGGACGCATCCTTGCAAAACTGAAAAAAACGGTGGCAAATTTGTAAATGCCCCAATATAAAAATAACAAATTTGACTATGAATAGAACGTATAATTCGCAACCAAAATTATTATTTTTGTTTTTCCAATTTGAATTTGTACATTTATAAAGTAACATATCACGTATTGATGATCTATCTTATTTGATTTCTTCAAAAGATTCTATAACTTTTTATACGATATGTATAAAATAAAAAGATATTCTCGTGAGATAAAAATCCATCTCCAATCTATGTTTTACACTTGCATTCCTGTCAGAATCCTATGTTTTTTTTATTCATCTATTTTTTCGTTCCTTTGATTCAAAAGGGGCACTAAATATACTGTGCATAATGCATCACGCTCGGGCGCTCAGTCCGGCCGGTGATTTTTTTTCCCCAGATTTGGCTGTATGTGTTTGTGAATCAGGGTAATTGCCGGGAGATTTCTGCTCTGCTTCGAGCAGGAGATGTTTCGTGCATTATCAATGTGCTTGCAGCGCGGGGGAATAAAATTCCCCGTTTGTCTATGTTCCACAAGATGCATCCATCGGCGCTACTTAGGCCCCCTTTTATTCGTAGAAAAAGTTTAAAAAATTTGAAGGATTTCAATCATATGGAAAAAATTCCTATGAAAACCTTTAAAACAAAGGATTGAATCCTATACTATCCTTTAAAATTTCTATAGAATGGTTAATTCTATAGAGATTTTAGAGAAAAGTTAGCAAGAGGTCCAACCTCTTGGAAAAATTCCTTTGAGTCTATCTCTCTCATCCGATTCCTGCGTTTTTCCTGTGGTCCAATCAAACGGTCATTCATGTGTTTTTCCTGTATTTTCCAATCCTCTGTTTTACACCTGTATTCCTGTCAGAATACTACATTTTTCCTATTCCTCTGTGTTTTTTCCGTTCCTGCGGTTCAAAGGGGCCCTTAATTTTAACAATTAAATTATTCTATACTCCGTCCATCCTAATAGAAACAATTTCTGGACATTAATCTGAATAAGTATTTATCCAGATTCAAGTCTTTTCTAGAACAGAGGATGTATGCTAGTAGTACAGTTGTTTTACCAATAATAAGTAGGTAAGCAAAAAAAAAAAATAGAAATCACCGTGCCAACGTCACCAATCCAATTTAAACTAGATTAAAACTTTCAAATAAAATAATTATAAGGATTGCACCCGATCGTTTCGCTTATTCTCATACTTATATGCTAAAATTTAGTTTTTGAAACTTAATTTTAAAGTTGATTTTGTGATTTTCTCATCATAACTTATTTTGTAATATTTATTTTTAAATCGCTAAAAACATATATATATATATATATATATATATATATAACAATTTTATCCATAAATATCTTTATTGTTAATAAACTATACGAATATAAAAATAGATAAATATAAACGGAAGCCAGATAATAATGGAGCCACACGAGATAGGCCGTGTTTAGTTACAAAATTTTTCTTCAAACTTCCGACTTTTTCATCACATCAAAACTTTCTTACACACACAAACTCTCAACTTTTCCATCACATCGTTCCAATTTCAACCAAACTTCTAATTTTGGTGTGACACAGGCATAGTAGTAAATACAAGACGAAAGGGACCAAAAGGTTTTAGGGGATTCCAAGCTAGGTCCAATAATATAAAGTCGTCCCACCTGATTGAGCTTGTGAAACTAACGTCCTACACATGGCCCCAGTCAGGGCCGTTCATCTGTTCTCCTACATGCGGTTTTATGCACATCACGGGCATTTTATATTTTTTGCTTGCGCCCCCCGTGACGCATGAGACTAAAGGTGACGTGATTTGCTGATGGTGACAGTGGAGAAAAAAGTGGGAAAAAAAAAGAGAGCTTCTCATCTTCTCAACGAGTATAGGTAGTATGTTCCATGATGCTACACATGTCGCCAACAAATAGCCTATTGCAACTAATAATAAAGACTGATTTGGAGCTAGCATACTCTATGTAATTATCCAGAAGTAAAGACAAAAGAAACTAAACAACAAAGCGAAATAGAACTAATTAATTAATTACCAGAAACATACTCCTTCCAAGGGCTCATTTGAAATGATGGATGATATGAAAGAAACTGAGTGAATGAACTATTCAAGGGCATTAAATAAATAAAATAAATATTAGAAAGTTGATAAAATAATTTCTTTTAAAAAAATAATGATGAAGTAAGTTTTTTTCTTAACAACATATTATTTAGAAGCTTGGGAAATATGCCTGCGATAAAATGGTGTGTTCTAATCAGCAAAAGAACAGACCCTAATATATAATGTTTTTTAAAGAATTATATAAGATATATAGAATAAATGACTTTGTTGTTATTCATTTATTTATATTATATTATAGAGTCAGGGTATTTATTTACAACTTACAAGAGTGTCAATACTTATTTGAGCAAGCTAAAGAAGGACTATGCAAGGGAATAAAACGCAGGTAAAATTACCTACTACATTTAGGAAAAGGCAAGATTCTGGTTTTGAGAGAACTCTTTATAATGTGCGGTTGGTGGGGGCCTAAATTATCAGATTAGCCAGCTACCTAAATACCGAACTGATTGAAGAAAGTGCCCTCGTGGCTACCTTACTTAATCAGATCTTGATACAGGTTCGTTCTTGATAATGGTACCTCTAATTTAGTATATATTAGTTTTCTTTTATGTAGGTATAGTAGATGTTTGATTAATGATACCATCATTTTCAATGGAGCATATGGATGGAAGATTCCATCTGATTGCAACACTAGTTGGTTTGTACTACTATCTCTTTTTATGCCTCCTTTTTTCCAATATATCTCCTTTTTTCCCTTATAGAAGGATTGAGCATTGAACCAATTGATATGCATATAATGGGGGCAAAATGATGGCCATCTCTTGTTTGGACTGCGCACTATGAAGGTGTCTGAGTCATCTTTGTCCCCTTGGGGCATATACATCCCATGTGAAGCCTCCCTTTCCCAAACAAAAACACAGTACGAATATATATTCAGTTATACACACAAAAAAAGATCCCTTTAGTCATGAAAGAGTGTTGTTGTAGACTTTCTAAAGTCAATATATAAGAGTTCTAACTTTGATCATTCAATTCTTTTGCATAATTTAGCATAAGCACAATATTATTGAAACTTTTATAATAGTAACAAACCTGGCCATGTTATTTCTAATTAACCTTATATTTCTAAAAAATAATTAATAATTATGATCGAAGTTAATGTGCCTTATATTTGACTGCACGAACTCGAAAACGACATTCTTTTCTGACCGATCAAGTGGAGGGAGTAATCAGCAGTAATGGAAAGCTATGTATGGTATATATGGATGCTAATTTTTTTTGTTAGCTTTTCTATGCTCTTTTGTGATATAAAGATAGTTGATGTTGCTGTTTGGTTTGATGGATTAAGGATCTATATATACGTTATTCTTCCACTCTTCTTCATTTAGTCAAGATGCTCATGGCCATTCTTTTGGGAGTAGGAGCTATGGATAAATTAATTAGTAGTCCGGGTTTAAAGTGTGCCATGGAATTTGATGGTTGGATGTTTATAAAGCAATATCTCACCGGATCTGTTAAAGATGGATCGGATGTGTTGATGTGTAGAATATCCTTTGGATAGGCACATGTGTGCTTCACTTTGCACAAGCAATATATAAGATAGGAGTATATATATGATATGCTAATGAAAGTTGGGGTACATCAAAGCGTTCCAGCTTATGTTTAATTTAATTTAATTTCTTAAAGACATGTGAAACAATGACCATTTGGGGAGATTAAGTGACCAAATACTACTCCCTCCGTCTATAAAAGAATATCATTTTAGCTGTAAACGTTAACATGTACTATTACTATCTCTGTTTTATACTCATCGTTCAGAACATTCGGTGTCTACAATATTCATGTTTTAATATTTTTAATATATTTATAAAAACATTAACTAAAGATATAACCATATGAATGTGTTTTTATTGACAAATATATTAGCGTCGTTTTTACATATTAATAAATCTGAATATTAATTTCTTTAATACTCCATTCGTTTTAGGTTATAAGACCTTTTGACTTTGGTCAAAGTCAAACTACTTTAAGTTTGATCAAGTTTGCAGAAAAAACAGTAACATTTTCAACTCAAAACAAACTTATTATGAAAATATATTCGATTATTGATTTGATTAAACTAATTTAGTATTATAAATATTACTATATTTGTCTATAAATTTAGTTAAACTTAAGACAGTTTGACTTTGACCAAAGTCAAAACGTGTTATAACTCGAAAGGAGGGAGTACTTACATACTATATTAGTGATCTAAAATTTCAAAGTTGGACTATACTCATTCTAACACATCTAACACATTTGGAAACATATATAGAGAGTAAATATTATGTTAGCTTGTATATAGTACAAGATGCAGCTTAATTCAGAAACCACGTACGTCGTCATGATCAAATATCCTCACGTGAAAAATCTGCAGGTAAGTTTTGTACTACAAGTGAAGACATAAATAACAAAGGAGAGCTCTAGCTAGCTAGGTTGCTGAAACAAATTAACAAAAGAGGTCAACTGTTAATATCTGTCACGAGGATGTTAAATATGGACAATGATCTGATCTGATAACTCCCAAGCTCTTGCATGGTTTAAACTTTTAATTTGACTAGTTTACACGACCTATGGGCACATGGTTTCCCAAACAATATGCTGCAAATATAATTAACAACCTTGACTTAGCAAACGGAGTAGGTCTTGCAGTTGCATTTGATCAGAATTGTGCCAAGCAGCCACGCTAATTAGTAGTATACTTTTCTTAAAAGGAAAGGATAAGCTTGCAAACAACAGCTGGCCACGGAGAATAAAGAATGGATATAAAATATCGTCAACTAGCCACGAAATAGGATGATTAATGGAATTGTGATACCTCTCAAAATGTGCTTAATCAATTTGGGCCAGGATACCATTTTTTTTTTGTCACACCTTAATTTCCTGCCGTGCAAAACCAAGGAAATGAAATCTACACAGAAATAATAAAAGAAGGGGGCGGGGGGGGGGGGGGGGGGGTTCGTTGGACTATATGAGTTTTTACCATTTCAAATATTCATCGCTTTATTTTTTCCTAAGCTAAACATGTGTAACTTTGATTATTGATCTTTGGAAACCCGTATAGTTAAACAACATATGAATTATATTATTATAAAATTATTTGTCATGGTAAATCTTAAAAATATATGACTTGTATTATTAAACTATGCAAATTTTTAAAAATTAATGGTCAAAAAAATGTCTGACTTACTACAAAATTATAAACGACAAGTACTGTAAAATGGGAGGAGAACCTCATTCAAAATGTTTGACTTAGGCCCGGTTTTGTTGGCAAAAAAATTTTGTTTTAGGGTGTCACATCGGATATACGGACATACATCTGAAGTATTAAATGTTGTCTAATAACAAAACAAATTACAGATTCCGCCTGAAAATTGCGAGACGAATTTATTAAGCCTAATTAATCTATCATTAGTAAATAGTTACTGGAGCACCATATTTTCAAAATTAGCGTAATTAGGCTTAGAAGATTTGTCTCGCAATTTACACGTAATCTGTGTAATTGGTTTTTTTTTTCTATATTTAATACTCCATACATATGTTCAAATATTCGATGTGATTGGGTGAAAATTTTTGTTTTGAGAACTAAATAGGACCTTAGTATAAAACTAGACAAGTAAGATCGTAAGAAGGAGTATCTCTTTTACAAATTATTACTACGTTCCAAAAGGTCCCAACAAAGAAAGTGTGTCAGTCTGTGATTTGTGAACTGTACCATAGAATTTCTCAGAAAAGAAAATATATATCCCTGGGATGAAGAACTAATCCAGTAAAAATGTCATTAAGGTGTCGACATTATCGTTACACGAAAGCATCACAGTGTTGTCACCCCCACAATTAAACAGCCTCTGCAGCCGCACGGAAGCTTCCCATAACCTTCTCAGAAGTGGCCGCCGCCTCACGCGTCTCCTACGCGAAGCTGGGTCGAACTGGGAATAGATAAGCTGACAAACCAAAGTGCTTTTGCTACTACATATCATCCAAAACAAAAGAAAAAATCATAATGACTCGACCGCTGTGTGTTTAATGGTAGAGACCGAAGATATAACCCATTTTTATTATTATTAAGAAATAAAACCAGTTTATTCAGGCTTCATGTTGCCATCATGCATGCTTCCTGGGATGAGAATAGGACGTGCACAAAATCAATTTGGGAAATATGAGCACCCTTTGCCAACCTGAAATGTGACGGTGCAACGAATGGGAGTGTAAGGGTGTGCTTGGTTGGAAGGACGACCAAATTGAGATTAATATATAAATCAGTGGAAAATTTTGAGCTCCCGGTATAAAGAAAGGCACTGTAGATTTTGCTAGTCATTTCTTAATGGAAGAAGCCAGTGTAAACTCATCTTTCGTACGTTATCTACTCGATAATCGCTGTCTCGCCAACTAGACAGCCGAATTGCGTCGAGTGGAATAAATTAATATAAAGATACTAGATGCCAGGTCAGACTCAGTTGGTGTCAATATGTGATATGTGATAGTAACATGGAGATACGTCATGTTGATAAACCTTTTAATGATTTATTAGACTCATGACGCTTGGCAAGACCAATTCTTGCAGATATTGCAGCATAGCAACGCAAGCCATTGGGATGATCAATTCATGATGCAGATTAAAGGGAACCCTTGGACAACAGATGGGACCTTTTTTTTCCTGGGTATCAACGTTTATTGCAGGCAGTTCAAGATCTTAATTGGTAGTACTACAAGATCAGGTTCAGAATTCTTCCAGGACACTGACCAACTAAGAACGGCACAGAATGCTTATTGGCAATTTGATTGATAGACAGTAGCAGGTAACTAGAGAGCAGCAATGCACTCGATCTCGATTCTGGCGTTCAGCGGCAGAGCTGCTACTTGGTAAGTTGAGCGTGCTGGTGCAGGAGCTGGAAAATCTGCAAGTAAGAATTGCAAAAATCTTCAGAAGCAAAATATAGAGATCACGGCAAAAACATTGAACATATAAACATTAGCAGGAATGCGTTTCAAGAATGTCACTAAACTTAGGCCAAATAAATGGTAGTACTACTAAGGAAGAACCAAGTTTTGAACTTACATTTGGCATAGATCTCATTCACTTTCTTGAAATCCTGTAGATCAGCCAACCTGCAGATAGAAGAAAATTTTCATCACAGAGATAATAATAACTTAGAGCAAAACAAAGTTTCATTTAAAGAACAGGTAAATACATGATTGTTGTCTTGACAACTGAAGAGTAGCTAGCACCACTTGCTTTCAATATTTCACCCATATTCTTCATAACCTGTGACAGAGGAGAAACACAAACATGATGTAAGAAAAGAGCATCTTCCAAAAATTGCATTGATACAATCAACTGTTTTATTGAATGCAAAGGCAGCTATGGAGAGGCATGCAGGAAAAACAGGATTTATGATGCAGAGTCTGGACCACCATTCGACATTGTTGCACATACTTTCATATAAACACTAACCAATCATGCCAATTCTTTCCATAGAAATTACCAAAACACAAACACATCCTCAGTACAAGTCTAAAATAAAAGTCAGCACAAACTTCAATATAGAATACGGGAAAACTTCAAAAATGGATGTGGACGCTGGGAATAACTCAGAAAAAATATACATTTTGCAGTAGGTGCACTATTGACCATTCCATCCACATTATGCAAGAAATTCCTAGGGCTCAAAACTATACACAACATAAATGAAGGTCAAAATGTTAACCTGCTCAGTTTGATCCTCCACGCTTTCAGATACAAACTTTCCAGTCTGGAGACAGAAGTTACTCTATATCAGTTATACTGGCACCTAAAACCAGCAAAGTGGTAAACATTTATGATGCAGAGATATACGAAGGATCACAAAACATATCTTGAGGGACAGACCTCAGGGTTTAGGCCAAGAACTCCAGAGACAAACACCATATTGTTGGCTTTGATGGCCTGAGAATACGGGCCTAATGCTGCCGGGGCCTTCTCTGTCTGAACAGCCTCCTTTTTAACTAATTATAATATTTGAGAACCATTGTTATAGACTTATAGAATGCCAGAAAAATCCCATTCTATTAAAGTAGTAATTGAGTAGGCAAACACAATTAGGAAATTTGGTTCCAGCACCCAACAAGTAATCAAGAGAAACAGACGAACAATTTTATTGATTTAGTCAACTTGGGAATTGCTTGTCGATATGAAATACCAATTTTGTAATTTACCTAAACTAAATGTCAAATGCTTAATCATATCATGTGAGCTTGCCTTACTGATTATTCAAAGTCCCTGTATTTGGAAGTCATTTAATACTTTTGTAGTTAAAAGGCATATGACAAAGCCTTTGTTGAAGTAAATTGTAAGCTACTCCCTCCGGTCTGTTCTAAAAGAAAAATAAAATAAAATAAATCCCTCCGGTCACAAGTTTGAAAAGTTATTAAAGTAAATGCTTTTAAACTAAGCAGTCGAGAAGTTATGGATAGATCAAAGTTTCAAGTGTTCACCCAAATCTCCCCCTCAAATATTTATGACCGGAAGAGTATAACCATATGCTTGAAGAGCATCAATGCAAATGGACACTATTTTGTGTGATTTGTTTAATCAATACTAGTATTTGTTATCTATTGCTGCCATCAGGCGCACTATCAGCCCAGCCAAACCAGTGGTTCATGAATCATGATAATGTAAACTTTTTGTGGTTAACAATGACTAAGCTCGCACTCCCAATGCGCACGCTTTTAGTATATCAGATGTAGACGTTAAACCACACTGCATTTCTGTCCTCTCAATAGAGATTAACCAGCATACTAGTAATTATTAGCGACTCAAATCTACATCCACAAATAAGAGAAAACACTGCATTTTGGCAATGTTTTTATGTGAACAAAACAAACGAAATCCAATCCAAGAGCTTGCCTTGTCAAAAATCTTAAGGCTGCCTCTAATCGATTATATAACAATACAGAAATGCCACGTTTTGAGCAATTTACAGATAATAGTTTGAAAGAGAGAACCCCCACAAACAAAATCCCCAATTACTAAGCCCTCTTCTTGCCCAGAACAAGCGAGCAGAGACTTCCCTCACAGTAGGCGAACGAAATGCTACCTCGAGAAGAAGGAGATGCGTACCGGCGGCCGCGGCGGTGGAGAGGGACGCGGAGACGGCGCGGCGGAGACGGCCGGTGACGGCGAAGGAGGCGCGGCCGAGGCCGGCGGCGAGCGGCAGGCGGAGCTCCGCGGCCGGCGCGGCGGCCCTGGTCACGGTGGCGGCGGCGCTCCACGCCATGGCTCGCAAAACCCTAGCAGTATCCTACCCACGACGAGCACGAGGAGAGGAGGGAGAGCACGGGTGGGTGGCGAAATGGGTCTCGGGAACGACGGCGGCGGCGTCTGCTGCGTCGTCTCTTCTGGCGCTTGCCTAATGCGGGTTATGAATGGTTTTTGGGGGAAGGTTCTCACCTGCTGGCGTGGGCCGGGGCTGAATGGGCCTCCGTTGTTCCGTTCGGCCTTGAGGGAAATCCATATAAGCCCAGTCTTTGTTTCAGCCTGGCTTGGCTTAGAATTGAGGTCCGTTCTTAATTTCTAATTAAGATGTCCAGGTAGGTTTTATCTTTGATTTTAAAATGGTATGTTTTTAAACATTTTATATAAAAATTACTTTAATATATATATATATAAAATAGTTTACCATAATTAATATTTTATTGGGAGTAAATTTCAGAAAACTGTAATTGTAGTGACAAAATTAAATTGCAACATTAGTGATCTATTTTAGTTTGCTACAACAACGTGGAAAATTATTCCAAAACTGTAATTTTTACGTGATATGCTGCGACGGGAGGACATGTAAGTGACAACTGTAGCAACATATCACGTAAAGTTGTAGTTTTATGATAATTTCTTAGGCAAAATTGAAATAGATTTCTGAAATTTACTCTTTAGTTAATCATTCATACACTTAATGGCTCGGTTTCGTCAAACGTGAGTTGACTTTACGTAATTGAAATCTATCTCAACGACGTACCACCTTAGAAGGCCTCGTCGAGTTGAATTTCGAAGTAATTGACGTGTGAAAATAGTTGAAAAATCCTATGTTCCATGCAAGCTCTATGGATACAGTTACAGATTACAGAACATGGAGCGCTTTTGGCTCCAGTTTTACAGTGTGTTGATTGCGTATTCTGCCAATCGCTGTAATAAAAATTCTCAATTTTCGCATGAAAATTAAAATATTTCTGAGCCTTTTAGCATATGGCGCGCAGAGCAAATCACGATCTGACAAGACACGTCGTACACACGCACGAACACGACGCTCCGATCAGTGGAAGCGCACGACGACGCAGGCGATGTCGTCCTCGCTGCCCCAGTCGAGCGCCTCGCCGACGAGCTCCGCCACCGCGCCTTCCGGGCGTCCGCCGTGCCCCTCCACCGCCTCCTGGTTCGACATCACCTTCCACACCCCGTCGCTGGCGAGGACGACGAGCTCAGTGCCACCGTCGCCGCCGACGTCCTCGATGGTCACGTCCGGGCCGGAGCTGATGTGCTCCTTGATCTGCCGGTCGCCGAACGCGCGCGACGTCGCCAGCTGCGCGTCCACGCGCGGCACGTCGCCGTGGATCTCCGTCACGACCCCGCCGCGGCGCTCGACGGCCTCGCGCTCCCGGAGCGGCTCGTGGTCCACGGACAGCTGCCGCGCCCGCCCCGCGCGCGCGGTCGCACGCCACGGCGCGGGAGTCCCCCACGTTCGCCACCACCAGAGTCTCGCCGTTGATCAGGATCCGCGTCGCCGTTGCTTCCTGCGCGACACGCGCGCCACCCGGGAGCAACGGCAGGGGCGGAGCTAAAACGAAATGGAGGAGGGTGCCTCTCGCTGAATTTACTCTATTTTAAATCAAGTTTAAGTTGATGCGAGTGCCTAAGTTTGTATTAAGAATGGTGCACACATGATGAAAATCGGTGAATTATAATAAAAAATTTTTTTGATCTGGTTTCTAGGCACCCTCCTATACTCTACCTCCGCCCCTGAGCAGCGGTGGCGGCACGACGGCGGAGCACCTGGCGGTCAGTAAATGCCTTCACGTCGAACTTTTAACGACCGTGCTTAGCTTTTACTCTTTAGAAGTTGATAGTGGAACAAGGAGACTGAACTAAAGGATTTTTTTTTTAAAACATTGGCCGAAACTACTAGACTTGGTTAAAGTTTCGCGCCTATTTTAAACGCAAGATTCTGCAAACATGAATGAGCGAGCATGCACGATGATTATAGTGTTCCTTGGGATTGTAGTTTAGATTGGGTTGTCTTAGATGGTTTATAGGAAAAGAATAGATGAGTTGGAGAGAAGATGAAGGAAGATTTCGATGCGACTCAGAAAATCTACTGGGGTAAGACTAGAGGTAGGCTAGTTTAAATGTTTAATTTGAAATTCAAAACAAGTGAAGGAATACTGAGTACTACTTCCTCCGTTTCACGATGTAAGTCATTCTAGTGTTTCCCACATTCATATTAATGTTAATTGAAAAATGCTAGAATGACTTACATCGTGAAACAGAATATGTCTAGATTCATTAATATCAATATGAATGTGGAAAATGTTAAAATGACTTACATCGTAAAACAGAGGGAGCACAATATATACACTTCCAACAGAACACAAGGGTAAATCAGTAAAAAAGGCTAATTGAGGGTGTCAGTTATCACCAGGGTTTACAATTCCGATGAAAACCGGTCTAATTTCGCGAAATTTCAAGGTTTCGATGAGACTCGAAAGTAGAAACCGTCTGAGATGTCTGAGATTTCGATGAGTTTTATCCAAATTCAAATTTAAATTGATAAAAAGGAAAAAAATCAAATAAAATCTTATAAATAGTATGACATTCATAGAACTTATTGGGATATAAATTTTCGAAAAAAAATGATGTATTCCGTGTTCTTACTGAACTTTATAGTAGGAAAGAAAATAATAACAAATGAAAAAAAGGAAAACACTTTTAATTTATCACCTTTTCTAGTTACCAATTGAAATTTTGATGATTTCACTTGGAATTTCGTCAAAGCCGACCGGTTATCGCGAGCTTATCGGTAAACTCAGAGAATTTGTATTCAAATTTTGGTTTATGAAATTTATTCGGAATCTACCGGCTTTCCACTTGATTTCATGAAAACCATCATTCCGCCAGAGCCCGAAACGGAAGGCCATCTCGGAATTGTAAACCCTGGTTATCACTACACTATTTCGAATGACAAAATAACGTGGCTATGCTGTTCAGAATCAGAAAGTAGCTGAAAAATGCAACAGTTTCACCTTACACTTATTCACGTACTACAACACAGCACAAGAGTGATGTTTGCCAGATTGTCAAGAAGGAATTAACAATCGTCATTGGGCAATTCAAGTAAACACTGAACAAGCATGTTGCAAAATTATGAAAAACGAATTGGACCTGCAATTGCTTGCCACATTCCAATCCTACACTACAAACTTCACTCCTGAGACGAATCCACGTCTGATTACTGACTGCATCAAACCTCGCCTGGTTGTAGAACGACATGCTGCAAAAAGCAGTGACCAAAAGAAATTCATTCTTAACATGGAAGATGATGAAACTGGCAATTACCATAAGAAGACCAAACAACATGGGTAAAACTACCTTGATTTGAGTCCTTTTGTATGTGTATGTCACATGAACCAGCCCATCAGAAGTCTGAATCACAGCAGGGTATGAGAACTCCACACCATGGGTCTCCTCCAGTGTCAGCACATCCTCCCATTTGTCGCCGTCATCCTGAGAAACAGCAACCTTGAGCACCCCTCTTGAGGTGCTGTTGTATACCAGCACCACCCTCCCATCCTTGAGCTTAACGCCATCGATACCTGCTTTCCACCCACCACACAGATATCATCATACAAGCTGCAGATGAAGATGTACTGCAATGAACTGACTGGCAGAATGATCGGTGATACTGACCAGAATTGGGGTTTGGGAGCTCGGTTGGTTGCGCATAGCTCCAGTTGACACCAGAATCCTTGGACTCCGCAACGCAGATGCGACCTACTTCATCAGACGGGCGCAGCAGCATGCGGATTGTGCCACTGCTGGTCTGGTAGAGAACTGGCTGAATCACTCCCATGGTTTTTCCTCTTACGTAAATCGGGCCATACTTCTTCCATGTTTTACCATGGTCCTTGGTGACCTGTATAAGATGAAACATTGTTGACTTGAGGTGTGCAAGAGATATTGAAGAACAGTTGCAGCTGATGGCTCACAGATGACTTGCCTCAAGCCAAGCACCCCATGAATTCCAGCTTTCAACTGATGTTCCACAGAGCAGGTGGCCATCCTTGAGCAAGAAAGGCTGTATTGGGAGACAGTGTTGATGAGAAGGTATGCAGGTCCATAGAATAATCAGTTTTATGTGACAGTGTCAAAATACTGAGCAAGTCTGGAACAAATACACACCTTGTTCTTGATTATGCCAAGGATACCAGGTGGGAGTTGCTCTCTCTTTGACCAGATAACACCACCATCGGATGAGTATTTCATGCATCCACTCCAACTAAACAAAATTTGTCAAATTCAGCTGAACAGTTGGTGTAGACATTTAACTGGGGTATCAATTGTTGGGAATGCAGATAAGGGAATGGATCACTCACCTTTCGACAGTCTTGCCAACCTTGTAGAAAAGGAGGATCTCACCAGAAGGAAGCTGGAAGAGAACAGGGTTCCACAGAGGAACATTGGGCACTTCATCAACTGCTTCAGGAGAGTGCCACGAGCCATTCTGTATTAGGTCAAATTCTTAAATGTATTGTGTATCAAGTGTACAATAACAATACACAGATACGCTGCAAGATCAATAATCCATCAGGAAATAGGAACTTTAACATATGTAATATCTCTGTAGCCAAATTTTAACATCGTCAGCACCTTCCTGTGTTCCCCCAAAGTAGGCCACCAGAAACATATTCTTCTGAACCTAACCCGGAAAGGTACATTATACAGAGAAGATAATCCATCAAAAGAAAATTTAAATAAAATAAGAATAAAGTTTGGATGATAATATACCTCAACAATTGTGGAAGCATGGCAGGTTTTGAAAGGTACGCTGCCTTCTGGAAATGTAAATTCTTCCTTCAATACGCTCCACTTATTGGTCATTTCTGAATCGCCAAAAGGAGAACAATTGTACACAAAGATTTTTTCTTATAAAAAAACATTTCATCCTTCAAACACACCGTCACACTTTTCTTGGATATGGAGGATTAACCCGTGGTCTTTACTCCCCTGTGCAGGCAGAGTAGACAACCTGGTCTATTTACAGTTTTTATGTGGTGCAGGACTGCAGGTATAGTAGGCACTGTTTCACTTGTATGTCTTTCCCCATGCATTTCCAGTTTCCTTACAGGAAGGAAGTTCATAAATAAAATTCAAGATAGATTATTCTATCCCAGCATTGAAGCATTCATTATCTAAAAAATATTCCCAGCATCGAAGTGAGACCCTGGAAATTTACACATCATAGCATTTGGCATCCATATTCTTTTATCTTTCACAATAGCAGAATTCAGCTGGAACAATCTGTTGACTTATTGCTACTATTTGGGAATAGAGATAAGATAAGTAGAATAGATTGGCAAATCATACAAAACATAGAGAAGGGTTGGGATGGCATCTTAGGAGGAATGAGGCATACCTGAGAGCTGAGAGTAGGCAGGTCAAACTGCAAGCCCGAGTTCAGCAAGAGAGAGAGAGATATTTGATTGGGAGATCAAGTGCCACAAGTCAGAGTAACTTGCAACTTGCAAGTATATTTCATAAAGAGTACACGAGATCACAAATTCACATGTAAATTTCAAGATCTCTTCACAGAGAGGAACAAGAGAATGGTGCCTACCGTGTTCACAAATGCTTGATATAACCTGCACAACTCTTTGTTTACTGTAGAATCACATGGGTGCTTATTATATACAAGGTTCCTTTCACAAGATGTTGGCTATCTATAAAAAAAATGTTTTTTCCCTGTTGGTTGCTGTGACCTGTGTCAGTGGGGACAATGAACTTCAGAACTTGTATATGTGTGTATAATTTTGTCTTTTTCTTATGTAGTGTTGGTTTTGAGATACTGACCATGATCATGGTTCCTTAACAACTAATAATCATGAAATGCTGTTCTGTTGCTCTGTTACGAGAAAAATCCCAGTTATCTACTGTTTACCAAAAATCTGCTAGCAACCCTAAACCAGAGGCCAACTGAGTTTTTGTTAAATCCATCAAGGTGTAATAGACATTTCCTTTTCTTCATAGCTTTCATAGATCTAAGAGTCAAGACAAAACAATTTTACTATATTCCAACCCATTGTGGTACTAACAAGAAAAGCTCAATTCAGAAAATAAAAGGCTAAAGATTATAGTACCTGGATGATAATGTAAGAAGATTTATCTGCTTTCTAGAGGATCATTATTCAAGCATACTATGGGAGCCCTGCCCAATAATGAAGTCTTTCTTTTTTAAAAAAAAACAAACTTTATACTATTATTTTATCAAGATAACCATAATTTATTTGCTGGAAGTTGCATCACAGCAAAAGGGACATCCCAAGTTCTCAGTTAAAGTAATAATATCTTAGGTTATCACAACATGAAGAACAGCCATATACGAAACACCTTATGTTAAACTTTGGGGCATATGTACAGATGTTCAATATAATTGTTGATAGGAATCAGGGAGATTATTAATTAGGTTACAATTGCAAGAAATTATGCAAATGACCAAATATACCCAAAAAGAGAATCATTGATGACCAATTTAGCACCACAGTCCAGGCAATATGATGTGATACACATAGAGAAAAACTTGCGTGCCTTGCAATTGGCAGCGATAACTCTCCCAATAGTTGCAGACTCACCACCTCACTATCCCGCTAGGTTGAAGAACAACATGCTGTGAATCATTCAATAATACTATTAAAAAAGGTACTAATGGGCAGAAAAATGTTCTTGATGGAAAACAAGATCGATATTTTCTTTTGTATATGCATCAGAAAGATTACCTTAATTTGTGTCCGGTTATATGTGTACGTGATATGTATGAAATCATCCATGGTCTGGATCACTGCAGGATATGAAAACTCCATGCCTTCAGTATCTTCCAATGTCATTACTTCGTTCCATGAATCACCATCATCCATGGAGACTGCAACTTTTAGTGTTCCTCTGGAGAAGGTGTTGTAAGCAAGGAGTACTCTCCCATCCTTCATCTTAACTCCATCAATCCCTTCAGGTTTGAAGTCGAGAGAGAGAGAGAGAGAGAGAGAGAGAATTATTAATATTCTTCAGAAATCTATCAGTATATCTTAAAATTTTTGGAAACTTCAAACTGTTTAATAATGTGTTCCCAGCACCAGCAGATGTTCAGTGTTCAGTGGTCACTAATGAGCATTCTAGGATTTGCTATTCTATACAAGGGTACTGAAGCAGAGAGAAAACTAATTTAGCTAGGAGATGAACAAACCAGAGTTTGGGTTAGGAAGGTCAGTCTCGTGCACATAACTCCATGTTACACCCCCATCAGCAGAATCAGCCATGCAGACACGACCAATTGTCTCAAAAGATCGCAGCAACACTCGAATAGTCCCATTGGCAGTCACGTAGGGAACTGGCTGGATCACCCCAAGTGTTTCGCCTTCAATATATATAGGGCCATACTTCCGCCATGTTCGTCCGGCATCTTTTGTGACCTAAGTTGATAAGAGTAATTAAAACTTCCACTACAGATAATGTGAGACGCATGAGTTCAGTCTATGATTTTTTTTTTATTTTCAAAAGTGGTCATACAAATATGTAATGGATACCTCAAGCCATGCACCCCAAGAGTTCCAGCTTTCAACAGATGACCCACATAGCAAGCGCCCATCTTCAACCAAGAAAGGCTACATTGGAGAAAATGCCATTCAGGAACCAAATCAATAAATTTTTGAGAATCACAATGGAAAGGCAATTAAATTACTACTGGGTACTGACTTGTTAATAACCCATAATAATTGTGCTGCCATATGTATTCAGGTTGACAATATGTTCCTTATTTTATGGTTACAATGTGCTTTGCTAAGATGGAAGGCAATACACCACAGATTTAGACATGCCTTATTCTTAATAGGACCAAGGATGCCAGGTGGTAGCTGTTCTCTTGCCGACCAGGTTTTTCCTCCATCTAGAGATCTTTTCATGGCACCACTCCACCTGAACATGTATTGAGCATCAGAATATCAAATAATCATATAGTCACATTCAATTTTTGCTCTATCGTATGGTTTTCTTGTCATTTGAATAAGAGATAAGAAATTAAATAACATAAAACATGTTCATACTTCTGAACTTCTTGGCCAATCTTGTAGAAGAGAAGAAGCTCACGAGAAGGGAGCTGAAACAGAACAGGATTCCACATAGGTACCTCATCTTGTTCATCAGCCACTTGTGGAGTACGCCAGCAGCCATCCTACAAAGGTAAGGTTCTTAAGAATAACCGCTTTTCTGAGTAAAGAAAATAAGAAATGGAAGTATCCTGGATGATCGAACCCACACTGTATCTCTGCAGCCAGATCTTCACATCAGGAGCACCTTCCCTGGATCCACCGAAATAAGCCACCAAAAAACTGTCTTTCTCAGTCTAAAAAAAGACAAAATGAATCTATAAGTAACTTATAGTACATGTTTACCCAAAATAAACTTGTGTCCAGAAGTCATATACCTCTACAATAGTAGAAGCATGGCAGCTATTGAAAGGGGCACTTCCAGCTGGAAATGTGAATTCCTCCTTGACAATGCTCCAGTCAGAAGTCACATTTGCAGTTGCATTGATGATGTTATGAGCGCTGTCTTCCATATGTTGTACAATTTCTACATTACGGTCATTCAGGTTTGCAACAAACTCCGCGGATGAATTGTTAACCCTTTTTAAACACAAAAGATTAGAACTCTGGGTAGTAATCCTTCACAAGGCTACAGAAACTCAATTTAGAACTTACCTCTGAACACGTCTTGAACTGATGCTAATCTCATGCAACAACCTAGATGGTGCTGTTTTGAAATTGAGAGGTTTCTTGTTCAAGAGGATCCTATGCGGTGAATCAGATAAAAAGAACAGCAGGGAAATCAAAAGTGTACAGCCTGTAGCGCTCCATGCAACTTTTTGCCTGCTGCACCGGTAAATGGTGACCATCACGTTCTGCAGGTGAGCCCTCGCGGAAGCTTAATACAGAAGGTTTCAGTTATAGTCCCATCCAATCTACAGAACGAAATGGAAAGAAACGGTCAGTACAGTGCATTGTGCAGGGGAAATAAAGCAAGATAGTTGCATCAAACAGAAACAAGAACCACAAAATTTTCAATTAGAAGGAATTTGTACTGACGAACAAACAAAGCTAGCCATCTGGTTTCCTCAACAATCAGAGAAATCCAAGTAAAAAAATGGCATGGACCTCCTGGTCTCTCGGATCTGCTTCCATACTAACTTGAAAATGGCAGAATAACAAACTGTACTTGACAATGTATTTTCCTAATTGCTGAGCCTGAGCACATCACATCCATCACTAAAAACAAAGTTGGATCACAATCTCCCTAAACACTCCAGCATCCACGCCATGGAACACAACTCCATGAACCGAAATTTCCTTCCACAGAAACGGGACCTCCCCTTCCTCAAAGCTGCAATAGCTCATCATCAAGCTAAAAGACCAGGAACGCAGCGGATGCTAATCTGCGTGGCCTGATTTCTACTAGCACTGCACACCCACACGCTCCTCTTCCTAGAACACAACAACTCTTCAGCTACTCCTCCCCCCAACCTCGAACTGCTCCTTAACTAGCCAGCGCACCACATTACCCGGGAGCAAAAAAAAAAAAAAAAAAAATCATGGCGGCGGCGAGTGTTCCACCACTGCCGCCTACCGGGGCTACGGGCTACGGCAGAGTGGTCCAAAAGCATGACGAAACGCAGGCCGCGCTGACTGACCTGGAAGGTGGTTGCGCGCTTGCGAGCGCGGCGCGGAGGAGGTGGAGAAGATGCCGGCGGCGGCGACGCCGACGAGGAGGAGGAGGTGGCGGCGGCGGCGGTGGAGGAGTGGCCTCGAGTGTGATGGGAGAGAAGAGAAGCCGGCAAAGGCTTGGGAGAAATGCGGGGCACGCCGGGTGGACCCCGCGTGTCAGTGGGCCTGCCTCTCTGCGCTTCTCTCGCTTCGCTTGCCTGAGAGAAATTTGCATATCTGCCACCCATAAGAACGGATTTTGCTAGAATACCATCACTAAAATTAAAATGAGATTAGATTAAATGTTTCTCTTAAACCGCGAGTATTCGCTGCAATACCCTTTTTATGGTTTCTTGCATTTGCAAAATTGTTTTTTCGCAATTTCTTTTCTCGAACGTATTTACCCCTGGCTCAATCGGTCCGCGCGAAAAAGAAACTGAAATTGAGGAAAAATAATTTGCAAATGCAAAAGGCCATGAAAATTTCGGTGAAACTAGTTTTTATGGGTAGGAGATATGCAAATTTCTCACTAGAGATAGGGGGGCAGGTGGGGGAGGTGGAGATGGTCCACCACGTGGCGTGTGAACCCATCTATCTGAATCACGAAGGGGTCCTATTCTTTTCCCTAATTCTCTCTATATTTTGGTGGGGGTCAAGGCCATGTGTTACAATGTTATAATAAAAAAGAATTAGCTAGATCTACCCTAAAACAGCTCGATCGGTAGGGATAATAAGAGCATAATTGTTTTGCTTATGTTTATAAGCTAAATTTTAATTTTTAAAACTTAATTTTGGAGGTGATTTTGTGGGTTTTTTCATCGTAGTTTGTTTTACAACATTTGCTTTTGAGTTTCACTAAGGACATGTATAAAGTTTTACTTATAAATTATTTTCTAATCACAAATAAGCCGTTTGAATAAGCTAATAAACATAAGAGTAGAAGAAACAATGAGACGGTAAGAGATAATGGAGATAATTCCAAGCCTGCATCACGATGAAAAGTGCAGGGCAACAACACATACATTTGGATGAAAAAAACTGGGAAAAAATGTTTTGTGATATTGAAAGAATTCTATGAAAATTTGGATATAGACTTGCCCAAGTAAAAGAAGTGTAGCAGATTCTAGAAATCAAATCTGTATCAATAGAATTATAGTGTGTTCAAATCCAACAGAATTACATAAATTAAAGCATGGGAAGTTTGTTATGAAGGTTACAAGTTACAGTCAGTTACATCTCTAAAAAGTTACTCCCTTCAGTTTTTAATACACAGCGTCTCTAATTTTTAATAGATATTATCTTATTAAAAATTTAATTATACTTTATTTTATTACGATTTATTTATTATTAAAAGTACTTTAAACCTGATTCATATATTTGCACAATTATTTAAATAAATCAAAATGTTAAATGTTTGGCTAAGAGACGACAACGACGTTATTTTGCTTTAGGAAAAATCTCAGAAGAGGACAGGGAGAGCCTTGTTTCATTTAAGAAGAAGAGGTTCACTGGCGCCAACCGGCACTGCTGTAACATCCTGAGGTTTTAAATAATCAACTTAAGTGAAAATCGGAATTTGTCCTTAGTAAAAGTTGGAAGTTTTAAAGCTATTTGGGTTCAAAACCTCATCCGGTTAATTTGTGTATAAAAAATGGGTAGAAATTGAAACAATTTTCCCAAACTATGGTTTGAGTTAATATGAAACTTTAGTAATCATTATAGGTAGACTAATGACCCTACAACCTTTTGGTAGATAAACCAAAACTATTTTTAAAGACTCATCCAACGTTCAGAGAGTGTTTTGGCGCTAATAAAAACTACCACCATTTTAGAGGAGTAGCTCAACTAATTTATGTTTTCCCTTCCACGAGGGAAACAATGTTTCAAGAGATCAAGCTAACTCAATACTAGATAATCCATGAAGCTCTGGTGTTTGGTGCTTCTACTTTTTAGCTTCTAAGCTTTGTTCAAGTCTCTTTGTATATAACCAAATTAAATGGTCAAGCGGTAGTTAAGAAATGTTGTAGTATAGTCGTTAACCTTTCACTCTTTGGATAATCTACCCGAGCATGCTTAGTATTTGGCTAGTAGAATTAGTAACTAGTGATTGTGTGCTTGTATACCTGTCTGTAGTAAAGTTCAATATATTGGCTTGAGTGATTTTTATGTCATTCATAGGTGGTTGATGCATGTCAAATAAACCTAGAGACTATGCAATATATCTAAGCAACATAAAATTCCTTGATGCTCGTCTTATCACTTAGCCAACCTAAGATGACCACTATAAATGTTTCATCTTTTTATCACCCTTTTTACTACCTCAATATATCAGTCAAGTATAGTCACACTTAATTAATTAGAAACCTAATCATGAAAATGAAGCAACTTCTAAATGTGCTTAAAGTTAAACAGAAGGATATAGGTTTTATAATTTATTCAAATACTAGATTATTTATAAAGAGTTAATATAATTTTTGTAGAATTTTTACTCTTAGTTTTGACCTCCTTAAAATTCAATTTAGTTTTCAGCATACCCCCTTTCACCTTTTTGCCAGAATTAAAATATTTCGATTACTTGAGTGAAACTTTTAAAAAACGGAAACTAGGTAACTCCATCTATCTCCACACCAGGACACACATTTTTAACACTCTAGTAGCTAGGTTAAACTAGTTACCCAAGAAGGAGAGGAAAATTTAAGCTGAAAATCCTGATTTCGGTGTTCTACTCTGTTTTCTACCCATCCCTCTATTGTCACTTGCCTTAGCTCGCCTTGGCCCCATTTTTCAGTGACCTAGGCTCCCCTACAAGCCTCAAACCAACACATGGTCGTCCTTCCCCTACTTCTTATGCTTAAACAGCAAGGAAAAACCCCTTCACCTCCCTCCCATTCCTTTTCCCCATTTGCTGTTATGTTCTTCCATGAGCTGAGCTCCCTCCTCATTTTCCCCTCCCGAAATCTTCATGAAAATGAAAGAATCAAGCCCTGCATGTCACCCGAGTAGATCCCCATGATTCTAAGCTTTCCATCCATCCAAATGGTTTGCACATGCATAGATTCGTGAGAAAGATCGAGAAGAAAAGAGATGGAGCTTGCTGCTTGGTGCAGTGGCAGTAAGACTTTGTTTCCTCCACTTGGTGAGCTTTCTTCCCCATCCATAGCTTCTCTTAGGTTCCCAAACATGCTGAGCATTCCTAGCCTCCTCCATAGGTCACCGGTTCAAGATTTCAAGCCTAGGAGCAAGCTGCAAGCCGTTTTTTCTCTTCTTTAGTGGCAACAGCTCTGTATCTTCTTGTCTCCCTATTTTGGTGAGGTTTCGACTCTTCATCTCAAGCTAAAAGGTGGCTTCTTAGCAGTAGGATGAAGTCCTTAATGTATGTTTTTCGTGCATAAAGTTCGTTAGAATTTTGAGTTCATCTCCTTCCTTACTGCATTAGTGTCTCCCTCGATGTCCTTCTCTGGTGAGTTTCTTATCCATGTACAGCAACATGATCTCCATATGCTAGTTATTTTTGTGCTCATGAAGGGTATTTTACAGCACTCCATCAATCATGTTGCTGCCCGTGTGTTTTGAGCTGTGACTTCGAGACGGTTTGTTGCTAGGAAAATTTTGTTTTAGCTCACTTGTTGAACTTGGGGGAGTGTTTTGAGCACCATGTCATTTTTACCACCACACAAATGACCTCCATTATTTTTGTCCTACCTCTGAGCTGCACCATCCCCAACCAACAGTAGCATAACTTTAGGTACATCTGTTTGTGTTGCTCTCCAAAGAAAATGTTTAGCAAAACAGAAAATAAATTAATTTAGAGTTAAATAATCTATGTTTGTAATTTCCTTTTGTTTTCACAAAACTGGTGATTTAAGTAAATTATACATCCAACCTCATGTTTTTAATTCACTAAGTTTTGCCACAAAGTGTAAGATGTCAATTTGATTTATTCAGAAAAAATAAATAAACAGCTAGCAACAGTTTTCTTTTTCTCACTCTCCAGGTTTCTTACATACCTGCTAACTTGTTCAAACTCCAAATTAAATAATACAAATACTTCTCATATAACCAGTAAGTTATACTCTTTTGTATGGTGCAAGTTGCACTCATGAAAATTTGCCAGAAAATGTGGGGATCACCAAATGATCTATAGTTTATATTCAGTTTTAGCATAGTGCCATTTTCAGTGTATATGGCTTGTTATTTTTGTATCTCCCAAACCACAAATGTAAATGAGATGATTCTTGTTTCTAAAATCAATTTATCGTACTCTCTACCTACTGTAATTAGGCCATGTTTTATAGAGCATGTTGCATATGCATGTTTATTTGAATCTTATATGCATATTTGCTTCTTATCGGTAGATTCTGAGAATTCGGAGTACGTGGAGCAAGAACCCGAGATTGACTGTGATTACTCACGGCAGCAAGGCGGGCACCTAAGCATCTAGCACCCATGTTTTACTTAAACTCCGTTGGTTGCGAACCTATTTATATACATATCTGCATTTGCTTAGTTAATAGTTTTGGGTGACATGGTAGATAATTAATTGGTGCATTTACCTTAGTTATATATAGCTGTCATATACCTATTACTCTCCTGGTTGGGAATAGTTGGGATATTTTATTCATTATGCTTAGTTTTGCTTAGTGGGGATACAACTATATGGCTGGACAATTTTGTTAATTCTGGGATATGGATAACTTGGTTAATGGGCTAAAACTGGAGCACTTACATTAAATAATGGTTGATGAAATATGATTGACTTGGACGGGTGGTAGGGCGATGATGGGAGGTATGTTTTCCCCTGATGCAGTAGCTCCGTCTAGGTTGTTAAGGACCGAACATTTTGACGTCTATTCAAGCACCCTACGTACTTACCACACGCCGTATCATGGGACCGGCCTGTTTGATTACTAAACCTACTGTGATCATTTACGCCCATCGGAGAAACGTGAGGATTTGGGATCCGCGGAGTGCCCAGATGGCGGAGGTACGGCAGGGGGTATCTCCCGCGTGGTGAGCCCGCCTTAGTCACATCACACGCACGTGACTGAGTCATCGGGGGCCCCGGTGTGGTTTAAATGGTTGGGGTGGGGCTAGGAAAGGACATGTGACGAGCTTGAATCACTTGTAGGTCGCACCTGTGTGGTGGGCGGCATTTGATCCTTGTTCATCTCGTGTGGGTACAGTTGTACACCTCTGATCAGAGTATAATCTATTCGAATAGCCGTGTCCACGGTTATGAACAATGCTTGATGTGTGCCTCAGTTATATTAGCATCAAACTTGGGTTATTCTGGTGGGTTTATGTTTGATGGTGATGTTGGCAAGCTGTGCCATGATGATATGGACTTTGGTAGTTCCATGTTGGATGTTGTGAGCGCCGTTTGGGCTCATTTACTTGTACCTTTCAGATTAATTTGCTTGCTGTCCAGAATTTTATAATGTTGCTAATCAGTTTATTGTGTTATCGCTTTCACTTATATCTGCTCAATAAAATTGGCTTTATGCAAATGTTGAACTTAGGTTGCTCTAGGTTAAGGTAAACCTGCATACTTCTCTCTCCCCTTACATATATTTTTATGGGTAAGACTCGCGAGTACAATCTTATACTTAACCCGGCTCCGCTGTTTTTCAGGTGAGGACTCCGGCGTAGAATTATGCTTCCTGTGTGGTCACTGTTCTGCCGGGGGCGGCGCTGTTTTTCAGGTGAGGACTCCGGCGTAGAATTATGCTTCCTGTGTGGTCACTGTTCTACCGGGGGCGGCGAGGGCAGTGAATGATCTACTGCTACCTTCAGCTTGGCTCTTGCCCGGTTGGTTTGCCCTTGTGGGGTCGTGGCACCACCGGCTTTTGTTTTGTGCTTTTGGCTTTTGTTTGAATCTTCCGCTGCTACTTGTGTGCTGTTAGATGGAACCTTGGACCCTATTCTGTACCAGATACTTGCTGCACTTGACCCCTTGTTATGCACATGTGATGATGTTCCAATTGCTTGCGATGAAAGTGTGGGACTAGTCGCATTCCTGGGGACTAGCTGAGCACAAGTAACGAGTTTTGATCGCTTGAGATAATTGGGGATAGCGCTTTGGATCGAGGCACTGGGGTCTCTTGTGATCACTACTCAACATTCCGGTTATTATAGCAGAAGGTGTCAACCATGATCATGGACACATTGAGGACAAGTGGCTTTTTATGCGTGTTTGGATCCCACTCCTCCAACAGTATGTGGTGGTCGCGTTGGACACTGGATGGTATAATACTCGGGGTGTCCACAACTGCCACCCCTAGCGCCCTTATATTATAGCTAAGTCGCTAACGTGAAGGGGTTAGCGAAAAAAAATTGACACCAAGAACTTATTTGTAAGAAACAAATTTCTAAACATGTTCCAAACGTAAGTACTTTTTCTTATAAGTAGGCCCTTGGCGCCAGCCTCTTTGGTGTGAAGGATCTATTTTTAAGAAAAAAATATTTCCTTTTTGACCCTTTTTATAAATTAATTTGCTATGTACAAATAAAATGAATCATATTTATTGTGAATTACAGGGGCTGATGCAGCTTGAGATTGGAGGAGGGTCATTGCCTTCTTCCTCAAATCCCTCTTCTTCCCCCTTCCCTCAAGATCCAGCGAGCAAGGGTACTGGAGCCCCCACGCTAGATCTGTCACAGGTGAATTAATTTTCAGAGAAAAGTCAATATTTGGTTTCTCAACTATAGAACCTGCACAAACAAAACAAAAGCATTATGATTTGACGTAAATATTCTTTATCTACGCAAAATGTGTTTTACATAAATATGGAAGTTAGAGCACCGCGCCATACAAACTTAAACAACAAAAAATAAGACAAAATAATAGAATACCTAACACTATATATAAGCACCTTATCAATCATTAATGAACTACTTAACAAATAAACTTACTCCCTCCATTTCAAAATATATGACATATTGTTTTCATTAGGACGAGACTTTGATCAACAATTACTCTATTATAATATAACTTTTATGAAGCAAAATTAATGTTATTAGATTCGTCTTCAAAAGTACTTTTGTATTTTGTATAATTATACTTTTATGTCATATAGATAATATATTAGGGAAGCAATTGCGAATCAAAACCTTATCATAACAGAACAAAATACGCCTTATATTTTAAGATGGATATAGTACCAAGTTAAAGGTGCATCAAACGAAACTTGGCAAAAAAAAAAAAACCTCATGGGCATACCTTTTCTACTCATGCTTTACTTACTTCAGCAGCTTCAAGAGCCTGAATGCACCAGTAGCACAAGTGCTGAAGCTCCTTTTGGATTGATGATTGTTTGCAAATGGTGGGACTCTTCCCACTGAATCAAGCATACGATTTTGAGTTCGGGTAGATCGATTGGCCATTGAGTTACTCTGAAAGATACGGATCTGTTCAAGATCACGCCCAGAATTAGCATTTGCTCTTGCATAGACTGGATACACCTTCACAGGACACAGGGTTCGTAAAACTGATCTCCAATATGGGAAAAAATTTCTCCTTGTATATGTGGGATCCCATCCTCCGCCTACTTCCTTTCTCCTAGTCTGTCACATATTTCAATAAAAGTACAGCATTAAAGAAAACAGAAACATCCATATTTCAGCATGGTCAGCCACGATCTCTCGCTTGAGATTTTGTTAGATACTCCCTCTATCCCATAATATAAGGCATGGTCAAACTTGACAGTCTTCAAAACTAATATTTGTCTTGTAATTTCTCATGTATTATAAGATTTGTAGTAACAAAATTATAACCATATGAAAGTAAATTCAAATGTCAATCCAATGATATACTTTTTAGCAAGTAAAATTCAATTCATATTGTACTAAATGTTGGTCAAAATATTTTGAAGGTGAAATCTTGAAATGCGTGGGCATCTTATATTATGGGATGGAGGGAGAATGAATGATTTCACTACAGTGTACTAGTACTTAAGTAGTATGCTTAAGCAACATGATAAGCTGTTGAACCAGCACAAGGCATGCCACAAACATAGCAAGCAAAACATGCTTTTGTTAATGCATCAAACAACTACTAATATTACACTGCACCTTCGTTTATCAGAATCTTCCTCACAGAAAAAAAAAATCAGATCCAACAAATCATTCAAGAACACTAATACCGGGCGCTAGTTTAATTTCAATATTTGTATTATTTCCTTTACTTTTTATTGCATTACCCCTTTTCTTTGGTAAAGAACCTGATGAGAAACACACTAGTCTCGATCACATTAGCATAGCAGAGATGAATCATAGTTGAAATGCGTGGCATTGCAATAGGCCATCTGTATTTAGAGGCAATTCAAAGCAATGGGATTCGTCAAATTTTTCAATTTGTTACCTGGTTTTATAAAAAAAGTTGGTGTATCTTTTTTAAAAAAAAAATCAAAGGGAAGGGCAGAAATTCCTATAGCTAACTTTCTGCTGCCAATTTATTACTAGTCATTAGTCATTACCAAACACCGTTCTAGTCGAAACAAGACCAAACGCAGTTATCACAAGATCATGTATCCACAAAAAAAGAAGAAAAATATATATGTTAGCATAATGTAACTAAAGCAAAGACATTTTTATCTCTAACTTACCTATTATACTTTCAGATTTGTTCACAAGATACTACTTCTAGGACAATACCCTGACATAAAAGAGTTCGCATTGCTCCATACAAAGGATAGTTTAAACATGTAAAAGTACAGAAATTGAAGCATATGTGTAGACCATTATTGGCGAAACACCGCCAAGACCAAGAACTTCCACAGGGGGGGTGTGGACTAGAGATAGGTCTTCAGATCATAACAATGGACTAGTAACCAAATCTGACAAGAGACTAATCATGCAAGTGACTTATCCGACTGCTCCCCCCTGCACACTACAGTACCACAAAATACTATTTGTGTGGACAATACCTCACCTAGTACAGCTCACAACAAGGCACTTTACAGAGCAAGGTGAAGATAGAGATGCTCTAATACAGTAGTATTTGATTATCTTTACCTTTTCCTCCGAAGCGTGCCGATTAGCTGTTTCTGTAAATGCCATGTTTGCATCTATAAGCCATATTCTCCATAAAAAAAAAGAGGTTAGTGCTAATTTTGTTAAATGTAAAAAGAATCACTTGAGCCCAACACACCTTTGCTACATGACTCTCTCTCCATTTCGCAGTCATAAGGCTGACTTCAAGAAAAAAGTGGAAGACAAAATAAAATAATCAGCAAAGTAAACATGTATTCTCATAGAAAACTATTGTGTGAAGCAATACAAAGAGAAGTACAGGTTCATAGTGTCAATGACTTCTGCAGTGGGGTAAAACCCATACTCCTTGAGGATAGTTGAAACATGTTCCAAAACCTCCACATGGGGCGCCTGAATTGACATAAAAGCTGCTGTATAAGCTAGAGCAAAAATAAACAGAAAAGGCAATATGCCGCTAGCATAGATATATCATATATACAATTTAGGAATCATATAACCAATGATAGCAGAGAGATGATGGAAAGAATTGTTCGGAGGAGAAAATTGCAATTATACAATATGAATTGGAAGGCAATAGAATAGTGTGCAAAAAACAGTAAGAAACATACAATCACATTCAATTTACTACATGGTTTTATAGACTACATAACATACATATTCACATTCATCTAGATTGATTTATCTTATAGTTATCTTAAAGCAAAGCCTCTTAGATTCCAAAAGTTCTGTAATCAGAGATTATAATCTAGACACTTCAAAGGTACGAGTTAAGAACTGCATCACACTTCTGTATGTTTAAACTTTACAGTCGTTCAGTTATTCAAATTCCAACTGCAAGCATTCGAAATCACCTCGATTGTTTTATCTTTATTTCTCAAAGAGAAATGTGTCAATTTCTTCATGCTTTATGATATAAAATGAAGTTCAGACAGACTTAAAGAGGTCATGAATTGCATACTAGTGTTTGTTGAGCTAAATTGAACTGTCCTCTGGGGTCACCGACAAGTTACGGTATGAGCTCTAACTTCAGGTTTCTTGAAGGACCTGGACTTTATAGGCTAAATAAAGTGCCTTAAGCATATATTTTCAGTTAACAAGAAGGTTAAATTCAAAATCTAAATACACCCCCAGCTCAAGCACCAAGAATACCCAGCTCCTAAAATTCTTGGAGCTGGAGCATATATTTTGGCCATGAAAACATGCAAGTGCTTATTTTGGCCAATTTATCTGCCAGGCATCCAGAAAATAAACAAAGATAAATGACACAAGTGCGTGCCCTTTGTTCATATGCACCATGTGCTATTAATAGCATTAAGGGTGTGTTCAGGATGAGGGGTTGAGAACCCCTCCTCTCCGGCATGCAAAAAGAAGCACGCATGAGCACATAACTAATTAAGTATTAGCTTATTTAAAAAAAGTATTAATGTTTTCTTTAAACAACTTTCCTATAAAACTTCGCACAAAAACACACCATTTAATAGTTTGGGAAGCGTTGCATGGAAAACAAGGGAGGTCAAGTTGGGAAGATAGACTTAAGAACACAGTCTAAGCCTATCAAACACTTGATGTTCATTGCTAAAAATGGTACTCCTACTAGGCAGTGACAGCCAGAAAATAGACATAAGGGAAGCTTCAAAAACAACATTGGCATTTCACACTGTACATATGAAGTGATGGAAAGTTTTTTAATCTAAACAACATCTTGCGTATTTGAAAAATTAAATAAGAACAGAATTTAGTGATAAAAACATAAGAAAACACGCTAAATTGATTTATACTACATATTGAAAAAATTCCAAAGTTCTAATATGAAACTACACCATTATGACCATCCAGCATAGCTACAAAAGTTCGCTATATATATTCATTTGTAAACACAAGGTCAGCATTTTTAGTATCAAACCATAGAATGCTTGTATCTACAGAACCACAAATTGAATTAATCTAGTAATGAGATTAATACAGATTCATTAGCTGTTTTACATATAGCATTTCATATAAACTAAAAAGTAGATTCGTTATTTATGGCATAATCATGTAGTAATCAGTTATCAGATGTATAAAAAATGTAGTAAACAAAAGAGATATGGTTTTAACGCAAACTCCATCAAACGCTTTTAATTTGATAGAAGATGAAAAGTAATCCTTTTTGTTTCAAGTCATATGATTTCAACAAGAGACAACTACATCTTCTCAAATTACCACTACCTTCTTTAGTGCAAGCAGCAATTACGAAACTCAATTCCTTTACATTAGTTACTATGGGTGGTTGAGACAGACTGATTCAATGAGGTAGCAATAGACAACTTCAGTAGGGACATATAGTCTCCTTTTTGTTTTCTTATTATATGTGCACAAAGCATCAAGTAAGAAAAAAAGGATACATCTCAGTGAGGCACGAGCATACTCAAAATTTTCAGAAACTACACTTCTTGAAGAAAAATCACAAACTACGCATTCTTTCAACATATTGTCAGAAAACTGGACCCTTCTTGGCATGAGCTGCAACATTAGGCCCAAAGGTCAACCACTCTAAGGTTAGTAGATCCACATGTGCATGACATGTGGTTCATACTCCCTCCTTCCAAAAGTCTTAAGTCCTATTTCATTCTTTGGTTTTTCCAAAAGTCTAAGTCCTATTTGTAGTCACTATGTGCTATATTATATTTTTTATCGGAACCCAAAAAATCATTTTAGTACTTATTAGTTGCATGTTCATTTGGTTTTGTCACATGATGAATGAGTTAATTACACCTTGGTCTTGGTGCAAAAAGAAATAGAACTTAGACTTTTGGAAGGAGGGAGTAGATGTCAACACTCAACAGCTGGTAAAATGTGCAGCTTTATGATAAATAAATATAAATCTGGGATAATGGTTCGGAAAAATTGTTCAGTGATAATTTTGAGCTTGGAAGTGTAATTCTCTGAAATTAATGTAAAAAGATGGGCAGTAGTTCATAGATAATTGCTGTAAGAAAAGTTCATTCGTTTAAGCAAGACACCTCTCAAAACATTGATGCAAAGCATAAAACAAAATTGGCATAAAATCAAATGCAAGGTTCAATGAGAAATAACACTTCCATACTCCAAGTTACACCAAAGATTAAGAAAACCTCATGTATTCATGTGTATTACATATACAATAGTTCAGTAAAAAATATAAATGTGTTGCAATATTATTGTTAATTTAGGCTTGGCTTTCATATAAAATACACCAACTCTGGAATTCAGATATTAAATCTCATATCAGTAAACAATATCAACTACCTAAGCATTGTTTGTGAAGGTTGAGTTTCCTCCAGAATCTTTCTTCTCTGAGAAGCTAGTTGGGAAGATTCAGGGATGGAAATATGGAATAGCCTCATGACTAATGAAATCCTATCTCCAATCAAGAGTCTTAGGTATTCAATGCCCCTATCTCTGATCACCTAACAGAACAAACAAAGCTATGCTACTGAATGAAACAAGAGTCTGGTTGATCGGAGATAGGATTTCAGTAGTTATGAAATCTTGCGAAACTGTTAGTTTTACAAAAGTTCACTTTTGTATAGATTTGTTAGTATGAACTCTTATCACAAAGTTATCAAATATAACATTTATTATTATTATTATTATTATTATTATTTTCAGTCAACACGAGAATTATTAACATTCTTCTTGCTAAGACCGCATGTATTTTTTAAACAACAGCTCTTACAATGGTCAAAATACAAATATTAAAAATATTAAGTAACATGCATCAGAGGCACCACAGCTGCAATAAACCAAACATGCATACCTCTGAATGCGCCTGAACGTATGCAGAAAGAGGTTCACCAGCTTGGGAAATTACATCAACAAGCAGGCCTGTGCAATCAATAAGTGTCCTCTTTTCCTCCAGAAGCTTCTGTGCCATTCCATTTGAACCTTTCTCCCATCTCAGGGCAAATGAAAGCCTCAGTATACGCTTAGAGATAATGCCAAACCCATCTTTCTTACTACTGATCTTGGAGGAACTGCCCCCTCGGATCTGCTCCTGAGCAGCCAGTAGTAGAATTGCAGACTGGATAAGTTTTCCATCCTCAATGTAATACCAGAGCTCTTCAAGTAGATTATTTGTTTTTCCTGCAAGCAGTCTAATTGTATCCAAGAAGATCTTCTGTAAAACAAGGAACAAAAACAAAGTGACATTTAGCATTTGTATGTGCAAGCAAGTAGTGTTGATTAACTTTCTATATATGGCTTCATTTCCTCCTATCAAAGTAGTTATGGATTACGGACAATCTCCAAGGCAAAGAAAATAAAATTGCTTAGTAGATACATTTTTTGTATATTTTATTGAAGACTCCTTGCCTTTAACATATGAACATGCACTAACACATGAAGACAAGATTAAAAAAGGGAAACTTTACTTCCTCTAACAAGTGGAGACAAAAGGATGTACAGTCCTTAATATCACTAATTCGTAATAACAGCTGTCTGGGATCTATGGTATGACCACAGTTACTATTTATGTCATGCTGCAAAAGTAGTACTTGCATAGGGAGGGAAGTGAAACAAACCATTTCAGGTAAACATAGCAGGTGGATAAGCTTGTAGATATAATCCAAATGATTCTGGCTGGGCGAAAGATTGTCCTCAAGATACTTATGCAGGCAAGTATTCTCAATCGCGATATGGAGCGGGAGTAGGTCCTCAATGACATCCTTGCCAACTGTGCGCACATTGGCTGATGCACCATGGCGTAAGAGTAGCTTAATCATCTCAACAGAGAACCTTTCAGCATCTTCGTGGAGCGGGAAGTATCCATATTTGGTTACGCAGTTGGGATTGGCATGCATCCCAAGGAGCTCAGGTGCCCTGCCCTCCAATACAACTTTTGCACACCGCAGGGCATTGAAACTAACCATGCAGGTTAAGGTTTGTGCGGTGATGGTGAGATCCCATGACATGGCATAGCCCTCCCATTTCTTGAATAATCGGAGGAAGCAACGTGCATTATCCTTTATAAAGATGGGCTCCAATTGGTCATATTTGTCCAAGAAGGCATAACACATCCACTAGATGGATCCATCACATTTGAAAAAAAATTGAGACATCAATTATCCAACTAACAAAGCACAACAAAATAAACTGTTTTGCGGTTTATGGAGGTGCATATATGACAACAACAATAACAAAACCTTCTGAGCAAGCAAGTTGGGGTGGGCTAGAGATGAAACCAAACATGAACCACGGAGAAGAAGGGAAAAGAAAGAATATAAGGGGATCTAAAGCCTATCATGGTTCAGACATGTGAATCAGATGTTCTTAGGCTGTGTTTAGATCCAAAATTTGGATCCAAACTTCAGTCCTTTTCCATCACATCAACATGTCATACACACACAACTTTTTAGTCATATCATCTCCAATTTCAACCAAAATTCAAACTTTGCGCTGAACTAAACACAGCCTTATTTAAGGTTCATATATGATAGCAATAAACTATCAATGGTTCAGTAGACTTAAGTACCCTATAATATTACAGGATTGAGCAAAATAACTAATATAATGGAATGATTCATCAATTGATTCTGTAAATGAAGGTAACACAAACCTCAGGAGCAGGGTCTGGGATGATTATGTCATTTGCTGTGGACTTGGCAATCGAAATATTCCTTTCAACCATAAACTGAAAGTCAAGAGTCAGCACTAGGGGAAGAAAATAGGAAGGGGGGGGGGGGTTGATATATCGCGGCTGGGTGTTATCATACCTCGTCAATTTTTCAAATCTATTCCCTCAGTAAGTTCAAAACGAGGGGGAGGGTGCCATGGATACTCATTTCTTACTGTAATCGATCCATCTTTATCATTGCCATTATTTTTGTCGCATGCAGCTGCCTCCTTTTTCCACGTAGCATAATCGGGTGCCTTAAATCTCAACTCCATCCTTTCGGGTTTATACTTTCCTGGAACAAGGAAGTTTGATCTCGAATCACACTCCAAACAAGATTACTACAAGGCATGCAATGGTCAAAGAATGATCCAGAAGACCATGTGATAAAAATGAGTCCTTCCATCTAAAATGGATCAGACATCACTGAAACATAAAACATATTTAGCGAATACTCCATACATCTCTATCCCTGAGATGTAACAATGCTATATGCGAAATGAAGGGACAAACAGTGCTAGAAACTCGGATGCATATAAAGTGTATCAGCGAAAAGCCAATTTTGAGAGTGCGAATATAAACAATGGAAATATAGAGAAACCAAAAGCTAAAAATTTGGGAGTGGAAATCTAGAAACCAAAAGGCTATGGAAATATAGAAACTATAGCTAAATTTGAGAGCGGTAGAAACTCTGATATATAGAAATTATGGAAATCTAGAAACCAAAAACTGAAAGATACTAATCACTAACACCCAGATTATTTTTTTTTCTTGGTTGGGGGAACTGCAGTAAAACCCTAGCTTCCAGATCTGGGAGAGAAGATAAAAAGTAAAGGAAAAATCGAAGGAAAGAGGATGTGCATGCTTCGGCACGGGTGCTCACCGGAGGCGGAAGCAGAAGGACGACGGCACCCACCTCGCGGGATATGGATGGGAATCGGCGCAGGCGGCGGGCGAAACTAGAGAAGAGACGGTAGTAGAGGCCGAGGAGACCGGGGGATTGACTTGGGCCGGCGCAAGGAGTCGGAGGGGAGAAGTATGAGGCGGAAGCAGCGGGACGCCGGCCGGTGGGTGATGGAGATCTGCGCGGCGGCAGCGCGGCGGCCGACGGCGCAGGCAGGAGACCGATGGATTGGGTGTCGACGCCTCGACTGGAGTATATCGATGGAAAAAGTACACCGAAGGTCCCTCAACTTGTCTCGAATTGCAAAATCGTCCTCCAACCGCAAAACCAGATGTAGGGCATCTCTCAACTTATAAAACCATTCATTTTAGGTCATTCGGTGGTTTTGACCCCGATTTTATCCGACGTGGCGGCTGAGTCAGCGTCGGCCCCACCTATCAGACTGTCCATGTCATTACCTCTCTCTTTCCGCCGTTTTCTCCATCTCCTCCTCTCTTTCTCACTCGAGCAGGCGACGCAGGTGAGGAGGAGGCCGGCGGAGCGAGCTAGTAGAGGAGGTGTGGCAGTCGGCGGCGGCGGAGACACGAGATAAGGGGAGGGCGGCAGTGGCGGGAGCACGGGGGGAGGGGAAGGGGGAGCATGGGAAGGCCCAGCTGCCCGTCTGCCTCGACGCCGCGAGGAACGGCGCGACGCTACGCGGCACAGTGCCGGAGGCGAGCGCGGTGGTGGGAGGAGGAGGGCGAAGGCCGCCGAGCGACCAGGACGGCAGCCATCGCGCCGCAGCGGGATCCGGCGGGGACGAGGAGGACGACGACACCGACGAGGAGGAGAAGATCCTGTCGGGAGGAGCAGGCTTGGGCGAATGGTATATGGGGAGGAGCGCGGTGGTTGTCTGCCTTCCCTCCTTCCCCACGTGCCGTGCGGCGCCATTGCCGTGACCGCGCGTCATCGTCGGGGTGAGGCGACTGGCGGCTGGCGAGGAAGGAGCGCGGCAGAGAGGAGGGCCGATGCGGCAGCGACGGCGTCACTGATGCAGCGGGGAAGAGGGTCGGCGCGGCCGACGGGGAAAGAGTGGCGGAGAGGAGAAGGAGCGGCGAAGAGGGTGGTGCGATCAACGAGGAATGAGCGGCGGGGAAGGGGAGGGCGGCGGCAGGGCAAGGCAGCGTCGGTGGGCGAACGCGGTGGCAAGGAGGCAGTGGTAGTAGCAGGCGAGCGCAGCTGCGGATGGGGAGCGGCAGCCCCGACGACTCCGCGCCGCTCGGCCTCAACATCGGCGGCGGCTCCGGGTGGGGGCGTCGCGCCGCCGGCTTCTCGTCGCTCGTCCGCGGTGGGGTGGCTGGACCGGAGTGGTGAGCGTCGACGACGACGAGGCATGCAAACTGGTGAGCGGCGTGGACCTCGTCATCGGTGGCGACGTCGACGACGAGGGCGAGGGCGTCCGCGGTTACCTCCTCCGCCTCTCCCGTCGGCCGCAGCCGCACGCTGCCATTGCCGATGCCCGACGGTAGCGACTTGAGGGCGGCGGTGTCGAGTCGATCTCCGCATGATGGCCGCAGCCGCACGCCGCCATCGCCGACCGCACTAGGGGGACGGGGAGGTCGGTGAGCCGCGCGCCGCCACCCGGGAGCCACCATCGCCGGCGCGCGCGTCGCTGCCTATGCGTCGTGCGAGACCAGAAAGCGAGGGGGAGGAAGGAAGGAGAGAACACAGAGAGAGAAGAGGGGGAAATAGAGTATATGCTGACGTGGCACCCTGACATGTGGGGCCCACGCTAAGTCAGCTGCCACGTCGGACAAAACCGGAGTCAAAACCACCGAGGGATCTATTATGACCAGTGGTTTTGATTAGTTAAGGGACGCCGGATATCCGGTTTTATGGTTGGGGGACGATTTTGTAATTCGATGACAAGTTGAGGGAACTTCGGTGCACTTTTTTCCTATACCGATGGACTTACAAGGCCCGCGAGCGCAATGAGGCCCATTAATGAGCTTTGACCAAAGTTTTCGACACATTAATCACAATCAGGTTTATACTAATTAATAACATATCAAAACTCTTAACAACTAACATATGAAATCACTTAACAAAGTTGTCGACATGAAACAAAGTTCGATAAAGAAAAATAAAGAGTTAATTGGATCCATGTCATTGCCAATATGTTGTGTATTAGAAAATTATCAGTGCTATTTATAAAATCGGATGGATGCCACTTCAATCTTCTAAAATTAAAACCATGGCACTCTATCGTCTGCATCACATCATCGTCTTCGTCCCTGTGATGAAGATGCACGCCGCTGTTGCTCATCCCCTTCCCCTTTCTGCAGGCCACTCCACATCACAGCGATGCTCGCCGAACTCCACACACGGGATGCCGAACTGATCCACGTCGTGCACACACTAGAGGAGCAGTGTGCCCACCCAGGGAGCACCCTCCGTCCACCTGCTGAGACACAAAGCACCATCGCGGCACTTGCCCCTGCGTGGCTGCGCCGCTGCCGGCTTGCTTCGCCGGTGGAAGCCATTCACCGTGCACATGACCACCCCATCGAACGCCTCCTCCTCTTTGGCTCAACGCGCATGAGACACGGAGCTCCATATCGTGCGCACACTGGAGGAGACATGGGAGGCGTGAGGGGCGAGGAACAAGAAGGTTGTCGGCGAGGTCCCAGGCCATCCCTTCTCTTTCTGTCTCTCTCTTTCAGCCCATATGGCCGAAGAAGGAGGTGTTGGAGCCGTGTGGAGGCACGTCGTCCCGGCAGCGACCACCACCATCTGTTGCGCTCTCGCTTGCCACGACCACGCCAAGCTGACTAGTGACCACTTGTCTAGGAGGAATAAGGGGGGATGAGAAGGGAGCTAGGTGGCAGTTGAGGGATGGGGACAGAGCTGGAGACACTGTTTTAATTTTAGAGTTAATTGGATCTATACCACTGCAAATATGCTAATTTAGAAAAAATGCCACTACTATTTAGAAAAAATTGGAACCATACCGCTCCGTCATGAAATTCCGTCAACCAAAGAGGCAAAACCCCAAATTTTCCCGACACAAATCCGCGTGCAAAAGGCATGTGCAGATGAAAAGGTTTCAGAGGGCTCTTAGGGTTTCCATTTGGCTTGTCCTACGGTCAACCTGGCTCTGATACCAACTTGTCACACCCAGAAATTCATGGACCAGAATTTCTAAGCTGAATGTGCATTAAACCCCTGTCCAGGACCAGCCAGGGTACACAAACGACAATTGTTGACATACAGATCCCCGTCTTACAAAAATATAAAAGATTACAAATGCAGCGGAAAAGATAAAAGCGAGCTAAGCCTGAAGACTTGACTCCTGCAGCGGGCGATTCCATTCCACAGGTAATCCTTGACGGCAGCGACGAAACCAACCTCTTCGAGACATCTCCAACTGAGAAGAACTTCAACTCTGGTGTGGGGGAAAAGAGAGCAAGACTGAGTGCTACCCACTGTACTCAGCAAGTCATACCGGAAGAGGAGGTATGATGCAAGATATATCCAAGGGAGGCTAAAGGTTCTTTTGCATAAAGCTGGCATTTCAAAGCAGTAGTTGAAAGCAGTAAAACAGTTGTAGTAACTAATCAATATTAACCAATCACTGCTCAACGCTACACCACGTTGAGACAGGCCCAAACCACCACCTGAACTAACCAGTTCCAAAGGCTAACTAGGGGTGAGACTAATCACGGTGAATCTGGTCGACCGCCCATAACCGCGGGCACGGCTATTCGAATAGTTTTACTCTGATCAGAGGTGTACAACTGTACCCACAAGACACAGCCCCACGACACGTTCCCGTGCGCCGACATGCCACCATGACACACTGGAAAGAGGCCGTGACAGGACCCTTCGCATAACCCTGTCTAACCGATCGCACCACACCTTAGGGTTCACCCCCGTCCCCAGCAGGCAACGGGCAGCCCCTCTTTCGTGCCGCGGTGAATCCGGAAGCTGATCAACCGGACACCCCGGCTGACCCAACTCCATCACGCCCACCCTCGCCTGGGTACGTCGGCTAGAGAAAAGCTACACTACAAGCCCAGCCGTTGCCCACGCTGGCTTGTGGTAAGTACGATAAGTTCTTCCAGGGCATCCCGCGAACCGGTCCTTAATTGCCATGGGCTCGACTAGAAAAACCATGCACCCACAGCCCACCATGACGTGTATTTTAATTAACCAACACCATTACGGTGGCACTAAACCAAAGCTATGCCGATAACCAAGTCTATGCTTTAATGTGATCCCCCTTTGTGCACTAGTTGAACTAAGCGTGGCTAAGCATCTCCTAAACCAACATCTAGTCATTTTAATACCCAAGCTATCAATGGCGTAAGGGAAACAACATAAAGCTGAGTAATAGGACCCATCCAACATGATATTGTAAAACAATGCAATATTTAATAGAAATGCGGGACATTTGTAAATTGGGTACAATATGATCAATTGTAATGTATGACTTGCCTTGCCCTCGCACTGATGGAACCACAGCAACGTCTTTGAGAAACCGCGAATCGACGAAACGGCCGAAATCTACGCGACAAACAAAGCACACAAACAAAACATGCTATAAGTCTACTGAAACAGAGAACAAAACCATTTTTAATGGATTCTACACATTTTTCTTGATTTACTGAGACTTGAATGGACTTAATCGGAGCTCGGATAAATTAGTTATGATTTTTAGAAGATTATATGTGTTTTTACTATAAAAGAAAAACCCTTAATCAATTTATTGCTCAATAATTCATCCTAGGGCTGACGTCAGCAAAGGGGGGGGGCGGCGCCGACAGATGGGCCCCACTTGTCAGCGGCTCAAGGGGGAGGTCGGTCCACCGTGGACCAAGTCCACGAGGCCGAGGGTGCTACCTGGCGGGTGGACCCCACCAGGCGGTGGCTCAAAGGGGAGGGGAGACGCCCGGTCGGCTCGGCTCGGCCTCAAACCGGCCGACCGGTTATGGTGAGGGCGGCGGCGCGCGCGCACGGTCGCCGGCGACGGCAACCGGCGGCGGGAGGCGGCGGCGGACGACACAAAGACGACGGCGGCGGCCGAAGCGGCGGCGCACGCACGGAGGCGGCGGCGCGGCAAAGAGGGAGAGAGGAAGGGGCCCGGGTGCTCACCAAGGGGTCCGGCCGACGCGGAGGGAGGCGACGGCGAACGGCGACGAGGAGCGACCGATGAACCTTGATGGACGGCGGACGGGAAGCGGGAGGGCCTAGAGAGAAGGTTGGGAGGGGTTAGAGAGAGGGAGGTGGTCCATGGCGCACGACATAGCCAGCCGAAGGCGGCGGTAATGGTGGAAGCTCACCTAAGTGCGAGGAGAACCGGCCTCCGGTGGGGTTTAGCGGTAACCGAGCGGCGGCCGAGGTGGCTCACGCGGCGGCAATGCTAACGGCGGCGGCGGCTTGGCATGGCGGCCACTCTAGCGGCTGCGGCGCGCGACCGGAGGGTGGCGGCGGCGGTGGCGCTAGGGGAGAGCGACGCGGCGACGGTAGAGGGCTCGGGAGAGGGCGGCGACAAAAGGAAAAAGAGAAAGGGGGTGCGGGGGAGCTTTATAGGGGCTCGGGAAGGGCGAACACGGCCGGGAAACCCCCCGATTTGGCCGGCGACATGGGGGAAGAGAGAGAAAGGGAGTGGGAGGGGGATTCAAAATTTGAATCCGCCCCTTGTGGGCGCGCGTCGCGGGCGGGAAGGCGATGGCGTGGGCGGCGTCGCGGCGACGTGGGTGCGGGAAAGGCGGGCAGTGTGGGGGCGCGGGGTGGAGCGGCGGTTGAGGAGGGAGGCCGCCCCTCCTGCTGGAGGTTAGGGGCGAAACCGACAGGTGGGCCCCACCTGTCGGCGCCCGGGAGGAGAGGAGGAGGGAGGTAGGACTTCAGGGGAGGGGAGAAGGAATGGGCCGGCCCGACAAGGAGGGTGGCGCGGGAGAGAGGTTGGGCCGACGGCCCAACAAAGGAAAAGGAGAAAGAAAAGAGGAAAAAAGGAAAAAGATTTTTCCTGGGATTAATATTGCACATTGCTTATTTTAATCGGTTAAAATTATTTACAATGCTCTGAAAATTCCGCTAAAAGTCTTGTTAGCGTATTTTGACATGTAGAATCCAAGAAAAATTCCACATGCCGATTCCGATTATTATTTACATTTATTAATTTAGGATTTCTCTCTTGCCCTGAAACAAATAATTTCTTGAAACAATTTATCAATTGGATTTTAGCTAGGGAGAAGAACTTCAGGGCGTGACAAACCTACCCCCTTAAACGGAATCTCGACTCCGAGATTCGGAAGAGCTAGCGAAGAGGTGCGGATGGGCGGCCTTCAATTCATCTTCTCTTTCCCAGGTGGCCTCTTCCTCTGAGTGGTGGCTCCACTGAACTTTGCAAAACCTTATCACCTTGTTTCTGGTCCTTCTATCACTGGTGTCAAGGATACGAACTGGCTTCTCCACGTAGGTCAGATCTTCTTGGATGTCAATGTGCTCTGAGCTAGCTTGTTCCTCAGGTACCCTCAAACACTTCTTCAGTTGAGACACATGAAACACATCGTGGATACCAACCATATTAGATGGGAGCTCAAGCTGGTAAGCGACTTCACCTCGGCGTTCCAAAATCTTGTATGGTCCCACAAAGCTTGGTGCCAATTTGCCTTTCGTTTGGAACCGGTGTACTCCCCTGAGCGGAGTGACACGAAGGTACACATAATCCCCTGCTTCGAAAGTAAGCTCTCTTCGGCGGTTATCAGCATAACTCTTCTGCCGAGACTGGGCGATTCGCAGTCTTTCTCTGACGGTCCTAACTTTCTCCTCTGCTTCGGTTAACACTTCTGTCCCAAACAGTTGGCGCTCACCTGTTTGATCCCAGAAAAGTGGTGTGCGGCACTTTCGTCTGTACAATGCTTCAAACGGTGCCATTTGCAAACTGGCCTGATAGCTGTTGTTGTAAGAGAATTCCGCATACGGTAGACTTTTATCCCAGGCACCACCAAAGTCAAGTGCATAAGCTCTCAACGTATCTTCCAAGATTTGATTTACTCGCTCGGTCTGACCATCTGTTTGCGGATGATAAGCCGTGCTGAAATTCAAACGAGTCCCCAATTCTTCTTGCAGTTTCTGCCAGAACTTTGAAGTGAATTGACTTCCTCGATCAGATACAATCTTCTTAGGTACCCCATGCAAACACATGATTCTTGAAAGGTAAAGCTCTGCCAACCTTTTCCTAGTATAGGTAGTGTGTACTGGAATGAAATGAGCAACTTTGGTGAGTCGATCCACGACCACCCAGATTGAATCGTGCCCCGATGATGTCCTGGGCAAACCTGTTATGAAATCCATTCCGATTTCTTCCCATTTCCATTCCGGGATCTGAAGGGGTTGTAGCAGTCCTGCGGGCCTCTGTTCTGCTTTGACTCGCTGACAAACATCGCAAAGTGCGATGAATTCGGCTATCTCTCTTCTCATGCTGGCCCACCAGAATTTCTCTTTGAGGTCCTGGTACATTTTAGTACTGCCGGGATGAATTGAATACTGAGTTTGATGAGCTTCAGTGAGTATCAGATCCTTTAGTTCTTTGTCGTCAGGCACACACAATCTTTCTCCCAACCAGATTGTGCCATGCTCATCCTCATGGAAATCATGAGCTTTTCCAACCCTCATATTCTTTTTCAGCTCAGCTATTTCAGGATCATTTACCTGAGCTGCTCTGACTTGATCCACGAGCGTAGGCCGTGCCTCTAGGGCAGCTACGTACCCGTGTTCCACAATACCCAAATTTAGGTGCTCAAGATATTGCATAAGGCATTGCAATAGCTTTTTCTGCTCAAAGCATCTGCTACCACATTTGCTTTGCCTGGATGATAATGTATCCCCATGTCATAATCTTTAATTAACTCCAGCCATCTTCGCTGTCGGAGATTCAAGTCGGGCTAAGTGAAGATGTACTTCAGACTCTTGTGATCAGTGTAGACTTCACAACGGTTGCCGATAAGATAGTGCCGCCAGATTTTCAGAGCATGAACCACTGCTGCCAACTCAAGATCATGAGTAGGATAATTGCTCTCATGTGGACGCAATTGTCGCGAAGCATATGCGACCACTCTGCCTTCTTGCATCAACACACATCCCAACCCTTGGCGAGATGCATCACAGTAGACCTGGAAGTCTTTCGTCTGATCTGGCAGAATTAGAACTGGTGCAGAGACTAACCTCTTGGTGGTGCTTGAGAAAGTGGGTGGCTGGATACGAAGAAAGTCTAACAGTTTGGACAGGTGTGATGGTGGAGGAGCAAACCGCTGGTTCTGCTGCACTTGTTGTAACACCTAATGGTGATGCTGCTGTATCTGTTGCATCATCATTGTCATCATTTGAGTGACCGTTGGGTTCCCGGGCGGTGGCGATGAACTGCTGTCAGATGCACCACTGACATGAGCTCCATCGGTCTACTCTTCGCTGCCCCTGGCATCGTTGGAGTCACGGGGATCATTCCTTGTCTTCACCATCTGGACGAGGATAGGTAGAAATAAGAGAAAGGAAGAAAACAGATGGCTCGGAAACTAATCTTTCTTATAAATTTAAGTGCAATTATCTTAATCTTGATTAAAACACTAAAAAGGAAACAAACAACTCCTAATTAAGGCAGCCATACCACTAACACATGATATCGATTGCCAACTAACCCACCAGCAACAAACCTAAACACAGAAACTAGCAAGCAACCAAAACTAAGAAAACGATAAGGCTAAAGGCGGCGACTCTGAAGCTTGGAGCGGCGCTTGCGATCGGAGTACAGGTCTGACATCTAAAGAGGACAGAGGGATAGGAACCAACACATGCTCAAATCCAAATAAACAAAGCAACAAATGACTCAAATAAATAACCAAGCATGATGATTTTTATGCATAGAACATTTTTCATGAACCCAGATAAAGACACTAATGCAACTGACTAAACGATAAATTAATGCACAAAATAGATGCATAACTGTAATACACACATAAAATTGCCCATCGAACCTAGACACGACTTAGTGCATATCACCCGATAAATTCCCAACTGACTGTCAAATAAACTCCAAATAAAATCTTTCTAATACCCTACACCGAGCTAATTTTAAAGATCCGATCCGAATGAACGACCAAGAATTTTCCCACAAACCAAAGAGGCAAAACCCCAAATTTTCCCGAAACAAATCCGGGTGCAAAAGGCATGTGCAGATGAAAAGGTTTCAGAGGGCTCTTAGGGTTTCCATTTGGCTTGTCCTATGGTCAACCTGGCTCTGATACCAACTTGTCACACCCAGAAATTCACGGACCAGAATTTCTAAGCTGAATGTGCATTAAACCCCTGTCCAGGACCAGCCAGGGTACACAAACGACAATTGTTGACATACAGATCCCCGTCTTACAAAAATATAAAAGATTACAAATGCAGCGGAAAAGATAAAAGCGAGCTAAGCCTGAAGACTTGACTCCTGCAGCGGGCGATTCCATTCCACAGGTAATCCTTGACGGCAGCGACGAAACCAACCTCTTCGAGACATCTCCAACTGAGAAGAACTTCAACTCTGGTGTGGGGGAAAAGAGAGCAAGACTGAGTGCTACCCACTGTACTCAGCAAGTCATACCGGAAGAGGAGGTATGATGCAAGATATATCCAAGGGAGGCTAAAGGTTCTTTTGCATAAAGCTGGCATTTCAAAGCAGTAGTTGAAAGCAGTAAAACAGTTGTAGTAACTAATCAATATTAACCAATCACTGCTCAACGCTACACCACGTTGAGACAGGCCCAAACCACCACCTGAACTAACCAGTTCCAAAGGCTAACTAGGGGTGAGACTAATCACGGTGAATCTGGTCGACCGCCCATAACCGCGGGCACGGCTATTCGAATAGTTTTACTCTGATCAGAGGTGTACAACTGTACCCACAAGACACAGCCCCACGACACGTTCCCGTGCGCCGACATGCCACCATGACACACTGGAAAGAGGCCGTGACAGGACCCTTCGCATAACCCTCTCTAACCGATCGCACCACACCTTAGGGTTCACCCCCGTCCCCAGCAGGCAACGGACAGCCCCTCTTTCGTGCCGCGGTGAATCCGGAAGCTGATCAACCGGACACCCCGGCCGACCCAACTCCATCACGCCCACCCTCGCCTGGGTACGTCGGCTAGAGAAAAGCTACACTACAAGCCCAGCCGTTGCCCACGCTGGCTTGTGGTAAGTACGATAAGTTCTTCCAGGGCATCTCGCGAACCGGTCCTTAATTGCCATGGGCACGACTAGCTAAACCATGCACCCACAGCCCACATGACGTGTATTTTAATTAACCAACACCATTACGGTGGCACTAAACCAAAGCTATGCCGATAAGCAAGTCTATGCTTTAATGCGATCCCCCTTTGTGCACTAGTTGAACTAAGCGTGGCTAAGCATCTCCTAAACCAACATCTAGTCATTTTAATACCCAAGCTATCAATGGCGTAAGGGAAACAAGATAAAGCTGAGTAATAGGATCCATCCCACATGATATTGTAAAACAATGCAATATTTAATAGAAATGCGAGACATTTGTAAATTGGGTAGAAAATTGTAATGTATGACTTGCCTTGCTCTCGCACCGATGGAACCACAGCAACGTCTTCAAGAAACCGCGAATCGACGAAACGGCCGAAATCTACGCGACAAACAAAGCACACAAGCAAAACATGCTATAAGACTACTGAAACAGAGAACAAAACCATTTTTAATGGATTCTACACATTTTTCTTGATTTACTGAGACTTGAATAGACTTAATCGGAGCTCGGATGAATTAGTTATGATTTTTAGAAGATTATATGTGTTTTTACTATAAAAGAAAAACCCTTAATCAATTTATTGCGAAATAATTCATCCCAGGGCTGACGTCAGCACAAGGGGGCGGCGCCGATAGATGGTCCCCACTTGTCAGCGGCTCAAGGGGGAGGTCGGTCCACCGTGGACCAAGTCCACGAGGCCGAGGGTGCTACCTGGCGGGTGGACCCCACCAGGCGGTGGCTCAAAGGGGAGGGGAGACGCCCGGTCGGCTCGGCTCGGCCTCAAACCGGCCGAGTGGTTATGGCGAGGGCAGCGGTGCGCGCGCACGGTCGCCGGTGACGGCAACCGGCGGCGGCTGAAGCGGCGGCGCACGCACAGAGGCGGCGGCGCGGCAAAGAGGGAGAGAGGAAGGGGCCCGGGTGCTCACCAAGGGGTTCGGCCGACGCGGAGGGAGGCAACGGCGAACGGCGACGAGGAGCGACCGACGAACCTTGATGGACGGCGGACGGGAAGCGGGAGGGCCTAGAGAGAAGGTTGGGAGGGGTTAGAGAGAGGGAGGTGGTCCATGGCGCACGACATAGCCGGCCGAAGGCGGCGGCAATGGTGGAAGCTCATCGGAGTGCGAGGAGAACCGGCCTCCGGTGGGGTTTAGCGGAAACCGAGCGGCGGCCGAGGTGGCTCACGTGGCGGCAATGCTAACGGCAGCGGCGGCTTGGCATGGCAGCCACTCTAGCGGCTGCGGCGCGCGACCGGAGGGTGGCGGCGGCGGCGGCGGCGCTAGGGGAGAGCGACGCGGCGGCGGTAGAGGGCTCGGGAGAGGGCGGCGACAAAAGGAAAAAGAGAAAGGGGGTGCGGGGGAGCTTTATAGGGGCTCGGGAAGGGCGAACACGGCCGGGAAACCCCCCGATTTGGCCGGCGACGTGGGGGAAGAGAGAGAAAGGGAGTGGGAGGGGGATTCAAAATTTGAATCCGCCCCTTGTGGGCGCGCGTCGCGGGCGGGAAGGCGATGGCGTGGGCGGCGTCGCGGCGACGTGGGTGCGGGAAAGGCGGGCAGTGTGGGGGCGCGGGGTGGAGCGGCGGTTGAGGAGGGAGGCCGCCCCTCCTGCTGGAGGTTAGGGGCGAAACCGACAGGTGGGCCCCACCTGTCGGCGCCCGGGAGGAGAGGAGGAGGGAGGTAGGACCTCAGGGGAGGGGAGAAGGAATGGGCCGGCTCGACAAGGAGGGTGGCGCGGGAGAGAGGTTGGGCCGACGGCCCAACAAAGGAAAAGGAGAAAGAAAAGAGGAAAAAAGGAAAAAGATTTTTCCTGGGATTAATATTGCACATTGCTTATTTTAATCGGTTAAAATTATTTACAATGCTCTGAAAATTCCGCTAAAAGTCTTGTTAGCGTATTTTGACATGTAGAATCCAAGAAAAATTCCACATGCCGATTCCGATTATTATTTGCATTTATTAATTTAGGATTTCTCTCTTGCCCTTAAACAAATAATTTCTTGAAACAATTTATCACTTGGATTTTTGCTAGGGAGAAGAACTTCAGGGCGTGACAAGGTCGATGGTGAAGGCAACTCCTGAGCCCTCCCGCTGCCACCCGCAACAGCTCCAAAGACGAACCCGCCGAAGAAAGCGCTATGGTGGTGCTTGGTGTGGCACGGCAAAGAGGAGATCTCGGCAACACTGTTGTAGTTGGTGTCGATGATCTTCTCCATGTCCATGAAGGTGGAGAAGAGGTCATCCTCGGAGCCGATGTCGCCGAAGCCATCACCGTTTGCGGCGCCGTCGAGGTCCAGGTCATCTAGGAAGCAGAAGGCCACCTTAGATTTGGCGCGACAGTGGGACAGCGACAACCAAGGTCGGCTGCGTGGGCCCATCACGTGGCCGTCGCCAGTGATGGGTTCATCGCGTATGTACGCCACCGCCGTCTCTTCAGGAGCTCAACATTGGAGACCCTGTGCGCGATGTCGAACAACCGCGGCGCCCGCAGTGGTGCCTTCACCATTCCCGACCGCGCCTCTTCCTCCGCCGACCAATGGTCGTGCATGTACACCGTCGTCATCTCCTCGGGGAGCTCACCGTTAGAGCCCCTGTGCACGATGTTGAATAGTCGTGGTGCCCGCAGTGGTGCCTTCACCATTCCCGCCACACCTCATCCTCCCCCGACCAACGGCCGCCGCCGCTCACAGCGCACAAGACAGGCACCAGCATCGCCGCTGCGGCCCCTATACCCAGCAATGTGGTGGGGGATGAGGAGTGTCGCCAAAGAGAAAGACCGGAGAGAGGTGGGGAAAAGAGAAGAGGGGGAAGGTAGGTGAAGAAGATGTAACTGACAGCTAGGTCCCACATGCAATTGGGGTTAACGGAGATTTTTGACAGATGTCGTGACGGAGGTGGCATGGTTCTAACTTTCAAATTCCAATGGCACTTAGCCAATATGTTGAATAGTGGTGGTATTTTTTGAATTTGCATATTTGCAGTGGCATGGATCAATTAACCCTTAATTTTAAAAGATTGCAATGGCATATATCCAATTTCATAAATAGTAATGCCATCTTTTCAATATGCCATATTTGCAATGGCATGGATCCAATTAACCTAAATTAAAATCCATGTTGCACTTAGCAAGGACGTGCGGAGATGGCATGGGGCATGGGCAGGGCAGGGATGGTTCACCGAGCGGCGGCCAAGGGGCACACGACTTGTGGGTGATGGCCAGGCAACGCGCAACTGGTGCTTAGGGCAAGTTTTATAAAAGAGGTGGATGTTGCATCTAATCTTGACCACATCATCAACTAATAAATGTAGAGGTAATATGTACAATATATCACATCTATACTAATTATAATACACTAGCCCCAATGTTTGTTTGCCCAATCTACTCTTCCTCTCTCTCCTTTTGTCTTGAATTTTGTGTAGTGGTTGCCTCTTGCATGAGGGGTGGCTCCTTATCTCTCTCATCTCATCTCTCCTCCACCTCACTATTTAAGTTTATATAGTATCTAGAAGATTGTGTTTGGATGTCCATAGTACTTGCCCTTATGCGGCCAGCGGCATCTAGCCTATCAGGTGAAGATGGGTCTCGTTATATCGGGGGTGATTCTCATCTGATTTGTCATCGGACTTGTTTGGGACAGGGAGGTCGGAAACAACAACATGGGCGCACTTTTTTTTTCCGCACTAACGAGTATTAACTACTCTATTAATATTAGTATTAGATAATTATTATAGTTTGAGATAACGGTGGTAGTAGTTAGGATTTTTTTTCGTGAGATTTTTTTAACTAACAAATTGAAAAAAGAAATCTATATCTGAAGTCAAATTTTTTCAAAATTTTAAACCCAGATTTGAAAACTTTTAACTTAAAATTTGAATATTAAGTCAAATTTTAAAAACTTTCAACTTCGATTTTGAAATCTTTCAACTCGGTTTTAAAAACTTTCAATTCAGATTTGAAAACTTTCAACTTGAGATTAAAACTTTCAATTTTTTTTTAAGAAAATCAAAAAGTATACGGAAAAAGACGCCAAGGGAGGGAGAGAAAATCGTGCAAAAAAAAGGAAAAAGTCGCGCGCAAAAAAAAAAAAAGAAAAAATCGCGAAAAAAAGGAACGCGAAAAAAAAATCGACCGTGGCGGGTGGAAGGGCGCACGCCAGATACGGGACAACATCGTCGTAGCATGGAACACTATTCCATAAACCGAAATTTCCTTCCACAGAAACGGGACTTCCTCTTCCTCAGCTACAATAGCTCATCACCATGCTAAAACACCAGGAATGCAGCAGATGCTAATCTGCGTGCCTGATTTCTACTAGCCACACGCTCCTCTTCCTAGAACGCAACAGCTCTTCAGCTACTCCTCCCCCAACCTCGCATCGTTCAAAAAAAAAAAAACGAACTGTTCATTAATTAGCCAGCGCACCACATTACTAGGAGAAAAAAAAAGGCAAAATTTGCTACAGGATACGCAATAAACGTGTAAATGTAATTGGTTGAGGGACACCGCAAAACGTGACACTGCCCATGGACACTACAAAAGTTGTGTAATTGGCCTTAGGACACCGGACGCATTATTTTATTATTTTCGGGATGAAAGAGAGGTGAGAAATTTCTAAATAACGGGAATGCCCCCCTCTACTCCTTCCTTTCTTCTCACTGCAGCCGACATGTGGGCCCGCGCGCAGTGTCGTCCTCCTCCTCTCGCCAATGCTCAACGCCGGCCGCCCCTTCTTCCTCTTCCCGCCGCCTTAGAGCCACAATCTTTCCTTCTCCCCCGTCTCTGCCGTGTCCACCGGCAAGCGCAACAGGTCGCCGCCGCCGCCGAGCCCGGTCATCAGCGAGGGCAGCGATGTCGAGGACGCCGACCACAACCTGCTCGGCTTCTTCAAGAACCCCTCCCACCTCTCCGACAACGACATAGGGGAAGACGGGACGCCTCTTGCCACCAAGCCTGATGGATTTCTTGGAGATGACAAGGGGGACGATGCGTCGTCAGAATCTGATATTGCCGCCGAATCGGACGATTTGGACAGCGCTTGATGTCCCCGCTGCGGAATCTAGCGGGGTGAGCACGGGCGCGGGCGAGGGCGTCGCGGAAGAGGGGAGGTGAGGGCGGGGCGGGAGAGAGGAGATGAGGTGGAGGGAGGTGGTCTGGGTGTCGGGGCGGCGGCGGGCGAAGGTGATGGCAGCTCGCAGAGGAGGGGAGGTGTGGCGGGGCGAGGAGGGAGGTGGTCTGAGCATGGGTGCGGCGGCGAGCAGAGGCAACGACGGCATCGAGGGCGGGGACGCGGCCGGCGTTGAGCGTTGGCAAGAGGAGGACGACGACACTGTGCGCGGGCCCACATGTCGGCTGCAGTGATAAGAAAGGAAGAAGGAGTAGAGGGGGGCATTCCCGTCATTTAGAAATTTCTCTCCCCTCTTTCATCCCGAAAATGATAAAATAATGCGTCTAGTGTCCTATGGCCAATTACACACACAACTTTTGTAGTGTCCATGGGCGGTGTCAAGTTTTTTGCGGTGTCCCTCAGCCAATTACACATTTTTTACGTGTCCTGTAGCAAATTTTGCCAAAAAAAATTACGGCGGCGACTGTTTCACCACTTCCGCCTACCGGGGGGCTACGGCAAAGTGGTCCAAAAGCATGACGAAACGCGGTCGCGCTGACTGACCTGGATGTTGGTCGCGGCGCGGAGGAGGTGGAGAAGATGCCGGCGGCGGCGACGCCGACGAGGAGGAGGAGGAGGTGGCGGAGGCGTGGCCTCGAGTGTGATGGGAGAGAAGCCGGCAAGGCTTGGGAGGAATGCGGTGCCCGGCGCATGGACCCCGCGTGTCAGTGGGCCTGCCCCTGCGCTTCTCTCGCTTCGCTTGCCCGAGAGAAACCCATAAGAAAGGGAGTCGCTGGAATAGCATAGTTTCGTGGTTTTTTTTGCATTTGTAAATTGTTTTTTTCTCAATTTCTTTTTTCATGGACCAATTGAGCCAAGGGTAAGTACGTTCGAGAAAAAAAAGAAATTGTGAAAAAACAATTTGCAGATGAAAAAATCATGAAAAGTGACATTACAGTTACAGCGAATGCCCCCTTTTTAAGAGTGGCATTCGATCGAATATTATTTTAACGATGGTGTTTTAGTGATCGCGTGGGAGATAGGTAGGGGGAGGAGGAGATGGTCCACCACGTGGCCTGTGAACCCATCCATCTGAATCCAAAGGGGGTCCTATTCTTTTCCCCAATTCTCTTTATTTTTTGGTGGAGGTCAAGGTCATGTGTGTGAAAACGGTACGGAAACTTTTCGAACTCCGGATCTATTTTCGAAAACGGAATCTGTCGGTCAGATTTTTTTCAGAATTTTTTGGAAATGGAAACGAATTCGGAAATATTTTCTTGGAAACGGAATAAAAAATGATAAGGGCAGTTTCCGTTAGAACTCGAATCGGTCGGAAACTTTCCGGAAATTTTCTTGGAATTTCCGAAAATTTTGTGACTGAAATACCCTGGATTCTTTTTTAAGCACTAAATAGTTAATACTATGGTGTTTGGCTGTTATTTTTTAAAAAATATTTGTTATGCAACTCTAAAGTTACATAAGAATATTTTTTCATGTATTGGGATTTATCAACAACATTACTCTCTTAAATATAGATAATTTATTCCATAGATTGTGTTTTGTGATGTACTATTGAGACTTAACAATTTAACTTATATGATTGTGTTTTATGATGAATCGTTGACCGTTGAGACTTGAGAATTGGATTTATCAGTTTGAGGGGTTTTTTATTCCGATAAATTTTCGTTACGGTACTCGCGCCGGTTCGTTTTCGCTCTTTTTTGGGTTTCGATAATATTCGATTCCGTTTTCGTATCCGAGGTTTCCAATTCCGATTCTAATTCCCAAAAAAAATATGAAGATGAAAACGATAAAGGTGGTTTCCGTCTGTTTCTGTACCGTTTTCACCCCTAGTTACACAGTTATGATAAAAAAAGAATTAGCTAGATCTACCCTAAAACATCTCGATTGGTAGGGATAATAAGAGCATAATTGTTTTGCTCATGTTTATAAGCTAAATTTTGATTTTTAAAACTAAATTTTGGAGGTGATTTTGTGGGTTTTTTTCATCGTAATTTGTTTTACAACATTTACTTTTGAGTCACTAAGGACATATATAAAATTTTACTTATAAATTATTTTCTAATAGCTAATAAGCCGTTTGAATAAGCATAACAATCATAAGAGTAAGAGAAACAATGATATTGTAAGAGATAAGGGAGATAATTCAAAGACTGCATCACCATGAAAAGTGCAGGGCAACAACACATACATTTGGATGAAAAAAACTGGGAAAAAATGTTTTGTGATATTGAAATAATTCTATGAAAATTTGGATATTGACTTGCCCAAGTAAAAGAAGTGGAGCAGATTCTAGAAATCAAATCTGTATCAATAGAATTATAACGTGTTCAAATCTAACATAAATTAAAGCATGGGAAGTTTGTTAGGAAGGTTACAGGTTACAGTTGGTTACACCTCTAAAAAGTTACTCCCTTCAATTTTTAATACATAGCGTCTCTAATTTTCAATAGATATTGTCTTATTAAAATGTAATTATAATATATTTTATTATGATTTATTTATTATTAAAAGTACTTTAAAACCTGATTTATATATTTGCACAATTATTTGAATAAATCGAAATGTTAAACATTTGGCTAAGAGACGACAGCGACATTATTATTTTTTTTAAGGAAAAACCTCATAAGAGAACAGGAAGAGCCTATTTTCATTTAAGAAGAAGAGGTTCACTAGCACCAACCGGCACCGTTGCTCCTAGCGCCCTTATATTATAGCTAAGTCGCTGACGTGAAGGGGTTAGCGCAAAAAACTTGACACCAAGGACTTATTTGTAAGAAAAAAATTTCTAAACATGGTCAAAACGTAAGTACTTTTTCTTATAAGTATAAGCCCTTGGCGCCAGCCTCTTTGGTGTGAAGGATCTATTTTTAAGAAAAAAAAATATTTCCTTTTTGACCCTTTTTATAAATTAATTTGCTATGTACAGATATAAAATGAATCATATTTATTGTGAATTACAAGGGCTCATGCAACTTGAGATTGGAGGAGGGTCATTGCCTTCTTCCTCAAATCCCTCTTCTTCCCCCTTCCCTCAAGATCCAGCGGGAAAGGGTATTGGAGCCCCCACGCTAGATCTGTCACAGGTGAAATAATTTTCAGAGAAAAGTCAATATTTGGTCTCTCAACTATAGAACCTGCACAAACAAAACAAAAACATGATGATTTGACGTAAATATTCGTTATTTTGTGTATTACATAAATATGGAAGGTAGATCACCGCGCCATACAAACTTAAACAGCGGAAAATAAGACAAAATAATAGAATACCTAACACTATAAGCAACTCGTCAATCATTAATGAACTACTCCCTCCGTCCCAAAATATAAGAAGTTTTAGAGTTGGGCACGATTATTAAGAAAGTAGATAGAAGTGAATGATGTAGAGTTATTATTGGATGAGTAGTGGAGGTAGGTGGAAAAAGCGAATGGTGAAGGGTTGTGATTGGTTGAGAAGAAAATGTTGGTGAAGAAGTTGTTATATTTTGGGACAAATCCCGATGGCTAAAAGCTGATATTTTGGGGGTGTTAGGAGTACTTAACAAATAACCTTACTCCCTCTATTTCAAAATATATAACGTATATTGTTTTCATTAGGACGAGACTTTGATCAACAATTACTCTTTATAATATAACTTTTATGAAGCAAAATTGGTGTTATTAGATTTGTCTTCATATAGGAGTAGATAATATATTAGGGAAGCAATTGCGAATCAAAACCTTATCATAACAGAACAAAATACACCTTATATTTTAAGATGGATATAGTACCAAGTTAAAGGTGCATCAAACGAAACTTGGCAAAAAAAAAAAAAAAACACTCATGGGCATACATTTTGTACTCATGCTTTACTTTAGCAGCTTCAAGAGCCTGAATGCACCAGTAGCAACAGTGCTAAAGCTCCTTTTGGATTGATGATTGCTTGCAAGTAGTGATGAGATCCTTCCCACTGAACCAAGTATACGATTTTTGGCCATTGATGAGTTGCTCTCAAAGGCACGGATCTGTTCAAGATCACGCCCGGACCTAGCATCTGCTCGTGCATAGGTTGGATACACCTTCACAGGGCACCGGGTTCGTAAAATTGATCTCCAATATGGGAAAAAATTTCTCCTTGTATATGTGGGATCCCATCCTCTGCCTACTTCCTTTCTCCCAGCCTGTCACATATTTCAATAAAAGTACAGCATTGGAAAAAAAACAGACAGAATATATTCATATTTCAGCATGGTCAGCCACGATCTCTCACTTGAGAGGTTGTATGTTAATTAACACACAATATTGGTGTTTTGTTGGATATGAATGGTTTTACTACAGTACTTAAGTAGCATGCTTAAGCAACATGATAAGCTGTTGAAGCAGCACAAGGCATGCTACAAACATAGCAAGCGAAACATTTGCTTTTGTTGTTGCCTCTAACAACTTAATAATACGGGCTGTCTATATATCATGTGACAGAAAATCCCACCTCCCATCATTCGAATTTTGGACCATTCGATGTGCTTTAAGATTCGTGCAGCCCCTTAACCCTAACTCCTCCTCCACCTCCCCTCGGTTCCAGATCAAGCCGCCACCCTCCTCCCGTCCCACGCACGATCCGCCGCCGCCACCACCGCCACCGCCCCACCGCGCCGCCGCCCGCCTCGCCGGCTGGCCGGAAAAGGTCAACGGCGTCGGCAAGGCCCCCCCGGCGAGCCCCCTCCCCCTCCCCCTTCCCCCTCCCCTTCCCCCTCACTTTCTCCTCATGGCGGCGAAGACGAGGTGCCCCCGCCCCGCCGTCTTCCCCGTCTCCGGCGGCTCCCCGCCGCCGGATCCGCCACCACCGGCCGCCGCCTCCTAATCCCACGCTTGCTTTGCCCCCGCCGCCAACGCCAGCCCACCACCCTCCTCCATCCCCGCGGCTTCGGCGGCGCCGCCACCGCCTCGCCGCCCGCCGCCGGTCCTCCACCGCCCACCGCCATCCCTCTAAGCCCCGAGGAAACCCCCCTCTTCCCCCTCCCCCAACCCCCCTCCTACCCTCACCCCAACCCCAAACCCTAACCCGCCGGAGTTGGGTAGTCGCCGGCGCCGGAGAAGAAGGGGAGCCCGCCGGAGTTGGAGGAGAGAAGCCGATGCACGGATCTTGGCATGGATCCAATGGTCCAAAATCTGTAAGATTTCATCCCCAAAATTCATTCGAATGCCATATAGCAATCCCGTAATAATATTACACTGCATCTTCCTTTATCAGAATTTTCCTCACAGACAGAAGATGCAAGCCCCCTTTGTCGAGTCTCAGTGTTGATGTTACTTGGGAATCTAAACAGTTCAGCTATGTTATTGGGCTAATTATGCCCAACGGGGTTTTAGCCAGGTGCTAGTTTAATTTCATTATTTGTATTATTTCCTTTATTATTATTTTTATTGCATTTACCCCTTATCTTTGGTAAAGAACCTGATGAGAAACACAGTAGTCTCGATCACATTAGCATGGCAGAGATGAATTGTAGTTGGAATGTGTGGCATTGCAAGGCCAACTGTATTTGGAGGCAATTCAAAGCAACAGGATTTGCCAATTTGAGAATTTTTCAGTTTGTTACATGATTTTTATAAAAAAAAGTTGGTGTATTTTTTTTTAAAAAAAAATCAAACAAGGAAAGGACAGAAATTTCTATAGCAATCTTTCTGCAGCCAATTTGTTATTAGTTATCTCTACTTACTTATTTACTTTCAGATTTGTTCACAAGATACTAACTTCTAGGACAATACCCTGGCATAAAAGAATCTGCATTGCTCCATACAAATGATAGTTTAGACATGTAAAAGAACAGAAATTGAAGCATGTGTATAGACCATTATAGGGTAAACACCACCAAGACCAAGAACTTAAAGGGGGGGGGGGGGTATGGACTAGAGATAGGTCTTCAGCCCATATAACAATGGACAACTAGCAACCAAATCAAAGTTGATACCAATCTAATCATGCAACTGACTTACCTGGCTGCTGCGTACTGCAATACTACGCTACTATTTGTGTGAACGGCACCTTTTTACGTACTACATCTCACAAGAAGGCGAAGGTACAGATGTTCCAATACAGTAATATTTGATTATCTTTACCTTTTTGTCTGCAGCATGCAGATTAGCCATTTCCGTAGCTGCCGTGTTTGCATCTGTAAGCCCTGTTCTCCATGAAAAAAAAAGGAGGTTTAGGGCTCATTTCTGTTAAATGTAAAAAGAACCACTTGAGCCCAACACACCTTCGCTGCATGATTTTGTTTCTGACATTTTGCAGTTATAAGGTTGGCTTCAAGGAAAAAGTGGAAGAACAAAGCAAAATAATCAGCAAAATTAACATGTATTCACATAGAAAATTGTTGTGTGAAGCAAAACAAAGAGTAGTACAGGTTTATGGTGTCCATGACTTCTTCAGTAGGGCAAAATCCATACTCCTTGAGGATAGTTGAAACATGTTCCAAGACCTCCGCACGTGGTGCCTGCGACAATATGTTGTATAAGCTAGATCACAAATAATCAGAAGGAGAAAATTTGCGATTATATGAATTGGAATGCAATAGAATAGTGTGCAAAAACAGTTGCAAACATACAAGCACATTCAATTTTCTACTTGGTTTTATAAACGACATAACATACATATTCGAATTCATCTAGATTGATCATCTTGGTTATTGTAATCAGAGGTTATCTAGACGCTTCAAAAGTACCAATCAAGACCTGCATCGCAATTCTGTATGTTTAACTAAACTTTACAGTCCTTCAGTTATTCAAATTCCAAATATTATCTATGTATATTTAATTTATAAATGCATTAGAGGCACCACAGCTGCAACATACCAAAAACGCGTACCTCTGAATGCGCCTGAATGTATGCAGAAAGAGGTTCACCAGCATGGGAAATTACATCAACAAGCAGCCCCATGCAATCAATGAGTGCCCTCTTTTCCTTCATAAGCTTCTGTGTCATTCCATTTGAAACTTTCCCCCATCTCAAGGCAAATGAAAGCCTCAGTATACGCTTGTACATAATGTCATACCCATTTTTCTTTCTACTGCCATTTATCTTGGAGGAACATCCCCCTCGGATCTGCTCCTGAGCAGCCAGTAGTAGAATTGCGGTCTGGATAAGTTTTCCATTCTCAATATAATTCCAGAGCTCTTCAAGTAGATTATTTGTTTTTCCTGCAAGTAGTCTAGTTGTATCCAGGAAGATCTTCTGTTAAAACAAAAGGAACAAAAATCTAAGTGCCATTTAGCATTTGTATGTGCAAGCAAGTAGTGCCGATTAACTTTCTATATATGGTTTCATTTCTTCCTATCAAAGTAATTATGGATTAGGGACAATCTTCCTATCAAAGTAATTATGGATTAAGGCAAAGAAAATAAAATTACTTACTAGCAACATTTTAGTATATTTTATTGAAGACTCTCCTTGTCTTTAACTATATGAAGATGCACTAACACAAAGTAAGACAAAAGATTAACAAAGGGAAACTTTACTCCCTCTGACAAGTGGAGACAAAAGGATGTTTAGTCCTTAATATAACTAATTCATAATAACAGCTGTCTGGGATCTATGGCATGACAACAGTTAATTACTCTTTATGTCATGCTGCAAATTAAAAGTAGTGCTTTGCATATATAGGGAGGGAAGAGAAACAAACCATTTCAGGTAAACACAGCAGATGGAAAAGCTTGTAGATATAATCCAGATGATCCTGGCCGGGAGAAAGATTGTCCTCAAGATACTTATGCAGGCAAGTGTTCTCAATCGCGATATGGAGCAGGAGTAGGCCATCGATGACATCGTCGCCAACTGTGCGTACATTGGCTGATGCACCATGGCGTAAGAGTAGCTTGATCATCTCAATGGAGAACCTTTCAGCAGCTTCGTGGAGCGGGAAGTATCCGTATTTGGTTACGCAGTTTGGATTGGCGTGCATCCCTTGCAGCTCAGGTGCCCTGCCCTCCAATACAACTTTCGCGCATCGCAGGGAATTGAAACTGACCATGCAGGTTAAGGTTTGTGCGGTGATGGTGAGATTCCATGACATGGTATAGCCCTTCCAGTTCTTGAATAATCGGAGGAAGCAACGTGCACTATCCTTTATAAAGATGGGCTCCAATTGGTCATATTTGTCCAAGAAGGTATAACACATCCACTAGATGGATCCATCACATTCGAAAAAAAATTGAGGCATCAGTTATCCAACTAACAAAGCACAACAAAATAAACTGTTTTGAGGTTTATGGAGGTGCATATATGACAACAACAATAACAAAACCTTGTGTGCAAGAAAGTTGGGGTGGGCTAGAGATGAAACCAAACATGAAGCACGGAGAAGGGAAGACAGAATATAAGGGGATCTACAGCCTATCATGGTTCAGACATGTGAATCCAGATGCTCTTATTTAAGGTTCATATTATGACAGCAATAAATAATCAATGGTTCAGTAAACTTAAGTACCCTATAGTATTACAGGATTAAACAAAATAATTAATATAATGGAATGATTCATCAATTGAATTCTGTAAATGAAGGTAACACAAACCTTGGGAGCAGGGTCTGGGATGATTATGTCATTTGCTATGGTCTTGGCAATCGAAATATTCCTTTCAAACATAAACTGAAAGATGTCAAGAGTCAGCACTAGGGGAAGAAAATAGGATTTTTTTTTTGGGATTTATCACACACAGCTGGGTAGTTATCATACCTCGTCAATCTTTTCCAAATCTAATCCCTCGGTAAGTTCAAAACGAGGGGGAGGGTGCCATGGATACTCATTTCTTACTGTAATCGATCCATCTTTACCATTGCCATTACCTTTGTCACAGGCAGCTGCCTCCTTTTTCCACGTAGCATAATCGGGTGCCTTAAATCTCAACTCCATCCTTTCGTTTTTTTTTCTCCTTTTTGACATTTTTCGTTCTTTTTTTTTCTGGAACAAGGAAGTTTGATCTCGAATTACACTCCAAACAAGATTAGCATGCAATGGTCATCAAACAAGACCATGAGATAAAAATGAGTCCTTCCATCTAAAATCAATCGTGAAAGGGCATGTAGTCTAGTAGTTGCAGTGACCTGAGTAGCACCCCAAGGTCCTGAGTTCAAATCTCCACAGGAGCGAATTTCATATTGGGTTATTTGAGGGCTAAGTTCCTTGTTCGATAGGCTAAGTTCCTAATTTAAAAAAAGGCTGCATAAATCCCTTCACTAAAAAAAAAATCACCGAATAGAAAACATTGTATTCACTTCATATACATTGTACTGTATCTAATAAAATGCAACAATGTTGCACGCGAAATAAAGGGCCAAACAGTGCTACAAACTCGGATGCATAGAAAACTATTGGAATTCTAAGAAACCAAAAGCTAAATTTGAGAGTGCTAGAAACTATGAACAATCTAGGAAACCAAAAATCTAAATTTGAGAGTGCTAAAAACTCTCACGCATATATAGAAATTACGGAAATCTAGAAACCAAAAGGCTAATTAAATTTTGATGTTGCCGTTCAACAAGAACTGAACGATATTCACTGGCTTAACAGAGGCGGACCTTCGGCACGGGGTGCTCACCGCAGGCGGAAAGCAGCAGGACGACGGCACGGCACCCACCTCGCGGGATATGGAAGGAAGTCGGCGCAGGCGGAGGCGCAGGCGGAGGCGGCGCGGCGGGCGAAGTAGCGAGGAGTCGGCCGGCGGCGTAGGCGCAGGCAGGAGGCGGATGGATGGGTGTTGACAGACATATCGATCGACTAACAAGGCCCACCGCCAGCCCAGAGGCCCATTAAAGCGCGCATGATGTTAGCCCACGTAATTACACAATGGAATAAGGGTGTGTTTGGTACCCCTTTTCCCAGCCCCTCTCCCTCTTTTCCGCGCACACTTTTCAAACTGCTAAACGGTGTATTTTTTACAAAAAGTTTTTATATGAAAGTTGCTTAAAATATTAAATTAATCCATTTTTGAAAAAAAATTAGCTAATACTTAATTAATCACGCGCTAATGGACCACTCCATTTTTTGTGAGTATTGTTCCAAGTTCCCAACCGGTAGCGAACACAGCCTAAGACGGTATAGTAAGACATTATTTTTTTTTTGAAACAACAAACCAGCACAGGAAAGTTTCATACTAATACGTACTCCCTCTGTTTCAGGTTATAAGATGTTTTGACTTTGGTCAGTTTAAGTTTGACCAAAGTTAAAATGTCTTATAACCTGAAACGTCTTATAACCTAAAATAGATGGAGTAGAAGAAAAAAATTACAAGATTATATAGCTCTGAAAGGCTAATTAGAAAAAAGCCACAAACACACCACTATCATCTGCTAGCACCTCCTCACACAACTAGGTTAGCACCGTCGCTAGACCTAAAGGGGGAAGAGGGTCAGAAATGCCCCCATCGAACACCTAGATCGGGTTCTTCGTGTTGCACTTGTCTTGCCGGTGCTCTCATCCTCGTGAGGTGGTCTCAACCTCCCATGCATGGAGGCCTTAATTGGGTGTGTCCCTTGGTTTCTCGTGCAGTTCTTCCCTTGGTATGGTAAAATTTGTACATAGTCTTCAAATACCAGTAATTTTTTTTATAAAAGAGTTACTTTCAATAACATTTTACATGAAATGTTCTTAGGCTAATTGGATACATGCCATTACAGCTTCTTTGATTTTGAAAAATATCATTACTATTCGTCTATTTGGATACATGTTAGGGCCTGTTCAGATTGTAGCTAAAATAAACCTTACCAAATTTTGGTAATGCCAAAATTTTGGCAATATTAATTTTGGCAAGTTGATAATATTGCCAAAATTTTGGCAGGATTTATTATGTATTTACCAAAGTTTGGCAACAAACTAAACGTATGCACTTTTTTTTTGCAACTTTGCCAAAAAAAAAATGGTATGGTTGAAAATGATATCAATCTGAACAGCCCCTTAGATAGGAATTAGAGATATACCACTAACATGGAACAATTGTCACATTCATAGTACTAGATGTGACGGTAGGCCTATCTAGACACTACTACAAAACACACTTTTTCTAATGGCTAAAACATATTTTTCGTGGCAGCCGGACGTTCCGCCAGCGATCAAAGTTAAGTGAAAATCAACGATCTTTGCTAGCGGATCTTTGCTAGCGGCATCCGACCACCGATGAAAATTGGCTTTTGCTGGCGGGCCACGTAATGCAGTCGCCAATCAAAATCGATTTCCATATTTTTATTTTGATTTTTTATGTACATTTTCATTTTAACTTTTTTAGGTGCAAAAATAAAATCAAAAACATATTTTGATTTTTATCGGCATCTATAACACCACTATGAATCCTAATTGACAATTTAGGCATTTTTTTAGGATGTGAATTGTAGGATTCGAACACAAGATCTCTCTCCACACCTGTATTATATTACCATCTCACTATGTCGCACTTGTTGTGTATATTCAGAATGCTATTGTTTTGATTTTCATTATTTGAAACTTAAAATACTTATTTGCCTTTCTAAATAATTTCAAATAAAAAAGTCATGAACTGCAAAGTTGTAAGATCTCGCATAGCTCTACAACTTTGACATAGATCATGTGGAGGTTATTTGAATCATGTATCTGAAATTTTGTAAAATACATCTTCAATCTTATAACGAATATTTTGAACCCTAAATGATCTCAAATGGAAACGTTTTCACTAAAAAGTTGTAGATCTCATTAGTTTGGTATAAATTTTATTTTCATCCGACTTTTTTAATGAAAAAGTTAGATACAAATACATATTTTTTTTGTAAAATTGATTTCCTCCTACGGATGCTTATGTCGTCCACCAGTAAAGATAACGTGAGTTTCACTGGTGGACATGGGATAAAGTAGCCGGAAAACACGGGAATAAGGGGATCATTTTAAAAATTTTGCCTAGGCAAGATATGCCCTATTTACAAGATGGAACGCCTGTTGATATGGTTTTCAATCCCTTAGGAGTACCCTCCCGAATGAATGTGGGACAAATATTTGAAAGCTCGCTCGGATTAGCAGGGGATCTGCTAAAGAAACATTATAGAATAGCACCCTTTGATGAGAGATATGAGCAAGAGGCTTCAAGAAAACTTGTGTTTTCAGAATTATATGAAGCCAGTAAACAAACAAAAAATCCGTGGGTATTTGAACCTGAGTACACGGGAAAAAGCAGAATATTTGATGGACGAACAGGAGACCCCTTCGAACAGCCTGTTCTAATAGGGAAGTCCTATATCTTAAAATTAATTCATCAAGTTGATGAGAAAATCCACGGACGCTCTACTATCTTGAGCGCCCTCTAGTGAAAATAGAGATTTTCACTTGCGGATGCTGTCATCCGCTAGTAAAGGCGACACTATTTTTAGTCCGCCTGAAAAAAATAAAAGAGAAGTGCCATGAAAAATTATTTTTTAATTAGTGAATCATAGTATTAGAATATGTCATCCTGTACTAGGTTTCTTTTTTTATGGGACGGTAGGAGACGGTAGAAATACTAGTACAATAAACCTAATTAGTGCTGGTAGGTAACCTCAGATAGGTGCCAGTTATGTTTTCGACACCACTCTAGACAAACCTACTGTCTAGAGCCGTAATACTGGAATATGTCATATCCCGTACTAGGTTTGTTTTTAAAAAAACTCCGAATTACCCCCAGAACTATCGCGGCAATACTAATTACCCCCTTAAACACAAAAGGGCTATTTGAAACCTTGAACTATTTATACCGGACACACTACCCCCTGACTCAACCCGGAGTGACTTTGGTCCTATGTGGCGTACACGTGGCAATCTAATCAGGAACAAAATTTGATGGGGCCCACCTATTAGTCCTTCCTCTTCTTCTTCCCTCCTCTCCACGCCTCCTTCCTCTGGTGCTATCAGTGCCAGTTAGCCGGTGGTCTCTCCATCACCACCTACCTCTTCCTTGTCTCTCCACCGGAGTTTGCCCCACACCAACTCCTTCCTATGTTGTTATCGGCGTCTATCAACCGGTGAACTCTCCACCACCTCCCACCTCCTCCTCGTCTCCCCATTGGAGTTCGCTTCACACCGGCACTGGAAGGGGGAACTTTGGCGGTGCGGTGAGCTCAACCAGGCATCTCCTTGCCGCGATGGGGAGGCCTAGGAGACACCACGATGGGCAGATTTAGAGGAGAAAGTGGGCGTTTGGGCAATGCGACAGCTTTCGAAGCAGTGCCACAAACCTCGAAGGCTTTGCCAGACTCAGGCTTCTGCAGTGTTGCATCCACCTGTTCCCCGTCAGACGAACCCATGCGCCATCCCCTCGAGCTCTCCTGCCCATTCCCCATCGAGCATCCCCTCGAGCTCTCCTGCCCATTCCCCATCGAGTGTATCGCCAAGCCGCTACCTCCGTCTTCATGGACAAACATGTTTTAAAAAGTCAACAGCGACAAATATTTAGGGACAGAGGGAGTATGTATGTAGCTATATCGGATTTACGGAGTCTAAGAAAATTATATACTTACATACTCCGTAAACAAAAACAAAAGATTAGCGGAGATAAGTCCGATATACTCCTTCTGTTTCAGGTTATAAAACGTTTTGACTTTGGTCAATGTCAAACTGTTTTAAGTTTGACCAAATTTGTAAAAAAAATAGTACCATTGTCAACCAAAGATAAATTTATTATGAAAATATATTCAATTATTGATTTGATGAAACTAATTTAGTGTTATAAATATTACTATATTTGTCTATAAACTTTGTCAATTTTAAAACAGTTTGACTTTGACTAAAGTCAAAACGCATTATAACCTGAAACGAAGGGAGTAGATAGTACTAGTAGACTAGTACTCCCAACGTCCTAAAATATAATGGATTTTGGAGGGATGTGACCTTATGCCTGAGATATGCCAGAGAAAAACTGGAATGTGTTTGGTTGATGCCATGAGACATTTGTCTACTGCCTGACCTGAGCCATACGGCACCGTGGTTAGCCTGGCTCAGGCGACCGAAAAAGGAGGCCTGACCTCCAGGCGTGAGCTAAGAATGTGATTAGCGAGTAGCACGTGTCCTGTCCGCAGGTAGTCAGAGCATTGAATGGCTTGGAAGCCATGTTTGACTTGTCGATGCGACAGTACTTGCAAAGGATGCATGCATAACTGCTAATTAAGTGGATTAGCTATATTATAACAAAATGTCAGTGCTAATTAAGCACGGTTATGCTTAATCTGTTTTCCTCAGGCGTAGAACTCCAAAGCCTCATCAGGCAACTTCATTCTTTGATTTTCTTCCACCCCGGCACGCTTTTTTCTCAGGCATATCAGGTTACCAACCAAACAGCCTCATAATACGCGACGTTAATTTGTTCTCGTAAAAAAATGGTTATATGTTCTACAACGTGCATGTTGCCAATTCATCACCGTTGGATGGGCAGGTGATAGATTCGGACACCGGCGTCAATGTTGGGCACCAGATCGCGGCGCGAAACGCGTGCTGATGCTGCGCACGTCGTTGATAGTTAATTTTGTTTCCCCTTCCTTTTGGATAGGTTTCGGACGACGTCGTAGTCATCCACATGTACAGGCACAGTCGATCAACACGCCTAGTGTTAATTAATAACACACGTCTAAACAAGGTTATTTTTTCTTTTTTAGAACTAAGTATAAGATTAGTTATTAGAGACGTCGACGTATCATCACGTAACGTGGCCAAATGTTTCCAGCCTCAGAAGCTCGAACCACGTACGTTTAGACGATTAGTTAAGACTCGTTCATCAATTACTAAGCACGCACGCCCGGCTGGCGGCTGGCATGGTTAATTATCGATTAATTACGTCGTTCGGCATATTGAATTAGTCTCTGCAATGCCTGGCTATGACGAACCAATTAATATACTCCTCTCGACCCACGGTTAGTTTACAGTTTTGACTGCGCATATATCAATATATTTTGGAAAAAATACGAATTACCCCCGCCCCCCTCTCCGAACTATTACGGTCGGCCGAATTACCCCCTGAACCACAAAACCGGACATTCTTCACCCTCAACTATGAAAACCGGACGAATTACCCCCCTCAACCCAATCCATGGTGGTTTTGGTCTACGTGGTGTATGCGTGGCAGTTCAGTCAGCATTCTAAATATGGGACACACATGTCATACTCTTCCTCTCTCTTTCTTCCTCTCTCTCACTTTTCCTCTCTCTCAGGCTGCGGGGTGGAGGCGGTCAAGGAGTCGGTGGCGGCCGTCGTCGACATCAATCGAGAACACATTCCCAGCCCACTGGCTCCCAAAGAAGTTGTGTGCTTCTCCTATTTGGCTATTCCCCCTAACAAATGTAACTCCGGCATCAGGGATTTTGGAGGTGGACGGCGCCGCGGCGGCCAGGGAGGAGGAGATCAGTTTCCGAAGGGAAGTGGGGTTGAGGGTTGGTACGGCAGAGGCGCAGACCTACGGCCATCGGTGGCCAAGGTAGAGTGACGAGGGGCCGGGATAGGGTTGGCTGGGGCGACGGGCGGCAGCGGCAGTCGGACATGGCGACGGGTGCTACTGTGGATTCCGGCGGAGAAATGTAAGTGCGGAACGGGAATCGAACAGGGGTATTGCTGAGCCTATCCACGGGCGGCAGGCGGGGGGTTACGCGGAGGCGGCGGAGTGGGGGAAGCCGCGCCGAGCAATGCATGACAGCAGCGGAGTGCTCGACGATGCAGCCGCCGATGGAGAACGATAGGCCGCCGCAGGGGGTACCCGAGAGGCCCGTCTCCGCCTTCGTGCCCGGCGTCTCCGCTGCCCCGCCGCCCCCGTCGTTCGGCACCACTTCCGCCCCGCGCAGGCTGCTGCGTCCCCCGCGGCGCCCTTCGCGGCCGTGCCACCTCAACGCCCCTTTGGCGCTGGACCGCCGCAGCAGGGCCCCTTCACCACCCCCGCAGCGCCGCAGCCGCCGTCTCAGTTCCCCTTTGGCACTGCGCCGCCGCCGTCGCAGGGCCCCTTTTGCACTGCGCCGCCGCAGGGTCCTTTTGCCGCCTCAGGAAGCCGCGCCGAGCGGCCGCCTCCTCATCCCCTGTCGCCACCGCAGGGCCCTTTTGCCACCTCAAGAAGCCACGCCAAGCGGCCGCCTCCTCATCCCCCGCCGCCACCGCCGCTCTGTGTCCCCCACTTGCCGCCCGTGACAGAAAGAGAGGAAAAGTGAGAGAGAGAAGAGAGACAGGAAGAGTGGAAGAGTATGAAAAGTGGGTCCCATATTATTTTATAAATAGAATGCTGACTGGACTGCCACGCGTATGCCACGTAGACCAAAACCACCGTGGAGGTCGAGGGGGGTAATTCATCCGGTTTGCATAGTTGGGGGTGAAAAATATTTGGTTTTATGGTTCAGGGGGTAATTCGGCCGACCGCGATAGTTCCGGGGGGGGGAGTAATTCATACTTTTTCCATATATTTTTAACCCAAAGTTTCACTTTATGCACCCTCTGTCCCTTCTTACAATATGTTAACTTAATATTTTTCATTTTTTTAATTACATGGTAGGCATATGCGTACACATGTACACCACTACGCATGCAATATCATACTCACGTTTCTGGAAATACGCCCTCTAAGGGCATGTACAACGGTGTTTATTATTAACGGAGTCTCTCCATTGGTATGCAAGTAAAGTTGGTGACGTGAAAGAGAGAGCGGAGGAAAGAAAGATATGGTTGCTACGCATGACAACCATTCAGAGTCAGCTCTTAGTTTTTATTAAAGGAAATTTTATTGCATGAGGATAAAGAAAAGGGAAAAATATAATATAATTTTTTAGGTGTATTAATGGTTAGGTGGTTTGTCTCAACTACTATGGGATGATAGTATCTAAATGATACTTATATACGTAGTATTAGCTAAGAGATCATATCAAACTCTACCTTTGTGTATGCTCTAACACACACTCAAAAGGATCGAAACTATTGGCATATTCCAAATCTCACTAACCAAGTCCTATTGAAAGCCCACCTACATATAGAAAAGTCTTCTGAAAGTCTACCTACATATTCATACGTCAAAATTTAAACCTTGACGAGTGAATTCAAACACCCACGACAGGTGTTTTTCCCGTCAACTTCATGTTGATCTGTTGTTGAGAGTGGTTGCTTAAAACTTACATGTATGATCGTTTCAAACATCTGACATATAGATAGTTGAAAACCTAGTACTGTCTAGTTGCGACATTAATATATCAGAATGGGTAGCTAGAGAGAGAGAAACAGTCGTCGGAGATCCATATCGTTTAGGACACCACAATGGTTATCTATAGGCTCTCTACAAGAGATTCATGTCAGCATATTTTCCTACTTGGAAGGTATTAAATGAAGAGAGAGAGCAAAGCTATCTACTAACTTAGAGATAGTCTATAGAGAAAAACAAGGTAATGCATGAGAAAGCCATAAATACAAATGTAGACATACTATTAAGGTAGTTTACTATTAATCGAGTCTATTGCTGAGATGTACATATTTTATAGAGAGCACCTTACTTTACTATTGCGGGTGCTATTATCTACCCATGGTTTAAGAATTATCTATAGCGGCTGAACTAATTAAGTCAAAGTTTTATTCGGCTTGTCTCATTCCGTAACTCGGTAACTGTGTGTACCTTACTATGTGTTCGTGGACTATTACTACAACATCAGTTTTCCGGGGGAAAAAACATTTCTCAAGCTGAGAACAACTTCCACCTCTTAATGTGAAAAGAAAATCAGTACTTCCTCCTTATGCAAATATAAAGACGTGTGAGCATACATAATAGATTATGGTACTTGTGATGGATTGTGCCAATCTAAGTACGTATGAGTACCTCATATTCATGTGATTCCAATCCCTTTTTCATATTATTCACCAGAATGGTATTAGCATTATAAACACTAACGTGTAAGGTAATAGGAGGATGATACCTACATATTAATGACTATAGGTAATAAAAGGATGAGACCTACATATTAATGACTATAATAGTAGTGACATTATGGTATACGATCTTCACCTATCTAAACATGGGATAGGATGCACCTATAAGCGTGAAACATAAGTGTCATATGTGTGTGAGTGTACCTGATTATAATTTATGAGTATTTGAAATAGATTATTCAGTAGGGAGAAATTAAATTCAGCAAATTTATTGGCACGGATCATCTACTTGACTATGGAAATAATTAAATATTATGTAATATATATAAACCTAGTGGTTTGAGTAATGTAGTGCAAGAAAGCTTTTAAAAGATATATTTTTAAAATCTGAAATCAAACAATACACAATAATAATTTAATGAATAAGCTAAAAATAACAAAAAATAAGACATACAGTTAAACCCAATGGTACTGGCACGTGTACGAGGACTCTTTTTGCGCAATGGGCATCATCGCCAGTTCGCCACATCAATTACTCTCTCCGTCCTAAAAAAACCTAGGGCTTGTTCACTTTACTACCAGTTTCAATCTTACCTTCTTTTTGATAAAGTTATAAAAAAATGACTATATTTAGTTTGTTGTTAAATTTTAGTAAGTACGTATGAGATCTTGCCAAAATTTGGTAACCTTGCCAAAATTTTGGCAACCTTACCAAAATTTAGCAATGTCAAAACTTGGTAAGGTTAAAAATGGTAGCAAAGTGAACAAGCCCCTAAAGTATAATGAATCTAGATAATCCTCTCTCTAGATTCATCATACTACTAGAAGATGTTACATATGTTTTTTTTAATCAGAGGGAGCAGAATCAAAGGGCGTAATTAATCGCCAAAGGTCAAGAGAGGACAAAGTAGTGGGTACGTGCTACCTTTAGCTACAATTAATAAACTAATTAACCAGCCCAATTAATTAAAGGCGAGTTCGTTGGATTGAGAAAAATATCTCATGCCATGTGTGGATCGGCGTCGAAGGCGACAAAACTAAAACAGTATATCACTGCAGCATGGGCCACCACTAAAAACAACGTGTGCTCATGTGCGCTATCCCCGGGCCAATTAAGCGTCCAAATCATGGCCTTCTGTCGCCTTCTCTCATCATCGCCCGACCGCCCTAACCCCCTTCCACCTCAGCTGCCATTCCTTAGGGCCCCTTTGAATAAGATGATTAAAAAAACGTGGGAATAGAAAAAAAATATAGGATTTTGATAGGAATGTAAGTATAAAACAGAGGATTGCAAAACGCAGGAAAAACACAGGAATGACCGTTTGATTGAACCGCAGGAAAAACGCAGGAATTGGATGAGAGGGATAGACTCAAAGGAAAGTTACCAAGAGGTTGAAGCTCTTGCTAAATTTCCTCCAGAATCTCTATAGGATTGTCCATTCCATAGGAATTTCAAAGGATTGGATATGATTCAATCCTTTGTTTCAAAGGGCTTCATAGGAAAATTTCCTGTAGGATTGAAATCCTCTAAAATTCCTATGTTTTTTCTCCAATTCAAAGGGGCCCTTAATTTGTTTTTCTCCAGGGCATTTTGTGTCTACTGCTGCAACCAGCTGAATGAAATGTTCTAGATACAGGTCAAATGGACCAAATGTACTGGGAACTAGACGATATATTAGTGTGAGAGTCTCTATAAAGTTTAGATGAGCAAATCAATGAAATGAGATTAGAAGATATTGGATATAGTAACTTAAATCTTGGCTGTGTTTAGATCCAAAGTTTGGATCCAAACTTCAGTCCTTTTCCATCACATCAACTTGTCATACACACACAACTTTTTAATCATATCATCTCCAATTTCAACCAAAATCCAAACTTTGCGCTGAACTAAACAGCCCTTATATCAAATCAACATGAACTAAAATATATTTAAAAAAACATGACATAAAGGAACTAATGATCGTAATATATTATTGGTAGCATCGATAATTATTGGTCCATTTAGCAAGTCTTATTAGTTATTTTTAACAGAATGTTAACACGGCGTATAGTTATATGTTAGTCCAGATTAATTGGTGGCTAATCGACCTCTGGATTAAATAGAGATAACTATGGCTAAAAAAAGGAATAAATGCAAGCGATAATGTGTATAGTAATGATACAATATGAGCCAGTCAAGTTGAATTCAATTGTTAATAGCAAATATACTTTTGGGCAATAGCGCTAAACTTTGATCTAATGAATGAAATTTATTGAGATGATGCGACACAAGAAGAGAGGAGGAAAATAACTTAAATTGTACTTAGTGGGATGAACGGATTAATTTTTAGTGATCAACCAGATGATGTGATCAGCCAAATTAATCAGTATCGACATATCATATTTTATTTGTAGTACCATAGGATCGGGATAATACCATAGTATTGGGATACTATCAAATTTTGGAAGTACATATTTTAATATATAATATATAATATATAATATGTTGTATCAATTAAAGCATATAATATTGATTTTGATAAATTTAAGTGGTTTTTATATATGTAAATTTGAGCATATTTATTCATATTACTTTCAATGCACTTTATCTTAAATGATATTTTTAGGATCATAGGAATAAATAAAATCGCGATATTGCCTAAGATTTTGTAGGATCAACTAAAAATGTATAGTACGTACGATCAGAGTACTAAGTTCTACTTTTAACCTTCCTCATTACAAAATTATTTACTGTTGACCTCGCAACTTAGTGGCTGAGCTCTTCGTTGGTGCCGGTGGTGGCGGCAGTGATGTGAGTGGCTGAGACGACAGCGTGTGGTTGAGGCACAGTTCTCTAGCAATGGCGGCACCAACATGCCTTCGACTACGGCATGAATCGGGATGGCCTAATCTAAGGGTGATGGCAATATCTGACTAACATCGGTGACGCCCGTGGGCGCCACACTTTTTTCTGAGGCAATGTTGCGACACCCTTCCTTTGTGCTTTGGCATGGACTTTCTAGGTGAAAACACAAAGACAACGACACCCTAGATGTTGTGACCTTCTTGAAGGTGTCGTGTTGGAGATCCCCCATTAGTGCGACGTCCTCGGTGGCGATGTCTTGCTGGATCAATTTGATGGTTAGGGTGGTGGTAAGATCTGCAAGAACGACTACTCTCCAACATCATCTTTTGTTCTAGTTTTTGTAACGTTGATGCCAGCGAAATTCGATCGGTACAATGATCGGTTGTTGTTTCCGAAGATACTATTTCCTGATTCGAGGAAAACAAGACTATATGTAACTTGCAAGTTATTGGGATAAACAATGGTTATTTATATTTTTGCCATCTTTATCTTTAGGCACGTAGTATAGGTAGTTTTCTTGTTTTTAATCAAGTTGTGATTTTATAATTCGCAGTTATTCGATACGTACTCTATAATAATTAGCTGTAGCTGCGTAAAAAGGAAGGCTGTAACTTTTTCGAAGCAAAGTTGGAAATGAATTCCATTATCTAAATAAATCAAACATGAATAAAAATATGTTTTTCATGGCAAAACCTATATAGGAGTAAATCATTGGATTGCTTCATTTATATACATGTGTTCCACATTTGTTTAACGGCATAGATCGAGGCTAGTTGATGTAGATTGATGGAAATGATTGCGCGTAATCATCTGTAGTGGCACATGCATGCGTATTAAAAAAAGGGTCAGCGTCCAGCATTTTCCTTCGACGTTGTGGACAAAGTCATTGATGTTGTTGTATATCCTGTCTGGGTACAAGTGTAGTTCGTTTTGGATATTTATTTATCCCGTCAATTTTTTTTAAACTTTAAGTATTGATATTTTAAAATTCTTAGGATGCGTACAGGATACTCGTGTGGATTGTCTTGAAAATAATTTTCATAATGGTATATATAATTTATTACACTAGTAATGGTCACCACATTAGCCTTTATTTGAAGATCTTGTCAATGTCCAGCTAGGAGTAAATATTTATAGCAAATTTGTGTAGAAAAACCAATAAAGATGATATCACATTATGAAAATTATAATGTCTATTTATTCCGGTTGGATTTTTTAGAGTAAAGCTAGACTCACATATACACTCACGCGCATACATGATACATCAAACTTATACCCACGCATAACTACCTTGATGCGTCCTTAGCACACGTCTAAAAGAAAAAAAAGAGCCAAATCTTCTCCTACAAGTACCTTTCAACACAAGGAAAAAGAGAGGAAAATTCCTTGGATATTTTTTTGACGTCTACTTCATCTAACCAAAACATTCCCATATCTTTCAAGTCAGCTAGAATATTAAGTGAAAAACAGTTAAACCTTCAACTAAACCACCAGATCCTCACTAGACGCCTAGTCAAACTACTAACGTGGTGCTAGTAGTTAATTAAGTGCAGTAGCAGACAGTGCCATCAAAGATGCCACTTGCCACGAAGCAAATTAACTATTTTCTGGTTTAAACCGCTGATTGTTGGGAAATTAATTAATCTAGCTAGGGCTCTGTGAACTGCAAACTCCAAAAGCGCGTGGAATTGAGGAAAAAAAAGGATAACATAAAAATAATGAAGGGCTTGCTTCAATTGAATCTAATTTTTGCATTACCCAAATGTTTACAACTTTAATAGTATTAGAGTAAATATTCACTTTGGTCCACCTAAAATGATCAAAGTGGCACATTAGACTGTGGCTAAGCCTATATTTTCACTTTGGACGACCTATGTTTACCACCCATTGCAAGTTGGACTGAGTTTATAGTTTGAGTCACCTATTTAGCTTTGACCCGATCGACGTGAGCAGCTTGTCCTGTATGTTCCGATGTCAAGGAAACTCTCTATCTTCTTCTTCACATCAGTGTGTAGCTGTCGCCATTGAACTCATAGTGAGCGCAACTCGCGTAAAAAAAAACAACGAGCACACCATTTGCCTTCCTCTCTTATTCTTCTTCTTGCTGAAGCACAAGGCCATGGATAGAGCCATGGAGGTGCGGCTATTTGGTGATGGCATAGGCTTTGCTGGTATAGGACACCGAGGCGGCGTTTCCCATGCGCTGACGCACGCCGCCACTGATGCGCTGCACCCTGCACGTGCTTGGTATCGCCCCGTCACGAGCATACGCTGAGCTGCTCGCGTGGATCAGGCCGAGTGACTCAAAACTGCAAGCCCAGTCCATTTTGCAATGGATGGTGAAAATTGATGTTGCAAAATGAAAATATAGGCTTAGTCCTAGTCCAATGTGACATTTTGGTCACTTTAAGTGGTGCAAAGTAAAATTTACTCATAGTACTGTAAAAGTGTTTGGTTTGCTACTATTTTTTTTATACGTGATTCAAATTCTATATGCTAACAAATTTTGGTATTTCCATAACTTACTATCACACATTATTAAAATTTTAATAGGGTAAAAATTAACTCCAAACTAAACAAGCCTAAAATAAAATTAGAGATAGGTTTTTTTCGAGGCGAAGCTGCGAGATAAGGAAATCGTGCCAAACCATAACAACGGCAATTGTATTTTAAAAACCATGTATAAATGCAGATGCTCACAACGACATGACACACCCTATCCTTATGAGCACATCCGAAAGACTAGGTACGTTATCTACCACTGAAAAAATAGTCGTAAATGTGAACAAATATGTCAAGTCTATTGCTTAAACCTGGATAAAATAGTTCTATCACAAGAATCAATTTAGGTCAACTTCGCAACGACAGTTGTATTCTCTTCATCGACATACGTGATGTTGAGTTCCCCTCCCTGTAGAAAAAAACAATATATATATACAACAAATATCACAATGTATAGTACTCCCTATTTAATGTAGTATGTGTCGGATACATCAATATTATTTATTGTAGTTGAGCTGCATCTGTTTCTTTTTCATTATACTTCATTGTCGGATACAACAATATATATTTATTGTAGTTTGGCCACATTTGTTTCTTTTATATTATTATTATTATAATTCAAAGCAATTTTAAATATTGATATTTACAAATTATTTTATATGAACTTTTTACTTGTCTCGTAAGCAATAATAAAACAAAGATAGACTTCTCATCATAGTTTATTTTTTTATATTAGCTTTTAAATCACAAACAACACATCTAGAAAATTTTTATTCATATTTTTGTAATTCTTCGTTTATTTTCTCCAGAACTTTACCGTCGAGCAAATGACGAGGGACTATCTCTCGTCTTAAATTATATAAGGCACTGTAGTTATACAATATACAAAAGGAAAAAGAAAAATCTAAATACTCCTTTAAACTTTGGATGAAAATCCATCTAGCACCTTGAACTTTAAACTGGACATCCAACCCCTAAAATTTGCACTACCGTTCATATTACCGTCTAAGGTGGTTTTGCATATATTGAAATCTTAATCGAACAACTTTGAATATCTAATATAACATTTTGCATACTATCAGTTACAAGTTGTATAATTTAGACTTATACAATGATATCAATATTATTATTATGCTCGTATTTGTGAGAGCTAATTAAAGGGATAAAAAGAAAGATCTAAGTGTAGATTTTAATAGACATGTTTAATGTGTATGTCATGTAATTGAACTCATCCAACTTATAGATAAATTAGATATAAACACCACTGTGCAAAATCATCTTAGGGAGTTATATAAATGGTGTTGTAAAGTTTACTGTGTTGAATGTTCGATTTCAAAGTTCAGTATGCTAGGTGGACTTCTATAGATCCATCCAAAATTTTTTAGGGGATATTTGGACTTTTCCCCTAGAAAATGATGATATCTAGAAGTTAGGTATTTTCCATCTGCTACTTCTCAAAATCTGCTCAAACACAATCCTAATTTCTATAGAACTAATCTACTCGCTAGTCCCTAAAAAACCAAACTAATACCTGATGATATGACACATTCTAATACAGCGAATCTGGACATACTCCCTCCGTTAAAAAAAAGTCAGCCTAGGAGGGGATGTGACTCCTCCTAGTACAACGAATCTGGACATTCCTTTGTCCAGATTCGTTGTTGTGACACCTCTTAGGTTGGCTTTTTTAGGAACATAAGGAGTATATATAGAGTATATATATGTCCAGATTCATTGTATTAGGCTATGTCACATCTAATCCTAATTATTTTTTTTTGGCAGAGGGAGTAGTAATTAGAGGGACTCTTATGGAAAACTACCACTCCTTTCCTTTGATCCTTTTCCATCTACAAGAGGACCAAAACTGCAAAAAAAACCACACGAGCAGAGCAGGAAGCAACTTGAAAACTGCAAGCTTTCCTCTTCCTTATTCTTTCTCAACAAACCCGAACCAGTTGCAGCTGGCAGGCAGCTGCGCGTATTTCTGTGTCTTTACCAACTCTTCTTTTTCTCCTCATTGTTTTCCTCGCGTGGTCTCCCGATTCGTGCGCCGTGTGCATCGCCATTCGTAGTCGCTGTCACGATCGAGGAGGGGAGGATCACCACCACCACCACCTCCAGCTCCAAATCCACCTCCCCCCCCCCCCCCCACCACCACCAGCACCACGCGGTCGCCGCGCCGAGCTGTCCTCCCCCACGCCGAGATTTGATTCTTCCTTCTTCTTGTTCTTGCGCCGCCGCGGATACTTGTACCAGCTGACACTACCGGGGGTGGCTGTGCTCTTTGGATTGTTGGATCGGTTGGTTGGGAAAGGTTAGGCGCCCTCCTTTCGCTTGGGTACGCGTCTCTCTGTTTTTCGGTTCTTGGTTTGTTTGGTTCGAGAGGCTTGTAGTCTCGCGGATTTGTTTTTCGTTGCAGAGATTATTAGGAGTTAATCTGTTCTTCTTGGGAGGTGGGTTCAGTGATTGAGGATTTGATCCAACTGTGAAAAAAAAATCTTCGCCCTTTTGGATCTGGGAGCGGTGCAAAGCTACTGGAGCGCCTCACATGTCACTCGCGCTCGATTTTAGCAGTTTCATGGGTTATGTTCTTGGATTCAGTAGATTTCTGATGCAGATAGTAATTTTTACCGAACAAGTAATCGGTGAATTTACAGTTTTTTCTTTCTTTCTTTATTACGAGAGGACGAAGCTCTAGTTCACTGTAGCTTGTTTATTATCGCTTCCTCCTCGTGTAAAGGATCAATTTTTACGATAACGATCGTGAGTGGTTTAGCTCCTACTCTCTCTCTCTCTTGCCGCTGGGTGCCTTGCTGGTCCCGTTGCTTTCAGATGCTGCTTTATTTGTCTCCTTTTGCCCAATTTGCGTGTACCCTTGTGCCCTTATCTCCTCTTTGTTTCCATTGTCACCAAAGGGGGACTAGCCATCTACCTTGTTCCTCAGTTCATGCGAATTTCATGCGGTCCTGGGCTGTGACTGGGAGTAGATTAAGGTCAATATGCTGTCAAAGGCATTTCTTTTCTTTTCCTTTTCGTTGCTTGTTTTCCCCTTCTGATGTGGTGTGTTGAGTTTATTGTTTGGTTTGCTGGTAGATCCAGTATTTGGATCATTTTTCCTTTTTTTTTTCTTTCATTGCTTCTGCGGAGGGATGAGTTTGTGCATGAATCTTTTGTTGGTTGGATTCGCTTAGTTTTCACACTAGTCCTTTGATTCAGCGCAAATCTTTGTTAATTGGCTCGCTTAATTCTGACATAAAGTGTTCCTTCTTGGGTTCTGCTTGCAGGGTTGATCTCGTTTGCGGAGTAACAAATTTGCAGGCCTACAACTGCTAGGGAGAATTTGACTAAAAATGGGGTCGTGTTGCAGCAGAGCTACGTCTCCAGATTCTGGTCGAGGAGGAGCAAACGGTTATGGCTATTCTCACCAGACAAAACCTGCTCAGACAACTCCTAGCTATAACCATCCTCAGCCGCCGCCGCCAGCTGAGGTGAGGTACACACCATCAGCAATGAACCCTCCGGTAGTCCCACCTGTGGTTGCCCCACCGAAGCCCACCCCGGACACAATTCTTGGAAAGCCGTATGACGATGTGCGCTCGGTTTACTCCCTTGGAAAGGAACTCGGAAGGGGACAGTTTGGGGTGACATACCTGTGCACGGAGATCGCTAGTGGTAAGCAGTATGCTTGCAAATCCATCTCTAAGCGCAAGCTTGTGAGCAAGGCCGACAAGGAGGACATTCGCCGGGAGATTCAGATCATGCAGCACCTATCTGGACAACAAAACATTGTCGAGTTCCGGGGAGCATATGAGGACAAGAGCAATGTCCATGTTGTCATGGAGCTCTGCGCTGGTGGGGAGCTGTTTGATCGGATCATTGCCAAGGGGCACTACTCAGAGCGTGCGGCTGCTACCATCTGCAGGGCAGTGGTGAATGTTGTCAACATTTGCCATTTTATGGGAGTGATGCATCGTGATTTGAAACCGGAGAACTTCTTACTTGCAACCAAAGAAGAGAATGCAATGCTCAAAGCCACTGATTTTGGGCTCTCAGTTTTCATTGAAGAAGGTAACTTGAATAATTTAAGATGCATATGCTTGAGAATTACACCTTCTGCTGTACAGGCTATATTGCTAGGGCTAGAATTTCATAAATGGCCATATTTCTAGTTTGAAAAGTTTTTCATTTTGTTTATTCTGAATTATGGAGAATTTGCCTATCACAGTATGTTATGGGCCACCGTTTTGTGACTTGAATCATATCGTAATTCTAAGTTGTCTCATAAACCTACTTAGGATTCACAGAGACAGCTAAAGTTGCTGTTTTTGGGTTGGTCGTTACAAATCTATATTTATCCTTGTATCCTTCAACCTAATATCTGCATCTTTGTATGATATGAGACATCTGTTTCTATAAATGTCATGGTTCCACAAAATTTATCGGTAAAATGAAATTATTAGCACCATGTAATTATTACTGCCATAGTGCCATTCCAAGGTATTCATTCTTTAAAGGCATGGAGGATGATGTAGCAAGCACCATCTGTTGTATTAACTCATATGAGAAAGTCCTCCCTGGCCACTGAGGTTAAGACTGCTTGACCATTGATTGTTATCGACTCCAAGTAGTGGAAAGATGCAAATGGGATGTAAATGATAGCAAACTAGTTGTCACTGGCTGTTACTTTTGGGGAGGTGTATAACTATTGTACACATTGACAAATATATTAGAGCTTTTATGCTACCTGAAAACTAAGTTGAACAAATTTAAAGTATTATATTTTGGTGGTGGGGTTGCAGATGCTGATAGCTGGTGCTGGGTAGTTGCAAATAACACCTAATGTGCTTTAAGCTTCCTGCTTTTCAAATGTGGGGAAAGCATGGAAACTTTTCCACATGACTAGTTACCAAATAATGATGTTCTTTTGGTAGTGGTATGGCATGGTATGGTGGTAGTGATGAGGATGTGATGGAGGCAGAGATAGTTCCTAACTTCCTGTCTTCTCTTCTTTCCTTGTACATTTTCATCACTGCCGGTCTGCATGTCCGACCCTGAATACAAAATACTGCCATGATTTATTTTACAGCTTTGCGTTACATGATTTTTTTTTTGTCAAAGATAGCATGTAATCTCTATTTTTTTGGCATACTCTCTTCTATATTTGGTGTGTGGGGAATGTGTAGTAAGCCCTAACCACCTTCCATTCTCTGTAATCCTTCCCAGTTATCATCTAGGGTTTATTTAATTGATATTGGCCCGCTGTGATTGTGTGTGAGCTGAGCCATTTTCCCTCTCTCTTTACATTCACATTTTTTATCTTGACAGTTTATCATGTTCTTTTTAAAATGCAAGCACCAGCCTTCATCAATTTGTATTTTGTCTGATTCATTAACCAAATAGAATTCGATGTGACAAACTATGTATATTTTTTATGATCAATATTATAATATCCCAAGTTTCCAACATTTCTATCATTATTACTATCTAAACCATAATTGTTGCATAACCATATATCCTGTTGTTCATGTATATTGACTTCCTTCAAATATCAGGAAAAATGTATAGAGACATTGTTGGAAGTGCTTATTATGTTGCTCCTGAAGTCCTTCGGCGGAATTATGGTAAAGAGATTGATGTATGGAGTGCAGGCGTTATTTTGTACATTCTTCTCAGTGGTGTTCCTCCATTTTGGGCTGGTACATTTGCTTATACCATCCATTTTTACTTCCAGTTCATAAATCCATGTATACAATTAAGCAGTGGTGCATTGTTTGATTGTTATTAATTTTCTGTTTTGCTTTCCAGAAACTGAAAAGGGAATATTTGATGCTATTCTTCAAGGGGAGATTGACTTTGAGAGTCAACCATGGCCATCAATATCCGAGAGTGCTAAAGACCTTGTTAGAAAGATGTTGACACAAGATCCAAAGAAAAGAATTACTTCGGCCCAAGTTCTCCGTAAGCTTCTTGAGTCTTAACCATACATTAAACTCCTAATATTAGTCCAAATTGCAAAAGAAATGATGGTTTCTATGTTATCAGAACATCCCTGGCTCAGAGATGGAGAAGCATCTGACAAACCTATTGACAGCGCTGTTCTTTCTAGGATGAAGCAATTCAGAGCAATGAACAAGCTGAAAAAGATGGCTCTGAAGGTTATTATTGTCATGCCGATAATTTAGTTGCCTTTTCTTCTCTCGTGCTTACAGGCAATTGTATATGCAGGTTATTGCTTCAAACCTTAATGAGGAGGAGATCAAGGGCCTGAAGCAAATGTTCACAAACATGGACACAGACAACAGCGGGACCATCACATATGAAGAACTCAAAGCAGGATTAGCCAAACTTGGATCAAAGCTTTCAGAAGCTGAAGTAAAGCAGTTGATGGAAGCTGTATGGCACCAATCCTAGACTGTTACAGTATTTTTCTGAACCATGGTTTATTGACCTTTTATGCTGACCTTCTCTGATCCATTCCAGGCTGATGTAGACGGCAATGGATCCATCGACTATGTTGAATTTATCACTGCCACAATGCATAGACACAAGCTCGAAAGAGATGAGCATTTGTTTAAGGCATTCCAGTATTTTGACAAAGACAACAGTGGGTGAGTATTCTGAACTGTCACATTGAAAAAAACTCACAAGTCGCAGTATTTTCACAATGGCAGTCCGCCAAATATGATTATGATCATAATTCACAGGTTCACATTTTATAATATCTAGTGCTCACTAGTCTAGAACCATCATTGGAAAAAGGCAGTTGTACAATGCCATCTGCGCATCAAACTCCCCATGGTTGATCTGACTAGAGAATTACCTCAATTTTATGCAGCTTCATCACAAGAGATGAACTGGAATCCGCTTTAATCGAGCATGAAATGGGCGATACGAGTACCATAAAGGATATTATATCAGAAGTCGACACGGATAATGTAAGTTCCTTTGCCAAACAATCGGTTTTTCCATGCCACATTACAATTTCCTTCCATGACAGTGATTCTTATTTTTGGGGTATTACAGGATGGGAGGATTAACTACGAGGAATTTTGCGCTATGATGAGAGGAGGGGGGATGCAGCAGCCTATGAGGCTCAAATAGTCTGTTTCCTTGTAGAAAATGATGTACAATTACATTAGTAAACTGTTTTTGCCTTCTTTTTTTTGTTCCATGGATGGTAGTCGCCGGATAAAAGGTTTACCCTGGACGCTGCTTTTGCATTGTTGAGATGATTGTGTATATTTTCTTGCCTTGCCCGTGTATGGTGTAGTGGTTTGAATGTCCTCCCTTTTGTAAGTTGTTTCTGCAAGTACACACAATAAAAGAGCATTTTTGCACCTCAATTCTTCTGTAAAACTCGTTTCTATACCATCACATTCCCGAGAGGATTATTGGTTTAGTTGTATTTGACATCAGAGGTATCAAATCTCTATCAGGCCTGGGAGGAGCAACACATCATGTATGTGGCTTTTGCTTTCAGGGTATATTTTCAACAAATGACAATTTTATAGCGAATACCGCAAATTTACAGCATCTAGACATCAGACAAAAAAACTGGACCACAGGCACAGCCACAGCCAATAAGATGGCAGGAAATATTTTGTATGATACTTTAATGTTGTGAAATGCTTTACTATTGAGAAAGTCTAAACAAACTTGCTTCTGATGTAACAAACAGATGGTTTAATTCTCTGGATTAACCAGAAACGGAGTAAGCAAAATTGTCATACACCACAACCTACAGCACATGGATTTTGGACAAGTCTTTCGCTTTGTTAGGTTGCCCGGCATTTGACATCAACCACAAGATGTCGTATATGCGGCCCGTACCATTTGACGCGTTCCACATGCTCCACCGTGACGTTCCAGGACAGTCCTGAGACAAAAATGGCAAGCAACAGTAGCATAAGATGGTAATTTTAACCGTGTCGAATGCTTCGCAACTCTTGTGCGTATAAAAGGGCAAATCGTACCATGTGTTTTGGCAATGTTAGTGATGGACTTAACAACATTGTCCAGCCAGAGCGTCTCATCCGAGTCGTTGACATTCCCATGTATGTGCAACATGCCACCTTCAGCCCTACATATGAAGTAAAACACAGCAGAGTTAGAACTTCATATGTTCGTTGTGTGTTCGTCGTGCATCCAGCACATCGACAAGCCACTAAAAAATTGTGTTCCGACTCTAAAGGTGAAGTAACCATGTAATTTAAAGCATATCCAGTTGCTTTCAGTGCCGTATGTTTTCCAATATCTTGTCTAGTAATATATATATTTTTTTCTTTTGCAAAGTTATACTACTTTCTTCTGGATATTTTGAGATGCACATGAAAGCCTAAGAGAACTTCAGAAATGTGGCACTGTCCCATCAAAAATACCACTAGAACCACTAGCTCTGCATGTTGACGATAAGCACCCTGAAAGAACCACCACGCAGGCACTTTCAGAGTGCCAATTGACAAACAACCTAACTAAAGATTGCCTAGCTTGCAACTACCAACCGTCACTTAGTAACAAAGATAGCTTAGGACCTACTGCTCAGCCTATATTCACGTTTTAGGGGTTACAAAGATAAGCACTTAAGAGCAGACTTAGAGGTCACCAGTGGGATGATGATAGGCCGCAGGGAACTGTTGGCTTAGGGATTTTGTTTATTCGAAAATCTTTGAGCTATTCCAAGCGTTTATTTCCCTTTCTTCAAAGTTTAAAACTATCGTGAACTTTAACATGATATGGCTTGAATTCACCTTGTGAAAGCTCAATCAAACACATTCTTAAAAAAAAAAAAAAAAAAACCAATATACCAATACAAGTGCACAAGTCAAGCTTGGCAAACCTGAGCTAGGCCTCTCTGTATGTATATAATATTGCCTAGATCTGGAAAGAACTCTGGGGAGATTTACCTTAAAGCCCTCACAGCAGTGTCCCAGCTACATTCACTTGAGGGCAACAACCCAAGACAAACACGGTCAGCAATCCCCTAAATATCAGTTAAAGAAGTAAATGGTTAGAAGCCATCCTAGTGCAGGTAGATCAACAAGTAAACTTTGGAACCAATATTACTTTAGGTGCTGTCAAACGGTTATCTCCTTCAAGTATAATACATCGATCTGCCACATGGTTGTCCATGACATTACGTTGAAGAGCCTCCAGGGCATGTGGATTCCATTCACATGCGTAAACTAACTTGGCATTAGCCCTATAAAAAAAGGGAACACTTATTTTGTAAAATCACTTATTAACATTTACAGCAGCAGTTAACCAAGGGCTATCGTATATAACATACTTCACAAGAAATGGGAGAACGAAGTATCCAATCCCTGCAAACAAGTCCACCACCACTTCATCCCTACAATCAAGCTTCCCCATGCGAAGCTTCTCAGAGCGGTTACCAGAAGAAAACATGCATTTTGTTGCATCAAGGGAGTAACAAATGCCATTTTCATGATGTGTCAACCACCCGTCAGTGCCCACTAGAAGTTCTAAAGTGCTATCTCTTGTGCCATTTGGTGTGATTTTACCCTGTGAAGAAGATGAGATGGGTTCAGTTGAAAGCATCCTCAGAAGAAATACTTTGAACATAGGTTATGAAATATCTGTTGCTAGTTACTAGGTAAGAACTACCTTACTTCAGCTACTAGGTAACTACCACTACCTACCTTACTGTGCAAGTATTTAAAGTATGGAGCACCATAATTGCAACAAGATATTCTATATAGGAGGTTTATAGCAAGTCACGTTTTACATTTGATTACACAAACAAGGATATAAATCACATGCTAAGTATTATTTACAATCATTTTCCTACCATCAATAGTTGAGAGTTCAGACATCACTTACCTGGCGTGCAAGGCGTTGTGCCCCAAGTGACTTTGCAACTAGTGGCCAAAGATCATCTCTAACTGATTCCCACAGTGGATCCTTAAAGCAAGTTTTTGGAAGCACAATAATATCACCAAGGGTTTCCCACCTAAATACAAAAAAAGAAAGAAATACACACAGATCAATGATAAAAATGTGTTGCATTTCTTAGATTATTATGTATTTATTATTTATATTTCATACTCCATTTAAATAACAGATCAGAGACCAAACCTAGTTGGCAGCTGCTCCAATAACTGGCCAGGCAATCCTTTTTTATCCAGTAGAGCAGACACAAGCTCTCTCATGATGGTTTGAGGAGTTTTAGAAGCTTTGCGGCTGATCGCTAGTTCATCTTTCAGAATGGAACCACGGCATAACAACAAAATTTCTAGTGCTTTCTGAAGAGAAATGCTGGCCCCAACAAGCTTATTTTCAGAAAACGGCAATAGTTCTTCAAAAACACATGAATCATCAGGTTGTACCTTGAGATGCTTATCAGTGATAAGGGCATGAAAAGTTTTACTAACAGGAAAGAGAACATGGATGTTATCCTGGCTTACTCGAACTTTTCTAGTAAGATCCAACCATCCAAACTTTTTTAGAATGTCTTTTGCTAATTTGGCATACTTCTTTTCTAGCTGAAGGACCAAAGGAGCTGAACCTAGAGTAGCACTATCAATCACCACCTTCACATTATCACTGGGATTGCAATTTTCCTCATGTCCTTCTAAGTCTACATTCGACACTGAACCGTGTTGTACAGACATTTCTTTTTCTTTGTTGTATGCAAGCTTAAATATTGACTCCAGCAAATGCAGATCAATTTTTATTGGCTGACTGAATCTAGTTCCAAATGCATAGCAAGACGCACCACCACCAACAATGACAAGATCATCATCAATGATGACCGATGAGCTACGGACACAAAGGCATTGGCTCAATGATGGAATGGATACATAAAACCAGATTTTATGCTTTAAATTTAGCAATGCAATTTCTTCACTGCTTTCTCTAATAGGACAACCTCCAAGTATGCCGAGATAGTCTTTGTAGATGAACATGCAATGTGAAAATCTAGGGGATGGAGCTTTCCCATTAGTGTTTTCTTTGTTCCACTTAAGTGTTGTTGTATCAAAACTATAGAAATCATTCAGTGCCCTCTGACCATCATGACCTCCAAACAGAAACAATTTTGAACCATAGGACACTAGAGAATGCGAGTGGCGAGCACATGGCCATTTGTCATCAGGAGAAATCACATTCCATTGGATACTTGATGTGTCCATTATGTTCATGCAAGAACATAAGCCATCATCACTTAGTCCACCAAAGACATATACTTTGCGATCTACTGCAGCAGCAGCATGTCGGTGCCTGCATTGAAAAACACATAACTTCCCTGAAGCAAATGGGTTGCTATTTTCAAGAAACTAATTCCATAACTTTTGGACATAGCTAGTTAGCACTATTTTTAGCATTTTTTTTTATTTGGTACAAAAGAGAATTAGATATAAAGAATTTCGTCTAAACTCTAAACAATACCTTGGACGGAAAAAATCCCCACTGCAGTCCACTTTTGACCATCTATTGTTAGCTCTTTCCAAAACCCAGATATCATTAAGAATTTCTGAAGGACCACCTCTGCCTCCAACAACATAAATATCATTGCTTACTACAGTAATTGTATGGCCCATCCGTGGTGAAGGCGACTCAGTAACCTTTAATTCTGTCAGCAATCCTGACCCAGGATTAACCAGAAGAGAGTAATTTCTTCTTGCGTGCCTCCCTGGCCCTCCAAAACCACCAAAAGTTAGGATATGGTGCTCTCTTCCAACAGTGAGTGCACAAGCAGATTGTCCCCATAAGAAGAGCTTCTCAATAGGTTCACCAGTAATCTCCAATGCAGCAGTAGAAAGGCAGTGACTTGTATTTCCTGATAATGTTGGCAATGCTTCCTCTTGTGTTAATCTACAGAAGAAAATAAACGGAATAATAGGGTTTAGTCATATAAAAAGAGCTTTGTATCTAGGATAAATATATATAAGAGCTGCTGAGTTATGAGTTAGAATTGAAAAGACTATGTAGCCAACTGGCAAGGTAATATTTCCAATTTAATGCCATAAAAAAATATAGCTTACTAAATGCCCTCCTGTGAGACAGTGCCAGCATCACCAAATTTCATTTTCAAATAACATTTATTGACTTTATTGTACATGATCAATGTGCAGAACTGAATCAATAGGCCTAGCATACATAACTAACATGTACTTATGTATTGATGGTAATATTCTCTTAGACAAACCAAAATCTCCTCAACATATGTATGGAAGGACTGAACAGGCCAATAGGTTTACATGACACCATGAGGGGGAAATAAAGCAGGATAAAAGGAAAGAGATATGAGAACATGCCGTTTAGCATTACCAAAACCATGCTTGGCACCATTTTGAAGTACAGGGTCTTGACTCTCCAAATATGATGCTTCTAGTGAACTCTCCACGAATCCATTATCACAATTATTATCAGCATCACAATTATAGCTATCACTGCTCCTTTTTGCAACTAAGGATTCATTATCTGCAGTTGCACATCCTTTGGATGAACCTAGGAGACCCTGGCAGTTTGAATGGAACCAATGCATTAAAACTTATAAAGAACACAATGAGCAAAGTGATAGAGGCCTAGAGCATTCCCTAAATCCCTACTCCATATACTTATTGATAAGGTGGTATATGGAACAGCAGAATTAATAAGTAAATTGAGGAATAAAAGCTTTCAATGTCTAAATAATCTTCAATGAGCCTTTCACTACAGACAAAATTAATTTTCTTCACAAAGAAGTGTGACGACCAATAGCTAAACTACCTGGAAAAAGGATATTATAATTCTCTTTATCCATCAAATCGATATCCAGGAAATATATGCTTCAACTTTGCATGATATCACATGGTTATTGCCCAGTTAGAGATGAGCAGCAATGCCAGAAAAGTGCAAATATGAGGTATGTACTGCCTACTGGTATGCAAAGTCAAATGATACCTTAGCGTGCAAAAGATCCAGGAATCCATCCATTCGCTTCTTGTTAGCCTCCATTTTACCGTTGGCAATTCTAACGAGGTACCTAATATAATCAGGAGAGACAACGAGCTCTTTGGTCTGACCTAGTGGCACCTCCATCCGAATTGAGCATCTCAATGCTACCATTACACGTTTCTGCAAGCTTGTGATGCCTAAAAATGGTACCATACAAAAAAAAAAGGCTTGATCAGAATATTCGAAAAGGCACACCAAGGCAAGCAAAGTGGAAAGACAATATAAATGACACTATCTCCATCTAATAAAACATAAATACGTCAAAGCATAACTCTTGAGATTCAACCTCCGCCTTAATTCACCAGTAAAATTTAGGCAAACTCAATCAAATCGACATTCAATAATTCAAAGAGCATCCGGAATTTTACCCATTTTAAAACAGAATTGAAACCCAAAAAATTACAGCACCTCCAAATGGAAATGTAGTACAATACAGCTAACTAAATGACCCAAGTAAACCGCAGAAGAAATGAATATTTTTACACAAACAAACACCATCTATCTCACTAGCTATAGCTGAACGAATTCAAACGCTCACCTGACTCACGGAACCCCGCGCCAACCGCGGCAGCCACGAGCGCCGCCGCCGCAGCCGCGTCCCTGCACTCCACGGCCACTATCATCGGCTCGAACCTGAACACGAGCTCATCATCGCCTCCCCCTCCCCCTTCCTTCACGCCGAACAGCACCTCCACCAGGGCCTCCGGGTCCGCGGGGTCGTGGGAGATGTACACCCACCCGCCGCCCCGCGCCTTCTTCTTGGTCTTGGCCACGCCCAGCTCGCCCTGCCGCTGCGGCGGCGGCGGCGGCTGCGCGAGGACGGAGACGCGGCCGGAGCAGGAGGAGGTGGTGAAGAGGTCCGGGTGGGAGTTGAGGGCGTCGAGGAGCGGCGCGATGGGCGCGTCGACGCCACCCTTCGGCGACTTGTCCGGCGCCGGCGACGCGAGCGCGGCCAGCGCCGCCGCCTTCCGGCGATCGAACTCCATGGCAGGCAAGCAGAGGAGGAGAGGCGCCTCGCGCGGTTAGGGTTTCTCACTTGGGTTTTTCCCTTTCTTTTTTGTTCAGGAGGCCTCCACCTAGGCCCATATTTTTATTGGGCCTCGATCCAGGCCCGTTCAAGTTCACATTTCGGCCCAAACACGTTCGTGGGTCGGAATTGGGCCTATCAGGTTACAGGAGTAGTAGTTCAGCGGGACTGTTTTTATGCTTTTGTAGATAAATTTTCGGGCAGAAATATAGTACAGTCGTAGTATGTAATCATGCATGTAATTCAATATATCTTGTATATAACTTTCATAAATTCCATCGTAACATGCTGCTTCCCGCGAAGCGGAGGTCGTGGGATCGAATCCCCTCACCCCGTGCACGCACAGTGATTTTCTCCTCTTCCGTTTGCAAGAATCTTTAAGCAAAACTAATAATTTGAAATTATAATATGAAAAGTATATGCAAGTTACAATATAATCAATAGGGTATTTACATTCCACAATTTTTTGAGAGAAAACTTGTCCATAAATATATAGCAAAACCGAAACGGAAAACGCGGCCTGTTATCCTCCATTGTGAGCCCACTTTGTTTTGCTGAATGAGTTCAGTCGAATCAGCCATCCTATGGGCTTCGGCTGAAATGCTCCTGGCTCAATCAGGCATCCGATGGAGTCCTAACATGAACACGCCCCTCTCCGGCACATTTCTTTGCAATACTCTGAAATGACTCCACCCTCTCCTGCACAAGTGGGACAAATTGAAACCTACGAAGTAAGAAAAATTAGAGGTTAACCACATATGCGATAAGTATCAAATCGAACTAAAAGCATTGCATAGATAATTAGGTCAACAGGCCACCCTAATGCTGTATATAATTTAGAGTGAAGTGCACGACCGGTCTCTAAACTTGTGCGGGTATATCATCTAGGTCCCTAAACTCTCAAAATGCATTTTTGATCCTCGAACTTGTTTTGGGTATCATGTAGGTCCAAACGAGCTCAAATCCCTTCCATATGCTGATGTGGCATGCCACGGTAGCACATACATGTTAGTTGGACCTTCGTGTCAGTCACATATAAAAAAAATATAATTAGAAAAACATATTTTCTCCTATCTACCTTAGACTATTTATCCTTTTTTTTCATGTCTACCTAAAAGGACAAAATATGGTTTTTAATTTTAATTTTTATATATGCTTGACATGTGGATTCCACTAACACGTAGGCGTTACCGTGGCATTGCCACATCAGCGCATGGAGTGGGTTAGAACCCGTTTGGACCTATATGATACACATGCCAAGTTCAGAGACCTAAAAATGCATTTTAGGAGTTCAGGGACCTAAATGACACACCGGCACAAGTTTAGGGACCGTCCATGTACTTCACTCTATAATTTATAATTTTTTTTTGTCGTGAGGGTAGAGTGTCATTGCTATATTTTATAGTTTTCATGCGCCTAAACTATTCATCGAGATCCTCTCTACAGTTTTCATTTTTAACGTTCTTAATATACATAATTGTGTATTTCCTGTTATGGTTAATGTTTTTTTTGGGTGGGGGCATTGCTACATTTATACTCCCTCTTTTTATTACGCTGGCCATGTAAACCAAAAACAAGACTAAAAAAAACTATCAGAAAGGGGTGAATGGTAAGGAAAACCAAAAACCCAAAATATTTTGCGGAATAAAAGATTTGCCTAAAATGAAGTAGGCGACGAAGTCATGAATCCGTCGGTCGAACCGCCCTCGTGTTGCCGGTCAGACTGCCATTGTCTGGCCGGTTAGACCCCCGCGCCACCTGCAGTTAGACCATCGCACTCTCGTCGGTTAGAACGCTACCTTGCTGTCGGTCTAACCGTCGAGACCTAGAAAACACAGGTAGATAAAACTAGAAGATGTAGATTGAACTATCTCGACTTTATTGCATAAACTAGTGTTTACAAAGTGCACCAACAGCACTCCTAACCAAAATCTCGACTAGACTCAAAACTCTAACATTTCTCTCAATTCAACTCTCTCAAAAATCGATACAGGGATGCCTCACCCTCCCTTTCTATTTATACATGAGGTATATATGTTGTACAAAGCTCACGTATCTATCATTAATTAGGATTCCCATCCACGTGGGAAACCCTCTCTTGTAAATATTCAACTCATCTCTTTCCTTATCTTTATCGATCTTCCCGAATTTGGACTCCCGTCCGAATTCGACTCCACTTTCCATATGCACACAATTCCTCTTGTATGTCATATGGATTTTTATCACTATGTGCATTGTTCTCTAGCCCTTAGTATCCCGCATGGTCTCTTGATCCCTGGACGTCCACTTCTCCTAGGTCGACTCTGATCTAAATAACACCTGCACATGCAACAATCAAGAAACTATATTCTGAACATAAGTTCATCCCAACTTAACTCACATTAGCATAACAACAGTATCCATACGTATAGAAATAATCTAGAAGTTAAATCCACGAAGAAACTATAAAAAAGACAAGATAACCCAAAATCGACATCAAACAGAACCTTGCCCGGTCAGACCATTAGGTCGGCCGGTCTAACAGCCGGCACCTAGCCGGTCTGACCGCTCGGGTCAACCGCACAACCACTTCACAAAACCAACCATCTATCAATCTCCTAAATCTCGTCACAAGAAACCAATTTATCACACAAATTATTAAATCAACTCCTTGACTCACATGAGGTATTTGTTTGGCATAGCCTAAACATTCCATGGAGGACCTATTAAGCTCTCCTTAGTGCTCTTCTTTGTAAAGAACTCAGTGATACAAACTAAATGAACAAAAGTGGCACTTCTATAATCTATACAAACATAAGCCTGTGAAAAACATTATATGTTCCTGACCTTAATTAGTGTGCCAAGTGTAGAATAATTATACATTTAACATGGATTGGTCAATCTATGTTATTGATCAATTGCTTGTGATGCTAATATAGGTCATTAATTTATTGATCAATTACTTGTGATGCTTACAGGGTCCAAATGTAATGTTAACATGCCCATATACCTCGTGCAGTCGTGCTAATGGATCAAGTTGATTTCGAAATTCATCTGAAACTAAAGGGAGAAACAGTCTGAGGACGAAACCTTGATCTCAGAGGCCACTATTGTCAGTGTCCAAGCCATTGATGGGTCATGATCAGATCATGTTCGAGGACAAGCCTGGCTCAGAGGTGCTAGCTGCTAACCATAGCATGGATTGGCCCATTGTCAGTTGTATTTCAAAGCACGTGTACTGTGTACACCTAAAGTTATTTTTAGAGAAACAAATGAAGGATTGTTTTTCTTTAGCAGTAGGGTAAATCATTGTGATTGTAATCTTAACACTTGGCTCAAACCCAAAAAAAAAAAAAAAGAGAGGCAAGCATAGTATTGCATTGATCATGAGATAATAGACGAAACACATCGATCGCTCGTGTACAAAAAAAAAAAAATCTTGATCTTTCATTCATAATCAACGATAAATACAGTTCACAGATTACACGTTCTCTTGCGAAGATTTCCAAGTAAACCATCCTATCACAAATACGAGAAACTGTGCCTTCCATGACACCAAAAAAAACAGAGGAAGACATATCTGAATCCTACAAGCTTCTGCAGCTACTGCTACTACTGATCACAATGCCAACAAAACCTCAGAGTTGGCCCGCAGTTGCTTCTTCTCCAGCATCTGCATCTTCAGCCGCCGCAGCGACTTGCCGGCCGTGGTCGGCCGCGGGGCCGCTATGTTTCCCAGGGTCGGGGCCGGGCGGGGCACCGGCAGCTTGACGTCCTTGACGGCGACGCGCACGGTCCGGAAGGGATCGTTGCGCGGGAAGTTGCCGTTGTAGATGACCTCGAGGTGTCCGTCCTCGTCGGCGTCGGAGACGACGACCGCGCCGAGCCACATGACGAGGCGCAGCGCCGGGGTCCCTAGCCTCCCCACCGGCGTGCGGACGCGCACCTCGTCGCCCTTCTTGAAGGGGGACATCTTGTTGATGGGCGATCCTGATCCTGACGGCTTCTTGGAGACTACTCTCCCCTTCGCCTCGACGGCGCGGTGGATGATCGGGCGCGAGGAGCGGGGACTCGAGCGGCGGGGAAGCGCCATGGACGACGAGCTAGCGCTGCTGCGACGAGGATGGGTGGAAGGAATCGTGGTGAATGCGGAGGGAGGCGGCGATCGGGGCTGCGAGGATTTATCGCCAGCCGGGTCCGAGTCCGAATTGAAGTCGGCGCTGTCAGGCACGATTCGTCAATCCGAGCTCGACTCGGAATCGGAGACGTCCGTTACGCCTCGCCACCATCACGCAATCCATTCCGAATGGCGCCAAGCAGGCGGGAACGCGCAGCGAAGCTAGGTGTGTCGCCGCCGGCGGCGGAGGACATGGAGATGACGGCGGCTCAGCTTCCACCACCTCCATTTGCAGAACTAGTCGCAAAAATGGAACAAGCTAACGACGGAATGCGTGTTCTCGCATCAGTCGTGGAAGGAAGCTCGCCGAGGAAGCCGGGGATGACATCGAACACCTGGCGGCTGTCAGAGAAAACGGAGGTGTTCCGGTACCCTTTGCCAAGACCTCGTTTCAAAAAGATTGTTCAAATTGTATCTCGCAGAAAACCGGCAAATATATGTCTGGAGAAATTTGATGCAATAGGGTGACTGCATCCACAAATCGTCGTCGTCATCGTTGTCTTAAATTGTGAAAATAATAATGTTAAAATAAATTTTATAAAATCCCACCTATTGTAATCACAGAACCTGAGGTATCCCTTCTTTCTAAGACCCAAAGCTAAGGAGATCTTTTACGGTGCTTGGAAGGTACCCCAGGTACCTTCTAAACCAATTAATAACCACAGTTGATTTCTAAGGGGTAATTTAGAAATAGAAAATAATATTAATAAGGGTATCTTAGTAATTGTTTCATCCCCATGCGTTGGCTGGGGGCATCTCGTCAATGAGATTGTTTTCTTTTACACGATGCTGGTATGGTATGACTTCAATCTCCCTCTATGCATGTTTAACCCTGACCCTTGCGTGAACCCCAAGTGAAAGAACAAGCGAGAACAGGGGCAACGCTTATGGCAGCTATGACCGGCGGGTGCGTACGGCGGTGACGATCGGTGGCTGGCTGCTGGCTGCTGCTGATGGTTTCTGAATGCTGAAGCATTGGTTCATTCCTGTGAAGCATTGATTTCAACGGAAGCTGTTAAATGGAATCAAAATGTTTGGCGTTATTGATTTCTTGCGAAAATTGATTTGCCTAATTGCCAGCTTGATCGATGCTTCCGTGATTAATCTCTAAGCATTTTATTTCGTGATTAATCGCTGAGCAGATCGTACAAAGAGAAACGAATATGATGCTTCTGCCCTTAACCGCACAATTCAACTATGGAAATCAATTACCATTTTAACCTTCCACTTCCAGTACCTGGCCCACTATTTTAGTACCTTTTCATTGGTGCCTTCTATCTTGGTGCGTTAGATTATAGGTGATCAAGGGTTCTAATTAATTCCAAGCACAGAAGAAACTCTAAGATTTAGTGAAGCCACGTTATCATTTAATTGTTAGCCGTTGGATTACATCTCAGTGGTACTCATTGCGTTTTGTAGCAATGCCCTCGGTCCCTTTGCTCCTCACCGCATTGCCTCCCGCACCTTATCGCTTTCCCCCGGCCTCATAGACTATTCGCCTCCCCCGACAGCAACAACGACTACGGTGGCGACGAACTCTGTCGATGGCGACAGCGACGGCGGCGGCGGTAGCGGACGAGGGCGGTGGCGGCCGAAATCATTGTGATTTTAGTCTTAACACTTTGCTCAAACAAAAAAAAAATACAAGGATACTATTGCATTGGTCATGAGATAATAGACGAAACACATCGCTCGTGTATAAAAAAGAATCCTGATCTTTCATTCATAATCAATAATAAATACACTTCACAGATTACACGTTCTTCTTGCGAAGAATTTCAATAAACCATCCTATCTAAGACAAATACGAGATCACTGTGCCTTCCATGACACCAAAAGAACAGAGGAGGACAATATCTGAATTCTACAAGCTTCTGCACCTACTGAAGAACACTGATCACAATGCCAAGAACGCCTCGGAGTTGGCCCGCAGCTGCTCCTTCTCCAGCATCTGCATCTTCAGCCGCGGCAGCGACTTGCCGGCCGTGGTCGGCCGCGGGGCCGCCATGTTTGCCGGGGTCGGGGCCGGGCGCGGCCCCTGCAGCTTGACGTCCTTGACGGCGACGCGCACGGCACGGAAGGGGTCGTCGCGCGGGAAGTTGCCGTTGTAGATGACCTCGAGGTGTCCGTCGTCGGCGTCTGCGTCGGAGACGACGACCGCGCCGAGCCACATGACGAGGCGCAGCGTCGTGGTCCCTAGCTTCCCCACCGGCGTGCGGACGCGCACCTCGTCACCCTTCTTGAAGGAGGACACCGACACGGCCGGCGCCGGCGCGGAGGACATCTTGTGGATGGGCGATCCTGATCCTGACGGCTTCTTGGAGACTACTCTCCCCTTCGCCTCGACGGCGAGCTCACTGCGGCGGTGGATGATCGGGCGCGAGGAGTGGGGACTCGAGCGGCGGGGAAGCGCCATGGATGAGCGAGCTAGCGCTGCTGCGAGGATGGGTGGAAGGAATTGTGGGGAATGCGGAGACGGCGAGGGGCGGCGCGCTTGGATTTATCGGCAGCCGAGTCCGAGTCCGAATTGAAATCGTTGAAGGAAGCAAAGCGTGTGGATGCCAAGCAGAATACTTCTGATGAATAATCTGATTATACGCATCTATGCTCTGCGAGACATTCCTAGCTTCAATCCGAACTCGACTCGAAATCGGAGATCTCCGTTTACGCTCTAGCTGTCGCCGGACGGCTAGGAGATGACGGCGGACCGGCGGCTCAGTTTCCACCACCTCCATTTGCAGAACTTAGTCGCAAAAATGGAACGAGCTAACGACGGCATGCGTGTTCTCGCATCTGTCGTGGAGAGAAGCTCGCCGAGGAAGCCGGGAATGACATCGAACACCTGGCGGCTGTCACAGAAAACATAGGTGTTCGGGCACCCTTTGCCAAAGATCTCGTTTCTCGGAGAAAACAGGCAAATATATGTCCGGAGAAATTCGATGCAATATTTCCTTTCAAAAAAAGAAAAGAAATTCGATGCAATAGGCTCACTGCATCCACAAATCGTCCTGATCAACGTTGTCTTAAATTGTGAAAAAAAAAAAGGCACTACAGAACTACCCCTGCATCCCACAAAGTCTTCATTTCTGGGTTTCTATATCCAACTTTGACCGTTCGTCTTATTTAAAAATATATATAATCTTTTTAAAAAAAATTAGTCAAGCATAAAGTACTATTCATTTTTTATTATCTAATAACAATAAAATTACTAATCATGGAAAATTTTTAAATAAGAGAGTGTATCCAAAACTAAAAATAGAGTTTTTGTCGGATGGAGGGAGTACTGCAAGAAGCTTATCGCTGTTTAAAGAAACAAAGCGCCTCCCCCAGTCCCAAGCGCCCATTTTTCACACGCATACTTACTAAACCATTAAATGCACCTTTTTAAAAAAAGAAAGATGTTTTTAAACAATTGTATTAATCTATCTATTTAATTTTTTTAATCTAATACGTAATTAATCATATGCTAATCTACCACTATATTTTACATGTCAGAGACGCTATATTTTACATGTCAGAGAAAAGAGTTCCTAACACTAAACAAACACACCCTTATTTCAATCCTTAACACCAAACAAACACAACCAAACGAGGTAAGCTTATTCTAGCAATAAAAATCAAAGAGCAATTAGCACATGATTGATTAACTATTAACTAGTATACATTTCAAAAATATTTTATTTAATATTTTAACAAAATAAACTTTTTTTTACGAAACATACCATATAGCTCGATATTTTTATCATACATGGATTCGAGAAGTATATATGTAACTTATTTATCCCGTGAGGTGAGGGCACATAGGGGTGGCTTGAGACCTGGATAATATTTTTATCCCTTAGACAAAAGCCGGATGAGTCTACGGCTCGGGCGCCCGATTGGTTTGGAGAAAAATCGGGTGCTGACGTCATGACGTCAGCACCCGATTTACGTACAAAACTACTTTAAACTGATTTTTCTCTTAAATTACTTATCCAAATCATGATATGATTGCACCATTAAATTTGTTGCAATTAAATCTTCAAAATAAGACCATACATGAATATATTCCGATGAAATTTTTTAAGCTTATTATTGAATTATTTTTAAATGTTGCACGATGTTCCACCAGGTATATCGGAATTGTTTCACTAAGTAGATCGAAAATGTTTCACTCGTTTAAATCGGGTGTTGTTTCACCTTATATAAAACCAATGTTTCAGCAAATAGCGAAAGAATGTTTTAGTTCACTGTAACATTTGATACATACATAGTGAAACATTATAAGTACACTGAGTGAAACATTTTTCGGTGGAACAAAAAATAAACCGAATTCCCTTAATAGGGGGTTTCCAAAATATGTGGGTTTTTTTTGTTGCAATGGAGTATTTCAGTTCACTGCAATATTAGATCTATATATAGTGAAACATTGTGAGTACACTAGGTGAAACATTTTTCGTGGAACAAAAAATAAACCAAATTTTCTTAATAGAGGGTTTCCAAAATATGCGGGTGATTTGTTGCAACGACGTGTTCCATAATATCAAAATCTACTGCAACATTTGATCCGTACGCAGTGAAACATCACGAGTATACTACCTGAAACATCGTAAAACTACTGGTTGAAACATCGAAAGAACCATATGCATCATTCTAAAAATAATAAAAAAACTAAAATATTTTTTTGTCGAAATATAATCATGTGTGGTCTTGTTGTAAAGATTTAATTGTAACGAATTTAGTGGTGCAATCAGATCTTAGATTAGATAAATAGTTTACGAGAAAAAAATATTTTGAAGAAATAAGAGATGTGAGTATTTGCTTTGGCTAACAGCTACGTCACAGCCTGATGGATAGCCGTCCGATCCATGCGGCTTGATCGCACGGCGCACGCGGCGACCGATTTTTCAGCGCATAATCGGACGCACGGTGCTCAGCATTTTCGCCAAAACCCCCGCAGAAAAAAGTGGGAGTGGAACTAAGCGAGAAACTAAAAAACGGAAACTCAACGAGCTGTTTGGCGTGACGAATATTTGTGTTAGGGATAAAATTGCAATAGAAAACTTGAAGGGTTTACATGTAATTAGAGAACTTGTTAGGGACACCATTGCAACCCGATTATTACTCCTATAAGAAGTTAAGAACACGCAGCCGCGGGCCGCCGCCTTCTCCTCACGTAAACGCCGCGTCCTCCTCCTCCTCCTCCTCTCAAGAAGAATCCGAGCAAAGCCGCGACGACGCCGCCAGCCGCCACCGGCGGCAGCTCGGCCCCCTCCTCCACGCCAGGGACCTCGCCCCGGCCGACCTCGACGCCGCCCTCGCGCTCGCCAGGGCGTACGCCGCCGTGGAGCGGTTCGATCTCGCGGCGCGGGAGTGCGAGCGCGCGCTCGCCCTCGCCCTCGCCGACGACACGGCGGCGGCGGCGGCGGAGGAGGAGCTTCTGCACCTGCAGCTGGAGCCGCTGCCGACCAAAGAGGCGCGGATGCTCGCCAAGGAGCGGCTCCGGTTCCTCCTCCTCCAGGCCTCGTCGAAGGCCGTCGCCATGGCCGCCCGCGATCGCTGGCGCGCGGCCATGGCCGACGACGACGACGAGCGCCGCCGCGGATTCCTGACGGTGAGCGTCGAGGATCTGAAAGCGCACTACGCAGGAGAGCCACTCTCGGACGCTCAGATGAGCGCCCTCGCCTGCGCGGTGGACTTGGCCAAGGACACCGGAGATTGGATCTGCTGGATGTGCCCCGATCCGCAGTGCATGATGGTTTTCCTCACCGCGGAGTGCTTCCGGTCGCACGTCGCAGACGAGTTCTTCCCGGATCTCCAACGATCGCCGCCGCTCGTGCCGGAGAGAATATCCGAAGAACAAGAGGCAGAGCTGATCGGATCTTGCGCGGTTAAATTAGCGCCATCCGATGACGATGATGATGAGAGCGAGAGGTTCTTGAGCAAGATCAAGAGCACGCTCCAGCGCATCAAGGATAAGAAGGCACTGTCCGTCGATCTCTTGGATAACCTGGTCGAATTCACCAACAGATGGACGATTGAAGAAGAAACAGCTGCTGCTGATCCTCCCCAGAATCCTATCTGCAGCATCGCTAAGCTGCATCCCGTGGCGCTTCACGTCCTGGCACTCACTCTGGATACGATTATGCCTGGATTTTTTGAACGATCGACTATGCCTGGATTGAGCGCTGGTGATGATGATGCCAAGCTGCAGGATAGTTATGATCATTTTGATTATGTCTCGGTCGTTCGTGAGGATTTCGTTCCTTCCATAGTTGTCGAAGAGGATGCGTTAAGGATCATTATCGATGGTTCTTATAGCAATCAAGATGCTCTCTTTCGCTGGCTATCTAGACCTCGGAGACAAGACCCGGTTACTTCATGGAACAACATGAGGCAAGCCTGTCTTGATAACGGAGCTCGTGTCCTCGAAAAGTTGATTGCAAGTGCAGCTGCATTGGTAGAGAAAATCGAGCTAAAACATGGCTTAATAGAGATGAATACGCATGAAAGTTATTTTACTAAAAAGGTTCATTTTACTGTACCCTGAATTTCTGTTAATTTTCAGATAGTGTTTGTACCTTTGATATTATACTGAACCAATCTTCTAAGCTTTGGCTGTAAAATGTGCTGCAGGCTAAATTAGATATCGAGATCTTGCAATTGGATGCCGAAGTTGATGATTTGAAGAAAAAGCTCGTGGAAGTCTGTACTTGTGATTATCGTAAAGTCAGCTTACCAGCCATGAAGGATTACCTATGGGTTAGTCTACTACTATAGTTTTTATGTTATACATAGGACTTTATTTAATTTGTTTAGAATATACCACCTATATATTTGCTTAATTATCATTCTTTTCATGGTTGTTTTACTCATGTTTAACAGGATAAACTGCGCGATGATCCACCTGAAAAGGTATATATTATGTTCCGAGGATGGTAATGTTGCTGACTGCTGAGGCAAGTATTAAGACATAGATTCAGTTCAAGAAGATATTAATGTGACAAGAATATAATGTCCTTTTCTTACTCAGAAGATATAAAAACTTTGATTAGTTTCACTTAATCGTCTTTGCATGATTTTGTGTGCTTACCAGGCCTGAATATCGGCACACCTGAAGTATATATACAGTCTTACCAAGATGATGAAAAAGGTGCCAAGGACAATCCAAAGGGTGGAGAACTGGAGATTCAACTGCGCCTCACGATATATAATAGTGTTGTCGAAGAGCTTCCAGGCGATAGTAAATTAATTAGGATGGGTTTAGTTTTTTTCTTACTTAAAAGAAATAATAGTATCGTCTTGCTTTCACCTCTCATTCAGTGCGTGGACTGGTTTAGTTTAGTTTCATGCTTTGCCGTACTGAACAAAGAAAAATGTTCTGATTTTAATTTCGTTTTGCAATAATCTGGCCAGAAGCTTTGAGTTGCCTCCAAGTGCTTAGGAAAAGTAAGCATGATCCTTTGTATTATTGCTTTTCCTGGAAGTCGTTCCACTATGTATGTTGGACCGCCTATGCATTAGTCGGGTGATTTTTTAAAAAAAATCAACCAGATTTTTTCTTCCCTTGGATTTGCATCCACCGGACTACAAAATAAAATAACTAATACAAATTTACTTACACAATAATTTTATCATAATTACAGTGCACTTACATGTCATATCAACTAAATTTACATATGTAATTTTAGTTATATAAGACTGTAATTTTATATTTTAAAGAAAATAATAAGTATATATTTACTTACACATTATTTTTATCAAAATTACAGTGCACTTACATGTCAAATCAACTAAATTTACAAATGTAAATTTAGTTATATAGGACTGTAATTTTATATTTCACGACAACGACGAGAGGGACGGTGTCTCTCGCCGATCAGTGTTGGCCGTGCTACCGGCGGCTGGCTCGACGGTCAGAGGCCACCGTGTCACCGTGCTTCTCCAATCTCCATTTCGTGTGCGTTTGGGCTAGCTAGACACGAAGGCCGACGTGCTGGTGTCCGACGCGCCGGCTGACGAGGCTGCAAAAAAAAAACATGAAATATCAGAAAAAAAATCACGCGAGTGATCGATAGCAAAATCGATCCAGTATTGTTGTTGGACAAAGACCTGAAGTGAACTTATTCCTATCAAAAACTAGTTGGGCCGATCACAAACTACCCATTCATTCTGATGGCTTTCGCACGAATCTCAAAGTTCCCCCCTCCCCTTCTTCCCCTTCTTCCCTTTCTCTTCCATTCCATAGCTCTTCCCTCCCTTCCTCTTGTCGGCGCAGGTCAGGGCTGTCTCCAGAAGCTTCTAGAATGGAAGCGCCGCCGCCGACACCGCATCCCTTCGCTAGCGGGTGTCGTGGGCCCCACCACAACGGGCCTCTCTCTCTCTCCGTCTCTCTGGCAGTTGGGCCCCACCCCAACGGCCGAAACCTCAGCAACCGCCTCGCCGTCGCCGGCTACATGTCTCCTCCCCCTCCTGCTCCGCCGAGAGAGACTTGCTCCCCACCCGCCTCCTCATCCTCCGCCTCCGCCGCCACCTTCGTTCTCCGCTTCGGCATTTCGTCGAACACCTCGCGCCCCTCCCCCTCGGCCGACCGGGGAGCGGTGCGGCGGGACCCAATCCGCCGCCTTCTGCCTCGCGCCGTGACCACGTCCACGACGACGAGGACGACGCCGCCGCAGCAGCAGCACGTCTGAGGCTGAGGCCGAAGCCGCAGCTCCTCCCATCCCATGGCGGGTGTTGTCGTGGGGAGCAAGAGCAACCGGGACTGGTCGGACTGCGACGCCGCCTTCCGCGAGGAGGCGGGCAGGGCGATCGTCGCGCTGACGGAGGAGGGCGAGCAAGGGCACGCGCACGGGCTCTCGCTCGCGACGGCGCTCGTCGGCAGGTACCCGTGGTCGCCACTCGCCCGCGCCATCCTCGCGCGCTGCTACCTTCAGCGCAACAGTCGGCAGCAGGAGAGGGTTCAGCTCGAGCTGGCGGCGGTGCTCGCCCCGCGCTGCCCCCACATCGCCTCGCTGCTCATCGACGCGCTCATCTCCATGGATTTGTTTGACGAGGCAGCGGAGGTGCGTGACCGCGCCCTCCGCGTGGCGGAGCCCACCGACCCGGCGTTGCACTACACCTTCGTGAGCAACCGCTACTCCTCCGCCGATCATCACGACAACCCCTTCGATCTCGAGTACAGGAAAGCCCACGGCCGAGAGACGATCCGCGGGCAGCGTGCGAGGATCGAGAAGGGCAAGGGGCAAGCCGCGGCTTCACCGGAGCGTCCACGCCGGAGTGGCCGCCGGAAACCGTCGACCTCGGAATCGCCGGCGATCGCTGGAGCCGCATGAGCGAGGAGGAGCGGCAAGCGCTCCTCAAGGTGAGTTTTGGAGAGATGAAGTCGTACTGCCGCTCACGAGGGTTGATGGATATGACAAGTATGCTTTCCGATGCTGAGGTGTTCGTCAAGAAGGGTTGGTCTTGCCCTTTCTGCTCCGGAATGATCTACGTGGAATTCGCGGCTTTCAAGAGTCACATCGATGAGGAACATATTGTGGGCAAAGAATTTCTGTCATTAGTACCCGAAAGAATATCTGACAGTGAGAGGGAGCTTCTCAGATCATGGAGATGGGAGCCAACCGATGGAGATGATTTGGCAGGGAGGACAAAGATCTTGCGCGAGGTTAAGGAAATCGTCTTTGAGCTCATTGATTTGGAAGTCGTTTCTCTCAACCTTCTGTACATCATGCACAAGTTCATAATGAACCGGGTCAGGCCAGTAGCACCTTTGGTAGTGTCCATGTGTGGGTCTTGTGGGATTGGACAGTTGAGTTCCACACACCTTCAGGAACTGTGTGAATTGCTCAAGCTGCTTAAGCTCGTTGTGCAGACCCAGAGAGGTTGGGAACATCAGAAGCATCACAATGATGAACAAGAGAGCCAGCAAGATTCGTTCGTTGTGCATACCCATAGAGGCTGCAACCATCATAAGCGTCGCAATGGCGAACAAGAGAGCCAGCAAGATTCGCTTGTTGGGATTACCTGGTCCCAAGAGACAGGCACACTATCTTTTGATTGTGAGAAGATTGCATCAAGAGAAACTGATGGTTCTAGCCAGGCAGATCGACTTTTTGCCTGTCTATTATCTGAACCTTTGCTTGAGGATCCCATGGAATTGTGTTTCAGCATGTGGAGAGAATGTTTTGTTGATGGACCTGACATTCTTAACAACATAAGTCGAGCATTGGGTAAAGTGAAGCTGAAATTCAGCTCATGGGAAGAGCTAAAAGGAATACAAGGAGGTGTTTATTTCCTTCCTAAGGCCATTTTTGAGAGAGATATTGACATCAAGACTTATTTTGATTCTTGGGTATGTTTTCCTTTTTTTTAAAAAAAAATTATGTTTGCTCTCTAATTTTATACCATCATTTTAATCTCGTTGATCAATGCTTAAATCCTAGTTGCTGTATTTGCAGATTGGCTCTGCACAAGTTGAGATGCTATTAATTGATGCTGAGGTGGATTACTGGAAGGAAAGACTTCTGAAAACTTGTCAAGTTGATTGCCTTGCGGTTATTTCACCTATTGCAAAGGCTTGCCTTTGGGTCAGTATGGTTCTTTCAGCACGAACTGAACTTGTAAAGCATGTCTGTAACTTTATTTGTGTATGATATTCATTGTTGACAGGCAAAATTGGTTAATGATCCCCTAGAGGATGCTTTACTTGCTCATCCACAAAATTGTCATAAACCACAGGTTCCTTTGGATGCCATTCTCCGGGTAACGTGTGTTTGGATCCTTCAGTTTTTAATATTTAGCTATTAGTTTTCCTATCTCTGATTCTCTCTGCATAACTGCAGTCTTTGTGGCACATAAGGAGATTCTGCGGTGATCTCTGGGAGATACCATGTATATCCCCTGATGTTAAAGCCAGAGTATATCGCGCTATCTTGTTGCGTATCTTCCGTTCTTGGGACCAGTGCAAAACATGTGACCTACCTAGTTCAGCGATATTCATGGTTGATTCTTTGAGAAGTTTTGTGATTGATGAAAAGGTTTGCGTTCGCTTTCTGTTTCCCACTTTTCTAAATGCAGCCTGTGACCTCAGGGAAAATACCACAGAGCAACTTTCTTATCAAATGCTAACCGTCTCCATGTAGTTTACTCATATTTATAATGGATAAGTTATAAATATTTCATATAAAATGAACTGGATAGCTGCCTGATATCTTTCAAGTTTTGAGTTTTGACTCCATAGTTCTGTTTGGGCACTATTGGAAAAGATAGGCAAAATGGCATTCTTCTTAAACTACTTATTGGTACGTACTACTCCCAAGCTTGTTTTACATTCTCATTGGCTCATTGCTCTAATACACAAAGTGATTGTTTAGTATTTTAGGCTTTTAATTTGAGAGATAATACAATTTATTAAAAGAAACAGAAATAAACATTTCTGTGATCCATATGAATCTGTGCTAATCTTTTGGCCATTTTGTGCAACAATTTTGCCGTTCTTTAAAGTAAATTAAATTAAAACCCTGTTTGTCGCGATAGAATGTTGCAGGTTCAATTCTGCAAATGCTTATTTTACTAATTTGATACAAGAGTCACCTTTATATTGTCTGAGTCTTGACTGCAAACCAAGTTCTGTCCCACTTGCACTTCCGAGTGTACATATTGACTGTAACATAAGGAAAGTTTGAGCATGTTGCTCTCGTAGCCAATAAGATCACTGGTTCTTCTTTTTTTTTAGGCTGGAAACATTTCTGCGTATAGAGTTGTTGAATCAATCCTTGAGAGGCTGCACGTGGCATAAACTCCTTTGCATTTTGAGTTCAAGGGTGAATCTTTGGTGCCACAAACAGCAATAGTGCCCAGCCTTCTGGGTTGTATATGCCTAGCACACAATCTTTTTGGGTTGCACATTATTGAGAAGAAATGCAACTGTGTGAATGAGGTCCCCATGAAAACCAAGTCTACATTCTTCCACAGTATTAATTTGGGTTCTGTTGAAGGAACTATGGTACATACTGCACAGTGTATCCTTTTGATATTTCCTTTTTTATATGTCCATCTTTTCTTTAATTAGCAAACTAACATCCTTTTACTTATTCAGTTGGAGTCTTTCAGTGAACTCTTGAAAGCTGTAGACAAGCAGTCAGTTTGTGACTTCAGGAATGGTGGCTGTGGGCATAGGATTACCCGATACCTATGGTATCCACCACATTTTTTCATGATAGGTACCGCCTTCTCGACTAACATTTCAATGTAATTGTGTGCATATGTTTCTTCTATGTAGGAGAAAGGAAAGATAAGCGAAAGAAATCATTGGATCAGTGTATCATCTGATCTTTAATTTTATCCTGAAAACCATATCAATCGTTGAATATAAATTACACCATATCTGCTATTGTAATGGCCGCAACATAAAATAATTAATCGCCACGACCTTTCCTGCGACAATTTGATGCCAGCCTTCTGTGCACATACATCATTTATTCATTTCTGGCAATTAGGGAACACCTAGGAGAAAACAAGCATTCTTCTTATTAATATGAAGAAAAGAAATATAAGGGGACTTTTAAGCTGAGTAATTGGGACAGATGTCTGCATCTTTCATCAATCGACCTAAACTTAGAGCCTAAATCGAGAATATCTAGGAGGACCTAGGCATCTGGTGTCATTGAGAAGAAGACGCTAGATCTGAGATAGAGGACTCGAACCTTGGTCTAGATCTGAGATAGAGGACTCGAACCTTGGTCGGGACTGGGGATGCACGCAAGCTGATTTAGTTTCTCTTCTATTGCTGTTTTGTCACAGTTTTGAGATGGCCAGACAACAAGGGAAACCATATTAACATGCATAAAGTATTGATCAGCCTAGCAGCGGAGTTGGACATTAGTCATATCTACAAAGGTCTGCAATCAGAAAGCATGTACACTCTGGTTTCTGCGGTACGTGCTGAGAGAAGTCTTTCCTTTTTATGCATATCTGTGAAAAAAAAAGTGAATTCATTTGTTCCTGAGGTTGATTCGTTCTTTACCTTTTCTTCTCAGTTTCAGTGTGTTTTTGTATATGAATAGTATCTAATGTACTAGTCTGGGGTTTATTTATGTATGATTTGTCATTTATGTTATACCTGTCAAATCAGTTCAAATATTGCTTTGCTATCATGTTGGTAGATCATTGTAGGAGTATATTTTTTATCTTCTTTGGTCGGATCAGTTGCTTGGCAATAGGCAATTGTAGTGTCAGATTATCGTAAGTAATGCTTGCCTGACTAGTATGGAGTTCTGTTTCTGGTATTCGCGCGATAGCATCTGGGTAATTTTCAAACTGTTTGTAATGTAAGGTATGCTATGATGATGAGGGGCGGCAATACCTCTGCTTTGGTCGTGACGAGGCAAGGTGGCTCATACATGACAGCACGACAGTCCAGGCAATTCCTTGTCAGCTTTCGCACTTGAGTTTTCACTCGAATTTGGTTTCAGAATTATTCGATATCATCATCATTCGTAAATGTTCGTCTCCTTGCAGCAAGCTGAATCCTGGAAAGGATTAATCGACCGGTACAGTCAGGCCAATCTCCGTCCTGAGATCCTTTTCTTTGAGCATGGCAGGAAGCGTGATCATAGACTGTTGCTGTGATTATCGAGAATTAACTCCTCGATCCTTCCCTGAAAAGAAAAATTTAGCAAGTTTGATGTGGCCGTATATTGGTAGGTTACTAGGTTACCATTGAGGCAGTCCTCTGATCCTCTCCTTGGAGCACATCAAGGAGTTGCAACCGTTTAGCTGACTATTGTTGTGATGTTGATTGCTGAGGCGTTGAGTAGAGACCGTATCTCCTGCAAATTTGCAAATACCGTGATTGTCATACGCCCATACCAGAATGTTTCTGGGTTTAAAACAGTCAACAGTGATGATCTGAATTCTGAAAGAAGATCTAAGCTGATTTCACTAATTCACTGCACACTTCACACCAGTCCTATGCACTGGCCTATCCAGTAACGGTGGTATAAATGGAAAACGAGATTTGAAAGATAAGTTTTGAAGTGTCAAACACCAAACCGTCTTGGTTTCTTGACATACTCCCGTAGGACTGCAGGATAACTGTATCGAGTGTCGATAAGTTTGATCACCACCGTTCCAGGATAGGCCAGTGCATAGGACTGGTGTGAAGTGTGCAATCAGCTTATATCTTCTTTCAGATTAGAGTTAATTTCACTTTGGCCACCTTATGAGTTATGATGAATTGATGATTGTGATCGAACATTTGGCTCGTCAACAAATAAGGATAGCATGCATTTATTGTTCTTGAGATAACAGAGAGAACGAGCCAGCGTATAAATGAATTCTTGATATTTTATTCATAATCGATGATGATTACATGTTCTTCTTCTCATTCGAAGAACTCGAAAAAATAATCCTACCTACGACAATCACTGTCAAAAAAACAGAGGAAAACAGATACATGTCTGATTCCTACAAGCTTCTGCAGCTACTGCTACAACTGAAGAACACTGATCACGATGCAAAGAGGGCCTCGGATTTGGCCCGCAGCTGCTCCTTCTCCAGCACAAACATCTTCAGCCGCGGCAGATTCTTGCCGGCCGTGGTCGGCCGCGGGGCCGCCATGTTAGCCGGGGTCGGGGCCGGGCGCGGCGCGGGCAGCTTGACGTCCTTTACGGCGACGCGCACGGTCCGGAATGGGTCGTCGCGCGGGAAGTTGCCGTTGTAGATGACCTCGAGGTGTCCGTCGTCGGCGTCGGAGTCGGAGACGACGACCGCGCCGAGCCACATGACGAGGCGCAGCGCCGTGGTGCCTAGCCTCCCCACCGGCGTGCGGACGCGCACCTCGTCGCCCTTCTTGAAGGACACGGGCGTCGCCGTCGACGGCGCGGATGACATCTTCTTGACGGGCGACCCTGCTGATGGCTTCTTGGAGACTACTCTCCCCTTGGCGTCGACGGCGCGGTGGATGATCGGGCGCGAGGAGCGGGGACTCGAGCGACGGGGAAGCGCCATGGACGACGAGCTAGCGCTGCTGCGAGGATGGGTGGAAGGAATTGTGGTGAATGCGGAGACGGTGAGGGGCGGCGCGCTAGGATTTATCGGCAGCCGAAGCGGAGTCCGAGTTGAAATCGGTGAAGGAAGCAAGTCGGAGACGGAGTTCGAGTTGAAGTCGGTGCTTAGAGGCTGTGATTAACGGTTAATCCTTCTGAATCCGATTCTGCTCTACGCGGCATTGATCAATCGAGACCGATACGAAATCTGAGATCGCTACTACGGGAACGCGAACTGATGGAGGTATCGCCGCCTCGCCGGAGGGCAAAGACACGACGGCGGCTCGGTTTGCACCAGCACCGCCTCCATAAGAAATACCAATCCGATAAATGGAACGAGATATTAACGGAGGGACATGTATTCCTTGCTTCCGTGCACTAATGTGCCGGTTCTAAAAGTTTATATCATATATAGGTTCCGGCACCAATTACCGTCGGTTCTTGAACCGGTATTATAGGTGTAGGGGTGCACCCGTTTTTTATTTTTGCAGGTGCTAAAAAAATCAAAAGAAAATATTTGATGTATTTTTTAGGCATCTATACCATTATAGTCTTCCCCACAAATCAGATGATACATGTGCCCATATTCATATACACACTCTTTCCCACAAATCAGATGATAAATGTGCCCATATTCATATACACGTGCTAAGCAAAATTCATACTCTCGTTCCCACAAATCACATGATACATGTGCCCATATTCATATACACGTACTAAGAAAAATTCAAACTCAAGACTTTTTGCTTCAAACAAAGTCACCTTACATCTCACCTACAAACACTTTCGGAAGCATGGTTACCAACCTTGCCTCCCGACACAGAAAACAAAGCACGTGATTATAGTGAGATTAATTAAGTATCTATTATATACTAAAAGTCCATCAAACTTCCTACAAACGCTTTCAAGCCGTCACATGGCACTCCTACAAATGCTCCTAGGCCGTGTCACGCCCCGAACTAGCCCCGAGCGGAACTAGCCCGTGACGCTCCAAATTAACCTGTTAATCGATACCAGTTCCAGGAAACAGTGCTGGTATCATAGGAAGATAGAATATCACAGCGACAGAGGTCTCTTTATTATAGAGTAGGAGTACAGTCATGTTGGGCTGCGGACAGATCCCGAGCTCACAACTGCATTACAAAAGGGAAACGGAAGCCAAGACTTGGACCAAACATCACAGGCGCGACTTGGGAACTAGGCCGAAACCCTAAAACTCATCGTAGCAGGCTTGCTCCTGGAAGAACTCCTCGTCAGCAGGATCCGCTTCATCTTCTTCAGCAATTGGAGGGGGGATTATTTATACAGAGCAAGGGTGAGTACGGGAGTACTCAGCAAGCCATGGGAAATAAGTGTTTAATGCAGGCTTCAAGGAAAGACTGTTGTTTTTGCAATTGATTTTATTTGAACTCTTTTTTGAAACAACTAAGTGAGTGCTTCTCAAATGACACGGATGAGACAGTGCGTCTCGTCCGGTCGGAGTATGTGCAATGTATCAGTCTTTTGAATTGATCAAGATTGGCACCCGGCCAACAGCTTTCAAACGGCCACCCGGGCCTGGCTGATCCCATCAGTCGCAGAATTTTTCAAACATCGAACCCAAACCACCTCAGCAAATTTCACAAAGCAGTAGTCAAACAAAACTACGCTAGGAATCACCTCACATCCGCCCATGACCGTGGGCACGGCTGTTCGAACAGTTTAATAACCTCTGCAGAGGGGGTACACTTTACCCACACGACATTACTAACCCGGATCATCCAGCCCGTGCAGAACGGCCACGACTAGAGACCTTAAGGCTTTCATGACAAGGCATTTCCAAAGCCGACACAGGTTCACCATATGCCAACGAGAGGGGTCCCAGACCAACACCAGATTAGGTCCCAGACCATACTGTGCCAAGAAACCCGGGGGTTCTCCCCGACACCACCCCGTTGAATCCACATGTCTCTTGGCATCATGGCTCCCCCGATTAGCTAGTTACTCAGCCAGGGGTGTCCCATTCCACCCATGTGGTCGCACTTGCCTTATGTTCGGATGAAATTCCAAGGAAACGGTCCTTAAGTGCAAGAGCGAAAAACCGTACACCCGGTACATTCCCCGGTCCGCGATTTGGAAATTCATTTAGTTCGCAAGCACCGACCCAGGTGTCGGGTTTTCCAAGTCTTTTGTAAAACCCAAGTTTTACCCAAGATGGTACTCAAATTTTAAGTTTGAAGGCGACCGTCGATACTCGCACAAAGTGCATGAATATCGAGGCGCAACTAAATGGTTACAAGGGAACATGATATAACAATTACAATGGAAAGGTCAAATGCAACAAGTTAGGTAGGTCTACCGGTCTGCCTTGCAGACGGGGCAAACAGATTAAGTGCAATCCTATCAATGCATAATATTTTGCAAGCAATATAATTAAGCTCAAATATAGGTTCAAGATGTTCAAAGGTGGCTTGCCTTGCTTGAGATCTTGAGCTTGATCCTCGAAATCCTCGCACTGCGGGTCTTCGGGCTTCGAAACTACACGCGAAACGGGACAACTCAACAAACGGCGAAAATAAAGCCCTATTATTGACCTCTAGGCATGCCATTAGATAGATCTCGAGATTTGAGGAGTTTTGGAAGTTGAACGGAGTCAAACGGACTTATGGTTGGGAAGATGTTGAATTTCTAAGATTATTGGATTTTTGGTCTAAAGGAAAAGGATTTATTTAAATCCTTTTTGAAAAAGAAAAGAAAAGAAAAGAAGGAGGGAGGGAAATTAGACTTCCCTCGGGCGGCTAGGGCGCGGCCCGAGAGAAAGGGGCGGCTTGGCCGAGCTTAATGGGCCGGCCGACCCAAGAAGGCGGCCCAAGGCGCGCGCGCGGGCGGGGAGGGGAGAGAGAGAGCCGGTGGGCCGGGTCCATCCCGCGTGGTCCCAAGTGGGACCTGCTTGTCGGCGACTCGGCTCACCGTGAGCGAGGTGCACGCGGGGCGTGCTAGGGTTTGGGGAGGGGAGGCGCGGCGCATGCGCGCGGTTCGCGGTGGACGCGGTGCGGTGGGCCCACGCGCAGCCTCACGGCTCGCGGTGGACCGCGCGCGCGAGGGGGCGGAGGGAAGCGGCGGACCGGGGTCTGCTTGACCCGGTCGCGGCCGAGGTGGCACCGACGTGGCGCCTACGTGGCTGCCATGCGGGCCGGCAAGAGGAAGACGAAGACGTCGGCCGGAACGGACGGCGGGCGGCGGCGGCGAGTGGCGGAGCGAACCACGGCGATACAGGTGAAAGTGAGCACACCGGGAGGTTGCACGGGACGAGGGGAGACGAGCCAACGGCTCGGATTCGCCGGGGGATGCTCGACGGCGGCAGATTGCGGCGGCGGCAACCGGCGGAGAGAAAAGGGGAAAACGGCGACGAGGTCACGAGGGGCCGATTCCCGGCGGTGAGAGCATCTACGCAGCTACGGGAATCCACCCCTTGCGCCGAATTAGGAGGGAACGCATTGAGGGAGGCCGGCGACGAGAGACGCTTCCGAGCTCGGGCGGCGACGGCGGCGAGCACACGGCGAGCGGCGGCAACGGTCGGGGCGGCGCCAGCTAGCTACGGGGAGGCTACTCGAGCTACTACCCGAGTCTAAGGGGAGGAGATGGAACGAGAAGGGAGAACGGAGGGAGGCACTACCGTGCGGGGTGATGGGGCGCAGTGACGAGAAGCCGACGGCACGGGAATAATCTCTCCGGCCTCGGGCCGGGAAGAGGAAGAAGACGGGCGCCCGGAGTCCCCTTCCGCGTCCTAGCGCGCACCGGTTCCTTTGGCACACGTGACGGCGGCGGTCGGCGATCGGCGAGACAGAGGGGCGGCAATGGCGCGGTGGAGCGAGGGCGAATGGGAGAGGAAAGGAAAGGGGGGGGAAGCTTGGGTTTATATGGGCGACAATGTCGGTTTGGGAGAGGGGAACCGACATTGGACGGTCAAGCCAGCGAGCTGGCGCTCCGGCTAGCGGCCAAATCGGCGACAGGGAGGAGGGGAATGACGCTGGCGGAGGAAGAGAAATAAAGAAAAAGGAAGGAGGAAAGGGGGCTTGCCCCTTGCCACTTTGGGAAAAGGAGGAGGGAACGGGGGTGACGCGGCAGAGGGAGGAGGAGCTCTGCCTCCGTCCCTTGGAGGCTAGCGCGCGGAGTGGTGGGGGCCGGGTCGATGACGATGGCGATGACGGCGGGGGCGGTTTGGAGCGGAGCGACGACACGGGCGGCAGGCGCGGCAGGCGCTGACGGCGGCGGCGACTGGCCGGTCGGCCACCACGGCACGCGCGCGCGCGGGCGGCACGGCGATTTGGGCGGCATCGGCGGGAACGGCAGCGAGAGCGGAGGGCTCGGCACGGCTCACGGGCAGAGCGCGGAGAGAGAGAGAGATGGGGAGGGAGGGAGAGATGGGCCGAGAGGAATTCGGCCCATCGAACCCGAGGGAGGCAAAATAGACTTTTGCAGAGGGATTTGATTTGGGAAGGGTTTGGATTCGGGATTGAACTTGACGATAGATCGGGGATTCGAGATCTGAGATGGCACGAACACTAGACAACAAGCAAAGAAACAGATTTCACAATTAGGGTTTTTAAGAGATAGTTTTCCCGCTAGGCGCCACGACGGAACGGGCGCTACAGGCCGCCGTATGGCACAATATAATCTCACTGTCGATTTTCACTTAAATTGTGGACCCATTATTTTACACTATTATATTAGATCTTTATCTGTCGTTGATTTTCACTTAAATTGGTGGACCCATTATTTTATACCAATGAATTAGATCTACCTTTCTCCCGTACGTATATATGGTTTGCCAGAAGGATGATTAGTATCTATGGTTGTTAGAAGTTGAGATTAATTAGCTGTCATATTGTATTACTACTAATCATAGCTATATTTATTATATGCACGGCAATATATATATATATATATATATATATATATATATATATATATATATATATATATATATATATGTATGTATGTATGTATGTGGGAGCTAGGAGATTAACAAGAAGATTATACATAGCTAATTAAATTAGTTATTATACATGATTTGTGGAAGGAAATTAACGGTAATATAACATATACAGCTAATTAAATCAGTTTACATGGCTTTACCGTGATATTACGTAGCTAATTCGAACCAAGCAATCTCCAGTTAAATCGTCCAGCTTAAATCGGTGTATCTAAGATTACCTTTTTAAGTCATTATGATGACTTTAAAATTAAAAAAGATTTTCTAAAAAACAAAATACATGATAATTGGTTTTTGACCTAAATGATTTAGAAAAAAAATAGAAAAACAAAGTCCCCTCCACCTCACCCTCACCATTAGACACGCACAACACTTTCTGCCCCCTCCACTGATCTATATTTTTTAAGTAGCTATGATAAAAAAAAACAACCACAGTTATTAGTTATTTTAAGCTATACATATCATATCTAATCTAACTGTTTCTCTATACATAATTAAACCAACAATTTAAGATTCAAAATAAATTAAAATCGATAATACATATTACCGTCAGAACAAAATCAATGGTGTTTAAAATATAACTTTTTACCATATAAAAATATATTACTCCACAAATATGTGCAAATATAAACTAGATCTATAATATAAATAAAAAATATCAAATCAATTATCTCTAAACGTTCATCTTTTAAATTATTTTAAATTATATAATCAATTTGTGATCCCGTTGTATTTCTTTAATTAAATAAAATATTTGTGTCTTATAAAATTTATATTGCGGTTCTAAATACATCACCACATCTTGGGAAAATATATAATAATTAATGTTATGATAATTTTAAATAATTTCATATCATATTTTAGGATGTCAAATATCACTTGATAAATGTACTACGTAATTGCGAAAAAAATAAAACAATTTAGTTGTGTTTTTTCAAGTAGACCTGATTTAATTTTAATTTGTTTGGATTAAGCCAAGTGACACTCTAAAATCTATCCATTGATTTTCTTTTAAATTGGTGGGTCCAATACTTTTAACTATTAGATCGAATAAAAAAAGTATGTGCTCCCACCTTCTCCACACCCTTCCCTGGTATGGACGTACTCTCTTCATCTCCTCTTTCCTTTCCTACTCTCTTAGGAAAAAAAATCTTCAAATTTTCTAAACCATTAGACTTATCTCAAAATTTACCAATTAAATTTGTAAACAATAAATAAATTGCCCGCGCATCTGCGCGGGCTACCTTCCTAGTTAGCCTAAAAAACTTGAAAAATAGATTAATATGATTTTTTTAAAACAACTTTCATATAAAAAACTTTCGCAAAAAATGCACCGCTTAGTAGTTTGAAAAGTGCGCGCGTGGAAAATGAGAGAAGTGAGTTGGGAAAGAGGGGAAAAGAGTACAGTTTGTCTTCGAAACAAATGCTATTCTTTTAAGACTACTATCATCCAAACTTATAATCTATATTTAATACCATAGATAAGCTCAAATGAAAAGTGTAGATCGCATCTATATCTACAACTTGTATATAGGTTTTGTTTTCATGTTTAGAAATTTTAAATATACGGAAACAATACCCCTTATACGGAAACGGCGCTCGATCGATCGGGAATTTCCGTGACCATTTTCACCTCTAATTGGGATGAAGCTACCAAGACAACTGGGACAAAACATAGATCAAACTGATTCTCAAATATATTTGGATCACATACGAATTTACATGTTGATCCTTCTGTGAAAATAACTTATGTGCCTCTGAGTTTATTCATCAATCTATCCCATTATAATCAGAACCTACCATGTCAAAATCTTTTTTTAATTAATGTAAACAATATTTAGTCCTCCAAAACGAACATCATGACTTTTAAAGCTATCCTTATAAGATTAAGTTGGTAAAAGACATGATTTATGAGCGATTTCACCCGTTACAACGCACAGATATTTTGCTAGTATTTTAAAAAACAAGAGGACCAAATACTCTTGCCGTCAAAAAAAAGACCAAGCCTAGCTATGTCTAGGTTCTTTTGGGATTCGTTGATGTTCTTGAGAGCCAAAGTGAGGGAAATACATATGGCCCTTGCCTTCCTTTCAGAAAAGAAAAATGGCACAGAGACTAGCACAAACCACTATCCAATTCAGAATAGAAATGACATTACCAGCTAGATGCCTTGTTTGCTGCATACCCTGGTTCTTGATCTCAACAAAGGAAAGGAAAGCCAAAGGCGTGCAAAGAATTGGAAGCTGAATCCTAGCTACAAGATCAAAGTTGTCAGCAGGTGGATTGTAATCATACGTGTAATCAGAGGGCAGCTGGATTGTGATTCTGATCTGAACACTTGGATCAACAAAACCAAGGATAACACGCATCATACATGCATATATTGGTAAAAAAAAATGAAACAAGAAGAGAAACCTCGATCTTTCATTCATAATCAATGTGAAATTACAGTTGACAGATTGCATCTCCTTCTTCTCATGCCAAGAAATCATCCTATCTACGAGAATTTACATTTTACAAGATCACATTGCCTTCCATGCAAACCAAGAACAGAGGAAGAAATGTTCTGATTCATACGAGCTTCTGCACCTACTGCTACTACTGAAGAACACTGATCACGATGCCAACAAGGCCTCGGGGTTGGCCCGCAGCAGCTCCTTCTCCAGCATAAACATCTTCAGCCGCGGCAGCGACTTGCCGGCCTTGTTCGGCCGCGGGGCCGCCATGTTTGCCGGGGTCGGGGCCGGGCGCCGCGCCGGCAGCTTGACGTCCTTGACGGCGACGCGCACGGTCTGGAAGGGGTCGTCGCGCGGGAAGTTGCCGTTGTAGATGACCTCCAGGTGTCCGTCGTCGGCGTCTGCGTCGGAGACGACGACCGCGCCGAGCCACATGACGAGGCGCAGTGCCGTGGTCCCTAGCCTCCCCAACGACGTGCGGACGCGCACCTCGTCTCCCTTCTTGAAGGAGGACATCTTGTTGATGGGCGATCCTGATCCGGACGGCTTCTTGGAGACTACTCTCCCCTTCGCCTCGACGGCGAGCTCACTGCGGCAGTGGATGATCGGGCGCGAGGAGATGTGACTCGAGCGGCGGGGAAGCGCCATTGACGACGAGAGCGCTGCTGGGGGTGCGAGGATTGGCGGAAGGAATTGCTGGTGAATGCGGAGGCGGCCGCGCATGGATTTATAGCCAGCCGAGTCCGAGTTGGAATTGAAGTCGGTGTCCGATAGGGATGGCAATCGGGCGCGACGGGTACGGGTAGTGCCTACCCATACCCGTGCCCATAAGATTATTTTGCCCATGGGTATACCCATTACTACATGACGGGTAAGGATGGTTGCCCATGCCCATCGCCCGCGGGCGCCTTGTGCCCGCGGGCGTGCCCGTTTACCCGCCACAACAAAAGTAGTGGAACAAAAAGTCTACAAGCTTCTAAGTTCGATATCGAACTTAAAACATCAAATTTTCTCTGCCTCGGTGTGGTGTCTCTCCTCTGACGGCGATAGAGTAAGAGGGAGAGATAATAAGGGAAATAAAAGGGAAACCGTAGAAAACAAAGAACGTGGCTTATGTATTCTAGTGGATTTTGCTTCTAGCCTACATGTAAACGGGCAAAGCAGGCATGGGTAGCGATTACCCAATAAAATACCCATGGGTATAAAATGGAGAACAAACCCAATCCTAATAGGGTTTTTACCCACGGGTAAATGGGCAAACGGGCACGATTGCCATCCCTAGTGTCCGAGTTCAAGTCGACTATTAGCTTGGCTGTGATTAACTGATCCAGTATTCTACTTGGACAATCTCTGCGCGGCATTGTTCAATCTGAAGGTGTCGCCGGAAGGTAAGGGAACGGCGGCTCAGTTTGCACCGCCGTCATAAGCAAATACCAATCCCGAAAATGGTACGAGAGATCGACTGATAGTCTAAAACAATACATATGTGGTTATATTGGAATGTGATCTCTCGAGAGATATCTCCTTGTTTGCATGTCATCTAAGTAGTCATTAAAAATTTGAAAACAATTGACAACATAGATTAATATGAAATATATTACTCCACAAATATACAAGACCAAATTCAACTTCTACAAGTTGCAACAAAAGTAATAAATTAAACTAAACATAGTTATCATACATTTGCAGCTATATTTTTTATTTTTATTACAACTTATAGAAGTTAATTTAAACCTGCATGTTTGTAGAGTGATATATCTCATATTATTCTATGTTACCAATTTTTTTTTCAAATTTTTTGGTGACTATTTAGGTGGCATGCACGAAACAAGGGAATATCCCCGTGATGGATGAAATCACTTTCCCATTATATTGGGCCTCTTCAGATTACGGTCAAACTTGATGAGCATGACTATTTGATCAACCAATCACTTGTGTTATTTTATCAACTTCACGTAAATCCCCACGTGAGGATCCACATGTCAATCCACATCTCTTCGTGTTCTCTCAAGGGGCCACATGTCAGCGCACGTCGTCTTGCTGAAGACACAACACACCAGTTTCAATTGTTAAGATGCTAACATCAGTGTAAACTAGCATGGTGGCCCGCACAGATTTCGCGGTTAGCATCATTATATTTTCTGTCATATAATAACATATATGTGTCGACGTTTGATGTCTCGACTACGGTATTTGGACAGTATGGGGATCGTCGGTGCTAGGATATATGCGAGACTGAGGTAAAAGAGATGGAGACGAGGATTTTTATACAGGTTCGGGCCCCTGAGTTGTCAGGTAATAACCCTACATCCTGTTGGCCGAAGTTGGTATTGCTCTTATTTATGATAACCACACCAGTACAATGTTTGGGGTAGCCTATCTAACTGTTGTCGACATGTCGGTCTGACGATCTGACTCGTAGTCGACAACAGGGTAGCCTTCCACCTCGAATCCGTGCCCGGCGAGATCAGAGATAGCGCTTTTGTCTTTCCTGACAGTATCCGGAGACACCGTAGGGTACTAGCCGTGTTTATCCCTGAAGTCGATATCCGGCGGCGTGTCTTGGCGTATGTAGGCTTCTATGCTGTGGCTTCTATGTCGATTGTGTTGGGTGTTGATTGTCTCATGGTGGGTGTCCCCCTGTCCTCCTAGGGGGCTTGTATTTATACCTATAGGTGTCCCCTTGTCCAAGTAGAACTAGGAAAACTAATATGGCTACAATCCGAGTAGTACTTGTCGTTTCCATGTAGAACTCTGGTTGTCTTTCCTTATCGGAACTCCTCCTATATCCGAAAGTTGTTTCCGTATAGGATATGGGATGTGGTGGGTCCTGCCGAGATTTAGTCAACTACTATTAGGTATGTGGTATCCATAACCATGACAATAACCCCCGACTTCGATGCAAATGAACGAGTTCATATTCTCAACTGCAGACTTCGGAGGAATTGTTATTGAGCTCACGTGACCGTTTTCGGTGAGTTCAGAGATAACGTTAGACTTCCTTTGTCAGCCTCGTGCGGGCACCGAAAGTGTTTGTCTAAGTCAATCTCTGATGTCGACCGAAAAAGTACAGAGCGTACGACTAAGTCTCCCGTCTTGCTGTAATCGAGAATTTGGATTGAAGTCAAGAAATTTTATCTTGGCGGATACACCATTTCTTCATTCCATATTCCTTGTCGAGATCCAGTAACCGTTCTCGAGTGATCGAGAAGGCGTAGAGTCTGCGACGGAGCCTTGTCGACATTTGTCGTACTCGCCTCAGTCGATCTTGGTGTAGAACCATGGAGACATGGAGTCTTCGTCAATGTCAAATAGAATTTTCATGAAATCAATACTCAGAAAAGAATATCAAATAGAAATAGCCCCCGAGCGAACGCTCAAAGGGTGACATGTTATAATATGTATGGAAAAAATGAACTAATTTTACCGACCAATGTTTTGTGTATGAGCATCTTCTCTCTTACCGACTTCGATCAGTCAGTTTGTAGAGTCATACACTCTCCCTAGCCCCCAGCCTTGTCGTCAGAGAATTGTTCTCGGAGGATAAGGCTCTTGGACCCTTGACCTGCCTTAGTTGAACAAGCACTGATCCTATCCCCCAGCCGTGAAGTTGGAAAGTTAATTTCCGATTACACGTCTTGGTTAATACGCACGGCGAGAACTCTTACACGACCAGATCTTACATGGTCTTTCGTCTCTACAGGATTTGACAAGGCCTTATCGGTTCTGGGTGTCCCTAGCCGAAGATCCCTTAGGTTCCTCGGAGGCCTTGTCAAGACGGCGTAAAGGGACAGTAGGATAGGTTTCAACTCTAGGTGTCGTCGTGGTAAGGGATCTCTGGGTAAAACACTTGGCGATATTGTGTACCTGCTATCAACTTTGTTGAAGTAGAGGTAGTAGGAGAAATCACTACACCGCTGGTTGAGGACTAGGTAGTAGTCGTAACTCGACCACATAAAGCGGAAAATAGTGGGAGAAACGCTACGTCGCTAGTCGAGGACCAGGCAGTAGTCGTAACTCGACCACTTAAAGTGAAAGTAGTGGGAGAAACGCTACGTCGCTGGTCGAGGACCAGGCAGTAGTCGTAACTCGACCACTTAAAGTGAAAAGTGGTGGGAGAAACGCTACGTCGCTGGTCGAGGACCAGGCAGTAGTCGTCACTCGACCACTTGAAGTGGAAGTAGTGGGAGAGACGCTACATCGCTGGTCGAGGACAAGGCAGTAGTCGTAACTCGACCACTTGAAGTGGAAGTGGTGGGAGAAACGCTATGTCGCTGGTCGAGGACCAGACAGTAGTCGTAACTCGACCACTTGAAGTGGAAGTGGTGGGAGAAACGGTACGTCGCTGGTTGAGGACAAGACAGTAGTCGTAACTCGACCACTTGAAGTGGAAGTAGTGGGAGAGACGCTACATCGTTAGTCGAGGACCAGGCAGTAGTCGTAACTCGACCACTAGAAGCAAATGTACGAGAGATCACTACGATCAACTGGTTGAGAACCGGTGAGTAGGTGTCTCTCGATCATTTGGAGTCGTGGCACGAGGACCGCTACGCTGCCGGTCGAAGACCAGTCGTAGCTGTTCCTCAATCATCTGAAGTCATGGTGCGAGGACCGCCACGCCGCCATAGTCATACCTCGACCATCTGAAGTCATGGTGCGAGGACCGCCACGCCGCCATAGTCATACCTCGACCATCTGAAGTCATGGTGCGAGGACCGCTACGCCGCGTAGTCATACCTCGACTATCTGAAGTTAAGGCACGAGAGATTGCTAAGTACCGGTTCGAGAACCAGCGAGCGAGTAGAATTATCTCTCGAGCACCAATGGAAGCTGTGGTGTGAGAGATTGCTACGTCCTAGTGTGAGAACCAACGAGCGAGTAGAATTATCTCTCGAGCACCAATGGAAGCTGTGGTGTGAGAGATTGCTACGTCCTGGTGCGAGAACCAGCGAGCGAGTAGAATTATCTCTCGAGCACCAATGGAAGTGCTAGAGTTGGTTTATTACATGTGCGTCTCATGTGGCCAGCATGACTCACACACCCAACTCGTGGTATATCCGGATGTCCGTTCTCAATCATGTCGGGTGATCAAGCCGACGGCGTTCGCGAGGAATTATCCGTTAACAACCTTTTCTCGAGTAGTCCAGCGATGGCCGGTGCTATGAGAGAGGTCGTCGGCCTTCGTTGGCAGGTTGGGTGCGATAACTCCGCATTTGTCGAGAATGTTCTCGATAATGGAGTGTACTCGACCATAACCTACCCGAGTGCTCAATTGTTCTTGAAAAATATTTTCTAGAAGGCAAGATATATAGCAGATAATATCGAGTATGTATTCGAAAGGTTGCATGGATCTTCTAGAATTATCAGGATATAACGAGCAGATGTAAGTATCAGGCATTATGTAAACCGTAAACAAGCATGATTTATACAGAAGAAAATAGAGCGAGCCGCCAGCGTTAAACCGTAGTTGATTTAACATCAGAAACACTCGCATAATTGATATTGTATAAAAAATATGCTCTAGGTAAACATAATAAATTACTGATATGATAATGTTGTATGATCTGAATAGGTACGATAAATTGCATATAAAATATTGCGTACCTTTGTAGATATATGCCGAATATATCTACGAAATTAGTAGATTAACTTAGTAAATTAATCCACTAAATACCTTGATTTGCATGCCCGATATACTATCTACAGAAGATATATATATGTGCATGCGGTAGACTTTGACGTATCTTGTTGGTTTGGTCGTAGAGCAGTGTAACCTGTCACATGCATACACGTGTCTAGGCATGTGTACGTGACATGGTTAGGCAAGCATGCTCGGTTGACCAACTCCGGGTAGAACACGACACGTCAGTGACACAGCGGCACTTGTTCTCGGATGAATCATGTGCAGCCTGCGTCGAGCGATTTTGGTTGGTGGGAATCGGCACCGTGTTCGATCTGGGCCGAAGTCGCGTGGGCGGCAATACCGATTTGCCGTCCTCCATGGTGGCCACGTCTTGATGAAGATTGATCGATCTCGCTGGATCGAAAATTTGACAATGATGGTTCCGATCTTATTGGACGATATACTCCGGTCGGGTTAGATCTCCCCATAACCGAAGTTGTCGAGTAGCCTGTTATCGAAGAATCCATCAATTAAACCCATCTCGTCGTAACCCTAAAGCACCAAAATCCCCCTGCCTGGCGCGCCACTGTCAACGTTTGATGTCTCAACTACGGTATTTGGACAATATGGGGATCGTCGGTGCTTGGATATATGCGAGACTGAGGTAAAAGAGATGGAGACGAGGATTTTTATACAGGTTCGGGCCCCTGAGTTGTCAGGTAATAACCCTACATCTTGTTAGCCGAAGCCGGTATTGCTCTTATTTATGATAACCACACCAGTACAATGTTTGGGGTAGCCTATCTAACTGTTGTCAACATGTCGGTCTGACGATCTGACTCGTAGTCGACAACAGGGTAGCCTTTCACCTCGAATCCATGCCCGGCGAGATCAGAGATAGCGCTTTCGTCTCTCCTGACAGTATCCGGAGACACCGTAGGGTACTAGCCGTGTTTATCCCTGAAGTCGATATCCGGCAGCATGTCTTGGCGTATGTAGGCTTCTATGTTGTGGGTTCTATGTCAATTGTGTGGGTGTTGATTGTCTTATGGTGGGTGTCCCCCTGTCCTCCTAGGGGGCTTGTATTTATACCCATAGGTGTCCCCTTGTCCAAGTAGAACTAGGGAAACCAATATGGCTATAATCCGAGTAGTACTTGTCGTTTTCATGTAGAACTCTGGTTGTCTTGCCTTATCGGAACTCCTCATATATCCGAAAGTTGTTTCCGTATAGGACATAGTATGTGGTGGGTCCTGCCGAGATTTAGTCACCTACTATTAGGTATGTGGTATCCATAACCATGACAATATGTTTTCTCAATGTATTATTCAAATATATTAAAATGACAACATAATTTTAAATTTTGTACTACCTTTACGAAACTACTAATGTATAATATTTATATTGTATTTTATATACGAGTTATTTATTAATTATTTTTAATATCAAATTTTAGTTATTTGTAAATTATATTCCTATATGGACTCTAGGCTCTTCTTCCAATATGATTTACTTTTAATTCTAAATTTTTATTATTTCTAATTGTATTTCTATGTGGACTCTAAACTCATCTTTCAATATTCTTTAATTTTTAATTTCGAATTTAAGTTAATTCTAAATTGTATTCTTATATTGACTTTAGACTCTTCTTCCAATGTTTTTTTTTATTTCGAATTTTAGTTATTTGTAAATTGTATTTTTATACGAACTCTAAACTCTACTTTTAAATTTATTATGTTTATTCCAAATTTTAGTTAGTTTTAAATTCTTATATGGACTCTATACTCTACTTCCAATATTCCTTATTTTTAGTTCCGAAGTTCTATTATTTCTTAATTATATTTCTATATGGACTCTATACCCTAGTACTATTATTCTTTATTTTTAATTCCGAATTTCTATTGTTTCTCAATTGTATTTCTATATGGACTCTAGTCTCCTCTCCCAATATTCCTTATTTTTTAATTCTGAATTTCAACTATTTCAAATTGTATTTCTATATGGATTCTGTTTTTCTTTTTCTCCAATTAATGTGGGAATTTCTAGTCCGTGAGAGTGAACGTGGAGGCTCTTTTTTCTATTCCTTTAATAAGTTAATAGATTTGGGTACCTGATACTTGGTAAGAGCTACACAATACCCAATATCAGATCAGGTACCTACAGGTATCAACCCGATGTAGGGACCAAGTACCTAATACCTTAGGTACCCGATACCTAGTACCAGGTCTGGTACCTACTGGTATCTTACCAATGTAGATACTAAGTACATGGTATTTAGGTACCCGATACCTAGTACCAGGTCTGGTACTTATGGATACCATCCTGATCTAGGGACCAAGTACCCCGATACCTATACTATCAGGTCTAGTACCTATGGTACTAACTTGAATAATCTAGGTACCAGTTACCATGTATGATTTGTGGGTATAAGGTCTTCGCGCCAACGAGAGCCATGAGGAATACTATACATATGCCCAAGCTCTTAACTCTAGTGCATAAAAAGACATACTAGAAGAGTGTTAGAGCAAGTTTAATAGTATAGCCAAATGTTAGCTCCAAATCATCTATAGCTAATCTATTAACTCATTCATGCAATAGTTACCTATAAAAATATACTACACCATTAATACACGGTCCTACCTCTTATACACACACAACGGCTTGGGGTCCGTGTTGCAGCTGCCTACAAATCTGTAACCCACTTTCTTTTCTCTCTTCTCTTTTCTTCTCGATATGTGGTTATAGCTGGCTTATAGCCTGCTATTGTACGTGCTCTTAGAGCAGGTCTCTAGTGCGAACTTTGGATGCATAAAAAGGTGTACCAATGAAAAGCTAGTACTACTTAGAAAAGTGTGGTATACAGCAGTACTAAAAAAACTAGTATAATAGTATACAGTATATGCTACTCTAGCCTCTAACCAGCTTACCACGGTCTGCCTCCTCACGTTACGCCTAGCCCACCTTCGCATGCACTTAGAACATATCTAAATCATGGAAAATAACGGTTCACTCATATATAACTTATCCCATTGTATAGACGGTATCTTGTTTCCTAGTTTTTCAAAAAAGAAAAAAGAAATCCTTTTCTGTTGGTCTTGTTTCAAAAATGCTATTTATCGTGCGCCCGACGGAGAGAAGAAAATATCGGGCGCTATTTCCCAACCACCCGTGACTCCCTCTGTCTTTCTCGCACCTCCCTTTCTCTCTCTCACGTTCGACGATGTTTTCTCTGCTTGATGCCACAGCTGCCGCCGCCACCATCGACACCATGTTGGACATCAGCTCATCCGTCCAAGGATGGAACAAGGCGTGCCGCCTGACTGTGATTGAGGAGTGTTTACATGGAGGCAGAGGCGAAGGTTGGTCGACTCACACGGAGCAGCCTGGCAGCTTCCTGTCTGGCCGTGAACGGCGGCAATGGTCGTCTTCTTCACCGCGGTTGTCGCCAGAGCTCTCGTCTCCGCTTGCTGGATGTCTACGGGTGTCGTTTTTTCGGTCTACTCCTGCACTGCCGCCATTGGAGGAGAGGGAGGAAGCCAGATCTGACTGATATTTTCATGATTTTTTTTATGTTTTAGCCGATGTATCTCGATATTTCTTTGTGATTGGATCAAATTGTTACAGCGAGATTTCTTATGGTGTTTCAATTTTGTCTTTTGATTTTTATGGATTTGTTGGTGTTTTAGTAATTGAACTTTGATGTTTCATGGTTCAATCCATGATTCAATCATGTTTCATCATTTTAATAGTCTGAAACATGTGTTAAACCAGTGGTGAAACATTCTTCTTAAAAAACTGAAACAATGCCCGATTTTTACAACAAAAATAGGGAGCCCCATTTGTAGGTCCTCCGGTCTTGTTTGCTTGAACCCACTAGCCGAGAAAACCGATATGTCACATAAATCCTTTCCACCACGCATGACGCATTTGGCCCAAAGCCCACTACTTAATCCACAGTTCGGCAGTTTACATCTCTTCGGAGTAACAAAGTGAAACAAAATAACATTGCCGCCTCAACTAAATTTCTTTGTGAACAGACTACTACTAATTCTTTTGGGATTCGTTGACGTTGTTGAGAGCCAAACGGTTCGTCTGAACGAAAAGTGAAAATGACATTACCAGCTAGATGCTTTGTTTGCTGCATATCCAGGCTCTCTTGATCAACAAAGGCAAGGAAAGCCAAAGGCATGCAAAGAATTGGAAGCTAAATCCTAGCTATAAGATCAAAGTTATCAGCAGGTGGATTGTAATCATACATGTAATCAGAGGGCAGCTGGATTGTGATTCTGATCCGAACACTTGGATCAACAAAACCAAGGATAACATGCATCATGCATGCATATATTGGTAAAAAAAAATGAAACAAGAAGAGAAACCTCGATCTTTCATTCATAATCAATGAGAAATTACAGTTCCAACAGATTGCATGTTCTTCTTCTCATGCCAAGAAATCATCCTATCTATGAGAATTTACAAGACCACATTGCCTTCCATGCAAAACCAAGACATGTTCTGATTTATACGAGCTTCTGCAGCTACTGCTACTACTGAAGAACACTGATCACGATGCCAAAAAGGCCTCGGATTTGGCACGCAGCTGCTCCTTCTCCAGCACAAACATCTTCAGCCGCGGCAGATTCTTGCCGGCCTTGTTCGGCCGCGGGGCCGCCATGTTTGCCGGGGTCGGGGCCGGCCGTGGCGCCGGCAGCTTGACGTCCTTGACGGCGACGCGCACGGTCCGGAAGGGGTCGTCGCGCGGGAAGTTGCCGTTGTAGATGACCTCCAGGTGTCCGTCGTCGGCGTCGGATACGACGACCGCGCCGAGCCACATGACGAGGCGCAGCGCGGTGGTGCCTAGCCTCCCCACCGGCGTGCGGACGCGCACCTCGTCGCCCTTGTTGAAGGACATCTTGTTGATGGGCGATCCTGATCCTGGCGGCTTCTTGGAGACTAGTCTCCCCTTGGCGTCGACGGCGCGGTGGATGATCGGGCGCGAGGAGCGGGGACTCGAGCGGCGGGAAAGCGCCATGGACGAGCGATCGCTGCTGCGAGGATGGATGGAAGGATTTGTGGGGAATGCGGAGACGGCGAGGGGTGGCGCGCTTGGATTTATCGGCAGCCGAGTCCGAGTCCGAGTTGAAATCGGTGAAGGAAGCAAAGCGCGTGGCTGCCAAGCAGAATACTTCTGAATAATCCGATTACGCATCTATGATCTGCGAGGCATTCCTGGCTCGAATCCGAACTCCACTCAAAATCGGAGATCTCCGTTTACGCGAAGCTCTAGCTGTCGCCGGAGTGCAAGGACATGACGGCGGACCGGCGGCTCAGTTTCCACCACCTCCATTTGCAGAACTAATCGCAAAAATGGAACGAGCTAGCGACGGCATGCGTGTTCTCGCATCTGTCGTGGAGAGAAGCTCGCCGAGGAAGCCGGGAATGACATCGAACACCTGGCGGCTGTAAGAGAAAACAGAGGTGTTCCGGCACCATTTGCCAAAGATCTCGTTTCAAAAGGATTGTTCATATAGTACTCCGTATCTCGGAGAAAACAGGCAAATATATGTCCGGAGAAATTCGATGCAATATTTCCTTTAAAAAAAGGGAAATTCGATGCAATAGGCTCACTGCATCCACAAATCGTCCTGATCAACGTTGTCTTAAATTGTGAAAAAAAAAGCACTTCAGAACTACTCCTTCCATCCCACGAAGACTTTATTTGTGGGTTTCTATGTCTAACGTTTGACTGTTCATCTTATTTAAAAAAATATAATTTTTTTTAAAAAATAGTCACACAAAAAAGTACTTTTCATTTTTTTATCATCTAATAACAATGAAAATACTAATCATAGAAAATTTTTATGTATCCAAAAACTAAAAAATAGACTTTTTGTCGGACGGAGGGAGTACTGCAAGAAGCTTATCGCGGTTTAAAGAAACAATGCGTCTCCTCCAGTCCCCATGCGCCCACTCTCTCTCGAGTCGCCCTCCCCACGGGTGACACGAAAGGCGATGCCGCCGCCGTCTTCTTCCTCCTCCCCCACCTCCTTCTCTGCCTCACCGCTGCCTGAGCGGGCGCCGGCAAAGCCGCGCGGCCGCGGGGACGACGGCGGCAAGGCTTCGCCCAGCATGTGCTCGGGCGGCCCGGGGAGCTGGCCGGTCGGCGATGGTGGCAACCGTCCGGATCCGCGCCCGCCCGGCCGGATCCAGCGGGGCAGCGCTTGGTGGCGGGGCGGAGTGGTGGCGGCGGCGTCTGGCGTTGTGTGGTGGCGGCGGCGGAAACCCCCGCCCAGATCCGCGCCGTTTTGGCCGGATCTGGTGGGGCTGACGCTGGGCGGCGGCGGGCGGCGGGGAAGCGTGCGTGCTAGCGGCGGGGAAGAGGCGGTGGCAGCGACGGTTGTGTGGCCGGGCGCGGGTGAGGCCGAGCGTCGCCAGGCGGCGGTTGAAGCGGGGCGATGGCAGAGAGGCCGTTGCCCGGAGGCCGGTGAGGATGGTGATGGCGGGCAGAGGCGGATCCGCCCCCCCTCCGCCCCCCCGAGGGCAGATCCGGTGCGTAGCAAGCTCGCGGCGGTGGCGGCACCGCGGAGCTCGCGGCGATGTCGGCGGCGGCAACGGCGCGGGAGCACGGGGCGACGGCGACTGTGGCAACGACGCGGAGTTCATGGCGATGGTGGCAACAACGGCTTGTCGGCGGCGACAGCACTGTGGCTGGTCGACAGCATTGGCGGCTGTCGGCTGCTGTGGCATTGGGGCTCTCGCGGCGGAGGCAGCGACGTGGAGCTTGTGGCGACGTTTGCGGTAGCGGCTGGACGAGGTGATGGGGCTGCGGCTGGCCGGCGACGAGGTGGCCGTCGGCAGCAACGGCTATGGTGGTGGTGGGAGGTGACATGGTGGCCTCGATTGGCTAGCCGAGGGCGTGATAGACGGCTGCATCTAGCCGGTGCGGGAGAGTACGGAGGAGGGGTCGGAGACCGGCTTAGCGCAGAGAGGCGCAGCCGATGGCAGCGGAGGCCGGCTCGGCGCGAGAGGCACGGGCGGCGGAGATGGAGGCTGGCTTGGCGTGAGAGGCGCGGCAGATGGAGGGAGGCCGGATTGGCGCGAGAGGCGCGTTCGGTGGAGGAGGCCGGTTTGGCACGAGAGGTGCGGCTGGCGGTGGAGGAGGCGACCCTAGTGCGAGGAGGAGATGCTGGTGGGTGTGGCGCGGTCTTCGGTGCACGAAGGCTGGCCGGCGGAGGGCGCCGGTGCAGAGGTCCCACATGTCGTCAGAGGTTGAATAATTTGGGATGATTGTGTTGTTCAAAAAACAAGGGGATATGTATCCATGATTTGTAGCTCCATCATGCAGAGTTTGCAAAACTGATTCAGAAATGCAGAATCCCATTTCATCCCCATCTAGTTTTGGCCCTATGATGGAGCTATTTGAGCTGTGGTAAAAAAATAAACTGGTTCATGTAACATCGTCTTACTGGACCAGTATGTACTCAACTTAACATACCAGCCCAAGAGAGTACATGACCAGGCTATCTGGACTTTGCTCTGTTGCCTAGCAATGCTATTGCAAGACAACAGCAAGAACCGTGATTTGGTATAGAAACTAGTGAGCGTGGCAAAAATGCTGCTACGGTAGTGATCATAACAGTGGCGCCACTAAATTATAATAGTATTGATTGATCACAATGGTACAACTGTAAATTGTATATATAGAAACAAATGATAAGGTTTGTATATCCAACCCTATTATATACAAAATATAATTTCATATATAGTAATACAAGTTAAAGTGAGTATTTAACAAATCCTATCTGACCAGCTCGCGCAAATGGACCAGACCGCCGGAGTACCCTCTTATCTTACACTAGTCTCTTCTAATTTTATACGAGTGACTAATTAGGACGAAGAGGAGGCACTAATCAGAGGACCAAAGTGTGCACCCGAGCATTTTTGATCAAATGTGATTAGTGTTTGGCAACACGGGCAAGACAAGAGGACGAAGAGATCAACAACGACGAAGGAGTCGAAATTAATGGCAATGTAGCTTAATTAGTAATCTTCAGAATTGGTATCCCCTTTCATGTATGGCCATGATCGAATTCAGTTCAGGTCTCCACTCTCCAGGATATGTCACAATTGAGGATAATTTGGTCCAGTAGTACCTTAGCTGAACCAGTGTCTGAACTGTCGAGAGTCATCATATTTCACATCACTCACAACATGTTCTCATCACCACGACAAGTTAGCGGAACAAACAGATCAAAATTTTCCCAATTACCTCTCCATGGAAACAGAGCATATGCCCACCATAATATCCTGGTCTCCGGTATCACTCCGCGCTCGTCTTTGCACTTTCAATTCCTGAATTTTATTTGCTCTTTGATTAGCTGACTCTGTAATAAGTGACTGTAACTTCTTAGAAGCAAAGCCCTGATATTATTCCACTATCAGAAAAGTAGTACTACCTCTGACCCATAATAATTGTATTTTTAAGGAAATTAGAGTTAGATTAGTAGAAAAGACAATTTACGATAATAACCTTATTTAATAACTGCGCTGCATACGCATATTCCATATGTATACTCGATTAAAAGAAAGGTTGAGAAACACATTTTATATGTAAACTTAATTAAAAGGAAGGTTGGGGGTACACATTTTATTTGTTATGTCCCATCTTATCATAAATATATATATTTTTTTGACAAACTTTGAATGGTAGAAATACAATTATTATGGGATGAAGGTAGTACGATAAGCTTCATGGCATATATCCTATACTCCTATGCTGCACAAACCGATGTCCTTGCTTCATGGCATATGTGAGTTCAAACCTATGGGCCAAGCATTTCGACTGGGCCAGATGGTTCCTCTAGCCCAACAGTTGATATACCACATAAATTGCCCGATTTCTTCACTGATGTGCTCCTTTCTCCCGATGAATTTAAGTGGGCCAAGGTTACTCTGCAGTCTGCTACCTGGAATTTCATGACTCACATCCATTTCAGTTCAAACTACCAACACAATGCTCCTCTCTGACTGCTCAAATTCTCTCCTTGGAAGAAGAACAGCCACAACACATTCTGGAGCTTGAGAAAGAGTTACAGGAACAGGACAAATATGTTGTAGTTTTGACTCAAGTCACTGAAACTCAGCCTGAGCTCAACTTGTCTCCAGAGCATAGAAGGGCAGGATCAAGTGTACCTCGGCATCTAGTGACAACTTCTGTGCTACATTTCAAAGATAGGAAGATAAAAAAGATGCCGATTTAAACATTTTGACTACAAGAAGAGCACTTGTTTGGCCTGTAATGCAATTCCTCCGGTGTTAAATGAGAAAGTGATACGCAATCTCTGTGTTGATTTCTGCAGAGTCCTTCATGAGGAGGTGACTACTAAAAACCTGAACAAAAAGAAGCCAAATAAAAAGAATGTTAGCAACCAGAACAAGATTTTTCAAAAGAACATTGCTACCAAATAATGTACTACCTCCTTCCACAAATGTTTGATGTTAGTTACTTCGTCTTTGAGCTAACCAACGTCAAACGTAAACGGATAGAGGGAGTATTATTTTTGGACAGACTTGTTTTCAGACTCATAAGCCTGTAATATTCTGACTCCCACTTGTTTGTAAATAGTCTGAGAGCAGGAAGAAGAGATTCATGCTTATGAGTCTACTTGACTCCAGTAACCAAGATTCATGCTCTTCTTTTATAAATCCGTTTATGTCATCGAGACCAACATCCTCTGGTCCTGCTCTCAGGATGCTTGCAGTGCAGCTGGTTGCCTCGGCTTCAGTTCTCTTTTACCATCTTGTTATATCATGAATGGGCAATGGAAAATTTTGAATTTGGAATATAAGGGAAATGAATGCTCCTAGCAAATGGAAAGCTCTAAGAAACAAAGTAGATGAAAGTTGGTAGCTCCATCATCTGTGAAAGAAAAAAAAGGGAATTTTTGGATCAATAATATCACAGGAATTGTTTCCCGAGAAATATAAACAATTTGAATTCCTACCATCAGTAGGTGCATCTGGTGGTTTACTGGTGGCTTGGGATATAAATCATTTTGATGGTGTCCTTTCTTTCAACAATGATTTTGCAATTTCTATTGCCTTCACTTCCCTTCTTAACGAACAATCTTGGATTTTAACCAATATGTATGGTCCATGTACTCCAAACAAAAAAGAGGAATTTCTAAACTGGTTCAAGAATATTCAAATGGATGATAAAATTGATTGATTAATCATGGGGGATTTAAATTTTATCAAGGCTCCAGAAGACAGGAACATGCTAGGAGGAGATTCAAATGATATATTTCTTTTTAGTGAAGCCATTTAGTCAATTGGGACTAATTGAATTCCCACTCAAAGGAAGAAGATTAACCTGGAGTAATATGTAGGACTGCCCCGTTAGAAAGATTGGATTGGTTTTCACTTCAGTTTCAACAGGGCGAAGACAAGTAGTAGTATTGTTTGCCGCGATTTTGTTTACTCTTGCCTTTTCTAATGGGTAATTTTGCATTATCCCTTTATAATTAAAAAATGTCTATAATGTGCCATTAGGTCAATCAGCCAGCTCTGGCTCTTTGCATACCAGATAAACTAGCCAGAGCTGGCTGATTGACCTAATGGCACACCGTAGACCTCTTTCAATTATAAACTAGCCAGATGTTTTTATAATTACATCAATAATATTATTATTTATACACCATACCACATTTTTCTACACAATGATCATAAGTCACAGCATTTCTGAATACCATTACATCTATAACAGTCCAACTCTTAAAGCATAAACTGAGAAAGTGAAATGCATGCTAATACACAAAAAACATATGAATCATTTTAAGCATGAGCATAATCAGGGGGCACTTCTGGTCTCAAGTTCAATTGGGAGTCCAAGAACAGGCATCGGAGTAGCATCTTTCCTGTAACCTTCTTCTTTGCAGCACAATTTCCACCTGAACTGTCTCACTAGGTAGTGCATAGCTACCGATGTCTCAGTCCTCGCAAACTCGTTTCCGGGGCACATTCTTGGACCTCCCCCAAATGGAACAAAGCAATAGGGTGGGATCGAAGACAGGTTATCAAATCTAGAAGGGTCAAACTTGCTTGGCTCGTCGAAAAAATTAGCGTCCAAATGTGTGACAATTTGTGCAGTGAAGATCTGGCATAGCAGAGAAAAATGTGTGGGGGATCAATAAAAAGAATATACAAGAGTTGGGTATAGTTTTCAGATATAGATGTATCACTGACACACTATTGTCAAGATATCCAATGGCAGAGAACGGAATTAGTCGACAGAAATATACATACTTGCGAGCCTTTTGGAATGTGATAGCCCCGGTACTCGATGTCTTTGGTAGCTGTTCGGAAGCTTCCTAGAAGTGCAGGAACTGTCCGTAGCGTCTCCATTGCCACCTTCCAAGTGTACTTCATCCTTGAAACATCATTCCAGGTCAAAGGCTTGTTAGGTCCTTTGTTCCTAGCGATCTCCTCTTGTTCTGCGGTTCAGCATAAGTAGAAATGATAGCAATGTTGCAAAGAAGATTTGAATACCAAATACAAATACAGAGTACTAGTTGCTCACCATCAGTTATCTTGCCAAGGATGTCTGGCTCATTGGCTAGCTGTCGGATCAAGAAGGTGATAAGAACAGATGACGTCTCATAACCGGCAATCAGGAGTAAGATTGCATTGTCCACAATGTCCTCCACTGTGAGAGAGTGTTTTCCTTCGGAGTGTAAAGCAAGCATGTATGTAAAGAAATCATCAGCTGAACTGCAATAGCCTTGCTGAAATGCTGCTTCCCTCTCGTGAGCAATCTGCCTGAGCAACTTCCTAATCCTCCGGCTCGCACTCAAGCCCTTGTTGAACTTGGTGAAGGGTATATTCACTGGAATCGACAACGCAGCCCTCACCACTTTCTCAAAATCTATTGCAAGGGCTTCTCTGAAAGGAGCTGCCCCTTGTCCAAACATGACTGAGGAGATGATATTAAAGGTGAGCCTCTTCGCCAACGGTGCGACCTATAATCACAAAAGTGCCACACATATACATATATATAAATAACATGAAAGTAGTTTTAATATACATAAGTATGTAGAATTCAAAGAAGATTAAGCCAAAAAAGGAAAAAAAACACAATGTTAATACCTTGATAGTCTTATGACCAACCCAATTCAGGTCAATGTGCCTCCTTACTTCCTCATCCATCTTCCAGACATATTTTGTCACCATCTCAGGACTCAGATAGCCCTGCAGTGCACTGCGGACTTGCTTTAGCTCGTCACCTGAGAGTGTCATTATGGAATGCCCGATGAGGACGTTGATCGCCTTTGTCTGGGTGAAAATGAGGTCCTGGTTGCTGAAAACAAAGTGATTGGATGCAGGGCCAGCCATCAGCACTGTTGGTGAGCCAAACACTGACATCTTGGACACAGGACCATACTTCTTGATCCTGTCCTGGTACCACTGGTAATCAGTATTACTGCGGAGGGCACGAAGTAGGGAGATGCTTTGGCCGATCAATGGGAAGCCAAGGGAACCTGGAGGGGGATTATAAGATGAGTACTTGTGCCTGGTGACAAGGTGGAGGAGGATGGGTATGAACAAGGCAAGCAGCAGAGCAAAAGGCATGGATGAATCCATTGACATGGAATGTTGTTATGCACTATGCAGGTTGGACGATCAGCTTGTGGATCTGTATACATATATATGGGTAAAACAGAGCTGTTCCTTTCTCCATGATATATAGGGGAGTATGATTCAACAAATTTGATGTTTTCTTTTAAACTCAAACACCTAGGTGACCCACCTCAATATATTACTTTCTCAAAAGTCATAGAACAAAAGTGACCAAAGCATAGGCCAAGGCAAAGAATGCAAACTGATGGAAGGGAATGAGAAGACACAGTATAAGAATATAAGATTACATTAACAACCTTCATCGTCATCAGAGCAATTGAGTTTGATTCATGATAACTTAAAATATCAGTTTATAAGTAAACAATTCCATCCCTAGCCACATGATAGGAGCAGCTTAGCACGAGATATGTGAATTGCTGAAAATAAATGGAAGCCAATTCAACATCAACTTGTGAAATTAAAAAGAAATTATGCTAGCAATGGAATTTCTGCATCTATGCTAATCAAAGAATCACATTTCTCCCTCAAATGAAATACAGAAAAACGAATTCCCTAAAAAAAATCTAAAAAGGGAAGTACATAGACTTGCAAAGAAAGAGATGAACAGAATATTTCTTTGGATATAGTATTAGGCAGAAAAAAGATACTACTGTTTGCTCGTGCTTGGAGAGTGTTTACATACCGCAGCACTAAATTTTACGAAGCAAGCAAAGGAAAAGATCTGGTGACAACAATTTGGTCATTACTAAGGAAACTATTCATGTCCTATGTAATGATGAGACACTTGAACAATATATTCTAGTTTTTAATTCTTTGCGTGATTGCAGGACTCTCGATCAACAAGTACTAGAGAGTTTTCTCTGCAAGGAAGCCCACTATGCGATCTTAAGGTCTACTCCCTCCGTCCCAGAAAACTTAACCTAGTGTCTAGATTTGTTATACTAGATTATGTACCCTCTCATCTTAGGTTTGGTTTTTGTGGGACAGAGGGGTAATTGCCTTGGCACAGGCCATGTACACAGGACAGCTATCTTTTTATTTTAATGTTATTAAGAATATGAGCCAGGAAAAATAGTTATACAATTGAAAAACTATATAGAAGCGGATTGCATACGTAGCAGGGAAGGTTGGCTCCAGTTTTATGTATGTGCCTGTGCACACGAAGACAAAATTACTGTAGCTTCAATTCTTCTGAAAATGGAATGGCCCTGCAATACAGAACAATACCTTAGAATTTATCATAAGCAGAATATTCATCCCCTAATACAGCAATAACCACTTTCTTTTAACGATTTTGGCACCATCTGTCATTATCAGGAGGACACACGATAATGAACTTGAGGGCCACGTTGATCCTGAAAAAATGGCAAAAAAAAAAAAGGAAAGGAAAACGACATGTCAGATAACATATTCTGAAAATTCATCATGGTCAACTTCCAAGAACAACAAAAGGAAAAAGTATACGGAAAAATAGACTCCAGAAATATGGATTTCGAGATCACATCACAAATACAGATTTGATTTAATAATATAGTTTGTCCACGGAACGAAATCAGCAATCCCTAGGTCAAGGAGACCATTGTTCAGTTGTTCACTGTTGTACTGATTTTGAGCAGTGAAACCACTGCTCATCAATCCGCAACCTGACTCTCCCTATCGCATCTGCGCCATCACAGCTCACTTATCCCCACAATTAACAAATCAAACAACGTTTGATTTCACCAACCAATTGCAAGCCAGTAGAAATCAAGAATCCAACACACCAGAGAGAGATAGTGAAGTACCTGACTGCTGCTGCTGCTGCTGCTGCTGCTGAAGCGGTTTGCAAGTGTAGGCGGCATGCCGGGATGCAGGAAGTGGAGCTGTCAGCCGGCACGCCGTCGGCGCCGCCGGCGCCGCCGCCGGGAGGCCGGCACAAGGCTGCGCACTAGCTCGCCGGCTCGAGCCAGAGAAGGTGGCGGAACTTTCTAGGCCCATGTTGGGGTAGCAGAACCAGCCCAGCCCAACCTTGTCGGAAGTCGGAACGTTGGTTTGGGCCCAAAACCAGGTTGGCCTACCCCAAGAAATCTAGGGCCTGTTGGTTCTTGTCTTCTTGCCTTACCTCGTCACAACTCAACTTACCAAGTGTGACATGACACACAAAATGTTACTCCAAGTGAAGTAATAATGTTTGATTAGAGAATGAGCGTATGACACATAGATCCACGGAGTAAGAAAGTATGACTTGCCATATTAAGACAAGCAAGCGAAATTATGCATTTCAATTTAATTTAATATGTTCCGATATATTTATGATCTTTAGATTCCTTTTATTTTTTTTTATATTTCACTTTTTCTACTTCACTAAATTACTTGTTGTATTTTTCTCAACTCTAACAAGTGTTCGATGGTAACTATAACCACAACAAAGAACTATAGTCCACGGCGATAATGTGAACATGTTTTCTAAGCAATAACTTACCAAGTGTGACACGACACATAAAATGCTACTCCAAGTGAGGTAATGTTTGATTAGAGAATGAGCGTATGATATATAGACCCACGGAGTAAAGAAAGTGTGGCCTCGCCGCATTAGAACAAGCAACGCCATCCCTAAGCACGTGCGACCGTACAGGGTCCTAACAATTATGCATTTCAATTCAATTTAATATGTTCCGATATATTTATGATCTCTAGATTATTATTTTTTTCATATTTCACTTTTTCTACGTCACTGAATTGGCTAGAACGAGCTGTATTTTTCTCAACTCTGACAAGTGTTCGATGATAATTATAACCACATCAAAGAACGGTAGTACATGACGATAATGTGAACGTGTTTTCTAAGCAATAAAGATTACATTTTTTTCCATTTAGTAAGAAAAAACTGAATTGTTGCAACAATTCTTGTTCTACTTAGGCGGAATGCCACTACATATGTAGGTGGGTGAGCTTCGAATAATTCTTGTTTGTTTGATACTAGTAGGACATAGCTTAAGAAATGAGTATTAGATTGATGCTAGCTTTTCAAGTATGGTTGAAAGGCTGTACAGACGAAGAAAAAAAATCAGTGGTAATAGAAATTCATCCTAATGTATTATAAACAATACACCCTCCGTACCAAAATACTTGTCGCTTTGAGTTTTTGTTTGTAACGTTTGACCATTCGTCTTATTTAGAAAATTATGGAATAATTATTTATTTTATTTGTGACTTGCTTTATTATTAAAAGTACTTTAAGTATAACACTTATCATTTTTTATATTTGCACTAATTTTTCAAATAAGACGAATGGTCAAACGTTGCAAGCAAAAAGTCAAAACGACCACTAACTTAGGACAGAGGTAGTAGTATATAGCTATGATCTATTATGCAATTACTATTTTCTAAAGATAAAGCCTTATTGTATATTTTGGACAGGGCCTCAATCACTAATGCAAAAGAAGTCAAAACGACCACTAACTTAGGACGGAGGTAGTAGTATATAGCCATGATCTATTATGCAATTACTATTTTCTAAAGATAAAGCCTTATTGTATATTTTGGACGGGGCCTCAATCACTAATGCAAAAAAAATCAAAACGACCACTAACTTAGGACGGAGGTAGTAGTATATAGCCATGATCTATTATGCAATTACTATTTTCTAAAGATAAAGCCTTATTGTATATTTTGGACGGGGCCTCAATCACTGATGCAAAAAGGACCGGTCGTATAGGTGCCGGCCTTTTCCTACTTCCACATGATGAAAAAATACAGAACGGGTACCTTTAAACACTATAGGTATCGGTTCTGGAAAAAAAACATATACCAATACTATATGGGTCGGTTTTTTAAAAGACCGAAACCTATACTTATATTGTAGGTGTCGGTTCTAGAGAAAAACCAGTACTAATACTATAGGTAGCGATTTATTTAAAAGAGCTGACACCTATAGTATAAATATAGGTGTTAGTTCTTTTAAAAAACATGTCGGTTCTTTTAAAAAACCGATACCTATTAAAAGAAACCGACACCCCTATATGGAGCCGAGCCGACAGGTGTGCACCATCCATATCCTTATCCCTTCCAGTCTACACTGCATCCTCTCCCCCCCTCTCTCGGTTCCTCTCTCTCTGTGTTGGCTGTCGGTGCAGCGGCGTGTGATGGTGGGAGGAGAGGCTGCGGCAGCGGGAGGTGAGGCGACGACAGTGATGTGCGGTAGCGGGAGCAACGAGCGACGGCGGGAGGTGAGGCGGCAGCGGCGTGCGGCGCCCTCCTTCTCCCCCCACCAAGGAGGCGACGGCAGTGGCGTGCGGCGCCCTCCCCTCTGCCAGACCCGGTGAGTGGGGAGGCGCCAGCGGTGAGCGGCGCCCTCCACCCTACCCAATCCAACGGGAGGAGAGGCGACAGGAGCGGCGGACGGCGCCCTCCCCTCCGCCAGATCTGATGGGAGGAGGCAGCGGGTGGCGCCTTCTGACGTGCTGCTCGTCTCCACGGAGGTCGTCGTCCATCTTCTTTGTGTTTTGTGTTTGTGTTGATGTTCTTGATGCCGAAATGTTTGTGAAGTTGGGTGACTTTTTTTTATTCATGGAACCTCAAAGGTGTTGGTTCCTAAACCGGCACCTTTGAGACAACCTCAAAGGTACCGGTTGCGAAAACCAGCACCAATGGGGGTTTTCCAACTGATACCTATAGCCTTTTTGCAGTAGTGAATTTATTAGATATGACCCTTCATATGTGACATATTCTATCACTATAGATCTGAATAACTGTTTGTCCAGATTCATACCGCTAGAATATATCATATAAGTAATAGGTTGTATTTATATTGAGACAGATGAAATAGTAATTCAACTTCCAAGCCACGTGATGGGACCAGTTTAGTATAAAGTATGTGAAATTACTAGAGAATGCCAAGCCAACATCAACTACCCCAACCTGTAGCTCTTAAGCCAGCAAACACATTGTCTTAAACTGGGAGGTACAGAGACAAATTAATTCTCTATGCCGCACTGTCGATCAACAGGAACAAAAGAATCATTTGTGCAAGCAATTGTGCATGATCGGCCATGTTCTCTTTTGTTTTTATTCTTTGCGCAAAGGATGAGCCGAGAAATCTGGTAAACCTTCAAATCATGGTAAACGGGAATGGGACACTCAACACAGAATGGCATGTTCTGAAAGTCCATGGGGGTCATCTTCGAGGAAGGGAGAGAAATCTAAGCACGCATTTCGATATGGAAAAACGTAGAGAAAAATCTCACGAAATGGACAAGGACGGTGACTGTGGAGCGAAGAGCAGTAACTCATCTTTTCACTTATGTTTATACTTATCAGTCAAAATTTAAATTTTTAACCTTAAATTTAAAGTTGATTTGTGGTTATTTTATTGAAGTTTATTTTCCAGCTTTTGCTTTTAGATTACTAAGAACACGTATATAAAAATTTTATTCATACATTATTTTTTTGTTTGTAAATATTCTGTTTGGCTTATTCCGTGAATAAGCGAAAATGGCTCCGCTAGTTTCGCAAGGAATTTAATTTTGACATGGAACAGTTCGATTCCCGCAGGGACGGGGAGATTTTTCAGCATTCCAAATGGGTCCTGATTCCTGAAAGGCTGCAACCACGCACTCACGCAGCCGGCGGCTGCCGATCCTAGGGTGCCGCCGTCGGATGCAGTCTAGGCACAGATCCAATGTGCACTTCTGCTGGAGCTGTTTGTGGCTAGGAAAATTAGACCAATCATTATCGTATAATTAATTATATTTTTTAAGATAATGGTATAATTAATTATATATTAACTATTATAGATTTAAAATATAGATTTATTTGATTTTTTAAAACTTATGTAAGAAAATTTCTACAAAACTCTGTACCGCATAGTTGTTCGGGAAATGTGCTAACGGAAAACAAAAAGATTATAGTTTTGAGTTGTTGAAGAGAAGATGTCCCCGATATCCCAGTCAAAAAAATAAGTCCTCAATATCTCAAAGTTGGCAACTCTCAAACTCGGTTTATCTCCTTGACAATAAATTAGGCTCAAACGGGTAACAGATTCGCTACTACTTGTTTATTCGTGAAAATACTTGTTTGTCATAATAAAAAGAGAAAAAATGCAATGGATCTTGGAGCGGTTTTGTCTTCTCGCACAGGCATGTTGGAGCTTGCAAGATCCTCGAAGATGCAAATATTCAGCTACCACTAATTGACTTGAAAAATCAACAAACAAACCTTCAGCTTATTGTGTAAGACCCTAATATATATACATGCTTGTCAATACGAAGTTTTTCTTTCGTTTGCAATTTCAGCTTAGGGCTCTTTAGAACACGCAAAATTAAAGGGGAAAAAGGCATAGCTATCATTGGTATCCAACACTAGTAATCGTATCTCAAATCTCCAACAATGGAGTTTTCTTTGGTCGTAGCATTGATCGCCGTGGCATCATCATGCGTGTTCGTCCATTTCTTGGCGCGGGGCGCCACCAAGAAACGGCGATCGCCGGCGGCCAAGAAGCTGCCGCCGGGCTCCCTCGGCCTGCCGGTGATCGGGCAGAGCCTCGGCCTCCTCCGCGCGATGCGCAGCAACTCCGGCGAGCGGTGGGTGCGGCGCCGGATCGACAGGTACGGCGCGGTGTCGAAGCTGTCGCTGTTCGGCAAGCCGACGGTGCTGGTCGCCGGCGCCGCGGCGAACCGGTTCGTCTTCTTCAGCGGCGCGCTGGCCCTGCAGCAGCCGAGGTCGGTGCAGCGGATACTGGGCGACAGGAGCATCCTGGACCTCGTCGGCGCCGACCACCGGCGCGTCCGCGGCGCGCTGTCGGAGTTCCTCCGCCCGGAGATGCTGCGGATGTACGTGGGCAAGATCGACGGCGAGGCGCGGCGCCACGTCGCGGGCTGCTGGTCCGGGCGCGCCGCCGTCACGGTGATGCCGCTGATGAAGCGGCTGACGTTCGACATCATCGCCTCCCTGCTCTTCGGCCTGGGGCCCGGCGCCGCCGCGCGAGACGCGCTCGCCGGCGACTTCGAGCGCGTGATGGGGGGCATGTGGGCCGTGCCGGTGGACCTGCCGTTCACGGCGTTCAGGCGGAGCCTCAGGGCCGCCGCCCGCGCCCGCCGGCTGCTCGCCGGGATCACGCGGGAGAGGAAGGCCGCGCTGGAGCGCGGCGCGGCCACGCGGAGCAGCGACCTCATCGCCTGCCTGCTCAGCCTCACCGACGACCGCGGCGGCGCGCCGCTGCTGTCCGAGGAGGAGATCGTCGACACCGCCATGGTCGCCCTCGTCGCCGGCCACGACACCTCCTCCATCCTCATGACCTTCATGGTCCGCCACCTCGCCAACGACCCTGACACCCTCGCCGCCATGGTCCAAGGCAAGAAACTCACACTGTCACACATCACCATTTCCATTTGCCCAAGATCGAATCCCCCCTGACAAGTGACAACGCCATGGACAGAGCACGAGGAGATCGCGAGGAGCAAGCGCGACGGCGAGGCGCTGACATGGGAGGACCTGACGAGGATGAAGCTGACATGGCGCGTCGCGCAGGAGACGCTCCGCATCGTGCCACCCATCTTCGGCAACTTCAGGAGGGCGCTCGAGGACATCGAGCTCGACGGCTACGTCATCCCCAAAGGGTGGCAGGTGTTCTGGGTGGCGAGCGTGACGCACATGGACGCGGCCATCTTCCACGACCCGGACAAGTTCTTGCCGTCGCGCTTCGACAGCCAGTCGTCTTCTCCGGCGACGGCGAAGGCGGCGCCGCCGTGCTCGTACGTGGCGTTCGGCGGCGGGCCGAGGATCTGCCCCGGGATAGAGTTCGCGAGGATCGAGACGCTGGTGATGATGCACCATCTTGTCAGGAAGTTCAGGTGGAAGCTCTGCTGCAAGGAGGACACCTTCGCGAGGGACCCCATGCCGACGCCGCTGCACGGTCTGCCCATCGAAATCGAGCCGAGGATTTCTCCTTGATCATAAGCCAAAAATAAAAATAAAATAAAATGGACAACAATGAGCAATCACGACATGAATGTTGCATTGCAATTTTTTATTTTTTGATCAAGGGCAGCATGGCCATTGCAATTTTTTATAGTGAGGATAGAATAAGATTGTTCAGTGCAGTGACAATGTAGTCAAGGAACTTACACTGTGTAAAATCAGCAAATTTGTCACTCATGTATGTGGCATTTGAGATGACGCTACTCAACTATGTGACAGAAGCATTTTTTTTTTCGAAACAAACATTTGGAAGCAGTACAAATTTTCGACTTGATCAACTCAAAATAGAGTGGAATCTTCATTCGTTGGAGTTACCCAAGATTGGATAACACCCAGCTGATCCGACATTGCAATACTATTATAGAGTTAATGACTCATGCTAATCATGCTCTCGCTGTATGACAGCTAGTTGACAACTATAAATGGCCAAGAAAGTGTGTGTGTGTGTGTGTGTTTTGTAATTTCTCTTTTCCTTCAATCCAGTCTGAAGACCTGCTAATCATACAGTCTAGGAACATTATCTGTATAAATTGCTAACTATGCATCCGATTGGCATACAAAATAGAACAATAATACCATACCGGAATGCCAAAAAGTAAACCCAGTTGACATCCTAAAAGAGCAGGTTCAGAACTCCTACACTAAATCAGAAAAGCTCTAGGTGACTTCTACACTAACAGATAAACATAAGGTTAAAAAAAAATAGTGTAAGACCAACAACAAAGGATGAACATCATGCAACTTGACTAGATTCTTCAGTTTGATACAGCTTCAAACTAAATCAATTTCTAGTATTTGTACACACACCCAATCTTAATGAAATTTGGTCGCCCTTTCTTTCGGCCAACCCGGCAAAAAAAATAATCAATTTCTAGTATCTCTTCAGCATTTCGATTTAATCACGAGCAAGGCAGTGTGGTTCATAGATTCTGCTCATTTTCTTCTAATGCCCAATGACCAAGGAGTACTGCATTTCATGGAGCCTCTTCAACTGCAAACCTCCCATAGTTACCGACTAAAGAAGGAGGTCATGCCATGATGTACGGCTGAACATCATTGTCAAATGTCCTGCGAAACAGCCTTTCCAGTTTCATCGTTTCCAAACATAGGAACAGGAACCAACAAGGAGATTGGGGATCATGGAACATCGGAGATGTTGCTAAATACGCGTAGCTGTCGCGGACAGCTAACACAAACACCTGTCTGGGGTCATCCACTAAAATGCATCAGTACACTGCCGTCACGCAGCGGGGCTCGAAAGACTCGTTCGAGCTCCTTGTCCAAGGGAACTACCCTGACCATCACCCATCTCTCAGCAGCACCATCATCACCCTTGGTGTGCATCAGAACGCTGACATTCAATTGATGCGCGTAAACGATGCAGATCGCGCCATCCTTTGTTTCGCCAACATAAAAGAACAATGTCTCAGGCACTGCGGAAGCTGAACAGCGGAGAATGCCATTGTGGCGGTGTCAAGCGAAAGCACATACCTCCGATTCTCGTAGACCCATAATTCAGAAGCCAGCAGCTAGTGTCATCTGACCTGACAGGTTCTGGGATGTCCACCCATGGCAGAGACGACCACTCCCCGGTGTTGTCCGCATCAATGGGTTCAGCACCGCGAACAACCCATCATCCCAATTCATGAGCAGGCAGTAGCCGCCGCAGATCTGCATTGCTGCTCGTCGTGGGGGGCGATCTTGCAGGGAGGTGAGGAAGAAGTCGCCGCCACGGACGGCGGCGGCCATGTCCCGGTTGCAGGGAGGTGAGGAAGAAGTCGCCGCCACGGACGGCGGTGGCCATGTCCCGGTCGCGGGGGCGGAGGGCGCGAAGAAGAGGCCGAGGAATGGCGCCCGGTGGGTTGTGCGGAAGCGGGCGCGGAAGGCCGGCGACGCGGCGCCACGCGCGGCAGGCGAGGGCGGCGCGGACGAGCGCCGCAAGAGACGGGAGGCGGAGGAAGGCGAGCAGGAGATCCTCGCCGAGCGAGTGGATGGTGGTGGTGGCGGTGTGGGTGCTGGCCGGCCCCTCCTCCCCGGATTCCACCTTCGGCCGTTGGTCGGACAGCGGCCGTCGGCTAGGCCGGCCATTGCGAGGCGGCGGAGGACTTGTAAGCCATCCTTTGGTAAAGGCCGACGAACCCTCTCTGAAGAACACTGAAGACAAGATGTTGCTGGATGAGCTACAGGGCAGGGAGCCAAGCCAGACTCAACCAAGGCAGGGAAGATCAGGCCCAGTTCGGTCCAGGAAGAAGAACCTCAAGTATTACAGCCCAGAATGTGACAACGAGGGAGGGCGCGTGCACGTGATCGACAGGCAGAGGCGTGCGTGAGTTGGCGTTGCGTGAGCTGGCTGAATTCTGGCTAAACTCTGTAACAAATAGAACAACGAGGAGAAGGTTTCGGTAGGCTGGTAGAACACGGTTGGTGGCGATGGCGGCGGAGGCTTGATCCTGCTGGATCGAGAACTTGTATCGTGTTTCTTCCTTTCAATACAAGCAACTACCGATTCCTCTCAAATTCTTTCCAATTTTCTCACTAGATCTCACAACTTGGTATCAGAGCCGCACTAAACTCGCAATCCCTTGATCAGGCGGTAAAATTCCAGAGAAGGATTGCGTGATCTTCGGATCGGCCCGCGAAAAGGAAACTTGCCTTCTTCTAGTTCGCTAGATTCGAGGAGAGTTTTAGTGGTTCGATCCACCAGCGTGACAGATACACTGGAAGCATGGCGCAATCCAACCAGTTCGAGTTGTTGATGAAGACGATCGCGGAGAATAAGAAGAAGAGGGAGGCAGCGGATGAGAGGACAAGGGCCGAGTACTTGGAGCTGAAGAAGGTCGTGGAAGCCAAGATCTCGGAGGTGGAGAAGAAAGTTGAGGATCTTAACACGGCACTCATCTCGTTGAGTGACAAGGTTGAGCACCTAGAGGACACGGTGATGCAGCAGGCCAGGGGAGGTGCCTCTCGCAAGATCAAGGATGAGCAATTCAGCATCAATCGCTCGACATCGACCCAATTCTTGCAAGGTAAACGCGATCCCCAATTTAATTCTCCTGATGGTTCTCCTGATTCCGCTTCACCAGAGTTTGGGGATGGGTCTGGTTGGAGTGAATTGAGTGGGGCAGTGCCACCCATGACTTGCCCTCAGTTCACCGGGGAGAATCCTCAAATGTGGAAGGCAAACTGTGAACAATATTTTGATGTCTATGGAATTCATCCCCGCAATTGGGTTGAAGTAGCCACTCTGAATTTTTCTAGGAACGCTGCTTTTTGGTTACAGTCAGTTCGCCAGACTCTGTTGGGTGTTACTTGGGTGGAATTTTGTGAGCAAGTGTGCTCTAGGTTCACTAAGGACCATCACCAGGCGTTGATAAGACAATGGATTCATATTGTTCAAACTGCTTCTGTGTCTGATTATATGGAGAAGTTTGGTACATTAATGCACTAGTTAACTGCTTATAACAGAAATCTTGAACCAATCTACTTTGTGACAAAATTTGTTGAGGGCCTTAAGGATGAGATCAGATCAGCCATTTTGCTTCAGAGACCACAGGACCTGGATACAGCTTGTTCTTTGGCCCTGTTGCAAGAGGAGGCACTTGGGGGTACTAAGACTGGGGGGTACAGAAAGGTAGATGGCAGTTCTTACATCAGAACATCTGCTAGATAGACTCACTCTTCTGGTTCAAACACTCCTGTTATCAAGTCAGTTGCAGTTGCTGAAGATGCCAGGAAAGAAGCAGAATCTGTTAAGGCTAGAGAGGACAGACTGTCTACTCTCAGGTCATACAAAAGATCCAAGGGTTTGTGCTTTGTTTGTGGAGAAAGATGGGGCAAGGACCACAAATGTGCTACATCTGTACAATTACATGTGGTACAAGAATTATTGGAAGTACTGGAGAATTCAACAGAAAGTCAAGGTAGTGAGGAGAATTCTGTTGAAACTGAAGAGGATATGTTGATGTCTATTTCTTATCAAGCACTAACTGGTTCTGAATCATCCAAATCAATTAGGTTGCAGGGGTGGGTTCAGAACTCAGAGCTCTTGATGTTGATTGATTCAGGAAGTACTCACTCTTTCATTGATGAGCAAGTGGCGCAAAAGATTAGGGGATTTAAATGTTTATCATCTCCTCTGAAAGTACAGATTGCTGATGGGGGCCAGATTACTTGTGATAAGATTCTCTCTCAATGTAATTGGTGTGTACAAGGACACAGTTACAAGGGTGATTTCAGATTAATTACCTTGGGCACCTACGACATCATTTTAGGCATGGACTGGTTAGAGCAATTTAGTCCAATGCAAATCGATTGGGTCCACAAATGGTTGGAATTTCAGCACCTGGGCAAAGAAATTAGGCTGCAGGGCATAGTGAACAAAAAGGATCACTGCAGTCTTATTACATCAAATCAACTTCAGGGAATGGTTAAACAAGGTTCAGTTCTCTGTATGGTTCAACTACAGACCATCGAGCAAGCACCAGCCAATATTATTCTAGAATCAATACAACCTCTATTGCAGGAATTCCAACATATCTTCACAGAACCTACTGCTTTACCTCCAAAAAGGAATTGTGACCATCATATCCCACTAGTGGAAGGAACTAAACCTGTTAACTTGAGGCCTTACAGGTATAAGCCTGCACTTAAAGATGAAATTGAGAATCAAATCACAGAAATGCTCCAATCTGGTGTTATCCAACACAGTCAAAGTGAATTCTCTTCTCCAGCTCTCTTAGTCAAGAAGAAAGATGGTACTTGGAGATTGTGTATTGATTACAGACAACTCAACAGTAATACCATTAAAAGTAAGTACCCAGTCCCTGTCATTGAGGAACTTTTGGATGAATTATCAGGCTCCAAGTGGTTTTCTAAGTTGGATCTCAGAGCCGGCTATCACCAGATCAGGTTGGCTGAGGGAGAAGAGTATAAAACTGCATTTCAGACACACTCTGGCCATTATGAATACAAGGTCATGCCCTTTGGATTAACTGGAGCACCAGCCACCTTTTTGAGTGCAATGAATGATATTCTATCTTCTGTTTTGAGGAAGTTTGTTCTAGTATTTTTTGATGATATCCTCATTTATAGCCCAGACCTGCAAACCCACTTACTGCATCTAAGGGAAATATTTCAGTTACTAGCACAGAAGCAGTGGAAGGTGAAACTAAGCAAGTGTTCTTTTGCTCAACAACAACTATCTTACCTTGGTGATATTATTGGAGCTCATGGAGTCTCCACTAATCCTCAGAAAATTGCAGATGTTATCAACTGGGCAGTTCCCAAAACTCTGAAGAAATTGAGAGGCTTCTTGGGTTTGGCAGGCTATTACAGAAAATTTGTCAAAAATTTTGGTCTCATTAGTAAGCCATTAACTAGTCTACTCAAAAAGGGAATCTCCTTCACCTGGACACAGGAAGCTGATGCTGCTTTTAACCAACTCAAACAAGCATTAGTCTCTGCCCCAGTATTGCAATTACCTGATTTCTCTAAGCCATTCACCATTGAAACATATGCTAGTGAATCAGGAATTGGTGCTGTTTTATCTCAAGAAGGACATCCTATTGCATTTCTGAGCAAGGCTTTAGGACCCAGGACCAAGGGCTTATCCACTTATGAAAAAGAGTATCTAGCTATTCTATGGGCTGTTGACCATTGGAGACCATACCTCTAACAGGGAGAATTCTTAATTCTAACAGATCATCACAGCTTGATGCATCTCACTGACCAAAGATTACATACTAGCTGGCAACAAAAAGCTTTCACTAAATTGATGGGCATGCAGTATAAAGTCAGATACAGAAAGGGAATATCCAATGCTGCAGCTGATGCACTTTCCAGAAATGATACTATACCTTCAAGTGAAGTTCCGGCTATCTCTGTCTGTACTCCCCTATTGCTTCAAGAAGTGGTGCAAGGTTATGAACAGGATACCTACACTTCCCAGATATTGGCTGAATTGGTCGTTCACCCCACTGCATGCAAGCATTTCAGCTTGTCCCAAGGACTATTGAGATACAAGGGAAGAATTTGGATTGGAAACAATACACAGTTACAACATAGAATAATTGATGAACTTCACTCTAGTCCTATGGGAGGATACTCTGGTATACCTGTTACATACCGAAGAGCAAAAGCCCTGTTTGCTTGGCCAGGCATGAAAAAATGATTCATTCTTTGTTGACACAATGTCAAGTATGTCTCCAAGCTAAACCTGACCGTGCTAAGTATCCAGGTTTGTTACAACCCCTTCCAGTCCCAGAGGGTGCTTGGCAAGTTGTCTCCCTTGATTTTATTGAAGGATTGCCTAAATCTCATGGATTCAATTGCATTTTGGTTGTGGTTGATAAGTTTTCCAAGTATGCTCATTTCATTCCCTTGTCTCACCCATTCACTGCTGCTAGTGTTGCTCAAGAATTCATGACACATGTTTACAAGTTACATGGTTTACCAAGGATTATTATTTTAGACCGTGATAGAATATTCACTAGTCAACTGTGGGAATTCTTATTCACTACATCTGGCACCAAGCTACACAAGAGTTCTGCTTATCACCCTCAAACCGATGGTCAAACCGAACGGGTAAATCAATGCTTGGAAACTTATTTGAGATGTTTTGTCCATGCTGTGCCCTCTAAGTGGTTCTATTGGCTTTATTTGGCTGAATTTTGGTATAATTGCTCTTATCACTCAGCCATCAGGGCAACCCCTTTCTCTGTTTTATATGGTCATGAACCTAATCATTTTGGCATTTCTAGCAATGACTGCCCTGTTCCTGAACTGGCTACTTGGTTGGAAGATCGAAAAGTGATCCAACAATATTGCAACAACAGCTCCACCGTGCTCAACAGTAGATGAAACTCTATGCTGACAAACACAGAAGTTTTCGTGAGTTTGCTGTGGGGGATTTTGTTTATCTGAAGCTTCAACCATATGTTCAGACTTCAGTGGCTACTCGAGCTAATCATAAGCTCGCTTATAAATTCTTTAGTCCCTTTCCTGTCATTGCTCAAGTTGGGAAGGTTGCATATGAGTTACAGTTACTAGCTCATAGCAGTATTCACCTTGTTTTTCATGTCTCTCAGCTGCGCAAAGCCCAGGGTTTTCAACCAGATGTGCTCTCACAGTTACCTCCTTCCCTGAAGCACCTTCAAGTCCCTGAAACATTTCTGGATCATCGTATCGTTCGCAAAGGTAATGCTACTGTTGTTCAACTTCTTACTCAGTGGACTGGACGTGCAGCTGTTAATGCCACATGGGAAGATATGGAAGATCTTCAACACCGCTTCCCGAAGGCTCTAGCTTGGGGTCAAGCCAGCTTTCAAGACTGGGGGCTTGTCAGCCATCCTTTGGTAAAGGCTGATGAACCCTCTCTGAAGAACACTGAAGACAAGACGTTGCCGGATGAGCTACAGGGCAGGGAGCCAAGCCAGACTCAACCGAGGCAGGGAAAATCAGGCCCAGTTCGGCCCAGGAAGAAGAACCTCAAGTATTGCAGCCCAGAATGGGACAACGAGGGAGGGCGCGTGCATGTGATCGACAGGCAGAGGCGTGCGTGAGTTGGCGTTGCGTGAGCTGGCTGAATTCTGGCTAAACTCTGTAACAAATAGAACAACGAGGAGAAGGTTTCAATAGGCTGGTAGAACACGGTTGGTGGCGATGGCGGCGGAGGCTTGATCCTGCTGGATCGAGAACTTGTATCGTGTTTCTTCCTTTCAATACAAGCAACTACCGATTCCTCTCAAATTCTTTCCAATTTTTTCACTAGATCTCACAGGACTGCGTCATCGGCGGCGATTGAGACCGTGGAGATGCATAGTGCAGTGCAGGTACGACCGTAGGAGATGAAGAGGAGGGAGAAAATTACATATCTACCATCGTAAAAGATTAGATTCGCTATAATAGCATCACTTATTGGCTTCGATAAAATGCCACACTCAACAAAGACGGTTCGCCGAAATACCATCATAGACGATATTGCCCCTGGATCCTCTTCTTCCTCCTCCGAGCGCAAGAAAGCTCACCGGCGACGACCGCACGCCATGGCGAGCCACGAGGTGGAGGCGTGGAGGTGACCCAACTGCTGTCTCCCAAGACCCACACCATTCCCATCCGCAAATAAAGCAAGCAGCCCCACACTTCGACGAGCTGGCACGTGATGTGAGTGTGCGGGCAGCGGCGGGGGATCCTTGACGCGACGACGTGAGCACCAGGCTTCAGCAGCGATGGCTCCTTAGTATGGTGATGTGAGTAGTAGGCCCCGGCGGTTGCTCGATGCGAGCAACAGGCGAAGGCGCTAGCAGCCTGGCAGCGGCTAGTCGGCACGGCTATGCGAGCATCAGGTGGCGGTGGTGGCGATTCCTGTACGCAACAAAACGAGCAGCAAGCGTAGGCGGCAGTTCCTCATTGGGGGCATGATATATAGATCCGGTTGGATTGATTTTTTGTTGTCATCCCTGAGATTGATTCCTCTTTTGCCGGAATCAATTTTCGTTGATTCATGCCATGTAATTTGCGGCTGAGTGAGACGATGACAAAGGAGATTAATATTAGATGATTTTGCCATTTTTTTCATTGCTGGTGCCCATGACGTGCAGTCGTTGCCGTCGAGCTTCTTTGGCGCACGAAGGATGAAGAAGAGGAGCCAGGGGCAATATTGTCTATAAGGGCATTTCAGCAAAGTTGGTTTTGTTGAGTGTGGTATTTTTTCGAAACCCATTTAATTAAGTGATGGTATTATAGCGAATCTAGTCTTTTATAATGGTAGATATGCAATTTTCTCGACAAAGAATGTCTGGGTATTGTTGGTGCATGGACGGATTTCCTGATCCAGGAGTTGCGATCGAGCAGGGGTGAAAGAGGAGCTTTCCTCAACGTCGACGAGCAGTGGTGTCCACGAAGGTGCCTTGTTGTTGTTGGTGCTTCTGATCTCACCGTCGATGAAGCAACAACAGCATCTTAACTTGTCATCTTTTGTTCTCTACTTTTCATCGTATAATCTCTTCCCTTCTCTTTTCTTCATATATGATCTTTGTTATATGTTCAATCAAATGTATGTGCTGATGATGCCATAGTCGGATGTTTTTTTTTCTACGTGTTTGGTGAATTATCAGATGTGGTGACCGGTGTGAATTATTATGTTCATGGTACAACACAAATGACTCGTGAGCGACTGTCGCTTTGCTGTGTATGGCATTTGATCGTACTAATATTGTACGTGAAAATCGTATGCAAAGCATTTTCCTATCTCGCATTCCTAATTCTTTCAGAAAACAACATTATGCAAAAAAAACTCCCATAAAGTATTAATGGGTTGGTGTAAATAAAGATTTTGAAAAGTGTTTTCCATCCTTGATATCTATAAGTACAAAATCTAAGCCATCCAACACGGCAACACACTAAGATCCAATGATTGAAAATATTTAATACCAGTAGGTACCTTAAACTATCACAATCAGAATGAGGTACCAACACAAGATGGATCCAAGGGTTAAAAATAGTAGCTTTAAATGAAAAGATAGATTAAAAATGGCACCACTCTATATATGATGCCTCTTGTACCTCTACAAGAACAGTAAAAAGGCTCTTTTCAAAATCAGATTTGTATATGGGATTTGGATCAGCTGCAGTCACAATAGTGACTGCAACTTAAGCAGTAGCAGTACCCATCATTGGATACAAATCGGGTGGTCAGGTCACACACGGTACTATTCACAGTACTGTAGCAGAAATACTGTGGTGCAGAACACTATAGCGCAGAACACTGTTCACATGGTTACTGTAGCTTTAGATCTGAACCGTTGATCATAAAAATGGATGGTTGAAGTTGTGTGCAGTTGTTAACTTGCAGTCCCTACTGTGACTGCACCGGATCCCAATTCCTGTATATGATGCCTCTTGTACCTCTACAGGAACAGTAAAAAGGCTATTTTCAAAATCAGATCTGTATATGATGCCTCTTGTACCTGTACAAGAGCAAGTAAAAAGGCTCTTTTCAAAATCAGATTGGTGTAGAAAACAAGGGATTGAAAGCAGCGCAGGGACTAACAAACTGAAAATCTCTTGAATCAACGCGGGAGCGGAGATTCAGCCATGAATCAATGAGATTTTTAACTACATGTCACTTTTAAATGTGACAATTAACCATTTATTATTAATAATGACAATATTGAGAGGAATAAGATTATATGGAGACTTAAGATGGCTCTCAAGATTAAGATTTTTATTTGGTACCTACTTAAAGGGGTTGTTCTAACCAAGGATAACTTATCTAGGAGAAATTGGCATGGTAGTTTGAAATGTTGTTTTTTGCATGAGAAATGAGACTATTCAACATTTGTTTGTGGAGTGTCACTATGCAAAATTTCTTTGGAGAGCTCTACAGTTTACTACTGGTTTATATACTCCTCATAGTATATTTCATATTTTTGAGAATTGGCTTGTGAGAGTTAATAAAAAATCTACTAAACTTATTCTTGTTGGAGCATCCGCTATATATTGGGCTATATGGTTGTGTAGAAATGATATGGTTTTTGATAAATCACTATCTATGTCCTATATGCAAGTTCTTTTCAGGGCAACATACTGGCTTCAGTCTTGGGCTCAGCTATAAAGTGTGTTGAAGAAATCAAGTCAGTGAAAGATGCATGTCGTAATCTTGAATCATTGGTTATGCAGCTGTCCGCCAACTTTGGATGGAGATTCACAAATAGAATTCAATAATTTTTGTGATCTTTTTATGCTGTGTGAGTTTTTATTAGTTTGTCTGTGCTTTTGTTTATTCAGGTGTGAGTTTTTTTGAGTTGGTGTAATAATTGGCTGTAGCTCTTTGAGCAAAGGCCAGGATTATATTCCATTATCTAAAATAAAAGATTCATATGTTATAGGGGAATATATCCTATGCATGCAAGTTTCCCGTGCATACTCTGTGCACACCAACTAACAAATGTCACAAAAAGTAGACATTTGCTTCTAATAGTATACACGGGAAGCTTGTGTGCATATGATATATTCCCATGTTATAGACACATGAGTTAAGGTTGTGTTTAGATCCAGGGGTGAAAAGTTTCGGCGTGTTACCTCAGATATACGGATATGCATTTGAAGTATTAAACGCAGACTAATAACAAAACAAATTACAGATTCCGCCTGAAAACTGCGAGACGAATTATATTAAGCCTAATTAGTCCGTCATTAGCAAATGTTTACTGTAACACCACATTATCAGATCATGGAGCAATTGGGCTTAAAAAATTCGTCTCGCAATTTACACCCAATCTGTATAATTAGTTTTTTTCTCTGTATTTAATACTCCATGCATGTGTCCAAATATTCAATGCGACAAGATGAAAAGTTTTTGCGTGGAAACTAAAGAGGGCCTTGATCTGCCCAAGTTTTCGAATTGAATACACCAAATCAAAGGCGGGAGCGGAGATTCGGCCACGAATCGACGAAATTTTTAACTACATATCATTTTTAAATGTGACAATTAACCATTTACTATTGGATTCACATGTTATAGACACAAGGGTTAAATACCAAATAAGTGACAAATTGGCAATTGATTAAATGCCCCCCGAATCGGCGGCGGCGGGGTGTGGGCAAGTGAACCGCCGCAAACGGAACGAATGGCGAATCGTTGGGGAGAGAGATCAGCGGTAGGGGACCCTTCCAGAGAAAACAGAATCCAATCTTTTACGATGGTAGATATACAATTTTCTCTTCTTTGTCTGGATCTTGGCGGCATTTTCAGCGCGCGTGCATTAGCGTGATTTGGCGAGGATGGTGGGGCAAAGGGATTCAATCCATCGTACGACCGCGTTTTCGCGTGCAATGGCGGAGAGATTGGCAAGCGGAAGAGGAACGCCAAGCGCTGCGCCCATCTGCCTCGCGGCGCTGATTGGTGATAAGGAAAAAGAAGGGAATGTGAACAAACCGCAGTAGAGCGGATGGATCAGCTATGAGGTCCACAACATATGTTTTTAATCGCCTTCGTGGCTGCATGCGCGTCTGAGGTCGTGTTAGCGTCGGTGCTAGATTAGTCGTCCACTTTTCTCTCGGTACTCAATTGTCTCCACTTCACTTATAAATAAGATGATATAAAATATTTTGGAGCCTGCTGAATCACTCTAACATAGAACAACAGAATCATTGATCGGACGAGGAATACTCCTCCTCTTCTTTTTTGTTTCATTCTTTAATAAAAAAATATATGTGTTAATTAACATCTCTGCAATTAATTTACAAGCAGGACCTGGGGTATGAGATTGGCAAGAGAATGCGTATATATGTGCGTGTTGTATTTATAGGCCGGGCCAGATCAAGTGCGAACGAGCATGAAACCTTCATTTTTTAATATAGTCCCTTAATTAATTAGTACTCCCTCCGTTTCATAATATAAGATATTTTAGGTGGATGTGACACATGTTGAATTGTGATTCAAATTCATTTGCACTTAATAAAGGCCAGCTTCTGCCGTAGCGGAGCGAAGGCTGAAGCTGGCCCATTGGGCTGTGCGTCTGGGGACGCCCGGGGGTGCGGGGGCGGAGCCCCCGCGGTACGGATCATCATCCCTTTTAGGGTTCCACTATATATATACCTCTTGTAAGCCGCCGTGCGGAGACGTAACCTCACCTCAGATATAGTGAAGATATTTTGCTGGCTGGCGCCCGTGGTTTTTTTCTCTCCTATTTTGGGAGGGTTTTCCACGTTAAATCTCGTGTCTTTTGTGATTGATCTATTGTTCTTTATCGTTTGTTCGCCTATCGTTTCCTAACAACACATCCTAGTACATTAAATCTTAGAGTTGGCAACGGGGCAGGTCAGGGACGGGTTGGGCTAGAACGCACCCGCTCCCCGACTTCTCCCCCTGGTCCCGACCCTGCAGAGATGGTCGGGTGAAAACCATCACTCGTCCTCGCCCCCGCAGGGGATCCGCGGGTGAGCGGGGCCCCGCACCACCCAATTGAGGATTGACGAGCGAGGAGCCGAGGAGCAGGCGAGCAGCGACGACGCTGACAGGAACAACGAGGCCGGGGACTGGGCGTCACTGCCGCCGCTGCCGTGGATGCGATGTGAGCCCCTAGCCGTCGCCGTCGCGGATGGCCGCGCCCCAGGTCGTCGACGCCTCGGCCCGCACGAGGCTGCCGCCGCGTCGCCTGAGCGAGGCCATCGCTGCGCCGCCCGCACGTGGCCGCCGATGCCTCCCGAGCGTGGCCGCCGTCGCCGCCCACGTGTGGCCGCCGCTGCTGCCGTCCGAGCGTCCGCGCGTGGCTGCCGGTGGAGTGACGGCTGGGTGGGGTGGGAAGGGAAATGAGGATAAGGTTAGGGAAGAATAGATGAGGAATTAGGGTTTGGCTAGATGGGCCTTTTGGCTACTAATATGCTAATAGTAATAGTCTAATATACGGGGACCCGCGGGTGGCTGTCCTCACCCCCCCCCCCCCCCCCCCCGCCCCCGCTCATGACTGGGGCCCCGGCCCTGACTCCCCGCGGGTTGAAATCAACACCCGCCCCCGCCCCCGTCCCCGTAGGGGCGGGTCCCCTACGGGTCCTCGGCCCCACAGGGGAAATTGCCATCTCTATTAAATCTACACATACGGTAGATCCAGATTTATTGTACTAGGATGTGTTACATCATCCAAAATCTCTTATACTATGGGACGGAGGGAGTACTACCAAATGTTGAGAACGTGGATATGGGAGAATACATACACAACAATTCTACTACTAGCTACTGCCTACTAGTAGCTCCATCCTACTCCGTACAACACAGTGACGCAATTTGAGATAGATGTAGCCAGGGTTTAACTTTTTGATTTTGAAGTAAAAACTGCTCCTCACCGGTTACCAAAATCCGATCGAAAACCGATAAAACGATTTACGGTCAACGCCATACGAAAACCGGCTAATACCGGCCAGTTTTCATAAACCGGGACATAGCAGTTTTACGAAAGCCGACCGGTTTTCGTGAAATTCCCGCGTTTTGTGAACCTTGGATGTACCGATGGACTGACTGAAACAATTAATTAAAGAATTACTCTATGCCTAAAACCATTTTATTTTATCCATCAGTTTGGCCGGCCTCATGTACGGCCGGCACAAGTGCACAACATACAGGTACATGCATGCATCCAACGGCGGAGCCAGCGTGGGGGGGGGGGGGGGGGGCTCGAGCCCCCGTTACCCCGCTGGACTCCATGGAAATGTGAGGGAGGAGGAGGGGGGGGGGGGGCAGAGGGAGAGGAAGAAGAAAGCCGAGCCCCCCCTCTCCTCCAAACCTAGCTCCGCCACTGCATGCATCCATAAATCCATTACACTTAGAGGCAGCAATAACCGAGATGACGCACGCACGCACACAAATTTATCAATTTCCAGAGATATGTATGCAAACTGTAGTACTATAATACTCCATCCGTCCCAAAATATAAGAATCTAGGATCAGATAAGATATTTTCTAGCTGCTTATCCAAATTCGTAGTACTAGAAAATGTCATATCCTATTCTAGGTTATTATATTTTGGGACGGGGGGAGTACTTAGTAGTAGCAGAAGCATTCATGGATCAATGCGTCCAAGTACACTTGATGCCCCGAAACTGGGGATTCACCTTATAGAGCGCGTCGTGTGGGCTTATGATTAGGGTTTGAAATTTCGGTTTGAAATTTCGGTAATTTTCGCCCCACCCCCCCACCAGCATGCTCAAATCTCATTTGAAATTTTCGGTTTTTTTTTGCATTTTTTGCGAATTTGGTCCAATTGTATTCAAATTCATTCAAAATCAGTCAAAAGTTCAAATAATTTTGGTCAAAAATTTCTGAAATTTCTCCTCTCGGCATAAAATCCAATTTCGAAATTGTCAATCCTGCTTGTGATCCCAATGCTGACGATTTTCACCAGCCTCCTTGTTCCGGTCCCAAGCCTCTTGCGTGCGTCCACATTTGGCCCACTTAACCACGAGGTCAACAAGCTCCACCTCCACAGTAGGGCGTTCATTTGGGTCGCCGCCATTCCACTGGTCAGCGGCTGCACGAAGAAGCGGGAGAAACCTCTCGGCCTCACAAATGGTGAAGACGAAGAGGGATATTTAACTATTTTTCACTCTTACAATTGGCAATAAAGGATTTATCATTGTACCCACATATCATAGATACATGAGGGTCCACATGTTGTATAATGTAAGTGATAAATCCTTAATTGCCACATCTTAAAGTGGCAAAAATTAAATGCCCTAGATGAAGAAGCTGAGCGGCAGCTTGAGCACGTTGTCCAGCCTACCGCCGCCGACCCTGTAGTTGGCTAGGGTCATCATGTGGGTGTTCGCCTTGTACGTCCTTGCTGATCACCATGTGGCTCAGCACGGTGTAGCCGTTCTTGAACAGGTCGTGGTACCCGCCCCGAAAACTCAGTTGGGTCGAGGAAGGGAGCTTACTCCCCTCGCCCTTGAGAAAGAAGCAATCGTTATATTTGTTGTAGAAAGTCGATACATAAAGATTATCTGGCCTAATCATCAGGCTTGCGTGATTCTTCCCTACGGTGTCTTTGAGTGTCACCTTGATCCAGTAGTCAGGCACCGTCCACAGTTTCTGGCATCACAGAACGGGGTGGTAGTCAATGGCCTTGTTTGGATGCTGGAGCCACGAGGAGAATGCCCACTTGCAGCATACGACAGGAGCTCTCATCTTTAGGAGTAACGTAACTTCTCAATTCGAGAAACCTCTACCAGCTACTAGCGAGTAGTAGTAGCTCAGCCATTTTGATCTCACTCAGCGCCAGGGGCGGATCCAGGAAAATAATGCAAGGGGCTATGCCCTTCTTCCTCCAGCCCCTACTCTTCCTCGTCTCCCTCTTCTTCCCCCTCTTCTCTCCTCTTCTATCAATGGTGATCCAGCGGGTTAGGGGGACACGGGTTAGAGGGACTTGTGTCCCCCTGACCCACGCTGGATTCGCTCCTGCCAGTATATATACTCCCTTCATTTTAAATTAAAATAAGTTTATTTTTCACTCATACCGCACATACCAATACAAAACTCAAAAGACTTAATACTACTACTTCATCAAATTCCAATGCAATTGTTTATCTTTATCTACTCCCAATACATTTATACTCTATTTTTATAAACTCCGAAGCAATGATCATTTAAAATGAACTTATTTTTGGATAAATATGAGGGGCCAAAAATAAACTTATTATAGAACGGAGGAGGTATAGCTAAAGACCGAGCGTGACACTAGTATGCAGTACTAGCTAATACTAATAAACATCTGGCTTTAATTGTGTATCACGTACACCCTCCGTCTTTATCCTATGGTAGGTTAAGTTTTTTTAATGGATGAAGCATGTCCGTTGTATAAGATTGTGCTACTTTTGTAAATATTGATCTTCGATGATATGTTTAACGAGCTTCTCAAACTTCCTTTGTATGTTTTGTGCGAGTATATTTGCAATTAACGCTACACCTCCAAGATCTAGGTCAATCGATTACTTGAATTCGATCGTAGTTACTTCCTCCGTTCCAAAAAAAAAGTGGACGTTCTACCGACCGAACAATGTCCCATAAAAAATTTAGTTGTACAACCAATCTATAGAGAAGTGGGTAGAACGTCCACTTTTTTAGGGAGGAGAGGAAGAAGTCGCCGCCGCGGACGGCGGCGGCCATGTCCCAGTCGTGGGGGCGGGAGGGGGACGAAGGAAGGGAAGGTTGGGACGTTGGGTGCCTGCGCGGGGGCGGAGGGCGTGAAGAAGAGGCCGAGGAAGGGCGCGGCGCCCGGTGGGCTGCGCGGAAGGGGGCACGGAAGGCCGGCGACGAGGTGACCACGCGGCGCGGATGAGCCCCCGCGAGGGACGGGAGATCCTCGCCGAGCGAGTGGATGGTGGTGGTGGTGCGGATGCTGGCCGGTCACTCCGCTCCGGGTGCCGCCTTCGGCCACTTGGTTGGACGTAGGGTTTGAAATTTCAGTTCGAAATTTTTGAAATTTCGCCCCCACCGAAATGCTCACATCTCGCCCAAAATTTTCGGTTTTTTACATTTTTTTTGTGAATTTGGTCAAATCTTATTCAAATTTATTCAAAATCAGTCAAAATTTCAAAAAAAATCTTTAAAAAAAAGCCAAAATTTCGGTTCTTTTGCCCACCTGCGGCAAAAATCTTAGTTTCAAAATTTCAAACCCTGGTCGGACAACGGCCGTCGGTTAGGCCAGCCATTGCGAGGCGGCGGAGGATTGCGTCGTCGGCTTAGGCGATTGAGACCGCGGAGATGTGCAGTGCAGATACGACCGTACGAGACGAATTGGAGGTGAGGAGGAGAAATATGTTAACTCATGTGTATATAACATGTAGATCCAATAGTAAATGGTTAATTGTCACGCTTAAAAGTGACAGGTAGTTAAAAATCTCGTCGATTCGTGGCCGATAGTCTGCTCCCGCCTTTGATTTGGTGGATTCAATTCGAAAACATTGAGCAGAGCAAATAGATTGGCAAGTGTGCATGAAGTATCCTAGTAACGGTCATCGGAGGCAGCACTTCATTCATTGGAGAAAGGTGGATAAGTGTTGCCTCTAAGGCGCTTGCTACCGTTACAGGTAGTGGCATTTGGTCACCGGCCATCCAGGACTGCAACCTGTATGGCCTTGCTTCGGGTCCTTCTACCCTTGTCCACCACATCTTTATCAGTTGCATTCGCAATCGATGGTATGTAGGTCAGTAGGTGTATTTAGTTTATTTTTCTTACAACTTTTCCCTAGTGTCAATTTTCATTGGGCTAGCTAACTCATTTTGCATTATGTGGCTGTAGGAACAGAGGACTAATGGTTCAGAAGAGTAAATTTCATAAAACTACATATATTTTGCACGATCTATCACAAAATTATAGATTTAGAAACTTGTTTCTACAGATTCAGTGTCTTCGTTTATCATAAAACTACAGGTACTTTGCACAATATATCACAAAACTACAGATCCAAGAACTTGTTAAAACCTGTAGTTTTGTGATAATGGAGATACTAAATTTGTAGTTTTGTGATAAATGAAGACACTAAATGTGTAATTCTATGATAAACGAATATACTAAATCTATAGTTTTGTGAAACAAGTTCTTAAAATATATAGTTTTGTGATAAATTATACAAAGTACATGTAGTTTTGTGATAAACGGGGACACTAAATCTGTTGTTTTGTGAAACAAGCTCTTAAATATGTAGTTTTGTGATAAATTGTGCAAAATACCTGTAGTTCTGTGAAATTTACTCTATTCAGAATGGATTTGCGTCATTGGTTGGTGCGAAGTCAAGAACAAGTTTCAAAAAGAGGGTAGTGCCACATCCCCTTTTTAGTACCAACGCATAGGTCCTGTTCGAGAAGCCAACATAGGCGAGATTTTCGTGGCACGTTTTTCAAACTGCTAAACGGTACGTTTCGTGCGGAAATTTTCTATATGAAAGTTGTTCTAAAATATCAGGTTAATTCATTTTTCAAGTTTGTAATAATTAAAACTCAATTAATCACAAGTTATTACCACCTTGTTTTACGTAAAACACTTAATCTTCATCTTCATCTTCATGAAATTCAAACAGAGCCATAGTGAGCTAATATTGGGCTAAATTTTTCCAACGTATTTTTAATCCTGCAAATAATTGTTGTTCACTTCCTCAATGTTCAAGAGTAAAATATGTACATCTGTCACACCTAACCAATATAATCATGCCTGGATATGTAATGTGTTGTTGAATGGACAACCGCGTCACGTCGAAAGGTGTGGTTCTCTCAACGGTGGTTGGAAGTAAGGAACAATTGTATTACTTAGTAAAAAATTTTTTGGATCCCCCTATTACATGGCCCTAGGGGGCCTTTTATAGCTCTATTACAGGTTCCCCCTATTAAGGTTTAGGTTTTACAGGGGAATTTACATGATTACCCTTATAATAGGGACATTATTGAGGGCACACTGTGTCCTTTACATGTTTGGGCCCCTATCGGGCTTAAATGACTAGACCCATCTATTTACGGAGGTCCCCCCGAGGGCATAGCGGCTCGTTGGGCCTCCTGGCAGCGTAGTTCGGCACTTTTTGGCAAAACCCGTGCCTTGACGCCGAGGCCTTCGCCTCACCATCTCCGTCCTTGCGACCCTCTAACGAGGTCTTCGCTCGGCGAAGCTAGCGTACTCCAAGTCTTCGGCTTTCGCCTTGTGGCCTTCGCCCATGTGGTTTCTCTTTCATCCTTCGCCGCTTACCGCCGGTCCGAGCCTGTTACCCAGGTCCTTGGTTTCGGCAGGTCCGGCCGAAGGCCTTCCGTGGTATACCTCCAACATAATGAATCCAGGATTTTCAATTTGTTAGTCGCTGTGCGACTTTCACTCCTTTTACTGATCTTGAGAAGAGCCTTTTTACTGATCTTGTAGAGGTACAAGAGGTATCATATACAAAGCGATGCCATTTTTAATCTAGCTTTTCATTTAAAGCTTGAATTTTTAAATTTAGGTTCACGCTATGAAACATCCAATAAAAGTTCTGAATTTCGAAGGATGGTATAGCATGCAGTGAAGCTACATACTTTGTAGGAGAATTAGCTGTTTTGAACCAAAGAGCAGTCACCTGTATCGCTCCCCTCCCCTCGTGGATGACATGGGAGGATAGGGCAACCCTAGCCGCTGCCATCCTCCCCCTCCTTCGCCTCACCACCACCAGAGCGAGGGACCGGGCTCCACGGCGAGCAAGGATGGTGGCGGTAGGGTACGGCTGTGCGGTGGGGCATCTAGATCTACGAGGAAGAGAAGGGGATGGTGCACGGTGTGGTGGATACGATGATCGAGGAAGAAAGCGGTAACGGCAAGGCAGAGGTGGCACGAGGGTGTCGACAGTCAAAGGTGGGGAGGTCAGCCAAATCGGCCTTTTCAAGGCCAGATCCAGCAACTCTTGTCAGAGGGCAAGCCATTGGAGTCAGAGGGGCTAGAGAGGCTTGCTTTGCCTTTGCCTCTTTTGGGTGGTTTCATCGGTAGCAACTAGAGGATGCCCCGCGCTTTACTGCGGGACTTGGTTAACATCAATTTGTTAGATAAAAGGTATAATCTCAAGAAGAAACAAAAGAAACAAATAGTTTTCTTGGAGAAATTCTTTTTAGCAGCCCTATCAAAAAATTGTAGATAATTTAGATAGCACATGTCAACTGAAGGAGCGTTCAGCCATAAAGCTCTTAACAAAAGAAACAAATAGCTTTTTTGGAGACATTCTTTTTAGCAGCCCTATCAAAAAATTGTAGATAATTTAGATAGCACATGTCAACTGAAGGAGCTTTCAGCCATAAAGCTCTTTTATACGGATTGACGGGCTGGATACATGTAGAAGTGTGTGGAGATGGGCCAATGTGTTCATGTGGGCTACATTTGGCACTGAGGAGGCGAAGAGACTCACCCGGTGACTGATTGGTTGGGCTCTATGTTGTATTCCATCCAACGTCTGAGAAGCAATCTAATACATTCATCCAACGGCTTACAATTTGATGATGACGTGGAAACACGAGGTGTGAGCTTTTGGCCTTAACTTTATAGAAAGAAGGGATATCAATAATTGGGGAAGAGTACAATCTGCCAGGTTTCAGCTAAATATGCCACCACTTCGAAAGGTAGTAATGATAAAAACATGCTATAATAGTAAAAGTACATGATTTAGTAGCGGTACATATGTAAAATAGAGTATTACAAAGCATAAAAAAACTGAAGAAAGATTGTTTGGATAGACCGTAGGAAAAACATAAAAATTGGATAAAAAAGATAGAGTTAAAATATTCTTTTTAAAAGGTTGAAGCTCTTACTAACTTTTCTCCAAAATCAACATGCACTCAGGCATTCCTAACGAATCTCACAGTTTTTAGGAAGCTCTCATCCTTTGTTTCAAATGACCAAATAGAAAAAAACTTTGCTACAGGATTACAATCATGGAAAATTCCTTTACAAATCCTCGGTTTCAAATGAGGCCTAAAGTTAGTACTCCCTCCATCCCAAAATATAAGGAATTTTGATTGGATGGGATATATCCTAGCACTATATATCTAAATTCATAGTACTAGGATGCGTCTCATCTAACCAAAATCTCTTATATTTTGGGATGGAGGGAGTAGACTCTTAAACAAGGTTTTGGTATGCTCATCCTTGTTTGGTTTGGGGATGAGGTATGATGGGTTGGACTCAGCCTTGTTTTTAGGATGAGATTGTCTCCATTATCTGTTTAGCATGAGGAATGCGATGATCCTAGGGTTTAGGGTTTAGGGTTCAACTCCAAATTTAAGATTGAAAATTTAAATTTTGGATGATAAGCATAAGAAAAAGATAAGGCCCTATAATAGCAATGCCGGATCGGCTGGATATTTATCCACTCGGTGGTTACTCTAACGAATGAAAAGCCACCCTGTTTTGAGTTGATCAAGTCGAAATTTTGTCAGGCTTCCAAATGCCTGTTTTGAGTGGCATCTTCTCAATTCTCAAATGCCACAAAGTTTGTTGGCTTTGCTAATCTGCTGTCACATCCTGATTTTCGTTTCAGGATTTATAAATTATTTAATAAATTATTATTAGAATTTATATTAAATGTTCATTAATTTACAAGTGAAATTAAATGTGGGAAATAAAATTTTCTAAATATAAAGCATGGATGGATTTAATTTTTATTAAATTCTCCATGGTTAATTATATTCTCTGAAATTTTCTCGGATTTTTCGGAGCTCAATTCTTAATTTTAATCATACAAAGAACATTTCAGTAATTATCCACATATTAAATTAATCATTAAATGGTATTATTATAATTTTTTTAAGTACTTTGAGTGTCCAAGTATTTTCAAGATTTTTCTTGAAATTATTTGAGCATTGGAAGTATTTTTAACAATTCAAAGATCATTTCAGTGATTATTTTAATTGGAAAAAGTTTTTAAATCTTCTCCTAAGCCGTTGGGCTGATTTCAGCCCAACATCTCTCTCCCTCGCGCACGTGCTGTGCAGCCCAAGCCGGCCCAAGTTGAGTTGCTCTGTTCTGATCTCAGCCAGCCGGAAAAGTCTAATTTGCTTCCCTCGACACTGTTCATCTTCTACCTCTAGCAGCCGAACTGAGACCGAGTGGGCTCGGTTTTTCTCCTCCAAATCCGACCTTTTCCCTTGTGTTTTCCTAAAATTAGTTGAGGGGAAATATTTCCTTTATCTTCCTCTTTCGTTTTCCCCAAGAATCGGAACCTAATTCCTTGTATTTTATCCGAATCAAATTCGTTTTGAGTTTATCTCTCCAAACTAACCCGAAGATTTTCCGGCTTCGATTCCTCTTGGTTGGAGTCCGATCTCTTCAATCCAAGCCTATAAATAGCATCCCCTTGGCGTCCTCTTCCGTTTGCCCCAAGTCCCAAGCCGAGCCGTCGCCCGTAGAGCCGCCGCCGCACAAGCTTGTCGCCGGTCGTCATCCGTCGTCGTTCGTCGCGTTGGTTAGTACCAGTGAGATCGCGTTGTTCTCCTCTACGCGTAGGTACCCTCCAAAAGTCCGGCCGAGTCTCCTAGCGCCGGCGAGGTCGTCGCTGATGTCGAGTCGACATTGATGATGTCAGCGATGACGTCATTAATCCCTTTTTCTTAGTTTTCTCTATTAGATGAAAATCGATTAAACTTCGGAAATTCATAACTAAATCATCGTAACTCGGATTCGAGTGGTTCAAGTTGCTAAATTCATCTAAAATCGAGATCTACATGTTAAAAATATCCACATGTACTGGTTATGCTTGTTTTTATCCTGTTTTGTTGATTTTGTTCTTTTGCTTTAGTTTCCGACGTTCCAGATGAGAGCGTTTTCGTTGAGGAAGGTTCAGAAGTGTTTGCGGAAGCTCAAGGCAAGTCACACAGATCCCAAACAACCCTTTGAGCATGTTGAACCTGTTTAAAGCTATTGTTTTATTTCAACTTATGTATTATTTTCTAATGTCATTGGGTGGTAAGCCTTTCCCAATTAATTAATGGCCGTAGATGACTTTATTTTCCTATGGGTTATAATTTGATTAGCTAGAACCTTATATATTGGTTTGGTTCAGCTAAATGCTATATATATATAATTGCTTAGCCATGCTTAGAAACATTATCACATAATTGGGATAACTAATGTTACATTATCACTTATGGTTATATTTAATGGTAGCTCACGATGGTTAATCGTGTTATGATAATTAATTGATAACTAAAACTTGACAATGGTGGGTTGTGAGCACATGGTTTTGAAGGTTGTGCTCATGACAATTAAAGACCAGTTCGCGAGCTACTGTTGTGAAACATTAACCGTGCCAACCACAAGCCAGCGTGGGCAACGACTTTACCTTTTGTATAGCATGATTCATTGCGGGGCACCAGACTGAGAAGCGGCGAGAAGTCCGTGGGGGTCGCTGGGGAGTCCATGCTCTGGTTATATTTATAGAGGGGGTGATTATGATCCAGGAATGGTGCACTGTGGTGAGTTGTGTTGTGCATGGGGTATTGTCACAGCCTCTATTCGGGTACTTTCCAGTATCGTGACGCATGGTAGACATGATGTTGAGGCTGTGTCTTGTGGGTACAGTGGTACACCTCTGGCCAGAGTAAAACTATTTGAATAGCCGTGCCCGCGGTTATGGGCGGGTTGAGCAATGTTTTTCGTGATTAGTCTCACACCTCTCACAATAATTATAGATGTTATAACTGGTAATAATTTGCTTAGCTCCTGGTTTGGAGTTAGATCTATACAGCCGGGTATGGTTGTTCAGAATGGTTGGGCCTGAGCAGCATGGGCGTGTTGTTCAGTGTTGATTAAAATTAATGATTAAAGTACTCTACTGTTTTATTACTCTTAAATATTTGCTAAATGCTGCTTTTGCAAATGAGCCTATATTATGCCATCCTTTGGTATCTTTGTGCACTTGCATATTTGCTGTGTGGCTTGTTGAGTATGTCATATGCTCATTCTTGCAATAATCAATCAATCTCAGTTGAAGAAAAAGGATCCAGAAGGAGAAAACGTTTGGCTTATACCCCAGTTGAGTTGCCTGTGGGAGTGGAGCTGAAGCCATCGCTAGACCGTTATTCCGCTGCCGTTGTTTTTCTTTTCTTTTGTAAGTATGTAACGTTATTATTATGATGGATTTGTATATTAAATTGTCAGTTTGTGTACCTCAGTTGATTCCTGGATGAGGATTTTATGCACAAATTAGTTCAGAAATTATTAGTGAATTTCCGGGCGTGACATCTGCCACAAACTTGAGTGACAAATTCGCTGATTTGCCACAGCAAAGCAGAATATGATATGGATTTCATCATATCCCTCGAGGGGATATCCTCTCATTATTTACATGTCGTCTAAATAATTATAATTTTTTTTAAAGAAAATGACAATATAGATTAATATTAAATATATCACTATACAAAATGCAAGATCAAATTGGACTTCTACAAGTTGCAGCAAAAAGAACAAATTAAACTGAAAATAGTTATCGTACATTCACATCCATATTTGTTATTTTTTTACAACTTGTAGAAGTTGAATTTTACTCTCAAACACACCCTTAGGTAACTTGCACTTAAACACCTTATAAAAATAAAACAGAAGGAACATTTTTAAAACATCAATTTGTTGGTTGTCTGTTTTCTCTTATCTTTCTCCCTAATATACTCTATTTGGCATTGAAATGGTTCACGACAATCCTATTTGATGAGTAGCACAGGAGTTACAGGATAACAGATGGCTTAGACATATGAGGAGGATGAACTCGACTACCCAAGTAAGAGGGTTCATTCTCCTTTGGGGTTTAATCCAACAAGTCCACTTGGATGAAAGCGCAACAGACTCCATCACCTGGAAATGGACACCGAATGGGGCATACTCAGCTAGCTCGGCATACAGAATCTAATTCCTAGGTAGCATACAGGACAACAGAGCAAATTTCTTCTAGAAGGCAAAGACAGAAAACAAATGTAGGTTTTTCGCTTGGCTTATGGTACATAAAAAAATCCTAACCTCTGACAAACTCCAGCTAAGGGGATGGGATAACAGCACGATATGCTCCCTATGCGGCAATGAACTCGAGACGGCTAGGCACCTTATCATGGAATGTGCTTTCGCAAAGCAGGTTTGGAGCTCAATTTGGTCCAAGCTAGGCCTACAAATGCCGACCACAAGCCTCTTCAATGGAGATATCTTGGCATGGTGGGATTCTTGCAGGAAAAAAATTGTCAAAGAGCAAAGGCGAAACCTAGATGGCCTCATCATTTACATGACATGGGGAATTTGATTGCAAAGAAACAGCAGGATCTTTCATGACACCTACAACACGGTCTCACAAGTGGTGGAGTCAATTATACAATTGTGCAAGTCCTTTGATGAAGCTCACGTCACTTAGATGATTTTCGGACGTATTTTGATGCTTGTTGCCTTACATTCCCTAAAAATTGCCTGTCTTCCCCGCCTAATGTCGACGGGATTTAGACCCATTAACTTGTTAGGGGTTATTTGTACTCTTGCTTTCTCTCCTTAAATGAAATTGGCAGAGCTCGTGCCCTTTTCCCTAAAAAAAAAAATCCTATTTGATGAAACCATTTTTCGATCTTTAGTGTTTGGAAGATTTTTTTTTTCTTAATCTTTGTTCTTTTTCCACGTAAGAGGGGATAATGGTTACAGGCATGAAAAACTGATACCACTTTTTTTTCACTTAGAAAAAAATGATTTTATTATTTACAAAAATAAACGACGTCAATTATAGGTTTATGTCCACAAATCAAATCCTTGTTGATTTTACCCGTGCTACTGTAAAGGCTTTGCACTCCATAATTCTAGTGGCTATTCAGAAAATAGACTTCGTTTATAAGAATATAGAAGACATAAGAGATAAAGAGCTTCAACCACAATTTGACGAACTAATTAGAAGGTATATTTGCTGATTCAGTTTTTATGGAATAATTTGTAGTTTGATGTGCACAAGAAGAGAGTATTTGCATGCTTGAGTGTCACGCACTGTTTCAGGATTGTCTCGGACTGTTTTAACAGAATATATGCACATCACAGTAAGCAGTACTATGCATTACTGACTACTGCTATACTCCCTCCGTCTCCAGAAAAAAAAAAAAAGTAAACCCTGGTTTCCGTGTCCAACGTTTGACCGTCTATCTTATTTGAAAAAATTATGAAAAAAATTAAAAAGATAAGTCACGCATAAAATATTAATCATGTTTTATCATCTAACAACAATAAAAATACAAATTATAAAAAAATTATATAAGACGAATAGTCAAAATTGGACAAAAAAAATCCAGAATTTGCCTTTTTTTTTTTTTTTGGCGGAGGGAGTACAACACAACAGCCAGAAGGACAAAAATACGAATGGTCACGCTCAAGTTCACAGGATGTTGACAAAGGTGACATCTCATTGATTGCTGCAGTGTAAGAGGAGGCTAAGTGTGGCGAAAGATATCAATGGATAAGGCCATCTTCAACCCAACCCTGAAAGTATCAATTAGTTTTCATATTTATCATATCATATAGAAACTGTTGTGTATAGAAACTATATACTTAACGATGGTGTTTTTAAATTAAATTCTCATTCAATCATTTCTTCTCTCTCCTTTTATCCACATATCCATTTGTTTTCATTCTTAGTTCTTGTATAGAAATGGTTTCTTGCATGAGAAATGTTTTCTTCATATTTTTTACTTCTCTCCTCATTAACTCTTTTTCCATATCAGAATTTTGTTTATGTGGCAATGTATTTAATACTATGGACACTAAATGATATAAAGGGTTAGGGATGGCCTAGTACGCAATATAGTGATACCACCTTCTTTGTTTTTTCTTTAAAAGTAATCACTCAACCGACATCACTGTCCTTCATTTAATCATTTAATGGTTTTGGTGCACCCAGCACCCATAATTCCGAAGACAAATAGTTGTCATATCTATAAGTGTAGGTAGCGACACTTCATCTAAATAAGGATGGTTAAATGTAACAGAGTTTTTTTTTTCGCGATCAATGAAAATAGTAATACGCTCGACACTTTTGGATAGTGGGAGTAAAGAATTTGTTTAGTCATTTGGACCAAAACTTTTGTTGAGATTGGGATATGGGTCCTTGGTTGGATTTTTTAAAAAAAAATTAAACCTTTTTAATATTTAATTAAAAAAGGCCACTTCGAAATTTATTTCTAAAATATAAACATTTTAACCACATCAACCCGCTCCATGACGTGGTAAAACAACACTGACATGTCATCCACAGTATAAGTAACAATTTTTATCATGTAAGACAACGCTGTCACGTCATTCAGATCAGCGTGGTCAAATAATGTATATTATTTTGTCACGCTAATCTAACTGGCCTGGTCAAAAAACTCAGATTCTGAAAATAAGTTTTTGAAATGTTTATTTTTTAAATTTAAAATAAAAAAAGGTTTTAGAAAAATAAGAAAAATCCGTTTGGCTGCCCACCTCATCAAGGCCTCTAGCTCGAGCAGACGCATGGCCTGCATCCGACGGCGGCACGCGAGACCCATTTTTTTTGTGCCTTCCTCATTTGATTGACTCTGTATTTGGGGTATAAGATCTTGAATTTGGATTTTGGAACTTATCACATCTGTGGAGAGTCTGTGTGTAGGGTTACGAATTTAATGAGTGTTTGGCGATAGTTTCAGGGCCCTTGTGGAACCACCGAAAAATCTCCCAATTCCCGCGGGAATCGAATTGTTCCGTGTCAAAATTTCTGCTTGCGAAACTCGCTCTCGCTCCATGTCACCATACTTTGTCTATTTTTAGAGACAGTTAATTGCTAGATTTTTCTAGTTCTTCGAAAATGACCCTCATGGACTTTCAGAAATATGTCATAGTTTGTCTCCAGTCTCAGTTGTCAAATCTGTGTGACCCTTTGTGCCATTTGTCGTGTATCGTGTAGAGTCCTAGTGAATTTCTGTTGATTCATAACTTGCTTCCATGCTCAATTATCTTATGTTTCAGAGAACATCTGTGTGAATTGGAAACTGCCCTTAACATATCGCGCAAGCATACATACATGAAGCTGTCATCTCCGCTACATGCGTAAATTTGTTTATGGTTTGAAGTTTTACTTGCATAGATTTCTCAGCTCATCTTTTGTGCAAAGAATAGAATGAAAAGAACAGGGCCATCTTGCACAAAGGATTCTTCTGTTCCTGTTGATCAACAGTGCATCACAGAGAATTTGTCATAGGCTGTGTTTAGTTCGTGTGCCAAAATTTTTTTGACATATATGAACACACATTTGAAATATTAAACGTAAACTAATAATAAAACAAATTACAGATTTCACCTGCAAACTGCGAGACGAATCTATTAAGCCTAATTAATCCATCATTAGCAAATGTTTACTGTAGCACCGCATTGTCAAATCATGGCGTAATTAGGTTTAAAAGATTCGTCTCGCGATTTATATGCAAACTGTGTAATTTTTTTTCATTTATATTTAATGCTCCATGCATGTGTCCAAACATTTAATGTGACTGAAAAGTTAGAAGTTTGAAGAAAAACAAGGCCCGTATCTTTCAGTTGAAGAAAATGTGTTTGCTGACTTGGAGAGCTACAAGTTGATGTTGACTTGTGATTATCTTCAACAATTTTCACATACATTGTACTAAACTGGCCCTATTATGTGGCTTGAAGATTGAATTACCATAATATTTGTCCAGTCCAGGCAGCAGACTGCATTACCACATACCATACCTATGGATTCATCCATTCTTCCTGCTCTGCTGATTGCCCTGTTCATACCCATCCTCCACCTTGTCACCCGATTCAAGTACTCATCCTACAATCTCCCTCCAGGCTCACTTGGCTTCCCATTCGTTGGCCAGAGCATCTCCTTCCTCCGGGCCCTTCGCAGTAACACTGATCACCAATGGTACCAAGGCAGGATCGGCAAGTATGGTCCTGTGTCCAAGATGTGGCTGTTTGGCTCACCTGCAGTCCTGATGGCCGGACCTGCAGCCAACCGCTTCATATTCAGCAACAAGGACCTGCTCTTCACGGGGACAAGGTCGATGAACCTCCTTAGCGGCCGGAATATACTGATGCTCTCAGGCGAGGAGCTGAAGCAAGTCCGTGGCGCACTGCAGAATTTCTTAAGCCCAGAAATGGTAATCAGGTATGTCTCTAAGATGGATGAGGAAGTCAGGAGGCATGTTAAGGGGAATTGGGTTGGACACAAGACTGTCAAGGTATGAACATAGTGCTAGCTTTTTCTTTTCATTTCTATTTGTTTCTTTGTATTGCTGGTTCCCTTATTAATTACTCAACATGTCACTCGCTAGTCGCTACAAATTTGTTGATACTTATAAACTTATACCCTTCTTGATTTCTTAGTTAGATGTAAATATAACCTTACATTGTACATATGTTAAGGAAATATATTTAGTGAAAACCATCAAATAATTGAAAAACCGTGAAAACCGTACCTAAAAGTGTTCTAAAATCTTTTGTTAAAAAAAAAGTTTTCTAAATTCATGAAAAAATTTATAATGATAGGTATATGTGTGAAATACATCCATACCAAATGTCAAGTCCGAAATCAACTTCATTTTTGAGAAACATAGTATTCACCTGAATTTTTTTTGTTACTCCCAAATAAAATTAAGTTTGAACACCTAACTCTGGTAACTTTTTTTTTCATGAATTTACAGAACTTTTAGATCCCATGTATGTATGACTCTTGCATGATCCTGTTCCTGTAGGTTCTTCCTTTGGCAAAGAGGCTCACATTGGACATCATCTGCTCGGTCATCTTCGGACAAGAGGCAGGTTCTGTCAGAGAAGCCCTTGCCACCGACTTCCCGGCGATGGTGAGGGCTGCGCTGTCGATTCCAGTGAAGATACCTTTCACCAGGTTCAGCAGGGGCCTGAGTGCGAGCCAAAGGATCAGGAAGTTGCTCAGGGGGATCGCTCGTGAGAGAGAGACGCTCTTGCAGCAGCAGCAGGCTCATGGCGCTTCAGCAGCTGACGATTTCTTCGCATACATGCTCGCCTTGCGTGCTGAAGGTGCGCACTCGCTCACGGTCGAGGACATCGTGGACAACGCGATCTTCCTTCTGATCGCAGGCTATGAGACGACATCTGTTCTAATCACATTCATGCTCTGGCACCTGGACAAGGAGCCAGAAGCCCTTGCCAAGATAACTGAGGGTGAGTAGCTAGTAGGAGTACTTTTGTGTTGTGTTGATATCACTGCTGTTTTCGATCTTCTGCTGAGTGGCATTACTTTTTTCTTTCACAGAGCAAGATGAGATTGCCAGGAACAAGGGACCTGAGGATGCTCTAACCTGGGATGATGTTTCAAGGATGAAGTACACATGGAAGGTGGCAATGGAGACACTGCGAACAATCCCTCCAATTTTTGGGAGCTTCAGAACAGCTACCAGAGACATCGAATACCAGGGCTATCACATTCCAAAAGGTTGGATGGTAAGTAATTTTTGGGAGAACAAGTCCTTTTCATGTATTCTCTCCGTATTTTCATGTTTGACGTAATTAACATGTTTGCATAAATTTGACTATTCATTTTGTTAAAAAAAATATAATTATCATTTATTCTGTTGTGATTGATTTTATCAATATAAGTACTTTAAGCATGGCTTATATTTTTTATATTTACACAATTTTTAAATAAGACGAATGATCAAATATACGTTTAAAAGTTAACGATGTCAAACATAAAAATTCGAAGGGAGTATATGGCTAGACATTTTGCTCTTCCCTGTATATTCCTTTGGGTGTCTCAGTGACATGCCAATCTCCTTTGTCTTCTAATACTGATCTTCTGTGACTTACCAGGTATTCACAGCCCAATCTGTTACACATTTGGATGCAAATATTTTCCCTGAGCCAAGCAATTTCGACCCTGCTCGATTCGAGAACAACTCTTCGATTCCTCCTTATTGCTTTGTGCCATTTGGGGGAGGTCCGAGAATGTGTCCTGGAAATGAGTTTGCAAGGACTGAGACATTGGTGACCATGCACTACTTGGTGACACAGTTCAGGTGGAAGCTGTGCTGCAAGGAAGAAAGCTACAAGAAAGATCCGTCTCCGACGCCTCTTCTTGGACTCCCAGTTGAACTGGAGCCGAGATGCCTCCCTGAAAATGCTCATGCTTAAAAATTGCTTCATGTCCGTGCATTTTGAGTTTATGCTATTTGCAGTTAGCCAGAGAGAATCATGGAGTAATGCAGTACAAATCCAAGAACTGACAAGAATTCAAGTCCAAATTCAATCCTTAGATTGAGAAAAACAAAAGCAAATCTATATGAACAATATAGACACTATCTATATTCGGATTCTCCAACTTTTGTTATACATATGTAGATTAAATTTAAACTGGCGTGTTCGAGGGGTGATGAATAATGTTATGATCTACGGTGTTGGCACTTTTCACAAATTGTAATGTGATGACTATTCAAGTAGCATGCAAGAATGACAGTACACGCCCAGGCTGCGTTCTTTGCGTGAAATGAGAAAGCTCATTAGCACATAATAACTTAAGTATTCACTATTATAAAGTTGAAAAATAGATTTGTTTATTTATTTAAACAACTTCTATATAGATTTTGTTTCTTTTGCAAAATAAGCATCATTTAACAGTTTGAAAAATGTACTAACGGAAAACGAGGAAGTTGAAGTTTGTAGTTGAAGAAAAGAACTAAACCTTAGTGTAAACTGACTTTACGTTTATATACCACAATGTATCTACTATCTTCTTCGGACACAAGTATTTCATCTTTAGGGCCAAACATTAAAATTTTGACCATTGGTGACTTCCTGAAAGCTCAATTTAAAAAACGTAAATTGGTGTGCTTAGATTTTCCTTGAAAGTACTACTACTCCGTTTTATATTATAAAACACTAACTTTTTTAGTCAAAATTTTTTAGGTTTAACCAAGTTTATAAAAAAATGTAGAAATATTTATATCATTGAATTTATTTTATTAAATCTAGCATTGAATATATTTTAATAGTATGTTTGTTTTGCGTTGAAAATGTTACTATTTTCTTATATAAACTTGATCAGAAGTACTTTGATCTAAAAATAATCAAAGTGAATTAGATTTCAAAAAAAGATGCATTCGGGTATTAAAAAAATAATGATCAAAGTATAAAAGTTTTCACAAGATATTTATGACCGGTGGGAGTACTTGCATCTCTCCTTATCTTACTCTTGCTCCACAATGTTTCATGTTTATTAATTATTGTACAACTTGGCACTTTCCCAAGGGTAAAATAATATTGGCACAAGACACATGAGAAACCTCGTACTTCATCTTATATTGACAAAAGTAATCACACAAAAGAATCACTCATGACCTTTTGTTTAAAATGTCCATACACAAGAGAAACCATGTTTATTATGTGGTCATTGCAATTTGCAAATTTAATTACTAGCCTAGAGCCCGTGCGTTGCAACGGAAAACAAATTGAGTTTATACCTTATTAAATCAATTAATAAGCATTTATTTAGTCCAAGTAATACTATATTTTTTATTAACAATTACTCCTAGGTGATTTTGAAATTTTAGTCCAAGTAAAACCGGTGTTGGTCTGCCCAAACCGGCTTACCAAGAAGGTTGGGCTGGTCTAAAGCTGGCTACCCCAACATGGGCCTTTGGCTCAAGCTGTCACAATCGGCGGCCAGTGCGCAGCCTTGCGTGTATTGGTATCTATTCTGACTAAGCGTCTCAGACTCTCTTGGTCCCTCTTCCTTCTCCTAGGGGGTCTTGTATTTATACCCATAGATGTCCCATTGTCCAAGTAGAACTAAGAAGACATAATATGGATTCGAATCGAGTAGTCTTTATAATTTTCATGTAGAACTCTGCTTCTCATTCCTTATCCGGAATACCTTTCGTATGTGAGGCCTGATTTCATATAAGACTTGGTATATGATGGGTCCTGCCGAGCTTAATCGACTACTATTGGATACCTGTTATCCATAACACTGACAATTATCACCAAACAATTGTCATCTACTAGACATAGGCCGAGTTTGAGAGGAGAGGGAAAGAGAAGATTGAGAAGATACGCAAAACGAGGTGAGCCATTAGCGCTTTATTAGTTGAGTATTAAGTATTTTAAATTTTAAAAATGGATTAATATGAATTTTTAAAGCAACTTACCTATAGAAATTCTTTTTGCAAAAAAACGCATCGTTTAGTAGTTTGGGAAGCGTGCGCGCGGAAAATGAGGTGTTTTCTCTCTCAATCTCCCAGCAACGAATGCAACCATAGTCAAATTTTACAATGTATTTGTTTAGATTTTGGAATGAGAAAAAGCAAAGCAGGAAAAGAGTGAGTAGACCAGTCTTAATGAGATAAGAATAATGCATTAATAGAGGATGAGAGGAGTCCTATTGAGTTCGCCATAGGGCATATGGAGTAGAAGGTGCAAGTGGAATGTATAGTGACCAAACAAATTCCATGCTAACTAGAAATGCAAAAAGCTCTCAAATAATTTATCCGATCTTTGAAACACATATTTTCTAGGGTCTTTTAGAACCTCATAGAATATGTGATAATTATGACAAGTGGATAGACATTATAGGCTTCAAGTAAACGATTATAAAATCTAATTGTACTTAATTCATGCCTAGTGCAGAGGCTAGCTAAACAAAATATTTATGGGTTGGTTACTTTGATTACATAATTCCTAATATTTAACTACAAATTTTATAAAAAAATGAAATCATGGGAACAATCATAAGAAATCGCATTACAAAAAAATAATGATATGTTCGTAGTTATATTTAGCCATCCAATTGTGTTCTTGCTAGCCTCGCACACTTGCATGAAATTATCCCATATGGTTGTCTCCTACACTGCACAATAGAATTGGACTCTACAAGAATGTGTATTTAACATAGTTTTGAATCCCCTCAATCCATGAATAAATAAACAATGAGAACTTATTTAATTTAGTATTAGATGTTTACACAAAAAGTTGATTCATATTTTTAAAAAGTTTGACATTTAAGGTATCATGCTCTGTCACTATTCTATCATCTCACAAAATTTGAGCTTAAAATAAGATTATATAAAATGAAATAGAAAATACAAAACTCAATAGAGAGAAAAGTGAACTAATTATAGAAAAACCTATAAAATTCATAGAAAAAATAGGTTCTTAACTTTCACTTAAACTACAACGCCCATTAGCATAAGCATTGCATCATTTTTGAGTTCTTAGATGATTACACTACGATAAGTATGCAAAAAAAAAAAAGCTAACCAATTAGAGGGGACTAGCTTTATTGTGCGAATAGAACATGTTTATTAAACAATAATAGCTTTGGAAGATTTTTTTAAGAAAAAAATAGAACCCTTAAACATTCAATTATAAAAAGTTTGTAATAAAAATTCAAGCAATATCAAATAAAGTGCCCGCGCAACTACGCGGGCAACCTTCCTAGTTGTGTGGCAAAGGACCTAATGACCCTTTGACCTGGAATGATGTTTCAAGGATGAAGTACACATGGAAGATGGCAATGGAGACGCTACGGACAGTTCCTGCACTTTTAAGAAGCTTCCAAACAACAACCAAAGACATCGAGTACTGGGGCTATCACATTCCATACCCAAAGACGTCAGTGATGCGTCTATCTGAACACTATACCCAACTCTTACATTTCCTTGGATTGCTCCCCCACACATTTTATGTGCTATGCCAGGCAGTATTAAGTTTTGATCCAAATTCATTTGTACTTAATAAATGCCAGCTTCTTTTTTGTTTTTGGAGGGTTTTCCACGTTAAATCTCGTGTCTTCTGTGATTGATCTATTATTTTTTATCGTTTGTTGGCCTATCGCTTCCTAGCAGGCAGGTCTTCACTGCTCAAATTGTCACACATTTGAACGCAAATTTTTTTTAGACGACCCAAGCAAGTTTGACCCTTTTAGATTTGATGAAATGTCTTCAATCCCACCTTATTGCTTTGTGCCATTTGGGGGCGGTCCTACGATGTGCCCTGGAAACGAATTCGCGAGGACTGAAACATTGGTAGCTTGCGTTACCTAGTGAGGCAATTCCGGTGGAAATTGTGCTGCAAGGAAGAAGGTTACAGGAATGCTACTCCGATGCCTGTTCTTGGACTCCCAATTGAACTTGAGACCAGAAGTCCCCCTGATTATGCTCATGCTTAAAATGATCCATATGTTTCTTTGTATTATCATGTATTTCACTTTCTCAGTTTATGCTTTCTACAGATGGTTGAAGAGTTGGAGTGTTGTAGGTGTAATGGTATTCAGAAATGCTGTGAGTTGTGATCATTGTGTAAAAAAATGTGGAATGGCGCATAATATTATAATGCGATTATAAAAATAGATGCCTAAGGGTTCCTTTTCTTTTCTTTTTACTAAAAGAGGATCTACGGTGTGCCATTAGGTAAACTAGATGAAACCCGACGCGTTGCTACGTGAGTTTTATATGATAATAGTATAAATAACATGCAGATAGCTACACGGTATAACTTTATATGATTTTCATCTGTGATCAACCATGGGAAAAAATATAAACAATTAAAATAATGTGGTTTCTAACAATTTAAATCATATATAAATATATTATTCGAAAGCAGAACTAAGGTGATATGCCTCAATGACAGAAGGAAAATAAAAAGAAAAAAGAGAAGATATAGATTAATCATTTAAAGAGAAAACAAATATGATGTGACTTCGTAGGAGAAGGAAAGGAGGGACATAATTTCGACCATAAATCAATCATCCAAGGGCTAGAAACAATTAAGGTGATATGGCTCAAACAGATAATAGAGAAATAGTATTCACTACACGTAGTGGGGATGACTTTATAGATTTATAGGATGAGCCAGCTGGTTACTTTATCTGGTATGCATAGAAGAAAAACGATAATGCAAAATTACCCATAAGAAAAGGTAATACTCTATAATCAGTAATCACAACAAATCAGCGGTAGGCAGGTGATTTCCGCCAGTTTGGGCCCAAACTGGCCTTGGGCTGGTCTGAAGCTGGCTACCCCCATCATGGGCCTAGGCAGGTCGCCCACATTCTCCGGCTCGAGACGACGCAATCGGCGGCCAGCGTCGGCGGCGCGCACCGCCGGCCGGTGCGCCGGCAGGCCGTCTTCTCCTCCTCCTCCTCCTCCTGCACTAACGCCTGCAGCTTACTTGCAAGCCGCCCCAGAAGCAGTCAGGTACGGGCCGCCGCCTAGTCGCAGCTGCGGTTTGGTCACCAAGCTCTCTGGCTCCTTTGCTGTCTTGGTGTTCTTGATTAATTTCGTAAGTGGTAGTAGCTCGTTGGTTGGTGTCGTTGTGAAATGTTGTTTGATTTGTTGTTAGCGAGGGACGTCAGGTGCGGATTGATGTACAATGGTCTCACTGCTAAAAATCAATGGCAAGAGAGAACAATGATCTCCTTGACCTAGGGATTGTTGATTTTGATCCGTGGATAAACTATATATTATTAAATTAAGTCTGTATTCCGTGATGCGATTTGTGGAGTCTATGAATTCTTCCAGGTCTATCTATTTGGCGGTGTATATATTTCTTTGTTCTTGGAAGTTGGCCATGATGTATTTTCAGAATATGTTATCCGAACTGTCGTTTTCCTTTCCTTTTCTGCCCATCTTTTCAGATCTATGTGACCATCAAGTTCATTGTAGTATAATGCACTGATTGTGCCGACATTGTTAAAAAAATGGTCATGCTATATAAGGACATGAATCATCTGCAGATCTGCTTATGGATAAATTCTAAACTATTTAGTTGGGCGATAAATTCTAAACTATTGTTCTGTATTGCAGGGCAATGCTGTTCTCAGAAGAACTGCAGTTACAGTAAATTTGTCTGTGTACTCAGGCACGTACATAAAACTGGAGCTAACCTTCTCCACTTCGTATGTACTAACTCGCTTCTAGTTCTTAAAATGCCTACCTATTTTTCCTTGCTCATATTCTGCATAATAATATACCAAGGATAAAGGATGCATGTTCTGCATACATGGTCTGTGCTGCTGTGCCAAGGCTAAAACTAGACCTTATAAGATCGCATAGTGGGATTTCCTACAGGAACTCAGGGAGAACTCCTGTAATTGTTGACTGAGTTTCCTGCAGTCACAAAAAGAACTAAAAACTAGAATATTGTTGAAAATGTCTTATTACATAGGCCATGGATTGTTTCCTTAGGAATGTCCAAGTTGTTGCCACCAGTTCTTTTCAATCTTTTGCTTTGCTTGCTGTGCAAAATTTAGTGCTGTTGTATGTAAACATTCTCTCCAACTATGAGCAAATAGTAACGTCTTTCTTCTACCTAATATTAGATCCAAAGAAATATTCAGTTCATCTCTTTCTTTGCTTCTGGTTATGTACTTCCCTTTTTGACTTTTATTTTTCAAGGGTAGTCATTTATGTCGCACTTATTTTAGGGGGAAATGTGATTCTTTGACTAGCATAAATGCAGAAATTCTATTGGCTAGCATCATTTTTTCTTTTAGTTTTACAACTTGATGATGAACTAGCTTCCATTTATTTTCAGTTATTCACATATCTCGTGCTAAGCTGCTCCTATTATGTGGCTAGGGACGGAGTTTTTTTACTTATAAACTAATATTTTATAAGTTATCATGAATCAACCTTGCTGCTCTGGTGACAACAACGAGAGTTTGTTAAAAGAATCCTATACTGTTTCTTTATGCCCCATTCTCTCCTTTGCTCATTTGTCTGTCGTATGACTTTTGAGTAAGTAATATATTCCAATGGGCTACCTACGCCTTCTGTTGAGTTCTAAAGAAAAATACTAAATTTGTTAAATCATAATCCCTTATATATCATGCAGATTGCAGAAGGAACAACTCTGTATTACCTCTATATATGTATAAAAATCCACAAGCTGATCATCCAACCTGCATACTGCATAACAACACACCATGTCAATGGATTCATCCATGCTTCTAGCTCTGCTGCTTGCCTTGTTCATACCCATCCTCCTCCACCTTGTCACTAGGCGCAAGTACGCATCCTATAATCTCCCTTCAGGTTCCCTTGGCTTTCCATTGATTGGACAGACTATCTCCCTACTCCGTGCCCTCCGCAAAAACACTGATTACCAGTGGTACCAAGACAGGATCAAGAAGTATGGTCCTGTGTCCAAGATGTCAGTGTTTGGTTCACCGACAGTGCTGTTGACTGGCCCGGCAGCCAATCGCTTTGCATTTTGCAACCCAGACCTCATTTTCACCCAGACAAAGGCGCTGAACGCCCTCGTTGGCGGTCCATTCTGATGCTCTCAGGTGAGGAGCTAAAGCAAGTCCGCAGTGCAGTCCAGGGCTATCTGAGGCCAGAGATGGTGACAAAGTACATTTGGAAGATGGATAAGGAAGTCAGGAGGCACATTGACCTGCACTGGGTTGGTCAAAAGACTCTCACGGTATGAACTTTGTGTTTTTTTTTTCATTTTTCCGCTTAATGTTTTCAGCATTGCTAGATCCTTATGTATAACTCAAAACAACTTTTCATGATATGGAAATGTATATGTGTGATTCTTTCATGATTATAGGTTGCACCATTGGCGAAGAGGCTCACCTTTAACATCACCTGCTCAGTCTTCTTTGGAGAAGAGGCAGGTCCTATCAGAGAAGCCCTGGCAACCGACTTCGAGGCATTGGTGAAGGCTACACTATCAATTCCAGTAAATATTCCCTTCACCAAGTTCAACAAGGGTTTGAGTGCGAGTTGGAGGATCAGGAAGTTGCTCAGTCGGATTGCTTGTGAGAGGGAAGCAGCGTTGCAGCAAGGCCGTTGCAGTTCAACTGATGATTTCTTCACATACATGATTGCATTACGCTCCGAAGGCACACACTTACTCACAGTGGAGGACATTGTGGACAATGCAATCTTACTCCTTACTGCAGGTCATGAGACAACTTCTGTTCTTATCATCTTCTTGCTCCGGTACCTAGCCAATGAGCCAGACATCCTGGGCAATATAACTGAGGGTGAGCAGCTAGTACTTTTGATTTTTCAATCTTCTTAGTATCACTGCTATCATTGGTACTTATGGAGTTATGGTGAATCCGCAGAACAAGAGGAGATCGCTAGGAACAAAGGACCTAATGAGCCTTTGACCTGGGATGATGTGTCAAGGATGAAGTACACATGGAAGGTGGCAATGGAGACACTCCGGACTGTTCCTGCAATCTTTGGAAGCTTCCGAACAGCTTTCAAAGACATCGAATACCAGGGCTATCACATTCCAAAAGGCTGGCAAGTAAGTGTTTTTCTGTCAAGTAATTCCGTTGTGTCATTGAATATCTTTTTGGTCGCCCATGTGCATTTGTGTATCAGTAATATGCCCATCTGAACAATATACCCAACTGTTAAATTCCTCCAACACATTTTCTGTTCTATGCCAGATCTTCACTGATCAAATTGTCACACATTTGGACACAAATTTTTTCGATGAGCCGAGGAAGTTTGACCCTGCTAGATTTCATAACCAGTCTTCAATCCCACCCTATTGCTTTGTGCCATTTGGGGGAGGCCCAAGAATGTGCCCTGGAAACGAATTTGCAAAGACTGGGACATTGGTGGCCATGCACTACCTAGTGAGGCAGTTCAGGTGGAAATTATGCTGCAAAGAAGAAGGTTACAGGAAAGATCCTACTCCAATGCCTCTTCTTGGACTCCCAATTGATCTTGAGACCAGAAGCCCCCCTGGATATGCTCATTCTTAGAGTAATCCACATGTTTCTGTTTACTTTTTGCGTTTTAATTTATGCTTTCGCTAGTTGGTTTAAGAGTTGCGAGTGTTGCAGATATGAAGGTTTGGTAAAGTTGTTCAGAAATGTAGTGACTTATGATCAAAGGTGGTACAGTTTTGCTGATAAATGTGTATTGGTGTATAAACTATGATGCAATAAATAAACACCGATGCCTTATGAGTTATTTTTCTTTTGTTTTTTTCTTAAAAAGAATGTCTAGGTTATGCTATTGGGTAAATCAGCCAGCTGGTTACTCTGATATGCAATGAACCAAAATATAAAAATGGTACTGCAATTTACCCATAGAAAAGGTAATGCACTAAAACACAATCGCACTGTACTAGCAAACAATAGTACTTGTCCTTTGTCTCAGACTTGCTATCTGATGATTGTATCGGCAGCAAAGGTCAGTCCTTTTACATTGCTTATGACTTTTTCATTCACGGTGGAGGACATCGTGGATAATGCAATCTTCCTTCTGATTGCAGGTTATGAGACAACATCTGTTCTTATCACCTTCATTCCCTGGCACCTAGACAAGGAGCCGGAAATCCTTGGCAAGTCGCCCAGTTGCAGCTGCCTGTGGTTTGGTCACTACACCTCTTGTGTCTTGGATTCATGATTTCTAGCTTGCAGTTGGTTGGTGAGATATTGTTTGATTTGTTCATGGGGGATGAGCGAGCTGTCATGGCTCAGACGCAAATCTGCATTCCTGATGCGATATCAAGATCTATATTGTGGAGTCTATGCCTTCAAAGTTTATCTAGATTTGTCTACATAATTTTTTTGTTCTTGGAAGTTGACCATAGTGGATTTTCAGATTATGTTATTCTAAAATTGTCGTTTTCCCTTTTTTGCCAGGTTTTCAGGATCTATGTGGCCCTCAAGGTCGTTGTTGTGTATCCTGATAATGCACTGATTGTGCCAACATTGTTAAAAAATATGTCATGCTATATTAAGGGATGAATCTTCTGCTTATGGATAATTCTAAAAGTTCTGTATTGCAGGGCCATACCATTTTCAGAAGAATTGCAGGTACAGTGAACTTGTCCTTGTGTGCACAGGCACATACATAGAACTGGAGCTAACCTTCTCAAATCTCAACTATGTACGTAATTCGCTTCTTGTTTTTAAAATATCTACCAATTTTTTACATGGGTCATATTCTACTTAATAATATACCAAAAACAAAAGGATGGGTGTCCTGCATACATGCCTGTGCCAAGGCTACCTAAGATCGCATAGTGGCTTACCTGCAGGGAGAACTGTTGATCGAGAGCCCTGCAATTAGAAGAATTAAAATCTTGAATATTGATCAAAATTTCTCATTACGTAGGACATTGATCGTTTCCTTAGGAACGACATCAGATCTTCTCAATGTTTTGCTTTTGCTTGCTTTGCAAAATTTAGTGCTGTTGTATGTAATCATTCTCTCCAACAATGAGAAAACAGTAGCATCTTTCTTCTACCTAATATTAGATCCAAAGAAATATTCAGTTCATCCAAAGAAATTTTTTTAGGGAATTTGTATCTATGTCTTCATTTGACAGGGAAATGTGGATTCTTTGACTAGCATAAATACAGAAATTCTATTGGCTAGCAGCACCTTTTTTTTAAAAAAATTTCAAGCTGATGTTGAAGTGGCTTCCATTTATTTTCTGTAATTCACCATGTCGTGCTGAGCTGCTCCTATCATGTGGCTAGGGATGGAATTGTTTACTTATGAACTAATATTTTAAGTTATCATGAATCAAACTCATTGCTCTGGTATGACAACTAACAACAGCGAGGGTTTCTTTAAGTAACCTGTATTCTGTCTTCTCGCCTCCTCTGAATTTGATGTCTTTGCCTTGGCCTATGCTTTGGTCATCTGTATGTTGTATGAATTTTGAGAAAGTAGTATAATCAGGTGGGCCACCTAGCCTTCTGTTGAGTTCTGAAGATAATAATCAAATTTGTTAAATCATTCTTTCTTGTCTATCATGGAGAAAGGAACAACTCTGGTTTACCTATATATATACATGTATACATATCCACAAGTTGATCACCCAACCTTCATAGTGCATAACAACATACCATATCAATGGATTCATCCATGCCTTTTGCTCTGCTGCTTGCCTTGCTCATACCCATCCTCCTCCACTTTGTCATCAGGCGCAAGTACTCATCCTATAATCTCCCTCCGGGTTCCCTTGGCTTCCCAGTGATTGGCCAGAGCATCTCCCTACTTCGCGCCCTCCGCAGTAATACTGATTACCAGTGGTACCAGGACAGGATCAAGAAGTATGGTCCAGTGTCCAAGATGTCAGTGTTTGGCTCACCGACGGTGCTGTTGACTGGCCCAGCAGCCAATCGCTTTGTATTCAGCAACCAAGACCTCATTATCACCGAGACGAAGGCAGCGAACGCCCTCATTGGGCAGTCCATATTGACACTATCAGGTGAGGAGCTAAAGCAAGTCCGCAGTGCACTGCAGGGCTATCTGAGGACAGAGATGGTGACAAAGTGTATTCGGAAGATGGATGAGGAGGTCAGGAGGCACATCGACCTGAATTGGGTTGGTCAAAAGACAGTCACGGTATGAGTGTTGTGTTTTCTTCTTCTTTTCCCACTTAATGTTCTTTGAATTGCTAGACCCTTATGTGTACTTAAAACAACTTTTCGTAGTATTGATATGTATATGTGTGATACTTTCGCGATTACAGGTTGCACCATTGGCGAAGAGGCTCACCTTTGACATCATCTGCTCAGTCATCTTCGGACAGGGGGCAGGTCCCATCAGGGAAGCCCTTGCTGCTGACTTCAAGAAAATGGTGCAGGCAATGCTATCGATTCCAGTGAATATACCCTTCACCAAGTTCAACAAGGGCTTGAGTGCGAGCCGGAGGGTGAGGAAGGTGCTCAGGCAAATTGCTCGGGACAGGGAAGCAGCATTGCAGCAAGGCCATTCTAGTTCAGCTGATGATTTCTTCACATACATGCTTGTTTTGCGCTCCGAAGGCACCCACTCACTCACAGTGGAGGACATTGTGGACAATGCAATCTTACTCCTACTTGCTGGTTATGAGACATCGTCTGTTCTTATCACCTTCTTGCTCCGGTACCTAGCCAATGAGCCAGATATCCTGGGCAAGATAACTGAAGGTGAGCAACTAGTACTCTGTATTGTCCTCATATTTTGATATTTGAATCTTCTGAGTAGCATCAATATCATTTGTACTTATTGTGACCAACAGAACAAGAGGAGATCGCTAGGTACAAAGGACCTGATGAACCTTTGACCTGGGATGATGTTTCAAGGATGAAGTACACATGGAAGGTGGCAATGGAGACACTACAGACTGTTCCCCCAATATTTGGAAGCCTCCGAACAGCTATTAAAGACATCGAATACCAGGGCTATCACATTCCAAAAGGCTGGCAAGTAAGTTTTCTTTTTTTCTGTGAACTGATTCCATTTTGTGACATTGAGTAACTTTTCCATTGCCCTTATGACATTAATGTATCAGTGATATGTCCATCTGAACAATATACCCAACTGTTATAGGCTTACAGCTCTCTAACACATTTTCTGTGCTATGCCAGGTCTTCACTGCTATAATTATCACACATTTGGACGCAAATTTTTTCGATGACCCGAACAAGTTCAACCCTGCTAGATTTCATAACCAGTCTTCAGTCCCACCCTATTGCTTTGTTCCGTTTGGGGGAGGTCCAAGAATGTGCCCTGGAAATGAATTTGCGAGGACCGAGACATTGGTAGCCATGCACTACCTGGTGAGGCAGTTCAGGTGGAAATTGTGCTGCAAAGATGAAGGTTACAGGAAAGATCCTGTTCCGATGCCTCTTCTTGAACTCCCAATTGAACTTGAGACCAGAAGCTCCCCCTGGATATGCTTAAAATGATCCACCTGTTTTTAGTTTATGCTTTCACTAGTTGGTTGAAGAGTTGGAAATGTTGCAGTTGTGAAGATCTTGGTAAAGTTGTTCAGAAATGCAGTGACTTATGATCAAAGCTTTGGTTCAGTTGCGCAGATAAATGTGTAATATTCCCTCTGTTATTTAATAAATAACAGCGTTGACTTTTGAACACATGTTTGACCATTCGTCTTATTCTAAAAATTTATGCAAATGTATAGAATATAAATCATGCTTAAAGTATTTTGAGTGATAAAACATCTCACAACAAAATAAATAATAATTACGTTTTTTTAATAAGACGAATGGTCAAATGTTCAACGGCATCATCTATTAAGAAACGGAGTTAGTAAGACATTTGCTTAGGGGGTTCCTTTTCTTTTGTTTTTCTGAAAACAATGTCTACGTTGTGCTATTGTTGGGTAAATCAGCCAGCTGTTTACTTTATCTGGATGCAATGAACAAAAAAAAGGATAATTTAAAATTACCATTAGAAAATGCAATACTCTAAACACAATCGCCATGTACTAGCAAACAAAATACTTGTCATTTGTCTCAGAATTTGCTAGCGATGATTGTATCGCTAGCAGAGGTCAGTCCTTTTCCTTTGCTTTTTTTTTTCATTCACAGTGTATTATACTATTCCCTAAATGATTATAAATATTTGATGTTTAGGATAAGATTTAGTCAAAGTTTTGAAAATTCGAGAAAAAGGTCTATAGTGCTAGGGAACAAAGTCTATCAACCAAAGAAAAAAAAGGGGTCTATGGGTTATTAGTCTCATAATTCTCTTTCTTATAAAGAATTTGCACAAATTTTATAATATTGTAGTGACAAAGTCCCTGTGTGAGGTATGTGGGTTCTTTCTGGTGGTAAAATATGTTTTAAAAATTTTAAAAAACTTTTTCAGAGGTATTGCCAAGTGAAATGTCAAGGATGGTAAAACATGCTTATTTTTTGCATCCATGCTTATTTTTTGCATCTCAGGACATTGATTTAACTTATATAAGATGCAAGAGAGACTTTCATGCATATTTTCTTTGAATGTCACTTTAGCCAAGAATGTTTGGTCAAGGCTGCTTATCATGTGGAACACACGCCTAAGCTTTGAGCAGATGTTGCAGTCGGCTATGGATAATTGCAATGCCAGGGTTTAAACTTTGTGGAAAAAGTTCTATATGCTTCCCGAAATATTTGGAAAACAGAGGAATGACTTCATTTTGAAGATAAAGCACCTTGCCACCTTTTGTACATCCCTGGAGTTGCCTTTTCAAGGATGATCTACTTTTACTTTTCTTTCTTTTAAGTCATGTATAAAGAGATATTCTATCATCATGGATTGACTTGTTGTAATTTCAGTTTGGTACTTTTTTATTTCTTGGCCCTACTTAATGTATCACATGGCTATTCTTAGTCAACATTTCTATTAGAAAATGTCCCTTTTGCCCTTACTTTTCGTACCATGTAAAAAGAGAAAAACAAAGATGAATAAATAGAATTATAAATGTACTGCCTATTATTTCATTATGTGCACACGAGGTTGAGCTTTAATTACATAATTATTTTCTTTTTACATAAATTACTATGCATCTATAGCAAAATTCATTATATGTGATTTCAAAAAAAATCATATAATTATTGGATGTATGTTTGATAGAAAGTTGGGTATTTAAAGCTCAACTTTAGGGGATCTTGTCATAAAGTTTCACTGCCTCATTAGTAAGATATGTTCTTCATTTTTGTTATATATGTGAATGAGGGGTATAAGGGTAATTTATCAGGAGATATTGATTATGTTTAGCCATGTGGCTCCTTAAATGGGTTCAAGGATGAGTTTGAGCTAGAATTAAAACTTGAAAGGGTAAGATGGGCAGATTAAAATGTCAAAGACCAAACTAAACCTTAGATGAAACTTAGAGGACCAATTTAGCTATTCACCCTTAAAATTTTTTTAAAAAAATTTAACCACCAATAACTTCTTAAATGTTTAATTAAAAAAGATAATATTTTTACTTGAAAAACACTTTCATAACATTGTTAGCTATTAGGTTTTAAAAAACTTGTTCTGCTAAAATAGTGAGAGTAAATTTCATAAAATCCCACCTATTTTGATTCAAATTGCACAAAACTACGGGAATTTCGGCACGTATCACATAACCTCTAATATGATTCTAAAGTTTCACAAAACCGTACAGGTAACTTTGATCTACCACATTTTTAAATTCTACGATAACATCTTAAATTTATAAGGATTTAATCCATCATGTAAACGTCAAATCCACTTTTTAAAATTTTGATATAGGAATATGTCAAAATGGTTCATGGTGTGATTTTTGTGAAATTTTATGACCATAAACGCGAGGATGTGTCATGTTCCAAAATCCCTATGTTTTTGTGTGGCCTAGATGGAGTTTTATAAAAATTTACTTTAAAAACCATGATCGAAGTTTAAAATTTTGATCAAAGTTAATTTCCATCAGTTTCGGACATAAAACCGGCCTTCCATGGAGGTTGGGCTGGCCATCCGGGCATGGGCCTAGGCAAGGCAGGTCGCCCACATTCTCCGGCTCGAGCGACGGCCGTCAGCTGCGCGGGGCTCCCCGTCGGCGGCGCGCACCGCCGGCCGGTGGCGGTGCGCCAGCGGGCAAGCTTCCCCTCCTGCATCTTACCTGCAGGACGCCCCCCCAACAAGCAGGCAGCGCAGTAAGAGGTTTGGTCACTAGCTCTTAGGTGTCCTGGGATTCTTGATTTCTAGCTTTGCAATTGATTGGTGAGATGCTGTTTGATTTGTTGATGGGGGCGGCTGAACGAGTCTGTGAATCTGTGTTGGCGCAGATGCAGTTGGGGTGGGTTTCGGTCAGGTCTGGTGGTGTGGATTAGTGAACAGTGAACACTGCCTAAAATCGATGTAGGAGAATAATGATCTCCTGGCCTGATGATTGCTGATTTCGATCCGTGGACAAATTATATTATTAAATCAAATCTGCATTCGTGATGTGATCTCCAAATCTATATTGGGGAGAGTCTATCCCTTCGAAGTCTTACCTATCTATATATCTATCTGTCTTTATACATATTTTGTTCTTGGAAGTTGACTATAGTGGATTTTCAGAATATGTTATCCGACCTGTCGTTTTCCTTCCCTTTTTTTTGAAAGTTTTTCAGGATCTACGTGATCCTCAAAGTCAATGTCGTGCATCCTGATAATGCATTGATTATGCCAACGTTGTTAAAAGAAATGGTCATGCTATATTAGGGGAGGAATCATCCGCTTATGGATAAAGTCTAAAGTATTGTTCTGTAATCTGTATTGCAGGGCCATGCCATTTTCAGAAGAATTGAGGCAACGGTAAATGTGTCTTTTTGTGCACAGGCACATATATAGAACTGGAGCTAACCTTTTCCACTAAGTACGTAGTAATTCGCTTCGTTTTTAAAATGTCTAGCTATTTTTCGTGGCAGATATTCTGCATACTAATATACCAAAAAAAGAATAGCTATCCTGCATACATGGCTTGTGCCAAGGCTAGAACTATACTTGTTGATCAAGTGCTAAGGCTAGAAGTGTTGATCGAGAGCCCTGCAATTATGCAGAAGAATTATAATCTAGAATATTGTTCACAATTTCTCATTACATAGAACATGGATTGTTTCCTTAGGGATGACCAAATTGTTGTCACCAGATCTTTTCAATGGTTTGCTTTGCTTGTTTTATAAAATTTAGTACTTCTGTGTAAACTCATCTACCAGCAAAACAGTAGTATCTTTCCTCAAGCTAATATTAGATCCAAAGGAATATTCAGTTCATCTCTTTATTTGCTTCTGTCTATGTACTTCTTTTTATAGTTCTTTTTTTTAATTTTAGGGAATTCGTTTTTATGTCTTTCATTTGAGGGCGAAATGCGATTCTTTGACTAGCATAAATGCAGAAATTCTATTGGCTAGCATAAATGTGATTCGTTGAACTGGCTTCCATTTATTTCCAGTAATTCACAAGATGGAATTGTTTACTTATAAACTAATATTTTAATTTATCATGAATCAGACTCATTACTCTGGTGACAAACGATGGTTTGTTAATGTTATATTGTCTTCCCGTCCTTCTCTCAATTTGTAATCTTTGCTTGTTTGTTGTATGACTTTTGAGAAAGTGATATATTCAGCTTTGCCAACTAGTCCTTTTGTTGAGATCAAAAGAAAATATCAAATTTGTTAAACCATACTCCCTTATATATCATGGAGAAAGGAACAACTCTGGTTTACCTATATATATACATGTATACAAATCCACAAGCTGATCATCCAACGCATAACAACATACCATGTCAATGGATTCATCCATTCCTTTTGCTCTGCTGCTTGCCTTGCTCATACCCATCCTCCTCCACGTTGTCATCAGGCGCAAGTACTCATCCTATAATCTCCCTCCAGGTTCCCTTGGCTTCCCAGTGATTGGCCAGACCATCTCCCTACTTCGTGCTCTCCACAGTAATACTGATTACCAGTGGTGCCAGGACAGGATCGAGAAGTATGGTGCTGTGTCCAAGATGTCACTTTTTGGCTCGCCGACAGTGCTGTTGGCTGGCCCAGCGGCCAATCACTTTGTATTCAGCAACCAGGACCTCATTTTCACCGAGACAAAGGCGATCAATGCCCTCGTTGGGCGGTCCATTCTGACACTCTCAGGTGAGGAGCTAAAGCAAGTCCGCGGTGCTCTACATGGCTATCTGAGGCCAGAGATGGTTACAAAGTATATGCGGAAGATGGATGAGGAAGTCAGGAGGCACATTGACCTGAATTGGGTTGGTCATAAGACTGTCACGGTATGAAAGTTGTAATAATGTTCTTTGAATTTCTAGACCCTTTTATGTATAGTTCAAAAAAACTTTTTGTAGTATGGATATGTATGTGAGCTACTTTTGTGATTATAGGTTGCGCCATTGGTGAGGAGGCTTGCCTTTGACATCATCTGCTCAGTCATCTTTGGACAAGGGGTAGGTCCCATCAGAGAAGCCCTTGCTGCCGACTTTGAGACGATGGTGAAGGCCATGCTATCAATTCCAGTGAATATACCCTTCACCAAGTTCAACAAAGGCTTGAACGCTAGCCGGAGGATCAGGAAGGTGCTGAGGCAAATTGCTCGTGACATGGAAGGAGCATTGCAGCAAGGCTATTCTAGTTCAGCTGATGATTTCTTCACATACATGCTTGTTTTGCGCTCCAAAGGCACACACTCGCTCACAGTAGAGGACATTGTGGACAATGCAATCGTTCTCCTGGCTGCCGGTTATGAAACATCGTCTGTTCTTATCACCTTCTTGATCCGGTGCCTAGCCAATGAGCCAGACATCTTTGGCAAGATAACTGATGGTAAACAACTAGTACTCTGTATCGTGTCGTGTGCCTGTACCTTGATGTTTTAATCTTCTGACTAGAACTGCTACCATTTGCAACTATCGTGAACCACAGAACAAGAGGAGATTGCTAGGAGCAAAGGACCTAATGAGCCTTTAACCTGGGATGATGTCTCAAGGATGAAGTACACATGGAAGGTGGCATTGGAGATACTACGGACAATTTCTCCAATTTTTGGAAGCTTCCGAACAGCTATCAAAGACATTGAATACCGGGGCTATCACATTCCAAAAGGCTGGCAAGTAAGTATTTTTCTATTGACCAATTCCCCTTTTTTGTTACTGGATATCTTTTCCATCCCAGTTATGACATACGTGTCACTATATTTTCCATTCCCAAGTGCTATATTTATTTTTTTACCCTCCCAATCTTGCGATGCAGGTCTTCCATGCTCAAAGTATCACACATTTGGACGGGAAGTTTTTCAACGATCCGATCAAGTTTGATCCTACTAGGTTTGACAACCAGTCTTTGATCCCACCTTATTGCTTTGTGCCATTTGGGGGAGGTCCAAGTATGTGCCCTGGAAACGAGTTTGCGAGGACTGAGACATTGGTAGCCATGCACTACCTAGTGAGACAGTTCAGGTGGAAATTGTGCTGCGAAGAAGAAGGTTACAGGAAAGATCCTCTTCCGACGCCTGTTCTTGGACTCCCAATTGAACTTGAGACCAGAACCCCCCCTGAATATGGTCATGCTTAAAATGATCCATATGTTTCTGTCTACTACCATGAATTTCAGTTTTTGGTTTCTCCAGATGGTTTACAGAGTTGGGAGTGTTGTAGATGTGAAGGTTGTGGTAAATTATTCAGAAATGCAGTGACACGTTATCATTGTGTAGAAAAATGTGGACTGGCGTATAGTATTATTAATCTAATTATAAAAACAGATGCCTAAGGGGTTCATTTTCTTTCTGTTTTTATTTAAAAAAAGAAAGGTCTACGGTGTGCCATTAGGTAATTAAATCAGCCAGCTAGCTAGTTTATCTGCACATTTAGCTCTTCTGATGTGAAGTTCTAGTTAGGTTAGTTTCAAGCGTTTTTGCAGCCTCTCCTCCCTGCCAGGCCTTATAGTACTCATAGATGTGCTCCTGCATGTATACTCTATGATTCTGTTAGGTTTTCTTTGAATTCTGGTTTAAAGAAACCAGTTCATATCCAGCCTTTTTTTTCTTAATCTGTATCTATCTTTTTAACTTGTGTCTAATAATATGGGATTTTGATCTGATCCAGCTTACCCTATATTTTACTCTATTATTTGTGTTCCCACAATGGTTCATGTTCATTCTGACTTGGACAAGGCTTCCTAGGTGAATAACATTGTAACATGACACATGAGAAACCACTGTGTCATTACTACAGACTGCATCTTATGTTGACAAACAAATGACTTTGTTTTCTTTGCATGGAATAACATATTATTCCTATATACTTGTACAATTAATCCTCACTTAGGTGGTTAATACCATTTTCCTGTTCTCTTGTGAAGCCACATCATCTAAATTAGGCCAGACCATTGGATGAACCATATGACTTTGTTTAAAACGCCTTGATACAAGAGAACCATATTGCAAGGAGCCAAGTAGAGGCATGGATCACAATCCCGATACAGGATCAAAAACTGCTCGCGAGCAATATCTTCAGAATTAGCGAAAACCATTGATAAACTGACAAAAACGACAAAATTCGGACAAATTTTGTCAAAAAATTAAAATTCAGTTTGATTTTGTTTAACTTGACAAAAAAAAATCTAGCGGTTTATGTTTTTTATCTGTCCCAAGAAGTTTGGATCCATTGGTTTTAAACCTTGACTAGAGGTAGACACATTACTAGATGGAATAAGTTCACTTTGACTCCCTCAAAAATAGCTCCATTCTAGTTTATATTTCTGAACCGGAATAAGTTCACTTTGTGACCCTCAAAAGTGATCGAAATCTAATCCATGGCCCTAAACCACAAAACCGGATATATGGACCCCCCAACTCTCAAAACCGGTGTAATTTGACTCCCTCGGCGGTTTTGGAGGGCGGTTTCGCTGACGTGGCGCCTACGTGGCAGTGTTGACTCGGTCTCCTTTCCACGTGGCGTTGACGTGGCACTTAGGTGGCATTAGAAATAAAAAATGTGTGGGACCCATTTGACATGGAACCACTGACATGTGGGGCCCACATAAAATCATCCTCTCCTCATCCTCCCCCTCTTTCTCTTCCATTTGCTGTCCGAGTGCTGGCAGGTGGGCCCCACTCGCCAGGAGCTTCTTCCACCTCTGTCCGTCGTCTATTTCATCTCTCCCGTGAAACTCAAGCACTACCGCCTCTGTTGATCTTCCTGCCCTATCGTTTCTCCTCCAAATTAATTGCAAAAATCGATTCCTTGTGTAGTGGGCATCAATTTCCCCAACAAATCCCACTTAATCCCGCACTAAATCGCCCTCAATCGATTTCTTAAACCGGTGTCTTCAATAGGGAGCTCCACCGTCGCCGATGCTGTTTTCCGTCCGTGCGGTCGACCTCCTCCCTTCCGGCCTATATAAAGAGAGCCCCCATGATCTGCTCTTTCCCATCTCCTGCATCGCTGTGGAGATTTCATAATTAACAGGTGGTTTTCACCATGCTTTGTGGTGAATTTGCACCGGATGGCTGATTTTTTTTTTTGGTTTTATTGGTGGGTCACGATGCAGACCCTCTCGGCGGCGGCGCGCATGACGCCGTCGACGAGCTGCGGCATGGAGCATTCGGCCAGGGCCCCCGGGCCGCAGCCGGCGCGGAGCCCGACGCCGGCCATGTAGTTGCAGACTTCCGTGCGAATCATCTCCTGCATCGTGTAGATGAGATCGGTGTTGAACGGGTATGGGGACGGAGATGTTGCCGGCGGCGGCAGCGGCGAGGGCGGTAGCGAAGGGGAGCAGGAGGGGGAGGGGAACTCCTGGAAGTGGCTCCATGCGCTGTCGTGGTGGAACCCCGGGTCCTGCTGCCCCGGGAGGGAGAGGGACAGCGAGGTGAGCGTGTCGTCGTCGTTGAGAGCGCGATAGACTCAACACAATAGATTGGATTGATATCGGGTGCGGAGTACATATAGGCTCGAAACCTCCCTTATCCACTCAACCGACTTATAGAAACAGAATCGGGAGAGACATTAGGAGGGATCGGCACAAAAGGAAACAAACATGCACAAGATATATATCTATCTAACACCCCCCCACAGTCACAATGGCGCTGGAGCGAACGTTGAGACTGGAACGAAATTCCGTGAAGACAGATGTCGGCAGCCCTTTGGTGAAGATATCAGCATATTGCGATGTGGTTGGCACATGAAGGACACGAACAGCTCCAGCCGCAACACGATCACGAACAAAGTGAAGATCGATCTCAATGTGCTTAGTCCGTTGATGTTGTACTGGATTTGTAGAAAGGTAGACAGCGCTGACATTATCACAATAGACAACCGTAGCTTTGGAGGGTGGAGTATGTAACTCGTGCAATAACTGGCAAAGCCAACATGTTTCCGCCACGGCGTTGGCCACGGCTCGGTACTCTGCTTCGGCGCTGGAACGGGAGAATGTGTTCTGTCGCTTGGAGGACCAAGAAATCAGGTTGGCACCAAGAAACACGGCATAGCCCGAGGTGGACTTCCTCGTGTCGGGACAACCGGCCCAATCAGCATCAGAATAAGCAACCAAGTCAATAGTTCGAGAGCACTGAAAATGCAATCCATGATCGATGGTGCCCTGAGTGTAGCGAAGTATACGCTTGAGAGCGGCAAGGTGCGGCTCCCGGGGGTCATGCATGTGAAGGCAGATTTGCTGGACAGCATAGGATATATCTGGCCTAGTGAAAGTGAGATACTGTAATGCACCAGCGAGGCTCCTGTAATCAGTCGGGTCAGCAACTGGGGCACCATCGATAGCTGAGAGCTTGGCATTAGTGTCGACCGGCGTAGAACATGGCTTGCACTCGGACATGCCAGCACGAGCAAGAACATCAAGAATGTACTATCGCTAGCTGAGGAACAAACCAGTGGATGTGCGGGTAACACTGATTCCAAGGAAGTGGTGGAGAGGCCCGAGGTCCTTCATGGAGAATTCAGCTTGCAAGGCGGATATTGTCCAACGAAGAAGACTGTCAGAGGAGGCTGTGAGCACAATATCATCGACATATAGCAGGAGATAGACCACATCGGAACCACGATGATAGATAAACAATGATGTGTCCGACCGAGCCTCAGAGAAGCCAAGTGTGAGTAAGAAACTAGCAAACCGGCTGTACCATGCACGAGGCGCTTGCTTCAAACCATACAGGGACTTGTTGAGGCGGCAGATCATGTCGGGTTTGGTGGGATCAATGAAACCAGCAGGCTGAGAGCAGTAAACAATTTCCTGGAGAGTACCATGAAGGAAGGCATTCTTCACATCAAGTTGATGGATGGGCCAGTCCTTGGAGACTACAAGACTCAGCACGGTGCGAACGGTGGCCGGCTTCACGACCGGACTGAATGTCTCATCAAAGTCAATGCCAAGACGCTGAGTGAACCCACGCAAGACCCAGCGAGCCTTGTACCTGTCGAGAGACCCGTCGGCCTGGAACTTGTGGCGGAAGATCCATTTGCTGGTGACGACGTTGACGCCGGGTGGACGAGGAACTAAGTCCCACGTCCGGTTGGCGAGAAGAGCATTGTACTCCTCTTCCATGGCAGTGCGCCAATGGGGGTCCGCCAAGGCCGCACGATAGGTGCGAGGCACCAGCGACAAGGGTGCGGCGTGGAGGTTGAGGCGATCGATTGGTCGTTATATGCCAGATTTGCCACGCGTGACCATGGCATGTTCATTGTCGGCCGGAGAAGCACCGAGGATCGGTGGAGGAGCGTGGCCGCTAGGGACTCGCGCGCTGCGAGGACGCGTGGGCGCGCCTGTCGGTGGAGGCCGCAGGGAAGACGCGCCTGTGGTGGGAGCTAGGCCGGTCGACGGGGGCGGCTCATTGGAGGAGCTGGTGTTGGAGGGGGCCGCCGAATGGGTGGACCGGGGGGACAGCATGGGGTCCCAAGCGCCCGGTCCAGCGGAGGAAGGCCCAGCCTCTGTGGGCCGAGCTGGTGAAGAGGCCGGGGATGCCTGCCTAGCCGAGCCGGATGGCGTGCCGACGGAGGCACGCGGCCCAGGGGGTGATCCAGCCGGCCGGCTGGAGCTGCTGCCTATGCGTCGACCGATAGGAGCCGGCAGAGGAGCTGAAAAATCCTCAAGAAAGTCCAAATTAGGAGCATCTGCACTGTTAGTCATCTCAGCAAAAGGAAACGAGTGCTCATCAAACACCACATGATGTGAAATATAGACCCTATTGGAGACAGGATCAAAACACCGGTACCCTTTGTGATTCTCGGGATATCCTAAAAACACACACATGACGGAGCGAGGGGCAAGCTTATGGGGGGTAGTGGCGGATAAGTTTGGGTAACACTTGCATCCAAAGACTCGGAGGTGTGTGTAGGATGGGTGAGCACCATAGAGGGCAAAAAATGGGGTATGGTGATGAAGGGTTTTGGTAGGATGACGATTAATGAGATGTGTGGCAGTATGGAGGGCCTCGACCCAAAAAGAAGGTGGTAGGCTAGCTTGAAACAGCAGGGAGCGAACTATGTTATTGAGAGAACGTAGCATGCGCTCGGCCTTACCATTCTGAGGGGAGGTATGGGGGCACGACATCCGCAAGGAGACACCGTTGGTGAGGAAAAAGGTGCGGGCGGTAGAGTTGTCAAAATCACGACCGTTGTCACACTGGATGTTCCGGATGCTAGCTGCAAATTGAGTCTTCACAAAGGCAAAAAAGCGTGATAAGGTGGCAAAGGTGTCGGATTTAAAATGAAGTGGGAAGGTCCATACATAGTGAGAGAAATCATCTAGAATGACATCGAGCATAGTTGCCGGCGACGAGGTCTAATGTCACGGGGACAAGAGCCTTGACATTGAGCACAGAAACTGCTTGGGCGTGGAGAGTAGTACGCGTCTCAGCGTCCAGAGGAGGCGGTGGTGCGGCGCCAGAGGACGAGGGCGCGGTGGACGCGCCAGTCGCGCCGGAGGCCGGGATGGCGAGCCGGGCGAACAGAGCCATCAACTGCGGCAGCAGAGGGCCGCTCGGCGTGGTCGAGATCGGCGGGATCGCCGGCGGCATGGACGTCGGCGATTGGGCTTCCTCGGCCGGCGGCGGCAGATGCTTGACGAGAGCGTCGTGGACGGCGGAGGACGCCTTGGTGGCCGCGGACTCGGCAACCGTCTGGACGGTGGTGGGATCAATCTGGAGACCTGGCGGCGCCTGGTAGTTGGCGCGCACGGCGTCAGCAATGGCATTGACGATAGTGTTGATGAGGTCGTCATGCGCGGAGGAGGACGTCGTCGACATGGCGGCGAGGTGCAGCACAGAGATCGATTAGGTTAGATAGCGGAAGCAGGAAAACAAGGAATCTGATACCATGAGAGCGCGATAGAGTCAACACAATAGATTGGATTGATATCGGGTGCGGAGTACATATAGGCTCGAAACCTCCCTTATCCACTCAACCGACTTATAGAAACAGAATCGAGAGAGACATTAGGAGGGATCGGCACAAAAGGAAACAAACATGCACAAGATATATATCTATCTAACAGTCGTCCCGCCGCCGTGGCGGCCGCACGACGTCCACGGCGCTGATGGCATCGAAGCCACCGGGGTGTGGCACGGGGCGGAACACCTGCCCGCCGCTTCCGCAGCCGCCGTGGCTGAGCTCGCTGCGGTCCGATCCCGTCGGGCTCCCAGGCCCAGGGCTCACGCGCTTGCACGGCCGGTCGATCTCGCCTCCAGCGGCGCTGGCGCCGACCTACGTGGCGGTGGCGGTGGTGAGCTCAGCTCCCGCCGCCGCTCCAGCCCGTGCTCCCGCAACCGGTGGAAGGGAAGAGAAAGAGAAGGAAAGAGAGAAGGGAGGAAGAGGGAAGGAAGAAGAAAGAGAGAGAGGATGACATGTGGGGCCCACATGTTAGTGGCCCCCACAATTTAAGTGTGTGTGAATGACAAACGGGTCCCACATATACATTTTTAATTCAAATGCCATCTAAGCGCCACGTCAACCCCACATACTAGGTCAACACCGCCACGTCAGCGAAACCGCCCTCCAAAACCACCAAGGGAGTCAAATTGCACCGGTTTCAATAGTTCGGGGGTCGAGATATCCGGTTTTGCGGTTTAGGGTCATGGATTATATTTGAGTCACTTTTAAGGGAGTCAAAGTGAACTTACTCCTTCTGAATCGCAACTATTAAAACCGGTATAATTTGACTTCCTCAGCGGTTTTGGAGGACTATTTCGCTGACGTGGCACTTTCACTTGGTTCAACCTGCTAAGTCATCACATGCGACTCACCCATCAGTGACCCTTATCTTTCTTCCCTTCCTTCCCTTTCCCCTCCTCACTTTCCTTTATGGCGGAAGCTGCAGGGTGCTACAGTAAGGGGAGGCCGTCATCGCGCACACCGCTACATGAGCTCGAGTGAGGATGGTGGTTGGTAGCGGCGGCGACACCATGATGACATGCGCTCTCACCGCCGTTGGCAAGCAGGCAGGTAGAGGCGCCGCACCATTCTTCTCTTCTCCGGTTCAGGAGAGTGGGCTGCCCAAGGAGGGAGGCAAAAATGGCGCACGTCTTGCATCCCAGGAAGTGTAATGATCTCTCCAATTTCAAGCCCACATCAGAAAACACCCACCAGACACTGCTGCCACTGCTGGAGATGGAGCACCCCGACCGTCCTATCCACGTCTACACCGACTGACCGACAACATCTTTGATCTCTTCCACTTCGACCACCCTACGCCATCGAGTAGGCCAAGAAGCTGTTAGTCATTCTATTCTCTCCTCTTCCCCTACCTCTCTTGCATTCAATCGTGGGCGCCATGGATGAGCTCGGTAGAATTGGCCACGCAGCGGTAGTGGAGAAGAGGCCAAAGGAAGAGAAGAAATATAAGGGTCACTGACAGGTAGGCCCTATAGGATGACTCAACAGGTTGGACCAACTAAAGCGCCATGTCAACGTAAACAACCCTTCAAAACTGCTGAGGGAATCAAATAACACTGACTTTAATGGTTGAAGATCAAGATATCTGGCATTGCAATTCAGGATATGAATTAGATTGAAGTTATATTTGAGAGAGTCAAATTTTAATATAGGAATATGTCAAAATGGTTAATGGTGGGACTGTGTGAAACTTTATGACCATAATACGCGAGGATATGTGTCACGTGCCAAAATTCATGTATTTTTGTGTAACCTAGACTATACTAGATGGAGTTTTATAAAATTTACTTTAAAAACCATGGTCAAAGTTTAAAAGTTTGATACTGTAGCATAGTTATGAGGAGTTAATTTCCATCAGTTTTGGACATAAAACCGGCCTTCTAAGGAGGTTGGGCTGGACGGCTGAGGTCATCCGGCCATGGGCCTAGGCTGGTCTCCCACATTCTCCGGCTCGATCTTCCGCATTCGGCGGCCGTCAGCTGCGCAGCCTTGTGCGGGGCTCGCCGTCGGCGGCGCGCACCGTCGGCCGGTGGCGGTGCGCCAGTGGGCCGGCAAGCTGTGATGGGGGGCTGAACGAGCTGTGAATCTGTGATGGCGCAGATGGAATTGGGGTGGGTTTCAGTCAGGTCTGGTGGTGTGGATTAGTGTAAAATGATCGCTGCCTAAAATCGGTATAGGAGAATAATGATCTCCTGGCCTGATTATTGCCGATTTCGATTCGTGGACAAATTATATTATTAAATCGAACCTGCATTCATGATGTGATCTCCGAATCTATATTGGGTAGAGTCTATCCCTTCGAAGTCCATCTGTCTGTGTACATTTTTTGTTCTTAGAAGTTGACTATTGTGGATTTTCAGAATATGTTATCCGACCTGTCGTTTTCCTTTCCTTTTTTTGCCCAGTTTTTCAGGATCTAAGTGGCCCTCGAGGTCATTGTGGTGTATCCTGATAATGCATTGATTTTGCCTACGTTATTAAATAAACGGCCATGCTATATTTGGGAGGAATCATCTGCTTATAGAGTCGTGTTTAGTTCACCCCCAACTACTCCAAACTTCTTACTTTTCATCACATCACATCACATCCAAAACTTTCCTATACACATAAACTTCTAACTTTTTTTCCAAACTTCCAACTTTTTTTAAGAACTGAACACACCCTAGATATATTGTGAAGTACTGTTCTGTAATCTATATTGCAGGGCCATGCCATTTTCAGAAGAACTGCGGCTACGGTAAATGTGTCATTTTGTGCACAGGCACATATATAGAACTGGAGCTAAACTTTTCTGACCACTAAGTATGTAATTTGCTTCTAATTTTTGAAATGTCTACCTGTTTTTCCTGGCAAATATTCTGCATAATAATATGCCAAAAAAAAAAAAAGGGCTGTCCTGCATACATGGCCTGTGCTAAGGCTAAAACTATACTTGTTGATCGAGAGTCCTGCAGTTATGCAGAAGAATTAAATCTAGAATATTGTTCAAAATTTCTTATTACATAGGATAGGACATGGATCGTTTCCTTAGGGATGACCAAATTGTTGTCACCAGATCTTTTCAATGGTTTGCTTTGCTTGCTTTGCAAAATTTAATGCTGCTGTATGTAGCATCTTTCCTCAAACTAATATTAGATCCAAAGGAATATTCAGTTCATCTCTTTATTTGCTTGTGTCTATGTTCTTCCCTTAGTTTTTTTAGGGAATTCGTTTTTCTGTCTTTCATTTGAGGAGGAAATGCGATTCTTTAACTAGCATAAATCTAGAAATTATATTGGCTAGCATAAATGTGATTCTTTGAGCTGTGGCTTCCATTTATTTCCAGTTATTCACCTATGTCGTGCTAAGCTGCTCCTATCATGTGGCGTGATAGAATTGTTTACTTATAAACTAATATTTTAAGTTAGGGGCAATTGCAAATTTACTACTACTTTGAATCGTTATTGCAAAACTGCCACTAAAAAATTGTAAAAATACCACTAGAACTGTCATTCGAGTGGCATCCTTACAATATTGAAAAAACTGGTGGTAAATTTGCAAATGCCCCTTTAAGTTATCATGAATCAGACTCATTACTCTGGTGACAATGATCTTTCTGTCCCCTTATCTCAATTTGTAATCTTTGCTTGTTTGTTGTATGACTTTTGAGAAAGTGATATATTCAGCTTCACCAACTAGGCCTTTTACTGAGTTCGGGAGAAAATATCAAATTTGTTCAACCATACACCCTTGTCTATCATGGAGAAAGAAAACAACTCTGGTCTGCCTACATATATACATGTATACAAATCCACAAACTGATCAGCCAAACTTCATAGTGCATAACAACATACTCCATCAATGGATTCATCCATGCCTTTTGCTCTGCTGCTTGCCTTGCTCATACCCATCCTCCTCCACTTTGTCATCAGGCGCAAGTACTCATCCTATAATCTCCCTCCAGGTTCCCTTGGCTTCCCAGTGATTGGCCAGAGCATCTCCCTTCTTCGTGCCCTCCGCAGTAATACTGATTACCAGTGGTACCAGGACAGGATCAAGAAGTATGGCCCTGTGTTCAAGATGTCACTTTTTGGCTCACCGACGGTGCTTATGGCTGGCCCGGCGGCCAATCACTTTGTATTCAGCAACCAGGACCTCATTTTCACCCAGACAAAGGCGATCAACACCATCATTGGGCGGTCCATTCTGAGGCCAGAGATGGTGACGAAGTATATGCGTAAGATGGATGAGGAGGTCAGGAGGCACATTGACCTGAACTGGGTTGGTCATAAAACTTTCAAGGTATGAACATTGCGTTACTATTGTTTGAATTGTTAGACCTTTATGTATAGTAAAAACAACTTTTTATAGTATGGACATGTATGTGAGTTACTTTGGTGATTATAGGTTGCACCCTTGGCGAAGAGGCTCACCTTTGACATCATCTGCTCGGTCGTCTTTGGACAAGGGATAGGTCCCATCAGAGAAGCCCTTGCCACCGACTTTGAGACATTGGTGCAGGCTTTGCTATCACTACCAGTGAATATACCCTTCACCAAGTTCAACAAGGGCCTGAGTGCGAGCCGGAGGATCAGGAAGGTACTCAGGCAAATTGCTCGCGAAAGGGAAGCAACATTGCAGCAAGGCCATTCCAGTTCAGCTGATGATTTCTTCACATACATGCTTGTTTTGCGCTCTGAAGGCACACACTCGCTCACAGTGGAGGACATTGTGGACAATGCAATCGTACTCCTGACTGCCGGTTATGGGAATTCGGCTGTTCTTATCACCTTCCTGCTCCGGTACCTAGCTAATGATCCAGACATCCTTGGCAAGATAACTGAGGGTGAGCACCTAGTACTCTATATTGTATCGTGCGCCTGTATTTTGGTGTTTTGATCTTCTGAGTAGCACGGTATCATTTGCACCTATCGTGAACCACAGAACAAGAGGAGATAGCTAGTAGCAGTGGACCTAATGAACCTTTAACCTGGGATGATGTCTCAAGGATGAAGTACACATGGAAGGTGGCATTGGAGACACTACGGACTGTTCCCCCAATATTTGGAAGCTTCCGAACAGCTATCAAAGACATCGAATACCGAGGCTATCACATTCCAAAAGGCTGGAAAGTAAGTATTTTTCTACTATCCAATTTCTTTTGTCATTGGATATCTTTTCCATTCCAATAATGCCATTAGTGTCGCAGTGATATTTCGATCTGAATAATGTACCCAACTGCTATATTCCTTTTTATTACTCTCACATACATCTTGCGATGCTAGGTCTTCACTGCTCAAAGTATCACATATTTGGACGGAAATTTTTTCAATGACCCGGTCAAGTTTGACCCTACTAGATTTGACAACCAGACTTCAATCCCACCTTATTGCTTCGTGCCATTTGGGGGAGGCCCAAGAATGTGCCCTGGAAACGAGTTTGCAAGGACCGAGACATTGGTTACCATGCACTACCTAGTGAGGCAGTTCAGGTGGAAATTGTGCTGCAAAGAAGGTTACAGGAAAGATCCTCTTCCGATGCCTGTTCTTGGACTCCCAATTGAACTTGAGACCAGAAGCCCCCCCTGAATATGCTCATGCTTAAAATGATCCACATGTTTCTGTCTATTACCATGCGTTTCAGTTTATGTTTTCTCCAGTTTAATTGAGGTGTCAGAGTGTTGCAGGTATGAAGGTTGTGGTAAAGTTATTCAGAAATGGAGTGACTTAAGATCATTATGTAGAAAAATGTGGAATGGCCTACAATGTTATAGTGTTTATCATAAAAACAGATGCCTAAGGAATTCCTTTTTCTTTTGGTTTTATTAAAAAAGGGTCTACGTGTGCCATTAGGTAAATCAGTCAGCTAGTTAGTTTATCTGCACTTATAGCTCTACTGTTGTGAAGTTTGTAGTAAACTTAACCACCCTCAGTCAAACCCCCCTCCATTAGCCCACACTCCCTCTTTCAAGTGTATTTGCAGTTTCTTCTCCCTGCCACTTTGCCAAATAAGGCCATAGTACCCATAGATGTCCTCCTGTATGCTCTAGGATTCTGTTAGCAGCTCATAACCCTTTTGTAGTGAGAAAATGTGACTCTTCCTTCTCCTATTTTCCAATCCATGAAAAAGGAGTTATTAGAATTAGAATCGCCCTTCAAGATACATTGTTCTCCACATCTCCTCTGCGAAAATCTCTCCTCTTGTTCATAGATCTCCATTTTATCCTCTAATTTATATTCTTTTCCTCCATTCTTGCTCAAATAGGTCATCCTCGTCTGACTTTCCTTTCTATCAGTTTCCGTCAGTTGCTGCTCAATCAATTCTTTTTTCCTCTTCTTTTGTCCACTTTCTTGAACAGACAAGCATGCTTTTTTTTTTTCACAAACAGTATCCTCACCTCTCTCAATTTTCTCTTAGTTTTTTTTTAGCATGAAACAAGAATTAGGCTTCGATAGAAAAACACAGTTTAGAGGGAATTTGTTTTTTTTGATACATGAGGGGCGCATGTATTAAGAAGGAATAAAAGTATTTACAGAGCGGGCCGAAAAATCAAAAACACAAAAGGGATAAGATACAGGAGGGGAGAGGAGGAAGAAAATAAAAGCCTAATCTCCTAATGAATGTGGCGACCTTCCACCCGATTAGAGGGAATTTGTAAAGTGCACACAAAAACGAGGAAGAGAAAGATGATTTACATATAATTAGTTATTCTAATTTTTAAAATAATAATTTTATTTTAATTTTTTAAAAGACACATCTTTTAACGGTTTGGAAAATATGTCACAGTAAACGAAGTACTCCCCTAAGTAAGCCAGTCCGCAGCCCACGTGATGTAGAAATTGGTGTTGGCTGAGAGACAGGACTCGATCTGTGGCTCTCTCTTCCAAACCCATCCCTATTAAAATCTTGTTTTCTGCGTACGGCCAAATCTTTATTAGTGATTAGATCATTTGGGCACCCACGTGACAGACCAAGCACGCAGTTACCTTCAGGGCGATCACTCTTATAATTTGACACTTGACCCCTATAATTTTATTTTTCACCAATAAAAACATTTATGTTTTGGTTAATGTAAGTACTATAATTGTTTAGGATGCAAAATGCTTTAATAATATGATATATTTTTATAAAATATTTAAAAAGAAAAGATGAGGGAGTATATAGTTGGTTCCATGCGTTGTCAAATGTTTGTAAATGATTTCATTGGTCAAAGTCGTAACTATTGAAAACAAGTACACATTCTCTAACTCTTACTCGCTCGGTGGCAAGTCGTTTTAATTTTTTTTCTAGTTAAACTCTATTAAATTTAACTAAATTTATAAAAATATTTATCAACGTCTAAAATATTAAATTGGTTTTATTAAATCTATCTTTGATAATATGTTAGTTTTGTGTTGAAAACGCTACAATATTTTTGTATAAACTCAATTAAACGAAGTAAGTAACAACTAACGATCCTCTTATAAGGCTATAATGAAGTTGGGTAGATTTCTTTCTCGTCTGCCTCAATCCAAGCTTAGCCACACACACATATAGATGGCATCTGAGCTGCCCGGCACGGCACGGGCGCAAGCCCGGCCGTGCATGGGCCGAGGCTTGTCGGGCCGACATGGCCCTACCGACGCACCGGGCCGTGCCGTGCCATGCCAGCCCACGGGCGGCATCCACGGCCCAATACTACTTGGGCCATGCCGGGCCGGCCCGAAGGCACGAAGGTCCATCGTGCTTGCTCATAGAAAAAGTCTATTTTTGGTCTCTCACCTCTATAAACTGTTTAAATGGAAAAAGTCCACTTTGACTCCCTTAAATGTCGGCCGAATCTAATCCATAACCCTGAACCGCAAAACCGAATAGGATGACTCCCCGAACTATTAAAACTGGTGCAATTTGACTCCCTCAGCGGTTTTGGAGGATGGTTTTGCTGACGTGGCGCATACGTGGCGGTATTGACCCGGTCATCCTTCCACATGGCGCTGATGTGGCGGTTAGATGGCACTCGAATTTAAAAAATATGCGTAGGATCCATATATCATAAACAAAAAAAAAATTGTGGGACCCACTGAAATGTGGAGGCCCATGTGTCATCCTCTCTCTTCCCTCCTTCCTCATCCCTCTCTCCCTTCTTTCCCTCCTCACGCCGGTGACATGGAGCCCCGACTCCACCTCGCCACCGTCGAGCGTCGGTGCCCCGGCGTCGTCCACCACCAAAGTAGCCGTCGCCGTGGTCTTCATCCGCCCAAGCCGTCGTCATCACCACACCCGAGCCCAGCTTGAGCTCGTCGCCGAACCGCCGCCGCTACGCACAGCCAAGTCAGCTGCGCGGGCGCCGCCTCCGCTCACGGCTGAGCCGGCCGCACGAGCACGACCCGAAGCGGTCACCTCCCCGTGTCGCCTCTTCCCCCAAATGATAAACCTGAAAACGATCAGGATTTGGACTTCTGCAGCAGCAGCAGCATGCAGCATGCTCTTTCTCTCCGTCTGAATTTTGGGACAATTTGGCACTGAGGCCGTCGACAAGAGGACTGAAAAAAGCATAAACATCGAGCAACATGTATCTGGAACAAAAGTGCATTGATCTTGTATCGAGTGGATCTTTGCTTCGGTTACTGTACTTAGATTCTGGATTCTCAGTCTGAATAATCGCAAAAGGAATTGTCAATCTGAACTTGAAGAACGGAGGACATTTAGCTCCTGAATTGTGGCAATGCTTAGTCAGTAATCAAACAAGCTTCATTCAGCGGTTGGCCCAGCGCGGCAGCGCCCTGGAGGCGGCCCGGGCGGCGTCGGGTGGAGGCGGTGCGCCGCCGCGCTTCGCATACGCCTCTCAGCCTCAACGGCCGAGCTCTGTCTCGCCACCACCGGGCGGCGTCGGGTGGAGGTCGGGCAAGGCGGTGGGGTTGCCCCTTCCAGCCCGCGCTGGCGACGGCGGCGTCCGGCAGCAAGGGCCTGACGGCGAGGGCGTTGGTATTAAGTTGCATGCACCAGCCAATTGCACCTAAAAGCTTAAGCTGATAGGGAAAGGCGCAATTCACTTTATAAACTCCAACACTCCCCCTCACGCAAGACCCCCTCAAGTCTCAAGCGTGGAATATTGGAGTGGGCTGCAATTATTTTATTTAATTGCGCGCCAGCCAGGATTCGAACTCGAGACCTCTGGCTCTGATACCATATTAAGTTACATGCACCAGCCAGTTGCACCTAAAAGCCTAAGCTGATAGGGAAAGGTTGACAATTCACTTTATACACTCCAACACTCCCCCTCACGCGAGACCCCCTCAAGTCTCAAACATGGAATATTGGAGTGGGCTGCAATTATTTTATGTAACCCAGGATTCGAACTCGAGACCTCTGGCTCTAATACCATATTAAGTTGCATGCACCAGCCAGTTGCACCTAAAAGCCTAAGCTGATAGGGAAAGACGGGCAATTCACTTTATACACTCCAACACTCCCCCTCACGCGAGACCCCTTCAAGTCTCAAGCGTGGGATATTGGAGTGGGCTGCAATTATTTTATTTAATTGTGCGCCAGCCAGGATTCAAACTCGAGACCTCTGGCTCTGATACCATATTAAGTTGCATGCACCAGCCAGTTACACCTAAAAGCCTAAGCTGATAGGGAAAGGCGGGCAATTCACTTTATACACTCCAACACTCCCCCTCACGCGAGACCCCCTCAAGTCTCAAGCGTGGAATATTGGAGTGGGCTACAATTATTTTATTTAATTGTTAGCTCTCGGGCCGCCTCCTCCGTCGCCGTCCTCCTCGTCGACCACCCCGCCGCCGGCGCCAACATCTCTGCCCCACAACGCGTCGTCCACCTCGCCATCCATGGCCGCCGGGAGAGAGAGGGGGAGGCAACGAGCCTCTTCCACGCCACCTCGACCGGCCTTCATGCCGCATAGGGATCTCTGCGCCCTGCCTCCACACCGCCGCCGGGAGAGAGAGTGGGGAAGTTGCCGCCGGATGAGAATGGGAGAAGGGAAGAGTAGTTAGAGAGAGAGGGATGACATGTGGGCCCCACATGTTAGTGGTCCCACAATAATATTTTTTAATTCCTATGCCACGTAAGCGCCACGTGGGACTAAGACCAGGTCAACATCGCCACGTCAGCAAAACCACCCTCCAAAACCACTGGGGGAGTCAAATTGCACTGGTTTCAATAGTTCGGGGAGTCATTCTATCCGGTTTTTTGGTTGAGGGGTACAAATTAGATTCGGCCGACATTTAAGGGAGTCAAAGTGAACTTTTTCCTGTTTAAATTGTTGGAAAATAAATCTATTTTGTATACCTCTTGTCTTAGGCCTTGCCTTTTACGATTATATAAGTCTATTTTGCGTCCCTATATTTTTTTTATTTGAATGGGCCGTGCCGGGCTGGCCCACCGTTCCGAGGGTGCAGCCCAGGCACGACCCCAATCAGACCATGCTGTGCTTGGGCTGGGCCAAAATTGTGGGCTTTGGGCTGGGCCATGGGCCTTGGGCCTCAGGCCATATGGCCATCTATACACACACACAGTCGCACTCGTTCTCCAAGCCACCCACTTGGCCCCTTCCTAGTTCCTACTGCTGCGATGGCGATCGCCTTCGTCGTGGCGCTCCTCGTCGCCCTCCTGACGCCGCTGGCCGTGCACCTGGCGGGGAGAGCGAGGAGGGCGCCGCCGCGGCGGCGCAACCTGCCGCCGGGATCCCTCGGCCTACCGCTGATCGGGCAGAGCCTGGCCCTGCTGCGCGCCATGCGGGCGCAACACCGCCGAGCGATGGCTGCAGGACAGGATCGACAGGTACGGCCCCGTGTTGAAGCTGTCGCTGTTCGGCGCGCCGACGGTGCTCCTCGCCGGGCCGGCGGCGAACAAGGTGGTGTTCCTCCGGCGCCGGCGCCCAAGCAGCCACGGAGCCTGGCGACGATCCTCGGGAGGATGAACATCCTGGAGGCTGGAGCTCGTCGGCGCGCTGATGCAGTTCCTCAAGCCGGAGATGCTGCGGCGGTACGTGGGAAAGATCGACGGCGAGGTGAGGTCAGGCGCCACCTCGCCGACAGGTGGGCCGGCCGCCGCACCGTCACGGTGCTCCCGCTGACGAAGACGCTGACGTTCGACATCATCGCCACCCTGCTGTTCGGGCTCGAGCCCGGCGCCATCCGGGAGCAGCTCGCCGACGCGTTCGCCGGCATGCTGGAGGGCACGCGGTCGGTGCCGGTGGATCTCATCTGCCTTTCACCGCGTTCCGCAACGGCCTCAGGGCGATCGAGCGCGACGGCGCGCCGGCTGCTCGAGGCGACCGTGAGCTGAGGGAGAAGAAGGCCAACCTGGAGGAGCAGGGCAAGTCGTCCCCAACGGACGATCCCATCAGCTGCCTCGTGAGCCTCCGATCGAGACGGCGACGGCGGCCGGCGGCTGCTGGCCGAGGAGGAGATCGTCGACAAGTCCGTGCTCGAACGCCGTCGTCGCCGGCCACGACACCTCCGCCATCCTCTTGACCTTCATGGTCCGCCACCTAGCTCGCCAACGACCCAGCCACACTCGCCGCCATGGTCCAAGGCAAGTATTAATCCAACCCCAAGACTAACATTTCCTTTCGCCAAAAAAAGATCGAACACCCTAACAACCGCCATAGCCGGCCACGATTGATGGATGCAGAGCATGACGAGATAGCCAAGAGCAAGCAAGAACGCGACGCCCATGGGAGGACGTCACGAGGATGAAGCTGTCGTGGCGCGTCGCGCAGGAGAGCACCCGAGGACATCGAGGTCGACGGCTACGTCATCCCGAAAGGGTGGCAGTCGTTCTGGTCGCCATGCGTGACGCACATGGACCCGACCAAGTTCTTGCCGTCGCGGTTCGACGCCCAGGCGGCGTCGGCGGCGCCACCGCCGCTGCCGCCCTACTCGTTCGTGGCGTTCGGCGGCGGGCCAAGGGTATGCCCCGGGCCCTGTCTTATACGGTTCAGTAAGTCTATTTTACATCCTCGATTTTTTTAATTTGGTCGTGCTGTGCCGGGCCGGCCTACCATGCCAAGGGTGCGGCCCAGGCACGGCCCAGCTGTTGGGCCGGGCCGGCACGGGCACGACCCTGAGTTGGGCCGTGCTGTGCTTGGACCGGGCCAAAACAACGTGCCTTTGGCCAGGCCACGGGTCTCGGGCTATATGGCCATCTATAGCTACACTAGTCACATACTCCATCCGTTAAAAAAAAAAAGTCAACCTAGTAAAAAATATGATTCCTCCTAATATAACGAATACAGCCCTTTGCCTAAATTGTTCATATTCGTTATACTAAGAGGGGGTCATATTCCCTTCTAAATTGACTTTTTTAAGAGCGGAGGGAGTAAATCTATACTACAATAGCTTCGGGTGGGTCTAATTGGGGGGGCGGGGGGGGTTGTTCACGCACGTGCATCCGGGCATGTAACCCACCACGAAATGCTATCCATGAAAGTTAATATATGTTTATAAGTAGAAACTTTACATCGAGAAAAACTATACAAGCTTAGTAAAAAATACTTTAATATACAAACATTTTATTAGAAACATTTGAATATGAATCCAAATCAGATATATAAACTTTTCTTGGGTATAAACTTTTAAGCCGTGATCTAGTTATTAACTTAGAAAGTACTTCCTCCGTTTCACAATGTAAGTCATTCTAGCATTTCCCACATTTATATTGGTGCTAATGAATCTATATAGATATATATATCTAGATTCATTAATATTGGTATGAACATAGAAAATGCTAGAAATGCTAGAATGACTTACGTTGTGAAACGGAGGGAGTAATAGAAAAAGAGTCTTTATGTTGGCTTTCACGGTTTACAAATCCCACGTTAATCTAACGAATAGAAAAAAAGAGATTAGGAGTGGAAACGGGAAAAAAATATTAGGACACTGAAACAGACGAAGGTTTTTTGGAATATTGTTTTCCTATTGTATTCATTATACGAGCCCAAAAAAAAAAGAAGAAAATAACTACGGCCGTGTTTAGTTCCCCTAAATTCCCAACTTTTCATCACATCACATCGAAAATTTTCCTACACACATAAACTACCAACCTTTTCCCCAAAGTACCAACTTTCTCCCAACTTCCTAACTCTTCCACCATCTAAACACAGCCTACATATTAAGACACCAGAAATGAACAATATATTTTTGAATACCGCTTACAAATCAATTATTATACATGCAGATAAGAAAAAAGAAAAGATATAATTATATTTGAAAATCGAGACATAAAATTTTGGGTGTTTTCTACCAAATATTGATGTGGGATCAAATACAAGAACCAAGTTTACCAGAGGGAGATAAATGGTAGGAACACCAAAACTAAATCTTTTTTTAAGAATTAAAAGATCACCCTCGAACTGATGAAGTTGCTTTGATCACACCGCCAGATCAATGCGAGTCAGTCCTAACCCTAGTCGTTGGTCAGATCGCCACCGGTTGGACCACCTGTCGGTCTCCTTATTTGCTTGCTGCCACCACTGACGCTGATCTAACCGCTCATTGTACTTCGGTCGGACCGTCGGGATCCGGGAAACACAAATGGACGAAACTCTTGAAAGTAAATTAATTTTATTACATCGATGTGTCTAAAGCACTCTTCTCTCAATTCACGAACAAACTGAATCGAAGTCTCGAAGCAAACTCTAAATTTTCTCTCCCAAAAAGTTGATATACTTCTAACTTTAACCCCTCTTTTATTTATACCCAAAACATGGCTGAACCTAACCACGAATTCAACTATAACTAGAACTCATAATCACATAGGAAACCTACCAAACCAGGAAACAACATCCCCATAAAACTCCACACTCCAAACTTACCAAACTTAGACTCTGATCCAAATTTGATTCATCCGTCCATACGCATGTAACACCACATGTATGACATATGAAAACTTTCACATCCACGTGCATCGTTCTCTAGTCTGAGCATGTTGCGTGATCTCCTTGACTGTCCGGATCTCAAATTCTACCAAGTCTAGTCCCGAACCATTACCAGCTAAACTCCCATAACCTCAAGCAACACCTACACATGAACAGCAAAGAAACTTCATATCCGAGTATAAGTTTGCACCAACTTGACTCATATCAGCACACAAAACAATTATCACATATGTATAGAAGCCATCTATAAGTCATAAGCATGAAGCAATCTAGAAAATCCACAAAAACAACTCGAAATTAACTCCCTCCTAGAGTTTGTTGGTTTGACCGTCAGGCTACTCAGTCAGACCGCCCGGCACTACTACACAAAGGCTTTTTGCATGCGGGCGAAGGGAATCTTTGGATGCGGTTGCCCCAAATGCATGGGCGAGAAGGTCTGCAAAAATCAAGCTTTTCGCATATGGGCGGCACAACCGTATGCGAAAATCCTATTTTCGTATGCGGTCGCTTATACCGGCCGCATGAAAAAATAAATTTAGCAAACAAAAAAAATAAAAATCAAAAAAACCTAAACCCTAGCCCGCCGCCGCACGGCGTCGCCGACACCGGGTCCGTCGCCCCCGCCACTCGCCGTCGTCGCCAGCACTGGATCCGTCGCCCCCACCACCCGCCATCATTGCCGGCACCAGATCGGCCGCCCCTGCCGCCCTTGGCGTCGGATCCATGCAGAGCGGGGCCGCCCGAGGCAGCAAAGCCGCCCCCGCCACTGCGGCAGTGAAGAGGGGAGGAGGAGTGGTGAGGAGGGGGAGCGGCAGTGAGGAGGGGATGGCGGGCACCGGATCGGCCGCCCCCGCCGTCGCGGCGGTGAGGAGGGGGGAGCGGCAGTGAGAAGGGGATGGCGGTATGGCTCTAGTAGCTTTTCCTTCTTTTGTAAGACTTGTATTTTATTTAGAATATTCTTCTTTATACTACTTTGGTATTGTACTACTTTTCGAGTTTACGAATACCAACTTTATTATATGTCCAAGTTATATTTATTATGATGCTAGCTTATCTGGAAGATGCAATGGTGTGTGTATAGTGATCGTATTTACGATGACTCTATGTCATGATGATGACATTAGAGTAGTATTTGGTAATTTAAGCGTGGTGTTTAGATTACTAGATATCATTATTTGGGGTTATATGCTGTGGAAGCGAGGTGGGTCGCTGATGGTGACAGCTCAGTACGGGTATTCCTCCGCGCGTGTATATAGTCCTAAGTTAATTTCCTGGGGAGGGTACTTCTTCGTATTTAGCCCCGGTTGGATGGTCACGACGGATTGTCGTAAGGAACTCGGCAATCATGGGTGACTTCTCGAAGCACCAGGAGGGCATCGGAAAGAGATTATTAGCTAAGTAATAATATAACTAGGATGTATATAAAATATGCATGTATACTAGAAGTATATGAATATATCTTTCTATATTCTTTCCACTTAAATTAGATAATTATGAATGAGTGTATCAGTGTATGAATGTTTCTGCTTAGTGTCACTCTACCCTTGAATTATATTAACCCCTGCTTAGACTTTGGTTGTTGCAAGTAATATATAAATTATTAGTACGGTTCTCTTTATTATAATCTTCCCACGAGATTAAACAAACACGATACCTTGGAATACTCTCGGGTGAAATGCTACAATGGTATATCCGTGCGCTTACGGATGAACTCTGTAACCATAATATACCAAAAGTATTTCTGCGCTATTGCTGGGAATTATATTTCTAGTAATATTGTTAAGAAATACCAACACTGCCACTGTTGGAGACGGAGCACCCTGACCGTCCTATCCACGTCTACACCAACAACATCTTTGATCTCTTCCACTTCAACCACCCTACGCCCTCGAGCAGGCCAAGAAGCTTTTAGTCATATTCTATTCTCTTCTCTTCCCCTACCTCTCTTGCATTCAATCGTGGACGCCATGGATGAGCTCGGTGAAATTGGCCACGCAACGGTAGCGAAGAAGAGACAGAAGGAAGAGAAGAAATATAAGGGTCACTAACGGGTAGGACCTACATGATGACTCAGTAGGTTAGACCAAGTAAAGCGCCATGTCAACATAAACAAACCTCCAAAACTGCTGAGGGAATCAAATAACACCGGCTTTAATAGTTGAGGATCAAGATATCTGGCATAGCGATTCAGGATATGAATTAGATTGAAGTTATATTTGAGAGAGCCAAATTTTAATATAGCAATATGTCAAAATGGTTAATGGTGTGATTTTGTGAAACTTTATGACCATAATACGCGAGGATATGTGTCACGTGCCAAAATTCATGTGTTTTTGTGTAACCGAGACTATACTAGATGGAGTTTTATAAAATTTACTTTAAAAACCATGGTCAAAGTTTAAAAGTTTGATATTGTAGCATATTTATGAGGAGAGTTAATTTCCATCAGTTTTGGACATAAAACTGGCCTTCTAAGGGCATGTTTAGTTGGCAAAAAATTTTGCCTCTACATATGACATTGGATATACGAACACACATTTGAAGTATTAAACGTAGTCTAATAACAAAACAAATTACAGATTTCGTCAGGAAATTGCGAGACGAATTTATTAAGCCTAATTAATCCGTCATTAGCAAATATTTACGGTAGTACCACATTGTCAAATCATGGTGCAATTAGACTTAAAAGATTCATCTCGCAATTTTCTAGCGAACTGTGTAATTGGTTTTTTTCTATATTTAATACTTCATGCATGTGTCAAACATTCGATGTGATAACGTAAAAAAATTTGTTTGGCAACTATAAGCGGGCCCTAAGGCCATCTACAATCGGTATCCCTAGGTCGTACCCCTAGCGACAGCCATTCGCTTTTCCATCCGCGCCGTTCCCCAGCGATGGAACGCCGAGGGAACGCGTCCCTCTGCTGGGGGACGCGGCTCTCTCCGCACCTTGCCAACTTTTCATGGGGAGTTGCTGCCAAGCGACGCGTTGGGGGCTTGGGGCGCTCGTGGATACGGCTACCGCACCTGTGATTTCCCATTCTACCCTCGACCTCGTCGCTGGGAGGAGGCCGATGGCGGTAGGGAGGAACCCGAGGCGGCGGCGAGAGAGAGAGAGAGAGAGGCGCCGGCGAGAGAGAGAGAGAGAGAGAAGAGAGAGGCAACAGCGATGACGATGGATCTGCGGTGACGACAACCGGATCCGCAACGGCTTGAGGCGCCCGTGCTCGCCACTGAGGAGCACGAGGACAACGTCGTGGTGGTGGTCGCCGCCGTCGCGACCTCCTCCGTCTTGGCCTCCTCCGCACGGCGGCGAGAGAGAGGCAAGCGGCGGCGAGAGGGAGATAGAGAGAGAGAGAGAGGAGAAAGCGGTGGTGGCTGGGGAGGGCGAGGAGGGAGGTGGTGCTGGCGCTCGCGGGAGAGAGGGAGAGGGAGGGGAAGGATGGCGACGCCGCCGAGCGGAAGGAGTGAAACCCGGCGGAGGGAACGAAGAAAAAAAGAAGAGGATGAGAAAGAGGCGGAGAAAAAAGAGGAGAGAGAGAGATGGGGAGAAGAGAGGGGTAGTACAGGAAAACACCCACTGTGGGTTTTTTTTTTGGGACACCCATTGTGGGCTTGAATACCTTCATCTAGTTGCTTTAGATTTTGAGGAGCCCATACAAGGATGTCCACCATGGCGAGCTGAGTTCACCTATGAGTGTTCTCAGTTAGTGAGGACCTTTTAGAAGTGGCTCACATTGTGAACGCCCTAAGAGCAAGTTTAATAGTATAGCCCACTACTAACTCCAAATCATCTATAGCCAATGTAATAGCCAATTCATACAATAGTTACTTACTATACTATTAATACATGGTCACACCTATCATACACATATTATGTGTTGGAGTCCATGCTGCAGCTGATTAAATATACGTAGCCCGCTGCTATTCTCTCTCTTCCTTTATATCTTTAAAATATGTTTATAACCGGCTTATAGCGTGCTATTGGGTTTTACCTGCTCTAAGGAGGTTGGGCTGGACGGCTGGTCATCCGGGCATGGGCCTAGGCTGGTCTCCCACATTCTCCGGCTCGATCTTCCGCATTCGGCAGCCGTCAGCTGCGCAGCCTTGCGCGGGGCTCCCCGTCGGCGGCGCGCACCGTCGGCCGGTGGCGGTGCGCCAGTGGGCAAGCTTCCCCTCCTGCATCCTACTTGCAAGAGGCCCCCCAACAAGCAGGCAGCGCGCTAAGAGGTTTGGTCACTAGCTCTAAGGTGTCCTGAGATTCTTGATTTCTAGCTTTGCAATTGACTGGTGAGGTGTTGTTTGATTTGTTGATGGGGGGCTGAACGAGCTGTGAATCTGTGATGGCACAGATGGAATTTGGGTGGGTTTCAGTCAGCTCTGGTGGTGTGGATTAGTGTAAAATGATCACTGCCTAAAATCGGTATATGAGAATAATGATCTCCTGGCCTGATTATTGCCGATTTCGATCCGTGGACAAACTATATTATTAAATCAAATCTGCATTCGTGATGTGATCTCCAAATCTATATTGGGTAGAGTCTATCCCTTCGAAGTCTATCTGTCTGTATACATTTTTTTGTTCTTGGAAGCTGACCATAGTGGATTTTCAGAATATGTTATCCAACCTGTCGTTTTCCTTTCCCTTTTTTGCCCAGTTTTTTAGGATCTAAGTTGCCCTCGAGGTCATTGTCGTGTATATCCTGATAATGCATTGATTTTGCCAACGTTATTAAATAAACGGCCATGCTATATTTGGGAAGAATCATCTGCTTATGGATAACTTCTTAAGTACTGTTCTGTAATCTATATTGCAGGGCCATGCCATTTTCAGAATAATTGCGGCTATGGTAAATGTGTCATTTTGCGCACAGGCACATATATAGAACTGGAGTTAACCTTTTCTGACCACTAAGTATGTAATTTGCTTCTAATTTTTGAAACGTCTACCTGTTTTTCCTGGCAGTTATTCTGCATAATAATATGCCAAAGAAAAAAGGATGTTGTCCTGCATACATGGCCTGTGCCAAAGGCTAAAACTATACTTGTTGATTGAGAGTCCTGCAGTTATGCAGAAGAATTAAATCTAGAATATTGTTCAAAATTTCTTATTACATAGGATAGGACATGGATCGTTTCATTAGGGATGACCAAATTGTTGTCACCAGATCTTTTCAATGCTTTGCTTTGCTTGCTTTGCAAAATTTAATGCTGTTGTATGTAGCATCTTTTCTCGAGCTAATATTAGATCCAAAGGAATATTCAGTTAATCTCATTATTTGCTTCTGTCTATGTACTTCCCTTTTTAGTTTTTTTAGGGAATTCGTTTTTTTGTCTTTCATTTGAGGAGGAAATGCAATTCTTTGACTAGCATAAATCCAGAAAGTCTATTGGCTAGCATAAATGTGATTCTTTGAGCTGGATTCCATTTATTTCCAGTAATTCACCTATGTCGTGCTAAGCTGCTCCTATCATGTGGGGTGATAGAATTGTTTACTTATAAACTAATATTGTATGTTATCATGAATCAGACTCATTACTCTGGTGACAATGAGGGGTTGTTCCCTTATCTCAGTTTGTAATCTTTGCTTGTTTATCGTATGACTTTTGAGAAAGTGATATATTCAGCTTTGCCAACTAGGCCTTTTATTGAGTTCTAAAGAAAATATCAAATTTGTTCAATCATACTCCCTTGTCTATCATGCAGAAAGAAAACAACTCTGGTTTGCCTATATATATACATGTAGACAAATCCACAAGCTGATCAACCAACCTTCATAGTGCATAACAACACACTCCATCAATGGATTCCACCATGCCTTTTGCTCTGCTGCTTGCCTTGCTCGTACCCACCCTCCTCCACTTTGTCATCCGGCACAAGTACTCATCCTATAATCTCCCTCCAGGTTCTCTTGGCTTCCCATTGATTGGCCAGAGCATCTCCCTACTTCGTGCCCTCCGCAGTAATACTGATTACCAGTGGTACCAGGACAGGATCAAGAAGTATGGTCCTGTGTTCAAGATGTCACTTTTTGGCTCACCGACAGTGCTTATGGCTGGCCCGGCGGCCAATCACTTTGTATTCAGCAACCAGGACCTCATTTTCACCCAGACAAAGGCGATCAACACCATCCTTGGGCGGTCCATTCTGACACTCTCAGGTGAGGAGCTAAAGCGAGTCCGCAGTGCTCTACAGGGCTATCTGAGGCTAGAGATGGTGACGAAGTATATGCATAAGATGGATGAGGAGGTCAGGATGCACATTGACCTGAACTGGGTTGGTCATAAAACTGTCAAGGTATGAACATCGTGTTACTGTTGTTTGAATTGTTAGACCTTTATGTATAGTAAAAACAACTTTTTGTAGTATGGACATGTTTGTGAGCTACTTTGGTGATTATAGGCTGCACCCTTGGCGAAGAGGCTCACCTTTGACATTATCTGCTCGGTCATCTTTGGACAAGGGATAGGTCCCATCAGAGAAGCCCTTGCCACCGACTTTGAGACACTGGTGCAGGCTTTGCTATCTCTGCCAGTGAATATACCCTTCACCAAGTTCAACAAGGGCCTGAGAGCGAGCCGGAGGATCAGGAAGGTACTCAGGAAAATTGCTCGCGAAAGGGAAGCAGCATTGCAGCAAGGCCATTCCAGTTCAGCTGATGATTTCTTCACATACATGCTTGTTTTGCGCTCCGAGGGCACACACTCACTCACAGTGGAAGACATTGTGGACAATGCAATTGTAATCCTGACTGCCGGTTATGGGACTACGGCTGTTCTTATCACCTTCTTGCTCCGGTACCTAGCTAATGATCCAGACATCCTTGGCAAGATAACTGAGGGTGAGCACCTAGTACTCTATATTGTATCGTGTGCCTATATTTTGGTGTTTTAATCTTCTGAGTAGCACGGTATCATTTGCACCTATCATGAACCACAGAACAAGAGGAGATAGCTAGGAGGAAAGGGCCTAATGAACCTTTAACCTGGAATGATGTCTCAAGGATGAAGTACACATGGAAGGTGGCATTGGAGACGCTACGGACTGTTCCCCCAATATTTGGAAGCTTCCGAACAGCTGTCAAAGACATCGAATACCATGGCTATCACATTCCGAAAGGCTGGCAAGTAAGTATTTTTATATTAACCAATTTATTTTTCGATTGGATATCTTTTCCATTCCAATTATGCCAGTAGTGTCGCAGTGATGTTTCGATCTGAATAATGTACCCAACTGCTATATTTCTTTTTATTACTCTCACATACATCTTGCAATGCTAGGTCTTCACTGCTCAAAGTATCACACATTTGGACGGAAATTTTTTCAGTGACCCAGTCAAGTTTGACCCTACTAGATTTGACAACCAGACTTCACTCCCACCTTATTGCTTCGTGCCATTTGGGGGAGGCCCAAGAATGTGCCCTGGAAACGAGTTTGCGAGGACTGAGACATTGGTAACCATGCATTACCTAGTGAGGCAGTTCAGGTGGAAATTGTGCTGCGAAGAAGAAGGTTACAGGAAAGATCCTGTTCCGATACCTGTTCTTGGACTCCCAATTGAACTTGAGACCAGAAGCCCCCCTGAATATGCTCATGCTTAAAATGATCCACATGTTTCTGTACATTACCATGCGTTTCAGTTTATGTTTTCTCCAGTATAATTGATATGTCAGAGTGTTGCAGGTATGAAGGTTGTGGTAAAGTTATTCAGAAATGCAGTGACTTATGATCATTGTGTAGAAAAATGTGGAATGGCCTACAATGTTATAGTGTCATCATAAAAACAGATGCCTAAGGCATTCCTTTTCTTTTGGTTTTATTAAAAAAGGGTCTACGTGTGCCATTAGGTAAATCAGTTAGCTAGTTAGTTTATCTGCACTTATAGCTCTACTGTTGTCAAGTTTGTAGTAAACTTAGTACCCTCAGTCAAACCCCCTCCATTAGCCCACACTCCCTCTTTCAAGTGCATTTGCAGTCTCTTCTCCCTGCCAATTTGCCAAATAAGGCCATAGTACCCATAGATGTCCTGTATGCTCTGGGATTCTGTTAGTAGCTCATAACCCTTTTGTAGTGAGAAAATGTGACTCTTCATTCCCCTAGTTTCCAATCCATGAAAAAGGAGTTATTAGAATTAGAATCGCCCTTCAAGATACATTGTTCTCCACATCCCCTCTACCAAAATCTCTCCTCTTGTTCATAGATCTCCATTTTATCCTCTAATTTATATCTCTTCCTCCATTCTTGCTCAAATACATCCTTCTCATCTGACTTTCCTTTCTATCAGTTATCATCAATTGCTGCTCAATCAGTTCTTTTTTTCCTCCTCTTTTGTCCACTTTCTTGAACAGACAAGCATGCTTTTTTTTTTTTGCAAAATTTGCTATAGGACACGCAAAAAAATGTAATTAGCTGGGAGACCGTAAAAACGTGACACGACTGATGGACACTTAAAAAACGTATAATTGGCCGTAGGACATAGGTTGCATTATTTTATTATTTCCGGGCCAAATAGGTGAGATATTTTTCTAAATGCCTGGATTGTCCCCCTTCTCTTTCCTTCTTTTTCTCCTTCTCTTTCCTTATTTTCCCCTTCCCATTGACTTTGCCGGGAACGGCACAGCGGCAATGCTGGTGCGGCGGGGCGAGGCCGAGCGGAGGAGGAGCTCGGCCGGGTGGAGGTACCAAGCGCAGGCGGGGAGGCGCCGATGCGCGGTGCGGGCCGTCCAGGCGACGATGCGGCACAGCGGCTAGGCGGTTGCCAGGCAGCGGCGCCGTGCGGGGAGGCCAGGCCACGGCACGGCTCAGCAGCCAGGCGGCGCAGCACGGGGCGGCCAGGCGGTGGCGCGGCACAGCAGCCAGGTGGTGTGGCAATGGACAGGCGGCGCCTGGCATAAGGCGGCCATGCGGCAGGGTGCGGGGTGTCCAGACGGCGGCGCAGCACAGCGGCCAGGCGGCGGCCCGGTGGCCAGCGAGGGGCGGATGGTAGATGGAAAAGAAGGAAAGAGAAGGGGCAATCCAGGTATTTAAAAAAATATCTCACCTATTTTGATACATAAATAATAAAATAATATAACCGGTGTCCTATGGCCAATTACACGTTTTTTTTCATGTCCTATAGCAAAATTTACCCCTTTTTTTCACAAACAATATCCTCACCTCTCTCAATTTTCTCTTAATTTTTTTAGCATGAAACAAGAATTAGGCTTCAGTCGAAACAGAGGGAATTTGTAAACCACAGACAAAAACGAGGAAGAGATTGGTGATTTGCGTATGATCAGTTATTCTAATTTTAGAAATGACTTTATTTCAATTTTTTAAAAGGACACATCCTTTAATGGTTTGAAAAACGTGTCCCTTTAAACAAAGTACTCTCCCAATAAGCTCGGGCACAGCCCACGTGAAGTAGAAATCGGTGTTGGCTGAGAGAGACAGGACTCGATCTGCGGCTCTCCCTTCCCAACCCATCACTATTAAAAACTTGTTTTCTGCTTACGACCAAATCTTTATTACTGAAAAAAAAAAATATCTGTGCGTTGCAACGAGTGAAGAAATTTTTTTACAAAATCATAAGCTGTAATTAGAAGTCTGATCGTCTCAAATTAGCATGCAAGTTTGTTTAAAGATATTTCTTATAAAACTTTTTTTTATTTCTAAAAACGAACGATCTTAAAAAACCGAATCAAATACGGATATGTATTCTAAAAGAAAACGAACTAAAAAACCGAATCAAATACGGATATGTATTTCCAAAAGCGAATGGACTTAAAAACCGACTCAAACACAGATGACGTGACAAAGGACTGACAAAAACATCTTTTATAATAGTAGAGAAGTGATTAGATGAATTGTGCACCCACGTGTGACGTCAACGTGATAGACCAAGCACGCACTCTTATAATTTGACACTTGACCCCAACAACTTTATCTTTCACCAATAAAAACTTTTATGTTTTGGTTAGTCTAAGTAATATAGTTGTATTTAGGATGCAAAATGCTTTAATAATATGATGTATTTTTAATAAAAGAAACGATGAGGGAGTTAGGGCGGAACTTGGTCTAGGGCAGCTTGGGCCCGAGCCCTACTCGTGAGAAAAAATCTAGTGAACTAGTACTTATAATTTTTTTAGATTTTCCTAACCACTCGTGGCCTAGTCCTACTCGTGTGGCCAGCCTCACATATAGCTTTTCCTAGCCCAGGTCTCCCAGCCCATCACAACCCAATAGGCAATCTACCCTAATCCCACTTCCTCTCCTCTTCGACGCCGCATCCCAAAACATTAACGCTGCATCACGCATTCACACTCGTCTCCTCTCAGCTCCTCTCCTCTCACCACATCGATTATGGCTGCGGGCCTGCGGCGCACATCTGCTATGGCGTGTCTTGGTGGCGGTGGCGACACGCATCGGGCACAGGGAGCGGCGTGCATTGGCTGTGGCAGCAATGCGCATCAACCGCGGTGGTGGCAACATGTAGTGACGCACATCGATGACGACGACACCGATGCTACAAATTATCTAGCCCCAAGAGCAATCTGGTCCTTTTGAATTGTTTCTCTTTCCGTCTAGCCCAAAAATGATAAAATAATGATGAAAGTGTCTAACAACAAATTACACATTTTTTTAAGTGTTTCTCAGTCGTTTCACGATCTTGTGGTGTCCCTTAGCTAATTAGACATTTTTTTAATGTCCTGTAGCAAATTTTGTCTTTTTTAAGGTAAAATTTGAATGGAATCAGCATGAGACTGTGCTATTTCATTAAATAAAATGGGAGAAAAATACAACCCCTAGGGTTAGAAAAAAGTAAAGTTGTACAGAGATGAAACTCACGGAGCTTTTTAGCGCCAGCTAGGGTCCAAGTTCATGTTTCTTCCATTATTTCATTGAACAACCTAGGGCCAGGGGCCGAAGTCTTCTTTTGTTTGAAGACACGTTGGTTTCTCTCCATTCCAGATCTCCCAAATAACCAGTAGGATCAAGGTACGCAAGCATTTCTTAGGTGCATCTTTTTTTTTTGTTGGCTAGCATCTCCCACCATGCCAATGGGACGTCGTAACACGGTTCCTATTAGCTTGGGTCCAGCTGCTAAAATATGAATGTCAAATAAAAAAACTGCAAACAATTCTACTTTGACATAGTTGTTAATTACATATGAAAGCGGCTTAAATCAGGTTCTTGTCACCCTGTTACAAAAGAAGTATGCGGATGCCATTCTGTCGGTCTCTCTCAAGTGTCAACACATAACCCTCAGTCCCTCACACTCATCGTCCCAGTTAGCCATCGCTGCAATGGCACTCGCCGTCGTCGTCGTCGCGCTCCTCGTCGCCTTCCTCACGCCGCTGGCCGTCTACCTGGCCGGAAGATCGGCGAGGACGACGCCGCCGCCGCGGCGCAACCTGCCGCCGGGCTCCCTCGGCCTGCCGCTGGTCGGCCAGAGCCTGTCCCTGCTGCGCGCCATGCGTCGCAACACCGCCGAGCGGTGGCTGCAAGACAGGATCGACAGGTACGGGCCCGTGTCGAAGCTGTCGCTGTTCGGCGCGCCGACGGTGCTCCTCGCCGGCCCGGCGGCGAACAAGGCGGTGTTCCTCAGCGAGGCGCTGGCGCCCAAGCAGCCGCGGAGCCTCGCGGCGATCATCGGGAGGAGGAACATGCTGGAGCTCGTCGGCGACGACCACCGCCGCGTGCGCGGCGCGCTGGCGCAGTTCCTGAGGCCGGAGATGCTGCGGCGGTACGTGGGCAGGATCGACGGCGAGGTCAGGCGCCACCTCGCCGGGCGGTGGGCCGGGCGCCGCACCGTCGCGGTGCTGCCGCTGATGAAGCTGCTGACGCTCGACGTCATCGCCACCCTGCTGTTCGGGCTCGCGCGCGGCGCCGTCCGGGAGCGGCTCGCCGCCGCGTTCGCCGACATGCTGGAGGGCCTGTGGGCGGTGCCGCTCGACCTGCCGTTCACCGCGTTCCGCCGGAGCCTCAGGGCGAGCGCGAGGGCTCGCCGGCTGCTCGCGGCGACGGTGAGGGAGAAGAAGGCCAACCTGGAGCAGGGCGAGTCGTCTCCATCGGACGACCTCATCAGCTACCTCGTCAGCCTCCGAGACGGCGACGGCGGCGGCGGCCGGCCGCTGCTCACCGAGGAGGAGATCATCGACAACTCCATCGTCTGCCTCACCGCCGGCCACGATACCTCCGCCATCCTCTTGACCTTCATGGTCCGCCACCTCGCCGACGACCCTGCCACCCTCGCCGCCATGGTCCAAGGCAAGTAACTCACACATCACATCACCATTTCCATTTGCCAAGATCGAATCCCTCTGACAACGCCATGGCCAGAGCACGAGGAGATCGCGAGGAGCAAGCGAGACGGCGAGGCGCTGACATGGGAGGACGTGGCGAGGATGAAGCTGACATGGCGCGTCGCGCAGGAGACGCTCCGCATGGTGCCCCCGGTGTTCGGCAGCTTCAGGAGGGCCCTCGAGGACGTCGAGCTCGACGGCGGCTACGTCATCCCGAAAGGGTGGCAGGTGTTCTGGGCGCCGTGCGTGACGCACATGGACCCGGCCATCTACCACGACCCGGACAAGTTCGACCCGTCGCGGTTCGACGCCCAGGCGGCGGCGTCGGCGCCGCCGCCGTACTCGTTCGTGGCGTTCGGCGGCGGGCCGAGGATCTGCCCCGGGATGGAGCTCGCGAGGGTGGAGACGCTGGTGACGATGCACTACCTGGTGAGGCACTTCAGGTGGAGGCTCTGCTGCGGGGGGGAGGAGAACACCTTCGTCAGGGACCCGCTGCCGTCGCCGGCCAACGGGCTCCCCGTCGAGCTCGACCACATTGCTCCTCTCCGCTGCTACGAGTTCAACTCCTGAATGATAAATATAGTAGTAATTCTCTATCTTGTTAGACTTGCTGTTCATCAACAATTTCCAAGAAGGGAGAATTTTGATAACCACGGACCACGGTAGCTTGAGGCTCGCTGTTCAACATCATCCACATCAGTTTTTCAGATTCAGCAAAACGCTTCCATGCTGACCACATCGTTTCGAGTCGATATCACAATCAGCCATAACAAAGCGCAGATTCACCACGCGCAGCAGTAGATTACCTGAGGGTTGAGAACACTATAAAAAGATTGAACTGCAGCAGGAAATTAACCCTGGAAAATATTTTGACTGTAGCATGAAATTAATACCTCGTGCTTTAAGATTTCCATATCAATCCATCTTCAAATTGATCAATGGCTATCTCTGTCTGCAACCATCATCTGGGATAAGTTTTGTCTTCCCTAACAAATTATTGTCGGCCTGCATTAAGCTCGACAGGATATCTTTAATCTCCTGCTGCCTGCCAGCCTCTGTCCTTTAGGTGAAAGAATAAAAGCAATGTACAATCTATTCATGTCCAAATTACAATTTTGTCTGTTCATTGTGCGTTAGGTTTATCAGCCCAACCGGTGTCTTAAGAGTTCAAGATGCATAATAAAACTATAAATTGAGCCAGTAAAAAAATGTAAAAATTGAGATCCTCCAAATTATAAATAGGAAAGCCAACACAGGTTATGAGGTAAACAATATCAACATCATATTTCCCCGTACAACACCAATCCATGTCAACACAGTTCCACTCAAAGGTTCTGTCAAACCTAATACTTATAGCCCTAATAGCAAGATATATAGAGAAAAAATAGGCAGAAATGAACAAATGAAATTAACTCATGTCAACAACCGATGGCCCTAACTGATAAGCTGCTGCAGATCAATCCGCCATGATGAAGCTAGCTGCTTCATTATCTGAACCGGCGTCGCCCCCTCCCAATCATCAGGCAACTCAATGGCAGTAGCTTCGTGTAATCCCAGTAAGAGGTCGTTCTTCGCATCTAGGGGGATTCCAAGATAACCGGATCCGTTGTCCATTACCAGATCAGTCAACTGCAACAACAATCAAGATATTCAGCACTTGGGTATGTACTTCAAAGTAATACTCCTTTCCTATCCCCAAAAACAAAACAATAAATGCATGGACCAAACAAAGGTTTTAACATCTCTATACAAACAACTGGAGCACGGAGAGTACATCATATTCTGTTCAATAAAAGAAGTCTACCTCCCTTTCTAACTTCCAAAAAAAGAAAAAAGACAGCTACGCGTTCTTTCAAACTTTTTGTTAGAGCAACATAACTCCTATATTCAAAAGTCTATAGTTTATAACCATCATCTGACAACTTACTAACTTATTCTGTATGGCTGGACATAACATAAGTTGCACCATGACAGTATTGCATTGGTTTTCAATATTGAAGCAACTGTTTAGTTTCACAAGCATGCCAGTGCATACCTGCTGTCCAGACAGAACCTTAATTATTAAGGGTATTGTTGAGCAAACAAAGAACATAAACAACTATCCAACAAACAGAAGGCCATTTGATCATTGAAGATAGCATCAAATATCCTTCACATACTTCACAATCATTTTTTCTTCAACCTTGTAGCAATCCAGTAAAAGTGAGAGGCCTTCATTCTAGACCAAATGAAAAGCGAGGATTCTGTTTGAGAGGGCAAAGGACCAAGCGTAAATCAGTCAAAATTCTAGTCTCCATCCAAATGGACTTTTTTACCAAGACATCTTAAGAGTGCTTCAGTTACTTCAATTGGATAAGCATATAGCTAATGAAAAATTAATTTATTGTGGTTGCCATTCCTTGTTTCTCCATTCTTGTTACTAAAGAAAATAGCATTCTTTAATAACTCAAAACCTTTCAAAGCTCTTTTTTGTTTGCTGAATTATAAGGGACGAAACCAAATTGAACTCACAAATCAAGAGTGGAGCCAAATGATAATGCAAGGAATGTGTAAAACTATAGACACAAACACTGTCTGAAAACTGGCGAGTATACTAAGCAGAAATTGGAAATTGAGGAAACACCCGGTATCAGTATCAGATGTTTTCAGCCTTACAAAACTTCCGATCACCATCACATGCTACAGATAATCCTATTTGCAAATGCAATGCTAATCATATGTATCATGAATGGCTGGCTTTGAACCAGGAAGGGGAACCACAGCAGTAGTGCTAAAATAGCATGCAACTGTCAAAATATGTTTAAATCCATTCCTAAGCAATTTAGAGCATTCTACTCTTTTAACACAGAATGTCATTTTTATTATATCAACACCAGTTTAGTCTGAACACAGGTTAACATTTTCCATGATATTGCTGTCAGAGTAAACACCTGTCTCTTCAGAACTTTTATATTCCTACAATGGAACATACTACTTTACCTGCTGAAGCCAGCTCAAAGCTATATCATAGAAGCTTTCTTCCACAAGAAATTGTCCAACAGCATGTAGGACTTCGTTTGCAACTTCATTTGAAAGTTGATCAACTACTGGTCCAGTTTGCTCCATTAATTTTACAAGTAATTCAGCATCCCCAGTTGAAAGAACCTCAGCATAAGCCGAATCCATATCACCAACATGTATCGCATCCATTGCACGAGTCCAAGACTCCCAAATTGGTCCTCTTTCATCCCCTTGATTATCATCATTCAAAGTTTCCCCATCCAATTCACGGATAGCAACTCTCGCAGCTGCCCTAGAAGTTCCATTATCTTCACCAGCAACCCTAATAGCTTCCAGTGTCGCTTCATCTTTGGAGGCTCGCCATGCACTTCGAGCAGAAGGACCCTCCCCAAACCTAAATGGACCCTGTCCTTTGTCCCATCCTCGCCTAGGTCCTGCTTGATCATTGCTTCGTTCATTTCTAGGCACCCTGTTATCAGATGAAACAGAGTCCAACCCTCTCCTGGCATTCATACCACTTCTTGATCCAGAATAAGCATACGAGTCCCATGGTTCAGAGTTTCTTACACCAGAAGACATACCATCTCCAGAAAAGTACCTTTCTGCAAATCCCACCCGTCCATCACGATCCCTCCCAAATTTTGAATTAGAATATTCATGAAAACCATTGTATTTCATAGATGATCTACCAGGAGATGAATCAAAGCCCAGCATGGAGCCACCACCTCTCCTGCCTGATGATAGTGATATATCCCTGGCCATTTCCTCAACAACTCTCTCAAGACCACGCACTCGGTTCTCTAAAGTAACCATACTGTCATGAGATCCTCCCATGAAATCCTGAAAATTGTATTAAAAAAAGAAGTGATATTAGGTAGTTAGCCCACAGACACCCAATTAACTAAAAACCATGTCCTCAGAGATGGCATACATCAGTACATCACAACGGATCACATTTGTGAATTACTGGAAAAAAGGTTCATGTACAACAAAACAAAGCAGGAAATTTTCTGTTTCAAACCCAAACTAAGAAACGGTGATAAACCATCAATAAAGTACTTTTTTGTAGACTTTAGCAATGTACAACATTACATAGACATCAAAGCTACTACCTACTAACATCCCTTCTAAAGCCAACATAATGTTTTGTTCTAAATAATGTAAGCTCACTTTATTTGGGCTACTGTGTAATATCGTAGCACTACTTTCTTTTAGAAGACAACATGAAATTGCTGACACCAAAAGATGCCTAGCAGCACATCACTAAGACAAACATAACACATGACAATATAATCTCAGAAAGCATACCAAGCAGTGACAAATCTCATTAGCAGATAGTTACATATTCAGAAGAAGAAAAAAAAAAACTGATGTTACCAATTAGGACATAAAAAAAGTGTGATATCCTGGACATTTCTCCTCAAGAATTATTTCTTAACAGAAAAACAAAAAAAAGAAATTCCAACAATTTCTTCACGGGAATAAATAAACATGGCACTAACCTGCAGCATGTTCATTAGACTAGTCTGCTGTCTATCCAAGTGGGACAACTGCCTCTGTATCGCCAACCAGTTTGTTTTATTATTTAAGGAAGGCCCTTCTCCAGGAACATTCATTGCTGCTGAAGCAGAATCTTTTGCACTAGATTCATTCCTATCTTCAACATCAGATGCCCTAACCTTTGCATCTTTGTTTCTACTTCCTCTCTGGCCAGCCCATCTATCTCGAATATTTTGAAAATTAGAGCTAGAACGCAGTTGAGTCAAATTTGCTTCATCATCTGCTGATCCATTGCTGTTAGCTGGACCAACAGGATCGCCATCTGCATCTTCTGGTTCCTCTTCACTTTGTAAATGAGATTGTAAAGTCTTGCGGGGTACAACCACCTCAACAGCTAATTCATCTGTGATTCTTGTCTCGAGCTTTTGAAAAAATTCAGGGTTCAATTCCCTATCGGTTAATGTAGGTCTTTTCTTTAAGAGAACTGCTGCTTTTTCAGCCATGCTACTGCCCTTCACTTTGTCATTGTTATTAGGTGAATCCATTTTCCCTTCATTATCAGCTGATTCCTTATTTTTACCATCTGTTGAATGAAATTATGTTGCAATAAGCATAGAGTAATAAAATCCTAAATAACATCATGCACTTTTAAACTAAAAAACAAATTGATACCGTTCGAATCATCTCCTGCCATTTTTTTCCATAGCTGCACTGCATCAGCCATGCTATCTCTGACAGGCTTTACCTGAAAAGGATTGGCAAGAACAACTTAATGCAACATAATGCATGTAACAATGACTTGTCATCATCTGAAAAGGATCCATGGAAGAGCAACAGATCCTTCAGTTTGGGTTGAGTGAGTTAAAGTTTTAGTTACCTTATCGAAGCGACAAGCTTCAAGAGCAGCTATTGTTGGAGCTGTTCCATCACCTATCAATCGGCCTGAATATGTGGCCAGGACACACAATGTATCAGCTGCAGCTTTTCTAGTAGCCCAATCACTGTTCTCGAGACAGTCGCGAATGCTTTGCAATGTTTGAGGCATATTCTGAGGACTGATTGCTCCAACCTGACAAGAAATATATCAACAATTATTCAAACAAGGAGAGCTAGTGAATCTGATGTTATGTCATTGCAGAGATTTATAAGATATGTATCGCACAGTAATGCTTGGCACAGTATTCCCAATAGTACCATTCAAAGCATGTGTTAGGAGACACATTCGCTTAGAGCATCAATGTATGTTTCAGTTCAATGTTTCAACTGAAGTACTAAAAAGAATAAAAGGCTACCAGAGGCAAAGCAAAAGGTTAATTATTCGCTTATCTAAACATTAAATCACAATGCTGTGGTACTATCCATTGTTCATGGGGCCAAACACCACACAAAAGTAACAACAGTCTTATGTACCCAATGGTAGGATATCAAATACTAAACTCCTAAGTCCTAACCATCCATAAATTCAGAGGTGCAAAACAAAATGGCACATTGTAATAATGATTGAAAATATCAAACCCTTGTCTCAATGATAACTCACCATTCTTCACAACACGAACAATTTCCAACCATATAGTTGTCAGCAAGACATATAGGCAACATCCAAAACTGATTACATGATGAACTACATTCGACCGCAGCGGCAGCACCAAACATCACTTATCACAAAAACAATTCCTACCCCTTGGCCACAATTTATGATAACATTTCCCATATTCAGACAGAAAACTAAATGTCCATGAAAAATAATCAATTTAGTAATGTATACCACAAATTTCTACCACCTGGCATCTGTCAAGTCAATTCATCGAACATATTGCATGCATAAAGAAAAATATCGCGCAATCCCAACCTGAGACAAGCTCCCGATGATGGTGAGAAGTGCCCCTTTAGCCTGTACTCCCTGTCCACCAAGCAATTTGCAAACCCTCGGACCAATCTTCCCAAACATCCCTACCACGCCAGGTCCAGGCCCCGCGCCCTCCACCGTCTTTGCCAGGCAGGCCGCCGCCCCGCCCTGCACTGCCTTGCTCTGCTCCCCCATCGCCTCAAACAGTGGCTTCACGAACAGTGTGACAGTCGCATTGCCCGCTTCAGCTGCAGCCGAGGCCGCCAGGGGTCGGAGGTACACCGCCGAGAGCTGGCCGGCGGCGTCGCGGCACGCGTCGCGCACGGAGGAGTCCGAGTTGGTGTCCTTGAGCCTCCGCGCGAGGTGCGCCATCACCTTCTGCAGGTAGGGCGCGGCGGCGTCGGGGTGCGCCGCGCAGAGCGTGGCGAGGAGGCGCAGCGACTCCCGCCGCGCGGGGGACGCGAGGCCCGGCGAGTCCGACGCCAGCGCGTGCACCAGCATGGGCACGGCGTCGGGCGACGGCAGCGAGCGGATGATGCGGTCGAGGTCCTCGACGGCGATGTGGTGCGTGTCCCTGTCGGAGAGCTTCGCGAGCGCCCCGAGCACCCTCGACTTGAGCTCCGCCATCGCCGCGTTCTTCGACGGCGTCGCCCCCGCGGGCCCCATACCCACTCCACCGCCCCCGCCCCCCGCCGCCGCCCCCACCGCGGAGCCGTTGTTCGGCGGCTGCGCGGTGGTGGGCGACCTGGGGTGCGGCTTAGCCGCCGACTTCGACACCGCCGTCGCCATCCCCGTCGGATCCGCGCCAACGGCGAGCTCAGATTTGAATTCCGCCGCCTCGAGCTCGACGCATCCAGCGGCTGATTCGGGGCAAACGAATTCGAGCGCGGGATTGGCTCCTCCCTCGGATCGATCGGAGGGTTTGGGGGGTGGGGGTTTTGGGGCAGATTGGGGAATGGCGGCGGCGGCGAGATCTCGCCTCGGGAGCGGAGGAGGTGGAGGTGGGGGAGAAAGGCGAGGAGGGCGGAGGCGAGAGAGAGAGAGAGGGCGAAAGGGCTCAAGATTCGTTGGAGTCGAGACGATGAGGAGGAGGGTAGAGGAGTGAGGGCCCACTGAGGTGGTAGAGAGTGGGGCCACCTTGTCAGGGATTAGTAGCTGGGTTACCTGGGTTTATAGGAGTGTACTATAGCGAGCTGGAAAAATAAATGGCCGTTCAAATGATTTGGTGCTGTTTAATTAGAGTGTCCTCCTGGGCACACCTGTCAGTTAGACAGTGTAGTGTACTTGTTGATTTTTTTTTCAAGACATCAAGAATTTGGAACTGAAGGAAGTACTCACTGACAAGTGGAGAAGTACGGAGCAAAACACCATGCTGTTTACTCCCAGAAACACCATGTTTGCGGGTTTTTTATCGTCTAAAATTTTTGAATAATTTCCAAATTCGTGACTTATCTGCCAATAAGCTGGTTGCTCTAGGAGCGAAGCAAAATAAAAAATAATTTATAACAAAGCTTAGTGTTTTAAAAGTTACAGTGCTGAAAAATAAATTACGATGAAACCTCAAAATAATCTCTAAATTTATTTTTTTTGGTTGATACTGATAAATTAATAATCAGACGATGAGAAGCTAAGTTTCCACGAACTTTAGAATAATTATGTTGGGCCCATGAATTTGTTCATTTCTCTGGGTGTCGGTCGAGGTTTCTTCTGTCCTTTGTAAGTTGCCGGTGGAATTTAATTGTACAAATGCAAGTCCAAACTCCAAGCAAACAGCCAGTACCAGTACAATCATACTAATATTGAAAAGAAAAAAAGGTGGAAAACATCAACTTTTTTAGGTAAAATGCACTTCTATGATTCTATCCGTTTGACGATATCTGATCTCTCTGGGCTGATTTGAAAGTTGTCAATTTTATGTTGAGGAGTTCATTCCATTTTCATCTGCTTGGAGTAAGACTCTGCATCTGTCATATGACAAGTTGTCAAAGGACCATGCATGCATGTAGCAGCAACAATCCAACCAAGGACAGATTTTTTTTTTCTATTTTTACGAAGAAATCAGGGATGGATAATGTAATAGACTTGTTGTTTTGTGAGTAATTAACCCACTAAGATACGAGTAAAAGGGCCACTCGCAATTATGTGTGCATCTTCCATACATTCGAATAAATTATTACCACTAGTTACTCCTTCCATTTTCATTATTTGATTTGATATTCGTTAATTCAATTTTTTACTAACACCGCCCAACCAAATGAATCACCGATTCCATCGATCGAGAAAGTAAGCAGTAGGCACGAGTAGAACGACTAATAGCAATGGCGAATCAACACCCGACCCGACTCTTTTGTCATGCAAAATTGTCTGCAGTCTGCAACTAATTCCCAAGAGTAAATTTGCAGTTCAACATGGCATGAATGTTCTCTGCTCTGCTGCTGCAGCTTTGGAGAAGATGATCACCATGGTTGGTGAGGTAGGTTCAGAGGACACATCAAAAACAGCTTGCGCTGCAACTGAAACAAAAAACAAAGAAACGCCATAGAAATAGGTGGTTAGCACGTCCCTATTTGTTGTTGCCAATGAAGACGTATGATGATCACCTTTGGCATCATTGCAGGGACTAATCTTGTAATCTCCCTGCGTGCTACACTGTCAGACATGCATTGAGTGTTGTCTGCTAGAATTAATATTTTGCAGGGATGCTAGAAAGTTATTAGCATGCAGGTTTTATAGTAATACTGTAGTAGTACTAATTGAGCATATCAAAACAGTAGATTTAATCAAGAATATCAAACGACACATTATGGGCCGTAGTATTTTTTTTTCCATTTTGCTATATCTCATTCGAAATATTTTTTCTTATCTCTCACTCGATTTTCTCACTCAAATTTACAGTGCATTTTCTTGTAAGTTACAGTGTAATTTATGAAACTTACACTGTAACTATAATTTTTGAATCTTCGCATGTAAATTTTAAATTTTGTATTGGATTTGGTCTTTTTCTTGAGGATATGATAATTTAGTGTTCATTATGGTGTTTCTTAATTGCTTTTTGCTTTTTATTATATCTATCGGATTTTAATCCAAAAATTAAAAATCTGTGTGATACGATCATAAAAATCTTTCGAAAGTTGTATAGGTACTCCTTTTTTTTTTAATTTGGGCTTTATACGTGCTGTCGAGCAAGAGGGCAAACTGAAGCCCACGTAGTTCGTTATTCCAGCTCGAAAGCCCAGATAGCTAACAATATCTTAATTGGGCCGTAATCGACATGTTTCAGGCAGGCACAGCACGCACAACTGCACAAGTAGGAGAGGATTAATGGCTGCTTGACAAGATAGCTGTTGGCTATGGTTGTCCACCTAAAAAAAGAGTTAAAAAGAAAACCGAATAGTAGAAAGTAGTTAGATCTAAGGTGGAAATCTCTATAAGTGAAGGTTAAAATGTTACTAAATCCAAAAGGATCACCTGATACGTCCACGTAAGCCAAAAATCCCAGGCCATCCGATGATGAAAAAATTAAAGAGAGAGCCGTAGGATCATATCAGTAAAGGAACCTGATAGTGATAGGGCGTTCTCTCGAGCTTTCCAGCATACCAATACAACACCAGAACCTCCCTGGCTTCCTCACACATGGGACATAATAAAGAGCAAATAAAAGGAGGGAAAAATACACGGCAGAGACTTGGGTATATCAACGAAAAAATTATTACTATTACAAACAGGCAGCTAAATGCCAGATCGTTCATAACGAATCATTAGGTTTGTACGATTCAAATATAAATATACATAATAAACCCGCAAAAAATAAATGTATACATGCTATAATACTTGCGCACTAATGAAAAATAAGTGAAGGATAAGGGTAATACTGTAGCATAGATGGCGAGAAGGCAACGACTTATGCTACGACAAAGATGATAACAAATATTAATAAATGTAAACTTCGTTTTACATATTAATATAAGGTTTGGATAAAATTGCAATAAAAGTTTGTTGTCGTGCTAATATAGTTCATTCATTACATATCAGAATAAAATAAATATTTTTACATTCTAAGTAGACCTCCTAATGATTTTATTCTCTAAAACATTCAAAAAAATTATATATAAGATGATAAATTCAATATGTTCCCAATATTTTTTTAATTATGTACAATTTATTAGCCACTGCACATGTTATGTTGGAGTCCATGTATTTATTAATAATAGTATTAATCAATAAATAAGATTTTATTTAAGAAACACAATGCAAATGGGTACATCCACTATCGCTGAAAGAATAATTGGTCATAAATACGAGTATCAGTACTAAATCTTAGTACTAGAACTTGAATATGAGTGTAGGTTCTAGAACCTAACGATTAAGCTATGCTCACTTCACGAACAATAAGTAATATTGTAAATGAACACTCAAGTCATGTAATAAAAACTATTTAATTTATAAATATACTCTAATGATTTAATTACAATTTGATTATTTGAAGAAAAAGAACAAATGAATCCTAAAAACATGTAAAGGAGCTCAATATAGAGGGGGTTAATGTCGCGCGAATGCGCGTCTATATACACTAGTTTCGCATGAATTGTCCCATATACAGCTTGGGGGAAGTTTGTTTGCTCTACAGTGTATAAGAAATAGATAATCGAGAACGCGTATATACATGATGTGCGAGAGTTTGTTGTGTCTGTACGCGTAGGTGTGTCCGTGTGTGCATTGCAAGTATGCATCCGGCGATTCCGGTCCAAATGTGCATACAGAAACAAGAGCAAAGGCGAGCGAAATTAAGTCACTCGCGTGGTGTAACACCCCAGCCTCCAAAATTGCGCACTCCACTCTATTTGACAGACACCCCCACTTACACATATAACACCCCAATTACACTTATATTTTCACTTTAGATTAAAGGGTTAACCCCAGAGATATAGTGCTAGAGAGACAACCACTTATAAGTTGGTTCCATTCTTACTGATTTAGCATTGTGTTATTAAATATACACACGCAACATCTATGAGCAACAAATGTCATATGCTAATTGAACCAGAATGTCACACATGGCTACATGGATGTGCATCTATGGTCAATCATCATCACGAGACCCATTGACGGACTAGTAGCTAGCGAGTTAAGTAACAATTGGTCGTCTGTCCATGGCCACTTGATTTGGGACCAAACGAACCTCTCCGACGCAGGGGCACAACCGATTTTATTTTCGAGCCTAGGGATGAGTTTAGTGTGGTTTACATATTTTTGTGCTGTGCTCTTCTTTTTAACACTACTAGAAAAAGCATTTTCACAGACGTGAGGGTTTTATTTTCACAGGCGAACATGACCCTCAGAGCCAAATGACCGCCTACAAAAATATAAACTGGGGTGAAGCTCGTTGTCTGCCTATGAAAATCTATTTTTGCAAGCGGACCACTTAAGCGGTCCGCCTGCAAAAATACCCTTTATTTTTGCAGGCGGACCTCTTATGTGGTCTGCCTGCGAAAATAGGTGTGGAGTATAAATGGACCACTCATCACTTAGATTTTTTCTAAGTCCTCACTCTCCTCTCCCTCAGCCGGCCTCACCTCTCCTCCTTTCCTCTCCTCTCCTCACGGGCGTTCAACGGCGGGGGCGGCGGGAACCGGCGACGGCAACGCAATGTGGACGGCGGGATCCGCGATGGCGAGGCGGGGACGGTGCACCCCCGGCGTGGCTCGCCTCCCCTCCCTCCCAGATCCGGCCAAAGGGGGGAGGGGGAGGCCGGTGGTGGCCGGCGGTGTGGGGCGGACGAGGAGGAGGGAGGTCGGTGGCGGAGGAGGACGGAGGTCAGCGGCGGCGTTCCCACCTTCCAGATCCGGCTGGCGGCCCTCCCATCCCGGATCCAGAAGCATCGTGGGGGAGGGCGGCGACGGCGGCTGCATGCAGCAGCGGAGGCCGGCGGTCGTCGGCGGCGCTCTCCTCCCCTCGCGGATCTGGCGGCATCGTGGGGAGGGCGGTGGCTGAGGCGGCGCGAAGGCGGAGGCCAAAGGTCGGCGGCAGCGCTCCCACTCCCAGATCTGGACGGTGACTTCCCTCCCCTTTCCTCCCCTCCCCTCTCATCCCCTCGGCGGCGGCGGCGGCGGGCTGGCGCGGTGAGCTCGTGGCGGCGCAGCTCCCCTCCCCTCCCTCTCTCCCAAAACCCTCGTGGTGGCACAGCTCATGGTGGCGGTCGCCGGAGGGGAGGCGGCGGCGGGTAGGGCTGAGCGGCAGCCAATTTTTTTTTTTACGTTAAAAATATTTTCGCATGAGGGTGAATTTGGCCACCTGCGAAAATCAATTTTTGCAGGTGTTTGGTTGCAGGCGAAGGTTATGGACGCCTGAAAAATACGTTTTGGCCTCCTGTAAAAATGTATTTTTCCAGTAGTGTAATATTTTAAAAATGTATTGACATGGTCATCCAGACTTTGGAGTACGGTTATGTGCCCCTAGTTGTCCTACCCATGTCTCCGCCCTAGCTGAATAGATATAATTCACAAGATTTAGGTCGAGTTTATTTCCAATTTTTTTCTTTAAACTTTTAACTTTTCCATCATATCAAAATTTTTCTACACACACAAATTTCCAACTTTTCCGGCACATCGTTCCAATTTCAATTAAATTTTTAATTTTAGCGTGAACTAAACACACCCTTTGAGGCAAAGAAGGAGGTACAATGAATAGTATAGTCCGTAGGTATTTAAGACCAATCATTAATTACTTGTAGTACCGTCTTTACTATCAGTCGACTGAGATTTTATTATTGGGCAATGTCTTTAGCCTCTAGCTAGACGTGAGAGAGGGAGGAGGGTGGTGAGGGCTTAGCAATTAATTGCACGCTAACTTTCTTCTTGGCAAGCCCTCAATATCAATGATTTCTAAACTCTAGCTTGCGAAATCTTGGTGTTAGGGTTGGCGGTGATGGGAGTGAGCAAGGGGGCAACAATGGCCGCTTTAGGGTAATGGTTTGGGTGGCAAAGAACTGGAGCACGGCGGCGGATAGTGGACATGAAGATGCAGGGTGGGCAATGAGGCAACGTGATGGCACCATCGGAGTTACTTCCTCTGTTACACAATGTAAGTCATTCTTCTATATTCATATTGTTGTTAATAAATCTAGATAGATATATAGTCTAGATTCATTAACATCAATACGAATGTGGGAAATGCTTAAATAATTTACATTGTGAAACGGAGGGAGTACAAGATAAAGGGGTTGGTGGCAAGGGAAAGGGATGCCAATGGATTTAGTGACGCGAGCCGTCAGACACAAGAGATGAGAACCAGGGTGGGAGAAAGTCGTCGGAGTTGATGAAGATATGTGACTATGGAGGCATGGAGAGGAGTAGGGAGGTAACAGTTGATGGGGCTCGTGGTGATGGCACTAGCGTGTAGAAGGCGGTGAGGAGGATAGACAAATCGCATCCGTGCGTTGCCGACTCATGGGCGAGTGGCCATAGTGTGATTGGAGATCGGGGGAAGAGAGAAGAGGGTATCAGGACACGATTGTTGGACGAATCTCAAAATAATCTTAGCCGTAAAAAAATAGATTGAGGTGTAGGTAGACTGAAAGAAACCAGGCGATCGGCTTGTTGATGTATAGATCATATCCCTTTGTCTCGTACTTTTACCATCGTGTTACTTCCTCTGTTTCAGAATGTCATTCTAATATTTCTCACATACATATTGATGTTATTGAATCTAGATAGATATATATGTCTAGATTCATTAACATCAATATGAATACAAGAAAGGCTAGAATGGCTTATATTGTAAAACGGAGGGAGTACATAATAAGATGGTTTACAATGACCGGTAGAAACCATCAAGATGATTATTGACGCTTGAAATTGAAGTCGGAACAGGACTTAGAGGCTAATTAGAACAGCTGTGCTTAAATGCTCATATCCTGACCTGATGAATGGAGAGGCTAGGCCCAATCGGAAATGCGTGTGTGAGCATGAGAGCTGCAGCTGGTAGCTAGCCGCGCCGGCCAGGCCATACGTGGATGGACCGTGGACGGACGCATGCGGAAAATACAAGTACTATGGCGCAACGCAGGTGGGCACGCACACGCACAGTGGTCGCCTCGCCTATCGAGTATCGACGAGCTCGAGCAAAGCACGCGTGTTCGCCTTAGCTATTGCGAGCGGCGAGCATTTACGCGCGCGACGACGCCACGCGCGGGGACCGGACCGCACCGGCCGGACGACGGGCGGGCGAAAGGAACGCGGCGCCCAAAGCCCATCATCAACGACGATAGGAAGGAGACGACACGAGCAACCGCTAGCCAACAACTATATAAGATTTTTTTTTTTTTACAAAATTTACTACAAGATACTCAAAGTTTATGATATTTACTACATGATATTTAAAAACGCGTATTCGATGAATGATACAGAAAATATTGTAATTAGCTGCTAGACATTGTACACGTTATCTTATGATATTTGGTATAACCGAAGAGAGAAATAACGTGGAAAGTACCATTTTGCTTGTGTGCTCCATCGGCTTGTAAGGAGATTAGGTCTGATTTGAACCATTCTTACTCCCCTGGTCTAAATCTAGTTGGAACTAGACCTGATCAAGTTAAAAAAGAAACATGTCTCATGGATAAATTTGTATTTTATTTGCATTGGATACAATAAATCAATCCATCCGATGTTCAATAATGAAAGTGTCATGTAGCATATCCAAATACAAATTTTTACCCCTTTCATATGGAAAGAGGTACTCCCTCCATCCCAATATACAAGCCATAACTATTACTAACATAGGTATCAATAAAGAATTATTATTATCTTCTCGTTTGGACCAATCCAATCCTATATACTTATATAGTTCATTAGTACTAAGTGTAGTTAATGTTATTTATCTCTTCTCTCATTGAGCCACATCACCCTAATTATTTCTAGCCTTTGAATGATACACATATGGATCAAATTATCTCTTATCTCCTCTCTTGTAAAACCATTCAGGGCCCCTTTGAATCGCAAAATTGAGAAAACGTAGGATTTTGATAGGAATGTAAGTATAAAACAGAGGATTGCAAAACGCAGGAAAAACATAGGAATGACCGTTTGATTGAACCACAGGAAAAAAACAGGAATTAGATGAGAGAGATAGACTCAAAGGAAAGTTAGTAAGAGGTTGAAGCTCTTGCTAAATTTCCTCCAAAATCTCTATAGGATTGTTCATTCCATAGGAATTTCAAAGGATTGGATATGATTCAATCCTTTGTTTCAAAGGGCTTCATAGGAAATTTTCCTATAGGATTGAAATCCTCTAAAATTCCTATGTTTTTCCTTTAAATCAAAGGGGCCCTCAAGGTGTGTTTGGATCCAGGGACTAAACTTTAGTCCCTATCACATCGGATGTTTGAACACTAACTTGGAGTATTAAACATAGACTACTTACAAAACTAATTACATAAATAAGAGCTAATTCGCGAGACAATTTTTTAAGCCTAATTAATCCATAATTAGCACATATTTACTGTAGCATCACATAGGCTAATCATGGATTAATTAGGCTAAATAGACTCGTCTCACGAATTAATCCAGGGTTATGGAATGGGTTTTGTCATTAGTTTACGTTTAATACTTCTAATTAGTGTCAAACATCCGATGGGACAGAGACTAAAAAAATTTTAGTCCCATTCAAACACTCCCTCAATCTCAATTATTTTTAGGCTCGAAATTCCAAATTGTTTTAGTTTTATCAATCATATTGCATCTTATTTGTACATATTATATAACTTAATTTCCCGCAACACCGCGACTAGGTATTCATATGTATGCACCCAGTACGACGGGAGACTTCGAGGGTGGAAGTATTTAAAAGGTAAGCTAAGGAGAAGACGAAGGTGCTATTTATTTGCAGTCATGCATGAGTATCTTGTATTAAATATTGAAAAAATGGTTGTGATTTATATTTTGATATAAAGAAATATTGATATTAAAAAATAGGTAAAAATAATTATTAGAGAGTAAGTAGGACAAAGTATTTAAAGGAAGGGTGTACTGTCTCCGTACTCGTAAAGGAAGTCGTTTAGGACAATGTTTAAGTCAAACCTTAAGAATATAAATCATAAATAACTTTCAAGTTGTTGAATTTGAAAAATATAAAACTTATGTCAATAGATTTGTCTTGAAAAATAATTTCATAAAGGTATACATATATCACTTTTTAATAAATATTTTTATAGAAACAAGAAGTCAAAATTGTGTTTTGGAGATCGTGTCGTTGTTCTAAACTACTTCCTTTACTATTACAGAGGAAGTACGTAGAGTAAGTAGGACGACGCATGCATCATGCGTCGGTCTCTGCTTGCCCTGTAGCGGTGGTTGGGACGATAATGGCCTATACGTACCCACGTAGTATACGTGCCCGGGCCCCGTCCCGGCCTCTGCCGCGGCGGTCCATCACCTGCTCGATGCGACGGTTTAATTAACTTCGAGCACGGCTCGGTTGGATTTCCCTGCTTTATTTGGATCATATATATGGATGCGATACAGCTTTGTCCTGCTAATGCGCGATGTTATGGTAGTGTAAGTGTTGTATGTATAGTTGTATACCCCTTACCCACTAACAATTAATTTGCTATCTCCTTTTCCGAAATATTAGGTGTTGATTAGTTTAATTTTGAGTTAACTAACGCTAAATATTTTTTTAGAAAGTATTACAGCATATAGATATGTCACGTCATTATTTATTAGAAAATATTTCAAATCATCACCATCCCCACTTCATTTTCACAGTATTTTTAACTTATATGCATGTGTTATTTTTATACTTAACTCTATGCATCCCACATTAAAGCATCGGGCTTCAACTACTAGATCCGTTCAATTAAAGTCATTAGCAATTAAATTAAATTAATTAAGTCAATTAAAGCAGGAATTAGTTATGTTGTATCTATAGTTCTATGCCCCTTGGCCTTTATCCACTAACAATTAATGATGTTGTATATATACCTCTTACCCACTAAACAATTCAGTCAATTGAATGACTTCTTCGTTCAATTAAAGTCAATTAAATATTGTAGAACGAGAAAACCATTAGTATGTAATTAATTAAGTTTTAATTATTATAAACATGAATATATATTTATTTTATATTTTAAAGCAACTTTTATATAGAAGTTCTGACACGAAACAGTATAAAAAACGTGCTAAGAAAAATCAAGGTAAAATACTCCCTCTGTCCTATAATATAAGGGATTTTGAGTTTTTGCTTGCACTGTTTGACCACTCATCTTATTAAAAAAAATTTGAAATTATTATTTGTTTTTTTGTGTGACTTACTTTATTATCCAAAGTACTTTAAGCACAACTTTTCGTTTTTTATATTTGCACAATTTTTTTAATAAGACGAGTGGTCAAACAATGCAAACAAAAACTCAAAATCCCTTATGTTATGGGACGGAGAGAGTATGTATTTTAAGGGCATGTTTAGTTTCCAAACAAAATTTTTCACGCTATTACATCGAATGTTTGGATACATGTATGGAGTATTAAATGTAGAAAAAAAACAATTACACAGATTGCGTGTAAATTGCGAGACGAATCTTTTAAGCCTAGTTGCATCATGATTTGATAATATGGTGCTACAGTAAACATTTGCTAATGATGTATTAATTAGGCTTAATAAATTCGTCTCGCAGTTTTATAGCAAATCTGTAATTTGTTTTGTTATTAGACTACGTTTAATACTTCAAATATGTGTCCGTATATCCGATGTGATATGCATAGGCAAAATTTTTGCCACCAAAACAGGCCCTAATCACGACAGAAATAGGAGTACATAGCATTTACACAGTTGGATCTCAATGCAAAGTAACACGGTCCAGATTGATCTAGCTATCCTACCTGTACATGGTACGAGTATGACGTGCTATAGTGCCAAGTAACTAGTGCTGTAATAATAGTTTAATATGATGTTTAGGCTGAGTTTATGACCCTCACATATAAATAAGATAATAAGTGTACTAATTTATTTAATTTTTAAAAATATTTTTTAAAAGTATCGTTTAATAATTTAGGAAGCGTACGTGCCTGTGCTTATGGTAAATAAGGAGTTAAAAAACCAAACTCATTTTGAACGACTCAGCCAAATTAACTAACCATCGTGGGCTACTACTTCAGAAACAGACAACGAGATCAGGTACTCACCATTTCCAAACATATAAATTGCCCTGCAGGTGGCACGTACCACGTACGTACGTCCAATTCCAGCAGGCAGCACTAATCAGTCACAACTACTACAAGGACCAATCTCATTAACACCAATCTAATTATTATTAACAAATTAAAGCAGGTAACATGAGGCCATCGTTGACTTGCATTAGAGAGCGTATCAAAAAATTAATCAACGTGCAGGGCAAACTCCAATTAACGGATGGGAAAGCGATGGTGCCGTAGTTACGGTAAACTACGAATTGTAAACAGAACGTACGCTGTCTGATATAATCTTGCTTAATTAGTTTAAGTTCTTGCATGTCCAAGCAACTATCATTTCAAGCCGATCAAAATTCAGAACACGCGTACGGTGCACTGATTAAACTAGTACTAACCAGAATTTTTCAAAATTGATTTTCCGATGATTTGATCGTAATTAATGGCGCTTGATTTATATCTTTAATTTGCTCATGCCGGCTTGATAATGAAGTAGCGTGCAACATTCCACTGCAGCTCCCTCTGGGAAAAAAAAAGGACTTGTTCACTTTACTACTATTTCTAATCTTAACAAAACTTTTTGGTACTGTTGAATTTCCATTAGGTAGTTTAAAAAAAATTCCATTAGGTAGCTAGTAATCCAAACACATATCTAAAATAATACTATACCAAATCTTTTTCATATAGCTTCACACGAAATAATTGCTAAGTAGCAAATCAAACAACAACCACATATCTCTACCTTACCATTTTTTGGCATTTCCCAGACTTTGCTAAATTCTGGTTATGCATCAAATTGAACATGCCCTTAAACTTATCTATAAATGTTGACCATTTAACAAAATATTGATAATCAAAATTTTCATCAAATCTTATCTATAAATGTCAAATATTTTTATCACGAAAAGTCAAGATGATTAAAATTAGAACATGAAATCAATCTTTATTTTTTGAATAAATGAGTATCAAAGCAATCATGAACATCTCCCATTTGAGAGGCAAAACGCAGGTTGCGGTCCACAACTCCATACATGTGTTTGACTGTCGCCTTTCTGCGCTCTCCACAATAGCTCCTTTCTAATATATTTTTTTAATCAAACTTTCTTGTCTTTTAAGCGAGTGCTCTTTCTTTTAGACCTTTTTAAGTTTTTCATATCCATTTGAATAAGCAGTCTTGCTCGGAAATCGAATTTTGGGAAGACAAGCTCAGCACAATTGCGCAAATACGTAGAGAAAAACATCCATTTGCAAATGACCTGATATCAGCCGACAGGCTGTTTAATTTTCCTGTTTGGAGCTCGTTCATGACGTGCCCATCTCCACATTAACTGGATGTGTCAGAGTTTTAAGTGTTTTTTCTTAAAAAAAAATCCGGTTCCTATGTGAAGATTTCTCCTAAATTACAGCTGAAAAACATTTTTTTTGTGAAATAGGAAAATTATAATAAATTATCCTTTCCATGTCACAAACACATAAACCTATTAATTGATATACTATACAAATAACTATTACACTACATACACTTAAGGGGTAGTAAATAAAAAAATTGCTGCAATATCTTCATTCTTGAATTACTCAAAGGGCAAATATTTTTTTTTAAAAAAGGACAAGTATTTTGATACGCCGCATCCTAAATAAAAATTGATACTACTAAGTTATAAAATGAAGTAACATCCCAAGATGCTACTAGTATTTAGAATTGGTTCTGCTTAGCTGAAACAGTAAGCATATGCCATGTTTGTTGTTGTGATAGTCAAAACACACACGGACATATAATTAGCCTGAAATTTCAACTCAGGCATGTGGAAAGCTTTAAAAAATCTTTTATGTCACCGAGGTGGAATCTGTCCAAAACCCCAAATACCTCCAAGTTCTGAATTCTTTAATTCCAAAAAAGCCCAATTTGCATGTAACCCCTTCACAAATACACTATTCTTTTCTTGAAAAGCCTTACTAGAAAATACCAAATGGAAAAAAGAATAATTTGTTCACAACACACAAATGACATTTGACACTATTCTCTTCATCTCAGAAAAAAGTAACTTTCATACATATATCTAAACATAGACCAAATAACTTTTATATATAAAGCATATATACTAAATAACTTTTATACATGTCCATGTCTAAATTTACACCTAAGAGTTGTTTTTTTATGGCCAAGTTTAGTTTCAAACTTTTTTTTCAAACTTCTAACTTTTTTATCACATCAAAACTTTTCCACATACATAAATTTTCAACTTCTCTGTCACATATTCCAATTTCAACCAAACTTTTAATTTTAACGTGAACTAAACACCTCTAGACAGGGAATTCGAGTCAGAATGAGAGAAGAGAGCGAAGAGAAGAAGAAGCAGCCGGCAGGCAATAAATGGGGAGAGGTGTATAAGTTGCACCCTTCAAGGCACACAAACAGGTCATTTGAATGTGACCTACTCTCCCCTCACCCCTTCATCAATTCGGCTCAGAGGCTGCTCCTCCTCAGTCCTGAGTCTCCTGTCCTCATCTCCATTTTGTTTTCTCCTCCTCTCTCTCTCTCTCTCTCTCTCTGGTGGAGTGCAGTGCAGAGATTCAAGAAGTTCAAGATCGAACAGGCCTGCTGGTATGAACCCTGTTCATGTTTTTTGCTTGCTCTGTGTAATCTCTCTGGGCTCTGGCCATCTGGTGCTGGAGAGATTGGAGATTTGCTGCATAATCATTGGTTCATTACTACCAGTTGTTTGTTGAAGCTCCATTAATTGGGGATTCAGTGGTTCTTGTTTTGGTATTTCCTCTTACCATTTCTTAGGGTGGTTTTGGTTGATGTATTTTCCCACAAATTCATTCCATGCGTGGAGTTCTTGATGGCTAATCCATAGTGGTTTCAGGCTTTCAGCTGCTATTCTTCTTTTTGTTTTTTCTCCTCCCCCAAATTGTCTGCTGTATGGAACAGAGAGCAGTTCATTATGTTTTCTGGATGCTCTTGTATGCCTTTTTTTAATCAAACTGTCAGCTTCTGTTCTCTATCCATGCTTCTTCTGGGCTTTGACCTGAAAGATTGTGGTTTAGAACATTAAATCTGCACCCCAAAAACCATATATTGTCCGACATGCAGGAGTGGAAATGTGAGCTCTTGTTTAATGCTGCTCATTTGTTGCCTCTTTTCAAGAAAATGAAAATTTGTTACAATTGCGTGGTCTAGTTCTTGTTTTCTTCCATCCCTGTATTAGATAAGGAGTTTGGTAGGCACTGTCACATGATTTTGTGCCGCAATTGATTTTATTCATTAGATTAGTAACCTAAGGAATCCAAGAACATTAGGGTACATTAATAAAATGCAAAGAAACAGGGACAGAAGAGAGTAGGTTCTTTACTTTGCCCAGTTGGCATCCCCTGAAGTGATGCTTGATGCTTCCTTCCATTTTGATTATCTCTTGCTGCTGTTGGTGGTAAATCATTATTATTAGTACTACCTTTTTTATTTTTTGGAAGAAGAAAAAGAGGAACAAGCCAATGTGGCCTACATAATATGTGGTCTAGAAAGTTGGCATCAGTAGTGTGTAGATGCAATTTGAGGAAATTAAGGCAGAAAGGAAGGGACAGGAAAAGGGGCTGAAAGATTTGCTTGAGCATAGTGCATCTCCACACCTTAAAATTGCTGGTCAAATTGTCCTTAAAATCGTTTATATCACGCAGACGGCATATCGTTTTCGACATTGCCTTCCTTAACTCCTGTGTTAATTCGACCACAACTTTAGAACAGCTTGTTGAGATTTCTTAATCCCAGTGTTGTATGTCAACATTGCATTGATTGTAGTATTATTATGAGAAGATTAGATACTGTAACCCCTCCAGAGAGTGACATTCCATTGCCTTCTGTTACTGGATTTCTGCCAATTCTTAGTTAGATTTATGGATAAAAAGTTTTTAACCAAGTAGACTTAACAGGACCAAAGGTTGAATTTGTTCACCTAAGAAAAATGTACAATTTGTTGAACAAACAGCACAATTCTTGACTGAGGAGATTTTTAGTAGTCAGGTTTGTTGTTTGGATATCATAGTTTTTGAATGAGGAGAACATATTGGTTGGATTTACTGCGTGGACATCACAATTATTGAATTAGGAGAACAAATTGGTTAGATTTGTTGTGTGGATATCATACTTCTTGAATTAGAAGACCAAACTAGTTGTTTCTTTGAACAAATTGGTTAGAATTATTTTTTTAAAAAAAAAATCATTTTTCCCTTCATGAATTAGGAACAGACAGATTGATGCCCATGTTACCATGGTGGTGTCTGACTCATTGCAGTCTTATCTTTTTACACTCTCTAGTTTTCCCAAGCTGCAATCATGGTGGCCAAGTGCATGCCATGATGCACCTCTCATATACCACCATCTCTGCATGCTCAAGAACATCATGATTTTTTGTTCTTCTTGTCACCAACTTTTTTTTTGTTTTTCCCCCTAACTTCTTTTCACCCTTGCAACGCACTTCTCACTCGTAGCTTTAGTTTTCCTCTTGTCAGTAGCATATGTTTGTTTAGTTGTGATAAATTCTCTTTTTTTTTCCAGATCATGCCTTGTGCTGCGGCCGAGCTCGCCAATGGCGAGGCGGCGGCAGCAGCAGCATGCGCGGTGAAGGTCGGCACGACCGGCACCATCGGCTCGCTGATGACGAGGGAGCTGGAGGCCATCAAGGCCGCGCCGCCGCACGCCACAGCCGCGGCGACGACGCCGCGGCGGCTGAGGCGCCAGAGCAGCCCGGTGTCGGTGCCATGCGGAGCCAGCCCGAGGAAGATCGTTGCGCTGAGGAAGAGCTCGTCCAGCCTCTCCACCACCAGCAGCAGCGGCGGCAGCGGGCGGCGCACTGACCGCGTGAGCGCCGAGGAGTCGTCGGCGTGCAAGACGGCGGCGTGCAGGAGGAGCTCTAGTACCACGCCGGCCAGCTCCCCGATGCTCGCGGCGGACGTCGACCGGAGCGGCGGCGGCGGCAAGGCGAAGAAGGCGGCGGCGAGGGGGCGCCGCGGCGTCGGCGGCGTGGAGGTGGTGGACGTGAGGTGCGGGAACCCGATGAGCAGCCGGCTGAGGAGGCTGGGATTCTCCAAGCTGTCGGAGACGTTCGCGTGAGCAGAATCAGATCGTCTTCATTCCTGACGGCGAGCTGTGTCGCGAATTGCAATTCGGAATTGCATTATGTTTGCTATAGTAATTATATTGTTGTTATTAAAATTTTCTTTTGCTGGTTTCTCTCGTGTATGGGTATGACCAAATTAAGTTAATTTATGAGAAGCGTTTTGCCATCGTCGCAATGCAAAGTTGTTCGTGGTGATGTGTATGATGTACCCGTAATTGCGTATTTTAACTTATGGAGTGAATGTCTCCTCGTTTTTTTATGCCGTCCAAATAGTTATTTTTTTTAAACAAGGTAATATGATAGATTAATATATGATATATTACACTAAAAACATGCATGTTAAAATTATATCTCCACAAATTGCAAACATAAACACTAGCTAGTTAACGTATACTACTACTACTCACAATTAAATTTGTTTTGCCAATTTAAAATTGCATGTTTACGAAGTAATATATCATATATTAATTTATCTTATTAGTTTTTTGTAAAAAAAATTATAACCATTTGGATGAGTTCAAGATCGTTTTTCCATGTTTTTTAGCCTATAGACTGGCGCGTTGAGCGTTGCTGGATCTCGAATCAACGGTAGATCTTGCACAAACGATTCTTCAAACTTTTTTCTCGTGTCACGTCGAGGTACTGTAGAAAGACAGAAGTGAACTACAAAATTCGATGCAATTTTTAGTAATTGATTAGCTAACATGGTGATTTACCACTTCACCGTATTAGGAAAGAAAAAAAAAAGGACTCATTGGCTTATAAGATTCAGCTAAAGATAGAAACACACCCACTGTTTGGTTTTACATTATGGAGGGTGTATGTCATCTTGGAAATACAAACTTGATGGGAAAGTAGGAAACCTTGTTGGGTGTGTTCGCTATTCTGGATCCCAACCGGATCCCTCCGCACGGAAAACGGAGTGGTCCATTAGCGTGTAATTAATAAGTATTAGCTATTTTGTTCAAAAATGGATTAATTTGATTTTTTAAGCAACTTTCATATAGAAACTTTTTTATAAAAAACGCACCGTTTAGCAGTTTGAAAAGCGTACGTGTGGAAAATAAGGGAGATGAGATGGGAAAGGGGCATCCGAAGTCTCGAATGGAAGTAGGGATTTCTATGTTGATTGATGTTTGAAATAACCAAGCTCAATGCATCCAAAATGAGGCTAGATTTGAGCTGTTCATGATTGAATGCAATGTCAGAAGATCTGAGATCACTACTACTCACTGTACTAACTCCCTCACTGTTGCATATCATCTGAAGGAGACAAGAGGGAAGGTCTTTGATTGGATGCTGGATGATGAGCTAGTTTAATAGCCCTACTTGACAGGATAACCGTGTGAAGTGTTTTGTAGGAGCAAACAGGAACTTTCTCTGTTTGAAGGTTAAGCAATCATTAATCATAATATATGTAAAAAAAACCAATCATTAATCAAATAATGGTGAGGATATTCAAGACCCATGCCAAATGATTTGGGCTTGGGACTGAGATATTGGCAGGGATTTATTGGGCTTCCTAAACAGGACCTAACTGTGTTCCTAGCTTTTTTTTAGAACTTCTAACTGTTTCTAGCTGGCTTATTATTCTACAAGCCTACTGGTTATTCTACCAACTGGTTCACAATTCTGGAAAAGTGCCAAGAAGCAAATACCCGGCAAGATACTGTCCGTTCATTACTGAGATATAATAAAATAGATTTATTTAAATTTTTAAAAGAATTTTTTATATAAAAAGTTTTTGGACGAAATACACCGTTTAATCGGGAAAACGAGCTTACTGAGAACGAGATAACAACTTTAGCCCAAATGAAGGTCAAAACGCCGCAAGCTAATAGTGAGTTCAAAGCAGCTTAATAGACTGGCTTTTCCATGGCACGTTTAACGGGAAAAAACTATTAGCGTACAATTAATTAAGTATTAACTATTATATTTTTTAAAAAATATTTTTTTAAATTTTTAAAATAAATTTTTATAAAAAAGTTTATAGAAAAAAAATACTGTGAGCAACTTAGAAAACATGGTTAGGATCTTAGGGAAAACAAGTCCTACTAGCGGCCAACTCACAAAAGGCTGATTCAGACTCAGCCTAAAGGGAAAGAAAAAACACTTCCGAATGAAACAACAATATGATTCACATGGCAAAGCTGCCGCCATATGTTTTGCAGGTGGTAGCTGCCAAAAGCTCAAAGCTGAGAGCGGAGCACACAGATTCCTTTTTCCAGGAATATGCAAGAGGCAGTGTGCTGTTGTCCCAGTATGACATGGATCAAATTTATCCATCTTGTTTTTCACCTTTACTTTTTACTGAAATTTATACACATACCCTTTTGAAGCAGAGTTGCAGACCCATTTTCTTTTTAGGGGCACTAAACAACGGAATACCGTTCAAACGTGACGGTATCGGTTAGGTATCAAGTCCTAATACCTTACCGGTATCGGGTGATACCTATCAGGTATCATGCGATTCTACCACGTATCAAGTGATACCTATTGGGTATCATATGATTCTTACCACGTAGAAGCTGATACTTGTGAGATATCAGGTGATACCTATCAGATATCATGCGATTCTTACCACGTAGAAGGTAATACTTGTGAGGTATCAGGTGATTTCTACTGTGTATTAGAAGTTGGACTGGACATACCTGACGCCGACGCCAATGACCACTACCGCCCTTCCTCCCCCTGGCCGGCTAGCCACCGCCGCCGCCACTCTGTCCCCTGGCTCCGGTCACCAACGCCTCTCCTTTCTTCGTTGATGTATCCCCCGTCGCCGGCTTGGCCGTGACACGCCGCTGCCTCGACGCGACGCAGACGAGGTCCTCGACGTCACAGGAGCTCACCACACTGGGCTCGTCACTGGGCGACCACGTCCTCCTCTTGCTGAGTGGGTCCTCTTCCCCAGCCCATGCCAAAGGTCCTCGCCAAGGAGGCGGCAGCCACCTCCTCCTCAAGGCTCAGGCGCTCAACTCTCCCTTCTCTTTGGATAGGCAAGGAGGACGAAGGATCCCGTCCTAACCAGATCCCGATATGTAGTATTCCGGTTTCTTTTTTCACATATTTCATGGGTGTCTATTTCACATGGTAATTAGACAGCTTAAAACCTGGCTTAATGCTACTGCCTTTTATCCGGGGATACTATTTTGATTTCTCGAGAAGATGCCTTCTCATAAGCTTAAAAACCATTCAAATAGTTATAAAAAAATTCTAAAAAAATTGACAACACTCGTACAAACAACTTATGGGGTGTTTGGATCCAGGGACTAAACTTTAATTCCTATCATATTGGATGTTTGGACACTAATTTGAAGTATTAAACAGAGACTAATAATAAAACTAATTGCATAAATGAGAACTAATTTGCGAGACGAGTTTTCGAAGCCTAATTAATCCATAATTAACAAATATTTACTGTAGTATCATATAGGCTAATCATAGATTAATTGGGCTGAATAGATTCATCTCGCGAATCAATTTAGGGTTTTAGAACGGGTTTTATAATTAATCTATGTTTCATACTTTAAATTAACGTCCAAACATCCGATACAACAGTTACTTAAAAATTTTTTAGCCCACTCCTATCTCACACAACTCTGGCACGTACTCATATCTCACACGGATTTATAACCCATTATGCACTTTTATATCTTCTGCACTGCACTTTATAAATATCTCCTGTCCTGTCTTCCACAGAAAAAAAAAGTGAAAACAGTGAAAAGATTCAGAATTAGGAAGCATCTAATCACCTAACTTGACAGCAATCAGTTCACACACGCCCAAGTGCCAAACAGTTTGAAGATTACAACTTATCCGTTCCCTCCATATATCTCTCTCCCCTTCTTCTCCACCTCTCGCTACTCCACCATCCAACGTGCGAGAAGCCATGGCATCCATCCCGTGCACCTTCCAGCTGAGCGCGAGGGCGCCGTCGGCAGCGGAGAGGAGGAGGTCGCCGCGGGCGGCGGCGAGGCTGGGGTGGCTGCGGCCGTCGCGGCTGAGCGCGGTGGTGCCGGCGAGCGAGAGCGGGAGGGTGGGGCCGACGTGCTTCTTCAAGTTCGGGAACAAGGACGCCGAGGGCGCCGGCATCTACGGCAGCCAGGGCAGGGACGACTTCGACCGCGACGACGTCGAGCAGGTGAGCCAGCTTCTCGTTCTTCCTCCTCCCCATGTTGCCTTAGGTGTTCCTTGATTGCTCCAGTCCATGGGGAATGTGCTGACGAATGACTGAGATGCTACCTTACCACTGCTATATTACTTGGTGGATTGGTAATTCTGATCCTAATGTGAGACATACGAAGTAGTTGATTGCTATACTTGCTAGTTTGGTTTGAGGACAAATGATGCAGCATTTGATTTGAGTTGAATTAAGGCATGTCTTTTCCCTTATGCTTATGCTTATCAACCAACATTTGAATTTTAAATTTGGAGTTGATTTAGAGGTTTTTTCATTGAAGTATATTTTTCAGCATTTGCTTTTAAATCTCTAAGAATACACATATAAAAGTTTTATTTACAAATTACTTTTTATTTGCAAATATTCCATTTCGCTTGCTTCGTTTATTCCGCAAATAAGCGAAACGATGGCTCGTATCATAGCCAGCAGTAGCAAAGAGGAAGAGAAGAAAAGAAAAAAACAACAATCACCTCACAATTTAGTCTTTGTAGTTTCATGGACAAAATGCAAATTGCAGCTGCAGGGTATCTGAAATTCTGAATATGCTAATCAAGAATTCAAGATAGCTGTAGACTAGCACATTCAGATTGAAGAACAGCACCTGAACATGGAAAGCTCTAGTGACAAGAAAGATTCAGAATAGTAACTTTGATTCCTGAGATGAGATTCTGAATGTATCTGAATCTTTCTGTCTGCGCTTTTAGTACTTCAACTACATGGGGATGCTGGCGGTGGAGGGCACCTACGACAAGATGGAGGCGCTGCTGAACCAGGACATCCACCCGGTGGACATCCTCCTCATGCTCGCCGCCTCCGAGGGCGACAAGCCCAAGCTCGAGGAGCTCCTCCGGGCCGGCGCCAAGTACGACGTCAAGGACGTCGACGGCCGGACGGCGCTCGACCGCGCCGCCGACGACACCAGGGAGTTCATCCTCGGCTTCGCCGCCACCTTGGCCGCCTGATCGATCGCTTCGCCGACTACGACGACCTTGATGCCTGGATATGTTTCGGCTATACTAGTATACTACGTATTTATCTTTTCTTTTTTTTTCTTTTTCAAGTTTCTCCAAGTTTTTCTTGCGTTTGGTAGAGTTTAGCCGGGAAATTCACAAGTTGTTTACAGTTCAAGAGGAAGTAGCTTCATCTGTATCTTTCACTTTCTTCGCTGTGTGAGGCTATGCTTTGTAGAAATTGTTGTTACAAGTAGTATCTTCCACTGTTTCAATATGAAAGTAAGAAGCTTTGGATGCATGATACTAGTGGAATTGGAAGCTTTGATGTTCACATAATAACATGTTAAGATGCCAAATCCTAACAGCAAGCAATAGCATGAACTTCAAGCAAAGCATTACTGCAACAGCAAGCAAAACTTCATCCTTTATTGTCTCAGATTAACTGCTATGTCCATGTTGCCGTCAGTACATGTTCTATGTACTAGCCTAGAATTACAAACAGCATTTCGCCGAAAGATTCACTTGGGGGAAACAAACAGTCTGTGACCACAGCCTCAACAACGAAATTACGAGTATAAACTCTATAAACCCCCTCATGAATCCGCCAGATCATATTATTCTTTTCTTCTTCTATATTCATCTTGGTATATATTTCTATAAGGACTGTGAATGTACTCCTACCTACAAAACATTGGGTAAATGGCAGTTGTACTTCAACTTTGGATGTGACCGGAGCGCTTGCTGGAGCGCCGTGTCCACCGTTACGCCCTCGCGGAACAGCTTGTCATACAGGAGGCAGATGAACTGAGCCATGTACTCCTCATCATCGAAATCTTTGCTGCGATCGCCATTTTTCTCCATGTCGCTGTCTTCCCAGTCACTCGTAGGGCTAACAGGTTCCGCCTCAGACTCGGAAGCCTCATCGTCGGCAATGACAAACTTCCCGTTCTCAAGGTTGCCATTTACTTCCATCCCATGATATACTATAGACTGAGAATCTGGAGGCTCCATGGCCGACGAGATGACTGCTTTGGCACCAGAATCCATGAATGCTTTGACCAGGCCGTGAGCAAGGCCATACTTACCACTGCATACAATGATCCTCTCCCTCCATGCTCCAACCTGGGAAACATGTATGTAATGAATCAACATTAGATAGTGCCCTAAACTCTAGATGTACATTGCAAATAGAAAAAGGCATGCTAACGATTTCAGCATCACTAGATGTAAATAACAAATCTTTACTACAGCATTGGCAGCAATTAGAGTATGTCTGACATTTGGTTCCTGACTAAATTTTTTCAGTAATGTGAGGCATTGATCATTGGCCAGATTTTGGTTTGGTCAATAGCTGGCCAGATTGATCATTGACCAAATATGCTCTTTTCTATGATATCATTTTGATGGCTGCACCATGAGAAAAATATGAAGGTTTGATCTTAAATTTATAGTTGACTGGAGGAATCAACTACCAGTAATGTACTATACCAGAATTTAGTTGGAAATTAGCATCCAATTTCATCAGATGTCACTTGCATGAATATTTTGTCACACGTCCTTTCTAAGCACAATTAACACACTACATAAGAATAGAATTTGAAGAGCATTTCAGTGGAAGTGCTAGCTATCCAGGCTGGCATACCATCCATCGAACATCTTCAGGTGTCATATGAGCAGCAGGCACTGTCCTCCTGAACATATAGGCACCAATTTCTTGATTATCTTCCATTACCTGCGACAAGATAGATTAGTATATGCATAATGATTTCTCTTGGAAACATAAAGAAGGAAAACAGTTCCTACTTGTGTTTGGCGCCCTATATAGCGGTGGTGAATCCCACCAATTTCAAACGACGGCCACTCTGCAACCAACTCGGACAAACATGAAATCTTTGACAAGGAATATGCACCCTTTCTCTTACATCCATGCAACATGGCTGACAAGCTAGTTTTCACACACTGGAGAAACCTGTCTGCAAGTTCCCCTGGTTCCGCAACTACAAACACATCATTCTGCCAGCTGCGGTAGTAATTTTTGCATCACATAATCAAAACTAGAGAAAAAAGTAAACACACTGACGCTTATTTCAGTAAAAGAAATCGTGATAAAAAATACCTCAATATTGAGCCAGTTGAATCATTTTGAAGTGCCATATGTATCACACCAACTTGAGGCATATTTTGCAACTTATCATATAGTGATTGAACATGTACAGATGGCTGCCATGACTTAAGAGGTGACGTTGGCGGCGAGGACTTTGCAGTTGGGTTGCCATCCAGGCTAAGCGGCGGAACCAGGTCAATTCGGCCAATTCTTTGGGTGCCCTCTGGACTATATAGAAGTGGACTAGATGGAAAACTGCCAGTAAATAAGGGAGAAGTAATTGGAGTCGGAAGTGTGGTAGCTGCCTTTCCAAACCCAGAAGCACTGTTCATTAGAGTAAGCCTGATACCATTCTGGGAGCAGAATGTTTCAAGCGAGCGGGCATGATTTACTTTCTTCCCAAAATCAGGACTATATGAAGCCTCTACAAGTAAAACCACACGCCTCCATCCTAAGGTAGGATTACTTTCACTAAAACCTGAATTAGAGGATTGAAAAATGAATCAACCAAATGTTCCTTTGAATCATTACACAAAGTGCAAACCTGGAGAAGACAAACCTGAATTTGATGGCTTGAATCTTGAAAACAACATGGATTTGGTAGTTTCAGATGACTTTTCTTCCTCTTGGTATCTTGGAACTAAAAGCTCACAAACATTCTTGAAATCTTGAAAGTTTTTCTGAATGTACTCATCAGTTGCAGCTTCCAACTTAAGCCAGACAGCAGGATCAGTCTCATCTAGTTCCATACCACACCGCTCATCAACTGCCACAGTAACAAGATTCCCATTCTTTCAATATCAAAGCGCATTGGTAAATATGTACTAGAACTCATTAAACAATACGCTATGATCGAGTTGCTGTTCTGTGGATTTCCTTGGAACTCAAATTACCTGGATTAAAGCGGAAATACTGCATTTCTGGGAGCATTGGTATCAGTGTATCCAAAGTTTCTTCAACTCTCTCTACAGAGCATGAACTTTCTATTAAAACTTGCCCTGTGTCCAAGTAGCGCCACCCACCTCTCCGACTCTAGATGCATAACACATGGAATAAATTTATATATATAAGCAATGTGATAGATGTATAGCTCACAATGTATAGCTCACAACGAGATCACTGGAAGTGTAAACTTAATGTACCATAGAAGTTAACTTTTCAAACTAAAAACAAAAATTATTCATCTTGGAACAGTCAGGTGTTTCTTCTAGTAATGCATGCCTTGACTTGTGGTTTCCAATAGATAGAGGCTAATATAAGCTACAGATTATATGTAGTGTATCGAATTAATAGATCCCATTCCCATATTATGTCACTTGCAAAACAAAAAAAAACTTTAATATATGAAATTGACTAAAATTTTAGCCTCTAAAATTTACTATCCTGGAACGATATTGAACCTATGAAAGTTTCAGTTCCAATATACCGACATATTGTACATGTGTTCAACGTATTACAAAATTGGGAAAACAATATTTCTTTAAAATGTGAGGAATTCAGTAAATAATTGGTTTTCCAGCACATGGATTGCCCATTGCTTGGAAGGCTGCCCAACACTTAACAGGGGTGGAGACAGGAGGAGGCAAGCAGAGGCCTGGTCTCCCCCCATTGGCTCCAAATTTTACACTAAATTTATTGTAGATTTAGCAAATTTTGATAAAAAAAACTAACACTATTGGCCCAATTCAACCAAAACTTTTTTTTTTTTTGCGTTTCTGGCTCTGCCACTGATACTTAACAGTTGTAATGAATAATAGTGTTAACAAAAGAGTCGACAACTGTGATGTATATTACCTTAGTTGGAACTGAACCACACCCTATTGAAACTAGACAATCTATTCTCGTATCAGGCCACAAAAGTTGTGCCTCTCTTATCGCAAAGATTGTGGGATTGTTGGCTACAATAGCTCCATCCTGCCAACGATTTACATCTGAAGAGAAAGGAAGAAAAAAGAAGGGCTATAAGAACTGCGGTGGATAACAAATCTTGAGGACTCCAACAAATAGAGGCCTACTGTTCTTGCACAAAACAATATCCACAACTAAGTTTAGGAATATCTACCATCAGAGAAATCATCCAGATAATATGGAGCTGCAGAAGATGCTCTTATGGCTTCCCATATGCGATGCTTGCAGCTACCCATGAAAGCACCACGTTTAATACCAACCGGTGCACCAGAAACAGCAGTTCCAACCGTGTTAATTGGTTTAATACCGACCGGGGCACCAGAAACGGGCGTTCCAGCTGAGCCAATTGATGGGCTTTCTGTCATGACTGATGATACTTCCACAGTGCCAGGTGGGTACTGGAACATGTTATGAGGTTAACAGATGGCCCAATATTCAAGAAGAGAAAAAAAAAACTTGTGAATCTGCACTCTTCTTCAGTTTCCTGACTAATAAGCACAAGCATTGACATGGTCATGCACAGACTGTATATATGGTAAGAAAACAAACCTGGTAATTTCGGAATATATATGGTTGGGCAGGCATGACACTGACTAAAGTAGATACAGCAAAAACCTTCGGAATGCCTTTTACAGCAGACTCTATAAGGAGGTCACCATCTTCATCAGCACACATTTCCTTTAGTAACCTCTCAAATTGATCTGCACTGTGCTGTAATTAAGACTTTGGTCATTAACTACATTGTGTCACATGAAACACCACATCAATAACAAGTTATTATGTTATTTACCTTTGATCCATGTACAACCACCCTAAAGCTCTGTGATGAACTTTTAAAAAGCTGATCAATCTTCTCCTTCCACGTTGCAGCTTCATCCTTGGGGGCAGGTTCAGCAAAGACAAGTTTGCCTGGAGAAACCAACAGTTCACTTGGCAACACAATAAGAAAAATGCGGAAAGTAAGAGCCAAAAGACACTCACCAAGTTTTGTGTATATTTCTTCACATTGATCCAGAGTCATCTGCTTGACTCCAAGAGCCATCGCAAGCATGCCACCTGTCGATGTACCACATATGAGGTCAAACATTTCATGTATGCGTTTCCCAGTCCCTTGCTCTATCTGTTTAAGAATTTGGACAGTCGCAAGGCCTTTCATGCCACCACCATCCATTGATAGAATGCGCAGACCCTTCTTTGCAACTGGTCTTCCTCTTATTGCTCGACGCAAGTTCTCATTCTCACCTAAAAGGATTGAAGAGATATTCACAAACTAATCAACACATATAGTTATTGAATATTCAGGAAAATGGATCACATAAATTAAGATTCAGTACCAAAACAAGCATACCTAGAATTGCCAAAGCACGTGCAGCTGCCTTGCTGACACGCTTCTCTTGTGAAAGAGTTAAGCGAATTAAAAGGTCGCGCAAACTTTCAGAGTGCATGAGGGTGCGACGAGTCTCCAAGCAGAAAGCCAAATTGCCAACTGCAAATAGAGATAGACGTTGCACCTAGAAAATGGGAACAGATACAAGTGAGCTCACCGGTGGGTATCGAAACAACACATCAACCAGAGTCTAAATCCAGATCATCTTGCCTCAGAGTTCTTGTGTGCACAAAGTGTTTTCAGTGACTTCAGAACATCTTTCGTCAACATTTTTTGAGCAACATGATCAGAAACAAAAGTTAAGGTGACTACAACTTGCAATACTGATTCTAATTCTTCTTCATCAAATGATTTCAGTACAGCTTCAATAGGCTTCATGATATCACACTTAATAAGTAGCATAGCTGATGAAATATCTGATCCCAGTGATGAAAGAGCAAGGCATGCTTGCTCAACCTGAAAAAGTAACTTCTAAATTAAAAGAAGGAACTGTGTTGTGCTTGAAATGAGCATTTTGTCTCCACAGAACTTTGAGCACAATGAATTAGGGAGATTGAATATGTACCACATGACGATTATCACTGCTTATCATGCTTATAAGCTGCCTGACAGCATTTTCTTCTTTGCTAATTGCAACTTGGTTGCTACGATCTTCCATTATTTTAGCCAAAGCAGAGGCTAGCAAAGGATGGTGACAGGAAGAGAACCGAAAAACAAGTGAAAAGAAGGCACTAAGTTTGTGCCTGGCCGCGACGAAGTAGGAATTGTTTTCAGTCTGGAATTAAAACCAAAATACACACTTATCAAAAGGATTGCTAGTAGTGAAACAACCTAGCTAACAGAATAACAATGCAGGATAGTTTACCAACCTCAATTTGTACAGTGACAGATTTAAGACTTTCCAGTGCTTCGATTCTAATATTTGCAAGTGTGAGATGCCTTAGGTTATGCAGTGGCAAAATTTCTGGGAGAAACTCTAGAGGATTTCCAAACAAGCGCAATACACGCAACTTAGGCATTGACCTGTTCGGAACAAAGAATGAATAATTAGCTTAATAGCACCAACAGGAAGAAACCATCAATAAAAAAATGCCTCTGTAAGACAATTGAATAACCTGAAATCCAATAATGGGCGGACAAGCTTATTATTCTCCAACGATAATTCCTCCAGCAAAACACACTGTCGCAGTTCTGCTGCTTGGTCAAAGGAATAAGATATTAGATTGGTGCATGGGCTGATGGGCAGTTGATATAACATAAACTTGAAAGACCACAAGTCTTCAAGTCTTAAATACGCTGTGAAACATAATTTTTTTAAGTTTTTAATTTAGATGCAGGCATGATCACTAACCAGGTACAGAAACTAGCATGTTGTTGTCGACTGTCAGCACTATCAATTTCTTCAAATCACCAACTTCAGGTGGCAAAACTGACAATTTGTTGTTGTCAAGATGTAGCTTCTCAAGAAGTGCAAGGCGAGTTAATTCAACTGGAAGCATCTGCCAAGTTTTGTATAGCATTTCATGGTTAGATCATTGTAGCATCTACATGTCCATCCCTAAGTTTTCATGGCAACAGATTTAGGGGACAAACAAACAAAAAAAACACAATTATTAGGTGATTGCTGCATAATTCAAGCATATCCATCTTTGCACAACTAAACCAGGACGTATTATACAGATCAGTACAAATCAAGAAATCAAACGAACTCCACAAAACCAAACACAATTTCATGAAAATAGGCCACCCAGGAGGTCTGTCTGACAAGAGAACAACATTTGGACAGAGCCACAGAACAAGCATTTCTAAGAAATCTTCAGTGGTCGTAGCATGCACAATGCGTGGTCAAACCTGATCATTAGAATCTCTATAGCTAAAAGTAAAGGTACGTGAAGCAACCAAAACATATGCCCAAGTCTCCTTTATACACATCCAATCAAATTCTCTCAACAAAAAACGACAACACTACAATGCCACCTCCTAGATCACTACAGCATCGAGAAATCACGGCGGTAACATAATTCTACATTGATCAGGCATGTGTTAAAACAATAGGCCGTACGGGATGGAATGTTTTCGCGCGGATCAGGGGGAGGGGGAAGAGATAGAGAAATGGACTCACCAGCAAGCCGCAGTTGCAGAGGCTGAGCACGGCGACGGAGCGCCAGTGGTCGGCGAGCACGGGGACGCCGGTGGCAGCGGCCCCGTCGACGGCCGGCGCGGGCGCGAGGTTGGATCTGATGAGCCGCGAGAGCACCCCGGCGCCGTCGCCGCTCCCGGCCGCGGACCCCGCGGCCCGCGCCACGCGCACCGACCGCAGCGCCTCCCGCCTCCTGACCACCCGCATCTCCACCGCCACCGCCACCGCACCCTCCTCCTCGCGGCGGCCGTCGCCCTCCCCTCTCGGGGACAGATCGACGCAGACGGCGTCGTGCGGCGGGGGGAGCGCGACCATGAGCTGGGACTGGAGCCGCAGCGCGACCTGGTCCTCGTCGTCGCCCGCCGACCAGTCGAGCTCGATCCGGAACCCGAACTCGCCGCTGCCGCCGCTCCTCCTCGCCGTCGGCGAGGACGACGACGACGTCGGCGTGGAGCCCGCGCTGGAGGGCGTGGGAGGGGATCCCGGCTGCTGCTGCGGCGGCGGCTGATGCTGCTGCTGGTGGTGAGGTCCATCCGCGAGGTCCCCGTAGTCGAGGGTGAGGTGGAAGATCTCGGAGCTCCGCTTCCAGCCCAGGCCCCACGACGCCATGGCGGGCGCGCCCCCGCATCAAATGGCGAGGTGGCCTAGGGCTAGGGCGATGCGAGGAGGAAGACGAGACGAGGCGAGGCGAGGTGAGGAGGAGGAGACGCGAGGCGCAAGGAAGGAAGGAAGGAAGCGGAGGAGGAGGGCGGAGGGGGAGAGGCGTTGTGTTGTGGCGTTCGGTTTGGTTTGGTTTGGTCACGATGGAATTTCATTTTGTGTTTTTTTTTCTTTGTTTTTCTTTTTTGGGTGTTTTGGTCGGGGTTTTGCCTTCCGAGATCCACTACCAACAGTACGGGAGGGGTGGGGTCTACGGCGTCTCCTGCACGAAATTTTGGCGAGGGTTTTCTAGAAGGGTGCACTGTGTCAGCGCACGAGGTTGTACTATTTTCCTGGAGTTTTCTCGGGCTTATTTTCCTGGAGTGGTAGTACCGCACTTAACACTTTGAGATTAAAGTTTAATAATTGAGTTCCTATAAAATTTATTCACGATAGCTATGATATATAGAGACATAGATAAGATACGTCTACCTGATTGGTCAATATTCTTTTTCTTAGGACTTGTTTAAATTGATATCATTTTAAAGCACATTATTTTTTTTATAAAGTTGTCAAATATATACATCCATTTAGTTTCCAAACTCTAGCAAATACATAAGAAATCCTGCCAAAACTTGGCAATATTGTCAAGTTGCCAATATTTTGGCATTGCCAAATTTTGATAAGGTTTATTTTTGATACAATCTGAATAGGCCCTAAATCTATGATGGATATGATCAAATCACGAATGCTAATTGGCCTACACACGCTAATCCTATATAATTATATAGTTCATCCCCACTAAGTGTAGTTAATGATATTTCTCTCTTCTCTCATTAAGCTACATCACCCCAATTATTTATAGCCTTTAGATGATAGACCTATGGTTCAAATTGTCTCTTCTTTCTTCTCTCATGACAGAATGCAATCTCAATTATTTTTAGACTCAAAATTCATAAGTATCAATTTGTTTTAGTTTAATAATCACACTGCATCTTATTTGTACATATTATGCAACTTAATTTTCCGCAGCAACACGGTGGGTGTTCATCTAGTTAATGATATAGCGCAACCCTTATCCCATAAGGCCTATTCCCTCCATATATTGCAACAAAAAGAATCAACTCAATGATTAAAACTTTAAAACTAACAATTAAAGCTTTTTAACTCCGTTATTTAAAATTTTAGCCCTATGATTAAATCTTTCAACTCAATGATTAAAACTATCATCTATAAAAATATAAACATTTCAACACAATGATTAAAACTTTCAAACTGGTCACTAAAATTCTCAACCGGATGATTAAAGCTTTAAACTCGGATGTATAGAACTTCCAACTCTATAATTCAAACTTTCAACTCGGATTACAAATCTTTTGGTCAGATTTTGAAATATTCATGTGAAAACTTGAAAGCTTCCTATTCAAACCCTTAAACTTAGAAACCCGATTTTAGACGTTTCAACTCGATATTTCATACCTAATACTTTACACATTCAAGTCATTTTTGAATGGTCATCTTTAAAATAAAAAAAATTAAGAACTTTGGCAATTCATACAACATGGCAAAGAAGAAAGGGTGCTATGCGTCAGATCTGAGGAAGGTGGGATGTTACCTCGTCACCGCCATTGCAAAGATAAGAGAGGAGTAAGGAGAGTGGTGCCATTATTGTCTTATTGTTGGATATGAAGAATGGGGAGCGAACAAAGGGGGTGCGCGGAGCCTTACTATCTTCTTGCCAAAGAGGAAGAACATGGAGTAGAGCCGAAGAGATGCCCGTCAGCACGTCGTTTTGCTGGAGAGGCAGGGGATCTTTCCAACACCCAACGACGCTAGAGAACGCGCTCGCCTGTAGTCTGCGACGTGAGGTGAAACGATAAGTGGATCTAATATGTGGTTCCTGGTGGAAAAAAAGGTAAGGGGATAAGGTGTTTGTCACTTTAGAGTCTAGTGAACGTTTGCAGTTATGATCCCTTGATGAACCACCTAGTTTATACAAAATCAACATAGTGAGTTTCACCTAGACTAATAAAAAATTTTAAGTCCAACACTAGTTAGCTTTAGTAGGATGAAATCATATTTGTCAAATGTAAAGTAGAGACTACCTCATATGAGATCTTCATATTCTTCCTATGTCGAAAGGGTATTGAAAGAGTTTATATAAAAACTATTAATTCTACTTAGTTCGAGTAAGCTTAATATTTTGATTATCCAATCCCTTTATTTCTTCATTTTAAAAGATCATTAGAATGTATGTCTTGGTCATAGTGTCAAGAATATGTCTATGTACCCAAGTTTGATTATTCGAGTATTTTATTTCCCTTTTTTTTATTTGACACAATGTTATTTTTGCGGTGATATTTGTCACAATGTTTGATGTGATTTTTTCAATAACATTGATCGAAAACGGGTAAAGCTCGTGTTCTAAATGGGTAAAGTTTACATCGTAGATATTGTTTTATTGCCAAACAATGACGTTTTAGAAGATTTAGTTAAATGGCAAATATTTATTATTAAACTTTTAAATACTACTAAAGGATTTGAGATTTTAGCTGTTATAAAGATCTATGAAATCCATATAGCAAGAGCAACGCATACTAAGGTCTTATTTGGCACTGCTACAGATATAAAATTTCTTGAAGCTTGGTATTCCTAGCTCCACAAATTTATGGATTTGATTTTCTGATTTCGTTGGTAACATTTGAAAGAATCATTTTATTTCTATTTTAAGTATAAAATTTTGAACCACTATAATTTGACATACAAGCTTCACTTCAAATCCAATGTGAATCTAGAATCTGCATCTGCGTCAATCATGGCATAAATTAGATCTCGGCATATTTCTTTTAGAGTGCATTCGGTTGGATGGAGTTTTTAAGAAGGGATGGATCTATTATACAGAGTACTTGTCAAGAAAAAAAAGGAAATGGAATAAAAATCAAATTTCAGTGTTAATCTTACCACTAACGTCCACCTCTAAACTTCCAATAATTTTCTACTTCGAAGAAAATAATCAGTGCTTAAAAGTTTTGGTTCTGTCATGCTCGCAACATGTAAAAATGTCTTTATATGTGACTATTTAAATTTGAGTAAAATTTAAGATATGTAGAGTAATACAAATTTCTACGTTCAACCCAAATTTCAACTCATGAGTCGTGACCGAACCTATAAAAACAGTTGAACACAAACACAAGTGCCGGTTGCAATCTTATCAAATTTTGGTAAGGCAACAAACTAAGGCTGTGTTCGGCACACCCTTTTTCTAGCCCCCTCTCCCTCGTTTTCCACGCGCACGTTTTTCAAACTGCTAAACGGTGTGTTTTTTTACAAAAAGTTTCTATACGAAAGTTACTTAAAAAAATTAAATTAATCTATTCTTGAAAAAAAATTAGCTAATACTTAATTAATCACGTGCTAATGGATCGCTCTGTTTTCTGTGCGCACTATTCCCGATTGGGATGCAGGAAGGGCAAACAGAGCCTAAACACACTTCTACCATTGCCACCTCATCAAATTTTGGTATTTTTAGAAGCTCTCTCTCTTAAAACTCTACCAAAATTTGATAAAGATATCAAAACAAACAAAACTAACACTATCAAAAGTTGATAATATTAAAATATGTCAAAATTTGATAATACTCCCTCCGTCCCAAAATATTTGTCATTCTATATAGTTTAGCATGGACTAAGGTTTGAGAAAAAAAATACTATAATACCCCACATTAAATGGTATATGGTTAGGAGTGGAGTAGTAGTTTAGGGGTATAAATGAAAGAAATTTGAATATTAAGGAATGGATGTGATAACTTTGTAGTGACAAGTATATCGGGACACATTTTAAATCTTAGAAAGACAACTATTATGGAATGGAGGTAGTACCAAAATATATCAAAATTTAAATAACAAAGTGAACAATCCCAAACTCACGACACCTTTCTCTCTCCCGGGGGCTTTTAACTATTTGCCACTTTTATGGGTGGTGTTTAACGATTTGCCACTAGATACACATGTCATAGACACATGAGGGTTCATATGTTATAGATAGGGTGTGGCAAATCGTTAATTGCCATGTGACAAGAGCGGCAAATAGTTAAATTTGCCCTCTCTCCCAGCTGGTTCGCGCGGCCACCAAACGCATCGCCTCAACTCCCCCCCACCCCCACCTCCAGCGATCTCCGCCGCCCGACGCGACCCTCCGCCGCCGCCGCCGCCGGAGCCACTCTCCGCCGACGCCGTCCTGCCCGGTAAGCTCTACCACCCGCTTCTTCCTCCTCCTCGCCGATCGTTCTATCCCTTCCCCGCCCCCCGAATCTTCATCAGCGCCCTCAGATCCGCACGCCCCAGCCCGCCTCCCGCCCGCATGCGCCGCCCCAGCCCGCCTCCCGCCCGCCGCCCGCGCCACCACCGGTGCTACGGCCACCCCGCTTCCACCACGGCCGGCCGGCGGTGCCCTTATGTCCCGCCGCCGTCTCCTCCTCCTGCTCCACCCTAATTTGCTGCTACTACCAGGCGACCACCTTTCCCAAACCCTAGCCTCGCCAACTGGCTCGTCAGAAACCAAACCCCCCCCTCCCAACCCTACCCCCGAATCCTAACTCGGACGGGTGGGAGCTTCATGGATTAGCAGATGCCCTGGAAGAATGGGAGGTTTTAATGTTGGGTGTGCCAATTGCACATGGTTGCAGTGAGATCGATCGATCTGGTTATCCGCTCCCACAATTTAATTTGTTATACTATTTTCTTTTTTTGTAACACAATTCAAAGCCTTCTGATAGCACCGAGTTGTACTTTAGTACAAATTTTGCGTAAATGCATTACTTGATCTAGGTATGAAGTTCAGTAGGTTCTATTGATTGGCAGATCTCCAGCATTAATCCTCTTCCTCAAACTCACTTTTGCAAAATAGAAAGGATAAATAATTTCCTTTTACTAAACCGTGATTTTGTGTTGATTAAGACGATTCATTACTGCTTGTTTGTTCAGGAATGGAGAAGTACCAGAGCAACGCTCGGTTTGCACCCTTCAAGGATGCTCCATTTGCTCTACGCGGTAAATAACTCTTGCATGAATATGTCTATATGCCTTGCCTTCTGGTTTGCCTTTGATATATCAATCAAAAATATGGGCAGCCACCCTATTGTTCATAATGCGGTAGCCAAGTACATTATGCAATGCAGTAATTGACTTGTAGCTGACGTAGGACACAAATTTCTTGCAACCACACTAGAGTAAGTTATTGTTTTTTTCTTAAGAAAATGGAAGTCGTCATTGGTTAACACGAGACATGGTTTTCACTGTTTTTAGGTTAGTCTCTTATTTTTTATTGAACTGGACGCTAGTGTATATTGTATAATTTGATGTACATGTTTTGCAACTGCTTCAAACAACTAAATAAATGCCCTCACCTTTTTTCATCGTTTTCAGGTGCCCTTGGTAGCTCAAACTCATCCTTCAACAACATAGATCATCTGAGACAATCCTCAAGTTCTGGACAAGCTAGGAGCTACACATCTTCACCCCTAGGAGCTCTGAGACCAAAGATGTCCCCATCTGGAAACCGACTCCTGCACACAAGTCGTCCCCTGACGGCTCCTGTTGCAAACCGCCCACTGTCACCACATCTCCCTTTGAAGAAGCCGCAGCTGAGTGCTACGTTCTCAATCTCACACCGTATTTTTGGTGCTGCCCTGGGAGCTGTCATTATATCCATTCCTCTTGCCACCAAGTTCAGCCTCATGTTTGATGTCTGAGAGCGAAATGTAGCTTTTGTTAGCTGGGTTTCCTTTCAAGGAATAACTTCGTTTCATGCTTGCGGACATATATGAGTAATAAGCCAAACCATCCAACGCTCCGTGTAAAAAGATTTCAATTTTGAATGCTCTTTTTTCCCTATGAATCAGGGTGTTCTACTTTTATACAAGTACTGTTTTCTCTGCTGTTTATGTCTGCTGCCTTGTACAATTCCACGATTCGCCTTTGTCCTGGTAAGAATGACACGGGTACAGTTTATTTACTTCGTGTGGACATGTGAGTGTGGCAAAACATAAGAGTTTCGTTCAAATAGATCCACATATGCTCGATTGTGATATTAGACAAATTTTGCGTTGCCCTTTGCAAGCACTAGTACAGCGATTGAAACATATCATTCGTTTGAACATTAATTTTGAAACCTCGGTGGTTATCATTTCTGAAGAGGTGCAATGCAGAACTGCGCAGGTGCAAGCTGCAACAGTATAGAGCACAATCATTTAAAAGCTCTTTTACTATTTGATAGGAGAAAGAATATGAAGTCATAGCTCGTAACTATATATGTAGTGTGCATCTCATTCAAGAGACTAGCAATCTACTCCCTCCGTATTTTAATGTATGACGCTGTTGACTTTTTGACAAACATTTAACTTTTTGTCTTATTCAAAAAAAATTATGTAATTATCATTTATTTTATTGTGATTTGATTTATCATCAAATGTTCTTTAAGTATGACATAAGTATTTTTATATTTTCATAAAAAATTTGAATAAGACGAATGGTCAAACGTTGGTTAAAAAGTCAACGACGTCATACATTAAAATACGGAGGGAGTTCCAGACGACACACAACGCTCAGTGTGATGTGCGAATTCAGTAGTACAGTATATTAGTATATACAGTCATAGTGCGTCTGATGGTATCTGCAATTCTGCATCGCTCCGAATACCAATCTGTCATCACGAGACAAAATTCAGCTGTTTACCAAAAAATGAATTTATATATCATAGAACATAATAAAAATGGAATAGCCATGGAGAAAGATCACCTTAGTCTGCACTGGAAAACGATGAAAAATTGGCTTCTGTTGAAACGTGAAAACATCAGAAAATAATCAGAGCACTCTCCATTTTTTTTTAAAAATGGCTACTTCCCAGTTTTTGATTGGCTCATTTCCCTCTTTGAGCAGATTGCTGACAATCTAGTGGCTTGTATATCCAGATATGTGACAGAAGCCGGAGCAGTTAATGTGAATTTGGTTTTTTGAAACCATACCTTTGAAGTTTTCAGAAACTCCTAATTCCTACCGATGAAGTACCAACAATGATATCCCACAAAATGCCTACACATAACTTAACCTAGAGTAACCTTGTTATACATGTGGTACTAACTTCCAAGATCATGTGAAATCATCTGGATAGTTCTGCCATTTATCCGAACGTATGGCACATGAGAAATTTTCTGCCATTCATCCCCATCTGTTTTCTGACATTGTTGCTCCAGTACTTCAGAACCTCCTGAGACATGGAATTCTTTTAGGTTATCTGGCAAGCCATTCAGCGGCAGTGACTGGAGCTTGCAGCAATCGTTCAGAACGACCTTCTTCAGGTTAAGCATATTATTCAGGTTAGAAGGAAGGCGCAAGAGATTGCGACATGAAGCAAACTGGATCTCCTGTAGGGACTGTAGTTGCTGGAGCCATTCCTCGTCTTCCGTGGTGAACTCGGAAAGATCAAAGGCGCAAAACTTCATAGTTCGAATTGAACAAAGAGTGTTCAGCATATGGTAGTATCTGTAATACATGAATCTGTCGTCGATAACAAGATGGATGAGTGACTGAAGACCCCCCATCAGAGAATATCTCTCCAGTAGTGATGTTTGTTCATATATGTTCTGAGTGACATCAAAGCAGCGATGTACTTCTAGCTTCTTCAGTTTGGTAAAGTACTGCATGCCCCCTTCAAAATGTACATCGAAACAGCTTTCCAGCTGCAAGTGCTCCAGTAATGTCAAGGAATGGCACGGGATTAGTAATGTGGCAGAGCAGTCCTGTATGCTCAATTTGGTGAGGGACGTCAGTCTTTTCAAATAAGCGGGCAGCATACTGATATATGATGTGCATGAAGAAAGATGAAGCTCTTTGACTGATGAACTCAAAGTTTCAATCGGCAATAGACTTAATTTGCTGCAGGCATTTATACCAAGTTTCCGTAGGTGAGGAATAAGCAGTTTATATTCTGCCTCGGACCATTGCTCCCAGCTAAACAATTCTGAGAAGTGCAGCTCCTCTAAATATGGAAAGATCACATCATTGGTTCCGTATACTTGATCATTAATATGAGTTATAGAGGATAGACCAAAAAGAGAGAGTTTCTTGAGACGTGGGAGCTCTCCCAATGGTGGCAGAACACTCAACCAATGGCAGTTAATTATGTTAACAACGATGAGGTCTGTGAGACGCTGCACCCAGTAAGGAAAATCGATTCCCATATAGTTCAGAATTTTCAACCTTTTCAACTGGAAGTGAGGGTGTAGGCCATCGAGAATATCCTTGTTTAACTGAGAGGTAGACCTACTTTCAGGCATCTGGTACACCCATTTCAATTGTAGAGAGTCGAGGGACTTTTTCTCCACCAGCTTTGCATCTATAGCCTCTTGCAAACTTGAGACTTTCTCAAGATTTGTAATGCACAATTTCCTCAGGTCTTTCATGTCCCTTAACTCATTTATCTTGTAACCATCCTCCAACCTAACTCTGAATTCCTGTAACTCCTGAAGTTTTGTCAGCTGACCTACAGCATAAATCAGTGCGATTGTTTGTGAATCAGCATATAAGTGCCTTAGATTGATCAAATTGTTCATGTTCTTTGGCAGCTTCTCAATTATACAACCCCGCAGATCAAGTACCTGGAGATGGTATAGATTACCAAATGCCTCCGGGAGATCTTTGATACCAGTAAAAGAGAGATCAGGATATCGAAGATGTGACAGCTTGCTGAGAATATATGAAGCCTGACTCACATTACTCATGCAAATGTAAGACAAATCCAGTACACGTAGACTAGTTGACTTTCTCACTATGCTACCAAGAGTGTCATAATTTTTGTCAACTCTGTGATGACCAAAAAACATCAGAGTTTGTAATCTTTTATGGTCATAATGACCCCATTGAAGATCGAAATTATCATTATCAACAGAAATATGATTAGAAAATTGTGGGAGAACCTTGGAATTCCTGTGAAAGACATAATATTCATTGGAAGAAACAGCAACTGAGAACTCTCTTATTAAATCATGCATGACGTAACGGCCTTGCCAGACTGTTGGCTGCAAGAAGGACCTATCAACTAGTTCATCAAACCAATTGTTCGCAACATTCTCTGGAAGGATATCCCCTGTATTACTAGACTGAATGAACCCATGTGCCACCCACATCTGAACCACTCTTTCCTTTTCAAAGACATAGTTCCTTGGAAATAGTGAGCAGAACAGAAGACACTGCCTTAGTGCTGCATTTAGGCATCCAATTCCTAGGGCCGGCAGAACGTTTATTCCCAAACCATGATCAGCAATATTCCACCAATCACTTCTCAGGACATTTTCCCAATATCCCATATTTCTATTGGCCCTTAATAATGGTGCAACTGTCTTGGCTGCCAACGGCAGCCCATGGAACTTATCGGCTATTTTTTCACATACTGATTCAAAGAGGTGTACTTCATAATGATGATAGAAGCAGTCATCAAACACAAGGTGCTCAAAAAGATACCTGAAGTCAGTCTGTCCTAGGGTATTCAAAGTTATTGGACCCATTGTCCCTACCAAATTTGCTATGCTGTACTTCTGGGTTGTCACCAAAACCATACTTTGAGGTTCACTGCAGCGTAGGATGCTTCGTAGCTGACTCCATACAATGATTATATCATCACTTACACCATCGAGTACAAGCAAAAGCCTCTTAGACCTTATGATATCAATAAGTTTGTGCTGAAGACTATCCAAATCAAGTGCAGCATCAGTTACTCCACTCCATGGTTCCAAAGACATGATGATCCTTTGTACAATTTGTTTCCCACTTATGTTGTCTGACACATAGACCCATGCTCTTAGATCAAAGCACATTTTTACCCTCGTATTGTTGAAGACAGCTTGAGCCACAGTTGTTTTTCCCACTCCATTAATGCCAACTATGGGAAGGATGCCAAGGTTTCGAGATGAACCACTGGTTTCATGTACATCAGAACTAGTATAATCTAATATTTCAGTCTGTCCCTTCTGATTAGGTTCGTATTCTCCAATTTCTATACAATCTTTGCTAGGATCTACTTCTTCAATTTTGATTCCCTTCTTTCTTGGTTCTAATTCTTCAAGTTTAGCCTTATCACTCGATTTACTAGATTCAGCAGTTCCAGTAAGGAAAATCTTCCGTAATTTGTCAAAAAGTGTTCCCCTTTGACCAAATTCTGGTTGATCATCAGGTCGTGCATGCTCACTAGTTCTTGGCAAGTGGTAGCGGTAATCCAATATGATGTCCAATATCAGGCTGATTTCTTCATCCCGACCAATTACTTTGGTGTCACCAAGTAAAGAGCTGGTCTCACTATGCAAGCTATGGCCAATCCTTCCCACTGTATCATCATCATTTAGCTTGACCAATTCAATGAAAGAATCAACTCTCGTCGATACATTTTCAAGTCTTCTTACAGCATGCTTCAGCTTCTTCAATTCACTATCAGAAAAGACCAAAGCCTTTAAAGCCTTGACGGTAGAGTATGCCTTTGCACTGACCTTGCTCTTGCTTTCGACCTGATCTTTAATTGTCTTGGCTTCAAAATCATCAACCACATCTCCTGCATGGGAAACAGCATCCTTCAACTGCTGCAACCATGTGGAAAGGGCACTGCTTTCAATTGATCTCCGCTCCGCTGCTTCAATCACCGCCTCAATGCGAGGAAGCGCAACTTCCAAGTCATTCAGCATTTTTTCAGTGTCCTTTTGCAGACTGAAATTATCGTGGAGGAGGGAGCGTACTCTGGACAAGATATTGGCAATCACTGCCTTTGCAATCCATCCTCCAACTACCAGTCCTACTCCTGCCATCCTAATTTTATTGTAGAAGAGCAAATACGTAAGAATAGAGCAGAATAGGCATGACCAAAGCACAAATTTAGTGGACATCCACACATATGGACATATGGAGTAGAAACATTGAACTGACCTTCTGTTTTGCCAAGGGAAAGGTGGTGGAGATCCTTCTAGGCTATGCTCAGTTTGTAAATCCAATTCTCTGCAACAACTAAGAGCAAGTCAGACTGCAAAACTGTGAAAACGTATGATGTAGATGACAATATAGTTGGAGGGTTGGACTGGTGGAGGACTGGAGGTAGTGACGGGGAAATTGTGTTTTTGGTATATGGCACTAACCACCACTGGAACATAAGATAAGATTATTTGGGTGACACAAGTCCAAGTCACTGGACCCTATGTAACTAATGGTTCTTAAATAAGATCAAACCTTCCAGGCACACTTTAAGATGTGTCTGGTGTCTTGATTAGAAACTTCACATGAGCTTCCATCCAAAACAAAAGCGTGTGCTGTTAGATGTTCATTTTCTTATAAAAAGTTTGGGGGTATTCCATACCTTAGGGTGTGTTTAGTTCACGCCAAAATTAGAAGTTTGATTGAAATTGGAACGATGTGATGGAAAAGTTGGAAGTTTGAAGAAAAAGTTGGGAACTAAACCAGGCCTTAGTGTGAAACAAGGAAATTTCCAAATTGTAGTCACGCATTCGAGTAAACGTATACCAGAAATTATGATAATCCATTCTCCAGTTCTTCTTGGAGTTCTATCACCTCACCCGTGTGTGAACTATTCCACAAAGATAAGGACAGAAATTCGTGGATCAGACGAGCAACTTTTCTTCAGATACAAGCAATTCCCAGGCCTGGACAACCAACGAACGTGTACCGGAAATTTACAGAGCAAATTAGAGTTGACTCACTTGGGTCTTGGGGCGCTAGGCGAGACGGGTCTTCCTCCATTTCCTGTGTACTGTTCAACTCGCTTGCCTCACGGCAGGGGCGCGGGCGCGGCGGGGGAGTAGATCTGCGTCTGCCACGCGCGCGCACCTTTTCCTCGATATCGTGGGACATATGGTCCGCTCCCGTCTTTCCAGCGCATTTCGTCGAGCAGGCGGCGTGCGTTCCTCGCCCAGGACGAAGCCGCCTGAACACGGCGAGTGGACGGTGGGTTCGCTTCGTGGCTGCCAGATGGCGCAGGTCCCCAGGATCCCGAGCCCCCGCCCCTCCTTGCTGCCATTGGTGCAGCGAGCAAGCGCGGGCGCGGGGATTGGAGAGAGGATTTGGGTTTCGCCGTTTCTCGCCGGCGCAAGCTCAGCGCGGTGGAGCAGCGGAGCGGGAGGCGTGGCGGTGGCGGAGAGCGCGAGATACGCTGGGGGGAAGTTGCTGGAGGCCCAATTCCTACTTCGTTCCTAGGCGGAATAATGGGACCATCAATTTGTAACCCAGTCTGATTTTCGTTCCTTGACCGCAAAATCGGGTACGACCCATCCCTCAACTTACCAAAACCGGACAAACGAGATCCCTCGATGGTTTTGAAGACGGTTTTAGCTGACGTGACGTCTACGTGGCTTGTTTGACCTAGGTCTTCGCCCCACGTGGCATTAACGTGGCGCTTACGTGGCAATTATATCCCGAAAAAATAATAAAAAGCATGGCCCCACATGTCAGCTGCACACAAAAAATAATTTAAAAATGGTGGGGCCCATGTGGGCCCCACATGTCAGCCTCACTCCTTTCTTCTTCCCTAATCCCTATCCCTTCTCTCTCTTCTTCCCTTTCCTCTCTCTCTTCTTCTGGGCAGTGGACGGCGCGTGTGAGCGGCGGAGCAGGCGAGCTCCGGTGGCTGCGGCGGGCGTGGTCGGCGCCGCCCCTCGACCGGAGCGCCGCGGACAGCGCGGCGTATGCGCGCGGGTGACCGAAGAAGCGCGTGCGCCGGGCGGTCGGAGTCGGCGAGCGCCGCGACGTCGGAATCGGCCGGCGGCGGGAGGATGTTGGAGATGCGGACGCCGCCGACGAGTTCGAGGGGGCGAGGCTGCCCCAGTGGCGAGTTGGGGGCGGCGGCATTCCCGCTTGCGCCCTGGGGCCCCGCGCGCCGCCGACGCCCTCCTCGACACCGCCGTCACTAGCGCCCTGTAGCCCCGCGCGCCGCCACTGCCCTGCTCCCGCGCCGGCGCCGCCAGTCACGGCCGCTTGCGTCCTCGGAGGCGAAGGTCTGCGCGGGCGCGTCCACGTGCCTCCCCCACCGCCACCGCCGCCCACGGCCATGCTGCCCGTCGTCTTCGTCGACGGCGACCAGACCGTCGACCTCGCAACCGTCACCGTCCCGCCTCCTCCTCCTCCCGCCTGCCGGCTTCGCTCGCCGCCGGTGGGGCGCATCTCTGCGACGAGCGCCGACTCCCACGCCCGTGCCTTCTCCTTCTCCTCCTCCGCCCACTCGATCCAGTTGCCTTCGTCCTCCATCACCGCCGCCGCCGACGCCCCCATCCTCCGTGCGGCGGGGGCCAGCGCAGGTCAGGGGGACCGCGCGGCGCCGGTGATGTCCTCCTCATCGTCGTCCCCTCCGGCATCGTCCTCCCCCTTGGCATCGCCCTCCGCTCTCGGCTCCGCGGTGGCGCCGTCGCCGCTGCCAGGCTGGTTTCGGCAGATCGCGGAACGGCCGCCTCCACTCTCCCGCCCTGCTGATCGAGGTGCCGGCAAGGATCAGCCGCCGCCCGACCCACTTCGCCCCTCGGATCCGCCCCGCCGTCGCCCGCTCCGGCTGCCGCTCCACCCTGCCGTTGTCCGCTCCGGCCGCCGCCCATGCCGCTCCGCCAGTTTGGAGAGCGAGAGAAGAGGGAGGGAGAGGATAGAGAGGGATAGAGAAATGGGAGGATGACGTGTGGGTCCTCATGGGCCCACCATTTTTTATTATTTGTGTGTGTGACTGACATGTGGGTCCCATGATTTTTTTTTATCTAGTTGCCACATAAGCGCCACATCAATGACACATTGGACAAAAACCTAATCAAAAGGAGCCACGTAGGCGCCACCTCAGCAAAAACCGGACACAATACTGCCGAGAGACCTAATTTAAACGGTTTCGTAAGTTGGGGGACCCGTTGTATCTGGTTTTGCGGTCGAGGGACGAAAATCGGACTGGGCGACAAATAGAGGGACCTAAAGTGAACTTATTCCTTCCTAGGCCGGCCCAGTTGCGAATCACACTCGCAAGGTCTCTCACTCTCTCTCCTTTAACCAAGACGCGGGTTCTCGATAGTTTGATTTCTCCTTGCCAATAGAAAACCTGATTATATATATTTGATTACACAAATAAACAATATCTATAAAATAATGACCCCACCTATTATGATCCAAATTTTACAAAGCTACAACGATTTTGATACGTGACACATAATGTTGGGGAATAACCCCATGCCTAGTGTGCACTGTTAGAAAGGACCTCTCACACCTAAGGTGTTGTATAAACTAATGTAATAATGGACTAAAACGCTCCTAGGACAATGCCCATCTGATGCCACTAGAGTAATACTATAATTTCCCGTTACATATGAATAAAAAGAAGCCCTCCAGGAGCAAGAAGGCGGAGGCATCTTCCCATTACATTCATTCAACAGCACTTTCTTTCTCTTATCTTATCCCCCATGATCTAAGCTTAGGCTCCCTCCAAGAGAAGGGGGTGCGTTTATCATACTTGTTAGACTTTGTTCCAACACATAACCACGGGTATTATATCTAAAGTTTCACAAAATCACAATGTTAACCATTTTGATATACTCATATATCAAAATTTAAGAAAATGGATGTAATATTTATATGATGAATAAAATTCTTATAAATTTGAGATGTGATGGTAGAACCCAAAAGTGTGAAAGATTAAAATAAAAAATGATCAATAACGTGGTTTGTGAAACTTTATGACCATAAAACCTGAGCTTACGTATCACATACCAAAATCTCTATGATTTTGTATAATTTGGATCATAATAAGTGAGGTTTTATAATAAGTGAGGTTTTATAGTATAGAATTTACTCACAAAAAAATTGAACAATACTAGTTCACGGCGCAGACCTGCTCCAGACCGGATTAACAATAGGCTACAACAACATCACAGTATTTCCTTCTATCCCAAATTAGTAAAGTTATTTAGGACATGGCTCCAATCTATCTATTATATACTAAAAGTCTATTACATTTTCTACAAACACTCTCAAGCTGTCACGTGGCACTCTAATAAATTAGAGAAAATCCTAGAAATTCTAAGAAAAAAGCAAAACATCTACCCCTTGATTTTCACTTAAATTGGTGGGTCCAATATTACACATCGTTAGATGAAATTGATCTTTAAATAAACCAAATACTATGGGCCCCAGCTCTCCTTCTCGTGCATGTGTACGTAGGTATATATACGTACGTACCATGTACGTACGCCCTTCTTTTCTTTTTTTTTCTTTTTTCTTCTTTTTCCATTTATATAATATGGATATATACTTTTTTAAATAATCATAAATTTACAACACAAAGAATCTACCATCATGCAACTCCCGGGTAATTAAATTAGCTCTACCATTTTTAAAAATAAAATTTAAATCATTATATGTGACCATTGAATTAATAATGTAATACAGTTTCCACTTAAACATGGGTACTCATTATGCACTATTTTAAAATAAATTTTACACAATTATATTGTGTACATATCAAATAAACAATTTAAGATCTATATTAATTGATTTATACGTGCACTTAAACCGATGGACCCATTATTTAAATCATCGGAACTAATTTTTTTACATTAGACTATTATTCTCAAATAATGCATGGTTTTAAAATAAAGTCTACACCATTATATTATGTACCCATTAAATTAACAATTTAAAATCTATATTAACTAATGTACACTTACACTAGAACCGGTGGACCCATTATTTAAATCATCTGATATATTATTTGCTAATAAATAAAGCGTCCGAAGTTCTCTTTTTTGCCCGCTGCATAATGCACGTCTGCACCTTTGCCTTTTGCACGCGTGACAAAGCGTCATGTCTGAGGCATCTAAGGTGATCACGACTACCGCAGCACTACCACTTTGCCACATATCAAATCATATATAAAGATGATTAATTTTGTTAATAACATGAAAAGAAAATTAAAGGTGTGATGCAGCGAGAGATGAATTAAGCACTATGGGTTGTGTTTTTTTTCCAATACTTAGCTCTGTTTAAGCTGAAACCGAGAGTTAATTACAGAATAATTATAATGTATTGTGTTATATATGTCGTATTTGGATTTTGTAATATTTGTTCGTATAGGTGAAAGAAATCATTATATTATAAATGTGAGCACAATATTAACGAATATTAATAGCACTCTTATAAAGACTAGGGTGTTATAAGGGAGTTTAAGATCCGCTTTTTTCCCGATTCCATAGTTGGATTTTCGTTTGCACGCTTTCCAAGTTTTAAAATGGTGTCTTTTTTAAACAACATTATAACCTTTTAGAAGTCAATTCATTCGTTTATACCCTGAAATAGCTATCAGATAAATCAGATAATTCATCAATTTCAGCTGCCCTAAACCCTAAGTAGTAGATATTATTTTATGCGAGTCATGGTGATCAGTAAATTGGGGATCAACGGATAATCAAAGTCGTAAGATGAATATGTAAGAGCTACTATGAACAACTGTAAATATGTGTCAAAATTAATTGCTACTAATTAGACATCTAATGGCTTGCTAAACACATAATTAATTTCTCTCAACATGTATATAAACATGCATGAAGCTGGAACAAATATTATTATATGCCCTATACATATATATTAAGCGGTTAATATTCTAATTACATTGTTAAGTCCTTTAAAATTTCTTAAAATGCTCTCAAACTGCCATGTGGTGCTCTAATAAATTAGAGCAAATATTAGAAATTCTAAGGGAAAAAAAAGAGCAAAGTATCCATTACTTGATCTTTCACTTAATCAGTATGTCCAATATTATAAACCGTTAGATTAAATTGATCTTTGAAAAAACTAAATACTATAATGTCTCACCTCTCGTCCCGTAGCATAGGTATGCACCTACGTACATGGGTACGTATGCTTCCCCTCCCTTTTTTATTTTTCCCTTTCTTCTTTTTTTCCGTGCATACACTTCCCTCCCTTTTTACTACATCATGCGCCTTCTTGAGATGATTTAATCATAAGAATTTTGAGTATCTTGCTCTCACATTTTTCATTTGTGGCCATACTACACGATATGTATATAGATGGACTGTATGATAATTAACTAGCAATAGTTTCTTATTTACTCGGGAAAAAATGATTCAAAAGTCATACCTTAAGAAAAATAGAACCCTTAAAATATTATAAAATAACATTATCCGAACTTTAGTTTACTCTTAATCTATTATGACAAAATTTTTAAATAAACAATAATTTTATCTTTCCTGCGCATGCGCGCGGGCGCGGGCCACCTTCCTAGTTAAATAATAAAAGAAAGGCAGCGTGCCCACAACTGACGTGTACCTTAACACTTCGTTGAGCCATGAGGCCATCAGGACGGGCACCAGAGGTCCGGGAGGAGAAGGTTCAACATGGTTAGTCCACGGAGGTTCGTCCTGCGCCATGACGCCATCCATTGCCTGCCGAAGGACATACATATGGTTATCAGCCGGGGGTGGGGGTGGGGGGCGCATTTCGTCGAGCAGGTGGATGGCACACCTCATCTGGAGGAGAAAAGAAGCCCGCAAGCAAGCAAAGCGCAGCACTACTGCACCCATGCGCGTACCCCCACGGACGTAGGCGCCCCCAAGCCGCCTCCGATGTCCGATCACGGGGACGCGCCGGTGTTTCAATTCCCCTGCGCTCGGCTCCCCCCCTCACCTCGTCCGGTCTTCACGGCTACAGATTGGAACGGAGGAGAGGGGAGTGTTCGCCCAGCGCGTCATGGGTTTCGCCTCTGGGTAATGGGCTGTAAGATCAACAGTTACGGCGGAAGATGTTTTGCATACTTGCACCGGCCTTGTGTTTCTCTAGCTGGTGGTTCTGTCAGATGGTAAGTTAACTATCAATGCTGGCCTGGCTTGAGCTAAAAAAGATCGTTGATTTTACTTCCAATCAAGTCGCTGAAGATTTAAATAGCGCTCACAATTACTGTATATCAGTAGATACAGTCCGTGGAAACTCATACAGATCACATTGGATAAAGATATGCGGACAGTGTATGTACATCGTAAGTTCGTAACAAAAGATTTGGCAAGATTGTAACAACTGCAAACAGCAAACTACAGTATCTGAGATAGCATACAGAGCTACAGTTTTATTACTGTGTAAACACAATCACCAGACCGCCTCACAAGATAACATCTAGTACAGATTAAAGTGCGGTCCCACGAAAGAAGTGCAAAGCATTACTGAATCCAATTTATGCTGCAATCTCTAACCGGCTTCCGTTTTGCTGCTTCAGCATCAGCAAGGCTATCCTGATTAATGAACAAGAGTAAAGACCACTCTGTTTCTATGCATACTTGCAGAGTCTCCAGGCTACATCGATCCAGCCTGTAACATCGATGAAGTAACCAACTGGTTGCTTTTCTGTTTGTGCAGTCAGTTTGCATCATCTCAGGCAACTTTCTTGTTCTGAACTTGCAAGAAACCTGTTAACCTGATGAGATATTCATAGGAAAATAACAGCTTCTTCATGGAGGAAACAGCTCCATCAAATTAAGTGTTACCATGCGTTTACAAGGACATCCTGAGAAAATGAAATGAAAAAAGTTAGTTGTGGTTGAGAAGTTTAGACTTCTCATAGAAGTACCAGCGTATGACAACACAATGGATTAAATGGGTATCGAGCATCCTCCTTAATTTACAGAATATAAACAAAGTTCAAAGAAAAAACAAAATAAATGTTGCAAGTGTGGCATTGTAGGAATGTAGGTTTTCTAGCTTGCAGAAATGCAGAAGCACACCTGATGGAGAAACAACGATTGTAAATATTTTTTGTCTCAAAAAACTTTGGAAACAATATCCTTGCCTTAGTTTGAGGTTTTGGGAAGATGAATGGTTGGGCAATTCAATCTTGAAAGAACAGTATCCTTGCCTTTACAACATAGTTAGGCATAAGAAGGCTACAGTTGCACATATCTTCGAAAACAATCCTCCATCTTTTTCATGGAGAAGAGACCTTATAGGATCAAAACTAGCAGCGTGGAATAATTTATTACCACGTATCACTGGTTTTCAATTAACTCAGGAGCAAGATGAGTTTCATAGGAACTTAACCTCAAATGAGGAGTTCTCGGTGAAGTCTCATTATCTAGCTCTAATTCATAGCAATGTTCCCAACATTAATAAGCGTATTTGGAAATTAAAGATACTCTTAAAAGTTAAGATTTTTCTCTGGTACTTGCACCGTGGAGTGGTGTTAACAAAGGACAATTTGACAAAAAGAAAATGGCAAGGGAATAAGAATTGTTGTTTTTGTTGCAATGACGAGACAATTAGACATCTTTTCTTCGAATGTCGTTTTTCCCATTTTGTTTGGTCCATCATCCAAGTAGCATCTGGATTTCCTCCACCACATTGTGTAGCGCATATATTTGGGAGCTGGCTTGATGGAATTTATAATAATTTGAAAGCACATGTTTTGTTAGGAGCAGCTGCTACTTGTTGGTCGCTTTGGCTATGTAGGAATAATGTGGTTTTTTTATAAAAAAAAGTGATATCTTTACCTTTGCAGGTTATATATTCTCTTATCCATTGGCTTCGTACATGGGCTATCCTACAGAAGCCTGAAGCCTGGTTCGCGGGATATGGTAGTTGTGGCATGTCAACATTAGGAGAAGGTGGTCAAGGAGTTTTTTTACTCAGGGATATGGGTGGCGATCTAATCTTAGAATTTGTGGCCCTTAAAACTCTATGCTTTTGGAGGAGATGGCCAAGGAGTTGTTCATGGGTGGCAATTTAATCTTTAGATTGATAGTCCTCAATACTCCATGCCATTCTTTTTTCCTTTTGAGTGTGGTTTTGTATGTTCGGCTGTGTGCATCTTAGTTATGCAGAGGCCGAAAGTGTTCTTAGGATAATTGTATCATCTTGATGTAATTGACTGAGTTCAATAAAAGCTTCCATTATCTAAAAAGAGCCTTAGTTTGTCTAAAAACAGATTAAAAATATTTGTACTAACCTCAAGTGCGCTGGGCAGATAGATGATGCCGAAAGCAAAAGCATTGTCTTGACTCTTGATTTAGATGCAAAATTTCCTTTACCAGAGCATGTGAATCGTGAACTACAAGCAGCGGAGAAAGAAAGGAGTTATCAGAGCCAGCCAAAATATTGCATTTTACAATGCAAGAAATGAGTTGGTGCAACGTACACAGAAAATGAGTCCACGTCTGGAGAATCTGCAGCTTCAGGTATAAAGATTCTGTACAATCTTTCCCTCCACACGGATATAAGGAACGTGACAAATGTTGGGCCAGTCCTTTCCCAATGTCTCACTGTGGAATTTGCGCTCCTCTTCCTTCAGCCATTCTTCTCTCTCTTTCATCAGACTCGACGGATCATCTTTGTTTCTGTCCAATTCTTTCTTCAGCTTCCTCAGCACCCATGAGTACAACTCCCACTCTTGCACAGGCCATTGATCTCCTTCACTCTGCTGCAGCCACTCTTCTAGCAGTTCCTTGTCGGATTCGTCTTCCTCCGGTTGCTCGTTCAGACTCGATGACTTCTCCTTTTCTATAAACGACTGTTCTTCCATGTGCTGCTTCCTCGGCCACTCGTGTCCCTCCTGCATCATCTGCCCAAGCGACCCATAGTTATCACTTTGATACAACGACTCCCCTTTAGAACTCTTCGGCGATTTTTCCCTCCGGCTCATCGGTATTCCTAGTGACTCTTTCTTTAGCTGCATTTGAATAAGCTTCGTCCGCCCATGCTCCAGCTTCCTCTCTCGCCACTCGTCTATCTTCCTCCTCCACCACAACTCAATCTTATACCCCTCTGGCCTCCAGGCATCTCCTGTTGGATTCTGGCATCGTGCCTCTAGTTCAAATGAGGAATTCTCTATTTTCAACTCTTTTAGGTTACCTGGCAGGCTGTTGGGTGGTATCGAGTGAATATTGTAGCAACAAATCAGAGTGAACCTCTTCAAGGATGATAGAGAGGACAAGCTTGATGGGAGTGCATAGCACGAAGAAATCTCCAGCTCCTTCAGAGACGTGAGATGCTGAAGCCACTTCTCAGTAATGCTTGTACGTCTCCCTACTCCGTCAAGGCACAGATGTCGGAGGGAGGGAGTTTGGGGAATAACAATTTCCAGATCTACTATGTGCTTTGGATTGCCATCCAAGGTAAGGTGCGTGAGAGAATGCATAGCGCGATCGATTTGAGTTGGGGATTGCTTGTCTTCATGTGCCGACTCTTCATTTGAATCTGTAACTACTACGTAACAATTAATCATCAGTAGATCCTTCAGGTTTCTCATATACCACAATCCACCTTCAATGCAAACTTCCTGAATTTTTTTGATATGTAGATACTCCAAGGACACCAACTGTTTATATGGAAGGATTAATTTGTCTGATTTGTACCACCGGTTAGCACATACTACCTCTAAACGAGTCAGACCATTTAGCCCTTGCAAATACCTTGAGAATGTATCGTCATATGGATCACAATCCCTAATAATTATCTCTTTCGTGGCTGAGCCTAAGGACTCAAAAGGCACTTTTCTCAGTTCGTCACATGAAAGTATCTGCAGCTTTTGTAGGTTCCGAATGAAGTTACTGCTCCCTGCATATATCCAGCTCTTTCAATTCCCCATATATTCAAAGCTAAGCTCCTCCAAGGACCGAAAGATCACGTTTGAGGTTCCACAAATATCAGAGTATATATCCTCTATTGACGGCAACACATCTGCAGATGCTCAAGCTGTCCAAGCGGAGGGAGAACTTTCAAGTGTTTGCACGAACTTATCTCTACAACCCGTACATGCTTGAGCTGCCCCACCCAATCTGGAAGCACAAATCCTGAGTAACCATACAGTTTTAGCTCCTGCAGATATCTTGGAGGAGACAAACACCCAAGTATCGACTTGGACAGATCAGATCTACAAGTATACGACCATCTTAATTCTAAAGCTGTAAGATAGTTCTTCTCAATTATGTTAGCTTCAAGTGCCTTTGCACGACCAGTCACCATCTCAAGGTGTGAAATACAAAGGGAACCTCTCAAATCGTTCATGTCACTTAGCTCAGTTATCCTGTGACCTTCTTCTGCTTTAATATGGAATTCATGTACCTCTTGCAATTTAGTTAGCTTCCCAATGCCATTAATTTGAGCGATTGTGTCTGAGCTAGCATGCAAATGACGTAGGTTGATTAGAGAGTTCATGTCTCCAGGTAATTTATCAAATGTACAGCCTCTCAAGCCAAGAACCTGAAGGTGGCACAAGCTGCATACTGAATAAGGCAGTTTGGTGATCCCAGTAAACGAGAGGTCTAAATATCTGAGGTGTTTCGTTGAATTAATAACATTTGAAAGAGCGGACGTCCGTCCCAGCCATTTGTAACTCCTTGAAGAGAGGTCCAGTAATCGTAGGCTTGTGGAGTTACCCAAAAAATTATTAAGAGGGAGATGAGTTTCATTATTGCTGGGTTGATGACTGTCGCCAAGCAACATAAAAGTGCGCAATTGTTCAGTTTTAAATTTATCTGGCAGTGTATTTAGGCCATCCATGTCAACTGACAAATAGCGGACATCCTGTGAAACACTCTGACCTTATTATCGATACCATGGTATTCATCACAAGACAGCGCACTTGCAAAATCCCAGACCAAATCATGCATAATGTATTCAGTTTTCCTTGCTGATGGCTGAAGAAAGGCCCTATTGACAAGTTCGTCGAACCATTCCCCACCTACATCCTCCAACCTTTTGACTCCACTAGAACTGTCCAGCTCAATAAAACCATTAGCTATCCACATCTGAACCAAGTTATCCTTTTCAAACACATAGTTCCTAGGAAATATTGAACAATAGACAAAGCATTGCCGCATATATCCAGGTAACGCACTGTAACAACTTCCAAGAGAAGATATAACTCTGATTGCAAAGTTATCATCTGAAACATTCCACCACCAACTATTTAAGATTTCCCTCCAATCAGCTTCTTCCAACTGACTTCTCAATGTTGCCCCAGTTACCTTTATGGATAGAGGCAATCCGGGTAACCTGTGTGATATTTTTCTACCAATTTCTTCGAGACCTTCTGTGGACAAACTTCTGCAGGGTTCAACAAATGCATATCTCCTGAGAAATGTCCATGAGTCCTCGGATTGTAAAGGATCCAGAATTACAGGGCCTGCAGTCCCTACAAAGTTAGCTACACTATACAATTGAGTTGTAACTAAGATTACACTTCCAGGTGCTCCTTTGCTTAGTACACTCCTTAAATCATTCCATAGCACACATATCTCATTCCATACATCATCAAGTACCAGGAGGAATCTTTTACCTTCTATGATATCCTGAAGTTGAGAGTAGGCTCTGTCCAGGCTTGTCATATAACTGATGTTATCCTTGGGATTAAAAGAATAGATGATCTGTTCTATTGTAACCAACTGGTCAGTTCTGTCAGTCATATAGACCCATGCAGATATATCACCAAAGTGCTCCTGAACATTTGCGTCATCGAATATGAATTTGGCAAGAGCTGATTTGCCCACTCCACTGATTCCGAAGGTATGTAACAGCACTGTCATGTGGATGACGAATACATTCTACCTTGTTGCTCTTTTCATTTTCGGGGTGTGGGGATACTTCTATTGCTTGCTGTGTCCATTTAGACATATCAATTTTATGAAGAGTTTCAGTAATCCAACCCTTATGAGGAACATGTAACTTCTCAGCTTCTTCCCTAATCTTAAGTGTTATTTCCGTTGCTATATATTGGGCATTGTCCAATACCATGTCTCTTATCATAGCTATTTCCCCATCGCGACCAATAAGAAAGTAGGAAAGATTTGTCTTGGCGAGTCATGGCAACAGAGGATGAAGCTATCTTATCTTCCTTTTCATTTCCTAAGGCACTCTCATTCAGGGGTGGTGTGTCAACCATAGATTTGCCTTGAGAGCATGCACTTGCAAGTTTACTAATGATGTATACCATTCTAATCATGTTTCTGTCATCAGAGGAGAGCGAATTCATAACATCAGAGTTTGAAGAATCAGGAGCTTTCACCTCGGATTCCATGTCGTCAAGAAGTCCCTTTGCATCTTGTGCAGCCTTGTTCAGATCCTGCAGCCATGCAGCGGCCGCTTCCTCTTTGTGAGGCTTGACCCGCTGCAGGCTGTCCAGACGGAGGAAGCTAAGCTTGTCCTCCACCATATCCAGCTTCTTCGTAGTGCTCTTGAAGGAGTCGCTACTGTTGCTCAGATAGCGGCAGAGCTTCTGGACCACTTCGCTGATCACCGCCGAGAGAACCACAGCAGGATGCTCATCTCGATCCATTGATGCAAGAGACAGGCTGCCGTGTTGACTTAACTATCCGATGGAACCAAACTTTTATTAGAGCTGGACCAGCACAGACTGCACAGTGTCTTTGATTTCGCATAAAAAAAATAGCTGGAGGCTAGCACCCATATAAAATTATATATTTTTAATATAATTTTAATTAAAATTTATTAAATAGTTATCTCGTTATCTTATTATCCTCGTGTTTCTAATTTTATATCAGTAGTTTTTAAAAGTCACATCAGTTGCTACCCGTACTTATGTCATATCCTTTTTTATTTACTTGCTCTATCTACCACTGCTTCTATTCATTCTTCTTGAAACCTTCTAAAATTGGATATTATAGTTCTTAGAGTTTATTGTCCTATTGGGTTTCATTTTTATAATTGAAGTCCCGTCAAACGCTGCCATTGTACTCCTTTACAGCTGTCTACTGCATCTTCTCATATTGGCCTTTGTATTTTAAAAATCAAATATAATTATCGTTTGCATTCATGTTTTTACTTTCTATAAGTTCTGCCAAAACGTCAGCGACTTTATCACTGTACTCCTCTACGGCTTACCCGCTGCCGCCCTTCTTTATTTTCATTGAGATTTTAAAATCAAACAAGATTATTGTTGGGGTTGCACGCATCATATTTTACAAAGCAGTCGGTATATCACTTGGATCATATTATTCAGGGATTCACACCACATATGCTATATATTAATATTAAGTCACTCGGTTGACTACAATTATCAAAACCACTCAGTTGGTTGGATTATTTATTCCTTAACTATATACTTAGTTTGCTTAGCTAACCACATAGTCGGGGGCTACACCTATTACGTGCATCTAGTCGATGCACCTGACTTTATTTTTCAGCCCTCCACAGTCTTCAGATTTGGTAAAAGTACTCGGGAGACCATGGTAAAGATGATTGAAGCACTCAACTTTGGAGTAATCTGGTTCGAGAGAAGATTGTCTTTTCGACTGTGAAGGTCTCAGGGGCTACTGTGGAGATTATGGGTACCCCATACCCACACAACATGGTTATCCGACTGGTTATAGGGGATAACTTATCTCTATAAAATATGTAACAGATAATGACTTGGGTATTGCGTTTCCTTGTATATTATGGAACGGCCTAAAGTCCTGGTTTGATAATATTGTAAAGTAGATTTAGGAAACCGATATCATATTGGTTAAGGTTTCTATCTTGTAATCATGCCCCCCATCCTATATAAGGTGGGCAGGAGGCCCTCTAGGGGGTATGACACACAACCAGATCGTCAGATCTACAATACACTTGGCGGATTCAAATCCCTAAACAGAGTAGGGTATTACCTCTCATTGAGAGGGCCTGAACCTGTCTAAATCTTTGTCTCCGCATCTATCCACTTTTAGATTCCGTGCGCTACCCCTTTTATTATTGCCGAATTCATGTTTCGACAGCTATCCAGAAAACAAAAGCGCACCTAACGTTTTATTATCAATGCTCGTCAACATAGGCATGGATATGGCCGCACCCGCGCTGTAGATTCCTACGCTGGTCATGACCCATTCAACCACTGCAGGTTGCAGCTGATAGGATTGCGACTGTGTTGATGATTGATTTTTCCTCATGCCGACCTTGAGGTCAAGGACTGAACACACCAATAGCTTAGGAGGCGTTTAGATTAGACGCGTAAAGTTTTTGCGTGTCACATCGAATATTATATAAGGCGCCGTGTTATACCTGATATTATATAGGATGCTGTATAGGGTGTTCGGGCACTTATAAAAAAAACTAATTACATAATCTGCCAGTAAACCGCGAGACAAATTTATTAAGCCTAGTTAATCCGTCATTAGCAAATGTTTACTGTAGCACCAGTCAAATCATGGAGCAATTAGGCTTAAAAGATTCGTCTCGTAAATTAGTCGTAATATGTGTGCAATTAATTATTTTTTAGTCTATATTTAATACTTTATGCATGTGTTCAAACGTTCGATGCGACATTGTGTAAAATTTTAAGGTGAGATTTAAACATGCCCTTATATGAGAATATCTGCCAATCCTCTTCTGCTAGGATGCAGTTCTGAATTCTCTTTCCTGTTCCGTGATACCGGTTGAAGCCTTGGAGTTGGAGGGGCGACCTCGACATGGTTGGAGGCGGATTGACCATCGGCGGATGGTTCGCAGGAGCTGTGATCGCCAACTTCGTGGGCAAGGCGCGTTCCATCCTGGAGGAGCGCCATGAGCTGCAGGGTGATGTTGCCAAGATGCTGTTAAACGTGCAGGGTTCCCTTCTTCATATCCGAGCAGCGATTGATGTCGCGGAGCGCAGGCTCGTCGTCGATGGTGCCTTCACTGACTGGCTGCAGATGATCAAGGGAATTGCTTCTGACGCAGAAGACCTTCTGGATGACTTCGAGACCAAGAGGATAAAAGCAAGTCAGCAGAACAAGGTTAGTGGTGTTCTGGCACACCTGATGAAGAATTTGGTTCTTGTCGATGATGACATATACAAACTGAAGGATCTCCTGGTAAGGCTCGACAGTATTACTAGTAAGGCTGGAAGTTTTATTGACTTGTTAAAATCGAATGATTCTAAAGAGGCTTTGAAAAGGTTCCTTCCAGAAGTAGAACCCGTGTTCCTTGGTCGTGAGGAAGAGGAGGACAAATTGATGAGCATCATATTTCCTGATGCAGCACAAACTGACCATTTGGGAGCATCCAGAATGCAAGAAGTTACAATGGGAACTGCAAGTGTGAGAACTGTTTGTATTGTAGGCGAGGCTGGAGTAGGGAAAACAGCACTTGCTCAAGTAATCTATAACCATCCTAATGTAAAGGAGGCCTTCGATCTGAGAGGATGGGTCTTTCTCTCTGAAAGGTCTGACTTAAATGAATTCTTCAAGAAAATAGTTCGTTCTTTTGCAGCAGAACAGCATCCTTTTGATTCTGACATGGGTCTGGAAGCACTTCAAGCTAGTTCAGAACAGAATCTCTCCAGCATCATACAGAACAAGAGATTTTTCCTTGTCCTGGACAATGCAAAGGATAACCTGCAACGTGAATGGAGGACTCTGAGGGCAAAATTAACTGGAGGAGCAGCAGGAAGCATAGTACTGGTGACAACTAGATCAGCAGTGCTTCCAGAGAGTAAAGTTATTACTTTGCATGCCATGCCAATAGATACTCTCTCAACGATTTTGGAACATCATGCATTGGGAGATAACAGAAAAGATTGTCTGAAATCAATTGCTAAGGAAATAGCAAGTAAGATGCATGGCTTGCCTTTATCGGCAGAGGTAATCGGGAGGTTGCTCAGAACGAAGTTAGATGAAAAGCAATGGCAAAACATTTCCAGGAGCGAGTGGTGGGACAACTATGAAGATAAGGCTATCACCGATCATGCTTTACCTTCATTAACGATTGCACTGGAATTCTTAAGTGCTCATTTGAAGGAATGTCTGGGTTACTGTTCAATATTCCCATCAAGTTATTTATTTGAAAAAAATAAGTTGGCTCATATGTGGATGTGTGATTCTATGCAACAACATCATGAATCTGTATCTGAGACTAGGGAGATTCAATGGTTTGATGAGCTTTGCAGCAGATGCCTTGTTCAGCCAACAGTACTGAAGAATAAATATATTGTGAATGAAACGATCAAATATATTCTAGCATCAACAACTCAAACAGGATGTTACACGGTTGAAGACTCAAGAAGACCTAGAACCAACCTTTGTGGTTTCAGCTACATAGCAATCAACAAAGGCGACTTTAATGTGTCATTGGGCCTAAGAGAACACATGAAAGTACGAAGTATTTTAATTTTTGATGGCCAGAGAACCACCAGGCTGAATACAGCTCTTGATGCAATGTTGCCACATCGAAGTTCCATGAGGGTATTAGACTTGTCTTGCATTGAAACTAATATGGAAAGGCCTCCTGATGTCATCATAACATACTCGCACCTAAGGTACTTGGATCTCTCCTTCACTGGGATTACAGTATTCCCAGAATCATTCTGTGGGTTACACCACTTACAAGTTCTTGGTATGAGAGGATGTCGATTCAACGAGATGCCCAGAGATATGAATAAGCTAGTCAATCTGCGGTACTTATATGCAGAAGTATGCACACTCTCTTTGATACACAGCATAGGACAGCTAACGAATCTACAATGCTTAGAGGAATTTGCCGTCAATGGCATGGATGGACATAGGATAACAGAACTGAAAAATTTGAATTACCTTGGTGGCCATCTTTGTATTAGTAATCTCGATAAAGTAACATGCATTGAGGAGGTAAGTGATACTGAACTGTCTAGGAAAATATACATCCAGAAGTTGGTTCTAAAGTGGCAACCAGAGTCAGCATCATCTGATAATTGCATGCAAACACTTTCACATTTGAAGCCAAGTGGGAATCTTGAGGATCTTGAAATCCAATTTTATATGGGTGTTCTGTTTCCAGAATGGATAGCAAACCACTGTCACTTCACTATGCTACGATACATTAAATTCAGTGGTTGCAAAAAATTGGCAAGACTTCCACCTCTTGGGAAGCTTTCTCACCTTAAGATTCTAATTCTGCAGCACCTGGAACAAATACAGAGCATTGGAGATGAATTTTATGGCGGTTATGACCACGTATTTCCATCCCTTGAAGAGCTAACATTCTGTGGCATGATAAATTGGCAGACATGGTTGGATATAAAAACACCGCAAATTATTCCACGTATCAGAAAAATTGTGATAAAGAATTGCAGAAGGCTAAGTGACCTCCCCAAATCTGTCCTTAAAGGATCACTCAAAGAGCTTGAACTATCCGATTGTAAAGAAATATTCAGAAAAAGCCTATGCTGTCTTGAATATTTGGAAACTCTAAAACGCTTAAAAGTCCACAATTGCTTGGGAATCACAATTAATATCCCAAGGAAATTGTTGGCATCAATTGAGGTTTTGAATCTTCAAAATTGTAATGTATGTTTCGAAGGAGGGCAAGAACACGTTCACAGCTTAAGAAGATACTTGACCATTGATTGTGATGAAGTGTGAGAAGGAAAGAAAAGAAAAACTACTTTTCCTGCACAATCTCCATTCTCTTCAAACAATATGGATCTTGAGTCATGAAATTTCTTACCTTCTGAAGGTATGATTCCTTTTTCTCAAAAAAAAATGGCTGAATACTTTTCACACAATAATTCTATATACTCATGCCATTGAAAAATATGAGGAATATAGTTTGAATTGGTGAGTTGAAGAATATAAGACTGGTCTGTAAATTTATTAGGTCTTTACTTCCCGTTCTGCTAATTATTTGTTAGCATAAAAAAGTTATTGTTATCATCAAAAAAGCTATTCCCTCTCATCCTTTCAAAAGAACCAAATCAACTATGACATGGTATATATATAAGCCATTTTATCTCATAACTCTCTATTTTATCACCTCCTTAATCTATGTGCAAGATCAAAATACACTTTACAAAAATCAAAGGTGGTAAATGTCGTAGTTTTGTATACCTTGGTTTCAAATAGCAAACTCTTTTGTCTTCAATCATTGCATGCTTTGCAGGCTTCCATTATTTACCATTATTATTATCAACAACCAGATTTCTGGTGTGAATCCCAGTTTTTAAAGATAATTAGTGGTCTATGACGAATGCAAAAAAAAAGGTGTCAAAGCTATTGACTACTCCCTCTATCCCAAAATATAACAACTTCTAGAGTTCAAATTTTGTCCATTGTAAAAGGTGATTTTTGGCTATAAACTACACATACTGCCCCTTGGCTTCATTATCACCCCAACTAGTTCAGGCCCACAGCAAACAAGTATTTTTACCCATCTCCTTAATAGCCGTACCAAGGGATAAAACTTGCTATATTTTGGGACACATGAAGTATTTTAGAAGGCTTGGTTGAACAAAATATGTCTGCACAAAACCATATTTTGCAGGTCAGCATCTTAATGCATAGTATAAGGTTTCACCAGTAATTTTTCAACAAAAAAATTCAAGGCCCCTTGCAGTTTTCAATGGTTAAGATGGATATGTCAGTTTCTTCTCAAAAACTTAGAAACTACAGTGCCATATTTTGGTTGGCTTTCCCATTTCCACCACATCTATCATCCATTTCAGGAACATTGATTTTCTTGAATTTTGCAGTTTTCAGGTTGTTACTGTGTATAATATATTAAGAAGTCGGTGGCTAATCTTGAAGGAACAGAACAATTGAATTTTTGGAAGTGAAGAGGCCATGGTGCGGTGGAGCAGGTAAACAAGTTCCCTGACTAATTGCAATCTCAGACCACAGGAAGAGCAAGAGGAAAGGCAAACCTGTTACCGTCAGATAGTCCACTTCTGTTTATGTTCTTTTTACATTATGCTGTAATCTGATATGTACAGTTTTCTTATTGCTCCTATTAATATAGCAAAAGCACTCCACTGGATTTTCGAAAAAATACTATGTACTTCCTTTGTTTAACATTATAAGACGTTTTAGGTTTTTGAATAGGTTCGTGCGTGGATTTATGTATGTACTTCATCTATGTGTCAAAATTAATATGTATATTTGTGAATCTAGACGAGGGAGAGAGATGGAGAAGCCAAAACGTCTTATAATATGGAAGAGAGGGAGTATTATATTTTCTATCAACCTTTTAGCTCTCAGAGTTACCTTTTTTTCAGAATCATTGACAGGGTGAGGTACAATGTACATGGGAACTGCTAGTCTGCAGATTGTTCGTCATGTATTCAGATGCTACACGAATAGACCTGAATGTTTGAACTATATATGATTTGAAGAATTCGCCCACTGGAAACATGGGATCTTCTAGCAACATGAACAGGGTTCACGCGGAGATTAGCCATGCCACAAGAAAGATAAACATAGCCCGTATTACCACACAGAATGCTGCAATGCTATATTATACACAAAGAGCCGAAGAGGACAATCATATTTAATACTGAGAACGGCAGGCGCGCGATGGGGGGGGCGTACCTTAATTCCGAGTTACTCCATCAGAAAGATACCACTGCATTGTCATCGAATAGGACGCCTGCATGCCACCGCATGATTGCGGATTCTCGGCCACTTCAGATGATCAAATCGACGCCTTCATCTGTCCGCACCTGGTGCAGAGCGAAGAGCGGAGTCAGGGAGAAGTGCGCATTTCGTCGAGCAAGTGGCGAGCACCACTCACCTGGGCAAAGAGACGGCCCGCAGAAGCAACCAGCGGAGGAGAGGAGGGGGAGCTCGCCAGCATCACCTTGGCACCGCCTGCCTCGTGAACGCCGACACGGTTCGGGAGCCCGTAGGCCGTAGAGGTAGAGCGGCTAGGGCCATCGGCCTCCGCCGGCGTGTCGCCGGTTTGTCCTCTCCCTCGGGAGAGGGCGTGAGGCTCGCCGCCTCGCGCACTTCGGGGAAGAGGCAGAATGTTTAATTTTTTTTTTCTGTTCTGACCTTTATCGACACGTCTCACGCAGCAGGGGTTAGGATTTCTTTCCTTTTAACTTTACTAGCAAAAATAACTGCAACGTATGAAAAATTTCAATGAAAATATATGTTTTTATAAATAACCATGCCAATGATAATATTTATATTGATCGTTATAGCTAAGACATATCATAAGGAAAATTGAAACAACTTCAATTAATGGCCCAACCTCAGCGATGGCAACCTTACCAATGCTTAGCTTTACCTAAAAGAATTGGATTATTTATGTGGCAGCATTTATATAATCTAAAATACTTTTTTTCAATCTTACACTGCCTCTCATATAATCAATCAAAATCTTACACTGGCTCGCATGGGACGGTCAAGTTTACACAAAATAGAGCCACCGTGCAATCTTCTCTAAATATTAATTAAAATATTGTTTTTAATATTATTTTCATATAATATGTTATAAAAAATAGTAGTTATAGTAGTATGATAATTGCCTACAGAGACATACAGGGCCATAAATATAAGATATAGATGAGTAAACAAAAACCAAAAAACCATGTAGGAGATGGAAAAAATCGACGGATCTTATTTGACCCAAACGTCTTCATGGTCAGAAAAAAAAGCCCAATCAAGACTTGTCTTAGTTCCAGATAACAGAGCATTCGACCGATGCTTAAAAAATCAAACCCGACGTGGTAGACGATCGACGATACAAACGTTACGAATCTTTTTCATGGAATCAGAGTTTTCTTTTTCTAAATTCGGATTTTTTTTCATTGCACAGTGCCGAACCATTTTTTTTTTATAAACAATGGTGTTTTTCCCGCTTTGAGTCAGACTTTTTTTTTCAGAGCTGTTCTTTTATAATTGGCAATATTTTTCTCGCGTAATCATACAGTTTTCGCAAAGAAACGGTGGTTTTTTTTTCTAGCATTGAGTCGGACAGTTTTTCTTTTATCTTTTTTTACAAACAGCGTTTCATTCTAACAATTTCTTCGTAGCGTTTTTTATAAGGTTTTTCTTTCGAGCGCAGTTTATATAAATTTGAATGAAACCTTTTTCGCATTTTTTACTGGAATAGGACAGAATAATTTTTTAGCACTTTTTTCGCGCTTGTTTTTTGTCGGCACGGACGACGAAATATTTTTTAGAATCGGATATAAATCTTCTTTTCACTATTTTTTTTCTTTTTTAAAGAGAAGATGGAAACCCTTTTTTCGTACCCTATTTTTGAATCGGACAAGAAAAAAATACACACTTTTTTTTCGCGGTTGTTTTTTTCGTACAGAAATATTTTTTCGCACTTTTTTTACGGAAGCGGAAACCCTTCTTTCGCACTTTTTTTATTGGATAGTTCCGCACCTTTTTTTTCGCGGTTGTTTTTTCGTACAGAAATAATTTTTATTCGCACTATTTATTTTTACGAAAAACGGAAACCTTTTTTCGCACCTTTTTTTGATCGGACAGAAAAAAGATTCGCTCTTTTTTTTTTGGCACACGGACGACGGAAATTTCTCAAACTTTCTTGTTCGCCCGGTTTTTTAGATCGGACAACTTTGGTTTTTTCCGCCCGGTTCTTTTATTTTTTCGCACTTTTTTTCGCCGGTTTTTTCGGACAAATCTGGTTTTTTTTGCCCGGTTTTTTTCCCGGTTTTTTTACGGACAATTATTTTTTAAGTAGTAGAGACTTGACGGAGTTGCATTGCTTCAGCTCATTTAGCCGTATCCAAAATTTAAAATGTGAAATTAAAGTTAAATTTTGTGTTGTTTTAATTATTGTCACATTGACGTTTTAAGTCGTTAAAAATACCCGTAAAAGTTGTTCCTATAAATAATATTTTATAGCTAATAAATTTTTTGGATAATAAGTTCTAGACAAACTGATGGTCTATAAAGAAAAGACAATTATGTACATAAAATCTATCTATTATATTATTAAAACAGCTTTGAAAGGAGGCACCACGTTCGCTGTGGAGGCTAGAAATTCTCACATTAATCGAAGAAAAAGATAAATATTCACACCGTTAGATCGTAATTGTACTAGATTTTAGTGGTGTAGATTATCCAGGACAATATTGAGTCTAAATAGAAAGCAACTTTGATCTAATAGGAAATATGGGAGTCGGACATGTTGAATGAATCGGAGTCGGACATGTTGTCTGATTATGGATGTTATGGTCTTATGGATAGTAATTAGAGTACAAAACAAATTATATTAATCTATGTTTAGATGGTAATTAGAGTGTAAATTGAATTATAGTGATCCGCGTTTCATATGTGGCTGGAAAATATACGTGCCATACATACATGGCCATTGATAGTAAACAGGGAGAACACTGCATGCATGTCAAGCCGTATGCACATGCCAAGATAGCAGAGACATTAGGTGGAGATAGCCACAATCGATTTATAAGCAAAGCAAGTATGCTACGAAGAAATCAACATAGATATACATTATTTTATATTATTTTATAGGACGAGACTATCTATCGGGCACTCGATCCACGTGTGCAAAACCACTTTAAACTATTTTTTCTTTTAAATTATTTATCCGAATCATGATCCGATTACACCATTAAATTCGTTGCAATTAAATCTTCAAAACAAGACCACACATAGATATATTCCGACGAATTTTTTTAACTTATTATTGAATTATTTTTAAATGTTGCACGATGATCCACCAAGTATATCGGAATTGTTTCACTAAATAGATCGAAAATATTTCAATCATTTAAATCGAGCGTTGTTTTACCTTATATAAAAACAATGTTTCAGCAAATAGCGAAAGAATGTTTCAGTTCACTGTAACATTAGATCTTTACATAGTAAAACATTGTGAGTAAACTAGGTGAAACATTTTTGGTGAAACAAAAAATGAAACGGATTACCTATTAATAGAGAGTTTTCAAAATATATGTGGGTGATTTATTGCAAAAGAATGTTTCGTTCACTGCAACATTAAATATATACATAGTAAAACATTGTGAGTACAGTAGGTGAAACATTTTTGGTGGAACAAAAAATGAAACGAATTCCCTTAATAGAGGATTTCCAAAATATGTGGGTGATTTATTGAAAAATAATATTTTAATTCACTGCAACATTAGATCTATACATAGTGAAACATTGTGAGTACACTAGGTGAAACTTTTTTTTGCAGACACGTGGTGGGGCTAGGGGAATGTGCGCATGTGGGGGGGGGGGGGGGGAGCGCCCGATCCTGCTCCACCCCCGCCAGTCGCCCGAGCCTGAGCATTTTCGTATGTTATAAGACATGGCAAATAAAAAATTTAAGGTACAATATCTTTGTCAGTATGATCTATGCATATACAAGACCATCTGAAATACATGATTAGATACATTAAGTAGCAGGCCTACAAAGGAGTAGAGTGGTGGCAGTTGATATGACATATAAAAACTGTTAATAAAACACCAAATCGAATCCTAATGACGATTAAAAGGAGGGACGACAAGCAAACCGTGAAGCAAATAGGCAAGGCGGTTGTCGGGACTTCTAGAAAGTAAAAAATTAAACCCCATTCATAACCATATTCGTTTTTTAAATTCTCAATGACAATAAAAAGGAAAAACAACGAGCGGGGTGTATAGGAGTATAGTTGCAGAGCCGCCGATGGTTGGCGGGACTTCTAAAAATAAAAAATAAATTCTAACGATAGTTTTGTTCGATTTTTAGAATCCCAATGACAATAAAGAGTAGGCGGCAGATGGGTCGTAGAGGAGTATAGTGGCATCGTTTGACGGGACTTCTAAAAGCTACAAAAAATAAAACCCAACAAGACAATAAGCTTTAAAAATACCAATTTTTAAGGTTCGGAACTTCTAAAAAGAAAAAAAAACCAATGATAATCATGGTCGATTTTAAAATCTCAACGACAATAAAGAAGGGAGGCAGCGGGCGAGCCATAAAGGAGTACAATGGAAAAGCCCCTAATAGTTTGGCGGGACTTCTAGAAAGTAAAAAAAATAAACCCGAACGATAATTATGTTCAATTTTTAAAATCCCAATGACAATAAAGAGAAAAGACAGTGGATGGGCCGTAGAGGAGTATAATGGCAGCGTTTGACGGGACTTCTAAAAATTATAAAAACGAAACCCAACGAGACAATATAATCTAAAAACTATAAGATCCAATTTTTAAAGTTTCAAGGAGAATGAGTAAAAATAGTGGCAAATCGAGCAAGCAAATAAAGAAGGATATGACAGAAGTAAGGGGTAGCAGCTGGCGTGACTTTTAAAAACTATATAGATGGAAATATGGGAATGATAAGGCTTATCTTTCAATGTCTTATGATAACGAGATAGCTATTTATTAAATTTTAAGCAAAATCATACTGAAAAATATATGATTGTGTTTAGGTGCTAGCCGCGCAATTGCGCGGGCCACCCAGCTAATTTGTAGTAATTGAACTACATATTGAGAAATTTCAGGTGCTTCTTAGGTCCAACAATATAAGCACTTCTAGATTATTTTTGTCCGAGTAAAAGTTAAGATAGAAAATTTAAATGCGAGGTGATTGATGTGACAAGTACTCATTCCGTCCTAAACTTGTATTTACAGCTAATTTATCTTTGTGATAGGTAGTATTAGACAACATATCCGTTGACATCGAGACATTCGTAATAACTTCGTCAATATTAAGATATGCTAGCTCAATTTTTTTTAAGATAATAAATATAAGATGTACATGTGTACATTCGTAGAAGTAAATACGCGCATGCTATGAGCGTATCGCCGTGCACGCCCACTTGTATTGATCCCAGATTCATATCTGAATCGTCGAAAGTTTGTGCAAGTCAAAATCTTCGCCGGGCTTGGTCTAAGTTGATTTAGAAATCATCACAATCAAAGGCATGCTAACATCGATTACAATTTACAAAACGCCATTTAGGTGATCTCTCAGCCTGATGTTGCCTCAGTCATGTACAAGTACAACAGCTCTGCAAACCGCAGTCAATTCCATTGTTCTTCATCGATTCTTTGGCTTTTAAACCTGCTGGATCATGATCACCAATTTTACAAGCGAATGCGGAAGGATACATGTCAGATATTATGTGGGAGCTTTTTTCCTGACACTTTCCAAGTGCTTCAGGTGTGAAATTAACCCCCGATCTCCTCCGATTTCTGTGGAGAAAGATTAACCGAACGAGAACCAACAACTAGCTAGCATGATGCGTCGATATAGCTTGCGAGAGGAGCCAACTGCCGGCTATCTCATCTTCAGAAGCCCATTTCACCAGTTCAGCTTGGACAATGCCCTTGACACTCCGGATATCAGTCACGTTACGTAGCTGCATCATATTAGTTCCTCTGCTGCAACGCACAAAGACACCGTTGGTTGTCCTGGACCTGGTACAACATCAATTACAAGTTAATTAGCATTTAGCATCAACAATCTCCTTCAAACGAAATAAAAGGCACCTACAAATCTTGAAGGCCAAATGTTACTTGATCATGTGTTTAAGATAAGCTAAGAATTCATCCAAAGAAACGCATTAGATTACTAGCATATTGCCCATGAGTTGCAAGGAGATTTTAATTAAAGAAAATTATTATTAACCCATTATTAACATATATCATCTTTTAATTTACATATATATATATATTTGTTACCAACATATGGATTCTCTAGGCTCCACACTATCTTTTTTTCCTTTCCATAAAAAATAAGGAGTTGGTGGTGGGGGTGGTTGACATATGGATCATACATTTCCTTTTTCTTTTCCAAATAGTAGGGAGTTGGTGTTGAGAGTGGTGGCAGATTCACCACTCACCACTACTCTCTCTTTTACAGGAGTATCGATACTGTTCACCAACACTAGCACCCATTTTACCTGCTCTCTGTTTTGTTATTTTTGAACAAGTTGTGTGATATAACTACAACAGCAGAAAGCACTAAGGTTAATATCAGCTCACTTGACACGCGACAAGCACAATCCAAATTCCAGAATCTACACAAATACAAGCCTATAATGTGAATTGTCATTGGTATATCGCTGGATAATTTGATTGTCATTGGAATACTCACACACACACACACACACACACACACACACACACAGAGAGAGAGAGAGAGAGAGAGATGTAAACAAATCATCAAACTCTACCCCAAACTAAAAATTTATCAAATTATCAAAGCAACATATCATTGGATGTATTCCATGTTTCTTCTGGAAAATGAAAAATCAGGCTAAAGTTGGTTCATTGTCAATGCCTTATAATATATATCCAAGTCAAACTCCATTGATGCAATTATTTGGGGATTTTTTTCAAATTTATTTGATGACCACGTAATTAGGATTGGCACGATAAATGGTACAGCATGTATGAATAGTTTGCTTTGATTTACCGCAGTAATAAGAGGGACAACAACAGAAGTAGTCAGTGACAAATTGAATAAGACTGAATCAAGCAGTACTACAGTAGCATGAGCAAATTAAAGGAAGTTAAAAAGAAAGAAAACGTACTAGAAAAAATGGTCAAACACTTCTACACAAGAATACCTTTACACAGATTTTGGAAAGCTGCACGCTGAAGTTTCACAGATAAAAATTCTGTATAATATCTCCATTCACACGGATATAAGGAATATGAGCAATCTTTGGTCAGTCTTCGCCCCTACTCTTGAGCCACACATCTTCATTATTTTCCAGTTCATCTGAATTATTCTTCAGCCAGTCCTCTTCTTCATTCTCTAACCACTCTCCCTTATCGTTCAGATGATCTGTAGCACTCTCCACCCACTCTTCCTCATACTTTAACCACCCTTCCCAGAACTCACATGTTTTCTTCTGTCGGTACTCGTTTATCGTCTCTTTCTGCCATTCCCCTCTCTTCTTCTTCACCCATGTCTCTCCATCTTCCTTCTGGCATCGTGCCTCTAGTATAGGTGAGCATCCTAATATTTGTAACTCTCTTAGGTTACATGGTAGGCCTTTCAATGGTAGTGAGTGAATTTGGAAACATGACTGCATATTTAACTTCTTCAGGGATGACAGAGTGACCAAGTTTGATGGGAGCTGCCTTAGCAGGTAGCAACAAGAGAATTCAAGCTCTTGTAGGGATGTAATCTGCTCAAGCCACTTCTCTTGGTGAAGAGAGATCACATCGATCTTGTGGAGACACAGAGTTCGAAGTGCTGAAAGCTTGCAAAGAAAATTATCAAGATCTAAAGACTGGGAAAGGTTATCCATTGTAAGGTCAGTGAGATATTGTAAAGTATGCATAAATTCTTCTTTTTGCGGAGAACCGGGAAGGGGGAGTTCTCTCCTTTTTGTACCCAGATCTTTGGCTATATTGAGGAGTCCACTTTTGAGAACAAGTGACTGGTCTTTGCCCAACCTTATTTCCCAGTTAGAAAACAGTCGGTTAATCTCTTCCTCAACTGTCAATATGATTTTGCGGCAGCCAGAAATATGTAGATTTTTAAGGTTGTTAAGACGAAGAATTCCACCCTCAAAGTATAGCTCCTTACAATTTGAAAGATGCAGATTCTCCAATGATATCAGGTTTTGACATGGAAGGATTAACTTCTGGGAGCAATCATTTATGCTCAAGTGTGTGAGGCTAGTTAGTTTTTGCAAATACCTGAAGACTGTTTCAGCATATGATCCACAACCCGTAAGAGAGAGTTTTCTGATAGCTAAGCCCAAGGACATCAAAGGTAGTTCCCTCAAGTTATCACATCTATTAATCTGCAGATTTTGCAGGTTTGAAAAGCTTTCTTCGTTCTGTGAATCTGCCCAATTTTCCAATTTCCCCATAGATTCAAAACACAGGATTTCCAAAGATTTAAAGGCCACATTTGAGGTTCCATAGACATCAGAACTAACATCCTTCATGGAGGGAAGCTCATGCAAAATTAGTTTCCTAAGATGATCAAGCTGTCCAAAAGGAGGAAGCACCTGGAGTTCTGTACAATGGCTTATCTCAATAACTTTTATATACCGGAGTTGTACGACCCAATCTGGAAAAGCCAAACCTGTGTAGCCAAAAAAATTTATCGTCTGCAGATTTCTTGGTGGGGACAAACACTCTAATATCTCCATGTCTTGATCAGGTTTAATTACCTCTGGTGGATTCATCAGATATCCTGATATATCTGAAGTATAATTCTTCTCAACTAAGCTAGCTTGAAGTGGCTGCTTTTGACCTCTGTCGAATTGACTCAACTCCTTTCCATATAGATTATATTTACCTCTAGAAGACTGATTTCTATCCCACTTCAGAGCTAAACAGGTAACATACTCCTTCCTTCCTAAGTTAGCCTGAATTGCCTCTTCTCGATTAGCCACCCTCTGTAGATCTGATATACAAAGGGACCCTTGGATATACCTCATGTCTTTAACTCAATTAACGTGTGACCATCCTCTGCTTTAACACGGTATTCATATAAGTCTTGGAGCCTGGTAAGCTGTCCAATGCCATGAATTAAAGCAACCGTATCTGCATCTGCATGCAAGTGCCGTAGGCCAACTAGTGAGTTCATTCTTCTTGGTAATTGTGTGAATCTACAACCTCTCAAACCAAGAACTTGGAGATTGCACAAGCTACATAATGAATCAGGGAGTTTGGTTATCCCACTGTGTGAAAAATCCAAGTATCTGAGGTGAGTCAAATAGGGCAGCATCTGATGTGTTGTGGTGAACTCCACAAATTGTGCAATGCCATCTTCTTCAAGTGGATAATCACCAATGCATGCTGTTGCTGAATTTGCTCTCAAGTTAGATAAGCTCAACAAGCGCAAGCTTGTTGACCTATTTAGAATGCTACCAATAATGTCACAATACCTTTTCAAAATGATAGCAACGATATCAACTTCCCCATCATCAAAACTGAAAGAGGACCACTCAGAAATGTTATCAGCAGTGTCATTGTCAGTAGTGTTATAAGACCTCTCAGAAATGCTATCAGCAGCATCATAACTGCCCTCCAAAATGTTGTAAATGTTGTTGAAACCTTTGCTAGAGTTGTTATGACGGAAGCCACCGAATAATATTAATGATCGCAACTGTTTAATGCTATACTCGGTCCATGGTATATTCATAGCATCCATATCTATGGACAAGTGACGTACACTTCGTGGGAGATTTCCCATTGTACAATCAACACCCTGATATTCATTAGATGATAAGGTGATTGCAAAGTCTCTAACCCAACTATGCATAATATACCAAGCTTTCCAAACTGTCGGTTGTAAGAAGCACTTATTGACTAGTTCATCAAACCATTCACCAGCTACATCCTCCAGTTTTCTTGCAACAGTAGTGTTGTCCAGTTCAACAAAACCATTAGCTATCCACATTTGGATCAACTCATATTTTTCAAATAAATAATTTCTAGGAAAGATTGAACAAAATACCAGGCATTGCCTCAAATATGCAGGTAATTCACTGTAACAAATTCCGAAAGATGATATTATGTGAATGTCGAAGCTGCAGCTTGAAACATTCCACCACCAACTTTCTAAGACTCTCTTCCAATACGCTTCATCCAAACAATTTCTTAATGATGCCCCAATGAATTTCGCTGCCAAAGGAGATCCATGTACTTTATCTACAATTTTTCTACCAATTGGTTCTAGAGCTTCTGTACTTTGATAACTGGCAAATGCATGATGCTTAAAAAGCTTCCACAGGTCATCATAATGTAGATAATCCAAAAATACCGGAGTTGTAGTTCCCACAAAGCTAGCCACACTATACAGATTGGTTGTTACTAAGACAACACTTCCAGGTGCTCCTTTCTTCAGTGCACTCCTTAAATCGCCCCACATTGCACGTATCTCATCAGATACATCATCAAGAACAAGCAAGAACCTCTTGCCTTCTATGACGCTCTGAAGTTGGACACGGAGGCTGTTTAGACTGAAAGCATGGTCCAGCATATTATGCTCAGGTTGCATCGATATGAAGATCTGCGCCATCGGTTCTTCTTTCCTGATGTTGTCAGTGAAATACACCCATGCAGATTGACCGCGGAAGTGCTCCTGCACCCTTTCGTCGTCGAAGATGAACTGAGCAAGAGCTGTTTTCCCCACTCCACCCACTCCAACAATTGGAATGACAGTTGGATTGCACATTGTACTGACAGTGCTGCTCTGCACCCTGGTGTATTTCACTCTGCTGCCCATTTTTTTCTGGTATGCTGCTGCTGATTCTGCAGGTTGGTTTCTCTGGTCAGATAGATCTATGCCCCGGAGAGCATCGATGATCCATCCTTTCCGAGATATCTGTGATCCATCAGCAGCACTTGCCCTCTCCTCAACCGATTCATCCGCCACGAAACGGGCATCCTCCAGTATCATCTCCAATATGACACCTATTTCCTCATCTCGCCCAACAACGAAGGGTTGGTCAGGGCCAGGGGGCAAAGCGGCGACGTCATCCCCCGGGGTTTCCAGTCCATCGTCGTCCAGGCCCGGCACGGGAAGAAGCGATTCGACCTCGGAGCACGCGCTGACGAGCTTGCCGACGGTGTACTTCACCCCGAGGAGGAGGCTGCTGCTATCGGAAGCTGCGGAAGCCTCCATGGCGTTGACCAGCTCCTCCGCCTCGTCGGCGGCCTCCTTCACCTGCCGCAGCCACGCGGCCGCCTCTTCCTCCCTGTCGGCGTCGACGCGCAGCAGGCTCTCGCCGCGGAGGATGCTGAGCTTGTCCTCCAGCAAGTCGAGCATCTTCATGGTGCCCCTGTACTTGTGGGCGTCGCTGCTGCCTCCCAGGTGGAGACGCAGCTTGCCGACCACCCTGGCGATAGCCGCCGGCAGCGGCCATCCATTATCTTCTACTACTAGCTCCTCCATTCTCGCGATTCGCGAGTTGCACTTGCAGGGGGATGGGGAATTTGGGCGGGGTGACAGTGACAACGACAGAGTGAGGCTGCGTCACCGGGAAACAGAGAGAGCAAGGTGAAAATGTTGGATCGTGGTATGACCGGCGTATACTGAGACAGCAAGAGTACGAGTCAAACTTCTTTTTTTTTAAGAAATATAGACGCGCTCATACCGCATACACTGCCATATAACCATCTCCAAAATAATGAACCGATATATTTTAAAATTAATATAGTCATCACGAACATATCACCGTCCATGGAACTAAAAGCTCACCTTTGAATTTTTTTTCTTAACGACCACATGGAACTCACCTTTGAACTTTTTTTCTTAACAACCACATGAAAAAAGTGTCATAGACTACTAGTGTGTCGTTAAAAGAATAATTCTCTTATATTTCTATACTTTTTGCGTCCCATAATATAAGAGATTTTGCCCCTATAATTTGTTCTATTATTAAAATAGCCTTGAAAGGAGGCACCATGTTCGCTGTGGAGGCTAGAAATTTCCATATTAATCGGAGAAAATATGAATTATTTCCACCGTTAGATTATAATAGGTCTAGATTTTAACGTCTGAGATTTAACATAAACTCGACATGTTAATTAAGAGATACAGAGTACCGTACATGCGCAGAATTAGAATCAATCTCTACATGCAAACGGACTCAAAAGAATTTTGTCCGATTTCCTAAACTAATCAGAGTTAGGTTCTAGATTAATTAGGCTATAATGTATATATAAATGAAGCAGCAGGCAACGAAGCACTATAGAGCCCTATTTTAGATCCGTTATGTTGATCCGTAGTATTAGAATAATAAATACTATAGCGAGCAACGGAAATCTACAGCAGTGGGTCAAGCCGTGCGGTTGCACGATGTGCAGGACTCGGGTGATGCACGTCAGCAAACAGAAGGTAAGATGGCATGTGCACAGCAGTTAGCCAGGTGCACACCCTAATCAATACAATTAAAAAGTTTTCCTTTGAAAATATAGGTTCCAAAATAAACTTAAAAACAAAAATTGGAATAAAAAAACAATACCAATAATAAATATGTAAATCGTCTTTGCCAAGTATGTATTTTTATCTATATATATTATTATACATATTATTAAGATAGCTTTAGAAAATCATCACAAACGTCCTATAGACGTAGAAATCTTTATTATTAAGACAACTCGGAAAGATGTACGATATTTATTCTAAAGGATATAAATTATCACATTGATCGAAGAATAAAATCCAAGCCATTAGACTATAGTAGAACCAAATTATAACGGCGAAGATTGATAACACAATTGTATCTTTAGAACTAAATAATGGTATATAGAGGAGTATAGTGGCAACGTTTGATGAGAATTCTAAATATTATAAAAATAAAATCCAACGAGACAATAAACTCTGAAAACTACAAGGTCCAATTTTTAAAGGTTTGGGACTTCTAAAAAGTAAAAAAAAAAACCCAATGATATTAATGTTTGATTTTAAAATCTCAATGACAATAAAGAGAGGATGGAGCATGCGAGCCATAGAATAGTACAGTGGCAAAGCTGTTAACGGTTTGGCGGGACTTCTATAAAGTTAAAAAATGAACCCGAACAATAATATGTTTAATTTTTAAAATCTCAATGACAATAAAGAGAGGAGACAGCAGGCGGACCGTAGAAGAGTATAGTGGCAGCGTTTGATGACACTTCTAAAAATTATAAAAATGAAACTCAACGAGACAATAAACTCTAAAAACTACCATGTCCTATTTTTAAAGGTTCGGAACTTCTAAAAACAAAAAAAAAACAACGATAATAGTGTTCGATTTTAAAATCTCAGTGACAATAAAGAGGGGAGGCAGTAGGCGAGACGTAGAACAGTATAGTGGCAAAACCACTAACGATTTGGCGGGACTTCTGGAAAGTAAAAAATGAACCCAAATAATAATTATGTTCGATTTTAAAATCCCAATGATAATAAAAAGAGGAGGCAGCGGATGGGCCGTAGAGGAGTAGAGTAGCAGCATTTGATGAGAGTTCTAAAAATTATAAAAACAAAACCCAATGAGACAATAAACTCTAAAAACTACAAGATCCAAATTTTAAAGTTTCTAAGGAGAATGAGTAAAAATAGTGGTAGATCGAGCAAGCAAATAAAGAATAGGGTGACTTTTAAAAATTATAAAATTAAACACAGGAGTGATATGGTTTGGTTTTTAAAAGTCTTAAAATAACAAGATAGAGAATGAGTAGAAATAGTGGTAGATCGAGCAAGCAAATAAAGAATAGGGTGACTTTTAAAAACTATAAAATTAAACACGGGATGATATGGTTTGGTTTCTAAAAGTCTTAAAATAACAAGATAACTATTAAATAAATTTTAAGTAAAATCATATTAAAAACAGATAATTCTTTTATATGGATGTTAGCCACGCAATTGCGCGGGCCACCAGCTAGTTCGTTTTAAAATATAAATATTTTTAGGATTTAAAATTTATACCTCATTAAAAATATTTCTACAGCACTTATTTCAATACAAGAAAATTCACACATTTTTAATTAAAATTCAAATTCAATCGTAATACGTGCTAAACAAGCCTTTTACTCACTTCGTTTCATAATATATTGGATATGTTTTTCCTTCTGCGCAAAAACTTAAGAAAGTAGTATAAGTAAGTCATGGTACAAAAGTTGACAACTGAGAAATAAACAGTATTATAATAAAATTTGATAGATAGGGAAAAAAATCTAAAAGTTAGTAAACGTTTAGCAAAGTTTCTTATATTTTCAGAAAAACGAAAAAGCACAAAATCTCTCGTACTATGAGAGGGATGAAGTATTTTGGAGAACTAGGGATGGAGGCAGGCCTAGAACATATAAGACTGGAACCCTAGTCCTATCTCCAAAATCATGTTTATTTATAAATTCTGTAGAAATCAGTAATCTTCGGCTCCGCCACTATTTGGAGCGTAGAGACTAGAGAGTAAAATCGAAAAGAAAAACTCGGACCCGCTCATGGTTTTGCACCCAGTCGGTACGGGCTCGATCGTGGGAAAAAAAATGGTATTGAAGGCGAAAAATCCAAACCATGGTGCCCACTGAATCCAACCATAGCATCCATCAAGATTTTTGACAATAAGCCACTAAATACGCGCGCCTTTGCAAACTTACCATTCAATCCGTGTGCCTTCTCTAATACACCACTAGGAGTGCAAATTTCTTGATTTCATACCACTTTCTCTCCTTCCCGTCACTTTTTCTTTTTCTTTTTCGTTTTCTGTTTTTCTCTTCTTTTTTGGGACATTTTTACCCCTGGTCCCACCTGTCAGGTAAAAGAGATAGGGGGATCAAGAGAAGGGGATCGGGAACAGGGAGGCAGAGCGCGTGCGCTCCCGTCCTGTCGCCGCTCCGCCTCCAGTCCCGTCGCTGCGCCGCCTTCTCGCCGGGCCTTGCCACCCGCCGCTGCCGGCTAGCCTCCTTGGCTCGCCATCGGCCAGCCTCCTTGCCCCGCCACCGGCCGGCCTCCGGTCCCTCGGGGACCTAGGGTTTTGAAGATAGAGAGGGGGAAGGGGGTCACGGTTCAAGAGATCATGGCGCAAGCGGCAAGCTCCTCGATTCCATCTGAGCTCTCTTCTAGGTAATGCTATAACTCTCCACATCTCCATTATTTGCACTAACGAGCTGAGGAACAAAACTAGGACGGATTTGGTTAGCGGGCGAACTAATTTTTTTTAATCTCATTTTTCTTGTTCGTATGCGATAGGACTGACCATGATGCGGAGTTTAGCGTGTGCATTCAGTTCGGTCAGTTTACAGCTAAACTTGATGATGGTACTTGTGTTGAAGTGGTGCGTAAATGGCTTGAATGGGTTGTGGACTATCATCAGTGCACATTGGAGAGTTTGGAAAAGGATTTTGTAGCAAGGGTAAAATGGGGCAGCAGCCAACATGTTGTGATAAGTGGCTACGACATGAGCACTGGTGAGGAAACACCGTTTAAGGATAATATGGATGTAGCCCATGCAATGTTTGTTAGGAAGAGTGATAGAAAGTTGATTTTGTTTGTTGATGCGGCGGACAAGCCTATTCAGTTGATGACTAACTCGGTAGTTTCAGAGGACAATGAGGTAGCAATGGGTGAAGTTGTGACAGACAGGCAAGGTGATGTTCAAGAATGCAGCAGTTGTATTGATTGGGATAGTCTAGAGATAGCTCCAATTCCACATAACCAAGTTCCTCAGCTTGCTATTGATTGGGATGCATTGGAGATAGAACCAATTCCACAACATCAACTTGGTTCTTCTATGCCTTTGATGGAGGAAGATGAAATGTATACATTTGTTGGACTTAGAGCTGAGGATGAGAGAGCCAAGCAAGATAGACTTGAGGCTGAGAGGCAAAGGAATTCAGTGCCTACACCAGGTTTAGCTCATACTGAAGGGGATTTGAACCTTAACGAGGCAGAGATTGCTGTTAATGATGTAATACCTGGTGAATCTGAAATTTTCTATGACAAAGATGATCCTCCAATGGAAGTTGGAAGCTCATATGTAAGCATGAATGAATTTAGGTCAGCTGTGAGGCAACACGCTATAAAGGGACAATTTCAGCTTGGGACAGAGAAGTCTGATAAAGAAAGGTTTAGGGGCTTTTGCACAGCTGATGAATGCCCATGGGCTATCGTGGCTAGGCTGATGCATAATGAAAAATCCGTGAGGGTACTAACAACTAACTAAACAATGTGTCATATTTCAAATATTGGTTTGTCTGTATGAGTTGTCTCATGGTTATTCCCTTTTTGTTTTGTATGTTGCAGGTTACCTTGAACAAATTTTCCCATACTTGTGCATCAACCGGGAGAGTAAAGACCAAAATGGCAAGTTATAAGTGGGTGGCAGAGAAGACAATTCCTTTTCTAAAAAAGGATCCAAATATTGGTGCAAAGAAGTTGATGGAGGACTTACAAACCAAGTACAATGTCACTTTAGGATACCATACTGTGTACAGAGGTATGGTCATGGCTAAAGATAAAATTTTTGGTACATGGGAAGAGAGTTTTGCATACTTGTTTAACTTCAAGGCTGAGGTTGAGCTGAAAATGCCTGGAAGTGTTGTGGAGATAGATGTACAAGAGAATACTGATGGGGTTTATTTTCATAGATTTTTTTGTGCATTTAAACCTTCGATTGATGGTTTCATAAATGGATGCCGGCCATACTTGAATATAGACTCCACAGCCCTTAATGGGAGTTGGAATGGTCAGCTAGCTTCTGCTATATCCATAGATGGACACAACTGGATGTTTCCGGTTGCATTTGGTTTTTTTCAAAGTGAGACCACTGACAATTGGACTTGGTTTATGCAACAGCTTCATAAGGCCATTGGAAAACAGTCACACTTAGCAATCAGCTCGGATGCTTGTAAGGGGCTAGAGAATGCTGTGAAAAGTGTATTTAGTACAGCAGAGCATAGAGAATGCTTTTTGCACTTGATGCAGAATTTCATCAAGAAATTTCATGGTCCAGTGTTTGGGAACATGTACCCTGTAGCTAGGTCTTACATGACAGATAAATATGAGTATTACATGAATAAAATTCATGAGGCAAATTCAGATGTGAAGCCATATCTAGAAACTTATCACAACCTACTTTGGATGAGGAGTAAGTTCTCAGAAAAGATAAAATGTGACTTCATCACCAACAATCTGGCAGAGTCATGGAACAAATGGATCAAGGATATGAAGGATCGTCCTATTGCAGATCTCGCAGATGGCATCAGAGCAAAGACAATGGATCTATTTGCGAGACGGAGGAAAATAGGTGAGCAACTAGATGGTGTTATGCTCCCTATTGTAGTTCGTCAACTGAATGCAATGACTAGAGATTTGGGTCACTTGAAGGTAGTGCAAGGTAATAGGGACCTAGCAGAAGTGACTGAGATTACTCTTGAACATGATATTAGTAGGCATGCTGTCAATCTTACAGAACATACATGCACTTGTAGAGAGTGGCAAGTTTCTGGCAAACCATGCCCACATGCATTAGCTCTCATAATATCAGCTAGAAACCCAAGAATGGCTGATTACCTGGATCCTTGCTATTCAGTGGAAAAGTATAAGCTGGCATATGCAGGTGTTATTCATCCACTTCCAGATAAGTCCCAATGGCCAAAAGTCAATATTGGTTTCAAGTTGCTGCCACCTCTCACTAAGAGGGACGTAGGGAGGCAAAGAAAGAATAGGATAGTTGGGTGCCTTAAGAAAGGAAGCAAGCCTAGGACCAAAGGAAAGTGGCAGGTTCAATGTAAGAAGTGTCTTAACATGGGCCATAGACAAACATCCTCAAAATGTCCATTAAATGGTACCAAGAAAAAAAAGGTAGCCACATACATTTACTTCTTCTAGCATATTGTACATTAATCTTTATAAATCATTTAACTTGTTTTACATTTTTTTAGGAAAAGTCGTGCCAAACAAGGAAGACCACTAGGTTCAACTAGTGATGCAGTGGGTTCTAGCACACCTAAAAGATGCAATCAATGATTCCAGCAATGCGAGTCCTGGGCCTGTCACTAGAAGGTATGATTTTTCTTTAGTTCAATGGTATGATTGATTCTCGAAATTTTACTAACACTCAGTTCATTGAAGGCAATTGGCATTGACTAATGTTGTTGGAGAAGGATTGAGTCAAATGGCAACCCCTTCGAGGCCTACTAGAGCTGCAAGGAAGATCACTCCAAAGAAAGAGAAAAAATGAATGCTTTTCTAAATATAATATTTAGTGTTGTGGATGCTTTTGTAATGTGAAACATGGGACACAGCTGGTTGGTTTCATTTTGTTCTCTGAACTTGTCAAATGGTTATGTAATCTGGATGATGTTCTTAAGTTTGCTATTGAACTTGTTAGTTCTCAAATGGTTATATATGCATTATGGGTACATGCTGCCATTTTTTTATCTGTGACCAAATTATGGGTACTTTCTTGACTTGTCAAATGCTGTACAAATTGCAAGGTACATGTTGCCAAAATTTAGGGTACATGCTGTCAAAATTTTGCTTACAAGCTGTCAAAATTTTGGCATCCGGAGCAACAGTTCATGTATACACATATATACAATACATGCAACAATATATGCAACAGTTATATGCCACTATCCTGCTCAGAGAAGAGGAACAGCAGGGCAGCAGGATGCCATTTTGTTCTCTCCGGCGATAAAATTTTGCTTACAGCAGCAGACAGACTCACGGCAGCCGGCGCGCGACAGGACGCTCTGCCTCCCCGTTCCCGATCCCCTTCTCTCGATCCCCCTATCTCTTTTACCTGGCAGGTGAGACCAGGGGTAAAACTGTCCCAAAAAAGAAGAGAAAAACAGAAAACGAAAAAGAAAAAAAAAAGTGACGGGAAGGAGAGAAAGCGGTATGAAATCGCACTCCTAGTGGTGTATTAGAGTAAGTTTAATAGTATAGCCAACTACTAGCTCCAATTCATCTATATCCAATCTAATAGCTTATTCATACAATAGTTACATGCTACACTATTAATACCTGGTCCCATCTATCATACACACACTGCGTCTTGGAGTCCGTGCTACAGCTGGCTATAAATCTATAGCCCGCTACTCTTCTCTCTTCTCATTTATCCCTTTAAAACCTACTATTGTACCTGCTCTTAGAGAAGGCACGCGGATTGAATGGTAAGTTTGCAAAGGCGCGCGTATTTAGTGGCTTATTGTCAAAAATCTCGCATCCACTGCGTCGCGGCTGCCTGCTTTGGTCAACTGCCCACTTCGACCACCGAGAGCTACTCGAGGAATGGTCGGGCCGGAGCTGACGGTCGGCGGGTGGTTCGCCGGCGCCGTGATCTCCAACTTGGTGGCGAAGGTGCGGTCCGCCATGGAGCACCACGCCGCCCTCCGGGCCGCCGCCGGCGACATGCTGTACGGCGTGGAGGCCGCGCTCCCCCGGATCAGGATCCTCGTCGAGGCGACCGAGCGCAGGGCCATCTCCAGGGCCAGCTTCGCCGCGTGGCTGCAGCAGTTCAAGGACGCCGTCGCCGAGGCCGAGGACCTGCTCGACGACCTCGAGACGCGGAGGATCCGGGCGGCGCTCAGGGCCAGGGGCAAGGTCGGCTCCGCCACGTCCCTCGCGCTCAGGTTCCTCAGGAACCTCGTCCTCTCCGATGGGGATCTCCAGAGGCTCAAGAACGTCCTGGCCAAGCTGAACAGGATCACCACCGACGCGACCGGCTTCCACGACATACTGAAACTGGCCGACGACGACGTGGGGGCGATGCGATCGGTCCTTCCGGTGCCAGCCACCCCGCCGGCGGTCATCGGCCGGGACGAGGAGCAGCAGCAGCTTCTGAAGATGATTTTACGCCCCGGCGCACCGCCGTATCCTCAGGATGGAGCTGAATCCTGCTCTGGTGTTTCTGTCATATCAGTTGTGGGAGCAGCTGGTGTGGGCAAAACCACTCTTGCTCAGCTGATTTACAGTGATCCAAACGTCAAGGAGGCTTTCCTGTTGAGGGGATGGGTGTTTACCTCTCGTAGCTGCAGTCGAACGGGTCTCGAACAAGATATCATCGAGTCTTTTGCGTCGGAGCAAGAGGAAAATCTGCAAAGAAAGTCGGTTTCATCAGAAAGCAGTTTGATTGATGTCGTACGAAACAAGAAGTTCTTCCTAGTCCTAGATGATGTGCAGCATAATCTGCACAGCCAATGGGATTCCCTAAGGTCGACACTGGCAAGAGGAGCAAATGGCAGTGTTGTATTGCTAGTATGTCAATCGAAAGAAGTTGCAAATAGTTTGGGAGCGACAGCTCAGGTTCCAATGGGTTACCTGCCATCTCCAGTGCTCTGGAGAGTATTTGAGCACCATGCATTTGGGAATCAGAAAAGAGCTTCCCTCGAGTCAATTGGTAAAAAGGTGCTCCAAAACTTGCATGGATTGCCTTTGCTGGCAGAAGCAATTGGAAGGCTTCTGAGACAAAGATTAGATAAGGCGCATTGGCAAAAAATTTCCTCGAGTCCCTGGTGGCTCTTTTCTGAAGATGAAGACAATGTTGCGCTACCTTCAGTGGCAATTATGTGTGAGCATCTATGTGATCATCTTAGAAAGTGTTTGTGCTATTGTTCAATATTCCCATCTGGTTATTTGTTTGAAAAGAATATGTTGATTCACATGTGGATAGCTAGTTTCATGCAACAACATGACGGGATTGGGATGAAAGAAATGGAAAAGGAATGGTTTGATGAGCTTTTCCGCCGATCATTCTTTCAGCCCACAATCTGGAAAAATAGGTACATCATGCCTGATATGATTAGAAAGCCATTATGTTCCATTGTTGGAAAAGAATGCCATGCTGCTAGTGAGTTGGGAGAACAGAAAAGACGGCTCCAAGATTACCGCCACCTAGCCATCAGTTTTCCTGATTTTAATGTGCACCTAGACTTGAGAAAGGACAACAAGTTGCGGACCATTTTGCTTTTTGATGGTCGCAAAACAATCAAACCACACGAAGCATTTGCTAATATTCTGTCACACCTAAGTGGCCTGCGAGTATTAGATTTCTCTTACAGTGAAGCTAAATTGGAGAAGGTTCCTGATTTCATTTACAAATTCACACACCTAAGGTTTCTGGATCTCTCCTTTACTGGGATGACAGTACTTCCAGACTCCCTCTGTAAGCTGCACCTACTACAAGTTCTTGGATTACGAGGATGTCGGTTCAAGGAGTTACCTAGAGCTATAAATGAGTTAGTGAACCTCCGGTTCTTATATGCAGAAGCTCACACGGTTTCCTTGATATACAAGATAGGGAAGCTTACTAATCTCCAAGGGTTAGATGAATTTCTTGTTGGTAGAATGGATGGGCACAAAATAACAGAACTAAAGAACCTGAATGAAATCAGTGGACAACTATGTATTGGAAATCTGGACAAAGTAGCAAGCACAGATGTAGTGAGTGATGCTGAATTATTCAAAAAAAGGCACTTAAAGAAGTTGGTATTCAGATGGGGGTTGACAGCATGCAAACCATTAGCCGAAGCTGATGGTTTCATGAGAACTCTTGCTGGCTTAAAACCAAATACAAATCTTGAAGAACTGAAAATTCAGTGCTACATGGGAGTTGGATTTCCATCATGGATGGCGGTTAAGCTAGCACAGGCCTTAGAGTTTAAGCTATCTCTCCACAACTCATCTCATTTCTCTCCAATTCACCATTGCGTCCTCAACTACCAGCTAATCTTCTTTGCCTGATGCGCCATCCGAACTGCGAGTTGAAGACCTCATTTGCCACTTGTTTTAGCAGTTGTGCTCCCCATTGCAACCTTCCTTGTCTTTCCCCCGAATTCTGCAAAACAGCCCAATCCGACAAAAAGGAACAAGCATTATATATAATGTCAGTTGGGTTATTTGGTAAGATTTGATCAAAACAAGCCTTATTTCTTGCTTTCCAAATGGCCCAAATTATAGCAGCCACACCAACTAGCATTAGTTGTTTTGTAATTTGTCACAAGGTTGAATCCAGGAACTTAAAGCATGTCTCAAGTCTTTAATCTGATTCATACCAAAAGCACAAATCACAACATTCCAAGTGAATCTAACTAAGGGACGGTCAAAAAATAAATGTTGAATTGTTTCTTCTGACGAGCATATTACTGTTGATTTATTGCCTAGATGCATAGATTAGTGAATTTGCCCACATCTGGCTTCACATCTCTTAACAATCAGTTCGAACATCTGCAGGAGGTGGAAGATAATGTGTTCCATTGTTTTGAGCAGGGCAGTAACATCGTTTGAATTTTTTTTATTTTCTCTTTCCTCTGCAATTTGCTAACTACAATTTACCATGAAAAAGATCCAGTTCACCAGCATGAACAAGGAAAATCCGGAAATTCCAACAACATTCAACCCTGACCCACAAAGAAGGGTGCACTGGCGAAACATGAGATGCGCAAAGAGCGTGGCGTACCTCAGCCTTTCGGCGTTCGTCATGTCAGGGAGAGCCGTGGCCTCAGCCGCCGCCACCGCCAGCCCGCCCGTCGGAGTCCAATTCACCTTCACGTCTGAGCATTCGGAATGGTCGATCCTCAGCCCACGCAAAACCTGCCATCCAACAGGCAAGGTTAAATGGAAAGGGAGGCGAGAGCATTTCGTCGAGCGATTGGTGGGCACGGCTCACCTGCCGCGTCGGAGGCCGGAGGCAACCGCAAGGAAGTGGAGCCGTGCCACTGCCCACCCCGACGCTTGCGCCGAGTGCACCTACCCACGCGCCGTCGGACTACCGAAGTAAGCCGCCCGCCATCCACCGGACGACTCCTCGCTCCATCCCGCCATCGCCGCCTTTTAGAAGAGAGTCCCGGTGTTCTCTGCCAGTAGAAATCTAAATTTATATCTAGTTTTATTTAGGATACCACCTATTAATAATAGAAATATGAAAGGGCATAACTGTTAAATAAAATATGAACGTGGAAAGCTAAATTCGTACTACTCTTTTGAAAACTAGCAATGCACAAGTAAGGATCTTCTACCATAATGTTATTATCATTACAGTCATTGATATGTGGGTCATATTCTTTTATTGTTCTACACGTCAGTTTCTGTAATGATAATACCATTATATTAGAGGATGTGAATCCACAATGTGTACGTCATGAACACCACCCACTCCTCTCGATCGGAGCCGTCGTCACCGCCGCCGACGCCATCCATTCCTTCCCAATCTCCAATTGCAGTCGCCGCCTCGTTGCTTCGTTTCCTCCGGACAAGGGCCATGGAATTGGCCGGCGCATCGCCACCCTCCTGGTCTAGTGGTCTTGGTCAGAGTTCTGAGGTTTTCTTGTCACGCATGTGTTAGCTCCTAGCTAACCTGCAAATTAGAATTCCACTGGCCTCCTCATCCGCCGTCGTCCCGCCTCTGGGCCGAACGCGAATTACGCACAAGCATGCGTTGTGTGCGTCCGTGTACATGCATGGTACTAGGATAGATCTGGTAAAATCTCCTACCAGAAGAAATGACCATTGTCAGGTGCAGGAGAAGCACAGCCAACCACAGGTCATGTTCAGAACTATCTCATTTTGCAAGCTGAAACATGAAAATTGAGGTTGAACAAGCATCTCGCTTACAAATCATACCATTGAACTTGCACAATAACATAGACTACAAACAAAGTACTAACTGATAGCAGGTACTAAACTACTATTCTATTAACTGATAATACATTATCTAAAGAAAAGTAACTGATAATAATCTAGACCACGAACGACTGAGGTGGTGTTTAGATACAGAGACTAAACTTTAGTCTATATCACATTGAATATTTGGACATTAATTTGGAGTATTAAACATAGACTACTTACAAAACTAATCTATTATATACTAAAAATGCATTAAACTTCCTATAAACGCTCTCAAGCCGCCACGTGGCACTTCTACAAACGCTCCTAGGCCGCCACGTGGCAATGTCTAATCTCACCGTCGATTTTCACTTAAATCGGTGGACCCGATTATTTAGACCATTAGATTAAATTAGATGTATTTGATTTAAAAAGAAACTAATACCTTACTATTCACCGGAAAAAGAAAACAAATTAAACTGATTTTAGTCCTCCCCTGTACCCCGCGCGGACATATGCATCCATCCCTGTATATATGTATGTACAGGTAACGTACTAACGTACATACGTAAGAATAGAAAACAATGAATCTTACCTTACATTAGATGTATTTTATTTAAAAAGAAACTCATACCTTACTTCACCGGAAAAAGAAAACAAAGACACTTACTTCACGGAAAAAGAAAACAAAAACACGAGTACTCCATATGTACGTACATACGTAAGAATTAAAAAACAATGAATATATTACCTATTGTTTATTTAAAGAAAAAAACTATGCACGGACTTACTGTAAAAAAAAACAAAGAAAAAACATACGTGTGTAGTACCATAAAAAATCGATTATCTTTAAAATAGAGTTTTCTAATATTTAAAGAAAATCTATTACTATATAAATTTAGGCAAATATCACTGCCGATTTTTAATTAAATTGGTGAACCAAATAGTTTAAACCATTAGATATATTTTATTTTAAAAACTAATAACTTATTACTCTATGTACGTATACGGGAGAACTATATAACAATTAGGCTAGAAAAAGAAAAAAAACATAAGTAATCCCTAAGTACATACGACTTGGAAAAATAAATAAAACTTAACCGCTATCCATCGAAAGTTCGGAACAAAGAAAAATCTACTCACGGTGGTCTTTTGAAATAGTATTTTCAAAATCCTTTACTATAAAAACAAAAAAACAAAAAAAAAGTGTATCATTCGAAAAAGATCGATGGTCTTTTGAAATAGCATTATCTACTATTTAAAGATAAATATATTACTCTACAAATTTACGTAAATATACGTAGTTAAACTAAATCTATATTATAAATATGAAATATCCCATCAATGATCTTTGTTCGTTCGATCTTAACATACAAGGCTGATATATATAATAATTAATGTTTTGATAATTTCTTATTTCACATCATATTTTAGGGTGTCAAATATCACTCGACAAATATACAATACTAATTTAAATTTACATTTGTGAAAATGAAAACAACACAATTTAGTTGTTTCATTTTACACCGTTAGATTAATTGTTTCTCCTATATACAGATATATGAGAAATATATAACTGTTGACCGAAAAAAGTACTCCGTACTTACATATGGTTGAAAAAAATAATAATGCTTATATTGTTTGCCGGAATAACATAAAACGTATTTATGATAAAGCCCAAAAAATGGGCAGTCCTTAAAAAAAATTTCTACAATTTAAAGATAAAAATATAATAATCTTCAAATTTACACAAATGTAAATATAAAATATCCAATCAATGCTTTTAAGTTTTCTATCTTTTAAATTATTTTAAAATTATATATCCAATTTGTGATCCGGTTGTATTCCTTTAAATAAATAAACTACTAATATCTATAGCCATAAATACATCACAAATATGGAGCTGGCATGTAATAATTAATGTTATCATAATAATTTCACATCATATTTTAGGTGTGAATAACACTTGACAAATATACAACACTAATTTAAATGTACATATGTATTCTCCAAATTACTAAAGGTGTCTCATGTGATTAGAAACAATAGATGTGGAAAACAAACCGGACACCGAACGAACATGCACTACAGTATACATATTTGTCAAAATATAATACGGTACTTTGGAGATTATCGTGGTAATATTTAGAAAATCACTGTCTTGGTTACGTATAAATTCTTCTATTGTTTTGGGATAAAATTTACCTCCTTCGATTTATGTGACAGGGGGAATATAAGTAATATAAGTCTATCTTTGATCAGATGAAGAAGTATCATTAGTTATATTTTTAATAGAAAATATATTTCATTAATATATAATAAAATTAAAATGTTACCTAAAGTCATCTATAGCATACAAAACAAAAAATGTTATATAAAATTTGGAAACTCCAAAAATTTTAAAAAAAATCACACACAATATAAATAGATATGAACTAACTCTATTATTGGGACATATTTTTTCTAATAAATTTGAGGATATACAGGTTCAAGTAATACGCCCAACAGTTATTAATGAACATACGTTTAAAATAGAGTAAAACAATATTTCAAAAATATCATTTACACATAAACATTCATAATAATAAAATTTCAAACAAGATTAAACAACATGCTCACGCGTATGCGCGGGCTACCTTCCTATTTACATAAATGAGAGCTAATTCGTGTGATAAATTTTTTAAGCCTAATTAATCTATAATTAGCACATATTTACTGTAGTATTACATATGCTAATTATGGATTAATTAATCTCAATAGATTTGTCTCGTGAATTAGTTCAGAGTTATGAAATAAGTTTTTATTAATAGTCTATGTTTAATACTCTAATTAGTGTCAAACATCCGAAAACTAAAAATCTGATCCAAACAGCCCCTGAATATTCTCGAACTAGCTTTGCACTAACACTGGGAAGCCAACGCTGAGGCAGACGTCAGGTGGGACGCCGAGACGGGGAGTCCTCACCGTTGCCGTGGTGACGATGTCGCCGTCCACTATGCCCCGCCGCAGGGCCTCCGCCGCAGTCATCTTATCGCGATGTCCTTCGCCTCGTCCGCATCCTCGCCACTGGCCTCCTCCGCGATCGGCTGACTACCACTGTCGTACCAAGCACAGCCTTACCGCCTGCTAGCTACATGCGCGGGCCTGGCCGCCTCGACTGGCCCAACCAGCCCAATCCCTTCGGCTCTCCGTCGACTACCTCTCCGCGCTTTTGTTCAACTCCCTCGCCCTCACCATGTGGAAGTCCGTCGTCGTGTCTCCACCTGGTCCCTCCGTGTCAACCCCAGCAGCATCAACCTCCACCCTATCGAGGCAGGCGCACCTTCTGTTTGACCACGCGCGGGAGGATACCGCGACAAGATGACGGCCGTGGAGGCTCTACGGCAGCATCGTGGACGGGAACCTAACACGGAGGTAGCAGAAATCGAACAAGGATCGAACCGGAGGATGGTGATCGAATGATCGATAAGGTCCGGAGAGGGCGGCGGAGCAGGGGCGAAGGCAGGCCAACTGACGAAGACAGTCCCGGTTAACTGGGCTCGGCCCTGGCTGCTGCACAGCCACCGCGGCAGATCTGGCGCCGGCAAGCCCGCGCCCTTGAGGCCTTGAGTAGTTGAGTCTTCTTGAGTCTCTCGACTCTTCCGAGGACGCCGAGTTGATGAGTCTTCACCAAATATCTTTTTTTTTTCTTTTGGAGAAAACAACTTATATGTCCAAATATGATATAATCATTGAACTATCATATAGTGTAATGTACGGAATTTCAGCTCAACTCGTTATAATGAAAATAAATTTATTCATGAACTGGTGTCAGTTTTTTAAAGATAGGTGACCTATGAATTTGTATTTTTTTCCCCTTACTCCTTCCGTCCCCCCCCCCCCCCCCCCCCCCAAAAAAAAAAGCCAATATGGACAGACCTCTCTCCTTCTAAGGTTGGCTTTTTTTTTTGACGGATGTAGTATATGTTTTCAATTGAAACTAGCATGGTTGCGCGGGCCAGCATTATTATATTTTCTCTCGTATAATAACATATATATTTTCTCAATGTATTATTTAAATATATTAAATTCACAACATAATTTTAAATTTTGTACTACCTTTACGAAACTACTAATGTATAATATTCATATTGTATTTTATATACGTATTAGTTATTAATTATTTGTAATATCAAATTTTAGTTATTTGTAGATTATATTCCTATATGGATTCTATACTCGTCTTTCGATTTTTTTTAATTTTGAATTTTCGTTATCTGTAAATTGTATTTCTATATAGACTCTAGGCTCTTTTTCCAATATTATTTATTTTTAATTCTGAATTTTTATTACTTCTAATTGTATTTCTATGTGTACTTTAAACTCATCTTTCAATATTCTTTAATTTTAAATTTCGAATTTTAGTTATTTGTAAATTGTATTTTTATATGAATTCTAAACTCTACTTTTAATTTTATTATGTTTATTCTAAATTTTAGTTAGTTTTAAATTCTTATATGGACTCTATATTAATTCTGAATTTCTATTATTTCTTAATTGTATTTCTATATAGACTCTAGTCTCCTCTTCCAATATTCCTTATATTTTTAATTCCGAATTTCTATTATTTCTTAATTATATTTCTATATGGACTCTATACTCTACTTCTAATATTCCTTATTTTTAATTTCTAATTTCTATTGCTTCTCAATTGTATTTCTATATGGACTCTAATCTTCTCTTCCAATATTCCTTATTTTTTAATTCCAAATTTCAACTAGTTCTAAATTGTATTTCTATATAGACTCTGTTTTTTCTTTTTCTCCGATTAATATGAGAATTTGTAGGCCGTGAGAGCGAACGTGGAGGCTCCTTTTTCTATTCCTTTAATAAGTTAATAGATGTGATTACAACATGCTATTGATTTCAATGATTATTTAAAATAAAAATTAATCATCAAATTGAGCTAAATAAAATTTTATCAAAGTAAATACTTTGTGTCCAAGTATTTTCAGAAATTTTCTTGAAATTATTTGAGCACTAGAAGTATTTTTCAAACTTTAGAAGATCATTTTGAGGATTAATTTAATTAGAGAAGTAATTAAAACTCCCTCTCCTTTCGGGTCAGAATTGGAAAAGTATGCTTTTGTCCCTCCTCCAACCGACCTAGTCGCCTCCTCTCCCTCCCAAAAGTCCAATCGGCTTCCCTCAGCCCCTCCTCTCTCTGGCGTTTGGGCCCCACACCCACAATGTGTCGTCTTTAAGATCGGGATGGAGTCCTCAGAGCATTTCCAACAGCCTCTCCAATTTTGACTCTCCAAATGTCTATTTGGCCAACTCTCCATCTAATTTGGCAAGTCAAACTCTTGTTTACTCGAACAGCCTCTCCATCTATCATCTCCATTACAAGTCAATGATAAATGGGACCCATATGTCAGCCTCAACATACCTTCTTCCATCTTTTTTTTCCCCACCCAAGGCCATACTACATCTCCCTTCTCCCTCCAGTACTACTTCCCCTTCCCTACTGGCGCACCTACCTCGGTGCGGCGACGGCGAACGGCGACGGCAACGGTGACGACGACTTGCGTGCTGACGGGCGGCGAGCGGCGGGGCGAGCTGAGGCGGGGCGACGACTGCGGCGACCGGCGGGGCAGGCGAAGGCGAGCGAAAGCCGGCGGCTATGGCGAGCAAAGGCCACGGCGGGGCGAGCGGAGGCGGCGCGACGGCCGCGGCGAGCGAATGCCGCGGTTGCGACGAGCGGAGGCGCCGAGCTGCGGCGGGCCGGGCGGAGGCTGCGCGACGGCTGCGCGAGCGAAGGCCGCGGCTGCGGCGAACGACGGGGTGGGCGGAGGGCGACGGCTGCGCGGCGGGGCAGGCGCCGTCTAAGCCTCCCGTAGCGGCGAGTGGCGGTGGGACGGCGCGCGGCGGAGGCGGCGCAAAGGGCGGCGGCGGCCTAGGGGCGACGGCGGCCGGCGCGGCGGCGGTCTGGGGGCGGCGGCTTGGGGACGACGAAGGCGCGACGGCGGCACGGCCGCACGGGTACGGAGAGAAAGAGGGAGGATGGGTGAGAGAGGAGAGAGATGGTGGGGCCCACATTTGGCTAGTCTGTTTGGATGGCCAAATTTGGCCAGTTGGGGGAGGAGTTTGGCCAGTCATTTAACTTTGCCATTTGAGTAGAGAGTCTGTTGGAGTGCTATTTTCTGCTGAAGTTGCTAAAATTTAACTTGGAGAGTTTGATGGAGAACCTGTTGGAGATGCTCTTATAGCACCCGACCCCATCTCCAGGCAATCCGACTCGATCCGGCCTCTCTATTGCTTATCCTCTAAAAATTGATCACGGAAACCAAATCCCCTTGATCTCCTTTCCTTTTTCCCTCAACTAATTTCGAAAAATCTTGAGGATTTGGGAGAATGACGACCCTGATCGGTGAACCAATCCATGTGTACTACTAACAACTAATGTACTAGTACCACTGCTCTATCTTTTGCTCCAACAATACAAATATATAGCAATCTTTAAAATGTTTTTTCTTATAACTACTTATCTAATCTACGATCCGACTACAACATTCTATTTTTTGAATCTTTATAACACCAAATCCACGCCTAGATCTAGCAGGGAGGCGGCCGGAGGCGGGGTCGGCGGCGGGCGAGGTCTGTCTCCGCATCGGCTGGATCTGGCTGGTCGACGACACGCGGCGGCGGGAGCTCCTATGGATGCGACAGCCGGCGCTGTGGGCGACGGAGGAAGTGGCTGGCGGCGATGATGCGACGGCGTGGAGGCACTGGAGACCGCGCCGGCGGTGGGGAGAGGGGGATAGGAGGCCGCGTCAGCGGCGGAGGTGGCGCCATGCGCGTGCGCTGGTGGCTGCGGTTGGCCGGCGAGGTCGAGGCTCGGCCGACAGCTCGTGATGGTGGAGGTAGCACCGGCTTGCCGAAGGAGTTGCGGCTGGCAGCCGTGCAGCGCGAGTAGGCATGGCCGGCGGCGTTGAGGACGGCCGGCGCGCGATGGATGCACAGCGGGAGGTGATGTCGACGGAGGTGAAGCCCGGTGAGGTGGCTGCATGCAGAGAATGGCTGGTGGGGGGCGCCGGTGCAGTATGCCCACACACCGGCGGAGGTTTTGATGGCGGTGGAGCAATGGAGTTTTCAGCGGTAGATTGGCAGGTGGTGAACGGCGGGTGAAAACCTAGGACGGCCTCGGGCATACTGACAATCAAATGGCGCTTAAATGCCATTCCCCTCCTAAGGGCATTGTCGTGCTGTCACACCCCAATCTAGCACCGCAGTACAACGGCACCTGATAGGAGCGTGTCGTAGGAAAAACGGCGCGAACCGCTTCCTATAAAACCGCGATTACAGTACCAGTCCCAGGACATAGCGCTGGTACCCACGGTGACAAATATGAATCATTGCAATCCTTAAATTTAATAGAGGACTTATTTACCTTAACTTAGGTTGCAACTCAGGACAGCCTGAGAATACAACCGATGACACGGACGAGGAAACACCAACGGCAGCGGCAGCGGCGGAACCAACGAACTAACACCCAACACCACAGGCGACGGCTGGGAACAAGGACGAAACCCTAATCTTCACTCCACTTCATCTTCACTTCAAGGTAGAGGAACTATATATATTTATATAGAGCAAGGGTGAGTACTTTCGTACTCAGCAAGTCACGGGAATTTAGGTGTTTGATGCAAGCTTGGAAGAGAGGCAAGGTTGTTTTACAAATCCTTTGTTTTGAAATCACTAAGTGGTTTACTTCTTTCTAAGTTTGGGCCGAAAAGAGACTTGCGTCTCGATTCGACTTTAAGAGATGTTTTTCAACAACTTATTAGGTAATGTACCGACCTCCCGGGTCAGATCATTACTTCTCGGCTCCCAGAGCCATTTCACTTGATTAGTCGGCTCCCAGAGCCTTTTTCATTTTCTGGGACTCCTAGAGCCCAGCTGCCCAGCAGCACAACAATCCGCTTCCACTCGGAAGGCCTAGTCTATGATGCCCGTAGACATCCCGAATCACACAGATTCGTTTCTTGACTACTTAGGTCATCCATCTGCCACATAAGCTGATTCTGGTAACGATTCCCAAACCACAACAACTTTTCACAAAGCACAGGTAAACAAATCTACGCTACAGAAAACACGTCACATCCGCCGATGACCGTGGGCACGGCTGTTCGAACAGTTGCGGCATATGCAGCTGCGCAATATACAGGCATATGCATGAGATCAATCTACATGCATACGAGGACAAGGACTAGCATGGGAGCAAAGGAAACACTACATGCATGCTTCGATGCCTGCTAGTAATTAATTAGCACAACTAATAACCAGAACCCACAGAGTTTTGGTCTGTACTCTGTAATTGATTGGATCTGTGACTTAGCAGTGTTGTGCATATGCCTGACCGATTGGTCCGCACGCTTCTTGCCTTTTGGGGGTAAAATTTGTGCACACCATCGGTGAATATATTCTACGTGTTCAATTCAAACTGTTGAGAATCTCATCGGGTTGATCAGATCAAATGGATATCTGTTTCTGCTTTATATGAGAATGAGATAGTGCATTTGGATAGTAAAGATGGGCAATAATGAGCTCATTTTTTACTCAGCGCACTTCTTTTTCCTCCATATAATATCAATACTGATGGTCCATTTTCTGCTAAAAGTATACCTCAGTAGCATGGCCATTAAAATTTTCTTTCCTTTGCAATGGACTATGGCATAAACATAACTGAATAGCTGCATATGCATGTCTTAATTATGAAGAAATTAAAAATAACTGATCCAGCCATGAACAACAATGTCTTATGCGCTGCCATAATTTATGATCCAGCATTAGATCTGAGCTAGGAGGTAATATCTGAACATCATCTCTGCTATTTGATGAACATCATATTTTCATCATATATACTTTCTTTTTCCAGATTTCCTGGTATATATTCACATATATAAATTGTGTAGATTTTAGTAGATCTTTTCAGTTAGAGCATGAAAAATATCATGGTTTTTAGATGGCTGTTGTAGGTCCAATGCTTCTCTTACAACAAAAGAAACCTGCTATATATTCACATATATAATTGTTATAGCTTCATAAAGAAGAAGTCAAGGCTGCAGGATGACGACGTTGCTGTGTAAGAATCGTGAAGAAGAAATCAAGGCTATAGGATGATGTTGCTGTGTAATTAAGAGTCATGAGAGAACATGTTGATATGAAGGGAGAGAATTTTCAACACCTTGCTGCAAAAATAAATTTGAAGGTTCATATTACCGTGACTTGCCTTCATTGCAATGGCTTTTGTCTCTCTTTTTTTATTTTTTTTTACTGAAGTACTCATTTTTCACTCCTGTTTGCTTTTGTGAAGTTCCGCCACCGTATAGAACTAACTAGCAATAATCGCCCGCAGCGTAGCGCGCGCATAAGAATAAGAGGCTGCAACTATATTCGAATAATTTTTGGCTAGATGCATCATATCTTGGAATTATATCTTGACTTACAGACTAATGTAGTTATCATAATATAATTCAATAAGCTATGGAGCTTGTTCCTGGTATTTTAGCCAAATACAACAGCATGGTGATGATAGTATATGATTATCTTAAGCATAGGTCAATTATCTGTCTTCATTGTTAGTCGAAGAGAGCTTGAGTTTCAGCTATTCAAAGTAGAAGGGGAAAAGGGAGGAGGGCAGCAAATCAGCTGAACATGATCATAGGAGAAGGTAACAAAGAAGCATGCCATTTCTAATTTTACATTCCCTGGAGGTAAAATGTTGTAAAAGCAATCAATAAGCCAAGGTTATCTACAAATAATTGTTAGTTGAAAATAATATGTAACATATAAATTTTTGAAGATCCTAAGTGAGCAACTTTTTTTTTCCAAATCGATGCATATGGGAAAGCTGGGTTACACTAAATGTTCAGCAATATATAAAGTTACAAAGACAGTTAGATTGTTAGCCCTAAACCATTAAAAAAACGTAAGCTAGAGCTAGGTAAATAAAAAATCAGTAATAAATTTGAAATAATCATCAAATCATGGATTATGCTTACCTGTTCAAAAGGATATACAAATTCTAGACTGAAAGTCTGGAATCTGCATACAAACTGGTATATGGTGGACACAACAAAACGGGTTTTTTGTGCTCACCTTGAGATTAGGAGTACATAGGTAAGCATGATCATAAAGGGAATCAAATCATGAAAATTTCATTGATCGTGAAAACACAATCTGACAGGAAGTAAAATAAACAACAGATTGAGTTTTCTAGATCAACATGTAACAACAATATTGTCATTATCTTATAAAAGGAAAAAAGGAAAAAAGGAGAGACAATATATGTGAGATGCATACAAATGGATAGGTGTGATTATGAGTTTGTATGTAGCATATATTTAAAAGCTTGTCATCGTTTTTGTAATGAACTGGTTTCGTTCAGATTAATAAGAATGATCAAAATAGGAAGTTGTCTTATAAAAGGGAAAAATGAGAGACAATATAGGTGAGATGCATACAATTTAACTAAGTCATAGTGCAGTGAAACTAAGACTATAATTATATATACTATTCATGTTAAGGATGCTATTTGTTAGGGGTAGAAGTTCATATGGGTAATCCATGCATTGATCCTTTGGGGTCACTTGGATGTGTTTAGCATTTAAACACCCTAGAAAGAAAACTAAGCTCCAGAATCAATTGTGGCACTAAAGATTAGGAGCAGATGAAGAAAATGGTGATAGAAGAAAGAATAATAGATTATTGCACAGGACTTGAACTGACTTAGTTAAAAACAACATTAAAATATAGTATTGGTCTAGTGAAGCTTTGGATAACATCAAATATATATTGAATTAAGCAAAACATAATATTTTTTTGGTTAGATGTACCTTAATTTGAAATTTATGGTGTTAGATTATTCTAGGTGCTACAATATGATTCACAGAATTATAGAGCTTGCTTCAGAATGACAGTTAAAAGAATAGCACAATTATATCCTATGATTACCTCAAGCATTACGGGACAATCATCTGTCCTCGCCGTTAGTGACAGAGCATGAAGCTTGTCTGCTGGAAATCAACAGCATAATCAAAATATAAGAGGGGCATCAAATAAGTAGAAAATGATCATCATAAAAAGATAAGACATTGAAGTCATTGTTGATTTGCATTACTTGGCAAGGAAAAAAAAGAACCATAGAATTTATAAATTTGTTCAGACAGAGGGATAAACCATTTAGCTATTTAAATACTGACAAACTTAATTAACTTATCCAAGCCAACAATATCATCTAGATTGTATGCTATTTCTGGGATGATGAGGGGTCAATATAAAACTGCGTCCATTTAGTCACTGATTGACCTGCACAAACGAAACAAACATCGCATCGAGGTAAGAAAGTATGATAATTAGTAAAATAACAAATTATAAGAACCATGATAGCATGATATGGAAATTAAAATGATATATAATAACTGAAATTAAGCTGAATTTGCTCAGTTTTTCTTTGTGGCAGCATGCAATGCATCCTCCATTGGAACTACGTACAGAATATGAAGTGCATATTGCACACACAAGTTTCAACAGAGCAAGTGACCAAGCAGGTAAATGAAAAATAAAAGTAGTGCATTTGCAGTTTTGCACAGGAGTCCACCGGCTGCAACCTTTGTGTGGGTCAATTTAGTTTTGCAATTGAAAGAGAGCGGAGAATGGAGAGGGTCGCACTTCGGAGACCTCGACGACGCCTTCCTGTTCGAAGAGTTGGGCGAGGCGCTCGCTGTCGATGTTGTAGGGTAGGTTCCCAACGTATACCTTGGCCTCCGCAGGCGGCTCCACGTACTCGCCGACCTCCTCTACGTCCTTAGGCTCCTCCGCAACTTCCGCGGAGGCCTCGACGGCTTCCTCCTCCTCATCATCTCATCCGCCGCCTCCTCGGCCTCCGGCGCGTACCCCTCCTCCTGGTCAGACTCCTCCAGTACATCGGACTCATCGGCGGCGCTGGGCTCAGCGAAGTCAAGCGCGGCGGCGGACGATGAAGAGGATTGGAAGGAGTCGGATGCAGCGAGCTGCGCGAGTGAGTGGCGGCGGGTGGAGCGGATGTGGAGGCACGGCGTGGACGGGGAGAGGAGGAGGAGGAATGGGGCGGAGGAGGAGGGGGAGGACTTAGGGAGGAAGGCGTCGGTGGCGGCTATGGCGCAAAGCGAGCGGAGGAGTATCCGAGGAGGGTGAGGCGGCGCGCGTGAGAGGAGGGCGAGGCCACGCGCATGAGAGAGGAGCGCGGCTAGGGTTTTGTCTCTTCATCTGCTAAAAAATGATCTAGACCGTCCAATATGCTTCCGCCGATCCTATGGCTCAGGAAGAGCAGCCACATGAACGGCCGGATCGACCTTAACCCTGCAATCGAGCGGATGACATTACCCAAACCTAACCGTGATTAACAGCAAAGGGAGGTGTTTTCTAAAAAATCAATGACGTGGCATGGCTAACTCTCAGCCATTCCCACGGCTTTTAAATAAAGTAATATTAAGACACGTGGTTCAATATCTGAATTCAGTAACTTTATAGCAGCGTGCAATATATGGAACTAATTTGTAAATATTTTGTGGAATGTCGTAAACATGAGCCAAGCTTTTAATATTTGTAGGCATTAGGATTTGAACTCTGGTGGGTAGAGTCATGCACCCACAACTCTACCACCACACTAGTGCTTTCCCACACTACTACGAAAACCATCTTTCATGGCGGCCATTTTGAGCTTTCGCTTGCGGCATTTGGCGCCGCTACAAAGCAAAGGCCAATGAAAATGTAGCATCTTCGCTGAAGGCGATAAACCACTAGAGGAGATAACTTTTCGCTGGCAGCCAGCTAAAGACAGCCGCTAGCGAAAATCATCTTCACTGGCGGTTGCCTTATGTGGGCCGCCAGCAAAAATAGTCTTCACTGGCGGCTGCCTTATGTGCTCCGCCAGCAAATAATAGTCTTCGCTGGCGGTTTCATTATGTGGGCCGCCAGTGAAAATTATTCTCCATAAAAAAAACTAATCCCCAAAATCTCTTTTTGCCAAAAAAAAAAGAAAATAAATCAGATTTTCGTAGCATGTACAGATTCAAATCCACATCCAAATTTTCGAGCATCGATTCAAATCCTCATCCAGAGTTCATTAGATTCAATTAACATGGAAGTGAACACAGCATACAAGCATTTTGAACATAAAAATAAAAAGAAAAACAACATCAACAGAAGAGAGGAAGGAGGTCGTCGACGCCGTCGCCGACCGAGCAGCCCAGCCACTAGCGAGACTGTGGGAGGGGGATGGGGAGGAGCTTGCCCACACCCCCTGTTGCCATTGTCGTCCCGTCATCGCGCCCCCGCCCCTCGTCGCTGTTGCCGTCCCATCGTCGTTGCGCCCCCACGACAGCTCCTGCCGTCGCCGCTGTGCATAGTGTGTCTTACCTAGTAGTAGGAATAATTTAATCCCTATTGCCTCCTCTTCTACCACATTGTGGATGCCTCGTGCCATTGATCCCATGGATACTAGTACGAGCTGTCCGTGTAGGCTGCCTTCTTATATATTAGTATACTCATGTGATAGAGGTTGCGAGCGCAGTAAAGGAGCTAGAGCAAATTAGAGGATGTGCACCACACTATTCTAGTATTAGAGTACTCAACGGTAATAAAATAAGTACATCTATTAATTTTTAGCATCGTTAATTTGATATAAGCAATGCAAATAATAATGTAAGAAATAAAATTATAGCGATGAAAGAGATTATCAAAATGGGAAACCCAAATGATAATACTCCCTCCGTTTCACAATGTAAGTCATTCTAGCATTTCCCACATTCATATTGATGCTAATGAATCTAGATAGGTATATATGTCTAGATTCGTTAGCTTTAATATAAATGTGGGAAATGCTAGAATGACTTACATTGTGAAATGGAGGGAGTATTAGTTAGTATAGTTAAGTGAAAAAGACAATGGAAATCACAAATAAATGGTTACCCAAACTGAAAAACTATACAATTTGACATCATTGTCTTAGAAAAAACATAGTTTAACGTAAAAAAAAAGGAATATCCAATAAGATAAATATAATATATCTAATTTGTTTATTTTATTTATTTATATATATATATATATATTACTGAGAGCTCAATTAGATGTCGACATAAATATTACATATTTTAAACCGTGTATCTAGTAACGCAAAATCAATGTAGCAAGTGAAGAGATGGCAATGCTAAATGTGGCTAGTAACGCAAAATCAATGTAGCGAGTGAGGAGATAGCAATGCTAACTATTCGTCGCCATACTTACCGCATTGACCACTTAGGTAGGATACATAACTTTGAGTCATGTTATAGTATTATACCTCGTCATATTATTTACCCTTATTAGATCTCGCCATATTATCTACCCTTATTAGATCTGACATAATCATTCGATCAATAGATCTTGATTCGATCAATAGAGGTGACACAATCATTCGACCAATAGAGGTGACACAATAAACCAGGCGGCAGTGGCGGCGGTTGAGGAGTCGGCAGAACACCTAGCTACCTAGGCATCCATGGGCTTTGGCCGCGGTATGTGCCGATGCCACGGTATGTGCCGTTTGTTAAATGCTGTGTGTCACTTACATCATAGCTGCGACAACTTCTACTGCAGTTAAGATCAGCGTGCCCTTTTATAACCGTTAAATACGATTAAATTATTACAATCTTTAATAAGATTATCTCAATTTGTATTAAATTCTTACATTAACATATATTGTCCCAAAATGTAGATATTTTTGAGGTGGTCATGAGTATTAAGAAAATTGATGAAAATGATTAGAGGAAGGTTGTGATTGGTTAAGAAGAGGAAGTAGGTGAGAAATTAAATGAAAGTCGGTGAAAATGATTGGAGGAAGGTTGTGATTGGTTAAGAAGAAGAAGTAGGCGAGGAAATTAAATGAAGAATGATTTCTGTTGACGCACGTGAAAACTAGGCAATAAAGTTATAACACCGAGCATTTCGATAAATTACTTTGCTCAAACTGGGACCTAACATCACCCGCAGTAAATTTTTGAAATAACATTCATCTATAAGCAAAATTACTTCCAAACATCACTTTGGTCGTTAATGTTAAAAAGAAGCAAAATTATTTTCAAAAGCATTGTTTCCATTGCTATTAAAAATATATAAAAAAAACTTTTTTTGGTTCACACCTACTCACCTGAGGTACGTTTTATCAACTTATCATTTAATGCTTTATTTAGTGAGCAACAATTGTAAAACAGTAGGATGTATTGCTGTAAACATAACCATTGTTGGGTTGAGATGTCAAATTTTGTATGTTGCATTATGTATTAAAGGAGTGTCTTCTTATCTGAAATGTTAAGTTCTTCAATTTTTTGTTCAGTATGGGAGTTTTCACAGCGAATGGTTAATGGTTTCAATTTTTTGTGGTATTTTATAGGTGTTTGATGGCTATGGTCGTACATATGAAGCATCTTTTGATCAGAAGAACTTACGAAGGACCATGGTTGATGCTTGGTTGACTTCCCCAGCAGCATCACAATGTAATCAGGAGTGCATTTTGGCAGGTAAGTTCTGTAGCAAGTATCTCAAAATGTTATTCTGGTGGTACTCATAAGATTCAAAGGGTTTGACCTCAGGGACCATAGGATCTGTCCCTTGTGCTGCCGCCTCCACCATGAGGGGGAGAAGGGAGGGCCAAGCAGGAGGAGATAGCGGGCATGGCCTGGTTTCACGACAGACGCCGGGAAGGAGGAGGTTGGAGGTCGAAAGGGAAAGGGTTTATGATGGCCGCAACTTGATGCCTTGGCGACAGCTCAAGCGGTGTGATGGTGGTGTCATGGCCTCCAGATCTGGCAGCGAGGAGGTTGTGGCGGCGCCTCGGGTTCTGACCTTCTGTAAGCTCCTTCTGCCCATGTAAAGTTTCTGTAAAGTTCTCTCTTGTGTGATGTCTATTCAGGCCCTCCTCCCCATGATTCTTTGTGATTGTGTTGGATCCACTCATTTTTGTTAAAGATTGATTCTGTTGACCGTGTTAAGATTTATTCGAGGCACAGGCTCTTGCTTCAGTTTATGTGATGCAGAATGTTGGAGAAACGAGAACCGGGGTCCTCCTTCCTCCGGGTCCCTGGTGCATCGTTGGCTGTATATTTATGCAATCGATTTGGCCTGACAAAAAATAATAACGCAATATGATATAAAATGTGTTCCCATTGCAACACATGAGTGAAATTTCAAATGGTATTCGAGAATTCAAATTTGAAATAGTAATATCGATCTAAATTTGATAAAAAAAATGTATCAAAATTTGGTGAAAAATGTCATATAGCTGAGGGTTGGCATATGACCTAAATCGAAAAGGTGTACCTTGGCTACAAAGGCTTAGTTGTGTCTAGATTATCCAAAATTAATCATGCCATATAATTCACTTAATACTTTATATCTTTTAATTTGTAAACAAAATATCATTTGGTAACAAAATACTAGCTCAGTAGCTCTCAGGGCTCATATTTATCTTTGATGAATCATGAAAGGGCTATCGGCGGGGTAAATATCGAGCTTTGAACATGATTTCTTTTGATTTCCGTTGCAACGCACGGGCACACAACTAGTAAAAGGTAATATCTTGAATGTTCTTATTTATCTTAATTTAGTGATTGTATTGTACTTTTTATGTGATTAAAATATATAAATATAATATGTGTTGTGTTTGGTTATACTTATGGAGCGAACATATCCGCCCCATCTTTTTTGTAAAGCTGCATCCGCCACTGACTAGGGAGAGAGGAAGCCGATGCATGCGCGGCTGGGTGAGGTGCCAGATTCATGCGTGACTAGAGAGGAAGCGGATGTGCGCGTGGCAAAGGGAGAGAGGAAGCAGATGCACTTGATCTATTGGGTTCGGTGGCGGTGGTGGGTAAATTTACATAAAATTGTAAGGGTAGTGGGTCTTTAGCCACCCAATAATATATATATAAAAAAACATGTTTAGAGGAGATTGCCAGATTATACTTGTCTAGTTTGTAGATTATGATAATCTATCATAATAATCTACTTGTTTGTTTTAGAATATTGCTAATAATTTATATTATAATAATCCTAAGCTAAAAAAAATACTCTTAGAATTAAAACGACAAGTAATTTAAAATGGAGGAAGTGCTACTTCAATATGAATATATGTTCTACCCTAAAAAAAATGAATATATGTTCGATGTCCAGACCAGTGTGCTGCAAAGATTAATTTTGCTAAGTACGAACTCATCTATTCATCGCGAGCACTCGATGATGGCATTGTGCATGGCAGGCGGTGACGACGAGGACGACGTGTTCGTCCGCGTCGGCCAAGCCTTGGTTGTTTCGCCTGCCATACCGTCTGGTTGACAAGCGCCGCCATCCCTGCATTGCGATGCGGCTGTTCCGTCGCCGTCGCCGGCCACGTCATCCTCCTCGTCGTCGTCGAAGAGCTCTCCGCCTTGGACGTACACGCCGGCGAGCCTCCCGACGGCGAGCTCCATCCTGACCTTGTTCCTGGCGTCGGACCGCAGCCACCCGGCCACCACCTCAGCCGCCGCCCTGCACCGCCGCCGCCGCCACGGCGCCCAGCACCACCGCGCCGCCTTCGTCTCCGCCTCGACGGCCGCCTCCATCTCCCCGACGAGGTCCTCCAGCTCGTTCGTCGCCCCGTCCAGCCGCAGCTTCCACTCCAAGCGCGCCACCCGCACGTCGGGGTCGTCGTCGTCGTCGCCCTCGCCGCGCCCGCGCCCGCCGCCGCCGAGCGGGAGCGCGCGGAGCTGCGCCTCCACGACGTCCAGCGCCAGCAGCGCGGACTCGTACCTGGCGTAGTCGTCGTCGAGGAAGGCGCGCAGCTTCTTCGCCGCCGCCGCGATCGCGGCGGACACCAGCGCGCCGAGGTCGTCGCCCGGCGGAGAAGGAGAAGGAGAAGCCATGTCGCTCCGGTCGGTCGCTCGTCGTCACGGCAAACCACCTGCCGATTCCGGCCTTGACTTTGATTTATAGTAGCGGCATATGCAGGCGTGAGTGCACGTGCACGTACGTGTCCGAGCTGGTTGCTGATGTGATCCACTTCCACCATGTTTCGGACTCGATGATGGGCCGCGCGAGGGGGGCGGAGTAGTGGGCTTGATGGGCTGCGCGCTACAGATTGGGCTGGCTTGGTGCGCGTTGTGAGAGGCCCAGTTCGGCTTAGGTTCTATCTATTCCCCGGGAAGGGTTTTTTTTTATTAATTACCAGAAAAGAAAATACCCGTGTGTTGTAACGGATGAAGGTTATTTTAATCTTATTATTGTTATACGGTTTAGTTAAGGTGAAATTCACTGTGGGAATTCGCCTGAATATATACCTTTTTTAGAAAATCATGATCAATTTAGCATGCGATTAGGAGTCCAATCGTCTCAATTTAGCATGTGATTTTTTTTAAAGATATTTCTTATACAACTCCTTCTATATTTTCAAAAGAGAACGAATTTAAAAACTGAATCAAATACGAATATGTATTTCCAAAAGTGAACGAAGTTAAAAACCGGCTCATACACGGATGACGTACCAAAGTATCGGCAAAAACATTTTTAATTTTTATAATAGTAGAGATTTCGGCGATTTTTTTGGTCTATGATTCGAATTGCAGTATGCTGTTACTCCTCCGTTTTATATCATATTAGTTTTGACTTTTTTCACGTTTGATCAAGTTTATAGAAAAATTTAGCAATATCTGCAACACCATATATTAGTTTAGATAAATGTAATATTGAATAGTATATTTCAAGTAATATATTTGTTTTATGTTAAAAATGTTGCTATATTTTTATACAAACTTAATTAATCTTAAAAAATTCTAAAATATTAAAACAACTTACATAATATGAAACGGAGGAAGTGATTATTTAATTAATTAATCCCCTGTTAGGTAAGCAGTGGCGAAGCCATACAGAGGTAGTGTTCCCAACCCCTCTCTCTCTCGTATTCCTCACGCACGCTTTTCAAACTGTTAAACTGTGCGTTTTTTTAGAAAAAGTTCCTATACAAAAGTTGCATAAAAAATTATATTGATCATTTTATTTAGAAAAAGGCTAATACTTAATTAATCACGTGTTAATGTACCGCTCCGTTTTCCGTACGGATGGAATGAGTTCCCAATCTACGTGAACAAACGCAGCCTAAGTTTTGTCTAAAATGGAGTGATCGCCTAAGTTTTGTCTAAAATGGAGTGATCGAATAGTACTACTAGTTATTCTGAAATTTTCTGAAATGAAATTCGAATAAAGTTTCAATAATGAAATGGGCGTTATTAGCAGTACTCCACTACTGTTTGCCATGCACGAACGGTGCTTCTACGTACTACTAGCCTTTACACTTTCCACTTCTCAAGTTTTCACCCTCAATCTCTCAGACATGATGAATTTTTTTTAGAAATAATATTATTTTAATAGAAAATTGTAAAAGTAGAAGCTGATCGGCTAAAATTGCAAGTTTAATGCCTTGTCGAACATCCACAATTCGACAGGGGTACATATCGAACAACCATAATTCGACAGAGTACTTGTTGAACTGCAGTTGTTCGACAAGGTATAAAAAAATATCTTATCGAACTGCCCCTGTTCGACAGGGGATAAAAAATGATAGAAAGAAAGGAGATCAATCAATGCACACTGTACACTACTGTGCATGCATTCGATAGGCCCCCGCCATGCTCTTTCTTGTCCTTTTTCTATTTTTTAAGTGAACAACAACCTTGTCGAACAACGGCAGCTCGACATGTACATGTCGAGCTGTGGTTGTTCGACAAGGTGTTAAATTTGCAATTTTAGCCGATCAGTTTCTATTTTTAAAATTTTCCATTAAAATAATATTATTTTAAAAAAAATTCCAAGGTTTTCGTCTTCTTTTTTTTTTGACAGTTTAAGGTGTCCGTCTTGGCAATTAATTAAACCGTACTCCACACGTAACATGATGTTTGGAATTACCATAGCGCCATGCATGCAAGGGCGCCCAAGGCGTCTCCACTAACTCTACGTGAAAACCAAATAACGCAACGAATGTGATGCGATTAAAAACGACAGCAATCTCTGCTCGTGCAATTTAATTTATTGACGAGATTGATCAATTGATCGTTGCTTCTTCTAGGCAGAGTGTATATATATTAATGGTCCATGTGGAGCAACTTGAATTGCAATTGGTAATTAAGATCAATAAAACCATCGCCTTCTGAGGACAAGTCTAATAAAAGAGTAATTAAGCAGCCATCTATTAGATGCTTACATGTTATTTTTATATAATTAAAGATAATATAAAAATTAACCGAGCCATTATTTTTTTTCTCGACGTGGGCCAAACCTTGGTTCTCTCTCGTAGGCTATCTACCAATCACAGATGATCTTTTCATGTGGGCCCACCTTAATTATCTCTCACCTAATTTTTGTCACCAATCAATTTAGTCAACCCCTTCTCTATCTCCACTCCCTCTTTCTTCTAGCAATGCAAAATAAGTTGATATCAACGCCTAATAGTAGGCATATTTTCCCTATTACACTTGCCCTAACAGATCAGGATAATTTTCTAACGGAGAAAATACGTCAAAACTTTTATTTTTTGAGCGAATAGAAAAATTAGTACGTCAAATTTGTGACTGATACCGACAAGTGACTACTGATATTTTATGCTAAGGCCAGCTATAGCAGGAAACAGCTAGAGAGAGAAGAATTCTCGTCGCATACGACATTGGAAATGAAATGGAATAATATAATGGAAGAAGCTCCGCAGGTTCATGGGATTGATGACTACCAGAGAGGCACGGAAACACCACCGGTTCTTGCTGTTGAATTCCAAGCACATGCTTTCTAGAATTCCAGAACCCCATGAGAGCCCAGTTAAGTTGAGGTTGATCTCGACGACGACGACGACTTCTGTTGATCGAGATAAAACGGTTGGGAGATTCTGAGACTGAGTAGTATTCAAAGTTATTGATATGCTGATTTTTCGTCTTTGACCACCTTGGGTTACTTGGAAAAGTATTGGGGTTTCATCTACTAGTACTAGGTTGTTTGTTTTAGTAGGAGTAGTACTGTAGTAGCTAACTTGGTGGCTACGCAGGGCATATATGCATGTTGCTAGAAGATGATTAGTGTACACACGTTTTAACGAAATTAATTCTGCAAATTAACGAAGATCATCACTTCATTAGTACTCCAGTAGTTTATAATCAATAGAGTAACTATTGGTTTCTAACGAGACAAAATACTCAATGTTTTAAAGCAAAGAGAGTATTATATTTTCTCTCGTTGAAAAACAGTCAAAAAGTTGTTTTTGATGCGCTCACGTGACACGTGTGCACTTTGCATCCCGTTCGTTGTATCTGAAACCCTCTGAACACGCATCATGTCTGGAACAATCATTGACTAATCTTTCCGATTACCTTGGGGATCACCACCCGCGTAGCCGCCTAGGAGTAGCTCTGAACCCCAGCAGTAGTTGAATCGAGTCATTGCTTTATAATGCACTGCCGTCATCTATATATCTTTTAGGGTGGTCAAATTAAACAAGTTCTGTCGTTGAATAAATATATATTGCTGTCCAGTTAACTGTAATCATTCCGTTTCAGACTATAAGTCGTTTTAACTTTGGTCAAAGTTAAACTACTCTAAATTTAACTACATATAATAACCTAAGAACAGACGAGATGTATCCCAGTACTTGCATATTCGTAGTACTAGAATACGTCCTATCCGATTCTAGTTTGCTATATTTTGGGATGGAGTGAATATAAAATAGGTGCACAGCCAATGGATAATTGACAAAAAGAATCCTATAAATAAGAAGAAAATGTTTCTACCAGAAAACATATCATTTCTAACTAGTCACTACTACAAAAATGATTTTCCACGGCCAAAAGTGGTTTTCGCGTGCGGACCTCCGGTCCGTTTAGCCGAAAAGGTCTGCGAAAATCCAATTTTTCCGTGCAAGTGGCACACTCGCACGCGAAAACAAAAATACGAAAAAAAATAAAAATCGCAAAAATTGAGCTGATGTCGTACTCCCGCCACTAGGCTCTTCCCACCGCTACCGCCGCCGGGCTCCTCAAGCCATTGCCACCATCTGTGCTCCTTCCGCTGCCGCCTCTTCCCGTCGCTGCCACCGACAAGCTGCCTTTGTCGCTCTCCCGTTGGCCGCCGCGCGCGCCAGCCTCTGCCGCCGTCACCCCACGCCACCTTCGCCGCCCTTCCTGATAACAATCCGGCTCAGGTGGGGTGGGCCTCGCCTTTGCCGCCGTCACCCCACGCCACCTTCGCCGCCCTTCCTGATAACAATTAGGCTCAGGTGGGGTCGTCCAAGGCCCAACAAATTAAGGTTGCCTGGACCCTAACAGTTCTTAGACACACACACTCGGGGAAAGACCCAATCTCCCTAAAAGATTAGTTCAATAGGGGAAGGGTGGCTCTTCCTTTTAAGGTGGCTTCCTCCTCCCAAGCTAAGCAAGGTGGGATTATTCAGTTCAGAGGCTCACACGGTCGCTGCCCGACTTTGTCGTCTTTGCCAGCAGGTAATAGTGGAGGATGTCCTCATCACTTCCGCCGGCCGCTGCGCGCGCCCCTGCCGCCGTCACCCACGCCACCTTCACCGCCCTTTCGCTGGCCGCTGCGCGCCAGCCTCTTCTGCCGTCGCCCCTCGTCGCCTTCACTGCCCTTCCGCCGGCCGCCGCCACTCTCCCGGCTGGGAGAGTTTGAGAGAGGGTGAGGAGTGTGAGAGAGAGAGGAGAAAGTGAGAGACAAATGAGGAGAGTGAGGATAAGGATCAGTAGGTGAGAGAGATGGAGAGGATAAGGATGAAAATTTTGAAGTGATGGGAGGAAAAAATCTAGAGAGGAGAAAGGGTATTTTCGCGTGCGGTCTTCTCAAGAGGTCTACATGCGAAAATTCAATTTTGTGTGCGGCCCTTTAAGAGATCTGCCTGCAAAAATAGGCTTATTTTTGTGTGCAGACCCTTAAGAAACCCGCTTGCAAAAATCGAATTTCACGTGCGGTTCTTTTAAGGGTCCACACGCAAAAATGGGAGGATGATTTTTGCAGACGTGACCAGTTATGGTCCGTCTGCAATCTAAAAAGGACCTTGTACAGGGAAATCGTTTTTAGTAGTGAACCAATGCGACAATTAGCATGTAGCGGCTTCTCAACATGAATATGTGGTTTGAAATCATTATGAACATTCGAAAGCCACCCAGTAAACAAACGTGAGACATTTGGGGGGGGTGGGGGGGGGGGGGGTGGGGGTGAAGAGAGTCCTCAATCTATCATCGTCGTTGGCGAAAGGAGGAATAGATGGGTGTGGCTCACTACTGTTCGTCCGATCTAACAAGAGAAAGACCCTTTTTTGCAGTGACGACTGGGGATCGAGATCGAGGCCTTCAGCTGTGAACGCCAGCCGTCAAAGTGAGAGCTGAAATAATTCAACACTTTTGATGGTGTGGCCAAACATACAGCAAACGTACGTTAGTTAGCTAGCCAGTATTACAAAATACATTTCGGTCGCTTTCAAGTTAATTAATTTCAACGGTGAATATATAGCTTATTCCGTGGAGTCTAGCTAGTGTGAAGAAGTAATAGCTTTTCCATACGTTGACAAGTCTCCAGCTATTCTTCTCCCTTCATTGTTGCTTAATTATAGGAGCCATTCTAGAAGCAGACCCTGGAAAATTGGACTTAGAATAGCGTTTGTGGAGAATATATGGCATGCCAACTTGTTAGATATGTTAGGTTTTATCTAGTCATGTGTCCACGGCATCTTCTTAATTCTATATTAATTATATTGTTGTATGCAAAACAGCATAGGTCTTGACTGAAGAAACTAAGAAAGAAAACCTGACCTAGTTTCAACAGATTTATTTTTTTTGAAAAAAAATGGTCATGCATGACTGATCAACGGCCAAGATAGAAGTGTACGTTCAGTACATGCAAGCTAATTAAGCTTAATTACTCGCTATATATGAACTCTAGAAAAAAAATAGTTATTATCAAGAGTCAAAAATTTTGATTACGTCCCAAGCATCCAGAATAGTAGAAACAATCTACAAGCTAGCTCTTGTAATTAATTAAAAGCACCATTCTAGAAGGTCAAAATTAATTAAGAACAGCGGATTCCCCTACACACACGTTCTTAACTACTATTAACTCCAAGATGCGCGGGATGGATGGTTTATCTAGAGCATGGATTCATAAATTTTTGTGTACGTAATCTCGTATATTACGACATCTTTCAAAGCTAGATGTACTATAAGTAAGATCGATCTCTGACTCATGAGGTTTTCATTATGAATTTAACATATACATTAATAATTAATTAATGCACTACCACAGTTTAAGCAATAACATTACGTTTTTTTACAAAATTATTTGGCGAGATAAATCCAGCAATATATCATTCAGTAGTCCATCACAACTAAGTATTATCCCCGATTTTAATAGTTGGTGTCGTTGACTTTTAAATGAACCTTTGATCATATCATATTATTAAAAAAATAAATTACATAATTATCATTTATTTTGTAGTGAGTTTAGTTATCATTAAATGTGCTTTAAACACGATTTACATTTTTACATATTTACATTGAAAAAGACGAATGATAAAATTCATGTTCAAAGTTAACTGTGTCATCTATTAAAACATCGATCGGCATTCCTTGCATTTCCAATATCATCAAAACATCTTTCTCATGTTACTCGTAGGCACTTACCTCCTGTAAATCATTCAAATTAATTAACCACTGAACCTTCCTGCGAAGCCTCGAGCCAATTAATTATAACTAAACTGATCTATTAATTAACGACAACGTGCATTTATCCTATTTCTTCCCGTTAATTAGTTCGTTCTCTAGGACCAGGAACCTTCCCTTCAAATCTGCAGCGTATTATATAACACATCCGGAAAATTCACACGGACAAATGCTGACGTCGACGTACGTACGGTCACTGTACCCAGTCATACGCTGCGGCTGATTAATCCAACTCCCTACATATATAAACCCCCCATCTCCCGCCAAGCCTAGCAACCACACGGCGACGGTCAGAACGAACGCCTCGCCGCCGTCGATCGCCGGCGGCCGGAGCTAAGCTCGCCAAGCGATCGATCGAGAGGTATATATCAAAAGCATCATCTGAGCTGAGCGGCGGCGCGATGGCGGGGGAGATAACCCCGTCGGGGAGCCGGCGGAGCTGGCTGTCGTCGGGGGCGGCGTCGCTGGCGCGGTCGCTGCGCGACGGGGACGACCCGTTCCGGCGGTCGGCGGCGGCGAGCCGGCGCGACGCCGGGGACGACGAGGAGAACCTGCGGTGGGCGGCGCTGGAGAAGCTCCCGACGTACGACCGCATGCGCCGCGGCATCCTCCGTAAGGCGGTGGACGGCGGCGACGGCGAGGGGGCCGGGTCGCTGTTCAAGGCCGACGAGGTGGACATCGCCAACCTCGACCCGCGCGAGGGCCGCGAGCTCATGGAGCGCGTCTTCAAGGCCGTCGAGGACGACAACGAGCGCTTCCTCCGCCGCTTCCGCGACCGCCTCGACCAGTAAGCATAAAAACTTTTTTTAGTACAAATGACACTGACATGTCATGATATAAGTGTATCTAGATTTTATATAACTTCCATCTACTTGAATCAAACGGTTGAGATAATTGTTAGTACAAATTTAGTAAGAAAAATTTAGTACGTGTAGCGGTGCTCTTTTTTTTTTTTTCTTCTCGGAGATCATGTTTGTGTGAGGACGGTAAAAAGGGACCTAAGCAGGTCAACCCACGAATCCGTTTATAGATAAAATGAGTGGATAACCCGCTGGCTGGCTCGCGGGTTACCTACTAATTTGATATATAAATGGGTTTATGGTTGATCCACTTGCTTCTCTATGACGCGGCAAGCAGTCATGATGCGAAAACCCGCAGATTATCCTTTATTTAACATATAAGTAGATTCGTGAGTCGGTCCGCTTGTATCCCCTATGTATTTTAACTATTTGAATCAGAATTTATTGTGGATTTGCTTCGTTGATTTGTAGGGTTGGGATTGAGCTGCCGAAGATCGAGGTGAGGTACCAGCATCTGGACATCGAGGCGGACGTGCACGTCGGCAAGCGAGCGCTGCCCACGCTGCTCAACGCCACCATCAACACACTAGAGGTATGTACACATGGACATCGCTCAGCTCAGCTCTGTAGTGTGATCACTCAACAAGTTGGATGTGAAGAGTAGCGCCTTAATAATTAATTTGGGACGTACGATGGGTTTTACTGAAATTTTAAAGGGATTAATTAAGAAAACTGAAGGGTATGAAAATTTTTTTTGTCTCTTAAAAAAAGTCATTGGATGAAGCCACTAGATAAGTACATCAACCGAAACAAGTCAAGCATGCGCAGTACAAAAATCAAGACCATTTTATTGTCCGACTCTGGAGAGAGAGACTAGCTTAATTTGGAGCTAGTAGATTCTTGTACGATGTCCACTAGCTTAGCTCACGTATGACTGTGGGGTCCACCGTAGAATCTTGATAAATAGTAATGCGTAAAACGGGCGGTCGCGGGCTCGCGGCCTGCAAATTTGGAAGGAAGCTCATGTGTTCACGCTGATGAGTGGCGATTAGTCGCCGATTAGTCAAAACACGTTTTTGGAGCTGTGTTCGGTTGGTAGTGTTTGGAATTTAAAGCCCTCACATATCTAGAACAGTTCTAGTGACTCGTTAGCTTATAATTAATTAATTATTAGTTATTTTTTTAAAAAATAAATTAATATGATTTTTTAAAGAACAACTTTTGTATATAATTTTTTAAAAAATATATTGTTTAATAGTTTAAAAATTGTGCGCACAGAAAAACGGGAGAAAAGCTTGGGTTGTTTCGACCTTTGACCAGCTAGCTGTTAGTCTGTTAATGCCCATGCCCTGAGTCACAATGCGTGATAGAATTTCTGACAGACAACGACTCCTATAGAATAGGCAATGCGTTGATAGAATTTCGCGGCTAGCAGGTCGTCGCACACCCGACGAAAAGTCCCACAAAACTGCACACGCATGGTACGTACGTAGAATTAGTTAGTACTACTCAATAAGGATCAAGGTTTCCCAAACCACGGTAACCGTGAAAAACATACGAAACCATACAAAATTTATTAAAAATTTAAATTATTTTTTAAATTTATTTGAATTTAAAGAGGTTACCGTGGTTTTTCTATTATCATACCCCGCGGTAAGATCGGTAACCGACGGTGATGTAAGTTTAGATCGAGTTGTACTCAGCTCGAGATCTTCTAGAAGTTATAGTGTACTCACGAGATCTTTCAGATGTGGTAAGTTTCTGGTGCTGGGTTTAAGTTTTCGCGTTTACGCTTACGCAAACGACACCACACGTACACACACCGGCCGGCAGAAAAGTTTATGATATTTCTCTATATATATACTCCAGTACTTGCCAATCTCGGTTGGTATAGTACATGTACTAAGATCACGGAAGGAAAGGGTGTCAAAGTCAAACACATGATGATTTCCCCTTGAAACTTGAAAGTGCACGAGCAAAAATTTCAAAACAAAACAAAAACGTGCACGAACACGAAGATGTGGGCTTTTACCAAAAGCCACTGGTTGAGGCCTTTCCACCGGCCTATATAGCGGCCCACTTCTTCGCGAGCCCAGGCCCATCAGAAGAGAAGGACAAGTCGGCCCACAAATGGTGGGCCTTGGGCCTCGCCTGCCGCTCTGGACTCTCCCCCTCCTCGAGCGGCGATGGGCGATGGCGGCGGAAGCATCCGCTCCGTCGCCGGCTCGCCGCCGCTGCGGCGGAGGAACGGCGAGGGCAGCGCTCGTCGGCCACGCGCGGTCAGTGGTGGTGCGGCCTCTGCAGCTCTGCTCCCCCATGCGTCGGTCCGCCTCGCCTTCGCCTCCTCCAGTAGGAGCCCTCGGTTCGTGTGTCCCCCCCACCCCAGGCAGACGGCCGCCACCAAAAGGCCTAGTTAGGGTTTGGTTGATTGATGCTATCGAGCAATCCCACGATGTGGCTAGCGGTTTGGAGAGGGCGTTTCGTTGGTACTAATACTAGTAATCTGAACTAGCAAAGTTCATTGGTAATTTTTTTTTAATCTCCAGTTGTTAAGTTTTGACGAGCAGACTCGATTTTGCTGATTTGTGGTTGTAGTGGCAGAAGTTCGATGAGATGCTACCTAATGCTTAGCATCGCTTACTTGTTACTTGCTCTGGCTCAAACGTTGTTTTTTATGCTTCATGACAGGGTCTCGTTAGCCTATTTATCTCGTCGAACAAGAGGAAGCTTAAGATACTCAACGATGTTAATGGCATTATCAAGCCATCAAGGTACTTGGAAATTCTTTGATACTCAGCTATGGAACGTTTTAATCCAATCCTTAATCATTTCTAGTCTTAAATGGAACTTTATGTTTTTAAGCTGCATTCTAATTCTAACTAGTTTGATAAACTATCTGTAATTTATTAAGTAATTTCTATTCCCAAGTGATACAGATATAGATATGATCTCTATGATTTATGCAGACATGGTTACTCTGCAATTTAACTTTTTTCCCCTTCATAATAGATTTGAAGCATGGCCTGAAAATTTAGAAAGAAAAAACGTATACATGCAAACATCATACTGTAGTAATTACCCACAAAAAACAGTGTAAAAATATGATCCTATGTCTACTGCAAACATTATCTGTCTTATTTGTGCAGTGCAGATATGGTCATTAATTAATTTTAAATTAGTGATAACTAAATGGTTTCTCTTATATTGGCCATCCCTTTTCCCATCAGTAACAAAATGAACTATCTCATACATTAATACATATCATATTGTTCCAATTGCTATTGCTACAGACCTACTATATCCTTCCTAACAACAAGTTCCCCCAGTCCCCTCTAGTATTCTTGCTAAATGATTGGTTGAACTATGGCTGATAAGCCGTAGAAATATAAAAGAAGAAACCAAAAATATTTTGAACTTTTTGTCTGTATTATTCATGGTTTAAAAGCCATGCTGGAAAATAGACTGCAATGAAGAAAAACCTCAAAATCACCTATAAAATTATTTTTCAAAATTCAATTTTGGCTATGGATGATAAACCATCAAGCAGACAATAAGAGTTATTTACAATTGTTGCATTAAACTACTTGTGTCAGGATGACTCTTCTTCTCGGGCCTCCATCGTCTGGAAAAAGCACACTTATGCGAGCACTAACCGGCAAGCCTGATAAAAATCTCAAGGTTTTGATATTTCTTATTTAGTTTAATGTATCCACCTCTAACAGTAGAGTCGTACCACATGACTAATCACTCGATGGCTACAGGTGTCTGGCGAGATCACATACTGTGGTCATACGTTTAAAGAGTTCTATCCTGAGAGGACTAGTGCTTACGTCAGTCAGCATGATCTGCACAATCCTGAGATGACAGTAAGAGAGACACTGGATTTCTCGAGACGATGCCTTGGAAGTGGTGCCAGATATGATATGCTGTCAGAATTAACAAGACGGGAACGTAATGCAGGCATTAAACCTGACCCTGAGATTGATGCTTTGATGAAGGCAACTGTAGTAGAAGGAAAACAGAACAATATTGTCACAGATCTTGTTCTGAAGGTAACACTGTTTGACTTTTTACATGTTAAAAAATAGTTATTTAGGCCTTCTAGCCTCAATTATCCATCTGCTTCTTCTTTTTGTTGAAATATTAAAAGGAAGCTATGTGAGAATCTATTTTCTAGTACACCTTTTTTACAGGAAGTAATATACATGTATGTATTTACTTTGACTGTGATACACAAGTGAAACCTTAATACTTCTGTTTATGATGAAAACCGAGTATGAATTCTAAGTCAATATTTGCTGTGCTGATTGAGTTTATAAATCTTCGCAGGCGCTTGGACTGGACATTTGTGCCGATACTATTGTTGGTGGTGCTATGATAAGAGGCATTTCTGGTGGTCAAAAGAAACGTGTGACTACTGGTATGCATGCATATGACATACATTAAATATATCAGTAATTAATCATGTTCTCCATGAAATTTTTTACTTCAATCACTACATCATAATCATAATAATTATAACTTAAATAGGGATAATGGATTTTCTAACTGGAAAAGTTATTTGTCTCAAATCATATTGTTCAGAAGTCAGTCGTGTTCCTTTTCTCCTGTGGAGCCTGGATTTAGCCTTAGCCTTGTGGGGTCTACACCTTAGCCTTTTTTATGCTAAATCGTTAGATTTATCAATATACTATAACAGAATCCAAGACTGAAAGACAACTCAGCCACTGTTTTCCTCTTTAAACCTTTTACACTAACCGGTACCTAAAATTTTCTAGATAAAATGTTCATGAGATCCTGGCAGGAACAAATTTTGTTCTTTTTCGTACATGGTCTTTTTTGTACTCTAAGCTTGTCGTCTTGTGCACATAGACCATGTACAAAATGGATCCCCACTAGCCCATGGACCTGTTGGGAACATGTTCGGAGTGGGCCTAACAGTAACGAGCAAGCACATAGATCTATTACTGTCGATGCTTGGTGAATGGTGATTGATAGTAGAGTCATGTTGTAGTACTGATCATAAATATTGATGGTCTTGTAAATCAACGATAATATTCAGCATTCAATAATTTACAGTTGCATGAGGAATCTTGATATTACATTACTGACACATTTACATCCTAAGATTGGAGTTCTGTCATTGTTTTGTTGCAGGGGAGATGCTCACTGGACCAGCAACAGCTTTGTTCATGGATGAAATATCTACTGGGCTTGATAGTTCTAGCACATTTCAGATTGTCAAATACATCAGACAGGTGACCCATGTGATGAATGCTACAGTGATGATGTCTCTCCTACAGCCTCCACCTGAGACCTATGCTTTATTCGATGACATCGTTCTTATAGCAGAAGGTTACATAGTCTACCATGGACCACGGGAGAGCATACTTGAATTCTTTGAGAGTGCTGGTTTTCGGTGTCCTGAACGGAAAGGAGTGGCCGACTTTCTTCAAGAGGTGACTTCTAGGAAAGATCAACAGCAATACTGGTTCCTTGAGCAGGATCATTATCGTTATGTGTCAGTCGAAGAGTTTGCTCAGAATTTCAAGAAATTTCATGTTGGGCAAAAGCTGCAGAAAGAGCTTCAAGTTCCCTATGACAAATCTAAGACACATCCTGCTGCATTGACTACCAAGAAGTATGGGTTATCTAGTCTAGAGTCCCTTAAGGCAGTGATGTCAAGAGAGTGGTTGCTAATGAAGCGGAATTCATTCCTCTTCATATTCAAGGCCTTTCAACTGTTTGTCCTTGGATTTATAACCATGACTCTGTTTTTGAGAACAAAGATGCCCCACGAGAAATTTTCTGATACCTCTAAATATGTTGGTGCTTTAACTGCTTCTTTGATTACAATCATGTTCAATGGTTTTGGTGAACTTCAATTGACTATAGATAAACTCCCGATATTCTACAAACAAAGAGACTTCCTGTTCTTTCCAGCATGGACCTATGGACTTGCAAACATCATTCTGAAGGTGCCTTTATCCCTTATGGAATCATCTCTTTGGATAGTTTTGACATATTATGTTGTGGGTTTTGCACCTGCTGCAGGAAGGTAACTTTTCTATTTTCTTTTGCTTTCCTAGGTATATTATTTTTAATATTTTCTATAAACAGAATTTTCTACTAGTGATTGACTTGATGGGTTTGTCTGTGATCTGTCTACTGATTTCAGGTTCTTCAAGCAGTTTCTTGCATACTTTTGGACACACCAGATGGCCTTGGCCTTGTTCCGGTTGCTAGGTGCAATTTTAAGATCAATGGTGGTAGCTAATACATTTGGCATGTTTGTGCTGCTACTTATTTTCCTCTTTGGAGGATTTCTCGTTTCCAGAAGTAAGTGTATTGTTGTTTGAAGTGTATTTTAATTCTTTTGTCCATATGATTAGTTAGAAGCAATGTGAAACCCTGGAAGATTCATTATAACGTTTTCCCTAAGGTTTATATCTTATTTTCTCTGAATATTCGAAATATTCCAGTCTGAACTACTAACTTATGTTTCTTATTTTCGTTTTTGACATTTATGTTAAAAGAGGACATTAAACCGTGGTGGATATGGGGCTACTGGACATCTCCCATGATGTATAGCAATAATGCCTTATCAGTTAATGAATTCCTTGCCAGTAGGTGGGCCATTGTAAGTTTTCTGTCAACACAACCCTTTTCTTTCCAGAAGCATAGTATTTTCTTTGCATAGAAAAAACAATTGGTTTCATTTGCAAGTCTAGATTTTTTTAGTATATATTCTCAACATCAACTAAGTTTGATCGCCTCTAATTCCTAGACATTTGACAATATCAACTTTTAACTGCAGCCAAACAATGACTCAAGTATCAGTGCACCAACAATAGGGAAGGCTTTTCTTCAATCCAAAGGCTACTTCACAGGAGAATGGGGGTATTGGCTTTCCATTGGAGCCATGATAGGATTTATGATTGTTTTTAACATTCTCTACCTTTGTGCTCTTACATTCCTAAGACGTAAGCACTTTTCCCTTACATGGTATTGTCACTTGTCTGTAATGCATGCCTTTAGCACTTACACAATACTTCTACAGCTATTGGCAGTGCAAGCACTGTTGTTTCTGATGATGACACCAAAAGTGAGCTCGAAGCAGAATCTAATCAGGAACAAATGTCAGAGGTTATTAATGGTAATACAGCAGTCAATGTGTCTCACATTTCATCATCGGTATTGTCCATTCGTATCAAATTGTTCTTGTTGTCGGCCCTGTTTGGATGAACATTCATCAGGAAGCTTACAGAAACAGAACATCTATATTGCTGGATGTTTGATTTATTATGAGATTTTATGAGAATTCAAATTGGTCCTGAATTGTGTTATAGATGGATTCCGCTACAAATTTCATAGCAGTTGATTCTACCATCATGAAGCATGTTGTTTGTTTATTATTTTAATGTGTATTTGACATCTCATAATTTATCCTGCACCCACATCATTATCTTAGGTACGAATGGAACAGAAAACAGAAGAAGCCAGAGAGGAATGGTCTTGCCATTCCAGCCTCTTTCCCTTTCTTTCAACCATATGAACTACTACGTTGACATGCCTGCTGTAAGTTGATATCCTAAAAATATATCCCAACTTACATAACCATGTTTGCAAAGCTTACGGGACAAAACATACCTCAATATCGTAATTAATTTCACTTTATTCTTCTTATAGATTACTACTAGTTCTTGCAGTGATTTCTTTTTGCAATTCAACATAGGAAGTTTGCAAAGCTTACGGGACAAAACATACCTCAATATTGTAATTAATTTCACTTTATTCTTCTTATAGATTACTACTAGTTCTTGCAGTGATTTCTTTTTGCAATTCAACATAGAAAGTTTGTAATTCTACTTGCTTTACTTAGTTCTATTGTTCTACAGAAATATGTAGTAGCTATACGTTGTTGAAATTAACAATGTCCTTTATCATATAATCTAGATTGTCTGACTGTTTTCCTTATTATATCATTGGATTGGTATCATACTGTACATAGTGATTGTGATGGCACGGGGTTCTCTTGTGTCCCCTGTTGCACTTAGATATTTAACTTTGTTAAGGATTAAATATGTGTATTTTATCTAGCTGATAAATTACTAGTTGTCATTCATTAACCATTTATTGAACTAAGTTAGTAGTGATTTCATCTTGAATCAAGGGGTGCATTTCAAGTATGAACTTGAAAATTTAAATTCTACCTTGTAGGAAATGAAAGCACAAGGATTCACAGAAAGCCGCCTCCAACTACTATCTGATATTAGTGGTGCATTCCGACCAGGTGTTCTAACAGCACTAGTTGGTGTCAGTGGAGCTGGAAAAACCACTCTAATGGATGTACTGGCAGGAAGAAAGACTAGTGGAACGATTGAGGGAGATATCAAGCTTTCTGGTTACCCTAAAAAACAAGAAACCTTTGCTCGCATCAGTGGCTATTGTGAACAAACTGATATACATTCACCAAATCTTACTGTATATGAATCCATTGTTTATTCTGCTTGGCTGCGCCTTTCCTCAGAAGTTGATAAGAACACCAGGAAGGTATGTGTTCCTATTATTTTTGTGGTGGATGCCATTTAGTAAACTCAATAACTCATGATGTTTCTTGGGGGGAAATCAGAAAATCGTGTTAATTGTAGTTGATTGTGTGTACTGTCCATTAATTTAATCCACTTATTGGTCACTAATTATATATTATCACCTACCAAAAGAGGCCACACGATTGTGTAGGCTTGTATATTACCTGAATCTCGTCCACATGCAAGACACACTTATTCGTTGAGTTCCTAGGAACCTGACAGCACACTAAACTGTCATTTGCCATTTTTTATGAGTACTAGCAAAATGACCATGCTTTGCTATGGATAAAATAAAATATATTATCATATGTAATAGATAAAAATATTTATTGAATATGTTAGTATTCACTTGTTTCAACCAAATATGTAGACTATTCCAAAATATTAGAAAATATCAGGGGCCAATTTGTAAAAACTGTAAACAGCGGTGGGGTGCCACCACCACTAGAGACTTTTAAGGAGTATACATATACAAGGCATTTTTGACAATCATGATATTGAAGAATAGATGCAACATTTTTTTATCTTGTGAAGTTGAAAATACTAATTATTTCTGATGAAATTAATTCCACTGTGTAGGTGTTTGTGGAGGAAGTGATGTCACTAGTTGAGCTTGATGTATTGCGTGATGCTCTGGTTGGTCTCCCTGGTGTTAGTGGGTTGTCAACTGAACAAAGGAAGAGGCTGACAATCGCAGTAGAACTAGTGGCAAATCCTTCAATTATCTTCATGGATGAACCAACTTCAGGTCTTGATGCTAGAGCTGCAGCAATTGTTATGCGTACTGTGAGAAATACAGTTAACACAGGACGAACTGTGGTTTGCACAATCCATCAACCTAGCATTGATATCTTTGAGTCTTTTGATGAGGTCCTTGCTACTTTGCTCTTGTTTGTTTGTCCGTTAGTTCTCCTTTCAGCGCTGTAAGGTTATACTGAAAAATGGATTGTGTTTTTTCAGCTTCTGTTGCTAAAGAGGGGAGGACGGGTTATATATGCTGGCCAGCTTGGTCTCCATTCACAAATACTAGTCGAATATTTCGAGGTGAACTGTCTTTGATACTATATTTCAGTCTCTATGATAATCAGTTTGCAATATGTTAACCATCTGTATTGCTAAAATCAATTAATACTTCTCATCTATTGTGACCCATGAAATTCCATTGGGCAAACTGGGATGGAATTAGTAGCCCGAAGACATGCATTTTTTTTAATTAGTGAATGTATGAATACTAGTTGGTAATCTATCAACTATTGAAGGTCGTTTAGGCCCTTTCTAGTGATGCACAAATGTGCAGGCATAAATTTCATTGTCCATGACTGTATCATTTTAGAACATGTGCAGTTAAAACCTTCCATCTTAAATCAATAGCATATGCAAATAGACTTTTCACGAGAACTACTTTCATATAGTTACATCTTTTTAATGATTTTTATATGATTACAAAATGCAACTATCAAACATGTGCATTGGAGACTCTGAATGCAGAAGTAAAAAATAATGGAGGGAGTAGAACACATTATTGTTGGAACTCATAAATATTTTTTTTCTATAGTACTAAGGTTGATTCTTCAAAACTGCTTGTACAATTGTGCAACAAACTCTTTTTAATGACATTGAGGCAAAGGGCAACTATACCACCTCAAAAACTAATATCTCAGATAAAAGTAATTTGTTATTGTAAAACTAAAAGATATACAATTCTGTAGTCCCTCTTTTTACAAATGCTATTTCAGAATATGTGTAACCTGTAATCTATTGTTTTGAGCAACAATTAATAAAACTTGAATACCAATATAAGTGCTTGGATCTATCGCACGGAAAACAATATTAGTGTATTTCTCATCGACAGTATTTATATACCGTTGTGTTTTTTTATTTGCTAACATATAATTAGAAAAGTAACGTTCAAATGTTTAGTGGAGACTATCTCAATGCCTAGAACAAATGTTTATTAAAAGAGCATGGGGAACATGCATGGAATTAAGAGAACTTGGGTAACCGTATTCAATCCGAGACTAAATTAGAAAGAAAGAAAGGCTACTTGCTTCTAATGTATATCGTTCTCCTGCAGGCAATTCCAGGGGTCCCAAAAATCACAGAAGGATATAACCCAGCAACATGGATGCTTGAAGTTAGCTCTTCTCTAGCTGAGGCTCGTCTGGACATAGACTTTGCTGAAGTTTATGCCAATTCTGCACTTTACCGGTAAATATGTGCGCAATATTATTCAAATATTTAGTAGTACAATTTTTGTTGCTTTGACAGTTGTGATTAATTTCTTCCAATGGTCAAACAGACAAAATAAGTATCTTTTCTATAGCTCTTACATTATTTCCGTCAATGTGTTCAGGAGCAATCAAGAACTTATTAAGCAGCTGAGTGTTCCACCTCCAGGCTTCCAGGATCTCTCATTTCCTACCAAATATTCCCAGAATTTCCTAAATCAGTGTGTGGCAAATACATGGAAGCAATTTCAATCTTATTGGAAGGATCCACCCTACAATGCTATGCGTTATGTTATGACGCTTCTCTATGGTCTTGTGTTTGGTACTGTCTTTTGGCGGAGGGGAAAGAATATGTATGTTCCTTCTTCTTGTTCTAATTTATATTCAAATTCTACCCATTCGCCTATTCTTATTGCAACCATTTCACTGAATGTAGTTTCACAGTGACACAACTCTATTGCCTCTTAGCTGATCATTTGAATTCTTTCCTATATGTACAGAGAGTCCGTGAATGATCTGAACAATCTACTTGGAGCCACCTATGCTGCTGTTTTCTTCCTTGGAGCAGCAAATTTGCTCACACTTTTGCCTGTGGTGTCAGTTGAGAGGACAGTCTTTTACCGTGAAAAGGCAGCAGGGATGTACTCTCCACTATCTTATGCGTTTGCACAAGTAAGTTCTGAACACCCTTACAAGATATGCTTATGCATTTACCGATGTACGATGAACAAGGTATATATGAGCCTTCCTCCAGCTAGAACCTCCCAATTCAAAGCAGGCCAAAAAGAATGTTTTTTTTTTTTTTGAAATGATGCCAAAAAGAATGTTAAGCAGCAGAGGACAAGTTGCTTCCCTTCTCGTATTTGACATAGTAGGATAAGGAGGCATGTTGAAAGAATGTCATAAGGAGACATTTAAGAGATTGGATTTGATTGTCTGTCATCACAAATGCATTTGTGTTGGCCCTAAATATATGTGTACATCAGCATAATCTGGATTGTGAGGAAAAACTCCCAATAGTCTGATTTCAAGAGTAGAAGGGGCTCGGTATCCGGATTCATAGTTTAGGGTGGGTGGTGGACTTTAGTGATATTCAACACAGCTAGTATTCACACCTCTGGTTTTTGTAGCTGGACCTTTTATTTAGGCGAACTTTTAGAGTATGCGCAGGATGCATTTCATTGTTTACATGTCAACTGAAGTCTTAAAAATACCAAAATATCTACTGAAGCTTCTCCCAAAAACTGAATGATGTGCACAGGGATTTGTCGAGTTCTGCTACAGTGCAGTTCAAGGTGTTCTTTACACTATCCTCATCTATTCCATGATTGGCTATGAGTGGAAGGCGGACAAGTTTTTCTACTTCCTGTTCTTTATGATTGCGGCCTTCGCCTACTTCACATTGTTTAGCATGATGCTGGTTGCGTGCACTGCTTCGGAAATGCTTGCGGCCGTTCTTGTTTCATTTGTGCTCTCCTCGTGGAACAATTTTGCCGGATTCATTATACCCCGTCCAGTAAGTGCTTTCAATAAGAAGTGATGCTATCGGATTTACATTATCTAGGCTCTCAGCTTGTCATACATCTCTGAAATATTTTCTCTTGCAGCTGATTCCTGTTTGGTGGAGATGGTTCTATTGGGCCAACCCGGTCTCCTGGACCATCTATGGAGTGATTGCATCGCAGTTTGCGGACAGCGACCGTGTTGTCACCGTTCCTGGCCAAGCTACCACCATGGTGGTGAAGGATTTCTTGGAGAAGAACATGGGCTTTAAGCACGACTTCCTCGGCTACGTTGTGCTGGCTCATTTCGGCTACGTCATCATCTTCTTCTTCCTCTTTGGATACGGCATCAAGTGCTTGAACTTCCAGAAACGGTAGGAGGCCGGTGTCCAGCAGGATGTCAATCCGATGTCACGTTTTTGGAGTGTAAAGCAAATGGAGCAACTTAATACCGATGCTTTTTTTTTGTGTAGATATATAGTCTGTTCGATATCTGCTAGCTTGTATTGACACTTAATGTACAACATTATTTACTCAAATGTTCTGAGTTTATGGTATATTCTTTTTCTACGTTATCGCCATCTTGCCATTTTGCTTTCCTTATTCCTTGTGAAGTTCTGCATGATCCACTAACAACCGGATATATTGGTACACTTCCTGTTGTATAAACTGAGAATTGTGCTAAATAGAAACCAAAGATAAAATCTGTATTTTTTTTGGCACGATATACGAATCAGCAGTCTGAAAAGCGTGCTAAATAGAAACCAAACATAAAATCCGTATTTTAATCCACCAATCCGAAATGATTAGAGACGCCAAAAGGCCCACTTTACTGTAGTGACCCACGAGTGCTCCATTTCCTTCCCTTCAGTGTCTCAGTCAGTGGATCACTGTGTCAGCACAGGCAGAGGCTTTGCTCTTGCTCCAGACTCCAGTCCAAGCCAAGGTGGGCGCCGCGCAAGATAATCTTCTTCCCCAAATCGAGGACCCGATTGCGGCAGCTCCGGTGGCCGGAGCAGCTCCCTGGTCGTCGCGTCGCCGTCTCCGTCCCGGCCGCTGCCGGATTCCGCGCGCGTGGCCGTGGGCGTCCATCGGATGGCAAGCGCTAAGACAAATCCCTTGATTTTTTTTTTAATCCGTTGGACAGGCGGCAAGATGATTAATTAGCATGTTTGTTTGTGTCTTCGATGACATCTTTCCCTATTCAATTTTTGTTGTTGCAGGGTAGCCGCGCTCTCCGTTTCATCCAGTGAGCATTTCGTCGAGCAGTTGGTAGGCGGGGCGAGTTCGGGGTTTCTTGATTCATGGGGAGGAGCTTTGCCGTTGATTTCCTGCGCTGAAGCAGTTCATCGTCCAGTTGCTTGGGGCAATCGTTTCTAGGGAAGCAAATGAGATGTCTCTGCTGCTAGACGCGAGCTCTGTTCCTCGTTTTTACCATTCTCAGAACTTGACGATTGAGCATGGCAGATTAGGGTCGTAGAGAACACGGTGTTCGTGTCAGCTTCTTGAGGTCAGAGAGCCAAGAAGCCATTTGGGTTTTTCTTGGTTCATGGAGGAAATGGGCTCTGCTCAGCTTTCTTCCCTAGCTGTGTGTGTCTGCATTTTCGGATGCCTAGCCATGGCTGATGGCCAGAACGTCACCGGAGGTGATGGTTCAAGGCCAGCTGAGCTGCGCATCGGTGCGTTATTCACATTCGATTCGGTTATTGGTAGAGCAGTGATGCCGGCTATTGAGCTTGCTGTTGCAGATGTCAATGCTGATCCAGGTGTTCTTCCTGGGACAAAGTTGAGCGTTATAACGCAGGATACCAATTGCAGTGGCTTTCTTGGAACCATGGAAGGTTAGGGCTTCCATCTTTTCCATCAAATTTTCTTTTATGGAATTGTCCTTACCAATTTACTTGTAATTTACACATTATTCTCTCGCTTTCATTGTGCATTTGCAATTAGCAATTTTCCCTTTTATCCTCTGAGCTGATCGCTTGAACTGAGAAATCACAATTGAAAACCCCAGTCAGTATTGTTTTTAAGTTTGTGGTGGTTTCCTGTCAGGATTCTTAATCTAATCCAGATTCAGTTTATCTTAAGGTTGCAAAGTCGTAGAGCCATGTTAAGGTAGCTCTACTTCCATGATATCATGGTATGTGTGCGAATTGAAGCCCTAATGAATATCTATGATCTATAAAGAATACCTAGAAATCAAAACTTTCCTGTCTTTATTTTTTCTTCACAGAACTTCGCTTTTGTTTATTCTCACTAAACGTAAGTTGTCATAAGTTATATTTATCTTGCACTGAAAGCTTGCATGAGATTAACAAACAATTCTTCTTGTGCAGCATTGGAGCTTCTAGCTAAGGAAGTAGTCGCTGTATTAGGTCCACAATCTTCAAGCATTGCTCATGTCATTTCTCATGCTGTTAATGAGCTCCATGTTCCGCTTGTCTCCTTCGCGGCATCTGATCCTACACTTTCTTCACTTGAATATCCTTACTTTGTGAGGGCTACAACAAGTGATTATTTCCAAATGGGTGCTATAGCTAGCATCATCAATCAGTATAGATGGAGAGAAGTCATTGCCATCTATGTTGATGACGACTATGGTAGAGGTGGCATCACAGCATTAGGTGATGCTCTAGCAAAAAAGAAGTCCAAGATAGCCTACAAAGCCAAATTGCCACCTGGTGCTTCAAGGACTACCATTGAGGATATGTTGATGCATGTGAATGAAATGCAGTCTCGCGTCTATGTTGTCCATGTAAACCCTGACTCTGGCCTGGGAGTTTTTGCTGCTGCAAAATCTTTGGGAATGATGAGTACTGGTTATGCATGGATAGCAACGGACTGGCTCTCTGCAGTGTTAGATTCATCTGATCATATTAGCCCTGACAGAATGGAACTTACTCAGGGGGTTATTATGCTTCGGCAACATGTTGCTGATTCTGACATTCAGCATTCATTGGTTTCAAGATGGAACAATCTGACCAGGAATGGAGGTCATTCAAGCTTTAGTTCTTACAGTATGCGTACTTATGATTCTGTATGGTTAGTTGCTCATGCTGTTGAAGAATTTTTGAGTGAAGGGAATGCAGTATCTTTTTCTGCTGATCCAAATTTGCAAGATATGAAAGGAAGTAACCTTCAGTTAGGTTCCCTCAGAAGTTTGAACAATGGAGAAAAATTACTGGACAAAGTTTGGCACACAAATTTCACAGGGGTTTCTGGCCTGGTACAATTTACTGCAGAACGAGATCTGATCCACCCAGCTTTTGATATCCTGAATATTGGTGGTACAGGTTTCAGAACCATTGGGTATTGGTCAAACGTTTCTGGTCTTTCAGTTGTTGCTCCAGAAAAGTTGCATTCAGAACCACTGGACTCTTCAACAAACAATATAGAGCTTCATGGTGTTATCTGGCCTGGTCAGACGTCTGAGAAACCTCGTGGTTGGGTGTTTCCATATCACGGGAAGCCGTTGAGGATCGGGGTACCTCTCCGCACGAGTTACAAAGAGTTTGTGATGCCAGATAAAGGACCTGACGGAGTAAAGGGGTTTTCAGTTGATGTTTTCAAAGCTGCAGTAGGCTTGTTGCCCTACCCCGTTTCATTCGATTTTATTTTATTTGGAGATGGTTTGAAGAATCCCAGCTACAATGACCTTATTCAGAAGGTTTCTGACAACGTGAGGAACATCCCATATCATTCAATTCTAGATGTTATTGCAGTTTAGTGTCTTCACTTGTACTAGATTTACTTATTTCTGTTTCTGTACCACTCAGCACTTTGACGCTGCAATAGGGGACATCGCTATTGTGACAAATAGAACAAGACTTGTTGATTTTACCCAGCCATATACAGAATCTGGACTTATTATTTTAGCTCCAGCAAGGGAGATTGAATCAAATGCCTGGGCTTTTCTAAAACCATTCACCTTCCAAATGTGGTCTGTTCTAGGTGTTCTCTTCCTTTTTGTGGGTGCAGTTGTTTGGGTACTTGAGCATCGTACTAATACTGAGTTCCGTGGACCCCCAAGGCAACAAATTATGACAGTATGCTGGTTAGTATCTGCCTCGTGACTTTTCTCTCTTTTTTTTCACTTCTTCAAGATTCAAAAGTTATTGTTTATTTGTTTATAATTTAATTTTGTTAGAGTTTTGTACCATTTCAGGTTTAGTTTTTCTACCATGTTTTTCGCGCACAGTAAGTGTAAACATGAAACTAGCCAAAAGTTTTTTTTTGGATCTCATAGTCCACATTCATATCCTTCTATCTGTTGTTTACACAGGAGAGAACACAGTTAGTGCACTTGGTAGATTTGTGCTGCTTGTCTGGCTGTTTGTTGTGCTCATTATAAACTCAAGCTACACGGCAAGCTTGACATCACTTCTTACAGTTCAGGAACTCACATCAGGGATACAGGGGCTCGATAGCTTGATATCGAGTCCAAGTTCAATTGGATATCAAGTTGGATCTTTTGCGAGAAGCTACCTTGTACAGGAGCTCAATATTGCCGAGACCCGATTGGTACCACTAAACAGCCCGTCAGATTATGCAAGAGCGCTAGAGTTAGGATCAGGAAATGGTGGTGTTGATGCAATAATTGATGAGCTTCCATACGTGGAGATCTTCTTGTCAAAATACTGCAAATTCAAGACGGTTGGCCAGGTTTTCACGAAAAGTGGGTGGGGATTTGTAAGTGACTTGGACTATAATTGTATACTAAAGATCTCGTTCCAGGGTGTCTTCTGAATATAGTTTATTCTGTTTCAGGCCTTCCCAAGAGACTCCCCTCTTGCTGAGGACTTGTCAACAGCAATCTTGACACTGTCGGAGAACGGCAATCTTGAAAGGATCCACGATGAATGGTTAACTGGGACAGAATGCAGTGCAGATGACAATGAGGTTGGCTCAAACCGTTTGAGCCTTTCAAGCTTCTGGGGCCTCTACCTCATCTGTGGCTTTTCATGTGTCCTCGCTCTCTTAATTTTCTTCTTGCGAATATGCTGTCAATACAGTAAGTACAATAACCAGGTTGGACTTGACTGTCCTGAACCAGAGATTGTAACTCGATCGGCAAGGTTAACTACTATCAAGTCAATAATCTCATTTGTGGATAAGAGGGAGGAGGAGGTGAAGAATGCTCTCAAGAAAAAGCCTAATGACAGTCTGCAGCCAAGGACCGGAAGCACAGGAGAACAATCTACATTACCATGATGACACATTTATCACTGCCTGTCTGGCATATTAAAAAAATGCATAATTTTGCACTGGGCTTGCTGGCAGCTTTCAGAAACCAGGTGATGTGTGACGATTTGTTCCGGTTCTGAAGGCCAAACCCGTAGGAGCTCCTCAGAGTATTTTCTCTGAACTCTGAAGCATGACAGGAACATTCTGAATCGTGCCCAACAGTAACATGTCTGAATCTCCTTCCAACAGCTACTTCCAGGAGAAGTAGAGCATTGGTTGCAAGTTCAATTTCAAACTAGTTGAGAAGTTTGAACCTCTGTCAAGTTGAGAGGCCCCTTTTTTCGTTCGGAAGCAACCTCTGACAAGTTCTTGTAGCTACAATCTTAAGCATCTTCCAAATAAGTTGAGAAGTTTGAGTCTTTGTTTGGTGTGGTATTTGTCTGGTTGAGCATTTCCTTTCACTATTGCACCGTGCTGAAAAGGCAGTAACATATCTTCTCTTTTCAATTGGCTATGCAAGGAAACCTGTTTCGGTAGACAGTAGACTGGCAATCCTATGCTCCTAGCAGATGCAAAACTAGTGCCATCTTAATTAGCATTTCTTCCCTTTAATTGCAGAATTGACATCAACAGTTTTTCTTCTTTGGTTGCCAAATATATCCAAATCCTCAACCCTCATTCTGCTCTTAACAGCAACTTGATTCAGGTTACTTCTCTTTCAGAAAAGGAGTCGGCACCAACCCTTGATTGATTTGATTGCTTGTATTTCATAGAAAAATAGATGTTTCTAAACAAGCTTCATCGCCAACTAAGGTTAGGTCCCAACGTGTCTATACACTAGAGATCAAAATGTATACACTGCAAGATGTAGTCCAATCTAGAGTATACATTGTGATTATCTTGGCAACCACTACCTACAAGTGCTGGGAACTGATTGAATTCGGTTATTAAAAAAATCAACTGCATCCATCCAGTTAAGAAATCACATTGTAGCACCGGTTGCTAGATTTTTATCTTAGAGAAATTTTATTGCCCTTGGTAGTTACCAGGGGTACTCCCTCTAGTAAAAAAAAAGTTTATGATAAGATTCAGACAAATTTTAAAATCGCGATAATCAATATAAGTTCATATTATTATGATAGTACTTTTCGATGCAGAACTACATATATCATTTCTTTCGTTTTCAAACTAAGTGTTTGAGAAATTATTGATGGTTAGGAATTTTAAAGGTTTGCATGAATCTTTTACTAGGAGTAAAATATTTTTGACCAAAGGAACTAATATATTTTCTAACATAAAACTACCTTTTTACCAACTGCTTATACACACACAACAATATGTGTCTATCATCCCACTCTCCTCTTTGTTTTTTTGACTTATCTTGCACGATAACATCATCAAAAATTACACGTGAAGGTTCGTTACTCCTACACGGCATGCAGGCGACAAAAAAGTTTATATGGTCTAGTTGGTCACAAAAACCAATTCGTGATGAGGTGTGCTTAAGGCGATCCAAAGAAATCTTTTTTCTTGGGCAAGGTGCGCAGCACACACTGGTCCAAACCTCTGAACAATAAATTATTAGGAGACAACTAAGTGGCAAAAGATTTGTACAAGCGGCCGACCTTGTGAAAGTTGCAATGGGACACCAGCTTTACTTAGCTTCAATTTTTTCTCTTGGCTTGATTTGGTTAATTTGCTTTGCTCCAAGTAGTGTGGCCCATTGCCGATTAAGCAATGAATAGGTGAAACCAAATTGCATTAGCAAACCCCCTTTTGTAGTGGCCATGCATGATCATCACTTGCTATCACGTAATAATGCTCATGCTGTTTCTTCTTGTTGGATTGTTGCTGATAGGGTGCATGATGTGGTTGCTGATGTGAACAATAATCAGGGGCAATAAGAACAATAACTTAAAATCCTTACGAATATGTTCTTTGTGATCCACAATTTTATTATTATATGGTGCAACAAGTATTTTAGATTTGTAAGCTGTAAAATCTGTTTGATAAAATCAAATTTTGGCCAAAAAAAACAGATATCCAGATATTCCCTTAGGCAGTGTTTAAGCGTTCATTTCACCTGTTGATATACTTATATATTGAACTAATTAATATAGGGTCAGTTTAATTGGTTCCTGCCTTACTACAATATAAATTAATTAGGAGAGTTTTTTGTTTATTGAACAAAGCAAAGTGTGGACGTATCATGCCACCTTTTTGCCCATGTTATGTATGCATGTGAGATTAACAATGGGCCAACTTGACATATATTTTTCCATCAAATCTTGTAATTACAAAAAGAAACTGATATACAAATTAAGTGGCAAGCCACACGGTTGTAGCCATGATTAGTTTACATAAGCATAGTTTTTATAGATAGCGGTGCTAAACATGATGGGCTATCAAAACATTGTGTATTTTTATGGTGGTTAATTCTTAATGCTGATAGATAGGATGAATCATTGGTTTGCACAGCAATCTATATATGTGTTGTGCATGATCTTGATAGGGGGCATGACTAGTTTCTTTATCCAATTGTCAGGACATAAATAGCGATGTGCTTCAAGGGAAGGCAAAGGAGAAAAAGGTAATCTTTTTTTGTGTTTGTGGTTTGTGATCCCACTTGTGTATACTTTTGCTCCTCTTTAGGTAGTGGTAGGGCTATCAAGCAAGTTAATTAAGTATTTCTGAAAAGTGGAAGATACCATTCAAGTTTGTTAATTTGTTCTTGTTGGTTATCATCAGTTTATACTTAATAGATTAAAATACTGCAGCCCATGGTTAGTGCATTATAGTTATGCATGCATGCTGCTCCTGAAAGAGACTTGAAGAAAAAAGAGAGGATCAGGAAATTTATTTGTTTTTAATCCTTAAAATTTGACTTCTGACCATATCAAATATGCATCGTGATATATAGCTGGTCATTTCTTGTTTCAATATTTGTAGGGAGGATATAGAAATCAAATATCAGCTCAACTGAATCATTCAGCCATGCATAAAGAAACTTGGTATAGCTATTGGTTTCTTGCAGTCTTCATAATTTAATGAACTGATATTTTTTTCAGTTTAATGTGGTGCCATCCTATTGATCAATAGTATCCATCTCATCAAGCCTACAGACACTAACTCCCTAACTGATAGAACAAGTCGTCCACACTTGTCTGCGTCCTTTTTCTCCATCTTTTTTTTTTTTTGATATCTGGTGGTTGCAACATCAATTACTACTCATCACATAAAACCAAACCCTACAAGATTTTTAACATGAGTCCTGCAAGAAAACAAAAGATTTTTCAAACCAATCAAGAAACAAATTCTTTCAGACAGGGTGGTAGGTGTGGACATTCAGATCGTGATTGAGTGTACACCTTAATTGCACCTGTCCTAAAACTGTTTAATCCTTCTTGTTTACCTTATCACACAGAGCAGTACTGCAGTACTAGTCCAAAACAAAGGGCATCAATGCTTTGTCCTTAGAAGCATATTTTTTATGAATCAGTAAAGGGAACTAATTAAAGATGTAATCCTTCCCTAGTCTTGATCAAAGATCTTATTCTTTGTGATTGATTGACAGGGTCATTCCACCTAAATTTTAACAGAATTAATCGAATCATTCATACCGGTCGGTTGCGTTAATATTCTAGGCTTCATTAGAAGGATATTATTGATCAATAGGATGGAACCATATTAAAACTAGAAAAACTAGATCCTTGGTTTAGAAGACTGAAAGAGAACAACATATGGCTTTTTTTTATACATAGCTAATTTAGTAAGATTAATTGAAAACGCAAAAGGTCGTCAGAAATTTGACTTGAGGGCATATTAAATTTGGGAGATTAGCGAAGCTTAGCTTCATTTGTCAATGTGCGTACATAACTGAAGCAGATATGTCAACCAAAGAGATGGAAAAGTCCAGCAGGATCGAGCAATCAATTTTCAGGTTTAATGGATTATATATTCAGGACATTTTCGTGAGATAGGCGCCAGTTTTGGGGTCTATTTATATATATATATGGTTTCATACATTTCCACTAAATAAGTTAGGTACGGCATTGTTATTTCTCCGAAATAGGCTCTTTCAAAATAGAGCAATTTTACAGTCCTTAAGAAGGTACCATGAGGTACCACTTTTTCTATTGTAAATTTGGTACCTCTTAGTATCTATGTAATATGAGGTACCATGAGGTACCAAATTTTACACTGAATTTTTTTACCTCATGGTACCTCTTCAAGGACCGTAGAATTGCTCATGGTCCTTATCGCTCCCATGTTACCTATTTAAAGAAAGTTAATTTTTCTTAGAAAAATAAGTTATTCTAACCCAAACATGGAATAAACTTTACAGTTCATATTTTTTTCCAAAAAAAATACATGTGAAAATATTCAAACTTGGGTAAAATAAAACCAAACCAAATATACCATTAGAACTGTAGTTAAATAAACTTAAATTACAAATTAAGCACCATGGTTTTAGGCTTGACATTGTGTAGTTTTTGGTGAATGAAAATCTACAAACCTTTCAAGCACCTGAAATACAACAAAATCCCTGAAGAAATAGTTGCAAGAGTTTCCATTTGGAAGAGCCTTGATCGATCCCTCCTACCCACGCACACATCACAGGTCCACAAGACCACAACATACACGGTTTGCGTTATGCCCTGTGCTGCAATGTCACTGTGCAATTAGCTGGACTGATCACGTCTCCCAATAATAAGCCGTACGCCGGCTCTGGCCTAACCAGAACCACACTAGAACAGGATTAGCAACTTTAGCAGCAGCTGCCAATTTGCCACTGACGCCTCTCCCGTCCATCTTTTTCCCCGTGTACCACGTCTACGTCCGTATGCATGCGCGACCATCTCCAGACTCCACAGCTCACGAGATGCCTGCCTTTGCTCCCTGCAGCTGCAGCTGCAGGCCACAATCACAATAGCCCAAGAGTGACACCACCACATGACCGCAACAACAAACTGCAGCCTGCGAAAGGTACCAAAAGCTGCTCGCTCTATCCTATAATATAAGAGATTTTGAGTTTTTATTTACAACGTTTGACCACTCGTCTTATTCAAAATTTTTTAAAATTATTATTTATTTTATTTATGGCTTACTTTATTATCTACAGTACTTTAAGCACAACTTTTCGTTTTTTATATTTAAAAAAAATTGAATAAGACGAGTGATCAAACGTTACTATCAAAAACTAAAAATCTTATACTGTGGGACGGAGGGAGTAGTAGCGAAAAAACAGCGCAGCTTACCATGTCATGCGACCGCGTAATCCGTGTACACGTACGTTGTAGTAATAGCTTAACCGAGAAACGGAGGCGAGCGTGCGCGTGCGGAGTTTAACCGAGAAATGTGGCGCCGATCTATCGCCAGAGAGACCCAAGGCGAAATTAAACGTAACAGCGACGACGCGCCCTGAAACTGAAAGTACGTACGTTGCGTTCCAAGATGCATTTTGCCATGGTCGATCGGAATTTCTTCTCAATTTTGGCTGTGCCTGTCTGTCTCAGCCTCAGGGGGACGCTCAAAAAGGTCACACGGTTTTCTTTTTCCCTTTTTTTTTTCGTTTTGTTTTTTGTTTTCTGGGGGAAGATAAAAAAAAAATGGATGGAATCTTCGGCTAAGGGAAGTTGGTGGGTACCAGAAAAACTAACGCGGTTCTACGTAGCGTAATGCGCAAGGCACTCGGTTCACGGTAATCTGTATTGGGCGCAGCTTAAGAAAATAGGTCCCCTAGGCCATATCGACGATGGGTACATATCATTGTTTAGGTGACAAAACACCGGCGCGTACGAAGCCCCCGTCGGATGGCAGCCAAATAAAAAACTAAAATTAAAAATTACAAACTTAATTATAAGATTCATTTTGAAATATTTTCAACCTAGTTTTTTTTCGTTGGTTTTTAAGTAAAAAAAAGCACGTATTTAAAAGTTTTACCTGTAAATTTAATTTTTATTCTCTAATAAGCCCTTTTGGGTTTATTAGGGAAAAGGCGAAACAACAGGGCCTCGAGACGGCATGGAGAATTCGCGTGTGTCGTCTCGTCGTCCCAGCGGAGACGCTTCCGTTTACCGGTTCGCTCTCGAGGAGGAAAGGGAATTAGCTGGGACGACACGGGTGTTTTTATTACAAACCGTCCTTGCCCGTGTCCGTGAGAAGGGGGAGGAACGACATGCAGGGAGGCGGTACTACTGTCCCGTGGTAGACAATCTGAAATCTGGGTTAATTGTTTATTTGTTCGTTCGTAGCTAGTATATTAGCTCTTTTTCTAAGGGTGTATTTGAAACTAAGAGTACCCTATACCCACACAGTATGGTTATCCGACTGGTTATAGGGTATAACTTATAGAGAAAATTCGATCTATAGCACAGGAAAAAACCCGGTACCAAAAAATAGCAGAACAAATTTTCCACTTCGACTAAAAGCATAGGGCACCAATTTTCTTGCGATTCATAGCACTTCCGTCACATTTGCCATCCAAATATGTGAGTTGATATGAAAAAAAGACTCATTTGCCCCTCTTCCCTCCGCTAGCGCTCTTCTCACTCGGCGACGTTGCCGCGCCCATGTCGCCGACGCTCGGTGAGCTGACGGAGCCGCGCTTCCCGCCCGCCCGCTCGCTCAGCCGCTTCCGATCGGCGCTCGCCACCACGCTTCCCACCGTTGCCCGCGCCAGATCCGTCGCGCCACCGCTGGATTTGTGCGCGTGGGGTGGAGCACCGGCCAGATCCGCATGGGGAGGGAGGCGGTGGAGGAGGAGGTGGAGACGCCGCGCTTCTGGCCCGCCAGATCATGGCCGCCTACTCGGCGGCGGCGGCACCGCCCGAGGTCACGGAGCTGACAGCCCGCCGCCCGCCCGCTCGCGAATCATCCCAACATCCGCCAGCGCGCGCCGCAGCCCGCCTGCATAAGCGGCAGGTCATCGTCCCTGTCGCCGTTGTCGTCATCGCCGGCGTCCCCGTCGTTGTTGTCATCGTCACGTGCAAGCAGCGGCAAGCCAGCGCGGCGTGGCGTCGTGGCGAGGGAGATGCTGTTCTGCGGCACCGAGTACGGCCACCACGGGCCACATCCATCCACGCCGAAGCTAGGGCCGCCCACGTCATCGTCGTTGTCCTCGTCGTCAAGCTGCCGCCGGCGCGGGAGGCTCGCCCTCTATCAGCAGCGCCGAGTGCCAGACGGGGTCCACCTCGCCGTCGGCGGCGACGGCGAGCCACGCGCCCACGTCGTTGAAGAGCGTGTGTAGCTCGCTCGATGGTGGCGGGGAGACGAGGCGGTCGGCGGTCGCCAGGCACGCCGATGGCCGCCATGCCGCCATCCACGAGGGGGCGGAAGAGGAGACCTGGTGGGGAACGTGGGGAACGAAGGGCAAATGTGTCCGACAAAAATTTTCTCCACTCCGATCTAACACCGTTACTTCAAAATGTGACGGAAGTACTATAGGGCGAAGAAAAATCGGTGGCCTATGCTATGGATCGAAAGTGGAAATTTTTTGTGCTATTTTTTGGTACCGCTTTTTTTCCTGTGCTATGGATCGAATTTTCTCTAACTTATATCTATAGAATATGTAACGGATAATGACTTAGGTATTACGTTTCCTTCTATATTATGGAATGGCCTAAAGTCTTGGTTTGATAATATTGTAGAGTAGATTTAGAAAACCGATACCGTATTGGTTAAGGTTTCTATCTTGTAATCATGTCCCCCCCATCCTATATAAGGTGGGCAGGAGACCCTCTAGAGGCATGAGACACAACTAGATCGTCAGATCTATAATACACCCGGCAGATTCAAATCCTCAAACAGGAGTAGGGTATCACCTCTCATTGAGAGAGCCTGAACCTGTCTAAATTCTTTGTCTCCGCATCCATCCATTTTTAAGTCTCGTGCGCTACCCCTTTATATTGCTGAAATATTGTTTCGACACTATGGGTTAGGAGAAGATTGAAAAGACATGTAAAACGAGATAAGTCATTAGCACATGATAATTAATTAAGCATTATTTCTTTTAAATTTCAAAATATATTAATATGATTTTGTTAAAGCAACTGTTTTATAACAAATTTTGAAAAAGAACACCGTTTAACCGTTCAACAAAAGTAGGAGGAAAAACAAGACAAATTTCCTCTCAATTTGTTGCTTCCGAATGTAGTTACTTGCATTTTTTTTTTAGAATGAACAATACTGGAGTACTTGCATTTGAATAAGGACTAGGGCTCTAATAAGTCCATGAGCTTGGACACCGTACCTCTTTATCATAGTAAATCATATCCAGCGCAACACAAAATAGGCTAGGTCCCGCCTCTGCTCATAAGTCTTGACTAGAATGAATGGATGAAATTAACATTCAAGACCAAGATCACAAAGGCAGTCCCTTCTTTAGTCGATTGATGAATATATAATATAAACATCGATGGCACATCTTATAAATACGATAGCAATATGCAGAGAAAGGGGGTACGTACGTACGAGTACGACTTCCAACTTTGTTTCAAAGTCGTCGATGACGACGGCCACTGCCCACTAGCAGGGCCAAGTGGTACACACACATATATCGTTCGTGCATTCGTGCGATATCGCGACCGGGTCCATCCGTGCATTTGCCTCAAAACCCCACACACACAAGCTTCACAGTAACCATGCACAATTGAGCGCATCACTTCAGGGCAGTACGTAGCAACCGGCATAGCCAGAAAGAAGTCACATAGGTTCATCTGTATTCAGTCACTAGCTGAAAGACTAGGCTGAAACAAGGTTCACAATCCCAACGAAAACCGGACTTCTCGAACCGGTTTGCAATACCACAAACCACTCGGTTTTTTCGTTAATTTGTTTTTTTTAAGAAGCTATAAAATTATTCAAATTTTATCAGTTTTTACCGGTTTGCTAACGGTTTTCATGAAAAATGGAAATACTGACCGTGAGTTCTTTTCAGTCCGATAAGAGGCTTTCACAGCACGCATACTTATCGTTTAGCCCCAACCTGCCGCATTAAAGATTTCACGCTATATCTGTCTCTTCTATTACCAAGTGAAGAACGTGAAGCCAAGTAAGACATGTGTTCCTCGTTAGGATTCGCCAGGGCGGGACAAGGAATGGCTCATGTTGCATGTTGGGAGAGGCTTAGCTCCATGTGACGCCCCTATGCCCTGTGCGGGTTGGCAACGATGAGCCATTTGTATTATGAGAAAAGCGGATTTTAGACTTATGACTCCAGTTTATGTGGCACTTTGAGCCCCCCTCGTATGAGTGTCCTATATATTGTGAGTATCCTAAGGCCATTTACAGTGTGTCCCTCCCATGCCGAGCCTCACATACCAGCTAGGCCAAGACCGGTGCTAGACACAAGTTTCAGAGAGTTTTAACCTTAAGTGGGGTCCACAAATAGTATCCCCATTTCTTACTCTCACACCCCTTCCCCTCTCTTTCCCTCTCTCACGCTCGACTTGGCGACCACGGTGCGCTCTCCTCTCCTTTCACCGCGGCGGATGGCCGGGCAGAGTGGTGGAACAAGCGGCGACAGCGCCTGAAAGAACGGCAGCGGGGCGGCCAGATCCAGCCCAACGCTCGCCGGTGCATCACCGCTACTCTCATCTCCCGAAGCAGCAGCTTGGTCGGCAGCGTGGGAGCGTGGGATAGCGAGCTCGGGACGGATCTGGCGACGGGGCGTTCCAAGTGGCGACGAGGAGCTCCTACGGCGAGACTGAGCTCCGACAACGGCGGATCGAGCTCCGACGGCGTAGATCGAGGCTGACAACAAGGGCGGTCTTCTCCGGCGCGGATCTAGCCAACGCGAGCTCGACTAGGGCGACAGTCTCTCTGTCCTCTCTCTCCTCCATATACGCGTCTCTCCTTTCCCTTCTCCACCGCTCCGAGAGATTGGTGAGGAGCGATCGGGTGACCATTGTCATCGCCATCCCCTTCCTTATCGCCAAGGCAGCTCAGGCTGCCGCGTTGTCATCGCCATCCCCTTTCTTATCGCCAAGGCAGCTCAGGCTGCCGCCTCCGCCGCCCATCCTCCGACAGCAACGTAGATTAGACGCTGTTGGATGGCGAGCTCGAGGTCAGCCACTCAGCCACCATTCCCATCTCTCTCCTGCTTTTCGGCCTCGCTTCACCCTTTTCTAACATTTTCTGATGACACCCTTATTACCAACAGAGGACACGCAAACCTGGCAAGGTATGGTCTCCACACCCCTTTCTCTTCCACGTAAGCAATCTATCTACGTGGATGGATAATACCACACGTCACATGTATGTATTGTGAATGGCTTAACGGGACAATTTACCCTGCTGAAACGTGCAGCTACGTGTTTCTGTACCAACTACAGATTTACTTAGAGCAGGTACAATAGCAGGCTATAAGCCAGCTGCAAACATATTTTAAGAAGATAAATGAGGAGAGAGAAGGGCAACGGGCTACAGATTTGTAGCCAGCTGTAGCACGGACTCCAAGACACAGTGTGTGCATGACAGGTGGGACCAGATATTAATAGTGTAGTATGTAACTATTATATGAATGAGCTATTAGATTGGCTATAGATGAATTAGAGTTAGTAGTTGGCTATACTATTGAACTTGCTCTTATCAGAGCAGATCAGATCAGATCCACAGCACATTTGCATCGACAACCGTGAACCCAGTACAAGATTCACCTGCCGGCACAAATTTTTTTCATTTCTCTCTCTCTCTTCTGTTCCGTTTTGTCTGGACATGACAGTTGTACAGTTTGGCTTCTGCATAGAGCATAGTTTAACCGGCCAAACAGATCGATCGATCGATCGGCTCTATCAGGAAGGATGCGTCTTAATTGCTAGCCTGATTGATTAGTTTTCTGATCTGAGGGTGTAATCATCGTGCTAAACTATAATCACCTTGTCTGGCAGATAGCATCGAACAGATTACAGTGATGATCCCACCGTCGCTACGAGGCAACAGAAGAAGCAACCTTTTTTATGTCCACTGTAAGAGACTGAGTAAATCCTAAAACTAATGGTTTCTTCAGGTAATCGGTGACAGTTCACTGGAATATGCGGAAAATATATACCCCAAATGCTAGCTATAGCATCTTTGGATCAAAGGAAACGGCATGAAATCAAAATCAAATTTAAAAAGATTTTTTTCTTTTTTTTAGCGGTTAAAAAGATTTTTTTTATTACACAGTAAATGTGCATATGCACAACACTACACTCATATACCCACAAATGCACCTGGCCCTAACACAAGCTAAAGAGAAGCAAACAAGCGGTGCATCCCTTATCTCACTAGATTCCTATTGAGATTTCTATTGAAAGCCCACTTAAATGTGTGTAATATTCATAAATTTAAATTTAAAAGGATTTCTAATAAAGAGTGTGACTAAGCTAGTTTGTAAGGTTAAATATGTTAGAATTAAAAAGGATGTTTGTGTTTGTTCTAAAATTTATGTACTATGTCGCTAATAGCGGCATCCTAATCCTAAAATTAAAATGTCTCACTCACTGAGAATTGTAAAGAACATAATTTGATTAAACTTGTCAACAAATGTAGCATGTAATTAACAAATAAAAATATAAAAAGAATCAATGCATTTCCTCTAAAAATTCATATACTCCAATTAAAGGGTTCATCCACACCACAGCCAGTAACATTTGATCAAGTTTTGTCCATAAATAGAGGATATTCTCAGTAATATGCAAGTTTATTTGGTACAGCTGCATAGTGGTTACTCAAGCAATCTACAATGTCGCAATTTGTCAGCTTCCTTGGCGCATCGGACATTAGGTCCACCCCTTGTTAAACGAGAAGTACAATGTGTTGATTTCAGAATCGACCGACCCAATGCCAGGCCACCCCTGACAGCCGCCCGGACTCGTCGGTGAATCTGAATATATTTTGGCCAAGTGCACATTGGTAGAGAAAACTGGATGCTTTTATCTACTTAACGAAATCTTCATTAGAGCATGTTCGGTTAATTACATGAGAAATGAATTGAAAGAGATTAAGAGGATTAATTTCACACCTCTTTTTTTTTAACACAGTACAAACGCAGACACTCATAACGCGCGCACACTCACCCCTACGAGCACTTCTGGAAGATTGGGCCGGTATAAATCCACACCTCAATATGCATAGAATAAATCATAAAATAAATTCCACACCTTAGAACAAGGCATTTTTTGAAAAGAAAAAAAAACAGAGGCATATGCCTTAGCACTAGGCGTGCAATTGAATAGTGAATTTAGCTCTTTTAACTCTACCCTACCTCTTGCACCGTCCATTTCTTTGTAAAGAAAACCGCACCGTCCATTTCAAAATATTAAGATTGTCCATGCACATATTAAATTCTGTGCATATAGAATATATCGCCGATCGATTCGATCATCCTCTGGACCATTCATCTAGGCTTCGAATGATCCATCCCATGATTCAATTCGTATATATGCACAGCCCAAACATAATTAAGTAGCCAAGCAGAGTACTCCGGCAATACAAACCGAAATTTCAAACAATCTCACTCGAGCTTTGAATTAATGCCAAATTTATGGCCACGTCCCCTCGAACGATCCGTTGATGTACTGTAATAACTAATCGACCTACACCACACACGTTGATGTACTAGCACCATAATTCCATAAATCTCGATGGTACGCTAGCCAGATGAGAGATCGAGGTCGACGAGACGAGACGATAGTCCTGTTCGTAAAAAATAAATTAAATATTATAAAGTTCAAAAGTTGATTTTTAAAAAAATCCTAGAAAAATGTTGATGAAAAAGTTTTCTTTAGCTGTTTAGAATAGTAAAAAGTGGCCGCACAATATAATCCCTAGTCGGGAGAAACGCCCCCATGATTTTGTAGCTTCCGGCAAACTCCATAAGGTGGTGGGCTAGCCATGCTTAGTTCGAAACCTCATATCTTTTATTTATTTGATATTAGCTCATTCCTTAATATTTGTGTTTTTCCCTAATTAGATAGCTAAAAATAACACGCCAAACTACACAGATGCTATTCCAAGTCACATATTTATATAAGGACAAAATTCACTATGTTTAAATGGCAGAAATTTATGATCCCTCCAATTTATGACCCCAATTTAACATGCACTATACATGTCGATGTACTAGCAACGATATAAATTGTTGCGTGTTTGTTATCATTACCAGACAAAACAGAGAGGCAGGGGGACGTAGTTTTGTGTATGGCTAAGAATCAAAGTTCATATATATTACTAATCTCATATAATTATTTGATGGTTCGAACAATATAAATGGCTTATGTTTATATATAGGTAGAATTATCTGACGATTTGGACAGTTTTATATAGGGAGTAATTTTTAAGTCTTGTGTTTCCATATGGATAAAAACATATTACTATATGAATTGGAGATGGGATATTTACGGTGACTCTAATTTATAGGTTAAGTCCTAGACTTAACATGAACGTTCGTATTTACGATTATTTATTCTTTGAGTGGTAAGACGATGTATCTGTCAACGGCGAAGCATCCATATGACTTTGTCAAAATCGGTCCACTCTTTCGAATATACTCATTTTTTAAGATAATGGAATAAACATTCTGGCCTTTGCTCAATGAGTTATAGCCAATTGTTACAATCTAACACTCAAACAGAGAGTGTAGTCCAAAAACTCAGACACAACAACCATAAATATTTTTTTAAAAAAAGACCAAACCAAGATGATGAGCACACATTTATTCGAGTTTATTTGTCAATCTCCATCTATAGTTTGCAAAAAGTTGTATAACCGCCGTCTCAAGCCTACGACATGCAATCTTCAGAAGCTCTCCATCTTCATCGCACCTTTGAAGTTGTGCTCAAAACTAGAGCCAATATGTTGCCCAAAAAATTACTTGCATATAACTAGCTGGGTGGCCCGCGCAATTGCGCGGCTAGCACCCAAACAAAATTATATATTTTTTTATGATTTTACTTAAAATTTATTAAATAGCTATCTCATTGTCTTAAGAGTTTGAAAGACCAAACCTTATCATCCCCGTGTTTCTAATTATATAGTTTTTTAAAAGCCACACCAGTTACTACCCCTTATGTCATTTCCTTCTTTATTTGTTTGCTCGATCTACCACTATTTCTATTCATTCTCCTTGAACCTTTAAAAATTAGATCTTATAGTTTTAGAGTTTATTTTCACGTTGGGTTTCGTTTTTATAATTTCTAGATGTTCCGTGAAACGTTGCCATTATACTCCTCTATGACCCGTGCACTGTCTCTTCTCTTTATTGTCATTGAGATATTAAAAATCGAACATAATTATCGTTTTGGTTCATTTTTACTTTCTAAAAATCCCACCAAACCGTCAGCGACTTTGCCATTGTACTTCTCTACGGCTCGCCCACTGCCTCCCTTCTTTATTGTCATTGAGATTTTAAAATCGAACATGACTATCATTGTTTTTTTTACTTTTTAGAAGTTCCGAACCTTCAAAAATTGAACCTTGTAGTTTTTAGAGTTTAATGTCTTGGTGGGTTTCATTTTTTATATTTTTAGAAGTCTTGTCAAACGATGCCACTATGCTCCTCTACGGCATATCCGCCACCTACTCTTTATTGTCTTTATTGTCATTGTGATTCTAAAAATCGAACATAACTATCGTTGGAATTCATTTTTCATTTTCTAGAAGTTCCGTCAACCGTCGGCAGCTCTGCAACTATACTCTTTTCCACCCCGCCCGCTCCTTCTCTTTTTTATTGTCATCAAGATTTTAAAAATCGAATATGATTATCAATGGGGTTTATCTTTTTTACCTTCTAGAAGTCCCGGCAATCACCTTGCTCGTTTGCTTTACGGCCTGCCTGTCGTCCCTCCTTTTAATCATCATTAGGATTCTATTTAGTGTTTTATTAATATTTTTTTATGTCGTATCAACCATCACCACTCTACTCATTTACAGGCCTGTTACTTAATTTATCTCGTCATGTGTTTTAGATGGTCTTTTCTTTCAATAGTCTTTATTTTTATCACAAATGTTAGTTATTTATTAATTGTATTCCTAATCGAAATCTTATTTTTCTTTTTCTAATTTTAGAATTTTATTTAAAATTTTAATTAATATCGTATTGTGTTCTTTTAATATACTTTTTTATTTTCAGTTGTTTGAAAGTTGTATTCTTACTTGAACTCTCTTTTACTTTATCTAATTTTGGATATTATTTTGTTTTTTATTCTGAATTTTAATTAATCTCGTATTGGGTTCTTATATGGATTCTTCTTTCAATATTGCTTATTTTTAATTCTGAATTTCAGCTAATTTTAAATTGTATTCCTACTTGAACTCTTCTTTTATTTTTTTTTGCTAATTTCGGTTTTTATTTTTATTTTTATTCCCAATTTTAATTAATCTCGTATTAGGTTCTTATATGGACTCTTATTTTTGATATTCCTTATTTTTAATTCCGAATTTCAGCGATTTTAAAATTGTATTCCTAGTTGGACTATCCTTTTCTTTTCTAATTTTGGATTTTATTTTATTTTTATTTCGAATTTTGATTAATCTCGTATTGGGTTCTTATATGGAAACTTCTTTCAATATTCCTTATTTTTAATTCTGTATTTTAGCTATTTTGTATTTCTACTTGGGCTCTCTCTTTTTTTTTCTAATTTTGGATTTTATTTTATTTTTATTTCGAATTTTGATTAATCTCGTATTGGGTTCTTATATGGAAACTTCTTTCAATATTGCTTATTTTTAATTCCGAATTTGAGTTATTTTTAGATTGTATTTCTACTTGGACTCTCTTTTTTTTTCTAATTTTGGATTTTATTTTATTTTTATTTCGAATTTTGATTAATCTCGTATTGGTTCTTATATGGAAACTTCCTTCAATATTGCTTATTTTTAGTTCCGAATTTGAGCTATTTTTAGATTGTATTTCTACTTGGACTCTTCTTTTCTTTTTTTTTTCTTTTTCTCCGATTAATATGGGAATTTCTAGCCCCCACAGCGAACATGGTGCCTCCTTTCAAAGCTGTTTTAATAATATAATAGATAAATGATGATTTATCAAAAAACCATATCATTTCTAATTTACCACAGAGCCCAACATATAGCAGAAGCTCCAACAAGTATCAGTTTGCTCATCTTTTTATCTACCCTCAAAAGCCAACCATCAAACATTTGAGATATGAAAGTAGGGAGGTATAAACCAAAATAGAACTGTACTATTGTTTATACAAACTTCGTATAATGGCAATAAAAAAAGATGTTGAATGGTCTTATTTTTCATACAGAAACAATATCTCAAATTACTTGTTGCCAATTCGAGAATACTCGTAGGATACGGTGTATATATATATATGCGTTCGTACGAATGAGTGGGTGAGCGTTAGAAGTGTCCGCGTTTGTACCGGGGTTTATAAGAAAATTTTACAGCGAACTGGGTAGTACTAATATTACGGAGTAATCAGCAAAAAGATGGACCTTAGCCGTCGTGTTGGACTCCTCCATGGAAGACGACCCGGAACAGCTAAAACAAGAAAGAACGTAAGAATCGGGGGTCAAAAATAATAAAAAAAGATATTAAGAAAAAAAAAGAAAGAAAAATCCCCAAGGAGACGAAACGTGGACAAAAAATCGCAGCCGTCACGTCCATCTCCGCAAGACCGCGGCGCCAAACGGGTCAACCACCCCCCTCATCCCCCATCCCATTCCCATTTCTCTCGCGCGCACGGCGCCGCGCGCGACGCGAGACGCGACGCAAGCCATCACCAACACAAAAACATGGCGTCCACCACCACCACCTCGCCCACGCGCGCACCCTCCTCCTACCCGTAAACGACACCCACACCGACCCGCCTCCGCCTGCGCGGCGAGAAAACCCAAGAACCCCACGTAGGCAAGGCGAGCACGAGGAGGAGGAAGAGGATTGCAAGACGCTGTCCATCGAAGCATGCCATCCATGGCGCCTCCTCGGCTATAACCAGGCGAGAGAGAGAGAGAGAGGGAGAGACGAGACAGCCAAGAACACGCGCGTGCGCGCGTGCGTGATTCTTAGTTTAGCGCCTTCCCCCCCGCGGCCGATAATAACACGGTGGTGGTGGAGGTGTTCGTCCGTGGCGCGTTCTTTTGTCCCAGGCGTGCATGGCCGAGACGCCATGACGACGACGACGACGGCGACGAACACGGCGACGAACACGGCGGCAGCCATGGAGGTGACCAAGGCGGTGACGCAGCTCTGCGCGCAGGGTGGGGGCGGCGGCGGGAGGAGGAGGGGGAGGGGGAGGCCGGCCGTGCTGCGGCTCGACCTCCGCTGGGGCCGCCTGCTCCGCCTCGCCGTCATCAGCAGGGTCGTCCGCCTCGTCTGGGACCAGCTCCTCGCCTGCTCCTCCTGCGCCGGCGGCGGCGGCGGCCGCTACCGCAGGCTCGGCCCGCCGCCGCAGGGCGTCGCCGCCGGTACCGTCCTCTCCCCGCTCCCCAGGGACGCCGACGACGACCGCGCCGCCGCCGCCGACCGCGACGCGGCCGACGTCGAGGACGTCGTCAGCCTCAAGGTCAGCCTGCTCGGCGATTGCCAGATCGGCAAGACCAGCTTCATGGTAACTTCTCCCATCTCCTCCTCCTCTTTCAACCAAGAAGCAATCATTTCTTCTTGAATTCAGAATAGTCAATCCAGATAGTAAAAAATAAATTAATCTATTGGGTAATTGATTCTGCAGGTTAAGTATGTTGGGGACGACGAGGAGCAGAACGGCTTGCAGATGACGGGCCTGAATCTGATGGACAAGACCTTGGCAGTTCGTGGAGCTCGAATTGCCTTCAGCATTTGGGATGTGGCAGGTAATTTGCACAAGCATGAACTACAAATGCAGGATTATTTTTCCCCCTTTACTTGCATTGGTTGAAGAATCAGATTTTTTTTTTTGGGTGCCTAAACTTGCTTTGTTTGATGAGTTTTTGTTTTGGGATGAAATGCAGGAGACAGCCAGTTCCTCGACCATGTCCCGATCGCGTGTAAGGATGCCGTGGCGATCTTGTACATGTTCGATCTCACGAGCCGGTGCACGCTTAATAAGTTAGTGTTCCGATCAGTCTCACAGCATCATAATCTTGGATCAGATTTTGAGTAATTAGAACTTTCAATATCTGTAGTACTTATTGTTGATTATATTATCTTTTGCTTGATGCAGTGTTATAGATTGGTATGAGAGGGCAAGGAAATGGAATAAGGTTGGTACATTGTTCTTCTATAATCGTGTGGTTTTCATTTTTTCTGGATGTGTTCTTTAGGATTATAGCTGAACCATAGGTAGACTGTGCACTGAAAAATTGTTACAGTATTACAAGTTGCTGCTAAAACAGTAACTAGCGGATGGGTTCCCACAATCCAACATATGTCAGAGCATGCCTGCAGATCACTGTTTCTGAACAATTTAGTAATGCTGATACTTGTTCATATGTTTTTATCGGTGCTCTAGCTGAACAGTGAATAGTGTCCTTGGTTCTTGGTATTGTAGCTGAACAGTTTTTATCTCTCTTTTGTTTTCTGACAGACGGCTATTCCAATCCTAATTGGGACGAAGTTTGATGACTTCGCTCAGCTTCCTCTTGAGATGCAATGGACCATCGTTAACGAGGTACGTTTATTAATAGTTTCTTGCAATCAAAATATTGTTCCCCCTTGCCTTTCTTTGGTTCTTGGATATGCAGCCTTAAGCATCTCCAATGTTTGTTAGCATAGAAAGATGAGACCTTTTCTTGGTTCTGACGATATGGGTTTGGGCTACACATGTTTCTTTTATCTCAAACGCTGCAAATTAACCAGATAGGTCAGAACTTTAATCTTGAATTAGCCTTTTCATGGCTACCAAGTGCTAATAGCAAATCAGAAATATTCGAAAGCCAACCATCCCCTGAAAACTCCCATTTTGAGGTTCAGATTTCAGAAGACTGCTACTGAATCAATTTTTTCTCATCAAAGATTTTAGGCCATGAACACGAAATTTTTTTAGCTTGATCGCATCTGCAATTAATTAAGAATACCTATGTGAAAACGACAAGAGAGCCCAAATCAAACCTGAATCGAGTACAGCATGCTACCAATTATGTTTGTGCAGACCATGCTGACCTGATAGCACCATATATGAATGCCTATTACTATTGCAACATTGAATACAGTGGACCTTGGTTGATCAGGGGGAGCATTCGTTAAGTAGGCCCAAACACGTCTTGTCTTCGTCTTCGTCTCCGGGGAAGGAGGCTCGCCAGTCACCCACTAACAACAGCCGGGATGATCAAGTCAAACGATAGAAAATTTATTAGGCAATGGATATAATTTCTGTTTTGTTTGTGCCCATTTGTTTGCATCTTTGTCCAAACCATACGACGATCATCGATCCCTGTGGGCCTTACAACATACAGAATGTAGATCGATGGTCACTAATCACTCGACATGCTAAAAGCATGGAAAAGCTACATCACAACTAACCGAAAATAACTCCTCGTGCTATTGGGAGCCCTCATGCTTGAAAATGTAGTTGCGTTTCTTTTCAGCCACAGTGAATATCAGTTCACTGAAAAGTTTTTGTAACTAATCCTAGAAACTACTGTTTGACCGGGTTTAATTCTGACAAAGAATTCGAGAACACAAAACCACATGCTTCGCATTTGGTTTTCTGTTGTTAAAAAAACATGTTGTATTCGAAAGAAACTCCTCTGATGTAATGCTCTCTGACATGTGGGTCCACGAGTTATGGGCTCCATATGTCAGTCACTTGAAGTCGGAGGACAGTAAGTTAGAAGATTTGTTTCTGTTGTATTCTTGTTTCTGATGGAGGAATTTTTGTTTTCTGAAATTTCAGGCCAGGGCATACGCGAGAGCGATGAAGGCAACCCTCTTCTTCTCCAGCTCGACGCACAACATCAACGTGAACAAGATCTTCAAGTTCATCACGGCCAAGCTCTTCAACCTGCCGTGGACGGTGGAGCGCAACCTCACCGTCGGCGAGCCCATCATAGACTTCTGAAGACCCTACACCCTTATACTGACAAAATGCTAGGCAAAAAAGAAAACGTACACGAGCCCTTCCTTCCCTCCCCTTCGTCGTCTTCCTCCTGACCTTTCTCTCCCGATAATGGAGGCCGGCCATGGCCATGGCTGAGCAGAGCTGAGCTCTTGCATGTACATATAGGTGAAAAAAAAAGAAAAAGAAAAAGGATCAAGTTGAGTTCGTCGTTGTCGAGGTGTTATCCCTTCCCTTGTGCAGGCAGGGGAAGAAGAGGAAAACCATGAGATGTTGTCTGTAACCCTCGTCACAGTGTATAGTAGAGTAGGAGTTTAACCGATCCACGTAATATAATCCTCACCGTTTTTTTAACACCAGTTTTAGATATGGGTACTCATCGAACCATTCGATCAGTTTAATTTTTTTTTGCGGGGAAACCAATAATTCGATCAGTTCATCTAAAGTCTAAATGAACTAAAATCTACATAGTCCCTCGTTTCAAACTAAGTATATGTCCAGGCCTCCAGGATACTTGTACTACTTCTATCCTAATATAAGAGCATTTTTAGACGTGAGAGAAAAATAAGAAGAGAAAATTACCTAAATGTTCTATATTAAACGAGAGATGATGGAAAGTGCGAGGGTAATTGAGGATAAGATTTTTTTTTTTGACTAATTCACCGGGAGGGAGAGATTCCCCACCTGAATATATTGCGTCAAACGAAATTACACAGGGCAGGCTTTACCTACGCAAGTGCAGGAACCCTGGAGGATAATAGCAAAAAAATACACGGGGAGTAGAGAGGAGAATACAAAAGAGAGGCCACCTTCCCAAAATAACAGCAATTGAAGTTTGCACTTGCAAGAAACCCAACCGAAAACCAGAGCAACCTAAAGCTAACACCCTAGCTCATCAACAACCATATCCTTATGCAAACTTGGAAACGCCAGAGTCCACGCCGGAGGGCCTTTTTGCCACAAGCATGTCAGCTATGGATTAATGGCAACCAAAAGACTGAGGAAGTCATAAACCACCCGCATTAAGCCGTCAAAATCCAACTTAATCTTGTTGCTGCTTGGATCAGTGCCCGCCGACACCATTTGGGGGAAGGAAGCCTCAGAGAAGGGAGGGCCACTGAAGGTTACGGCCATAGAGACCGCCCGCATCGAGTCTTCTTCAATCCGACTATAACAAATTGCTAGCTAGTTCCACGCCCTCCAACGCCCTTTTAGGGAAGGAAGCCTCAAAGGAGGGACGGCCGCCGAACAATGTGGTTGAGGACAATACAAGGAAAAGGGTGGAGACGAAGAGGGAGCTGGACAAAAGATAAGTGGTAGAGGGGGGAATCCTACAGCTGGAAGAACATCAACCGCGTCAACAGGGAAGGCTGCAAGAATAGTAGCTATTCAAGCCAAAGAAAACCGTAGGCACTAACATAAAAGACCTGACCTAATCCATCCATCAAGGAGCATGCCAAAAGGAGATCTAGAGAGAGGGAGAGGCACTAGCGAATCCTAATTGACGGATCAGAGCCAAGCATGTTATGGCAAGGAGCTCGTTGGCTAGCTCAAGGGCGCCTCAAAGAGGAAGGAGGAGGAGGGATGGGGATGGAAGAAGGTGTTGGGCAAGGTCACCGGTCCCGCGGGGGAGGGGGGGTCCGAGGCCAGAGCCTGCCACCGGTGCCACGGATTCGACCAGATCCGGCCGCTAGGAGCGCGGATTTGCACGCCACCAGTCGGGGGCGCCGGGCCTAGCCTTCATCGCAGGCCGGGGGGGACTACAAGGAGCCAAGCCGAGGCCCGTCACCGCCCCCACGGACGACACGTCGCCAGACAGCACCACTGGCGACTGCCTTCCGCGGCCAAGGAGCACGACCGCTCCTTCGCCGGGAACAGCACACCGTCGCCGGGACACACGCTGCGCACCGCCTCCACCACGCCCCATCACGCCACCGCGCACGGCATTGTCGCTCTCCTCCGGCCAGGTCCAGAAGCAGGGTGCCGGATCCAGCCACGGGGGCGCCAGATCCGAAGCTTCGCGCCGCGCCGATGTCAGCCCCCACCCATCACGCGTCACGTCATCATCCTCGCGCTGAGCCGTCGCGTCGCCGAGGAATGGCCTCGCCGCCGCCCTCACAGCTGGCCGCGCGGAACTCCGGTGGCGCGCTCTGGCGGCGGCGAGGGGGGGAGAGGAAGGGAGGGGGCGGCGGGGGCTAGGGTTCACCCCCTGTGCCGCTCGCGCGAGAGGGCGACGCGGGGGTCGTGCCGGCTTCGTACTCTTCCAATTGAGGATAAGATGAACTGATGTGATAAGTAGTATGGGATTGTACTTATTTTAAAACAAAATTTGAATATAAAATCATACTTATTTTAGGAGGATGTAGTATTTGGGACTTGGGAGTAATTTTACTGTTCTTGGTATTAGAAGGTACCATTTCTTTTATATCAAACTTGGTATTTCTCGAGGTATAAAAAACATACGGTTAGGACCGTAACGAGCTGTGTTAGCTGTAGGTTTGCATCTGTTCCCAAGGTGATTTAATTTGAGCAATTGCAAATAGCCTTTTCTTCTTTCACTCGGCAGCTGAATCTTGCTTGGTGGAGTACTCGGGCCGTGCACGTTCATCCACGGGTTTGATTTGACATTGGTCATGAGCGCGTTTTAGTGGACAAAGTGGTGGTTAGCATAGTGAAATTGTCAACGCGAGAAGCAGAAACCAATTGCTGTCGCTGTCGCTGTCGCTGTCGCTGTCGCCGGTACCAATACTGTATGGTGTTCCTGTTCCATCAGAATTCAGTCGAGTGCATGGCAGCTCATTCTTCTGGCCATCACACGATTAATCTCCGACGACGTATGTACGTAGTGGCATGTATAACTGCGAGCATTTAGATTAGTAATTCTCGAATACATTTTCGTAAGGGTTAAGTGGGCATATGTAACGTGTTCACTCCTTGTTACTATCTCTGTTTTCAGATGAGTGACATCATCAGCATAGTCCGCAATACACATTTTATCATCATAACAATTTTACACTATAAAAAACGATTTTTCATGATGTTACCCTATAATTTACGCTAGCGGCCATATACAAAAACCGCCAACAAAAATATAACAATAGGTGAGGGGCTACGGACCACCATGAAAAACCAATTTTTGCTGGTAACCACGCTAAGAGAAACGCCTAAAAAACTACTCTATTTTTCGAGGCGGGCCTCTTAAGTGTCCGCCAACGAAAAATCTCATTTTCACTTGCAGTAGGTAAGGAGGACCGCTGCAAAAAATGTTTTGGGCGAATATATAAATCTACTGTCCCCCACCCCCCACCGCTCCCTTCTCCCTTCCCCCTTCCCCCACCGCGCGGCCCCTCCGCCGCCTCTCTTCCTTCTCTCTCAGTTTCACCTTCTTCCTCCCTTCTCCACCGCCGCCGGCTGCCGTCGCCTCTACCGCCTCTCCGCGGCGGTGGGGCGTGGCCTCCTCCTCTCCGCCGCTAGCCGCCATGAGCTCGGGGCCGGATTCGGCCACTGCGACGACGGCGGAGGCCGGAACTGCCGCCGCGACGACGAGAGAGGCCAGATCCGTCGCCGCGACCGCAACAGGGCCACTAGTCTCTAAAGTCTAAACTATATATTTAAAAAAGCATTACGAATATAACTTTATGAAAGAGAGTTTCTCATAAAAATACCAATATAACTTTTCATATTTTAAATATTTTTACGTCTATTAAATTTTTAAGGTTTCAAGATTTGACTGCACTTATAGGAGATACTACTATAGAAGAATCAACGAGAAACGAATTTTCAAGTTACGATAAACTGGTAGTAGTAAGATTTTGTGAACAAGGATAATGCATATCTGCGTAAAAAAATATATAGTGCAAATCACATATACATTGAAAATCTAGAAACTATTGTCACAAAGAGTAAAATTTTTTACCAACCAAACGGCCACAATGTCGCGCAGGGCTTATCCGGGGCACTACTGCCCATGGGCTGAAAGTGCGGCCACAAGCCCAGAATATCTTGCGGGGCTTAGCCGGGGCACCACGGCCCATGGGCTCTATCTCCCTCACCAGTAAAGCCCTAGCCTCCAAGACCGCACCCGTATAAAGCCGCAGACCTCTCTCTCCTTCTCCTCCCCCGCCGCCGCCGCTCGCCTCCGAAACCCTAGCCGCCCCCTCCCCGCGGCCGCGAAAATGGTACGCTTCTCCCTCCTCCTCCTCCTCCTCCTCCTCCTCCCCTCCGCCGCACGACGGGAAGATCGCACGCGTGCTTGTCCTCGTGCCAGTCCACGGCTCCGCGCGCGCCGTCTTTCTCATGGTCTTTCTCGATTTGTAGGATGCGTTCTTTATTCATGTTGATCTGCCGTAGATGGGGGGATCTTGAGCCGGAGGAATAGCTAGTTTCTTTGATTATGCGTTTTGGGGTCTAGCGGATTTTAACATGAGATGGTTTCTCTTTAGCGACATTTTTTTTTGTTCATGTTGATGTCCACGGTGATTGTTCTAGTTATGTCATTTTTATCTTCAAGACTTAAATGCTTTGAATCGTTGGTGTAGACCAGATTATTGTCGTGAAGATCGACGTATTTTCCGAGCTTACCCTCTGCATGCTGAAAATTTTGTAGTGGATTATATCTAGATTATATGTGTATTGTTGACATTCAATTAGCACTTAAACTTCTGTAGTATAAACATTTTCATCATCTTCCTGTGAGGACATGGGATGAGTTCCTTTTTTTCTCTCTTGTTGTTCTAAAATTGTTCGGTAATCTTGTCTGGCTTTGACTGATGGTCTCCGATGATGGCATGAAATCTTTGAGACCTGACATTCTTGTGATGACAAACATAAGCATATTTCCTGAGGACCCAATTGAGGTTCTAACCATTGGTTTGCTGAATGTGTCTTCACTGTTGAAAAATTTGGACACACATTTGCTTCAAATTATGCACATTTGACTGTTGTTTATAGGCTTGCGATGTCCATTCCACATTCAGTATTTGTTAAGCTGAGTGCTTTTGTTTCAAATTTGTTATGCATAGGTGAACGTTCCCAAGACCAAGAAGACCTACTGCAAGAACAAGGAGTGCAGGAAGCACACCCTTCACAAGGTCACTCAGTACAAGAAGGGTAAGGACAGCCTGTCTGCCCAGGGAAAGCGCCGTTATGACCGTAAGCAGTCAGGATATGGTGGTCAGACCAAGCCTGTTTTCCACAAGAAGGTTCTGTGACAGTTTATATATGATTATGCAGTGTTGTGTGTCTCTGTTCATTAGAAACATATGGTGTCATGATTGATGTAGCAGTGCTATGTGTCTGTACAATGCATGTGGCAATAACCATCACGTAGTTTTAATTGCATGTGGCTTTCAGCTGTGCATTTTTCATGTTATGATACATGGTTCCTGTTTTCAGGCAAAAACCACCAAGAAGATCGTGCTGAAGCTGCAATGCCAAAGCTGCAAGCATTACTCCCAGCACCCCATCAAGGTATTATTTCATTGTCAAGACTCCAGAGCTGAAAATGAATCATTATTTTGCTGGATGTGTTGGATGCTCACTTGCATAATTGTTCTCTGCAGAGGTGCAAGCATTTCGAGATTGGTGGAGACAAGAAGGGCAAGGGAACATCTCTTTTCTAAATTGCTTGCTACCTACTGGATACTAAAGTTGTTGGTCTACTGTGCTTCAATATTTCAATGTTATTAGGAGCTTATTTAAGCAGACCATATCAATGTATTCAAGTATCATCGTCTGACATTTACTCTAGCAAGGATTGGCTTTCTGCTGAATCAACTTTTGTTGCTTAATGCTCGTTGAATCCAATGTGATGCATGTGTTTATATTTTGCAGCAATTTTATCTTACGACAGTTCTATTTCCCTTAGTCCTCAGTATCCCTTTTTTTTTGTTATCTTACCTGCTGTCTTTTGATTAGTAGTTAGCAAACATAGAGCGACCCACTTTAATGACTTCCCGTGACATGAATATGACCTCGAGAGATTAGTCTAGTGAACTTATTCAGACTGAATGTTGTATTGTTAACTGTACTGGCGTTTGGTCAGTATCTTTCGAAACAGATTGAATGTAGGGACGTAATTTTATTGCAAGATAATTCATTTGTTCTTGTGGTTCAGTATCTTGGAAGGTCTTGTGATGTTAGTGAATTCTTTTTGTAGCATTGCAGTACTTGCTCCGTCCTTAATGCATGATTCAATAGGCTACGCAATCTCGTTTGTAGCAATGAATTTTAAAAATTTGGAATTGCTAACTATCGTTTGACAGATTTATGAGCCTTCCATCATTCGTTTTTTTAAGCTGTCAGATGGTTTAAAAATTATAAATTATTATGAACCGAATAAATAGCTTCGAACAAGCTAAGCTATGCTGATGTAGAAAAAAATTAGTTTGAGAACCGTGGTATATTCCAAAGTTCGTAGCTGTCATAAGCCACCCATAAAAAACCGGATGGCAGCAATCACAACTTAGCATTGCTTCTCATGGCAATGTTCATATACTATAAGTGCAGGTTAGTTCAGACTTCAGACACCTGTGGTAATTGTTTTTTATTTTGTTCGTTAGAAGGTGGTTGGATCCATGGATTAAACTTTAGCCTCTGTATTTAGACACTAATTGAGAGTAAATATAGATTACTTACAAAAATAATTAAATAAATGAGAGCTAATTCGCGAGACAAATTTTTTAAGCCTAATTAGTTCATAATAAGAGAATGTTTACTGTAGCATCACATAGGCTAATTATGGATTAATTAGGCTCAATAGATTCGTCTCGCGAATTACTCCAAGATTATGGATAGGTTTTGTTAATAATCTATATTTAATACTTCTAATTAGTATCCAAACATCCAATTTGGAAAGTGCTAAAAAATTTTAGTCCCTTCCAAACACCCCCCTTATTATTTTTATCAAATAGCCACGTAAGCGTCATGTCAATAGCACGTGGGACAAAGACCCCTAGTCAAAGGCGTCATGTCAGCCAAAACCAGAGACATTGCTACTGAGGGAGCTCGTTTGCATAGTTTGAAGAAGGCGCCATGTCCGCCAAAACCGGAGACATTGTTATCGAGGGACCTCGTTTGCATAGATGGGTTGTACTCTCTCCATATTTTAATGTATGACGCCGTTGACTTTTTAATCAACATTTGACCATTCGTCTTATTCAAAAAAAAATTATGTAATTATCATTTATTTTATTGTGGCTTGATTTATCATCAAATATTCTTTAAGTATGACATAAATATTTTTATGTTTGCACAAAAAATTTGAATAAGACGAATGGTCAAATATTATTCGAAAAGTCATCATACATTAAAATACGGAAGGAGTATATGGTTTTCGGATAAGGATGAAAAACAGACTTAGCGACAAAGTAAGAGACCTAAAGTGAACTTATTTTGAGGGATAAAGTCCACTTGGACTTCCTTAACTATAAGGGAATAAGTTAACTAATCATAAACCGTGCGAAAAAGATCCAAAAACATACGGAGCGACAAAGTAAGGGACCTATTGTGAACTTATTTGAGGGATAAAGTCACTTCCTTAACAACAAGGGAATAAGTTCACCTCACGGCCCTCAACTTTATGTTGAGTTTGTCTGAGGTCCCTAATCCGCGATAGCAAAAATCTCTACCCCACAACTATCACAAACCGTGCAAAAAAAGATCCCAAGACAATATTGATCCATTTTCCCCGGTTTTGCTGACGTGGCATACGGTGGGACCCACATGTCAGCGTCCTGTCTTCTCCTCTTTTCTTTTTTCTTTTTTTTTCTTCTTCTCTCTTCTCCTCTTCCCTTCTTCCCCTAGCCTGAGAGGCCGGCAGGTGGGCGAGCAGGCGACGGTAGGAGGCAGCAGCGGTGTGCGGAGCAGGCAAGGGGTAGCGGGCGACGGGCGACGCCTCAGAGAGGGTGTGGTGTGGGCGTCGCTGTGCTGTGTCGAGCAGAGCGAGGTGGCGTCGGTGGGGTGTAGAGGACGACGGCAGATGGAACCGACGGCGGATGCTGTAGGGGACGATGGCGCGGAGGACGGAGTAGGCCGGGAGAGGATGACGCCGATGCGCTTAGGGTTTCACCGGGAGACCCCGCCTTCACCGTCTTCGTGCCCTCACCGGAGTCTTTCCACAGCGTCCTCGGGCTGCGGCATCCCAACGACAGCGTTGCCGATGGGTGGGTCTCACATTTTCCTTCTATTTCACTTACATGTGGGACTCACGTATTATTTTATTTTTATTTTGCTGACTAAGATGTCACGCCAGCGAAACCAAGACATCTATACTGCCATGGGATATAAATTGAACGGTTTTGTATATTTAAGGGTGAAGATTTGTGGTATTGAGGATAAGGGATTACAAACAAACTCGGTGTAAAGTTGAGGGACATCAGGTGAACTTATTCCAACTATAAGGCAAAGCATCACGGCCCATGGCCCATGGGATGCGCATTCTGGTCCACAAAGCAGCACACGCTCTCTCCCCCACCAGTAAGCCCTAGCCTCCAGGAGCTCACCCGTATAAAGTCGCAGACCTTCTCCTTCCCCTCCCCGCCGCCACTCGCCGCAGCGTGTCGATCAGACAAGGGAGCGCCTCCGAAACCCTAGCTCCCCCCTTCCCTTCCCCGGCCGCCAAAATGGTACGCTTCTTCCTCCTCGCCGTCCGCCTCTCTCCGCCGCACGACGGCAAGATCATGCGCTCGTGTGTCCTCGTGCCAGTCCACGGCACCCTGCTCTGGTCGATTTGTAGGGGGATTGCTTTCTTTATTCATGTTGATCTGCTGTAGATGTGGGGGATCTTGAGCCGGAGGATTAGCTAGCTTCTTGTTGATGCGGTTTCGGGATTTAGAGATTTAACACGGAGATAGATAGTTTCTCTTTAGCGATTTCTTTTTTTCATGTTGATATAATGATATCCACGGTGATTGTACTAGTTATGGTTTTCTTTATCTTCAATGCTTTGTATGATTGTTTTTGATTTGTGGGTAGAGACCAGATTATTGTTGTTAAGATGGACGGATTCTCCGAGCTGGTCCTTTGCATGCTCTGAAGCGCAGAAAATTTGTGTAATGGGTTATATCTGGATTATGTGTAGCTATTAACTTCTGTAGTAAACATTTTCATCTTCCTTTGAGGACATGGGATGAATTCCTTTTTTTCTTCTCTTGTTGTGCTAAAATTGTTCGGTAATCTTGTCTGTGGCTTTGACTGATGGGCTCCGATGATGGCATGAAATCTTTGAGACCTGACATTCTTGTGATGACAAACATAAGCATATTTCCTGAGGACCCAATTGAGGTTTTAACCATTGGTTTGCTGAATGTGTCTTCACTGTTGAAAAATTTGGACACACATTTGCTTCAAATTATGCACATTCGACTGTTGTTTATATGCCTGCAATGTCCATTCCACATTCAGTATTTGTTAAGCTGACTGCTTTTGTTTCAAATTTGTTTTGTATAGGTGAACGTTCCCAAGACCAAGAAGACCTACTGCAAGAACAAGGAGTGCAGGAAGCACACCCTTCACAAGGTCACTCAGTACAAGAAGGGTAAGGACAGCCTGTCTGCCCAGGGAAAGCGCCGTTATGACCGTAAGCAGTCAGGATATGGTGGTCAGACCAAGCCTGTTTTCCACAAGAAGGTATTGTGACAGTTTATATGTGATTGCGCAGTGTTGTGTGTTACTGTCTCTCTTCATTAGAAACATATGGTGTCATGATTGATGTGTCTGTTCAATGCAAACATGTGGTAATAACCATCACGTAGTTTTAAAGTATGACTTTCAGCTGTGCATTTTTCATGTTATGATACATGGTTCCTGTTTTCAGGCAAAAACCACCAAGAAGATTGTGCTGAAGCTGCAATGCCAAAGCTGCAAGCATTACTCCCAGCACCCCATCAAGGTATTTTTGCATTGTCAAGATTCAAGCTGAAAATTCTCATGAATCAGTATCTTTTTAGATGTGTTGGATGCTCACTTACATAATTATTCTGTGCAGAGGTGCAAGCATTTTGAAATTGGTGGAGACAAGAAGGGCAAGGGAACATCTCTTTTCTAAACTACCTACTGGATACTGAAGTTGTGGGTCTACTGTGCTTCATACTTCAATGTTATTAGGAGCTTAATTTAAGCAGACCATATCATGTATTCAAGTACTCTAGCAAGGATTGGCTTTCTGCGGAATCAAGTTTTGTTGCTTAATGCTCATTGAATCCAATGTGATGCATGTGTTTATGTTGCACTGCAATTTTGTCTTATGGCAGTTTTATCTCCCTAAGTACTCGGTGTCTGTTTTTCGTTATCTTACCTGTGTTTGCAGTCCTAGAGCGACCCACTTAAACGAATTCCTGTGACATGAATCCCTGAGAGGTTAGTCTGATGAACTTCCATTTTTCAGACCGAATTTCGTATATGGTTAACTATACTATGTTTTGTTCAATATCTTCGTCACGAGATAGAAGGTATGGAATACCATGGATGGAGGTGAATTGTAAGATAGGCCTTGGTCTTGTGATTGTTATCTTAGAAGGTCGATACTAATGTTTGGTCTTGTGGCGTTAGTGAAACTGTTTTCGTAGCAATGTTTGGTCTTGTGATGTTAGTGAACTGTTTTCGTAGCATTGTAGTACTTGTTCCATTCTTCATGCATGATTTGGATAGGTTATTGACAATTGTTTATAGAAATGAATTAAATATTACACTCCTAAATTATTATAAACCGAATAAATAGCTTAGAACGAGCCAGGCAATGGTGATGTAGAAAATTTCTAGTTTGAGAACCGTGGTATGCATATCCCGAAGTTCATAAGCTGAAAAGATTGCCCCCTAAACATTACGAATATAACTTTATGAAAGAGAGTTTCTCATAAAAAATACCAATATAACTTTTCATATTTTAAATATTTTTACGTCTATTAAATTTTTAAGGTTTCAAGATTTGACTGCACTTATAGGAGATACTGCTATAGAAGAATCAACGAGAAACGAATTTTCAAGTTACGATAAACTGGTAGTAGTAAGATTTTGTGAACAAGGATAATGCATATCTGCGTAAAAAAATATATAGTGCAAATCACATATACATTGAAAATCTAGAAACTATTGTCACAAAGAGTAAAATTTTTTACCAACCAAACGGCCACAATGTCGCGCAGGGCTTATCCGGGGCACTACTGCCCATGGGCTGAAAGTGCGGCCACAAGCCCAGAATATCTTGCGGGGCTTAGCCGGGGCACCACGGCCCATGGGCTCTATCTCCCTCACCAGTAAAGCCCTAGCCTCCAAGACCGCACCCGTATAAAGCCGCAGACCTCTCTCTCCTTCTCCTCCCCCGCCGCCGCCGCTCGCCTCCGAAACCCTAGCCGCCCCCTCCCCGCGGCCGCGAAAATGGTACGCTTCTCCCTCCTCCTCCTCCTCCTCCTCCTCCTCCCCTCCGCCGCACGACAGGAAGATCGCACGCGTGCTTGTCCTCGTGCCAGTCCACGGCTCCGCGCGCGCCGTCTTTCTCATGGTCTTTCTCGATTTGTAGGATGCGTTCTTTATTCATGTTGATCTGCCGTAGATGGGGGGATCTTGAGCCGGAGGAATAGCTAGTTTCTTTGATTATGCGTTTTGGGGTCTAGCGGATTTTAACATGAGATGGTTTCTCTTTAGCGACATTTTTTTTTGTTCATGTTGATGTCCACGGTGATTGTTCTAGTTATGTCATTTTTATCTTCAAGACTTAAATGCTTTGAATCGTTGGTGTAGACCAGATTATTGTCGTGAAGATCGACGTATTTTCCGAGCTTACCCTCTGCATGCTGAAAATTTTGTAGTGGATTATATCTAGATTATATGTGTATTGTTGACATTCAATTAGCACTTAAACTTCTGTAGTATAAACATTTTCATCATCTTCCTGTGAGGACATGGGATGAGTTCCTTTTTTTCTCTCTTGTTGTTCTAAAATTGTTCGGTAATCTTGTCTGGCTTTGACTGATGGTCTCCGATGATGGCATGAAATCTTTGAGACCTGACATTCTTGTGATGACAAACATAAGCATATTTCCTGAGGACCCAATTGAGGTTCTAACCATTGGTTTGCTGAATGTGTCTTCACTGTTGAAAAATTTGGACACACATTTGCTTCAAATTATGCACATTTGACTGTTGTTTATAGGCTTGCGATGTCCATTCCACATTCAGTATTTGTTAAGCTGAGTGCTTTTGTTTCAAATTTGTTATGCATAGGTGAACGTTCCCAAGACCAAGAAGACCTACTGCAAGAACAAGGAGTGCAGGAAGCACACCCTTCACAAGGTCACTCAGTACAAGAAGGGTAAGGACAGCCTGTCTGCCCAGGGAAAGCGCCGTTATGACCGTAAGCAGTCAGGATATGGTGGTCAGACCAAGCCTGTTTTCCACAAGAAGGTTCTGTGACAGTTTATATATGATTATGCAGTGTTGTGTGTCTCTGTTCATTAGAAACATATGGTGTCATGATTGATGTAGCAGTGCTATGTGTCTGTACAATGCATGTGGCAATAACCATCACGTAGTTTTAATTGCATGTGGCTTTCAGCTGTGCATTTTTCATGTTATGATACATGGTTCCTGTTTTCAGGCAAAAACCACCAAGAAGATCGTGCTGAAGCTGCAATGCCAAAGCTGCAAGCATTACTCCCAGCACCCCATCAAGGTATTATTTCATTGTCAAGACTCCAGAGCTGAAAATGAATCATTATTTTGCTGGATGTGTTGGATGCTCACTTGCATAATTGTTCTCTGCAGAGGTGCAAGCATTTCGAGATTGGTGGAGACAAGAAGGGCAAGGGAACATCTCTTTTCTAAATTGCTTGCTACCTACTGGATACTAAAGTTGTTGGTCTACTGTGCTTCAATATTTCAATGTTATTAGGAGCTTATTTAAGCAGACCATATCAATGTATTCAAGTATCATCGTCTGACATTTACTCTAGCAAGGATTGGCTTTCTGCTGAATCAACTTTTGTTGCTTAATGCTCGTTGAATCCAATGTGATGCATGTGTTTATATTTTGCAGCAATTTTATCTTACGACAGTTCTATTTCCCTTAGTCCTCAGTATCCCTTTTTTTTTTGTTATCTTACCTGCTGTCTTTTGATTAGTAGTTAGCAAACATAGAGCGACCCACTTTAATGACTTCCCGTGACATGAATATGACCTCGAGAGATTAGTCTAGTGAACTTATTCAGACTGAATGTTGTATTGTTAACTGTACTGGCGTTTGGTCAGTATCTTTCGAAACAGATTGAATGTAGGGACGTAATTTTATTGCAAGATAATTCATTTGTTCTTGTGGTTCAGTATCTTGGAAGGTCTTGTGATGTTAGTGAATTCTTTTTGTAGCATTGCAGTACTTGCTCCGTCCTTAATGCATGATTCAATAGGCTACGCAATCTCGTTTGTAGCAATGAATTTTAAAAATTTGGAATTGCTAACTATCGTTTGACAGATTTATGAGCCTTCCATCATTCGTTTTTTTAAGCTGTCAGATGGTTTAAAAATTATAAATTATTATGAACCGAATAAATAGCTTCGAACAAGCTAAGCTATGCTGATGTAGAAAAAAATTAGTTTGAGAACCGTGGTATATTCCAAAGTTCGTAGCTGTCATAAGCCACCCATAAAAAACCGGATGGCAGCAATCACAACTTAGCATTGCTTCTCATGGCAATGTTCATATACTATAAGTGCAGGTTAGTTCAGACTTCAGACACCTGTGGTAATTGTTTTTTATTTTGTTCGTTAGAAGGTGGTTGGATCCATGGATTAAACTTTAGCCTCTGTATTTAGACACTAATTGAGAGTAAATATAGATTACTTACAAAAATAATTAAATAAATGAGAGCTAATTCGCGAGACAAATTTTTTAAGCCTAATTAGTTCATAATAAGAGAATGTTTACTGTAGCATCACATAGGCTAATTATGGATTAATTAGGCTCAATAGATTCGTCTCGCGAATTACTCCAAGATTATGGATAGGTTTTGTTAATAATCTATATTTAATACTTCTAATTAGTATCCAAACATCCAATTTGGAAAGTGCTAAAAAATTTTAGTCCCTTCCAAACACCCCCCTTATTATTTTTATCAAATAGCCACGTAAGCGTCATGTCAATAGCACGTGGGACAAAGACCCCTAGTCAAAGGCGTCATGTCAGCCAAAACCAGAGACATTGCTACTGAGGGAGCTCGTTTGCATAGTTTGAAGAAGGCGCCATGTCCGCCAAAACCGGAGACATTGTTATCGAGGGACCTCGTTTGCATAGATGGGTTGTACTCTCTCCATATTTTAATGTATGACGCCGTTGACTTTTTAATCAACATTTGACCATTCGTCTTATTCAAAAAAAAATTATGTAATTATCATTTATTTTATTGTGGCTTGATTTATCATCAAATATTCTTTAAGTATGACATAAATATTTTTATGTTTGCACAAAAAATTTGAATAAGACGAATGGTCAAATATTATTCGAAAAGTCATCATACATTAAAATACGGAAGGAGTATATGGTTTTCGGATAAGGATGAAAAACAGACTTAGCGACAAAGTAAGAGACCTAAAGTGAACTTATTTTGAGGGATAAAGTCCACTTGGACTTCCTTAACTATAAGGGAATAAGTTAACTAATCATAAACCGTGCGAAAAAGATCCAAAAACATACGGAGCGACAAAGTAAGGGACCTATTGTGAACTTATTTGAGGGATAAAGTCACTTCCTTAACAACAAGGGAATAAGTTCACCTCACGGCCCTCAACTTTATGTTGAGTTTGTCTGAGGTCCCTAATCCGCGATAGCAAAAATCTCTACCCCACAACTATCACAAACCGTGCAAAAAAAGATCCCAAGACAATATTGATCCATTTTCCCCGGTTTTGCTGACGTGGCATACGGTGGGACCCACATGTCAGCGTCCTGTCTTCTCCTCTTTTCTTTTTTCTTTTTTTTTCTTCTTCTCTCTTCTCCTCTTCCCTTCTTCCCCTAGCCTGAGAGGCCGGCAGGTGGGCGAGCAGGCGACGGTAGGAGGCAGCAGCGGTGTGCGGAGCAGGCAAGGGGTAGCGGGCGACGGGCGACGCCTCAGAGAGGGTGTGGTGTGGGCGTCGCTGTGCTGTGTCGAGCAGAGCGAGGTGGCGTCGGTGGGGTGTAGAGGACGACGGCAGATGGAACCGACGGCGGATGCTGTAGGGGACGATGGCGCGGAGGACGGAGTAGGCCGGGAGAGGATGACGCCGATGCGCTTAGGGTTTCACCGGGAGACCCCGCCTTCACCGTCTTCGTGCCCTCACCGGAGTCTTTCCACAGCGTCCTCGGGCTGCGGCATCCCAACGACAGCGTTGCCGATGGGTGGGTCTCACATTTTCCTTCTATTTCACTTACATGTGGGACTCACGTATTATTTTATTTTTATTTTGCTGACTAAGATGTCACGCCAGCGAAACCAAGACATCTATACTGCCATGGGATATAAATTGAACGGTTTTGTATATTTAAGGGTGAAGATTTGTGGTATTGAGGATAAGGGATTACAAACAAACTCGGTGTAAAGTTGAGGGACATCAGGTGAACTTATTCCAACTATAAGGCAAAGCATCACGGCCCATGGCCCATGGGATGCGCATTCTGGTCCACAAAGCAGCACACGCTCTCTCCCCCACCAGTAAGCCCTAGCCTCCAGGAGCTCACCCGTATAAAGTCGCAGACCTTCTCCTTCCCCTCCCCGCCGCCACTCGCCGCAGCGTGTCGATCAGACAAGGGAGCGCCTCCGAAACCCTAGCTCCCCCCTTCCCTTCCCCGGCCGCCAAAATGGTACGCTTCTTCCTCCTCGCCGTCCGCCTCTCTCCGCCGCACGACGGCAAGATCATGCGCTCGTGTGTCCTCGTGCCAGTCCACGGCACCCTGCTCTGGTCGATTTGTAGGGGGATTGCTTTCTTTATTCATGTTGATCTGCTGTAGATGTGGGGGATCTTGAGCCGGAGGATTAGCTAGCTTCTTGTTGATGCGGTTTCGGGATTTAGAGATTTAACACGGAGATAGATAGTTTCTCTTTAGCGATTTCTTTTTTTCATGTTGATATAATGATATCCACGGTGATTGTACTAGTTATGGTTTTCTTTATCTTCAATGCTTTGTATGATTGTTTTTGATTTGTGGGTAGAGACCAGATTATTGTTGTTAAGATGGACGGATTCTCCGAGCTGGTCCTTTGCATGCTCTGAAGCGCAGAAAATTTGTGTAATGGGTTATATCTGGATTATGTGTAGCTATTAACTTCTGTAGTAAACATTTTCATCTTCCTTTGAGGACATGGGATGAATTCCTTTTTTTCTTCTCTTGTTGTGCTAAAATTGTTCGGTAATCTTGTCTGTGGCTTTGACTGATGGGCTCCGATGATGGCATGAAATCTTTGAGACCTGACATTCTTGTGATGACAAACATAAGCATATTTCCTGAGGACCCAATTGAGGTTTTAACCATTGGTTTGCTGAATGTGTCTTCACTGTTGAAAAATTTGGACACACATTTGCTTCAAATTATGCACATTCGACTGTTGTTTATATGCCTGCGATGTCCATTCCACATTCAGTATTTGTTAAGCTGACTGCTTTTGTTTCAAATTTGTTTTGTATAGGTGAACGTTCCCAAGACCAAGAAGACCTACTGCAAGAACAAGGAGTGCAGGAAGCACACCCTTCACAAGGTCACTCAGTACAAGAAGGGTAAGGACAGCCTGTCTGCCCAGGGAAAGCGCCGTTATGACCGTAAGCAGTCAGGATATGGTGGTCAGACCAAGCCTGTTTTCCACAAGAAGGTATTGTGACAGTTTATATGTGATTGCGCAGTGTTGTGTGTTACTGTCTCTCTTCATTAGAAACATATGGTGTCATGATTGATGTGTCTGTTCAATGCAAACATGTGGTAATAACCATCACGTAGTTTTAAAGTATGACTTTCAGCTGTGCATTTTTCATGTTATGATACATGGTTCCTGTTTTCAGGCAAAAACCACCAAGAAGATTGTGCTGAAGCTGCAATGCCAAAGCTGCAAGCATTACTCCCAGCACCCCATCAAGGTATTTTTGCATTGTCAAGATTCAAGCTGAAAATTCTCATGAATCAGTATCTTTTTAGATGTGTTGGATGCTCACTTACATAATTATTCTGTGCAGAGGTGCAAGCATTTTGAAATTGGTGGAGACAAGAAGGGCAAGGGAACATCTCTTTTCTAAACTACCTACTGGATACTGAAGTTGTGGGTCTACTGTGCTTCATACTTCAATGTTATTAGGAGCTTAATTTAAGCAGACCATATCATGTATTCAAGTACTCTAGCAAGGATTGGCTTTCTGCGGAATCAAGTTTTGTTGCTTAATGCTCATTGAATCCAATGTGATGCATGTGTTTATGTTGCACTGCAATTTTGTCTTATGGCAGTTTTATCTCCCTAAGTACTCGGTGTCTGTTTTTCGTTATCTTACCTGTGTTTGCAGTCCTAGAGCGACCCACTTAAACGAATTCCTGTGACATGAATCCCTGAGAGGTTAGTCTGATGAACTTCCATTTTTCAGACCGAATTTCGTATATGGTTAACTATACTATGTTTTGTTCAATATCTTCGTCACGAGATAGAAGGTATGGAATACCATGGATGGAGGTGAATTGTAAGATAGGCCTTGGTCTTGTGATTGTTATCTTAGAAGGTCGATACTAATGTTTGGTCTTGTGGCGTTAGTGAAACTGTTTTCGTAGCAATGTTTGGTCTTGTGATGTTAGTGAACTGTTTTCGTAGCATTGTAGTACTTGTTCCATTCTTCATGCATGATTTGGATAGGTTATTGACAATTGTTTATAGAAATGAATTAAATATTACACTCCTAAATTATTATAAACCGAATAAATAGCTTAGAACGAGCCAGGCAATGGTGATGTAGAAAATTTCTAGTTTGAGAACCGTGGTATGCATATCCCGAAGTTCATAAGCTGAAAAGATTGCCCCCTAAACATTACGAATATAACTTTATGAAAGAGAGTTTCTCATAAAAAATACCAATATAACTTTTCATATTTTAAATATTTTTACGTCTATTAAATTTTTAAGGTTTCAAGATTTGACTGCACTTATAGGAGATACTGCTATAGAAGAATCAACGAGAAACGAATTTTCAAGTTACGATAAACTGGTAGTAGTAAGATTTTGTGAACAAGGATAATGCATATCTGCGTAAAAAAATATATAGTGCAAATCACATATACATTGAAAATCTAGAAACTATTGTCACAAAGAGTAAAATTTTTTACCAACCAAACGGCCACAATGTCGCGCAGGGCTTATCCGGGGCACTACTGCCCATGGGCTGAAAGTGCGGCCACAAGCCTAGAATATCTTGCGGGGCTTAGCCGGGGCACCACGGCCCATGGGCTCTATCTCCCTCACCAGTAAAGCCCTAGCCTCCAAGACCGCACCCGTATAAAGCCGCAGACCTCTCTCTCCTTCTCCTCCCCCGCCGCCGCCGCTCGCCTCCGAAACCCTAGCCGCCCCCTCCCCGCGGCCGCGAAAATGGTACGCTTCTCCCTCCTCCTCCTCCTCCTCCTCCTCCTCCCCTCCGCCGCACGACGGGAAGATCGCACGCGTGCTTGTCCTCGTGCCAGTCCACGGCTCCGCGCGCGCCGTCTTTCTCATGGTCTTTCTCGATTTGTAGGATGCGTTCTTTATTCATGTTGATCTGCCGTAGATGGGGGGATCTTGAGCCGGAGGAATAGCTAGTTTCTTTGATTATGCGTTTTGGGGTCTAGCGGATTTTAACATGAGATGGTTTCTCTTTAGCGACATTTTTTTTTGTTCATGTTGATGTCCACGGTGATTGTTCTAGTTATGTCATTTTTATCTTCAAGACTTAAATGCTTTGAATCGTTGGTGTAGACCAGATTATTGTCGTGAAGATCGACGTATTTTCCGAGCTTACCCTCTGCATGCTGAAAATTTTGTAGTGGATTATATCTAGATTATATGTGTATTGTTGACATTCAATTAGCACTTAAACTTCTGTAGTATAAACATTTTCATCATCTTCCTGTGAGGACATGGGATGAGTTCCTTTTTTTCTCTCTTGTTGTTCTAAAATTGTTCGGTAATCTTGTCTGGCTTTGACTGATGGTCTCCGATGATGGCATGAAATCTTTGAGACCTGACATTCTTGTGATGACAAACATAAGCATATTTCCTGAGGACCCAATTGAGGTTCTAACCATTGGTTTGCTGAATGTGTCTTCACTGTTGAAAAATTTGGACACACATTTGCTTCAAATTATGCACATTTGACTGTTGTTTATAGGCTTGCGATGTCCATTCCACATTCAGTATTTGTTAAGCTGAGTGCTTTTGTTTCAAATTTGTTATGCATAGGTGAACGTTCCCAAGACCAAGAAGACCTACTGCAAGAACAAGGAGTGCAGGAAGCACACCCTTCACAAGGTCACTCAGTACAAGAAGGGTAAGGACAGCCTGTCTGCCCAGGGAAAGCGCCGTTATGACCGTAAGCAGTCAGGATATGGTGGTCAGACCAAGCCTGTTTTCCACAAGAAGGTTCTGTGACAGTTTATATATGATTATGCAGTGTTGTGTGTCTCTGTTCATTAGAAACATATGGTGTCATGATTGATGTAGCAGTGCTATGTGTCTGTACAATGCATGTGGCAATAACCATCACGTAGTTTTAATTGCATGTGGCTTTCAGCTGTGCATTTTTCATGTTATGATACATGGTTCCTGTTTTCAGGCAAAAACCACCAAGAAGATCGTGCTGAAGCTGCAATGCCAAAGCTGCAAGCATTACTCCCAGCACCCCATCAAGGTATTATTTCATTGTCAAGACTCCAGAGCTGAAAATGAATCATTATTTTGCTGGATGTGTTGGATGCTCACTTGCATAATTGTTCTCTGCAGAGGTGCAAGCATTTCGAGATTGGTGGAGACAAGAAGGGCAAGGGAACATCTCTTTTCTAAATTGCTTGCTACCTACTGGATACTAAAGTTGTTGGTCTACTGTGCTTCAATATTTCAATGTTATTAGGAGCTTATTTAAGCAGACCATATCAATGTATTCAAGTATCATCGTCTGACATTTACTCTAGCAAGGATTGGCTTTCTGCTGAATCAACTTTTGTTGCTTAATGCTCGTTGAATCCAATGTGATGCATGTGTTTATATTTTGCAGCAATTTTATCTTACGACAGTTCTATTTCCCTTAGTCCTCAGTATCCCTTTTTTTTTTGTTATCTTACCTGCTGTCTTTTGATTAGTAGTTAGCAAACATAGAGCGACCCACTTTAATGACTTCCCGTGACATGAATATGACCTCGAGAGATTAGTCTAGTGAACTTATTCAGACTGAATGTTGTATTGTTAACTGTACTGGCGTTTGGTCAGTATCTTTCGAAACAGATTGAATGTAGGGACGTAATTTTATTGCAAGATAATTCATTTGTTCTTGTGGTTCAGTATCTTGGAAGGTCTTGTGATGTTAGTGAATTCTTTTTGTAGCATTGCAGTACTTGCTCCGTCCTTAATGCATGATTCAATAGGCTACGCAATCTCGTTTGTAGCAATGAATTTTAAAAATTTGGAATTGCTAACTATCGTTTGACAGATTTATGAGCCTTCCATCATTCGTTTTTTTAAGCTGTCAGATGGTTTAAAAATTATAAATTATTATGAACCGAATAAATAGCTTCGAACAAGCTAAGCTATGCTGATGTAGAAAAAAATTAGTTTGAGAACCGTGGTATATTCCAAAGTTCGTAGCTGTCATAAGCCACCCATAAAAAACCGGATGGCAGCAATCACAACTTAGCATTGCTTCTCATGGCAATGTTCATATACTATAAGTGCAGGTTAGTTCAGACTTCAGACACCTGTGGTAATTGTTTTTTATTTTGTTCGTTAGAAGGTGGTTGGATCCATGGATTAAACTTTAGCCTCTGTATTTAGACACTAATTGAGAGTAAATATAGATTACTTACAAAAATAATTAAATAAATGAGAGCTAATTCGCGAGACAAATTTTTTAAGCCTAATTAGTTCATAATAAGAGAATGTTTACTGTAGCATCACATAGGCTAATTATGGATTAATTAGGCTCAATAGATTCGTCTCGCGAATTACTCCAAGATTATGGATAGGTTTTGTTAATAATCTATATTTAATACTTCTAATTAGTATCCAAACATCCAATTTGGAAAGTGCTAAAAAATTTTAGTCCCTTCCAAACACCCCCCTTATTATTTTTATCAAATAGCCACGTAAGCGTCATGTCAATAGCACGTGGGACAAAGACCCCTAGTCAAAGGCGTCATGTCAGCCAAAACCAGAGACATTGCTACTGAGGGAGCTCGTTTGCATAGTTTGAAGAAGGCGCCATGTCCGCCAAAACCGGAGACATTGTTATCGAGGGACCTCGTTTGCATAGATGGGTTGTACTCTCTCCATATTTTAATGTATGACGCCGTTGACTTTTTAATCAACATTTGACCATTCGTCTTATTCAAAAAAAAATTATGTAATTATCATTTATTTTATTGTGGCTTGATTTATCATCAAATATTCTTTAAGTATGACATAAATATTTTTATGTTTGCACAAAAAATTTGAATAAGACGAATGGTCAAATATTATTCGAAAAGTCATCATACATTAAAATACGGAAGGAGTATATGGTTTTCGGATAAGGATGAAAAACAGACTTAGCGACAAAGTAAGAGACCTAAAGTGAACTTATTTTGAGGGATAAAGTCCACTTGGACTTCCTTAACTATAAGGGAATAAGTTAACTAATCATAAACCGTGCGAAAAAGATCCAAAAACATACGGAGCGACAAAGTAAGGGACCTATTGTGAACTTATTTGAGGGATAAAGTCACTTCCTTAACAACAAGGGAATAAGTTCACCTCACGGCCCTCAACTTTATGTTGAGTTTGTCTGAGGTCCCTAATCCGCGATAGCAAAAATCTCTACCCCACAACTATCACAAACCGTGCAAAAAAAGATCCCAAGACAATATTGATCCATTTTCCCCGGTTTTGCTGACGTGGCATACGGTGGGACCCACATGTCAGCGTCCTGTCTTCTCCTCTTTTCTTTTTTCTTTTTTTTTCTTCTTCTCTCTTCTCCTCTTCCCTTCTTCCCCTAGCCTGAGAGGCCGGCAGGTGGGCGAGCAGGCGACGGTAGGAGGCAGCAGCGGTGTGCGGAGCAGGCAAGGGGTAGCGGGCGACGGGCGACGCCTCAGAGAGGGTGTGGTGTGGGCGTCGCTGTGCTGTGTCGAGCAGAGCGAGGTGGCGTCGGTGGGGTGTAGAGGACGACGGCAGATGGAACCGACGGCGGATGCTGTAGGGGACGATGGCGCGGAGGACGGAGTAGGCCGGGAGAGGATGACGCCGATGCGCTTAGGGTTTCACCGGGAGACCCCGCCTTCACCGTCTTCGTGCCCTCACCGGAGTCTTTCCACAGCGTCCTCGGGCTGCGGCATCCCAACGACAGCGTTGCCGATGGGTGGGTCTCACATTTTCCTTCTATTTCACTTACATGTGGGACTCACGTATTATTTTATTTTTATTTTGCTGACTAAGATGTCACGCCAGCGAAACCAAGACATCTATACTGCCATGGGATATAAATTGAACGGTTTTGTATATTTAAGGGTGAAGATTTGTGGTATTGAGGATAAGGGATTACAAACAAACTCGGTGTAAAGTTGAGGGACATCAGGTGAGTGCCATCGCAGTGATCCTACCAAAAAGCACGAAAGAAACATCTTCATTGGAACCTAAGCAGCTCTGGCCTTTTGAGCCCAGAAAAGCTATCCTTCATTCAAGCACAAATCGTCATTTGGTTATATGCTTTCTCCAAAGGCATTCTCCAAATACTAGCGTGAGTAAATTGTATTGGCGGTACACGAACTTGTTAGGTGAAAGCAATCTAGTACATAAACTTGTAAAACATTCATTATTAGCGGTATACGAACTTGCTAGGTAAAAGCAATCTAGTACATAAACTTGTAAAACGCTCATTTTGAATTTTTGATACACAAACTTGTTAAGTGCATGTGAATCAAGTCTAAAAGAAAAACCAAAGCTAATCTTATTTTAGTGTTACTTAGGATGCTACATAAACACATGCGTGAGAAAAATGCTAAGTACATATTCAATAAAAAGGGTTAATAAGGCCTAAAGATTGTATGGAGAAAGACATAAAAATACTGAGAAATAATGCAAGGGGTAGAACAAGGAATAATAAAGCACAAATCAAATTTACAAAGATAGCATGTCTCATGTCCACTTCCATATGCACGTGTCGTCCTAAATCAGTGTATAACTTAGTAAAATTGATTATGATGTGTTCTTTTGACCTTGTTTCACATGCATCAAACAAATTCATGCACCAAAACGAGTCTTTTACAAGTTCATGTAGTAAGGTGCATCCATCTGATAAGTGTGAGTACTAGCACTGCAATTTACTCTACTAGCATTTGAAGCTAAAAGGCTCTGGCCTTTTGGAGCCCAGAAAAGCTGTTTTTGATACCAGAACAGATCGTCATTTTTGGGGTATATGCTTCCTCCAGAATCCTAAAATTCTCATTACATGCAAAGGAAAATCGCAAGAGTCCAACGCTGAATCCATCCCAGAGATCTCAGTGAGCAAATTGCACAGCACCAGTTGGGATTATTCAAGGATTTTCAGGGCCATGCCCTGTACCCATCCATCACCCAGCAACAAAACAAGCCGGACCGTAGTGTGTCAAGCATGCACGGCTGCTGCTCTCCGATCTAACGGGTAGCCCCCAACTCATTCTGAACCACACCTTGTGATTTGGACCACAGCACAAAATTCAGAAGCAGCAGCAGCAAAAGGTCAAGCAAAAAATCTAACAGCTTTATTTAGGCAGATCCACCTCTCTACATCATCATAGTCATAGTACAAGAACTCGACGAATTCAGAAGAAACATTGGCAGCTACACCTAGAGAAAGAAAAATGAAAAGAAAAGAAGATCTAATATATTACAAGGGATCCTTGGATATATGCTCATAGCATTGTTACATCCCGAGCACCGAGTCGCGACTTGTGGCGAAAATGGGTGCCATTTCCATGCTTATGCCATTACTTCTTCGCCTGAAAAAATGAGATGTTTTTTTTTTTTTGGTTAGAGATTCAGACTTATGTTCATGAATTGGCTCTTTTGTGAAAAATGTGATTTGGTAAAACATGTGCGGAAAATCTACCTGAGAGTAGATGAAAGTTCCGAGAATCGCAATGGCGGCTCCGAGGGCGTTGATGGGCTGGACCGGCGTGTGGAAGATGATGATGGAGGCGACAATGACGGAGATCCGCTTCATGGTGTTGCCGATGCTGAATGTCAGTGGTGAGATCTCGTCCAATGACATGTAGGACACTTGGTTGTACAAGTGGTAGAACACACTCTGCGCCGCCACCCACCTACAAAACCACAGAGAAATCCATGGCCACATGAATCAGCTGGATTATCACACAAAAATATCATCAAATCTTTTGATACTTCTTATTTCTCTTTCAGAATGAACTGAAGAAGATATTGCTGCTTAGGAGGAAATGATAGTGATAGGACGATCCTATATCTATATTAATTGATAATGGTTCTTTTTGTATAGAATACTTGAGTGATGTTACTGAAAGTACAAAGTATTGCATGCTGAAACTGTTTGAAAGCTTAGGTCAAGCACTTATCACTAGAAATTTTTTGGCCAATTGATACCCAAAAATCTCAACTGACGTGATGGTTGTGACAGTGAAACGGTGAGAAGTGGTACAAAGAAAAGCATGTGAGGCTCACCAGACGAAGTTTGGACCGATCTCGGCGACGGCTTTTTGCCAGCCGGCAGCCCACACCTTGGGCCCCTCCATGGCGAAGGCGAAAGGGAGGAGGATGACCAGCGAGAGCATGGAGAGGCAGGCGTAGTAGTTCATCCCGCTCACCGACTTGCCCTTCATCCCCTTCTTGGAGAATATGTTCCGGAACACGAATGCCAGGTTCGAGATCATCGCCCCCATGAATCCTGCATCGAATTTTCAGCAATACACGATGAACAGATTGATGTGATGTGTCAGGTTTATGAACAAATTGTGCACTTTTTCGTGGCTGGTGTATATTTCTTTATCTGACATAAGAAAACATATCTTTGGTTAATGGACAGTTCTTGTTCTGAAGAATTCTTGGAGATAATATCTATTTTTTTAATCAAAAAGTGAGGATATTTCTGGTGTATCTGCTGCAAGTATCTCCAGGATTTCAGGTGGAGAGACAGAGAGATGCAGAGTGTTTGCTCACTCACCAATCATGTTGAAATTGAGCTCGGTGATGGCGGCGAGGGCGCATCCGCCGATGATCGGGAGGAGGGAGAAGTAGACCGGCGCCGGGAAGTGCTCGCCGAGGAAGAACCTGGAGACGAGCACGCTGAACGCCGGCTCGCCGCTCTTGATGATGTGGGTGAACGACACCGCCACCTTCGCCATGCTCACCGTCGCCGCCACGTGCCCGATGGTGTGCGCGATCGCCACCTGCTCGTCCCACAACGAGCAAAAACGAATCCCCAAATCCAACGAACGCGTCAGAGATTCAGAATAGAACAGAATCAAGGAGGAGACGATGGTGTCCATGGTCAATGCGATCTCACCGGAGACAGGGCCTTCCAGAAATCGAGGTCGGTGGCGGGCGCCTCGGCGATCCTGGTGGCCCAGGAGGCGAGCATGATGGCGGAGCCGGCGGCGAGGGAGAGCGTGGACGTGAGCCACGGGTAAGGGAACGCGTTGAGCACCTTCTTGTTGTAGATGTTGAAGATCACGTTCAGCGCCCACCACGTCGCGAAGTAGACCCCGATCTTGGCCCGCCTCGCCGCCTCCTCCGGCGCCGCGCCCGCCGGTGCGGCCTCCACCGGCCGGGCGCCGTCGGCGGTGGCGGACGGCGGCGGCGGCGCCGGTGACGCGACGCGCGACGCCAGGAAGAACGGGTCCTGCTGCCGGTACAGGGGGCGCGCCGAGAGGGAGAGGGGACGTGGCCCGGCGGCGGCGGCGAAGAGGGGAGGGAGGTGGAGGGGCTTGAATAATGCCATGTTGGGCGCCGTGGCGGTCCCGGCCGTGGAGAGCTTGACGGAGGCGGCGGCGGCGAGCATATTGGCGGCGGGAATGGTGGCGCCGGCTTCTTCAGTTACAGTTACTGTGTTGTGTTGTAGCCGGCCGTCCGTACGTCTATGGCGGCGATGGGTAGGGGGGAGGTGTTGGGGGGAGGAAGGTATTTATAGGGAGCGCGTGAAGAAGAAGGGAGGCGGTTTTGTGCATGTATGTCGCCAGCCATGGCATCTTTCTCACCGTAGTTAGGTTTTTTATTTTTGCTGCCTCTGAATTATTGCCTTTCTTTTTTCTTCTTAAAATGTGTATTTCTTTTCTTTTTTTATACAGTTTGTCCGCTGTGTCGTTTTTCGATATTGCAACTATTTGTAATTAATTTATGGTCATGTTTTATGTATAATGCTCGGTTAATTGTACATAATGCATTATCGATCCACCATGCATGACTAAATTCAACTACAACCATATTGGAAGGACATAAATACTCTGTGTTATGTTAAGAAAAGGCTAGTGCTTCCACCATTTGTGCCTGCTAATAAGTAAATTGCTGCACAAAGTAGTATCTAATGTATGGACATGTTCATCTGTATATGTTTCATCTCTACTGTTGAAAATCCGTTTTTGCTAGAATGCATGAAACAGAATGATCAAATCTTAGCACATCTCAGCTATTCATTTAAGAAATATTTTTATCTTTTATGATAAAATAATGATAGGAATTCTTCTAATTCTAATCAACACATTCATTTGCACATATCTATTTTTATACCATACCAATTTATTCATGGTTTGGTACATATAACAGTTGATTCTTCAATTCTTTGTTCCTTGTGGGTATGATGTTGAAATAGCTCTATGATTATTTCTACAATGAAAAAAAAGACATCGACAACTACATTTTTGTTAGCAAGTGATTTTGTATATTACTTAATATTTTATCAAGGAATGCGTATTTTCCATGTTGCGTATGGGCTACATCTCGTTACAATTGTGAACATGTAATACTAATAATGTATATATTTCACGCACGTTTAAAATTGTGAAGAGAATTTGCCTAGCATTTGCAGGGAAGTGTTTTCACACTCTTGGCCACTTGGTATTGGCTTGCCTCTTGGTTGTTGGGTGGTACAATACGAGGGCTTTTCATTTGACCGCTGCTTGTACGTATATATAGCAGCCAAATGAGTTCTTTCGAAATTCTAAACATGCTCAAAGACTTGCGAAATCTCCCACCTTGCAAAATCAACATCAATATTGATGTCAACATGCATTTTCATAGGAGGATATATATGGATACTAACTACTCCCTAATTAAGCTCAGAATTATAAGGGATTACGCCATCACGCGAGGTGCTCATATGAACCAATAATAAAATGAATATCATCTGTTTAATTATAAGGAGCTAGTACTGTAACAAAACTGTGAAAGTGATTAAAATTTAAAAAATATACTACTAAGTTGGTGTCGAATATAATTATTTGCAGCCAACGGTGTTCTTTCGAAGTAAAACCGGAAAACGACGTACCCACCACAACGGTACAAAACCTAACACTACTGGCACACTACTAGTCGGAGCCTCGGAGGAGGTGAGCCGTCAACAGAAGAGCCATCCCGGCCCTGTGCCGGCAACGACCGTCGACCGCTAATTCTCACGTACGCCCCGACCCGAGAGAGCCTCTCGCCGTCCGTCCGGTACAGCGAACCTCACCACCAGCGTAGCCGCCTACCAGCTGCGTTTCACTGTCTGCCTCTTTGCCTCTCGCCCCCTCGCGCGCGCGGAAGGCGGAAGCTTCACGCGATTCACGCCGACCCGAGACCGAGACCTCGTCGCGCATCCGTCGTCCGTTTCTCTCCTCGCGTACCTCGCGACGATCGAAACCAAACGGACGACGCGGGCACACTGGCACGTCACGTCGACACGTCCTGTGCCGCGGGGCCCTGTCCTGTCCTCCCGGGCTCGTCGCGGCCGTCCGCTCGCTGCGTGACGGCGTGTGCGGGTCACCTAGCTAGCTAGCGCCAAGAGAGGAGGAGCTATAGGAAGGGGGGGGTTTAGCGGCGGAGAGAGGCCGTGGCCCCGCGTGGCGCGCGATCTGCACACCTCGGCCGTCCGTGAGGGACCCCGGTCACGTGGGACGTGGGCGTGGGGGCGCGTACTGTGCGGGGAGATTTTTTTTTCGGGGTGGGGCGAGAGGGGTGCACCATACTCCCTCTGTAAAAAAAAAAAAAGACAAACCCTAAGTTTTTTTGTCTAACTTTGACTGTCTGTCTTATATGAAATTTTTTTATAATTTTTTTAAATAAGAAAAACAGTCTAACGTTGGACACGGAAATCAGGTTTTTTTTTTTTGAACGGAGGGAGTATGCGAATAGCCTAGTACGACGACGGACGGACGCTGCAGCACAAGGCGCTGTCGTTTTGGGGTGCAATTTGGTCGATCGCGTCGTCGCTTTGTGGGCGTCCGCGCGCTATTTCCATTCTGCTGCTTCCCCTGAATGGCCACTACTGCTAAGCTAGTATAGCAAGTGGTGAAATTGGTGAATGGTGATCGATCGCCTCGCGGCTTGGAGTGGAGAAGGCGCTCTCGATCAGATATCCAGATCGATCGGAACTAGCAATGGGTGATCGTGCTGTATGAATTAGGAAAGGCTCGTCCAAGAAAAATGGTACTGTAATGTTACCACTATTCGACGAATATGGGCAAAGCTCCCGTTTTCAGGGAATCGAGAAGACAGACACATATGCTATGCTATACAACTTGCACGTACGATTGATCGATTCCCGATCGTACCGACGTATTTGTAACCTACTCGATCTCTCACTCTCCGTGCCGTTGGAATTTCGTGCTGTAATTTTTCTTTTTAAGATCGGTTTAACCCGTGCCATCGATCTACCCACACACACACATTGCCGACTGCTACCCATCGATCGATCAGCGCTGGGAGGTTTAGTGATCGTCGATCGTATATATGTTATGTACAGCTAGGTAGCTGCGCTTTAGTCTTACTCCTAGCTACGTGCCGTGTTTCGCTTGCTTGCTACTAGGACAGTACAGTACGTACTACTAGCTAGGATGAGGAGCAACACACGCACATCATCATGCCGTACGTTTTGTCAGCTGTCGCTGCCCACACCAACCCGGCATCCGCGCGGACCAGCATCGCGCGGCCGCGCCGTCTGTCTGCTTCCGAGCCTTTCCTTCCGCGGCCATCGGCGCATGTGCTGTCCTGTCACCTCGCGAGCTTTGTTCGCATCCGCCCCGCCCCGCCCAACCGCAGCTGCAACCTGCAGCGCGCGCGCGTCTGCTGCGGCCGGAGATTTTTTTTTTCTCTCTGCGCGGCGCGCGCGAGCGCCGTGTGCGGGTTTTTCACCACCACCACGCGATCATTCGACGCGCCACGGCGTTTCGATCAAGGCGTGCGCGCATGCGCGTCGGTTTCCCCGTGCGTGTTGCTGTTTCCATCGGCGAGTCGTACGTACGTCTCGCCCCACGTGGAAAAGGGAGAGCAAAATGTGTGTGCAGATTATATATACGCGGATCAGAAGTGAGGTCACGGTGCGTGCGTGAGCTTGAGTATATGTAGTCACACGGAAATCACGTATATATATTCAGCTGTGTACTCTTGTGTGTGTGTGTATGTATGGCAGTATGGGACGGGAGACTGTTTGGCATGCACTTTGGTTTCAAGAGGCTGGCGGTAGGTAGATCCGGCCAAGTTTACTCGTGGTGCTAGTTACAGCCACATGATTGGGGTATGTACTGTTGTCATACAGAACGTTCTAGCGAGCAAGAGTAGCACTCCTTTGCTAGTGATCTTCCAAAAAGAAAACAATAAGAAAGAATAGTACCCTCTAGTAGTATATTAGTTGTACTAACTTGTAAGTAATAATATGCTTTATCAGGCCACGAATATAAGAGATAATATGTTATTTAAGAGAGTTTAAAGTTGAGATAAAAATACTTTATATTCCTAGGAGATTTTACTTCACTAGAAAAGATAACTATTGCTTGAGAACAGGAGTAGTATACAAAAGCACATATAGGCACAACTAATGTACACATGCTCAACTTGATTATATTTCTAGTCCCATTTTTCATCAAGGATGTGAGCTCATCGTACTGATTTCTTTCGAACACCAAAATTTAAATGGAAGTTCAAATGAATTAGCTTAACTCATAAAATTCTTTGAAATACCCTAGCCACTCTCTTCGTAGAGAAAATAAAAGCAGATGCAGGATAAAAAATAATGTTCTTTCCATTCAATAAACCTATATGGGCACACAACGGTGTCTATTTAAGGCCCAATCTGGTCGGGGGAGCTAATTGGTGCGCGCCCCTCCACCGGCCACGTGGCCTTTTCTTTTTTGCGACTTCCCGATTTTTCTCTTTTTTTCGTGTGATTTTTTTAGTGATTTTCAGCACGATTTTTCCTTTTTTTCGTGATTTTTTCCCTTTTGCCTCCCTCCCCTCGGCGTATTTTCCATATTTTTTTTCATTCTTTTTTTTAAATTTGAAAGTTTTTAAATTTGAGTTGAAAGTTTTTAAATATGGACTTGAAAGTTTTCAATCTCGAGTTGAAAGTTTTCAAATCTGACTTGAAAGTTTTTAAAATTTGTCTTACAAATTTAAATTTCAAGTTGAAAATTTTCAAAGTTTAAGTTGAAAATTTTTAAATTTTAACTTCAAAGTTCAAATCTTAAGTCGAAAGGTTTCAAATCTAAGTTAAAAGTTTAAATTTCTAGTTGAAAATATTAAAAAAATTGAATTTAGATTTTCAAATTTTGAGTTAAAAGTTTTAAATTTTAAGTGAGAGTTTTTTTTCACGTATAGATTTTTTTGGATGACTCCTGGTCGGGCGCCCAATCGGGAGAGGGTAAAATCGGGCGCTGACGTCAGCGTCCGATTTACATGCAAAATTACTTTAAACTGATTTATCTCTTAAACTACTTATCCAAATGATGATCCGATTGCACTATTGAATTCATTGCAATTAAATCTTCAAAACAAGACCACGCATGGATATATTTCGACGAAAGTTTTTTTTAGCTTATTATTGAATTATTTTTAAATGTTGCAAGATGTTCCACCAGATATATCATAATTGTTTCACTAAGTAGATCGAAAATGTTTCACTCATTTAAATCGGGTGTTGTTTCACCTTATATAAAAACAATGTTTCAGCAAATAGCGAAAGAATGTTTCAGTTCACTGCAACATTAGATCTATACATAGTGAAACATTTTTGAGTACACTCGGTGAAACATTTTTCGGTGGAACAAAAAATAAACCAAATTCCCTTAATAGGGGGTTTCCAAAATATGTGGGTTTTTTGTTGCAATGGAATGTTTCGTTCAGTGTAACATTAGATCTATACATAGTGAAACATTGTGAGTACACTAGGTGAAACATTTTGGGTGGAACAAAAAATAAACAAAAAATTCCCTTAATAGAGAGTTTCTAAAATATGTGGGTTTTTTGTTGCAAAAGAGTATTTTAATTTACTGCAACATTAGATCTATAAATAATGAAACATTGTAAATACATTATGTGAAACATCTTTTGTGGAAAAAAGAGGAGCAGAAATAGGTGGGCCTAAGTAGGCACGTGGGGGAGGGGGCGCGGGGGGAGCGCCCGATCCGGCTCCCTCTGCGCCGGGCGACCGGCAAAGAGCATTTCCAGATTTTTTTAGTAAAAAAAATTCCGGAGAAAAGGAAATATTTTATTAATTACCGTCATTAACCTAAACTAATTGAGTTAGTTACGTCCTCTGGAATCGCTAATCGAGTTAAATGGAGTCGCGCGCTAGCGGCGCGTACGCGCGCGTTAGCTTTCCGAATCTGGCCTGGTGTATGGAGTCCCGAACAGGCCCATAAATTGGCGTTCGGAGCCCAAAACCTCTCGCATTTCCAGCCCATCAAGCCGCTTCGTCCTGGGCTTAGCCCACCACGTCTCTTTCTCAGTTTCTCGGCCCGTCCGCCGTTGGTTGGCTGCTTCCGCTCTCCTCCAATCCAAGGCTCCCCGCGTCCCCGCCCTTCTCCTCCCGCGCCGCCGTTCGCGCGCGAGAAAACGAGGCGGCGGCGATATCGGATGGATGATGCCACTGCCCTCTCTCTCTCTCTCTCGCCTTCGCGCGCGCGTGCTAACTCACAGCATTGGTAAGTGCGAGGTGATGGTGCCATTGCTGCTCGTGCGGGATGCGGTCTCGTGGTCACGAGGTTCCCTATGATGCCCGCGACGTGTTCGACGGTTTGCGCGAGCGAGGGAGGCGCGGCGGTGGTTTTGGGCTGAGCGTTTGGTGCCTCTCGTTTTCTGATTCCCTGTCGGTCCCTACTTCATTTCGGCATGGGATGGAGACTCGGGCCGTGCTGGGGTTTGGTGCTATACTGCTATCGTCCAGGGAGCTAAAACAGGAAACGGGTTGATTCCCCCGGGCTCGAATTCAGAACATCAATGCTTTGCTGGCTGATTGCTGCCTGCTCTTATCAATCATCCGCTTGCAGGACTGCAGGCTGTGGTGATTTTAGTGGTTCTCCATCCCAGTAAAATTTGCAAATTTCTGGATGTTGCACATCTCCTGATCTGCAAGAATATTACCTTCTTCAAGGAGAATAAACTTATGCTGTGAGAATTGTTTTATCACCCTATGGCCTCTGTAGACTCTATACGGGGTGAATATCAGTTAGGTCTTTTTCATGGAACCTGTGACCATGTGATTTCAAAATCTGTTCACGTTGTTGAATTAGTATATAGGGAAAGAATTTGTGTTGTCAGCTAATGGTTGTGCCTTTTGGTTCTGCTTCTGGGATCTTCATTTTGATTTTGTGACAATCTGGTTTGCATTTTTTTCCCCCTGGAATTACACCAAGAAAAAGCATTCTTTGCAGCTGAGATTTGATATGTATCTCCGGCATGTACCCTTCAGTAAACAAAGTATTTGAAATACGATAGGAATTAGTAGTGTCGGAAATGCAAAGCTGTACTTCTTTTGCTATTTGCCTGACGTTTTGCTTGTTTTGAGCTTTCCTTACCTTTTGCTAATCTGTTTACCTTTACTATGTTTCAGGGACAGGAGATGATTCTAGGGCCAAACATGCAGCCGTGGCATCTGGAAGCACCACAAGTTATGCAGATTCCATCTTCTCACCGCTGTTGCTGCAAATAATCTTTGTTAACTAATGGTACCCAGATTGCTTACTTTGGACCTATGCTTCTCCTTTATGTTCCTTCCTGCAACAAACTGCCGACATACTATTTATACTAGGTTTGCTGTTAGTGCAGTGAAATTTGGATATATCTATATGCTAGAGATTTCCTATCCACGTGACCTGATTGTACAATGCTGTTTCTTTGGTGGAATTTAGTATTTGCATATTAACTTCTTTAGTTTGCTCCCTGTATGCCCATATGGTTAAGTTGATTATCAGCTCCGTTTTTTGCCAATTGATAATCTGACAGGTACATTAGTTCTGAAGCTTCCGAGTTCTGGAGACATGCAATTGATGTCAATTGTTCTCAGGCATCTCTATCTTTTAACTTGGAGTATATCTATAATACATACAAAATTATCCATGTTTCTAAATTGGCTGCAACAGCTAACCTCAGCAATCACATTGATTAGCCACCTTCTATATATCTAGTTTGTAGTACCTAAAGACTAAACTCTCTAATGGTCCACCTAGATTGTTCCCAGATAGCACCTAATATCTATGAGCTGTGGCATAAAATATTCCAGTTACTGCTGGACCCTGCATTTTGCTGATAGGTACAAAAAGCTATTCTCCGCTGCATTTTTTTTAATGATTTTGCAATTTAGGACATACTTGATAGTATTATTATTCCGTGCTATCCTATGAACTGGCTTGCCATTAACTTCATACATCTCTCTGGTTTTATTCTAAGATCATACTTAGTATGTGTCAACCCCCATAGTATTAATATTCCCAGCATAGAAATGCTGCTAAGTTTCTGTCTTGTATTGAACAGCATATTCTTTCTTATATTGAATTATCTGCACTGAATATTTGGAGCCTTTTCTTGCTGTTGACTAGTTGGAGTAATAGTTGCATTTCCAATGATTTTTGTCCCAAAGACAGGCTAGCATGAAGCTGTAGCTGGAGTTTTTCCTGCGCTTTGCCTGCCACCACTGAGCTTAAAACATGGACAACATCATTAAATCAAATCCTTAAGATTCTCCAAGGAAGCGAGGATTAGTAGCAACAGCTGAGATCCCACATTCCCACTATTTACTAGGATAATGATAAGTACTAGTACTATATAACACATTACAATTCACATTCGTCCATTTTCTGTACAGCCTGTTAGTCTTCTCAAAGGATTTTTGTTCCCTAATTACCCTTACATTTGTTCTTGCACATACAATATTTCTGTTTTCTTGATTCATGTACCTCTGAATCATTTTCATCTTTATTTCAGGTCTTGTAAGCAAGTCATGGCAGGTACGGTGGCACTAGTATGTTTGTCCCAATAAGTCAATGCTCCCGTGCCATGGATTCTTATATGGGGGCCATATTCTATTAGCCCTTCAAACATACTAGTAGGGAAAAACTCAATGATTTGGCTCTGAAATGTCAAAAGGAACCCCAGAAGTGCTAATTTGATTTACGCCGTCAAAAACGAATTCAGGTATAACTTTCAACACCATAATCATTCTAGCTATTATGAAAAGACAAGCCATGTGCAGAAGTTGTGAGGCACATAATCTGAACATCAATTTTCATTCAGACAATGAACAGGCAGATGAAAACGAGCCAACAATGTTTCTTTAGAGAAGAAACAAATTACTTGTTTATCACTCGATCGGTTAGATGAAAACTCGCTATTCCCTACAGAAGAAACTAAATGCTTTACAGTGCTGCTCTACCTTTTGTTTCAGTCACAAGTCAGAATATTAATCAGTCTAGGCCACTTAAAATTCGATGTAAACGTTGCAAATATAGTACCGATAAAATAAGCAAATTATGTCTATGTGAAGTCGTTTTAGCAACCATGACAGATCCCTTTCATGTCTTATTTGTTTGCATGCATCTCTTTCAAGTTTACTATTGAAATGTTCTCTCTTTTTAGGTGCAATTTGTACCTCCATAGTCCATACTCCAGGACAGATTCTAAATGTTGTACATTTGCCTTCTCAGTACTCATTCAAGGGACAGGTTTTGTTTTCTATTTCTCACTTTTCCTTTTCTTCCAGAGGAATGTCTGTTTGCCAGAGGGCATGCAGAAAACCAGGAGATGTGGTGCCATGCTGCCATGCAAAGAAGAAGTTTTTGTCAACCACAACACATGGGCACCAATCAATCATCCATTAGAGGTGTGGTTAGTACTACTCTACTGCTCATCAGCATGTCAGCCATCCTGTCTCTACAATTAATCTTGTATAGGTAATTAGTCTACATACTTATAGCACCCTGTGTCATGTGGTCATCACCCAAAATGCCGTAGCTGATACGTTGTTGATGGGGATTGGGCCACTGTGTTATGCTCCCATGACCTGAAATTAATTATCAGTTCGCTGAAAATCTGAAACCGGTGCTTGTAATCTAGTTAGACCAAGCAAAATGCATGCCACTTGTTATTATAATGAAGTGGCTTTGATACCATCAATTAACTACACTTTCAAAGCGAGGTTACTAAACTATATTGATCTTCTTCTTAATCCATAGGAAATTAAAAAGGCTCAAGTTTGTGTCAAAAGATCAAAACAGTGGACATAAATCTATCACTCCTCCCCATACACACAACACGTTTTGGTCTGCACGTTGTCGACCGTGGCCCGATCAAGTACTGATCAGCAAGCAAAGATTTTTTGAGAGCTAATTAATCATGGTGTCTTAACTAGTACTGATATCCATCTTTGAAAACCTAGTTAGGCTGTGATCGAATGCAATTAGGCTTTAATTAATTAAGCTGTCATATGGTACGGAATTTCCCGGACTGTTTCTTCGGCGCGAGCACATACATATACAAGTTTGATATCTCAATGATTGCTCATTGCTGCAGCGTATTGCAAGGAATACTATATACTTATATGGCTCTCACGACGTGCGGCGCACTAATGATGGATTCGGTGCGTGCGTACGTGTGCGTGCGTGCGTACGTCCGTCAGTAACGGTAACAACGGCCGGGGGGCAAACCAACAGAGAGAGAGAGACCAACTGCTGCAGAGACCGGTGTCGCCATGTTCATCATCATCAATTCATCATGCCTACCTTTGCTTGCAATTTCAACGCAGCGATTGGTGCAGGCATCTGCTTTTTCCTCAGAAAGTTTGTTGCGAGCTTGACAATGTATGTCCATCCTGAACTACCTGCAGGTAAACACATCTATATCCTCCCCCTCAATTTTGTGGAAATTATTACCGAAATCCTTCTGTTTTTATTTGAGTTTAAAATTGAACTAACCAACGTCATGTTGATAAACATAGAGGGAGTACGATTAATTTAAGGCTCTTGAGAAGGTACAGGGAGACTGTATTTTTTTTAAAAGAAACTTCTCTTACGTAGTTAGATATGAGGGTAATAACAAGGGAATTGAGAATTAACAGGTTTCTGCCAGTAATATATTGACAATCTAAGTGTCTATTCTTTTGAGCTAAATGCTGAGTGACCGATTGGTTCGTGACAATTATCCAAGGATACAACCGAATGAATTAACTATTATAAAGTTGAAACGATTTTCTAAGAGATTCATATATATAAATCTTTTTAATAAAAGCCGCATCATTTAGTAGTTTAGGAAGCATGCATTTATCCGTTAAATATAATGCAAGGAATACAAGTAATCATCTTGTGGTGAGTAGAGCCTAGCTAGCTAGACTATGTCACATGGATTCAGATGAGCAAGGGGATGCGGCTGGAGTCCTGCGTATACACTATAACAAAAAAAAAAAGGGAGGAGGCGTGATTGATTAGGTCGGGCAACTTCTGAAACCAAGGCAAAAATATTCTCCGTTTTCCTTTTTTTTTTAAAAAAAATTTGTAACGGAAACAGTGCCCATATACTGTTGATCTTAACACCCCAACCACCTTACTCTTTCTTTTCTCCTCCCTCCTCGTGATGTCATTCAGCTTCACACCTCTCTCTTCTCTTTCTCTCTCTCTCTCTCTCCTGTTTATATATATAGAGAGCCAGGCTGTATGCATCTTTGCAAAGCCATCCATTAATTCATCCATTCGATCATTGGGTACAACACAAGCATAGAAGCTTGTACGATTAAGTTGATCAGCTTTAGCTATCACCACCTTTGCTTGTAACATCAAAAGCATGGAGGATTTAGTTAGTGGCTCATCTGTGATGAGGAGTGCCATAATTAGCTGCAGTAGTACTAGTGAAGATCAGCAAGCTGCTGCTGCTGCTCAAGCTCAGCCGGAGGAGAGCACCTGGACCGACTACTTTGTGGATTTCATGATGTCCGAGGAGGAGAAGAAGAGGCAAGAAGATCATGGTGCTTCTTCATACTGCTCCCATGGCGGAGATGGCGTCTATGGCGATTGCAGTGATCAGAAGGAGCTGGAGGAGGAGGAAGAAGGAGAGGAAGATTCTATGATCTCCGACGCCGCGTCTTGCGCTCCCGCGGCTGCGGCGTTGCCTGATAGGTACAAGGAGTTGAAGAAGCTCAAGAAGAAGGTCTTCAAGGCCCTGGATCATGATGATTCCCTGGAGGATACCGCAAGCTCTCCAGTAAATAGCCCTAAGGTAGTTACAGCTAGCTTAATTCCCTATATATTTTTGTTGCTATGAAGGCTTAAAGCTAGAGAGTCTTTGTTTTTTTTAAAAAAAGAAATAAAGAAAAGAAAAATTAGAGATTACTAGCTAGTTGGTGTTGATTTGCCTGTTTGATTTGCATCTTTCAGGTCAGTGCTTTGACACAGCTGGAATTGAGCCCTAAAAGGAGGTGCAATACCAGGGACCTAACCAAGGTAATTAATTAAGTTCAATCAATAATCAGTTGGTGTTTTATTGAAAAGATACTATTATAAATTGTCCATCCATTTTTTTCAGGTTTCTAGAAAAGTAGTAAAAATATTGTCTTGTTTTAACATCCTGTCTCTTTTTTTTTTCCTTGAAGGAAGTTGGGATTGGAGATGATCGTGGAAGAGAGGGGATGGACTATGCAGATGCAATGGTAGAGGGGGTGAGGTTTGTTGATCAAAGTCAGAAGAGTGTAACTCCATGTGGAGAGCTAAAGGATAAGGGGCTTTGTTTGTTTCCTTTGTCCATGTTGCTACACTACCATGGATGAAAATTTGAGAACTTCAATGTAGAGCACGTGTAGGGTTTATGCCTTACATGAATGTGTGTGGGATAAATGACCAAAAAATATAGTGTGCTGAGATTACTGTGGATATATTTTTTGGGTGAAAATATATGTGAATATATATTACCGCTCCTGCTCTCCTTGTTTCATTTTTTTTTCCATTTTGTTTTACTTACCACTAGTTATGCTCTGTGCGTGCAGTTTATTTTATTAGATATCTATATGGATGCTCCTAAAAGCAACAATATATATAGATGGTTATACTTGGTCAAATGGTACAAAATTGTCATGGTTATTTACATGGTGTTTTGAGATGTTGTGCAGTACAAATTAATGAATTAAGGTGAGTTGCTCTCCTGCTGTCCTGCACATATATAGCTATACAGGTAAGTTCCAACGATTGATCAGAGGCCATGTAACTTAGTAAGACATTAGTATTAATTAGTATATTCACAATTCACAAATGAGGGAATGACTAACACATGAGTTACAGAACATGTCAATGCTCTACCTTTACATGCATGTCTCTCACTTTTTGTTCGATGTAAAATAAGTGTTCCCAACCAACCGATGCCACTAGCTTATCAGCATGATCAGATGGGCTATCTACCAACTCCTTTTAATTACATCATGGATGTACCTGTTAACTCAGTTACCTGATATGTAGCTAATTAGCTATAGCTATTACTACCCACGAGTAGCTAATTAATTAGCAAATGCAATGCTAAAAATTTAGGGTTATCTTGATGCTAAAAGAATTTCATTCTAAGGAGATAAAGTGGATAAACATAAAGGCAGCATATATGTGCAATGACCATGCTTGCAGCCCATGAACAAGTAGTGGTTAGGGAGTAGCTTTCATGAAGGGAGAATAGTTAAGTGCTTGACTGTTGCCAAGATTTGAAAGCTAAAGGACTTATTAACAAACCAATTAAAATTTTAAGGGCTAGATGACCTCCCCCTAATTTGGCACCTTTAGCTTGTCCCTTCATGCATGTTAAAACAATATTTTCTTGCACCATCTTTCGTAGCCTTATCAATCGATCTTAGGAGTTAGGTTTGCAAGCATGAAGTCTTGAGAGCTACACCTATGTATAGCTTTTTCGTTTGTACGTCTCATGCATGGTTCATCTTGTTACTGTCTGAACACTTGACTACTGATCCAAATAACCAATTGCCCGCTGTCTAGATCAAAGAAAAGAACGAATTCTACGTCGTCAACTACTGTGCGATGTTAATTAATCTGAGATTTCGACATTGCTAATAAATGAATGTGGGACATCATATCGTGTACTTAAAATGAAAAAAAGGTTTTGAGAAATATATTGGCATGTAATTTTTTTGCGTATTCGCGAAAAATAATGACTGAAAGTACATGATGTTATTATGGCAAAGTAATTGCTCTATCCTCATCACGCTTGGAGGTCCCTCAATAACGACCTGTTTTTTTTTTTCTTTTGATGTGTCTATTGATTAACATGAATTATTCAAGAGCCCGCAGCTGAATTCAATATATAGTTTCTGGCCGGTTATCACTGTAGCTCATTATTCATTCTTAAAATATATAGCGAGAAAATACATGTAGTGGAAACCACATGTGTAGTAGTGAATCCTGGACGTAGGATAAGAAAATTGATGCATGCGATTGTTCACGTCATACTAATTTACTTTTACTGGTCATATATATTTTCCCTAGTGTAACCGGGCAACCGAACCTTTCAAAAAAAATTTGCTGGGTAAGTTATCCAGCATAACTAAATTTGTATGTTTTTAACTGAACCTGTTGCCCCATAAAGATATATGAAGAGATCAGATTAATTAGCATCTTAATCTAAATGTTCTTCTGCATTTTTCATCTTATGAGTTCTTATATATGAACAGGAAATATATTAATTAGCTTCAGAACTTAAAATTAGTATTTTTAGATGACAGTACTTCAAAGTTAAAATTAGTTGATACCCTTTCATGTGTCCTACCAGTTTATTTTGATAGAAGCCTTTTGGTGGAGCTCCAGCTGCAATAATTCTTTGCACCGCACCATCTTGTTCATATTTTAGATCACGAAGAATAGATGCTTAAATCATTATATTTTAACCTATAAACTCCAAAATCTAGAGGTTTGAGGTTTGCCAAACAAGCCCTAAGAATAGTACATTGCACTTGTAGATTTGGGCCATATATGTTGGCCTGCATGTTACTGAAGCTTCCAACCAAAAGGTGGCTAGCTCTGAAAATAAATAATAAATAAACAAAAGAGATTATCTTAATCCCCAATCCTTATTAGGTACCATCCTAATCACTACTTAGACAGTGTCTTGTCCCTTAAAGAATATCTTGAAGACTAATTAATCACTCTGGCCTGAATCATCATCAGTTATGTCGTAATGCACCCTTCACAGAAAGTTAGAAACAAGTGGAACAAAGATAGCCTCTTGAATGTCCTTGAGGACTAGTGTTTGGAGAAGATTTTTTTTTTTGGGGGGGGGGGGGGGGGGGGGGGTGGGAATGGAAAAAAAAAAAATGAACTCAAACTGAGAAAACTGTCATGTGTCCATGTGCACGGCATTAAGGTTGTTGGCACATATGAGAAAAAAAATTGAAATATGTTATCTTATCCACGTCTTGGCTGCCCGTGTATCCATGATTTATATTCTCCGGCCGTCTGAATTTAAAATCGCAACAAGTTGGAAATTATTTTGCGGAATGGTGCAAAACATCAAAGAATTTAGAAGAAGTCAATGTTCACCAATATTTTATTTTATATTTCAGGGACAATTATCCCGTCGCAAGGAAGTGAAATTATGATTCTTTTGTATGTTGATGTAATCATGTTACCGTCAAACAACTGAAGCTATATGACCTGCTACAGTGCTCCTCAGGTTTTCAGATACCAAAACTAGATTGATTCCTGGGGTCTTGTTGGCCCTAGTTCTCAGCTTTAATTTGAGGAGAGGAACAACACAAAAAGTAGACTGTTTTCTGCCAAAACATTGAAAAGACAATTCATGTTTCTTTTTGCCTTTTCCCCATAACTACTTATTGATCAACGCAAATCTTCTGTATTAAATTATCTGTAAATAATTGAATCACAACTTTAGATATACTCCCTCCATAAAAAAAATCCAATCCTAACTATGAATCTAGACAAGTGCTTATCTATGTTCATATCTAAATTTATATTTTTAAACGGCTTCTCAAACTAACTTCCAATATGAAATATACAAAGTACAAAATTTCAGTAGCTAGGCCGGTGCAGTTTTCCTCATTACATTACACTGTCCTGTCGAAGTGTCGAACCGTCTTTCAGAGGTTCAGTTGATGGTGCATGGATCAACCACAAGTTGTTGCATGTTTTTTCATCCCCTTTTCTTTTCTTTTCTTTTCTTTTTTCTTTTTCTTCAGAGATGGCAACAGTTTGTTGTACTGACAATAAGGTTTCCGTATGAGTGATGGATGCTTCACCTACCAAGAGAGAGCTAATTGGTGAGTGACAAAGAACATAATATGTTGGAGCTAGCTCACATGCATGCTGCCTTGGCTTGTTTCCTTTTCTTTTTGCAGGCTCGTTTTTTTTCTCTCCTATCCATACAGGAGGTTAGTACAGTTGGCCTGTTGGATTGCTCCATTTCTCAAACAAATGCTGGATTGTGCTCACTCACAAATCATGGCTCATTAGAACATACATGTGAGAATCTTGAGATGTCGTGATCACATAAAGCTTCATACCGTTGTTAGCTTCAGAGAGGGAACCATGCATCTTTTTTTTCTTCTTCAAAAATACGCAAAAGAATTATGCATCTTCATATTAAAATTTTAAAGTTTTTCTTAAAAAGAAATTTTACAGTCATTGAGAGATACCAAAAGTTTTAGCGCAAATTTGGTACCTACTAGTATCTCCTTAAGAACTGCAAAATCACTCTTTCGGAAAGGCTATGCTCATGAAAATAAGAAAAACGCATCACGTTACGTGCCAACACCACTACCACACCCTTATCTTGGTTTGATCTATGCAACAAAATAGTAAGCTGCATTACTCAGAGTTCAGACACACACTGATGAGATGGGTCAAATAATCAAATTTGAATTCAGAGTTTGATCTTTCTGTAAAATAATTTGTCAACTCAAATGGTCTCTATTCGTTCTTTAAAAAGTGTTCTCTCCTCAGCCTAAGAATTTTAGAAGGTTGGTGCTCGATCCTTGTATACAGATGAATAGATGGGCAAGTACAGAGTTGCAACTTGAGTATAATTTAATCCCAGATGTAGGCATTTCAGCGTATTCCAGCAACTGCATTATATATCTTGTTCTTTTCTTTTTGGAGCACTTGGTAGGTACTCAATCGATTTATGGAGAAAATACTGGATTAATTTGTTAATTCTGGACAAACAATATAATATTCTGCAAGATTTCAACAGAAATTCTGTTAGTCGTCTAGATATATAGCATGACTAGAGAAATCAAGAAAAGATTGCAAGATTCCATAGGAAATATGAAAAATGTCTGAACCAACTGCCAAGATGGAGAGGTATGGGAGGAACCACGAAATCTTTGATTGTGTTATTTGTCTTTGTCCCAGTTACCCCGTATCTTTGACAAGATTGCAATCCGTTTTTTTTTTTTTTTGGTCATTTGTCATCTGATTCAAGGGATGATGGTTTTTTCACATAGAATACACGGCAATCATTGGATAGAGCTGCCCACCACTACAAAATCCACGACTTAGGTTTTGCATAGAAAAATTACAAGGAAAATGCAAACGCATATGCGCTGGTTAAACTAAGTATTTAAGAAATTATTGGTAGTCAAAATTATAAAAATTTAATCAAATTTTATCTTAAACTTTAAATATGTGTGACCGGAGAAAATAACTACTTCGTTTCAGGTTATAAGATGTTTTAACTTTAGTCAAAGTTAAACAGCTTTAAGTTTGACTAAATTTATAGAACAAATAGTAATATTTTCAACCCAAGACAAATTTATTATGAAAATATATTCAATTATTGATTTGATGAAACTAATTTAGTATTATAAATATTACTATATTTGTTTATAAACTTAGTCAAATTTAAAACAGTTTGATTTTGACCAAAGTCAAAACGTCGTATAACCTGAAACGGAGGGAGTATTAATTAAGCCATCAAAACTCACTCAGTCTCGAGCTTTGGCCCAAGGCTTGGACCAACCCATAATATTTTGTGCTACTTTTATTTGCACCTATACGGTGGAAATAAGGTTTAACTCGTAGAAAATGCTTATTATTTAGAGGCTTATTGGCAATCTAATTTTGCTCACAGGCTCAATCTTTTTTTAAATAAACTCGCATGCTCAATCTAGTTTATGGGAAGTTTGCTCGGAGAAACGCTCAGAGGTCTTCCGACTAGCTCCACAATGTGGTGGGCTAATTATTCACATCTTTTTGGAAGTTTGCTTGGACTGATAGGGATTGGGCATCTCAAATTAATGGGCCCTGACTGAATCTAGGGCTATTGTACAGTATACTAGTAGCCCTTAACTTATGCCTTTATGAAAGAAGAAAAAAGCATACTACCTTGAGGGTAAATGGTGCCGTGGTAGTTTAGGCTGCATTTGGGAGGACACGGAAAACAAAGCACGCGATTATTATAGTGAGATTAATTAAGTATGAGAAAAAAAACTTGAAAATTGATTAATATTATTTTTAAAGCAACTTTCATATAGAAAAATTTTATAAAAAATACACCGTTTAGCAGTTTGAAAAAGAGAAAAGTGAGTTGGGAAAGAGGGGTAAACAACACAGCCTTAGTATAGGCATATGGATTTCAGCTAAGGCCTTGTTTAGTTCCCAAGAATGAATTTTTGGTTTTAGTTGTCACATCGGATATACGGACACACATTTGAAGTATTAAACGTAGTCTAATAACAAAACAAATTACAGATTCCGCCAGGAAACTGCAAGACGAATTTATTAAGCCTAATTAATCCACCATTAGCAAATGTTTACGGTAGCACTATATTGTTAAATCATGGCGTAATTAGGCTTAAAAGATTCGTCTCACAATTTACACGCAAACTATGTAATTGTTTTTTTTTCTTTTGTCTATATTTAATACTCCATATATGTATCAAACATTCGATGTGATGGGTAGAAAGTTTTTGTTTTGAAAACTAAACAGAGCCTAAACATGTGAAAATTCTACCTTGAGGTCAGATGATGAGATGAGCCCACATTTAACTCGCCCGCGGTGGATGGGATTGCCAAATTAACCAAGTTGGCCTAAAAACATATTACGAAACAAAGCTGGTGAAAGATCTATGGTGTTAACTAAATCTGCGAGGCAGTTCCTATATATAGTAAAAAAGAAAAGTTAGTTTTTCTATTAAGTGTTTGGTGATGTATTATGAAAGTATATTGCATATAGCTTGTTAATTCAACATGGTGGACCGGCCGCTCAATGCAAATACTGGTGTTGATGGGCCATCTAGCTACAATTTTCATTCATCTTATCTTCACATGGGCTGGCTGGGGTCTTGCCGTCTTGGACATAGATGTTTGATGGGTTTACATGTCACATTGTTTAGAGAGAAGGCTATATATTGTCACAGAAGCTTGTCTATAGATTCTCTTTCCTATCAGGGGTTAACCTCAAGCTCCTATACGCCATTGATCAGCATGTATGAACAGCCACGACGAAAGAGAGCCATGAAGCAACAGGAAGTTTGGACATTATCTGAGTTCCAACCTACGGCTTCGGAACCCTTCCCTTTCCACACACAGATCTCAACGACACATCAGTAAATTAAGTGTTAGCTTAAAAAGCTCGAAAAATAAATCATTATTATTTTTTAAAGCAACTTTCGTATGGAAATTCTTTTGCAAATATATACTGTTTAGTAGTTTGGAAAGCATATACATGGAAAATAAATATTGGGAAAATGGAGTATAGAACAAAGATCTAAACAAGGAGGAGGCAGATCAATAACATTGTCAATTGGTGGTTGAAACAGTTGACTGAAGATGGAAGCCCCTTGAAGAGAAGGGCATGGCACATCTGCAAGATTTCAGTATGTTAAAGCGTTCGCGCCTTGTTCATGATCTGTGCACTTGTAGTCTTGTACTACTGCTGTACTTGCTTCATCAGATGCTGAACTATATATTCTGAGTTTTATGTATGATTCAGCTCAAATTTGACCCAAGTTACACTTAATGAATCAAATGATTTATATATTTAAAGAAATAGTGAATTCCTCTAATTACCTAAGCAAACATATATGGACACCATATGTTGTGGCTGTAAGCCTGTGTAAACCCTCCGAAGGGCATATCCGTTTGGGGACAAAACGAGCTAAGTGTTGGAAACTCATAAAAATCATACCTAAAAGTTTTATAAATTTATGAAAAAAAACTACATATAGGTGTAGATATAAAATACATTTTCACAATTCTCCAGTTCAAACTTAACTTTATTTAGGTGTAACAAAAAAGACAAATTTCAGGTGAATAGTGTCCTCTTACTATTCACCTGAAATTTGTCTTTTTTTCCCTCTTAAACGAAGTTGAGTTTAGAGTTGAGATTTGGTGAGAATGTATTTCATATCTACACCTATCTCTAGTATTTTTTTTTCATGAATTTACGAAACTTTTTGATATGATTTTTATGAGTTTCAAACACTTAACTCGTTTTCATGAAAATATGTCCTCTTTCGTTTTGGAGGAAATTCAAAGGTTTTGGATTCCTAAGGATTAATTCATATGAGTATCATTCGGTTAGTAGGAATGTAGGTATAGGAAACAAAGTTTTTTTTACAAGTTATAGAGAGAAAACATAGACACTTTTTCATCCACTCAAACCTTTTTGGAAAATTCCTATGGATTGAAGTGTTCATGCATTCCTATTCCTCCACTTTTACTATTCCTATTTGTTTAAATTCCTCCAAAATGAATAGGCCCTAAGATCAGTAGACGTCATTGAAATCCTAGATTAAGTTTGTTTTTTTACTGTCCTTGTCTTTGCTCAGGTTGCAGTTTTCTTTTAAAAAACGATGTCGGAATTGGGATTTCTTTTCTTGACACACATTACATTTAGGCGCAAATACTCACTCTATAAACAAACACGCTCTATCCATATGAACACCTTTCAAGGTCTGATCTGACATATTTAAAGTCATTATAAGTATCTCGTTATCCATATGAACACCTTTCAAGGTCTGATCTGACATATTTAAAGTCATTATAAGTATCTCGTCGTTGATAGGTACATCATCTATAATTAAAAAAATAATTAGTAATAAATATAAGTACCGGTGCTAAGTAACGTACTACTAGAAATTGATGTATGATTAAAGGAATATGTTCCATATATGTAGGTACAACTGTGTTAGAGCTAGAGATATAGTACTATCAATATTCAATTCTTCCAAAAAAATTTGCTTTTATGCTAGCTGGACCCAACCAAGCATTTCTATCGCCTACTTTGATTTTTGTCGAGCAACAACTGATTTTTGACCTTATTCGATGGGGCTTGCATATGGAAGAAACCGTGTATGCCATATTTTTTTATAAGTAAAGCACACAACCTGTAAACCTAGAAATATATCACTTATAGAACCGGATATGTTAGGGTAGTTCCAACCCTCTATTTCAGCTAGCTTCCATAGCATTAAATATCTTGTGACATAAGAAGAAAAACTAAGGTGGCAAAAGAGTTAATAAGAATAACGGAAAAAAGATAAAGAAACCAGCTCTATGCAAGAAACAAGAATTAACACAAGGAGCAAGGGAGATGAGATTAGATAAGAATTTATTTTGAAGAAACCATTTTGGGCATACAATTTTTATACGTAGTACCTATATGATATATGATATGGCGAGTATGATAAGTACCATATAGTTTCTAGGTTGGGATTTTCCTTATATCCATCGACTTTTAAAACCAATTATAATACTTTCTTAAGAGCTATTTAATTTAGTCTTTGATAACAATCTGGCCCAGGTGGGGTCGGCCGAGACCCAATAACTTAAGGTTGCCCGGACCCCAACAGTTCTTAGGCACACCCACTCGGGAACCCAATCTCCCTAAAAGACTAGTCCAATAGGGGAAGGGTGGCTCTCCCTTTTAAGGTGGCTTCTTCCTCCCAAGCTAAGCAAGGTGGGATTATTCAAAGGCTCACATGGTCGCTGCCCGAGCTAAGCAAGGTGGGCTCACATGGTCGCCGCCCAAGCTAAGCAAGGTGGGATTATTCAAAGGCTCACACGGTCGCCACTCGACTTTGGCGTCTTTGCCAGCGGGTAATAGTGGAGGATGTCCTCATCATTCCCACCCTCTTAACAAGGGCCCAGCTCTGATACCAAATGATAACAATCCGGCCTAGGTGGGGTCGACTTTGGCGTCTTTGCCAGCGGGTAATAGTGGAGGATGTCCTCATCATTCCCACCCTCTTAACAAGGGCCTAGCTCTGATACCAAATGATAACAATCCGGCCTAGGTGGGGTCGGCCGAGGCCTAATAACTTAAGGTTGCCGTATCAAATGATAACAATCCGGCCCAGGTGGGGTCGGCCGAGGCCTAATAACTTAAGGTTGCCCGGACCCCAACAGTTCTTAGGCACACCCACTCGGGGAAAGGCCTAATCTCTCTAAAAGACTAGTCCAATAGGGGAAGGGTGGCTCTCCCTTTTAAGGTGGCTTCTTTCTCCCAAGCTAAGCAAGGTGGGATTATTCAAAGGCTCACACGGTCGCCGCCCGACTTTGGCGTCTTTGCCAGCGGGTAATAGTGGAGGATGTCCTCCTCAGTCTTCATGTTGTAGCACATATTGTTGCCGCACCGAAAATTTGTTTTAAACATACTTAAATCATCTAGTTAGCATTTTAAACCATAAAAGTCAAAAGGACATGCTGGTATTTGGATGGCAAAATCACCATTAATAAATGGTTGGTGGTGTTTGAACTTGTTTTGATATTTCTTCCATAAAAAAATACCTCTCATGCTTTGATCTCAACCATCCATTTGTCATATGCATTTACAATCCACTAAGAATAGTTATTGCTATAAAGCTTAATGTGCATTGAACTATAACACTAATAGTCATTGGATCCCTCTCATGTTTGATACATAAAAAATCTAAGGGCATATTTGGGGGAGCTTAAGATTCTGAGAAGCAACTGGTTGGTAGCCAGCTTCTGAGAATCTAGAAAAGCTAGGTTTCCCAGCTTCTGACTTATAGTTCATTTTCTGGATTCTACAACTACAGCTTCTTAGAATCTAGACCAAAAGCTGTACTGTTTGGGGGAGCTTCTGATTCTGGAAGAAGCTGCAGCAGCTAGAAGCTCCCCCAAACAGGCCTTAAGTGTTATGTAGTATTCCCCCCGTCCCTAAATATAAGGGATTTTGGTTGGATGTGACGTATCCTAGTACTACGAATCTAGACATAGAGTATGTCCAGATTCGTAGTACTAGAATACACCACATCCAACTAAAATCCCTTAAAATTAAGGATGGATGGAGTATTGTATTTTCACATCAACTACTATAGAACAAATATAGATTATTTAGATATCTATATCTATATATCCTACTATAGTTGGAACCATAAACTTGACATGCATTGAGCCATGTCATCTAGATAGGGATGCAAGTGGGGCGGGCAAGCGGGTTTTTTTTGTCCCGCTTATCCCACTTCTAGTTCATTTTTCTTCTAAATTTTGTACTATGATGCGAAAAATACACTAGCAAGCGGGTTTTTATGCGGGTAGCGGGACTACCCACTTGCATCCCTACATCTAGAAAATAGTAGCTTTTTGATCCATCTCATGCTTTCATCTCAACCATCCATATGCCATATGCATTTACAATCCACTAAATATAGTTATTGTTATAAAATTTAATGTACATTGAACCATGACATCTAGAAAAGTAATAACCATTGGATTCCTCTCATGCTTGATACATAACCATTCAGGTGCCATATACAGTTGCAAATTTTCTTTAAAGGGTCATCAATAGAATATCATTTTTTAGTTTAAAAGTAAAGGTGGTATATACGCGTAAATTTGCGTTGCCTTGAAAGTAACATATTGTTGTGAACTTAATATTGGTTTTGTAAACTTAATTTAGCATAAATTGATAGTTTAAAAGTTTAGTAAAATTTCACTTTGGGTCACCTTTTATTACCGGTATTTCTCTTTGGATCACTATTTAACCAATGTTTTCACTTTGGATCGAGTAATCTTACTTTTGCTGCATTTTGGATTGCCTTTACTCTCTTTCAAGCATACGAATGATTTTGAGTACGCCAACTCTGATTCGTCAGTGAACTCCCACCGCTTTATATAGACAATTTATTTGACAAATGACAAGTTTAATGTAGATGGATAAAAGAGTTGATGGTGATCCAAAGTGACACAAAGTAAGATTACCCAGTTCAAAGTGAAAACATTAGTTAAAGAGTAATGTAAAGTGAAACAATCGTAATAAAAGGTGGTCCAAAGTGAAACTTATTTAGTGAATATTATCCTGCACTTGAGGTTAAAAAGTGTCATGCAGGGAAAACACTAGTTATATGGTGATAGAGTCATAGGCGTATGACTCCACCATTCACCAGGGTTCAAAATCTTGATACCACGAATATTATATTTTGCCTACACATATAGGTGAACTTTCAACAAAATTTTAGTGAGATGAGTGATGTGCCATTGATTTTTGTCTCTTTTTTTTAAGAAGTACAAACTCAGGCGCTCACATAATGCGTGAGCGTGTGTGAGTATGGTGTTACATATTTAATAGTGTGTGTGGGTGTGTGTCTAATGTGTAATTGAATAAAAAAATCATACAAGTCATATGTTTTCTAATTTAATGAGTTGTTACATATCCAATTGGCATGTAGGACCAAAATATCATCAATTTCAATGCTACAGAAAAATAATTTTTTTTAAAAGATGCCGCTGCAAAATCATCATCATTTACTTATTTTGTCACCACATCACTCTAAATCAATTAGATTACTCTTATCCTATGGCCTTATCCAAAATACTCCAATTTACCCATCCCTAAAATCGGTCATAAGGATTCTAACGGATCAACCCATGAATCCACTTGTAGGCAAAATTAGTTTGTTAAACCGTGGATTGACTCATGACTTATCTACTAATTTAATCTATAAACAGATTTATGGATTGATCCACTTACATTTTTTATTTTTTAGGTGTGGAAAACGGCAAGGGAATTCATAGGTTATCAACTAGTTTCGCGGATGGACCCGTTTGCATACTGCCCTATTCCAATCAAAAAAAGAAAAAAAGAAAAGAAAACAAAAGAACACCGACGCGGGCAGCAATTGCAGTTGCAGTTACAACCGGCAAATCTCTCGCGACCCTGCACCGTAGCAGCGTCGACGCGAGGCGGACAGCCTCTTCTTCCTCCTCCCTTTCCACCCCCCACAGAGATCTCGCCTCTCTCCTCCTCCCTTTCCCTCTCCTTCCTTCCAGATCTCTCCACGCGCCGCCCCGATCTCTTCCCCCCACCCCCACCTCGTCACCGGCGAGGAGGAGGGCCCGGCCGCCGGCAGCCATGATCTCCTCCAGCAAGCTCAAGTCCGTCGACTTCTACAGGTCCCCTCCACTCCCGATCTCTCTCTCTCTCTCCCTCCATTGCTTGGTATGGTACTCCCTGTGCGCGCGCGCGCGGGGGGGATTTCGACGCGGTCCTCGGCTGGGGGTGCTGGTCCGGGTTCGGATTGGGTGAATTCTCTTGCCTGGCTGTTCTGGCGATTGCAGTAGATGGTTTGTGATGGTTCGTTGATGCACCGAGAAAATCGGGGTTGCGTGGGCGTATGTGGTGGTATTGACCATTCGTGCGGTCGTTGCGAGTAGTGTAATGTCTGGTGTATTTTCTACTGAGATGGGTAATTTGGTTGATGCGCTTTTCCTTTTCGTGCTTGCAGGAAAATTCCTAGGGATTTGACCGAGGCATCACTATCTGGGGCTGGATTGTCCATTGTAGCAGCACTAGCTATGGTGTTTTTGTTTGGAATGGTCAGTTTTCGTTGGATTAGCGATTGCACTGTTATTTTTAGATTTCATTTTTTCACTCTGGTTCCAGTCTTTAGGGAAACAAACAAAAAATGGTTGGACTGTTCTTCTGTTCCATTTGGTGATTGTAGACTGAAATTTGGTACAGAGCCATACTAAAATGATAGAGCATTTATTTATTTATATGCAGATTAGTTGTCTTCTACCATTCCAACTGCTGTAGTGTAGCTAATCGCTATCGCCGGATCAATGTAGAGTCTCGATTTGCTTGTTTCATTTGATGATTGAGAATAGCTCGTTTTTCCTGATATCTGTTTCAATTGACTATTAGAGCTTCATGATAGGCTAGATTCTTAACTGAACCTATTTTGGTTGAATATTTTTGACCGAATTATCAATTGGTCCATCCAACCTTGAAAGTGGCAGTTAAGTAATGTATATGCCCAAGTATATTGTAATTACTCCGGAACATATGCATAATTTTGGCTGTTGCTTGTTAAGGCTTGCAATGTGCTATAGTTTTCACTATGCTGAGCTGATTCCTTAATCAAGCTTTAGACTAGTTTAAAGGTTCATTTCAACTGAAAAGCTAAATCTGTTCAATTGTTATTGCAGGAACTGAGTAATTACTTAGCAGTCAATACTAGCACATCTGTGATTGTTGATAGGAGTTCAGATGGGGAGTTCTTACGGATAGATTTTAACTTAAGGTAAATTCTATGGCATATGTTGCACATCTCAACAAGTAATAAGGTTAGAATACAAAATAAGAACCTTCATGATCACATAGATAATACTGCTATCATTATGGTTCATAGAACTAATGTCTTCCTAATTCTCTAATCTGCTGGTAGTAATTTTATCCCTATTGTGATTAATTTTAATGGAATACTATATATGCAACAGCAAAGCACAGCGTTAATTAATGTCAGGCACTCAGTACATTCTTTTCAATGTATTTGTACTCATTTGGTGCATTGTGGAAAAAAACATATGATTCTCAGTTAATTCATTTATCTTCAAAGGTCATCTAATTACCAGATCCAACCATTTGTAGTAATATGTTTGTAGAATAATTCTGATGTTGTTCTTTTACTCAACACTTTCAACCCTTGGTCTATATGAACCTGAGAGCCATTGTTTATACTTGAAATTGATGCTTTCCAGCAAACAAGGACTAGTCAGGCACTGCTCATTTATTTGTATGTGATAATGCATAGGAGGGTATCTACATTAGTCTAGCTGGTTGCCCATTGTTTTCTATGGAATGACATCAGCAAAGCTGGACTCAACTTTTCCTTGTTTTTCTAGTAGATGCTCACGATCTGGTTCTGTGATTTACAGCTTTCCTGCACTTTCATGCGAATTTGCATCAGTTGATGTCAGTGATGTTCTGGGAACAGTAAGATTCTAACTTGACCTCATGTACTCTGTTTTTGTTCATCTGCCGTCTAGAATGAGGATATCATTGAAGGACATGAAGCTCGTCTTGCACGTTCCATAAAAACTATTGTTGACTTTATTTTCTTGTTAACTTGCCATTACAAATAACTTTCCACTAGCTTTTAAAAGTACTCCCTCCGTTTCACAATGTAAGTCATTCTATCATTTCCCATATTCATATTGATGTTAATGAATCTAGACATATATATCTATCTAGATTCATTAACAACAATATGAATATGGAAAATGCTAGAATGACTTACATTGTGAAACGGAGGAAGTAAGCTCTACATGTATATTTTACACCAATGTTAAAAATACGAAATATGACAATTTATCAGTTTTTGTAAAGTTCTGTGCATGTCAAAAGAATGAAACCTATCCTAAATTCCTAACTAACTTTCTATCTATAAGCATTTCTTGATCATATCTTGCCTTTTGTAGCTCGAGTTTTTCTCCATGCTGGTTTAACCTTAAAGTTTCTGTTCAAAACACATGCAGAACAGATTGAACATAACGAAAACTGTTCGCAAATATTCAATTGATCGGAATTTAGTGCCTACTGGATCCGAGTTCCACCCAGGACCTATTCCTACGGTCAGCAAACATGGAGATGATGTTGAAGAAAACCATGATGATGGTTCAGTTCCCTTGTCCTCTCGCAATTTTGATAGCTATTCACACCAGTAAGTATTCAAATATGTATTTCAATATCCACCTATCCGTAACACATAACATATAGCATTTTAGCAATTGTGCGTTTCAATACCATATCAACGGTCAACCTATTATTCATGTATGCTGTCTTCTTTCTCCTTCACATTCATGGAGAAATGTACTTTATATTCATAGCTCCAATCACTTCAACCAGATTGTCTATGGCAAATTGGTGATAATCTTCACTTTTACCTGCCTCAAGTATTTTTCCTTGAAGTGCCGTTCGGTATATCTAGTTAATCCCTCTTGTATTGTTTCGGAGCCCAAATATTGTTTCCACTGATTATTATCATGCACTTCCTTTTCAGGTATCCTGTTTTGGTTGTTAATTTTTATGCCCCCTGGTGTTACTGGAGCAATCGATTGGTTAGAATTCATCTTGTTCCTTTGCATTTAGTGATTTTCTAGTATATGCTACTCTATCTGTAAGGAAATGATTAGTAAATTATTGCTGGTAAAGTAATGTAAGTATGGCACGACTTATTGAACTAACAAATGGAGACATTTCTAATTACTTGATCTTCCTCCAGAAACCTTCGTGGGAGAAGACTGCAAAAATAATGAGGGAGAGGTACATACTGTTTCTCTTTGTTTGTGTTTTCTGGTTTTAATGTGCTGTTTAATCTATACCATGTTGTTTTTTTTTTCTGCAGATATGATCCTGAAATGGATGGCAGAATCATTCTTGCCAAGGTTGACTGCACTGAAGAAATTGACTTGTGTAGGAGGTTCGTCTGTACTTAATTATTATTCATATCCAAAACAAGGACAAAGCATATTTAGGCTGCAACATGAACTTTACAAATCCCTTTTTGATCCATATACCAAGAGAAATTTAGTTAATTAGTTTTTAATATCCCCAACAAAGTGTCATTATTATGCCACATCTTTCATGAGCTATTCGTGTTTGTGTCCTCTTATCCTGGTTCAGTGGATGCTTATGCCTTCTGGACTTGTTTGCATTTGGAATGATTCAAAAGCCTTTATTCCATAGATCACAACCCTAATTGTTACTGACCATGTTTTTATAAGAAAATGAGCCATTCTGCTTCTGATGACACTGGTTTCTGTGTGATAGTGCCATTGCCATTGATGCACATAGTAACATTTCAAGCTATGCGCATTGGATGTGAACCACAACTCCTCAATAGAAGCCTTAAATTGTTCTCCCACTAGTTTTACCTAATTATATGTGCTCTTGTTATGCTTGTTCGTCATTAAATTAAGGACTACAGTTCATTGTTTTAATTTATTAAATGCAGGCACCATATACAAGGTTATCCATCCATTCGCATTTTCCGTAAAGGGAGTGATCTTAAGTAAGTTCAAGTAAATCTTACAGTCTTCCGGATACTCTACTGAGAGTTAACCTGTGGCGCAAGACTTGTATTATTATTATTTTTTTGCTCATGTTCCAGAAACAAACAAATTGACATTTGTGCAGGGAAAACCAGGGTCACCATGATCATGAATCATACTACGGCGATCGTGATACTGAGAGTTTAGTAGCGGTATGTATATTCTGTTACCCACTTATTTTTCTTGATGTACTGCATGATATATTCTTCACCCTAAGCTTTAGCTTACCTGTAAAAGGTATTGTCCCCATTTTCCTAGGGAGAACAAAAGGCTAACTATCCTTTGCTTGTAAATCACTGACTTTGTTCATGGTCTTGTCAAATTGTGGATAAAATTCCTGACATATTTTTTTGGGCCTCAGGCAATGGAAACTTATGTTGCAAACATCCCAAAAGATGCCCATGTTCTAGCTTTGGAGAACAAATCCAATAAGACTGTTGATCCTGCAAAACGCCCTGCTCCATTGACCAGTGGATGCAGAATAGAAGGTTTTGTGCGGGTAAAAAAGGTAAATGAACTTCTGAGGTGTAATAGTTGTAGTGTTGATGATGATCTCTATCTGTGGTATTTGATTTCTGGTTCCTCTTTATCAGGTCCCTGGGAGTGTTGTAATCTCAGCTCGATCTGGTTCCCACTCCTTTGATCCATCCCAGATAAATGTTTCCCACTACGTAACACAGTTCTCTTTTGGCAAAAGGCTATCGGCAAAGATGTTTAATGAACTGAAAAGACTAACTCCCTATGTTGGTGGCCACCATGATAGATTAGCTGGTCAATCCTACATTGTTAAGCATGGTGATGTCAATGCCAACGTTACTGTAAGTCCCTAAATTTTGCTTTGTTTTTGTTATCAAGATGATTACAGCAGGCATGCCTTCCAGCACTAAATTTTCTGGTTTCTTATGGAGTAACATAGTTTTTGTTTTTTGTCATTCTTAGATTGAGCATTACCTGCAAATTGTGAAAACTGAGCTTGTTACACTGAGATCATCAAAGGAATTGAAACTGGTTGAGGAGTATGAATACACAGCGCACAGCAGCTTGGTGCACAGCTTCTATGTTCCTGTTGTGAAATTCCATTTTGAACCTTCTCCCATGCAGGTTGGCATCTCACCTTTTCTTCGTTTGGTTCATAACTGAAAGAAAAACTAATTCTTATTTTATCATCACTTCCAAGGTCTTGGTAACTGAACTTCCAAAATCCTTCTCCCATTTCATCACAAATGTTTGTGCTATCATTGGAGGAGTTTTCACGGTGAGAGCACACACCCTTTTTTTATCTTTTCCTTTTCTCTGAATCCATCAAGTGTACATGGCTAATGAAATGACATGCGAATTCTAGGTTGCTGGAATACTGGATTCCATCTTCCACAACACCTTGCGGCTGGTTAAGAAGGTCGAGCTTGGGAAGAACATTTGAACAACAAGATTATTCTTCAGAAGCAGCCTCAAGCTTAGTGGTTGCACTAGTTTTAGTCATTATTTTGTTATACCAGGGTAGGAATTCTTAATATATCAAGATGTGAAAGAGGGTAGTGGGTTGGCAGAGGAGGAGAAGTTGGGGTCATGATATATAGTAATAGTAGGTAGGGACCTCACTGTTTTGCTAAACGACTTCGTAAGAACAATAAGACAGTGGATCCTTGTTAACTATACCCTACGTTAATTCGTCCAGACTTGTGTTGTGTTACTCTGTTTACTGTTGTGATGGCACCTGTCATTACTCGTTACTCTGGATTTGTCTTCCGTCTCAAAATTCATCTACGGTAACCACAATTTTTAAGTTCGCTTTTGTGGCACGATGTTACTGTCTGACATCCTTTTTGTTCTATGTTCTACAATCAAAGGGCTGGTTTAGATGGCTAAAATTTTTGTTTTGTGGTGTTACATTAGATATACGGACACACATTTAAAGAATTAAACGTTGTCTAATAACAAAACAAATTACATATACGAATTTATTAAGCCTAATTAATTCGTCATTAGCAAATGTTTACTGTAACACCACATTGTTCAATCATAGCGCAATTAGACTTAAAAGATTCGTCTCGCAATTTACATGCAATCTGTTCAATTGGTTTTTTTTCATTTACATTTAATACTTCATGTATGTGTCTAAACATTCGATGTGATGGGTGAAAAGTTTTTCTTTTGGGAACTAAACATGGCAAAACAAGCAAGTGCAATACGCTGAATTCTGGTAATTGTTTCCCAGATATACAAGTACTGTACTCTGAATCTAGTGAATGTCAGCTCAAAATTATTCTTGGTAAGTATTGCTTTGCTTTAATGCTTGTGCCCCCAGTGGTATACTGCTGTTTTTTCAAATTGGATCCATGCCACTGCAGCCAATTCAGAAGCAAAAGGCAAATTACACCATAATGCGATCAATACCGTGCATGGCGGTTTATATATACATACACACACACATAATCCGTGCTGTTGATCGCAGTTGGGTAAAACGCCCTTGCTTACAAGCCATTCTCCCAAGATATGCACACGAATTTCCAAACAACCAAATTGAAAACCCAGAATCAAGTAAGCTCGAACGTTGCCCAGGACATGCAAACAAAAACCAGACGAAATATAAACTCAAACCATAATCATCATCCTTCCCCCCCACACACTGACCAGCACAAGAAAACGTACATATATACATCAAGATAAACAAAATTCGATCGATCACGAGTTCTTCGAGCTGATCAGCAAGATCATCATCATCAGCTAGAGCTAGCTAAAGTAGCTTAATTAGCATCGATCGATGACGGAGGGGAAGAAGACGAAGACGAAGCCGCACAGGAGGGCGTGCTGCCTGCTGCTCGCCGCCGTCGCCGTCCTCGGCGCGCTGGTGCTGGCGCTCTACCTCGTCTACCGCCCCCGTCCGCCGCGCGTGGTGGCCACGCCGGTGGACGTGACGATCGAGCTCTTCAGCCTCGTGCCGCCGAAGCTGAAGGCCGCCGTCGGCGTGCACGTGGTGGTGACCAACCCGAGCAACTCGGCGTACCGGTACGGCGAGTCGCTGGCGTCGGTGACGTACCACGGCGAGCGCGTGGGCGCGTCGGTGGTGCCCCGCGGCGAGGTGGAGGCGAGGTCGACGCGGCTGATCGAGCCGGCGACGGCGGTGGACGTGGTGCGCGTCGCCGAGAGCCCGCACTTCGCGCACGACGCGGCCGCCGGCGTGCTGCCGTTCGTGGCGGTGACCACCGTGGAAGGGAAGGCGCTGGTGCTCCGGTCGTTCGAGGTGAGCGTGTCCGTGGAGGTGGTGTGCTTCGTGCAGATGTACGTGTTCCACGGCGAGAGCACCTCGCGCTGCGTCTCCACCGTCCGCACGGCCACGGAGACCGTCTCGTCGGAGCCATCCGGCGCCCGTGGCGCACGTAACTCTGTTCCTAGCTATGACTAGCTAAACTACACACGTACTACGTAGTATTGCACTACACTACACATGTCACAAACTTTATTATTTATTGGAGTACTTTTTACAGTGTTTCATTTTGTAATTTTTGAGTGTATATATATACATATATGCATTCCTTCAGTTCTCATTTACTTTCTTCGTCCTAAAATATAATACGAGAATGATACAGTCTGACCAACCTGGTATCGAATGTGGCACATTCTAGTACTACGAATCCGGACATACATCTGTCCAGATTCATAGTACTATAATATGTCACATCCAGTACTAGATTCTTTTTTATGGGACAGAGAGAGTTAGTGTTAAATCTCGTACCATGTTCTTATATTTTAGAATGGAGGGAGTAGTTAACAATTTTAATTTTGGCTATAATTAAATATATAAGTTTTAAATTATAACATTTTGATGAGCCAAATTTAAACGCATCGGTGACACCGACGCGAACAGCTTCTGCTGTGTCCATCAGTGTTCTTGCTTCTAGAGGTTGAGATTCAGAGGCTGAGCTTTCGTTCGACATAACAAGGCAACATAATATAATCTCGTCGGATTACAATTAAACTGAGCTAGCTAGAGCGTAGTGACCAAGAGTACAAAAAGGATACCCAACTAAATGATGAATTTTTTGCATCACGTCGTGTCAGGACTCGAGTTTAATTTTATAATTTCTTGCTTAATTCTGAACTTGTCTTACTGTCCAAACTCTGAAAAAGACTTTTTCTTCGATTGCACACGGAACGATCGATCGATCGAGTAAACAAAGGGTAAAACGGACGAAACAATGACGACGACGGCAAAAGGCACAATGCGTTACGTCGTTGTCGACACAGTTCAGACTGTGAGCCAAGAGTTGAATAAACATGCGGCAGTGTAGCACCCTTCAATTTTGAGACAGGCGGCTGTGCTATGATGTTGTTTTGGGCCCTTATATTGGTGCTGTTTACTATCATAAATTCCTTCCTTAATTGCATAATGAGCCGATATCACAAATTCATAAACTAAATTATCTCAAAAAAATTCATTAACTAAATTAACCTTAAAAAATATTGTTACCAAACTCCAGTTTCCCCATGTACTCGTATGTTACCTTCTTGGACCTAGAGGCATGACAGAAATGACCTTAACTTTCGTAAAAGAACAAATCAGTAAGCCCTCTTATTCCAAAAAAAAAAAAATGGTGAACAAATCAGACACAAATTAAATCAGATGTGTGGCTGAAAAAAGAACAAGGAAATATATATAGCAAATCATATATCATAAGAAGATATTGCCCCTCACAATCTCCACAGAATCCTTCCATCAGCTCACATATCTCCAAAATTAATTCCAAAACGGACACCAACGATAAGAAAACTAAATAAATTAGAAGGCAAATTAATTATAAACATGTACAAAGCCCCAAATTAACAGAAAGGAAAATAACAAAGACCAGCTGAAATTCCAATGCAGCTTCCCTTCTTTACATATGGCAACCCTTCTCTCCCCTTCTTCCATGCATATTAATCCCCCAAAAAAAATCAAGAAAAAATAATTAGCACGTCAATTAATCGCCAAATTCGCCGCCGGGGGACATGGCCGCCAGGAGGAAGCCCGCGCTGATCTGCTGCGGCGCGGCGCTCGCCGCCGCCGTCGTCCTCGCCGCTGTCTTCACCGCGCTCTACTTCACCGTGCTCCGGCCGCGGCCGCCGCGGGTGACGGCGACGGTCGTCGGCACGCGCGTCTCCGCCTTCGCCCTCATCCCATCGCCGGCGCTGAACCTGACCTTCGACGTGGCCGTGGCGGCGTACAACCCGAACCGCGCGGCGTTCGAGTACGGAGAGGTGGTGACGGTGGTGCGGTACCACGGCGACGCGGTGGGGGAGGCGGTGGTGCCGCGCGGGGAGGTCGGGGCGCGGGCGTCGGCGGAGGTGAGGGCGGTGGTGGAGGTGGACGCCGTGGAGGTGTTCTCGTCGCCGTACTTCCCCCTGGAGGGGATCGCCGGGGCGCTGCCGTTCGAGACGGCGACGACGGTGGCGGGGAAGGCGGTGGTGCTGGGCGTGCTCAAGATCAGGGCGAGCTCCGTGGTGACGTGCGGCGTCACGGTGTACCCGCTCAGGAAGGAGACCACGTCGCCCCAGTGCACCTCCACCGTCCACGTGGGCTGATCGATCGATCGCGGCCGTCCGTACTTCGTGCGATGGCCTTTGTTCAATTGTACAAAAGTACGCAAGTTAAATTAAGCCCCTCTTTAGGAATTACAGTACACGCGCTTGTTTTTTTCAAGTATACTGCTCTTGCTTTGAGCAATTTCTTTTAATGGATAGTCAGATTGGACTGCGTTATATTTGATACCACCCACCCCTCCTCCCCCACCCCCCCCCCCCCCCCCACACACACATATAGAGAGAGAGGATGCCCATTTGGGGCACCATGGTGTATGGGCTCCAATTCTAATCACCGTTAGATTTGATTCTGATTAAATTAGTTGATGTGGATATAATATTAACAGGTCTACCCATTAGTAGTTTCTGATATATGGAATCAGATATACTTAATCATAGACGTAATTAATTATGGATGGTAATGATGTTTAATCACATGCACACGATTGAGTATATGTCATTTATTTCCGTATATAGTGTGAAAAGGTTATAAATGAAACCTTTTTGTATAGTATTTTTTTAATGAAAGGAAGGTAAATATACTCAGGCAATTCGTGTGAACGTATCTGAAATAATAATTTTCTTCGTGACTTTGGGTACACGACATACGTACGCATGTATTCCAAAGTATAATCGTGTCAACATAACTAAAACAAATCGGTTGTGTTTGGTGAATAAATTAATTTTACGTGACATATATTCCAGGAATCATGTACCTATATTTTAGGTACACCCATGTGTTTTTCAAAAAAAAAAAGTTTGTTAAAATTCTATACCATACATCATTTCTTTTGCTATATATGCACGTCGAGTATGTGGGACCATCTCCATAATATTATACTGGTATAGAGTATGTGTGACGTACCAGGACTCTTACTATTGGATATATAACCCATTTAAAGACTTGTGTATATATACTTCTCATCAAGGTATATACCCAAATATTTTCTATATATCCAATTTTACGTGTATGTATCCAAATATTGAACATATACCCAAATATTGAATATATAAACCCAATATATCGTTGGTTTTGTTCATGGATAAGGATTTTTTTTATTATATATACCCAATATTAAACATATACCCAAATATTAAATATATATACCCAATATGTCGTTGGTTTTATTCATGGATAATGATTTTTTTATTCTATATGGACAAAACCAACGACATATCGGATCCTTATCCATGAACAAAACCAACGACATATTAGGTATATATATTCAATATTTGGGTATATGTTCAATATTTGGATACATACACGTAAAATTGGATATATAGAATATCACGGAAAATATTTGAATACATACACGTAAAATATCACGGAATACCATCGCGATATCCTCCTGGCGCCTTCGCCGCTCCAACCCCTCCTGGCGCTGACGCCGCACCTTCCCCTCCTGGCGCACCTCCCGCCCCGACGTCGCCCCAGTCTCCCTGCCTCGATGCCGATCTCCCTCCTCAACGCCAATCTACATATATGCAACAACATTCCAGCTGCATATATGCCAGGAGCAGCAGCAGCAGCATCACGAATTCCTGCATCCTATCAGCAGCAGCAGGAGGAGCATTCACCACCACCAGCAGCATCCATCACACAGCAGCAGCAGCAGCATTCACCACCACCAGCAGCAACAACAGCAGCATCCATCACACAGCAGCAACAAGAGCTATTTAGGCAGCAATTTCAGCAGCAGCAGCATTCACCAGTACAAGCAGCAACAGTAGCTATTTAAGCAGCAAAAGTACGACCACCCTCATTTATCAAGTTTGTAAAATGCCCACTTCCATCCATTTTCCCTGTTCATGCCAAATAAATGATTGAATGAAAGACAGACTTGAAACCATTATATTTGCTTGCAGCACATAAACAACAAGCTTCTCTACACAACCAAGGCAGTGTACAGCAATGAAATTTAGTTCATATATGTCTCATTTCTTCAAAATGGATGCAATGTATCTAGATTAACACTGGACAAAGTAAATAACTGCTACATATATATAGGAGGAATTAGCACTGATAGGAGCGACCGCCCCGGTGGTGCGCTCCGCCGGCCGCGCCACGCCGCGCCGACTCGGCGACGTCGAACAGCATCTAGGAGGCCTGGACGGGCATGGCGGGGATCTTGGGGGTGGGGATGCGCTCCACGTCGCGGAGGAAGAGGCCGCCGCCGTTGAGGACGATGTCATCGGCGCCGCTGCCGCCGAGGAAGAGGCCGCCGCCGCCATGGAAGAGCCTGTCGCTGATGGCGCTGTGTAATGTCCCACCTCTCCCAGGCCGGGCCCGCTTACATCCGGTAGCTTTCATAGGTCATAGACTGCCCTCACAAACCAACACAAGTCTTTTCTGCACACTTTGTCCTCACTCATGCGCAATCGGGAAGAATTTCCCGATTGGTCACCCATCCCGAAATTGCTCCAAGCTAAGCACGTTTTGTCCTCACTCATGCGCAATCGAGAAGAATTTCTCAATCGGTCACCCATCCCGAAATTGCTCCAAGCTAAGCATGCTTGGCCTCAGAGTTCTTTCGATATCGGCTTCCGAAAAAAGAAGTTGCAACTTGTTGATATGAGTATTCTATTAATCCTATTAAGCTCTGGGCCGGGATGTTACACCCTCACCCCGTTAAGAGAGATCGACGCCCCCGTCGATCAACCCCAGGCGTCCCCTCTTGGCCACGTCCGTGTGTCCAGTGCCAACGCATGTGCCATACTGTGTGACCACTCCGGGTCCACACTAGCCATGCGCACCATGTCTGCGCAACTGCGACACACGCGCCTGTGAAACCGCTTAGGTCAGCTCTGATACCATTTTGTAACGTCCCGCCTCTCCCAGGCCGAGGCCGGGCCCGCTTAGGTCGGCTCTGATACCATTTTGTAACGTCCTGCCTTTCCCAGGCCGGGGCCGGGCCCGCTTACATCCGGTATAGGTCATAGACTTCCCTCACAAACCAACACAGGTCTTTTCTGCACACTTTGTCCTCACTCATGCGCAATCGGGAAGAATTTCCCGATCAGTCATCCATCCTGAAATTGCTCTAAGCTAAGCACGCTTAACCTCAGAGTTCTTTCGAGATCGGCTTCCGAAAAAAGAAGTTGCAACTTATTGATATGAGTATTCTATTAATCCTATTAAGTCCTGGGCCGGAATGTTACACGCTGCCACGGAGGAACAAGGTCGTGAGGAGGAGGAAGAGGGCGCGAACATTCTTCGCCGTGCGCGTGCGAGATGGAGAGATGAGCGCGATTGGGAATAAAATTCGCTCCCCAGAAGTGAGGTACGATATATCCGGAGTTGGGAACCAGATCTATTGGGAGATAGGATAGGAATTCGGTTGGAGACGATTTTTAACCAAAATTTCCTAAATCTGAGGATAGGGAATCAAGAAAGGAAGCTGTTGGGCATGCTCCTACCACCACATTCCTCATGGATAAGGTTGATAATTTGATGGGATGTCGCCTCTTGAAAATGTAAGAAGATGTCGTATTGTCGTCTCTTTGAAATGGAAGAAGCTTACATGTGGATTTTTTTTTTCAACAATGAAATTTATATCTCCGCTTGCTGAAATTAATTGAATTATATAAGTTATGTGAAATTCCTGTGTAAAAAGTTTGTGTGAACGAGTATAAAGTATATGACGTATTTTGATTTTTGAAGGATTCCGCTTGCTTGTTTTTATCCTTTTTGCGAGAACCGTCTGAAAAAATTTCAAGCTATAACCCGTATTGTCAAAAGTCGAAACAATCGAGTAACATTCTGAATTCGTGCAAGAACCTTTGAAAGTGATTAACATGATGGTCGGTGCATATATCGTATTTTTTAACTTTGTTTTTTTTTTGTGATCGCTTATGCATCCTTGTTATATTATGACTTGCTTTGCCTTTCATAAACTTGGTCAATGAATAAGATATATTTCTTTTCTGTTGGAGCCACGTCTAGATTATCAGTATATTCTGATACTAACAATGAACACCACACTACAATCAAAGTAGCGAAGTGAGCGCAAATTAACTGGTAAGGTTTTTTTTTTAATCAACCCACTCGATTCTTAGATTCAATATGGGTGCTCGCACGTATGACCACTTAACTTTTTTTTTTTTTTATAAACGATGCATTCATTGTCAACAAGTCGTTCTCTCGGTATTTCCGATATGTACTTGCAATGGAAGTAAGAAAATTGGATACACACTAGTAGAAAACATTGATTTGATTTTCCTGGAAGATACATCTATTATTATATACTAAAAGTCCATTAAATTTCTTATAAACACTTTCAAATTGCCAAATGTCACCCTCTAAACGCTCTCAACATGCCAAATGGCACTCTAATAAATAAATAGAAATCCAACCATCTATTTTTACTTAAATTGATGGACCCACTGTTTTATACGGTTAGATCTATTTTGTAAAAAAAACATCCGAAACCAACATATACGGTACCAACGTACAAACGTACGTATCTACTGTACGTGTACTTCCCTTCTATCTTTCCTTTGTTATTTTCTATTTCATGAGAAACTAAAATCAAAATTATTCTTATAGGCAAAAAAAAAATACAATTAAACCAACTACTAGGTCTAGCAGCTCTCCCTCTGTCATATTAAATATCCTACAAACGCTTCTTAATCGCTACGTGGTGTTATTAAATTAGAGAAAGTATTAAAAAATCTTAAAAAATACAAAGCAGCAGAAATTCAATTTGTACTTAAATTGATGGATTTAGGATGTTAGATTTTTTTTAATAAAAAATCCCAAACCTCTCTCCCTCCCCCCTCTCTCCCTCCCCACCCCCGTGCAGTGTTAAAAACCATTACATATTTTATAAATACCTTTAAGCTGCTATTTGACATGCTTAAATTAAATAAAATCTTAGAAATTTTAGAAAAAAAATATTATGTACTAAAAGTTCATTATCCTACAAATACACCTAAGACACCAAGTGGCACCTTATAAACGCTTCTAAGTTGTCAAGTGGCACTCTAATCTGACCATCGATTTTTATTTAAATTGGTGATCCATTATTTTATTTAGAAGGTTAGATCTTTTTTTTTCTTAAAAAAGAACACATCCGGAACCTCCCCATCGCGTAGGTACCGACAAGCTGTTTTCATGACAAATTAAAATCAAAATTATTTTTACATTAAGAACACCACAGATAGAGCTCCACCTATTAGGTCTAGCAGCTCTCGCTTTGTAACTCTAAACATACTATGAATGCTTCTAAGCTGCTACATGGTACTACTAATTAAAGAAAAATACTAAAAAATCTTAAAAACACACAAAGCATTCGGTACCGATTTGTTAATTTTCTTAATAAGAAAATAATCCAAACCTCCCTCCCTCCCTCCCTCTCACTCCCATGCAGTGTTAAAATCCATTGAACATCTTATAAATGCTTCTAAGCTGCTATATAACATTCTTAAATTAAAGAAAAATCTTAGAAATTTTGGGAAAAAAAACTTCCAACCATCGGATTTGACATAAATCGATGGACACATATTTTGAATGGATTGACACATTATTTTAGGTCATTAGATATATATTTTTTAAAAAAACACCCTAAACCTCCTTCCCTCACTCCTTTGCGGCATGCAGTGTTAAAAGTTCATTACACATCTTACATATGCTCTTAAAAAAACAAAACATCCAACTATCGGTTTCAATATAAACATATGACACATTATTTTGGGTTGTTAGATTAATCATTTAGAAAAACATCCCAAACCTCCCTCCCTCCCTACCTGTGTACAGCGTGCGCCATTCTTCTCTCTGTTTTTATCTCCTTGACAATTAAAATTATCCATATGGGCAAAAAAAAAGCACAAATGGACCTCCATCTATTACTTATATCCCGTTATGCATCTAACGACTTTGTACCAACTTAATTAATTTCTCTTAACATGCATATGAGGGCTACATACCTGTACAAATTAATCTTGATACTTTTAAAATGATCTTTTTAGGAGATAAATAAATACTTTTAAGAAAGATGATCATAGTGTCCGAATTACACATATGATCTATGAAGTCACTAATCATAGCAGGTATTCATCTAGCAATATAGACAACAGGTTAGAAAGTGTGGTTGGTTGAACATCATATTGATAATCATGTGGGTTGTACCTAGGAATCTTAACAGTAGAATAACCTTGCTGTGGCCATAGCAAATCAAGTCAGTTCCTTATAGGAATTAAAGACCATGTCCATTTTTTTATTTTTTTGTTAAACTTGCTACAGTACATTGTAAAGTTTTAACGGAGAACAATCTAGAAACATGTATTTGTTATAAGACAATCCACTTTAGTGATGATTAGCTAAATATACTATATCTATTACTTCAATATTTCATAAGAGAAAATTTAGAATGTATGCCTTTACCACATGACAAGTTATATGCACTAATATTTTCGTCCCAAATTGCAAAGATCAAGTCATTTCAAGGATGATTCATAGAAGTATCCAAAAGAAAAAAAATAAAAATGGATATAACATAAATTGAAAATTGCACAAATGTTGCTGGATTTAAAACCCATATTTAGTAAAAAAAATTCAAACATTTTACAAGGATGGTTAGAATGAAAATATATATAATTTTAAAATACAATCAAACAAAAAAGATATTATTGGATTTCTTTTGGGGTTGTATGATATCTTTCTGACGAGTTAAAATACCCTAAATTTTCTCATATGAACCACCTCTAATGATTCGACACGATATTTTCTCATCAATTCAAAACCGCATGATCTCAAGTAATTTTATTTTAGAATTTATATATTGCAAGGATAATTAAAAATAGAATAACCAGTGTCCACAGCACACAAAATAAGTTTAATTTAATTTAGAACATAATACAAGATATTTTAATAAAAATCCACCCGCACAAAAAATATCCGCAATAAAATTTCACTTACATTATATAAGATGCGCGGGCACCTTTCTAGTTTGCTTTTAATGATTGAAGCCACCTAAATTTTTGGCTAAATACTTTTTGAAAAATGAATTCACATAAATATTATTTCATCCGTCTCAAAATATAACAACTTACGAATTTAGATAAAAATATATCTACAAGCATAGCTAGAAATTACGATATTTTGGGACGGGGTAGTAATAATTTGCAAAACTTAGGTTTATATTCAAAGTTTTACAAATTCGAAGGGAACCAAAATGTGATCCCGGTAGGATCAGCGATAAGTATTGGGAATGTTTATAAACTGTCTATCGCTCAAATTCGTCGAATTCTAGCAAATCTTACTGAATTCTACCAATTCAAGCCGGCTCGCATATATAGGTATATAACCACAAGTTTTGACCTGTTATCGTCGCATTTGCTAACCCTGGCTGGAGTTTCAGTAACGCCCTTCTCTCATCACAAGATGCGTAGAGTGACAACGTGAACATTAGTAAATTATCAAGAAAGTCCCACATTTCATTTGCATCGCTAGCATGGCGACAAGCATCAAGGAGAACGCGGCGCCGGAGTCAAACCCGGCACCCAAGACGCGGAACCGGAACGACTAATGCGCGAACGTTCGTGATTAATCACACGCGCGAACGTTCCACTTTCTCTTTCAATGATAGCGTTCCATTTCCTCTCTTGGTTTGATTCCGAAAAGTCTAACAAGCGAACCTGCTTTGCTAGGACGGAAGACAACCAACTAGGACGGTGTAATTTGCCTTTTGCTATATACTATATATCTATCTATCTAAATTCATTAGCATCAACATTGGGAAATGTTAGAATAAATTATATTGTGAAATGGAGGGAGAAACGGAGGGAGTAGGACGGAAGCCATATTTACTAAACCTGGCGCAAATTTAAACAAAAACACTCCTTTCATTTCATATTTAAGTCGGTTTGACTTTTTTTCTAGTCAAACTTTTTTGTTTGACCAAGTTTGAAAAAAAAATAGCAACATCTATAACACCAGTTAGTTTCATTAAGTGTAGCATTGAATATATTTTGGTAATATGTTTGTTTTGTATTATAAATACAACGATACTTTTCTATAAACTTGCTCAAACTAAAAGAAACATTTGACTAAAAAAATCAAAGCTACTTATAATACGAAACAGATGGAGTAAGCCAGTGCAAACCGCATTTTACTCTTTTTTTTCAATTATAAAAAAAAATGCAATTTACTCTTTTTTCAATTATACCAAAAAAATACACACATACCAACACGCCGCCACCATCACATATACCACCACACTGACACCCAACCATTTGTGTACACCCTCTTTAATACGCTCTCAAGCGATGAGGCCAGATGGAAAACCCATGAATCTCAATAAATTTCCAATTTAATGTACGCTAGCGGATATGTAAATATAAGCACGAGGATCTAAATTGCAATAAGAATAGTTATGCACTCATGACTCCATCACCGCACCTCCAATATTCCTTTCGTTTTGAATTGATTGTGGATGTACATCTCCACGTTAGTCGGCTTTGACGTGATTAAGACATGAGCCTTGCAATATACTCCTTTTAATGTACGACGCCGCCGATGATTTTTTAACCAACCTTTGACCATTCAGATTATTTAAATTTTTTGTAAATATAAAAATATTTATGTCATGCTTAAAGAACATTGATGATAAATCAAGTCACAATAAAATAAATGATAATTACATAAAATTTTTAAATAAGACGAATGGTCAAATGTATCTAAAAAGTCAACATCGTCATACATTAAAATACGGCAAAAAGTCAACGTCACCATAAAACGTACAAGCTAACATTTCGCTCGTTTGGGTGTATTTTGTTCACTATTTGTACTTTAAAATCAATACCATGATTCCTGCCTTGACCACCTCCCTTTTAATTGAACTGGTGTACAGATCTCCTTTTTGTCTCATGAGACTAGATTAGGGTTTGGGATTGGATATTTGTACAAACTGCACTAGTCACTACTAGAGAAACGATCTTTTATCCTCGTCCCCAAAACACAAATATCTCGGTTACATTTAAAACCGCTTCTAAAAGTCCAAGTCCCTAGAAACATATTTAGTTCCTGTTGGTGTTATCAACCGGTACTAAAAATGCATCTTTAGTACCGGTTGGTAACACCAACCAAGACTAAAGCTAGAGGATCTTTATTTCAAGTTGATGTTATCAACCAGTACTAAAAATATATTTTTACTACCTGTTGGTATACCAATTCGGACTAAAGATATTTTTAATACTAGTTGGTGTACGGTACTAAAGATGTCTCTAGAGTTAGTTAAAAAGAAAGCATCTCTATCCAAGTCAGATGTGTGTAGTAGGCGGGATTGTAACACGCGTGAGGACCAAGACGAGACATCTTGAGTTTGGATCCCACATCCCATATTATTTTTGATTTATTATGCATCTTTACTACTGATACTTTTAGCTGGTACTGAAGATCGAGATTTTTAATGGTAACCTATCAATAGGAGATAGATATCGATGGTCCATTGTGTGTGGTGCACTACCTTATACTGTACTCCCTCCGGTTTTATTTTAATTGACGTTTTAGACAATGGCACGGTCTATAAGATACATCTTTGACCTTATTTTCTATTATAATATATATAATAAATAAATGCATGTTTACTTTTATTATAGTACTTTAAAAGACAAATCTATATATGTTGTTTTAGTTCCTTTAAACTAAATATTTTTAAAGTTATTGATAGTCTAAGTTATAAAAGTTTGACCTCAACCTTATCCAAAACGTCAGTTAATATGGAACCGGAGGGAGCAGTAAACATGAAAAGTCGGTAGCGGGTGAGTTAGATGGTGATGAAAATGAGGAAAGGAAGGGACCAGTAATTAAAATGGTGAAGCGGCCGGGGATACTAGGCGAGAAAGAAGACAAGTTGAGGGTAGAGAAGGCTGGCTGAAGAAGGGGAAAAGGTAGATGGGTGGATTCCATTCTAGTAGATTGTGGTAGCATCAAGTTGGTGTGTTCTTTGCTGCGCTAGGAGACAAGATTAAACTCTTTATATTGGAGTTGGATAGTGTGCGACTATGTAGTAAAGCGGTCAATGAGTGTGTAGAGCAATGAATTTAGATTGCACGGTAACAAATAATCAAGCAATAAAATTTTAAAAATAATTGTTTTTAAGTAGTAGAAAATCCAATTAACATATATTAATATACTCCCTTTGTTTCAAAATGTTTGACACCGTTGATTTTTTAGCACATGTTTAACCGTTCGTCTTATTTAAAAACTTTTGTGAAATATGTAAAATTATATGCCTACATAAAAATATATTTAACAATGAATCAAATGATAGGAAAAGAATTAATAATTACTTAATTTTTTTAATAAGACGAACGGTCAAACATGTGCTAAAAAGTCAACGGCGTCAAATATTTCGAAACGGAGGGGTATGTTTTTTCCTAGTACAAACTATGTGCATTGAGCCCTTATAGAGCTGATGGCATGACAATGACAAACACAATTCAACCATTCCAGCCTTCCAGGTTGGAAGTTGTTCGAGATACACGAAGTTTGATCACTCTTATGATAAATAAATAATGTAAATAAAGTGAGTGTAGCTTAACTGGTTAGGTTCTTTGTAATGGAACCAGCCTACTCAGGTTCAAATTCTAGATTTGACACAGGTGCTCGCAGAGTGTTTGTATTTACTGTTAATTATTCTTTCAACGGTAGGTGAACGAGCCATTTATGATGGAGCTCGATCATGTATTCGTTCCTCCTTCAAGTAAAAATGGTTAATCCAGATAATCTCAATATAAATATATAACATTTATGGGTATTTAGTTGAGCACTAAATTTAAAATTAATCTAGAGTTGTGAAGCTGCTTAAAAAATAGCTCTAACATTTTTATGTATTTTCTAGAACAGATTTACCTGCTTCACTCTCAAAAGAAAAAAAAAAGAATTAAGCATTTGGGTCGACTCATGAAAAACTAGGTCTGTCTAACTGGACTCATGAAAAACTAGGAGGTCTCTGTCCAACAGGTCAGGCGCTCAGGCCTTATGCTGTGTCTAACCTTCTATGCAGATAAAACAGAGTAATTTATAACGTATGATTAATTAAATACTTTTTTAGATAATCAATATTATTTTGTTAAAGCAACTTTCGTATAAATTTTTTTATAAGAAAACAGTAGTTTGTCGAGCGTGCCTATGAAAAAGTGGGGTAGGAGCTAGGAAAGCTAACTGCCGAATGAAGCTTTTTTTTTTTTTTGACGTGGGGGCCGAATGAAGCCTTAAGTGGGTGGCACATCAATCTATGGTAGCTAGATATCCAATTGCTCCACAGTAATCTTAGCGTGTGACTAATTACTGACTACGAGCACCTCCAACTTTACTTGATCGATCGGTTCACGGAAGAATTTTAGGTCCAGATCGACTCCAAACTCCAAACAAGAATCTCCACCAAAACAAATAGCCCCCTCGACGAGATACACCGATGCCGACCTGACACGACAACGAGAGGGGAACAAGTTTTATCTGTCGACTCGACCCCATGTCAAAAGTAATACTCGTGATCGTATATAATGAAGATAAAGATAAAATTGGAACACGTAAAAAAACATTAGCACATGATTATTTAACTTTAATTATTATGGATTTAAAACATAAATTTATTTATATTTTGAAAATAATTCCTATGTAGAAAATTTTGGCAAGAAAAATATGCTAATAGAAATCAAGATAAAAATCTTTATTAGAAAAAGAATACCAACATAATGCAGGATCATCATGTGACGGGATGACGGCAACGGTCAAGTCCATCAAATTCCGGGTTTTCCATTACGAAATTCGTAAAGGTCAAGATGCCGGGTTTTCTAAATGTGATTGGGCCGTTCGATCGTCGCCTGGGACGACACTCTTGCTTGGTACTCCAGTAGTTAGGCCACGCTTTTCCAGCACAAAGCCTAAGCTAGTGAACAACCCAAATGGCCGACAGGTAGAACAGACACGATAGCGTAGCATTATATCACGGTAGTAGCTGTGGCATTAGCAGCTAGGTACTCCTGCTGTTAGTGACGACTGCCTACACCGATTCGTCTTACGCATTACCCATCACATCATCACCCCCTGATCATGAAAGCTTCCATTTCATGCATGCGGATCTTAAAAATAATACTCCACTCTTTTTTTTAAGATAGAAATATGCTATTGCTTCATACCTGGCCAGGCCCATATAATAGAGATTAGTTGGGTGTGTTACAAATAAAGTACAGGCTAGATCCATATAATTGGAGAATAAGAATAGAAGGAACAAAGTACTGGATTCTATGATGGTTACGTACATACAAAGGAGCGAATCACCCCTTGTGCGTATGGTGGAAACTGGAAAGGGGATAGATGGAAGGAGGACTTGCGATTTTAAATTGGTAGAGATATATGATGTCGTTTACTTTTCAAAGAGCCACCTCGTTTGCTTTCAAACCCTGGTAATTCTCACATTACTCAAAAAAAAAAGAGAGTCCAATTAGAATTTATAATATCTCAAATTGGGATTTTAAAAATATAGGGGAAAAGTCAAAAATCGAAAGAGAAGAATCTGAGCATAAATACAATTTTAAAAATAATATAATTTTTTTAAAAAAAAGAAAAAAAAGTCAACGTAGAAATACAATTTAATATGAAATTCATATTAGAAAGAGTCCCCATTTGAATACTTTTTTAAAAAATAAAAAAAAAGAAGACTCCATATAGAACACAATATGGATTAACAAAAAATGTAGTAGACAATAATAAAAAGAAGCAACTTGATTGAAATAAAAATTGCAAAATAAAATAAAATTCAATAAATCTAGGAGTAAAAAAAAGAACATGTGTCGATGCAAAATATAAAATAACAAGAGTCCATGTCTAAATACAACTTATAAATACCAAAAGCACAATACGTGCAAGACTACTAGAGTGATATTAATTTTGGACTTAAAAAGCTCGAGTATACTTGATTTTTGATGAAAAATCCAGACTAAATCTCTGAAATGCTAAAATTCGGAACGAAAAATTAGTGAATCAGGAAAAAAAAGTAAAAGTATCTGTTTTATTCTATAAGATTTAAATTAGAATTGATCTATTTTAGACGATACAATGAAGCTTCCTAAATTGTGCTACCCATCCGAACTAATAACTATAGTGAAGAGGAGTAATTTGTAATCATGTAAAAAAATCCCGTCAATAAGCGCTGACAATAAGTGACATTTTCTTATTTGAACGAGTTATAAACTATCACAAATATAGCCTAGTGGTTGCAGTGACCTGAGTAGCACCTAAGGTCCTGAGTTCAAATCTCCATAGGAGCGAATGTCAGATTGGGTTATTTGGGGGCTAAGTTCTCCGTTTGATAGGCTAAGTTCCTAATTAAAAAAAGGCTGCACATATCCGATTGGGTATAGAGGCCAGGTAAAAAATACCCTTCTCTAAAAAAAATAAAAAAAATCACAAATATGCAATATCCATATTTGGTAAGGGAAAGAATGCCATCGGAGATGATGAGAATGCCAATATTAGTCTGAAGATGGAGAAAAAGAGATAAACATATGTACCACAAATATTTTATATCTTTGATCTATTATATACTCTCTGTTTTTTAATATATGAGACCGTTGACTTTTTGAGATATGTTTGACCATTCGTCTACTTAAAAAAATATTTAATTTTTATTTTATTTTATTGTGACTTGATTTATCATAGAATGCTCTGTCGACGTTTGATGTCTCGACTACGGAATTTGCATGGCATGGGGATCGTTGGTACTAGGATATACGCGAGACTGAGGTAAAAGAGATGGAGACATGGATTTTTATACAGGTTTGGGCCCCTGAATTGTCATGTAATAACCCTACATCCTGTTGGCCAAAGCCGGTATTGCTCTTATTCATGATAATCACACCAGTACAATATTTGGGGTAGCCTATCTAACTATTGTCAACATGGCGGTCCGAAGATCTAACTCGTAGTCGACAATAGGGTAGCCTTCCTCCTCGAATCCGTGCCCGGCGAGATCAGAGATAGCACTTTCGTCTCTCCTGACAGTATCCGAAGACACCGTAGGGTACTAGCCATGCTTATCCCTGAAGTCGATATCCGGCGGCGTGTCTTGGCGTATGTAGGCTTCTATGTTGTGGCTTCTATGTCGATTGTGTTGGGTGTTGATCCCCTCCCCTCTCCTCCTAGGGGGCTTGTATTTATACCCATAGGTGTCCCCTTGTCCAAGTAGAACTAGGGAAACCAATATGGATACAATCCAAGTAGTACTTGTCGTTTTCATGTAGAACTCTGGTTGTCTTTTCTTATCTTATCCGGAACTCCTTCTATATTCGAAGGTTGCTTCCGTATAGGACATGGTATGTAGTGGGTCCTGCCAAGATTTAGTCAACTACTATTAGGTATGTGGTATCCATAACCCTGACATGCTCTTTAAGTATGGCTTAAATATTTTTATAGTTGTACAAAAATTTTAAATAAGATGAATGGACAAACATTTGTCAAAAGGTCAATGTCATCATATATAAAAACAGAGGTAGTATATTGTTAAATAAATTCTAAAAGGAGCCATCATGTTTGCTTTATGTAGAAATAATTATCATCTTAATAGGAATATTAGATGCATAAACTTTGATCAAATTAGGCTAGAATTCAAAATTATATTGCCATTTTCAATATTTTTTTTTCAATAAAGTATGAAATTATGTCCACTATTTTTTGGAACACTAAACCATACCTATTATTGTACGGAAAACTTTTGTAATAATACAGGCCGCGTAATTTGCACATGGCAATGCTAGTTTTAAATAAGATAAATAAGCAACTTATGTTAAAACCTTAACCGTGTCTACATCTATACTACCTTAAACGAAGTCGTCCTCGAATTTCACACCCTTTTCCAAGTTGTCCGCTTCTTCGTGCATGTTTTTTTTTCTTATAATTCACCCACCCGGCCAATCCCCGATCATATGTGGGCCTGGCCCATTGATAAGCACACTCATCTAGCCAACTTTGGGCCGTTGCAAAGCACATGTGTCTTATACTAGTATTAAAAAAAAACAGGAATAATAGTACAAAGATTTATCAGTTGACACGAGCTGAGTACACCACTTCACCGGGTAGTCTAGCTTGCCTAGCCTAACCCTTTCTGCCGCCGCCGCCGCCGCCGCCGCACCACCACCGGTCGCCCGTGCCCCGGCCACCGCAAAAGATATATTCGAGATTCACCGGTCACCACCACCCCCATCCTTTGTACTTGTAGCTTCGCTCTTTCCGATCGCTTCCACGCCGCCGCGACACGTGGTGCACCACCGTGTCGGTCAAACTTTGGCCATCACCACGTCGGCTGCGGCGGGAGCCACCGCGCCCTCCTTCTCCCCGCCGCCGCCGACGACGACAGCACCGGCGCCGGGGCCGACGACGACGCCACCACCGCCGCCGCCGTGTTCCTCCCGGCTCTTGCCCCATAGCACGTTGTAGAGGCCGGCGACGAGCAGCAGGCTGCCGATAATGCTGCGCGCACCGAGAGAGATCAGATCAACCCTTTGTCAGGACATCACGACATCGACGTTCGCTAACCGATCGATGCGAAGTGTGCGCGTGAGGGATCATGACAGCGAGAGAAGCAATATAGATGCATCTGGTGCTTTGTGCCTCCTCGTGATGGCGAAGGGCATGTCACTGACGTCGATCAAGAATGAGTACTTAGCTTTTAATTAGTTACCTTCCTAGGCTGACGTCCTCGCCGAGCAGGAACGAGGCGATGGCCATGGTGAAGACGAGGCTGAGCGGCATCGACATGGACAGGAACACGGGGCCCTTCTTCTCGATCACCCATATCTGCAGGTAGTACGAGATCGCCGCCACCACGATGCCCTGATGAGAAATTAATTAACAAACATATTCATGCATTGATTTCAAGGGTGAATGATGAACAAGAACTGGAAATCAACCGGCCGAATCATCGATCGATCGATGCCAGTCTTACGGTGAAGAGGACGCCGACGAGGCTGACGACGCCGGGGAGGATCCACCGGGAGAAGTCCCTCTCGAGGACGAGCGCGATCACCAGCGACTGCACGCTCGCGAACACGCACTGCAGCGTCGTGTTCATCAGCTTCGACGGGTACTCCAGCAGCAACGGCCCCTGACAAGATCGACATATGCAGCTGATTAATCGATCATTCGATCGTCCATTGATTATTTGATTAGTTTAGTTACCTGCTTGACCGTCCAGAACGACCATATCACGACGGAGGTGGTCATCAGGAAGATCCCCAGCGCCCAGTTCTTCTTGGAATGCGCCGCGGCGGCGGCGGCGGCGCTCGCATGGTGGAGGAGCTGGTGGTGGTTCAAGGACTTGAACTCCGGGCCTTGGTACAGAGCCAGCACGATGACGCCGCCGATGCAGAGGAGTATCCCCGATGCTTTCGCCATGCCATGGGTGCTCTTCAGGTTCAGAGTCTCCATCCTTGGTTTGCAATCAAGAAATCAATGTTCGTCAGTTCAGTGATCAGATTGTTACTAGCACTAAACACGATCAGATTGTTTTGATTCTTGTCTGACCTGAACATGACAGCCAAGATGAAGGCGACCACCGGCACGATGTTGAAGATGGCCGACGACGAGGTGGCCGACGCGTAATTCAGGCCAATGCTGTACAGGTTTATCGTTCCGGCCATCCTGACAAATTTTCAGCAAAGGAGTTCTTATTCAGAAATCAGAACAACAGTCTGTTCTTCAGCTAGAACACACACTAGATGTTCTATTCATCAACATACCCATAGAATCCATGGACGAAGATCTTGGCAGACAGCCGAAACGTCAGCGGCGGCGCCTGCTTCTTCCTTGCAGATTAAAGAACACCATATCAGATCAACACTTCCATCCATCCATGACAGTTTCAGAGACTGAATGAACAACCCATTGGCTGCTAGCTAGCTATACCTGATCTCGAGGAAGTAGGCGAAGGGTAGCAAGAAGATGGCGGCGACGGCGTGGCGGTAGAACACGAACACCGTGGTGCTGGCGCCCTCGTTGAAGGAGGCCTTGGTGAGTATGTGCATCCCGGCGTATATCAGCCTGATGAGCACCACCGTCGCGTACACCTTGCCGTTCCCCATGGCTGGCTGCCACTGATCAAAGCTACTAGCTAGCTTAGCTAACACTGAGACGATCACTTGATGTATCAATACTGTTTTTGTGTATGCTTCACCAAGCTCCCTATATATACTATCTGTGTGTGTGTGGTAGCTACCTAGCTATAGAGCCTAGCTGTTAGTCATTTTGTGTGAACACTGAAGACTCTACTAAGGCCCTGTTTAGTTCACACACAAAAATTTTACATCCTATCACATCTAACGTTTAAACACTTGCATGAAGTATTAAATATAAGCTTAAAAAATAACTAATTGCACAGATTGCGACTAATTTGCGAGACGAATCTTTTAAGCCTAATTGTTCCATGATTTGACAATGTGGTGCTACAGTAAACATTTGCTAATGACGGATTAATTAGGCTTAATAAATTCGTCTCGCGGTTTACTGACAGATTCTGTAATTAGTTTTTTTAATAGTGTCCGAACGCCCCATACGACATCCTATATAATACCCGATGTGACACTTCAAAATTTGACACCTCTGGATGTAAGCACCCCCTGAAGTGAGATATGTAAAGGAGGAGAGAAGCTGAAGCTTCTTAGCATGTTCTGCTTCAATTCTGCATGATCCATGCTGGATCAGATCAGATCAACAACAATTTTCAGGTTGATACAGTGGTCATAGTATGGGCAAAAGGGCTTACAACAAAAACAAAAGAAAGATAAAGTTTTGTGTGTGTGTGTGCATGCAAAAGGGTTCAGGTTAGGTTGACAAGACAGGATTTTGAGACGGCAAGGATATCATGATTCATGAGTGAGTTTTTAAAAGAAACCGAAGAAAAGATCAGATTTTAATTGGTGCAATGGTCATGTTAACTGAAAGATATACGAGTAGTGCGCTGGCCACATACGAAAACAAAACTGCCACTTGAATCAGCTGAATGGCAATTTGTTGGATAAAGCGCGAGTGCCCTGAAATTGTTTAGGGCAAAAAGCTTAGGCTATATAATACCCTTTGGTGAAGCTTCCTTGGCTAACCGTATGATTATTATTTTTTTGGGATGAATATCATGTGCGCCGTTAGGAAATAGTTTACAATTTCGCAGTGACCGATAGCAAGTGACTTCGAGTCTTTGCTTAGCTGACTGACTGACTGACTGCCTGCTACATGATCGGTTTAATTTATTTGACATCTCCATTAAATTCTCCCATGTTCTACTGGCAAATTAACATGTTATAAGTCCATTGACTTTAGCCAGCAATGGTCTTCTAAATAATTAACTATTTCCTCCTTTTTATATTATAATTTGTTTTGATTTTTTTCTTAATCACTTTTAGGTTTGACCAAATTATAAAAATAATTAGCAATATCTTCAACATCAAATTAGTTTTATTATATAAAACTTTAAATATATTTTGATAACATGTTTGTTTTGTGTTGAAAATGTTACTATATTTTTTTATAAATTTGGTCAAACTTAAGAAAGTTTGAGTAAGAAAAAGGTCAAAAGAAATTGAGGGAGTACAGTTTAGTACTCCCTCCGTCCAAAGAAATTGAACTTAGTATAACAAATTTGGACACCAATTGTGTTTGTTTTATTAAACGGAGGGAGTACTCCTTTGCCTTTCAATTGATCATAATAGAATGCACCAAGACCAAGGAAAGTCAAATAACTCTCAAGTACTATATTTATTCTAGTACTACCATCCCACTGTTTTTTTAGCTAATAATTAATAAACCAATACAATACATGCTGATAAAAAAATCTTGTATGCATGGGAATGCATGCACCAATATCTATTACTTTCGTACATAGATAAGGGGTAGACTTAGGAAAATAATATTAATACGATAATTATTTGAAAATAACCTTAAAAAAATATATGATGATAAATTAGGATAGAAGGAATTACTACGTGATCGGAATGGCCTTTAACACTATTATTATCTCTGTTGACTGTTGACAAATGATATAACCATGTAGTCCTAATTAAGTCATGTCGATTCACTGTAACCTTCGGACTCTTGGATACAAATTAAAAGGGATTTTCAACATCAGTAGATGCAATGTGAGCTTTCTGAATCTTCTTTTTTTTTTTCTCTCTCTCTTTACGAAAAGATGCATGTATGACCACCTTTACCACGTTCAAAGCTGAAAGTGCTTTGTCTAGCTACACCCTACACACACGTATTTCACGATCACACACACTAAATTATTTTAATTTTACTTGTGATATCTGAAATGGAATTAGTAGCCGTGGACTGAACGCAGAATATTTCCCTTTTCTTTAAATTTTATGGTTCTGATGGCTGATGCATGGCTGCTGAGCTCAAAGGAGTGGAATCTAGGACGTGAGCAGCATACGTAGGCGGTAAGAAGGTAATATATTGCATTCCTTAATAAGTGGTATCTTACCTTTCATCATATAGGTTCTTTCAAGCCCTGGAAGGTATATAAAATTTAATCAAGGGTCTTCTTTTTCATGTCATCATTCTGTAGCATGATAATATTTACACTGGTGACCTAAGGCCATTCCCAACCCAATAACTAGAATGATGTCTATAGCATTAAATAAGCTGCCACCTAGATAAAAAATGATGTGGCAAGTGAATAAATGAGAAAAGAGAAAGAAACCATATCTTACATGAGACATGGTTTCTACACAACATCTAATACATCATGTGAGATAAGTAGTATTGAATTTAAGTATGGAATAGTGGTGTTTGCATTGGAAGAGTAGTGTCTAGTACTAGTTTCTTGATAATGTGTAGTTTATGGAAATTATGTCTAGTGTCTTGGGTTAGGAATGGCCAGAGGGCAAGTTTTATAGTGGAGGTGGGTGCCACATCTAATTTAAACCATATCATCTTCTCATTAATTAAGAGGTAACAAATACAACATGTCACCTCTAGTACACAAACCCCAATATTAATTTACTCTCACATCATCTTACTTTTTTTTGAAAATTGTGAGGAGGTTGCCCCTTGCATGAGGGGTGGCTCATTCTCTCTCTTCTAACTTCTCTCCTCCAACTCATCACCTAATCCTATGTGGCAAATTTAGGGATAACATGTAGAGGCTTATAGTACTTGCCCTAACGCTATTGGCTATAACGTAGACTAAACCCACCATTAAATACACCCTTATCATTATTGGTATGGTAGTCTGAATGTGCCTAGAAAAGCATTATGATGAGGGCACACTGCTCGTACAACACGGCTCCCTAGACGGTGGCTTCACACGTTAGGCTATTTTCCAAACAGAATTTCCGTGACTTTGGCAGATTCCACGCACCTGGTAAGGCCACCCTCCTAACTCGGTGACTTGCTCCAACGTAAAGGCATGAGGTCACTTGACACGCATGTCACCATATCGTAAGTGCACTTAAAGGATGGAACACATAATCCTCATTTTTATCATGTTGTTTAGATCCTGATTCAACCTATATGATGAGCCCAGTTGAGACTTTCTCCAATTTTGGGTACATTGCATGCCAAAGTCTTATTACCTTAGTGATGGAGTAGCAGTATTGTTTCATAGCAATACTTTTTTATTATATAGGAATATGCACACACACTTGTGAGTTTACCTATTTAAGACACGTCCAACGATAGTGTAATCAAGGTTTCCCGAACCGCCAGGGCCGACGGGGTTACGAGCAAGCGCGGTAACCGTGGCAAACCGCATAAAACTATATAAAGTTTATAAAAAATTTAAATTATTTTCTAAATTTATTTGAATTTAAGGAGGTTACCACGGTTTTTCAATTACCGTACCCCCGCAGTAAGCGTAATAACCGCGCAGTAATGCAAACCCTGCATGTAAACGATAATTTCTACTACAGAGTTGTGCATATGGTTTCACTCGTATTACGGTGAAAACTATTGTTTCTTTTTCTAATTTTTTTTACGGCAATACTTATGTGAAATGAAATAAAATAATTGATCATATAACTGTTTTGTTCTTCTTCTTTTTTTTTTTGTGATTGATGATATGACATCATGAACGTTCCAACCAAATGACATCACCACTATCCCTGCTGTTTCTTTGTCAACGGTAGACCATACTTATGAAATTTCACGACATTTTCTACAAAGAGAAAAAGGCGGTCGAGTACCTTAAAGCAAAGGCGAAAATAAGAGAGGAAAAAAGAAAGCTACTTTGGGCACCTGTGGTACTCACGGAGCGAAATTATAGACCACTGTTTTCCTCTAAAGCAGTTTATATCGACTGGTTTTTTTTTTCCGTCCGTGTGTTAGGGAGAGCAAAGATCCCAATGGTTTGGTTACACGCCATTGTTTCATCTTGATCGGCTTATCAGCCGCAATACTAAAATACCAATTTTATTGATTTTAATTTTTTTTATTGTAGTTATCTTTTAAATTGGTATTTAAGTTGCTGAGAATTTACGTATAAATTATTTTATAATCACTAATAATATGCTTATAATTAGCTGTGGACAAAACGATAAGAGCAAAGCGATTAAATTAACTGCCTTCATAATTAATTCAAACCCAGTACGGCTTACCAGCAGTAACTAAAATACAAATTTTATTGATTTTGTCTTTTTTTTATCATAGTTCATTTTTTAAATTGGTTTATAAGTTTTACATACAAATTATTGGATCACTAAAACGCTATAGCTTATAATTCGCTGCAGAAGAAATGGAAGGAAACTGATTAAATTAGCCACCTTCATAATTTAAACCCAGTAACTATATACTCCTTCCGTCCTATAATATATGGGATTTTGAGTTTTTTGTTTGCATTGTTTGACCACTCGTCTTATTAAAAAAATTATGTAAATATAAAAAACGAAAAGTCATGCTTAAAGTACTTTAGATAATAAAGTAAGTCATAAAAAAATAAATAATAATTTTAATTTTTTTTAATAAGATGAGTGGTCAAACAGTGCAAGTAAAACTCAAAATCCTCTTATGTTATAAGACAGAGGGAGTGCATATAGTTTCTGGGAATCTAGAACCACACACAGGACACAGTGTGTGTGTGACCACTGCATTTCGCCAGAAGTCCAAACCAAACACTGCCACAAAAGGTGCAAATTGGTCCCGGATCATGCAACCGATAGTAGCAAGCACTCAAAACTCAAAAGCAAGTACTGCTGCTAATAATAGTGTAGCGCAGCATGCATTCATACCGTCAAAACGAAAGCTACTACTATCCCCTGTTCGTTTCTTATGTAAGGAGAGGATTAAATTTTGGTAACTCATGGTACGCTTTTTAAACTGTTAAACGGTGTGTTTCGTGTAAAAATTTTCTATATAAAAGTTGCTCTAAAATACCAGATTAATCTATTTTTTAAGTTTGTAATAATTAAAGCTTAATTAATCACATATTATTATCACATCGTTTTACGTGAAACACTTAATTTTTATCTTTATTTTACGTGTCTACCGCTAAGCAAGCGGTGATCGATCCCCATCGACAGTGGGGACTGCTGATCGGCGACTGATCGCGCGCGGCCGCACGGTCAGTTATAGCCTTCCCCTGTATACTATAGTACAATACTAGTATACTATACTACCCTCTTATACTAATGTACTATGTTTATATATTTATACATACATATATATATATATACTTTGAATATATACATACCAAATCACTTTTGATGTATAAAAAATATATACACTTATACAAACTTTATATACATCGTATACAATATTTGTATGCAACACATATATACAAACTTTGCATATAACATATACAAAGTATATATACGTATGTATACAAATGCATACGTACCTATAAAAACATGTATAGAAACTTTGTAACGTATTAAAAACCAAGAAAGAAAACCAGCGAAAATATCAACTTTGTATTTGTATATATACAAAGTTTGTATACATATGTATAAAAAATACACGTATATAAAGTTTATATACGTGTATATAAAATTTATATACGTGTTTACAAAGTTTATATACATGTATACAAACTTTATAAACACATACAAAATGTTTATATACGTGTATACAAAGTGTTGTAGTTAAAAAATAAATAAATAAAAAAGAGAAATGGACCAAATAAAAGGAAAAGAGAAACGGACAAAAAAAACAGCAAAAAAAGGAAGCGCGCGGTCTCCGCCCCCCCCCGCGGGGCGCCCGGCGGCGCGACTATCCGCGAATTAGCTCTCTCGATCGACACTTGCAACGGCAACGGCATGATCAGATCAGGGCCTCGATTGGGCCGGCAAGATTACAACGAGTTGGGGCTTTGGTCGGTGTTAGGTGGAGTTGAGTCCGTCGTGGGCTCAGAGTTCACCTGTTGGCACCTTTTGGAAAGTCTAGTTGCTATCCCTTATCTTTTAATTGACATCTAGATATCTTCACCCCACAATTTATAGAACTGGGTTAAATTAGGTCCTCAAACAGTATAAATGGCTGGTTTTGATGACGTGGCAAAAAAAGTGAGTTCCATGTGTCATCCTCACTCTCTTCCTCCTGCCCGTGCTACTCCCCTCGACCCTCCTGCTCCTGGCCGTCACCCCCGCTCCCCTCAGCCGCTCGTGCCACTTTCTCCCATCGTGTTCCTCTTTGTTGCGCTGCTCTCCTCCAGCCCCTTCGCCAACGTGCTCATGTCGCTCACGGCCCTCCTCGCCACGGGTTCACGTGCTAGTTCTGGCCCGGCACCGACCAGCCCCGCTCAGCCGCCTGTGGTGCGCCGCTACTACGGGTGCGCCGCCTTTGGCATGGAGGAGATGAGGGGAGAGGAAAGTAGAGGAGGTATCCACTTACATGTGGGCCCCATAAAATTTTTTTTTCTTACTGACTAGGATGTTATATCAGCAAAACCAGTTATTAATATTGCTACGGGACCTAATTTAACCCGGTTTTATAAGTTAGGAGGTGGAGATCTATGGAATCGCGGTTTAGAGATACGAGTTAAACTGGAAGCACAGATGAGGGATGTCAAGTGAACTTATTCCCTTTCTGAGTTTGGAAAGAGCAAACTGGGGTAGGCTTGATCGACGTAGGGCCTTACATAAATTTTCAAGTGTAGTAGTCCAGGAGCCCACGATGCCTTTCCAGGCTAGTTTTTTTTTTTCAATTTTTTTTCTTCAAATAGATATTTTGATTTTCTTTATCCCTCGCAAGTTGATAAAGGGTTGTTATTGTATGGCATCCCATTTCAACATAATATGATACAGATAGGTACCAGATCTGATATATGTGGATACGATATCTAATACTAGATATGTATCAGTCCCATAATGATGTGACCATCAAGTATATGCATACATCCAAGCATGAGAAATATAAAACATGGCAAAAGAATACATCGAGTGAACGGAGGATCTACAAGATATTAAAATCCAATGAGTTTTGGAATCCAGTTCGGCCTCCGGAGACAGCACTAACTTCAAACGGACCTAGCGCCTTCATGTCAACTCCGATTTGGGTGATCTTGGACTTCATGGAAAGCTTATCTCGCTACCTTTCAAACGCATCCGGTCTCATGTCCAAATTCATCTCGAGTCAACGGGAATCGCCAAAAAAAGACAATGCTGTTGCTGAAACCGAACTTGGGCCTTGAGCCTTGTAATAGACTAGACTCATCTCGGAAGTGTCTCCATCAACCTCCACGAATTAGCACTTAACCCTAGCGTTATTTTCCTCTATAAATAGCTTCGTACATCCTCAAAAACAATTGGCTTTTTGTTTAGTTGAATTTTGCCAAGTGTCATTCACCTTGTCTCTAGTTCTAGCTCAATTAGTCGGCGACTATTGATTCAGAGCCCCCAATAGTTGGTGTGTTGATTTGCCAGGTCGATTAGATCTACCACTTCAATCGCAACTATTCCTTTGTGCTTAATTACCTATTCGCAATATTTAGCTTGCATCTTATCTTGTTGTTGCAGTGTTCTCTCGTTTGCATTGCGGGGATCATCAACCGCGCGTCACGGTTGGTACGACATCGTTTGTGGTGTAGCGATTGCATGGCGTCCTGGACTTGTTCTGGTTGGTAGCCATGTCGCAAACGTCGCACTCGATCAAAGCGAGAGTTATCCCCTCATCAGAAGATCGGGTCACGAGAGAGAGCGTCATCCGTTGGTATCAGAGCTTCGGTTGCCTGGTGAGGATTTCAGTTGTATATATTTATTTTTCCTACCTATCATCTACAAATTACCGCACCACTTTTCCCTTTACCGAACTCTAGTTTTGAGCCGTGCAATTTTTATTCAGTTTTGCTTTGTTGAGTTTTGGTCCATCGTGATGTCGGAGTGCTGGTTTTAGTCCTAGTATCATCTTGGTTTGAGGTTTGCATCTCGGTTGTGCACTTGAGGTTCGTTATAGGTTGAAGAAAATTAGCAGATTGATCGATTCATGATTAAGTTTGTTGCTTGCGCAAGGAATTATAAGGATCTGTTTCCTCTAAATTATTCAGTCAGTTTCCTTTTAGTTGGGGGAGATTATCTCTTTTGTTTCCCTCCTACTGTGTGCAGCGCAACACATAAATTGGGTGGGCCCTTTGTTTATCTTGTGCATACAAGTTCAGTCTCCTTGCTTTTCGGTTTCTTTGTTTCAGTAGTTAATCTCGGTAATTACCTTGGTGTATTTCCTTTTGTTTAGCCATGCATGCAAGTTCCATACATGCATGTGATCTTCTCTCCCAGTAATAGCTAGCAGCTGCTTGTATTTGTGCATGCGCGCGCACGCACTTGCCACTTATTAAAAAAAAGAAAAAGAAAGAAAGAAAGAAAAAGGCAAAAAGGTGAAAAAAAAGAGCCGCACAAAAAAGAATCAGAAAAAAAAAGAGAGAAAAGCAAACAAATCAGAAAAAAAAAAGAAAGTGTGGAAATTTGTTTTGTTGGAGTCTTGGAGAGATTTGCTTGCTATGTGATAAAGTCGAGTTGTTTCTAGTCCAGTGTTTATCATTTGCTTGCTTGATCTAGGATTGAGTCTAGGCTAGGCCAGCAACTTTGACTAGTACTTTGGACTATTATTAAATTTCGCATATCTGTTTGATTTTTGCTATTCCTTGTGATATAGTTAAGCCTACCAAGATCCACATACTACTAACCTTTACAGGTCCGGCTTTGCAATCGCTCCACTCATTAAGCGTGTCATTGCACCACGAACCAGCCACGGTGATTGACCTGTTTTTGTATTAGTTGAAAACATTATAAGAACTTGGTATATGCTATAGTGCTGAGCGACTTGCAACCCCACAAGCAAAAGATTGCTATTAATAAGAAGTTATATGCATATGTTTGTTTTTCTTGTTTGCTACTGACAATGACAGGAGTGTACAAAGAGAACGGGATGGAACATATAAAACAATGGCTTTCACATCAAGAGGATATACATAATGAGGTTTGTGAAAATAAGATATCGTTGCCTTTATTTGTTGGTAAGTTTAATCCTAGAGACTATATTGATTGGGAGTAAGTAGTGGAAGATGAACTTGAATATTATGAATGGTCTGAGGAACAAAAGATTAAGGTAGCAACAAGTTCTTTTACTTCTTTTGCATCTCTTTGGTGGAGTGATATTTGTCTTGTCGGTAATAAACCTGGTTCTTAGAATGACTTAAAAACAATGATGAGAGCTAGATTTGTACCCGATTATTATATTCGTGATTTACAAAAGAAACTGCAAAATTTGAAACAAGGGAATAGAACCGTAAGAGAGTACCACTGGGAGTTTAAAATTTGTATGTTGTACGGTGGTATAGGGGAGTCTAGAGAAGATACAGTTACAAGATTTTTACATGGGCTTAATTTAAACATTCAGCATAGGCTTGAGAATAAAACATATAGCCATCTTTTTCAATTACTTTTGTATGCTTGCGATATTGAAACTCAGATTGAAAAAGAAACAAAAATGCCTATGATACATGAGAATATTCTTGCGCCTTCTATTTTATCTAACATCATGCAGGAAGGTAAAAACAATTTTGAAGAAAAGAACAATGAAGCACCTAAATTAGGTCAAGAGAGTGTTTCGGGTAATTTAACTGATGGTCAACTGAACCAAGGTAAGAAAGATTGTGCTATGCTACAATTGTCCACTAATTATGCTATGTTAGAGCAATCTCTAGTGGAACAGATTTCTAATTTGCCTTTATCACAAGCTAAAAATTCAGATTGTGTTGATATTGATAATGCTTGTAATGAGGAAGAGTTGTGCAATGCTTCACTTATATACATGCCACAACTAGTGAAAGAACACGTTACTTCTATTTCTGAATATTTGGGTTCCACTCAAAATAAATGTGTCTTTGTTATTGCTGATGACCAAGAAGAGCTGAAATTATTGTCTTCTTTATGTACTTTGGGTTATATCGAATTTGATGTTCTTTGTGATCTAAATACCTTAGAGAAGAAAATTTATGATTTTCCATGTTATTCTTGGAACAATTATCATGTCATTGGTAAATATAATAATAGATGATGTTATATGGTGCATCGTGTTTATATATGTTTAGATATGAATCCTCCTTTAAATATGGAAAAATATGAGAAACCAAATGGATGGTACAACGTTGATGCTATTGGGATAAATTCACCTAACGTTCTTTTAAAGATCGATGACAATATTCAAGAAGGGGAATGCTGTGCACTGTTAAATTCAAAGGTGAGTTGGTTTCCTCATGATGTAAATTGGATTTATAAGGAACAAATGATGCTACACAATGATTACTTGTTTGCTATTTTTTCAGTTGATCTCTCCTATGACGACAATTGCAACAAGAAACCGAGGACGGTTTCCAAACAAGAAATGGAGGATGATGTGACCATCAAGTATATGCATACATCCAAGCATGAGAAATATAAAACATGGCAAAAGAATACATCGAGTGAACGGAGTATCTACAAGATATTAAAGTCCAATGAGTTTTGGAATCCAGTTCGGCCTTCGGAGACAGCACTGACTTCAAACGGATCTAGCGCCTTCATGCAAACTCCGATTTGGGTGATCTTGGACTTCATGGTAAGCTTCTTTCGCTACCTTTCAAATGCATCCGGTGTCATGTCCAAATTCATCTCGAGTCAACGGGAATCGCCAAAACAAGACAGTGCTGTTGCTGAAACCGAACTTGGGCCTTGGGCCTTTTAATAGACTAGGCCCATCTCAGAAGTGTCTCCATCAACCTCCACGAATTAGCACTTAACCCTAGCGTTATTTTCCTCTATAAATAGCTTTGTACATCCTAAAAAACAATTGGGTTTTTTTGTTTAGTTGAATTTTGCCAAGTGCCATTCACCTTGTCTCTAGTCCTCGCTCGATTAGTCGGCGACTATTGATTCAGAGCCCCCAATAGTTGGTGTATTGATTTGCCGGGTCGATTAGGTCTACCATTTCAATCGCAACTATTCTTTTGTGCTTAATTACCTATTCGCAATATTTAGATTGCATCTTATCTTGTTGTTGCAGTGTTCTCTCGTTTGCATTGCAGGGATCATCAACCGCGCGTCACGGTTGGTACGACATCATTTGTGGTGTAGCGATTGCATGGCGTCCTGGACTTGTTCTGGTTGGTAGCCACATCGCAAATGTCGCACTCGATCAAAGCGAGAGTTATCCCCTCATCAGAAGTTCGGGCCACGAGAGAGAGCGTCATCACATAATAAAGTACTGAGCATGAAACCCGGATGTAGGCCTAGTACATGTGTGGTATGCCCGGTACCCTCGGTACCGGACTCGATACCCCTTACCAATATGACATCTATGTGGGCATGTGGAATCAGGCTAGATCCTCAAGAAAAAAAAAGGAGATGACGACGACGCGATGTTATGAGGCGGTGGCATGGTATGTGAGCCAACAACAACAGTAGGAGACGAAAAAAGTGCAGCCCCCCAGATGCATAGGGTAGGAGGAGGAGGGAGGAGATGAGAAGAGGAATGAAAGAGAGGAGATGAGGTGTATCAACGGTGGGAGGAAGGAAAGAGATGAGATGAGGTATCAACATTGGAGCACGGTGGCAGCTCTAGCTTCAACCACTAGCTTGAATTGAGTTCTTTTTGCTCAGTTGTGTTGCCACATCTCCTCCTCCTCCTCCTCTTCACCCTAACTCTTTTTTTTTCTCTGCTTGTACCTTGTGTTCTTCGTGGTGCCGGGACCGACATTGCTATGCATTCACAATCGTAGCATCATGAAGGGAGTGATCCGATGGAGGAGATAGAAGTGGAAAAGATGGAGGGGCTCAAGAAGGTGACAGGGAAGCTAAAAGGTGGTGCCACGAGCGACAACAGTAGTAGCTGGCGTGAGCGGAAATTGGGGTGGACTCAGCATTTGGCTAGGGTAAAATGCATGGGTTTAATTAACTAGCAGTGCCTAGGACTTAGGTCCTCCCCTGTGTGGAAAGGAGGGAGGAGCCGATGAGAAGAAGGAAAAAGAGGGGAGGAGGTGGCAGAAAGCAGGCAGCTTGCCGGGCGCCCAAGTGGTAGTGACCACGCGTGCTAACACGAGAAGCGGCAAGGGCATACTGGTGCGGACACAAGAACGGGATCCTCTCCCCCTTAGATCATCCTAACTCCTTCTTTCTTCCTTACCTCTGCTTGTGCCTCACTGCCTCGTGCTCCTCATGTTGCCGTGCCTGACATTGTTGTGTGTTCGCGATCATAGCACCACGTAGAGAGTGCTCCGATGGAGGAGAAATAAGGGACAAAGATGGAGGGGCTCAAGGAGGTGGCAGGAAGCCAAAAAGTGGGGCCACGCACAACCGCAAGCGGTAGCAGTAGTAGCATGCGTGTACAGAAACAGGGGTGGACCTAGCATTTAGCTAGGCCCTGGTCTAACATTATAGCTGAAATGTATGTGTTTTAACTAGTAGCTCTGGAACATATGTTTGCCCTGTGCAGAAAAGAGAGGAGGAACCGATGAGAAGAAGGAAAAAGATGGGGAGGTGGTGGCGCAGCTTGCCGGCGCAGAGTGGGACGCACATACATGCTCGCGCGGACAATGCGCTATCCCTTTGCAGCGGGCTGGCAAGCAATGGCGGCTGTCAGCGACTACATATCTAAGGGAGATTTTCAATTCATGGTGAGGACTGCATATGCATATATTTCAGGGTGTGTTTAGTTCACGCCAAAAATAGAAGTTTTGTTGAAATTGAAACGATGTGATGGAAAAGTTGAAAATTTATATGTGTAGGAAAGTTTTGGTGTGAAGAAAAAGTTGGAAGTTTGAAGAAATAGTTTGGAACTAAACTCGGTCTCAGAGAGTATTGCACACATGGCCATAATACCACACGGTGTGACACCCATAACACTATACGCATGAATCTGCGAAGGTTTTTGCTTAGTACTCCCTCCGTTTATAAGATGTTTTGACTTTAGTTATAGTCAAACTACTTAAAATTTGACTAAGTTTACAGAAAAAAATAGTAATATTTTCGATCTAAGATAAATTTATTATAAAAGTATATTTAATTATTAATTTAATAAAACTAATTTGATAATCTAAATATTACTCCCTCCATCTCAAAATATAAAAAGTTTTAGGGTTGGACACGGTGAAAGTAGGTAAAGTGAGTGGTGGAGGGTTGTGATTGGATGACTAGTTAAGGTAGGTGGAAAAAATGAAGGGTGGATGGTTGTAATTGGTTGATAAGAGAATGTTGGTGAAGAATTTGTTATATTTCAGGACAAATCCTAAGGACTAAAAGTTGTTATATTTTGGGACGAAGAAAGTACTATATTTATCTATAAACTTAGTTAAATGTAAAGCAGTTTGACTTTGACTAAAGTTAAAACATGTGAGGGAGTACTAAGCTCCTAATGAATGTTTTTGCCGTCGCTTTCGCCCAAGATGATAATGACATCATGGCAAACACACATCAGATAGATGTACAACGACATCTCATCATCTCATTCAGGTGCTAGACAAGTTCATAATTGCATCCTCTCTGAATCCTCATCAAGGCTCACTGACAGCAACTTGAACTTAATTTATTCACTAATCAGAAACAACAACAGTAGGAGGAGCAGTAGTACTACTGGAAAGGAAACATGGTGCCAGAAAAAGCAGAGATCACACACTACGTGGATCAGAGAGCACCCAATTGCCATCTTGGATAAATTGCAGCCACCAGTTCACCGGTGAGGAGGAGTAAAGAGATCTGTGTGCACACGTCGGCCTCGACAATCTGGAGGCATGCATAAGCAAAACAGCAGCTTTGGTTTGATGACACAGATCTTTTCTGTCACATCGTTTTAATTTTAGTTTTAGACCTTTGCTGCATCATCATCAGGCACTTGAGCCTCGCTGTCATGCAGCTCCAGCTCCAGGCCGGTTTTGCTTGCACCAATCTTGTTCATCTCGTCCTTCTCCTCTATGTTTTTCCCCCACAGAACATTGTACAAGCCTCCGATCAGTAGTATCCCAGCAAAAATACTGCACAATTATATTATCAAAATCAGACAAGAGAATTTGTTACTGCAAGAGAAGTTGTGAATTCTACTGTGTTTTACAAACATGCAAGTAGGGATACAAGCGGGTTTTTTAGCCCGCTTATCTCACTTCTAGTTCATTTTTTCTTCTAAATTTTGTACTACTATGTCGAAAATGAACTAGCAAGCGGATTTTTATGCGGGTAGTGGGACTACCCACTTGCATCCCTACATGTAAGTAATTATAGAAGGACGTATACAAAGTTTCACATTTGGGAAGTTAAAAAAACACAAATTTGAATGGACATCCAGACGAATTTTGAAATTTGAACGGATATTATCTGAATCTGAACAAATTTAGCTAGATTCAAACACATTTAAATTTTTTTTGTCTGGATGCACTTCCAACCGAGACCCACTAGTGGATCCAAATTCAAAAATGTTAGAAAATATAAACTAAAATTGTGAACGCTGTACATACCTTCCTAGGCTAACTGCATCCCCTAAAATGAATGAGGACATGATAATTGTGAATATGAAAGTAAGCGGCATCGACATGGCAAGGAACACCGGGCCCCTCTTCGCAATCGTCCACATTTGCATGTAGTACGATAGTGCGGTGACGACCACACCCTGCAACAATATTTGTTTCATGGAGAAAAATTTACATGCATTTAGTTGAGCATTATTTGAGTTACGCAATTTGAACTTGAAAAATTTTGCATCAGAAGCTCAATTACACTGTAGATTACTGCACCAAGCTCGACATTCCATCCTAGCTTCCACTTGGAGAAGTCCCTCTCGGCTGCAACAGCCACAACGAAAGCTTGGACTGATGCGCAACAGATCTGCAGCGTGGTGTTCATCAACTTGGAAGTGTCTTCTATCAGTGGACCCTGAAAAGACAACATCATGTTGAATCTACTCTGAAAAAAAAAATTAAGGTCTCAAGCGCACAATGCATATAGCCATGTTCTTTTCAGCTTATTCACTGAATTATTAAAATGTTTTTTTTTTGCCGGGAAGGCAGAAAGAGGCTATCCGAAGAAGAAAAGTTACAAGAAAAAACACAACAGAAGCTGTCAAGGTCGGACGTGCACCAAGCACATCCAAACACCACACACTAACCACACAAAGCACAAACCAATGGATTATTTACTTCACGCTTTGAAATATATGTTTTCTCAAAAAAAAAACTCACTACCACCGGTTTTAGGATATTTATTAGGTTTATTTCTCAAAATATTTAATTTTTCATATATAAATATGAAGTTTGATAGCATATGTATATACCTGGAGAACTGTCCATAGGCCTGCTAAAATGTTAGAGAGTGTCATGAGGAAGATTCCAAATGCCCATTGCTTCTTGGAATGGGTATCTCCTGAAGAAGTGCTGCTGCTGCTGCCTTGCTGAAAGAGGTGGTGATGGTTGAACGATTTGAACATTGGCCCCTCGTAGAAGGCCAAAATTGTGACACCGGCGATGCAGAACAGAATACCTGCCGCTTTTACATTTCCATGGAACTTCTTCAGTTTCATAGACTCCATCCTGCCACAAGGAGAACAGATTCCTCAAACTTCTGATGAAGTGCATGCCTTTTCACTCTTCTTGTGTGTGGACATATCTCTTTAAATAATTCATCGCATTTACTTCAAGTAATCAATTTTTTTATTTATTAAGCCAATTCAAATTGCATTTTCATGATTTTGGTATATAATAAGGATGTCTGAATTTTTTTTATGGGATAAAATAGAAATTCCATTACCCAAATACAACAGCAAGGACAAAGGTAACCACTGGTTGAACGTTGTACAATGCTGATGATGATGCTGCCGAAGTATAATTGAGACCAAGGTTAAATAAGTCGCCACAAGCTGTCACCCTGTGATAAAAAAAATATACAAGGAATTACATAAGTTTTACAAGACAATGTAATACATGTAAAATCGAGAAGTTATTAATAAATATATGCTGTGAATTTCATGTATGTTAAAGGCTTGTTGTATCCTCTGCATGAACATCTGACCATGTGCTATGTTGTCTAAGCAATCCTGACATGAAGCAACTTAGTGCAGAGAATATCATAATTAAATCGACAAACTGTGGAAGATTGGAAAGGCAGTGTGAGACACGCACAGAAGAAGATTTCAGATCACAGCAGGGCACACCAAGAGATGACTTGCGAGATGTGAACACTATTCATATCCACAGTTGTATGTTAAAGCAAAGCCTATATTCTTCAAGAAATATCATTTGCCCAAACAAGACTAACAGAAAGAAGAGCCACAACTCCTGCATGAGCTTTGATTTGAGAGACAAATCTTGCATGGTGCCATGAACAAATTAAGGAGAATCACAAGAACAATTCAGTTTTTTCTTTTTTACTAGCTAGAAGAAATTTAACTTACCCATATAAGGCATGTACAAACATTTTCCCTGCAATTTTTAACGTCACCGGTTTAGCTTTCCGCCTGCACAAACACAAGAAACAACATAATTAAGAAAACAGTTTAAGTCACGATCAATGCATATAGTAAACAAAGAGCATAGTTGACAATGGGCTGACCTCTCTAGAACAAAAGTAATAGGGATCAGCACGAGTGCAGCAGTGGTATGCCGATAGAACAGAAACACCAAGGGGTTCATGCCTTGATCCAAGGCGATCTTGCTCATCACATGCATACCAGAGTACATGATCCTGATCAGAACAACGGCCGCATAGGCCTTAGTGCCGCCACTACTCATCTTTGAGTTTCTTGATGAGTTAGTTGCTGCAACTCTGAGAGTCTCTCTGAACTTAACTATCTGAATCTTGAGTCCTCTCAGACTTGTGCTGCAGCTATATATACATTGCTAAAAGCACCGGAACGGCAACCTCGTAAGAGCATATGCCTTGTTCCGGTGTGCAGGACATGGATAATTCCCTTATAGCTAGTGCATCATCACCTAATAAATCAGTGATGAGCCAATGGAGGGAGAATTAATTAGTAAAGAGGATGGAAAATGCTGGGCACTGCAAATGAGTCATGCTAGAAGAATATAATGGGGATGAAAATTCGGTGATGTGTGATCTGAGCATCCACTGATGGAGGAAGAAAAGATGGTTGGCAAGCTAGGCTACTAGGCTAGTGATCTGAGTCGATCCCAACTTATTTTTGCCAGCAGCATTAGTGGCTCTCCGTTTACCATTTGGAGCCCCAATGCCACTACTTTGCTTTCCCAAAGGCAAATTAGGGACATACTGTTCCATGTCAACATTTTTTTTTTGTACACATTGGTTTCTTTTGGGTGATGACTAATGACAAAAAGGGACATGAGAATTTGTGACAGATGGAACAAGCAAACTGAACTTGCAGAAGTGCTTGTTGTGTTGTTTCCGAATGTTGCTTCTAATTAAGTGTTAGTTGGGTATCAGAGATATAGATGGTGGTAGTGCTTGCATCTGTTTCAAGTTCCCATCAAAGTTAATTACGAGAAAATTTATAGGTACAGTGATCGAAGTGGTAGTAGGTTTGGCTTGCACCTAGAATATATAATTAGTATGCCAGCTCCTTTATAATGGATATGTATCCCTCTTAATTTAATTAAATGGTAAGTAGGACAAATCAAGATCATTTAGGCAGGTAATACTGAGGAAACTGTGCTCATTTTTGCTTCTCTAGAAGCTAATAATTGTGATGGTTCCGTGATAGTAAAGGCAAATTAAAGTAGTAATTAAGCTTAGCTGGACATAGACCAATGGCGATAGATTTTTTGTGTTGTCCACCACTTCTCCTGTTTAATTTTAACTGCATTTGTATGCTATTGTCTAGACTGAATATGGATTTACAGTTCAAGATTTCAGTATTGACAATAGCTGGATATGACTTTTTTCCATCTCCTCAAGTAGTACAGTTAATTAGGTTCTAATAAGATTCTGATCAGTTCAAACAAAAACTCTACAAAGATTGTAACTGAAGACAAAAATTCAACATGCATTGTGCCGCATCGTCGTTGAGAAAAGGAGAGCCGTTGGATCACTTCTCTACTTAATCACATGGATGTATTATCTGTGCTAACCATTCGGTATTAATTAATTATACCTTAATACGAATTAATTGATCGTATTTTGTTATCTTACCTTTAATTCATCAGTGGTGATTTTCAAGTGTTATTAGAATGATTTCTAAAATCTCAGTGCAACATAGTTTTTTAAATAGAGATGTGCTCCGGTCTAAAAAAAATATCTCAAGGTACCAATATATCATGGTGCTAAATCGTTTCTGATCGTTTCGATCTAACTGGGTAGGATGTGCATTGTTAGCGATCAAAAACAATTTGGTACCATAAGATATCGGTACCTTAAAATACTTTTTATTGGACCAAATCTGTTGTAAATATACTTTTGCCGCGCGCACCTGTCCCTGCAAGAGATCCGGAGATACGATCGTGTGACTACGAGTTTACCACTAGACAAATTCATAAAAATATCATATTATCTACTTCGATTGAGTAGAGTGCTTCCTTCGCCTTCGCCAAAGTTTTAACTAATGCAATTGAGTAGTGTGCTTCCCATTGGGATAGTTTTAACTAATACCGATTGAGCAGTGTGCTTCCTTTGCCTAGGCCAAAGTTTTCTCACTTAGTATATATATATTGTTGACTAGATACCCTGACTAGCACAAAACTTACAATAAACATTTACAGTAGACCACACTACTACAGTATAAGCTTCAGTCAACATAAATTATGTTTCACTGTTAAGTACTAACTAAACAAATTCATCTAGTCCTATCTTATACAGATCAAGGGAAGAAGATCCTAGCATATTCCATCGTAGGGCCTTATAGGCAGCAATAATCTTGTATATATATATGCATGCATCCTTTGCAGATATGGTTCCTCATCTTTAGCTGCTTTCTCCCTTTCTTCTCTCTTTTTTTAACTCCTGCTGGTGGATACAGGACAGACTGATGTGTCGGAAAAGTTTGTCGATCAGGCCCTCTCAGATGGATCGTAGAGCGACACGATCACACAGATCGCTAATGTGATCTTTAATCGTGAGAAAGATGGGATAATTGGGATCGATGTCTGGTAGCTAGCTTCGTGTGTTGGGAGTTGGATCACTTACGCATGATTGTGGTGCACTAGTGCTCAAGATCATATATACTATTTCAAATTTCATCAGGAGCACAAGCAACGATGCCCTTGTTTAGTTTCAAACTTTTTCTTCAAACTTTTAACTTTTTCAACACATTAAAACTTTTCTACACACATAAACTTTTAATTTTTCCGTCACATCGTTTTAATTTTAATCAAACTTCCAATTTTATTGTAAACTAAACACACCCGATGACTCTTGGGTTAAAAATTTCGATCTAGTTCATCTAGAATTAATAAGTACATGGGCTCTGATTTGTCGTTTCCTCGCGACCGTGTCATCGTAGGTTTTGGATAAAATTAAAGCACAACCCTATATTTGGATGACAGCGGGAGACACAGGTTGGGTTCTTCTTGGTTATGTGTGAGTTGCTGCAAGGCGATATGATATATTCTTAAAGCTTGTATTTGTAGGCTGTGTGTATTTCTAAGTTGATGCAGTGATCGGATGTAATTTCATTCCAATGAAATTCTTCCCATTGTCTTGAGAAAAAGTGATACACCGAACAATCGGAAACTTAATTAGGAATTCAGTGCAACACCGATGAGTAACAGTGTTAGTATTTGATATTTTTTTCCCTAGCTGTAAGTGGTGAGATGTTTGCCTTCCATGGCTCCTAAAGATCCCCAGCCATGGAAGGCATTACTAGCACAAGTTGGTTTGTATGAGACTTACAAAACCAGCACTGATAAAGACGCATAGGATATTGGAAGTGACCGTGACCTCTCGCCGAGCCGCCAATCGATGCTCCAAGATTTTTTTTCTTTTTTTTAAAAAACTACGCAAGAAGACAGAGGGCTTCGACTCCCTTGTCCTCCTAGTTTCTTGGCACTTATAAAAAAAGGGTAATATCCGTGTCTTTGACGGTGTTCTGTCACATGTGCTAATGGAGGTGAAGTGGAATGTGCAAGAAGGGCAGCGATAGTATGAGGTAACAACCTGTCCTATTGGAAAGCTCTTAGGCACATAGCTTAGTATCGCTTCTCTCACCTTCTTCTTATTAGGAGTTGTACTTGGTTTACCAAAATCTCTTCAATGCTAGACTGTAACCCCGCAGTAATCATCTCGGCGTATTATCGATCTATGATAATCTTTTTCTAACATATTAATGTGCACAGAGGCAGCTCTAGAAATTTTTTTTGACGGTCCTACTTCATGCTTCAAAATTTCAAAACGCCGAAAACTCGTATACATAGCTTAAAATACTCCACTAAAACTAGCATTTTCGTTTAAAAATTACAAAAAATACAACATAAATAGCCTAATGGGTCATGTCAATAGAGGGGGTTTGGACCGAATTTGGATAAAGTGATCATTGTAGGCCAAAATTGAGGGTGGTCCAGGTGGTCCCTTGAAACTGCCCATGGACATGCAAGATTTTTGTGGTTCCGTAAAAAGAAATTGAAAGTGAAAAAATTGTTAAAATTGCATAGATCGTTGCTACACATACTAATTTCTTTTTTCTTTTCACAAAACTTTTACAAGCAATGATATATCAACCGTTTGATTTAAGTAGACGAAAATTATAGAAAAGCTAGATGTATTCATAGCATGATACATAGTGTTATTAAAAGTATAGTAAGATAAAATTAAGTAGGCATATAGGCTTTTCTAATTGGATACCTATACTCTTAAAAAACCTCAATGGCGGTGGTAAGTGGTGAATCTGCCATCACCACTGTCATGTGGGTCTCATATGAGTCTCTCAAACAATGAGTTGGATGGACTTTTGTTTCTTCATCAACCTCATGCCATCAAATAGGAAAAGTTTCTTTTGAAGTGAGGTGAAAATGATGACAGATAATATGACCCTAAGAATTTAGAATGAGAGTACTTTTATTTTTAGTTGAGGGTTTATTAGAGCGTACGACGTGATTCTCTTATTTAATTGGCATTCAGCCAGTATATACATATATGATCAGTGGTTCAACTGCCATGGCGACTTTGTTGTTGTGTCATATACGATTGATGGCATTTCACGTGTACGTGCACGCAATAAGCCGGCCAGACTCGGTTATACCAGTACTTTTCCCTTTCTCGAAATGTGATCATATTGCCGTGCGCGAGAGTACGTACGTACGTCCCCGCGCGCGCCTTTGTTGTTGCCCGCGGCCGAGCCGTTAAATCCTCTCGCGAAATCTCGCCCAGAATTCGTGGATCAGAAGAGATCGAAGTTGTTTCTAGCGGCCGGCAGCGTACGTAACCAAGACCAGCGCTAGCTTTTGTCGCGCGCGCGCGCGGCCCAGCCGGAGCTAGGCCGGCCGGTAGTCGTCCCGATCTCTCACTCAGTAGCTAGCTAGTCCGCGCGCTTTTGTTGCCGGACGCGGGCACACGCCCGGTACGGGACACGTGGGATGTGTTTGATTGGGTGGATGAGTCTGAATGGCAGATGGCTATCCGATTTTTTTTTGGTTGGAGAGTAGGGTGGATGGAGTGTTCCGAAATAGGGAATATTCTCTCAATATGATAGATGAGTGCGTCCGGTCGATTTGGCTGGATAAAGCCATCTAGTTTTGGTCTAGGTGATGTGTCATATTCTGATTAGGTGTGGTTGGTTTGATTTTCTGTTAAGCAAGCTCCAAATGATTTTTTTCTCCTAAACCGCTTATCTAATTTATGATTTGATTACACCACTATATTTGTTACAATTAAATCTTTAAAACAATATCTCAGATGATTATATTTTGATAAAAAATATATGAGATAAATGGGTCCCACTAACTTATGGATTTTTCCATCCATGCTATATCCCTCCAACCAAATAAATAATTGGATCGCCATATCCATACAAAACAAACATAAAAAATTAGATCGCTATATCTAACAAAATATGGATGGCTACATTTTATCGTGCGTGTATGACCGTGAACCAAACACACCCGTACACACGCGCACACACGGCGCACACACCCGTACGAGGCCGGCACGGCACCAAAGCCACCAGCAACCACACGTTACGTACGTGGCGGCAATGCGCGCCCAACGCCGCGGCGGCGCGCACCGTGGTCGGGGGGCTTGCTGGCCTGGATGCACGCGCACGTACGGACGCACCGACGCAAGGCGAAGCTCTGAGGCTTCCCGATATATACGCCGGCCACGCGCGCGGATGATAGTTCGAGCCGGTGAGAAGAGGAAGTGCACGGACTCATTTTTTTTCGTTTATGGTTATGTTTATGAGCCAAAAATTTAAATTTTTAACCATTAGTTTTGAAGCTGATTTGAGGTTTTTTTATCAAAATTTATTTTTCAGCTTTTTTAATCGTTAAGAACACGTATATAAAAGTTTTATTCACAAATTACGTTTCATTTGCAAATATGGTGTTTGGCTTATTCCCCACAATAGAGCTACTAGCTAGAGAAAGTAGCCCGTATTAGCCGCCGATTGGAGCAAGTTCATCAATAGAGCTCACTACTTATTATAAATTTATTGGGGCATTTGTAAATTTGCCACTGATTTTTTCAATATTGCAAGGATGTCATTCGAATGATAGTTCTAGTGGCATTTTTGTAATTTTCTAGTATCAGTTTTGCAATAACGATTCAAATTAGTGGTAAATTTGCAATTGCCCTAAATTTATTATAGAGCTAACGTGTATAATTGATTAGCTTTATTTTCTTCCCTCCTTTTTTTTCTCACTGTGAATTTAGTGCATATTTTTTGGGTATTGTCGACGAGGGATACCTGTGAACCGAATAGTGTGGGTATTGGGATACGTTGGTATGAGGATTTACACGATTCGACATCAAGCAAAATAAAAGGACAAGGATTATACTAGTTCAGACCCCTCGTAAGATAATAGCTCTAATCCAGTTTATATGAGATTGATATAGAATCTACATAGTACAACAGAGAACAACTGATTCCAAGGTTACCAGCGATATCCTTGTCAAGAGAGTCTCGACGAGATCTACCGGCGAGTAGGTTTTAAGTCCTCCGGGCTGCTTCTGTGGTGACGGATTGGCTGGTACTATAATTCGATGCCTTAGACCCCTCAGGAGGTATGTATTTATACCTTGAATCCCCTTAGTTTTCAAGTAGAACTCGGAGAACCTGGACCTTGCACGATCTAGTATAATCTTAACCCTCACCTAGGAGAACCCTATTACGTACTTGCCCATAAGGATTATTTCCATAATCTCTCGTCGATTTCCTTATTGTATACGGAAATCTATCACACATACAAAGGTATGCTGTATCCGTATATTTTATAAGTCGTATGATATAATGTATGTCTTATCTATAACCATGACATACATGTGTACAACTAATTCTTGCAAAAGAGCCAAAACTTTTTATTTTTATCTTTCTTCCACATAAGTACATAGGTTGCTTAATTATAATTCACTATTATCCTTGCTTTTATACGGCCGCATATACGGTATCGGTGGCAAGACCGTCACGAACTACTATGTCGGAACGGTGTGAACATGCTACGTGGAATTAGTTATCTGGTGGGCATACCGTGTAATAATCTAATTACCATCGATTAAACCAATTACTTGCAGAATTAAACGGAGGAGTCTATGGCTCGGGCGTCCGATCGGTTTGGAGAAAAATCGGGCCCTGATGTCAGCATCCGATTTACGTGCAAAACTACATTAAACTGATTTTTCTCTTAAATTACTTATATAAATCATGATCCGATTGCGCCATTAAATTCATTGCAATTAAATCTTCAAAACAAGACCACACATAGATATATTCCAACGAAATTTTTTTAGCTTATTATTGAATTATTTTTAAATGTTGCACGATGTTCCACCAGGTATATCGGAATTATTTCACTAAGTAGATCGAAAATGTTTCACTCGTTTAAATCGGGTGTTGTTTCACCTTATATAAAAACAATGTTTCAGCAAATAGCGAAAGAATGTTTCAGTTCACTGCAACATTTTATCCATACATAGTATAACATTATAAGTAAACTAGGTGAAACATTTTTCGGTGGAATAAAAAATAAAACGAATTCCCTTAATAGGGGGTTTCCAAAATATGTGAGTTTTTTTTCGCAATGGAATATTTCAGTTCACTGCAACATTAGATCTATATATAGTGAAACATTGTAAGTACACTAGGTGAAACATTTTTGGTGAAACAAAAAATAAACCAAACTCCCTTAATAAGAGGTTTACAAAAATGTAGATGATTTGTTACAATAGAGTTATGTGTGGGGATACGTGGTGGGCCAGAGGGGACACGTGGTGGGCCAGGGGGAGCGCACGCGCACATGCCCCTGGCATCACGCGCGCAGGGGGCCGGGGGGAGCGCCCGATTTCTGCTCCCCCCGCCGGTCGGCCGGATTGAATCATTATCGGAATTAAACGGCATTAATGTTTGTTTCAAACGGTTAGCAGCAGCGAACAATAGCCATTCAATCAGAACATTTGAGTTAGTAACAAAATTACAGTGAAGGAGCAGAATCACAATAGCAATGCAACGGCATTTTGCCATTTAGATAACAGAGTGTGTTCAAATCTCTCTACAACCATAAAAAGCATTAATTTGTTCGTATTAGTGTGAATGTGAAATTACAATATAATTCCGATTAATCGATGGCATTTCAATTTATCGCTTAACAGTACCATATCCGTTCCAATACAGTTTTTAGTTTTTTACAGATAGACATGGTGCCTTTGTAGGGACATGGGTTCTTTGCAGTACACGGCAGATGATCTGAATTGCATTTGTAGGCTTTGTACGTCTGTTGGGCTGGTCTGCTCGGGAATCAGGGTGAGGCCTTGTATGATGTCTTAGGCTTGAGCACAACAAGCCAAGCTTAGGCCGAATATAAATGGGGTAGAGGCTATCTCAAAGCCCAAGTACAATTAGTTTACACCTAAATTTGCAAACTATTAACATAACCGCTACTACCTCTGTCAAAGATAAAATATATTTTAACTGGAGGAATTATGTTCAAGTGAAGAAATTGATAATTTTAAAAAAGAGTGAAGATATTTATGTAGTAGTTAGGGTGTGTTTAGTTCACGTTAAAATTGGAAGTTTGGTTGAAATTGGAACAATGTGACGAAAAAGTTAGAAGTTTATATGTGTAGAAAAGTTTTGATGTGATAGAAAAGCTGGAAGTTTTAAAAAAAATTTAGATCTAAACTCGGCCTAACATGAATGAGATGCACCGACAGAGTGATGGGTTCCAAGTCACATAATGGAAGCCTGAGTTGACACCGGTCTCACTTGGGGAAGCATCTTCAACTACCCAACTGGCTAAACATGACATGATCGCTTGGACAACAACACTATAGTTGGAAAATTGGAATTTTTACAACTCTAGTTATCAGTTTAAATGTTATAAAAAATCTAAGAAAAAAATTACAACAGTTATATTTATATATAAGTAGACATCTATAATATAGTAGATTTTTTAAAACTTAACCATATTGCAAAAAATTTATGTCCAAACTCGATCCGTATAAAAATAAATGAAATAAACAAAGGACGTTCATTTAGGAATAGTACTCATTATTCACAACCCAATTTGTTCTTTTTTTAAAAAAAAAGATGTGTGGGTTGAATTTAGTGTCGCATGTCTATGGAGTGACATATAGCATTCTAATCTATGTTGAGAAACTTGTTTAGAATTTCTCGTGACCATTTACATAATAGTTCCTCCGTTTCACAATGTAAGACTTTCTAGCATTGTCCACATTTATATAGATGCTAATGAATCTAGACATTATTATATATATAGATTCATTAGCATCTATATGAATATGGACAATGCTAGAAAGTTTTACATTGTAAAACGGAGGGAGTATGTAATAAATAAGCATATGTTCATATAGTTAAGTTGCAAACGAGCTTTCCCCTACGTAAATGACCTAATTCCAAAATATAGCAACCTATATAGCAAGTTTCTAAATAGAAAGCATATTATAGGTTGTTATATGGAGTGACATATAGCATCCTAGTTTTATGAATATGGATATATGTCTATTCAAAATCGTAGTACTAGGATATGTCCAATCTAGTTTCATGCTATTATTTTTTTAAGAATAGAAGGAGTATTTAACAAACAATGCACAGATTTGGACTTTAATTTATATATGTGTGTGTGTGTGTATATGCATATATATATGTATATATACATATGTATATGTATATATATGTGTGTGTATATATATATATATGTGTGTATATATACATATATATATATGCATATATATATATATACATATGTATAGGTATATATATGTGTATATACATTTATATATATGTGTATACATACATATATATATGTGTGTGTGTGTGTGTATATATAGGATGGTATTTTGTACTCCCGGGAGTACATACACCCTCCCTTGATAGTGGATCATCCAATAGGATCCAATTTACCAGATTGAAAAAAAAATGATTAATAAATAAATAATATAATTAACAATCGGGGATACATGCATGCAACTAATAATTTGAAAATTAGTCCGCGTGTTGCATGCAAAGTAGTTACGTTTGCATTGCACCTTTTTTTGCTTCATAATATTCGGTATATATATGTACTAGAACCAATGTTGAAAATGCCTTTTCTTTTTTAGTATCCGGTATATACTGTGTGTTTATGTGTATGATTTAGTATGTACACCGTATTACATTTTTTTGTTGTTGGACTGTATGCATTTTTTTAATATCCACTATGTACATACTTGATCTTTTTTGGTATGGCATATACTTTTTTATGTTAGTAACAGTATATAACTTTTAAATTAGGAGAGCAATATATACTTTTTTTAATCCGGTATAAACTGGACTAGATCATGTACTGGTTGGTTGTAGGTACTACGTACCGCTTTAATTTCTTTGTAAGATTCAGTATATACTAGACCAAATGCTGTTTTTTTAGGTACGATAGCTCTTCCTTTTTTCAGGGAGAGTAGTAGTCTTTAAGTAGCGGTGCATACTATTTTATTTTAGTAAGTCAGTAGGAGTACATACTGTTTTTAAACTTAGTTGAAGTATATACTTGTTTTAACTTAGTATAAGTATATAACTTCTTTTAATTAGTACCAGTATATGCTACATACTTTTCAATTACTAGTATATACTTTTTATGAGTATATACTGTTCTTAAACTTAATTAGTAGCCATATATATATTTTTTTATAGTAAGTTAATTAGTAGGAGTGCACACTGTTTTTAAACTTAGTAGCAGTATATACCGTTTTTAACTTAGTAATAGTACATACCTTTTTTTCAAGTTAGTACCAGTATATAGTTTTTGATGAGTATATTTTTGAACAAACATAAAGATGTTTGATAAGGAAAAAAAATCAAAACAACTTATAATATGAAATGAAGGGAGTAGTACAGGTTTTTTTTTCCACGTAATAGTACGTACCATTTTTTTCTTATAGAATAGAACAATACGTAAATTTGGTATGTGTAGGGTTGCTAATTTTGAATAAACTGTATCAGTCAATGATTGATAAAGAAGTGTCGTCAATCACTGGCAAAGTATCGGGTTGCTGCATTCTGAATAAAGCTAAATGAATGAAATACGCTAGAAGTGCACTGAATTTTGAATAGACAATTCTACATGCAGGCTAACAAAATCGGTTAGCATCGATGGGATCACGCCAAACACGCGCTGGAGAGGGAAACGAGTATTAATGTGCCAGCTTGCTAGATCAACGGAATCACGGACTCAACGCCGTCGCCAAACGACCATACATGCTGGAGTGTTCTGTTGTTAGCACCATCTATGCCCATGATAGATGTGTCTCGCATCTGCATGCACCAAACAAATGCATTCATTAGAGGCTTAATCATTCTATATATCAACGTCATACTTCATGTTTGCATCCTCGTCTGCAAACAATAACAGAGATATACCCAATAGAAAAAGGAAGATTATGTATTATCATTCTATTGGAAAAAGTTAATCAAACAAAACCGGAAGAAGGAAGAAAGGGCTTGCCTTGATCGTTGCACGGGCACTAAGGTCACCGGCGCTAGCTTCGATCGGTCAGCCAAGGTGAAGCCACCGCCCCCTCCGCGTAGACAGCGTCACCGCACGGGCCACCGATGGATCGATGCCGTGATACCGTCGCCACAAGGGCCGGCACCGCCTGGGAACGCCGTGTTGCTGCAGATGAATATTGTCGCCGCATCCCAGCAAATCACCGATGGATGTTGCCGCCGGCGTGGTTGCTCGATCCCCAATGGATCGTGCCGTACCTCCGCTTCCAGTCGCCGGTAGCTAGCGCTTGATCCGAATACAGCGGAGAGAGCGAGCTGTTGCCGTCGCGGATGGGATGGGAACCAAGGGATTTATACGACCGGTTCAGAACCGATTAGTGCGGGATAATTAAACACTAGGAGAATATTCTTTAAAAAAATGGAAACGGGTCCGGTGAGTGCATCCGCTAACAGGGTTGATCGTGGGTGGCTACTGATCAACGGTGGATGGGAGCAGGTGTACGTACTCCTAGGAGTATAGAATCATTTTCCTATATATATATATATATATATATATATATATATATATATATATATATATATATATATGTACATACATATATATGTATATGTACATTTACATATATATGTATATATAGATATATATATATATATATACATACATATACATATATATATATACATACATATACATATATATATATAAATATATACATATATATATATATATATATATATATGTATGTATGTATGTATAATTTTCTCAATCACTCAAGTTATGCTGTACAGTTCGTACATCTGCTTGCTTTGCTTTCAAGTTGCATATTTATCATTACATTGTGTAAATACAAAATATGCTCTCGGATGTGTTTATAAGGATATGATGTAAGTTGATGCTATTATAACGCGAGTGCACACATGAGCGTCTACGATTGTGTTATGTTTCAATGGAAAAAAACATCTCAATGTAAAATTAGCAGTATGAAAGATAATTGGAATAAAATGACTTGACCTGGTCCTGCATTTTTCCATTTTCCTTTTTTTTTATTTAGACTCGGTCCTGTTTGGTAGAAAGTTGAATGCTTAGTATAATTTGACAAAGTCTGATCCAACACTTTGACTTCAGGTCATGCTAATCCGGGCCATCAAATCCACATCTAACAAAATTGAAGCCATCAAGTCCAACAAGCTTATCAGAAGCCACAACAAAGCCAATGCAATTATCCAAAATAATAAAATTCTCACAAAAGAAAAAAAAACCATCTAACCGAAAATTGTCACACCAACAAACTCACCATCTTCCTCTCAAGAAGAGGAGCAAACGTCGCTCTCCATTTCACCGAAAATCCTTCGTACTAGGCACCCGATGCAAAGCAAAATAAAATAGGGCGTCGGCGGGTAGCACATGCATGCATCACAAAAATTAAAAAATGTGTGATGTCGTATGGTGATGTAAGTTTTTTTTCATGTATTTGTTATAAATTTTAACTTCAAACTAATTTTTCTTTTGAACCGCTTATCCAATTTATGATCTGATTATACCATTATATTTGTTACAACTAAATCTTTACAACAAGATCTCATATGATTATATTCTGAGAAAAAAACGTAAATGTTTCAATAATTGAAATATTTGTGTTTTATATATGAGAACGAAATGTTTCAGCTAAAAGTCAACTTTGTTGCACATTTTTAGTTTTCTTATTGCAATTGTTATTTATTTATTGTTGCACCCGATGTCATTTGAATGTTTCATGTTTCATATATGAGAAGGAAATGTTTCAGCTAAAAGTCAACTTTGTTGCATAATTTTAGTTTTCTTGTTGCAATTGTTATTTGTTTAGTGTTGCACTCTATGTCATTTGAATGTTTCATGTTTCATATATGAGAAGAGAACGTTTCAACTAAAAGTCAACTTTGTTGCACATTTAGTATTTTGGGAATGTTGCATCTTGTTGAAACATTTTATGAAATAAATTGAGACATTTTTTTACCAAGTGATGAAACAATTTTCTAAATGTATTGGAACAACAGCTAATATTTTAGACGTATTCTTTATCTGGAATATAGTCATATGATATCTTGTTGTGAAGATTTAATTGCAATGAATATAATGGTGTAATCAAATCACAAATAAGATAAATAACTTAAGAGAAAACGTAGTTTAAAAAGTCAATGAAAAATGCTAGGAGGAGAGAAAAGCTCCACTAGGATATGCTAGGAGGAGAGAGAAGCTCCACTAGGATATGCATGTGCATGCATGCAGCAGCAAAGTACGACGCGAGTCTAGGGAGAGGTGTCAGCTTTGCATCCAAGCTTAATACGGAAAGGTAAAGAAGGCACCCAATTTTTTTGCTCTTTTGATCGGGCGTCCGATCTGTAGTAGCTTCCACATGTCCCACCAAGAAAACCAAAAATAATTGCCCGGAGAAGGCGGCGAGCTCGAGCGTCGCAGAGGCTTGGAAGCAGTGGTCGTCCTCCTCCCATCCGCTTTGCGCCATCTCCGACCTCCCAATTTAACCCCCACATACCCGCGTTCCCAGTTCTCGCGTCCCCCCTTTACCCTTCCCCTGGCTCCTCCTCCTGCAATTCCACTTCCATCCGTCGGCACAGGAGGAAGGTTGCTAAGGGGGGATCGGCTCCATTCCTCATTCTTCATTCCATTTGCGCGCGTGATTCGGGTTTCTTTTCCTTCTTGTCACCTGTTTCTTGGTCGGTTTCCCGCCTTCTCAGAGGTCGGTCGATTGGATTTGGAGCCCGGGGCCCAGCCTTGCCTCAACGTCTGTGTTGTCACGTTCTTATTGGATTCTTGACTGGATTGGATTTTGGCGGTTCCAATTTTTGTTGGTTTGCTCCGGTTCTTGGTTGATTTGGTCGGAAGATGATCAAGTGGGGCATCGGTAGCAGCGGGACGCCGGCGGATTCGTATTATGAGGTCCGCTCGGATTGCACGGATGACGTGCCCAAGAGCAAGTTCAAGATCAAGGTTTGATTTTCTTAAATTTCCCTTTCAGTTCATTTCATGCGTTGGGAGTTGATTGCTGTTGCATGACCAGACTTTTTTTTTTTTTGCATTATGCAATAATGTGGTTCTTGTTCTAGTCAAAATAGGGTTCTTGATAGCTCTAGAATCTCGTCAATAACTTAAGAGTCTCGAGGAAGGATATAAAAATATCGTGAAAAATGGTAAAACTATGGGTGGGTTAATTAGTGAATGGATAAAATTATCCTAATACATAACATTTTGCAGATCGAAGAAATGAAACATAATAAGTGGAGAATGCTTCCGTACTCCTCTTCGGAAAAGTGTTCTATAATCTCAAAATAAAAATGCAGTTACTACATTTTGTTGGCTAGTCATGTCCTTTAATCAAACAACATGTAGTTTTTCATCCTTAAGTTAGAGATAGGTGGTGAGAGTCTTAAGACATCCTAGAAATTGGAACCGCCATAGCCACCAAAATTCAGTTAAGGACAGTGCAATTTCTGCAACATAGATTGAGGTAACTGCACTATAAAATGTAATTAATATGTTAATAGTATTTGTGCATCAACAATTGTGAGTATATGATTCAATGATGACATTTAGAAATTTTTGCTAGGTCTCAGCCTAGGGAACTGTATTTCGTACTTGTTTGTTTTTCTTTTTGTACAACTAGGAAGGTAGCCCGCGCAATTGCGCGGGCATCTATTTGTTTCTAAATGTTAAAATCTTTTATGATGACTGAAAATTGTTTGTATCTATATGAAAAGATTTTGTAAAATGTTCAATATATATAAGTTAGTCAGTCCCATATCATGCAGTTTGTTTGATACTTCAAAGCTTGATTGGAAGTAAAAAATTTGAGGCCTAGCTTGTTTCACCTATGAACATTGATGAATAAATCTATGACTGGTATCTTCAGATAATATAGAACTAATTATTCTTTGAATTTTGATATCACTATTTTTCTTAATGACTCGAGGATTTTATCATGATTTATAATGGTTTCAAATTGATCGTTCATAATTTTAAATTTAACTAAATGTGTTGGCACTGATTAATATGATATCTATAGCTTGGTTAATCTTTTAGCGTGACTCCCTAGCGTGTTAACAGCCTATAGAAGTGGTGCAATTGAGGCCATATATGCTAGATCTTTTTTGTAATTGGTGGTTTAATTGAGGCCATATAGTATCTATGGGTTAATTATTTTACACGAAATAAGATGAATGGCTTGGTACTGTAAAATATCAACAATTAGTTGAAGCTAATTTCTTTCGATCTTTGGTTATTTTATGTAAAACATATTTTGTTAAAGATCTAATGTTTAAAATTAATGGGTCCATTTATTTAGAAGAATTTTTTTTAGAGATGTAATGGTCTAGGACAAGAGTCATGATGATTTAGCTATCTAATATTGTTTTATATAGTTAGCGCTAGTTAGAAAATAGGAGAAGTTAAATAGAAAATAGGAGAGGAGGGGAGAGTGGTAAGGTGGAGGGAATACGTAAGTGCGCACATACGTGGTTAATACCCATGGGTATTATGTTTTCTCTTCCTTATTCTACTATTTTCTGATATGATCTAGACAATGGACTATCAAGGAAATACTCATAGGAGAGGATGGTTAAGTTGGTGACGTATGTGGTGTTGTTATGAGAAAAATACGTATTATCGTACTTGTATGGGAGATTAGGAGAGGTTTATGTACATGATATTAGGATTAATTACTAATAACATGTCCATCAGCACTGATTTAAATGAAAATCGATGGCTGCATGATATTTTGTTACTTTCTAAGAATTTTTATAATTTTCTATAATTTATTAGAGCACCACATGACAGTGTTGGAGCATTTAGGAGCATTTGTACAAAGTTAATTAACTTTTACTTATAACAGATGTATGATGCAATAACTTTTTGTGTATTTATAGACCTAAGTTGAATAGATCCTAGTCGAGCCAAAGAGGAAGCCTCCAATGTAAGTTTGTACTTGTCCAGTTTTCACATGTATAAAATAGGAGAGGATGGTTAAGTCGGTCGAGGGAGTACATTCATTTGGATGTATGTAGTGTTGTTAGTGAACTTTTACTTATATATAACATATATATGATGCAATATTTTTTTAGTGTATTTATAGACCTAAGTTAGATAGATTTAGTAGCGCCACAAAGGAGGCCTCATATGTACGTACATACTGATATAACGATATTTTAATTTTTGATTTGAGAATGAGGAGCGAAGGAATAATATCGTGACTTTTCAGCAAAAGACGTCGCTTTTTAGCTTTTTTTTTTTTACGAACTGTACGTACTTATTCTTTGTCCCTTCTAATAGCACAGTATGAAACCGATTTGTGTGCTGGAATAGCATCGAGAAAATTCGTTTGCATAGTTACTTATTAAACCTAATCACCAATTATAGATGGTAAAATTTCGTTGAGCTGCTGCTGCCTGTGGATTACACCAAATGATCAAATGCTACTGTTTGTGATTACATTGCCAGCTACTGAAAGTCAAACGCTTGTACAATCCCAGTCTCGTGTAGCTCATTTTCCCCATTGATTAATCTGTGTGGAGGCTTTGATTTGAAACCTAATCCAAGTCTAGGCGGCAGCAGGAAAGCTTTCCTCTATCGAGGCCTTGAGCCCAACACGGACGGAAGGCACTGAAGTAGGCAATAGAAAGCACGATCGGATTTGGGGCAAGAATTTGGATCCACCAATTTAATTAAAAACGATGGTAGCTATAGATATAATCTAACGGTATAAAATAACGGGTCCACCAACTTAAATGAAAATCAACGGTGAGATTAGACTGTGCCACGTGGCGATCTAGGAGCGTTTGTAGGAACGCCATATGGCGGTTTGAGAGTGTTTGTAGAAAGTTTAATGGACTTTTAGTATATAATAGAATAGATAGGTATGTTGTTTTTGTTCCCAAACCTCATTAGTGCCTAACATATAAACCCGTTCAAGCCATGCATTTCTGGTCATATGTCTTTTGTATCCTACATTATATTCTACAAATAAATTGCTCAAATTTACTGCAAATGTGTCATTCGTTGTGGATTTGTTCGGTAGCATAAATCAAACTGCATTAGATGAAATGAACAGAGTTTCTCAAGTTGATAATTTTTATTATTCATAAAGTGACATTTGCTTCAAAATTTTGAGCATTTTCTCAGAATGGTCTTGGTGTCACACTATCACTCTATTTTCTTATTTGCAGAGAAAAAATAGTCCTATCTTGTTGTTAGCTGTTTATCTTATTTGTTTCTTCATTTCAGGCAGGAAAAACATTGAGTGTCCGGAAATGGCAGGCTGCATTTAGCACTGATGGTTGTCTTGATATTGCCTCAGTCCTAAGCCGGATACAAAAAGGAGTATGATCACCTTTTTAGAGTTCTTTGTCGGTTTCACAATAGGCTCCTCTTTAGACTTTTTTTTTTTTGCACTGAGTATCATTTAATAGGTTTCGTTAATATACTGATCGGTAATTATTTCTTTTCTTCTAGGGTGTGCATCCAACAGTAAGGGGAGAGGTTTGGGAGTTTTTACTTGGATGTTTTGATCCCAGGAGTACCTTTGATGAGAGGGAGGAAATCAGGCAAATAAGAAGGTACTTTCATTGGTTCATTCCTAAACAATATCTGGTATATCTTTCATTTCATAATGCAATCTGTGTTCACTTGAAGAAATATAAAAGTTCCCTACCTTACAAATCGATGATAATGTCTGAATCCATGCTTCCACCATAGATTGAACAGTTGATTTTTTTTTCACTTTCTTAAAAAAAATATGAAATTTATATCTTTCACATTTCATTGCACATTTTTTCTCTTGCTTTGTCCGGTATCATTGGAATGATTTTTCTTGAAACGTGCAGGCATTTAAAATTTCATTTTCACTTCTCTTTTGTTTCAAACTAACATGATGATGCTTTTTATCTGATGTATTTTTTTATTATATTGCACTTACTGCGATTCTCAAAGCCACTTCTCTCATACACTACAATTTTGGTTTTACAAATAGATGATTTTCACAGATAAGTGATCATTTTCCATTTCTATAAAATCAGTGAATACATGTAACACCCCGCAAATAATTAGAGAAAAGAAAAAGAGAAAGAAGGGGAGAAAAAGAGAAAAGAGCTTAGCAGCAGCTAGCAGCCTAGCTGGCCCAGCCCACAACCGCAAGCGGCAGCAGCCCAAGCATCTAGCTAGCAGCCCAGCATGCAGCAGCAGCACAGTAGCGCCAATAATACCACCTCGCTAGTTCTGCTGAGGAGCAGCAGTTTATAAGGTGAAGACGCTTGAGGGATGTTAACTTCGATCTGGATTTTTTTGCGTGAAAGGCAGGACGAAAACACCAGAGAGTTTAATAGTTTAGGGTGTGGTCCAACTGAATGAGATGACCCAATAACCTTAACTTTTTCGAGCCCTGGGCGCCAGAATACATTCCATTGAGCTTTTGGACTCTATTTTTTAGATAAATTGTCTTCCATAACAATAATTATTGTGAACCCTAAAAAGTATCACGTGTATAAACATGATTATGACAGATTTGTTAAACTTATTTCGGTTGTTAAATTCTAGTGGGACCAACTACCCATAAAAATGGAATTGTCATTCAACAGTTTCATATAATATCCATGTGCAATAATTTAGTATTTTGGTATATTTATTTTGATGGGGGTTCAGACATAATTTTCTCCGATGAAACATTTTCTCGACTTAGCCTGAAAATATTTTACCTTGTGCACACACAGGCTACAATATGCTAGATGGAAGGAAGACTGCCGAGAGATGGATTCTCATGTTGGTAGCGGGAAAGTGATCACAGCACCATTAATCACTGAGGATGGTAGACCCATCAAAGACCCTTTGGTTTTACTCGAGGCTACTTCATCCGAAAACACATCAGACGGTACTTCAACAAGCAGCACAAATGGAAATGAAATAGATGAATCTGCAAGCCGTATTACAGATAAGCTCATTATTGACTGGAAGCTTACTTTGCATCAAATTGGTATGCTTTAAACCCCCATTCTTTCTGCTACTTTTATACTTTATTTTACACTTCTACCCACTTATGAAAACTGTAAAATCATGATAGGACTTGATGTGCTACGTACGGACCGCACCATGGTATTTTATGAGAACAAAGAAAATCTTTCCAAGTTGTGGGATATTCTAGCTGTGTATGCTTGGATTGATAAAGATGTTGGTTACTGTCAAGGTGAGCTACTATATCTGAGTTGTGCACCTAGTGTCCAAAACAAAAAGGCTTATAGGTGTAACTTTTATACCTCAAAACAGGAATGAGCGATTTATGCTCGCCAATGATCGTGCTACTCAAGGATGAAGCAGATGCCTTTTGGTGCTTTGAGAAATTGATGCGTAGATTGGTAAGCTTTCTTCTCATGATTTTTCTCAGGACATCTTCCCCCTAATGTTAGAAATTATGATAGTGTATTTGTACTTATATAATTACATATAGTTGATTCCTTTTGTGTTTAACATAATTGTACTCACTCTGATGCTTTGAATTTGAAGAGAGGAAATTTCAAATGCACGGATCAATCTGTGGGTGTGGCTAATCAACTTCAGTACCTTGCATCTATTATTCAGGTGCTTGATCCAAAGCTACATGACCACCTAGGTATAAATTTGAGATCAATGAAACTTTCAAACATTCAACCTTCTTCTCCAAAGTACCTACAATTTTTTAATATTGAGTTCTGAATGCAGAAATACTTGGTGGAGGTGATTATCTTTTTGCATTTCGTATGTTCATGGTGCTATTTCGACGCGAAGTGTCATTTGGGGACTCCCTGTATCTCTGGGAGGTATGAAATAGCGAATGATGAATATTTCTAACACTAGAATAGTTTTGCTTTGGTATGAATTACTCTTCTGAATAGACTACATATTTACAAGTCATGCTACTTTAGTGATAAGTGATATATAGTACCTTTTTCAAATAGGTGCTCCATTCATTTGTACATGTAGCCACAAAATTTGACCATCTTACTCAAATTGGGGTTGATGCTTGTGGATTAGGACATTAGGTTTATTTATGTGTGCTTGCAGAAATACAAATTGTGATTTGTTACAAGTTTTAAGGATGAACACTGTATTAATTCATAAGTTTGTTCCTTTGTGAAGACAAACACACAGTGCAGACTGCAATGTATACTTGAGTATCCAAGTGAGTTTTGTGTAGCTGCTCACGTTTGTTTATAACCTGTCAACAGATGATGTGGGCTCTGGAATATGATCCCGACATCTTCTTTGCCGCTTGTGAAGATGCAAGTGCTCACAAAAGTAAAGTATCTAAATCAAAATTGAGAGGGGTACGCCATTTTGGCAAGTGGGACAAAGACAAAGATAAAGAGAATTCGAAAAATGGATCTGAGGATACTGATGGTCCAGTTCCAATTTCAGTTTTCATGGTTGCAAGTGTTCTCAAGGAAAAAAGAGAAAAGCTATTACAGGAAGCTAGAGGACTGGATGATCTTATTAGGGTAAGTGCCACATCATTTTAAAAAATTTCCAATTCGTCTCTGTTGTTAAATATGGAATCTGGAGTCCTACATGATTTTGCGGCAAAAAACATGATTGATATAATTCATAAGAAAAGATTAGCACCCAGACTACATTAAAAGTTTGCAATCAATTTTATACTCCTCAATCTGCTATAGTTGAAACAAAGCTGATTTTGGACTAACTCAAAAATTCAAATTGGTTTTGAGCCAATCTTGTCTCTTGTAAGATTGTATTTCATAAGCTCCTATGTTCAAGCATGTATTGTTCACAGATCTAACTCTTGACCTTTGTTTTGGTTCAGATTCTGAATGATGTAAATGGAAATTTAGATGCCAAAAAAGCTTGTGCTGGTGCTTTGAAGCTTCATAAGAAATACCTGAAAAAAGTAAGTAGCTATTCTTGTTGCGTTACTTAGGTGATAATGTAATTACTTTTTATGAAATATCATGAGCTAAACTTTCTCTAAAGCATGTCAATTTCAGAACTAAAAGACTAACAAAGAAAACATATGTTGTGAACTGATTTTCTGGTGCTTATGAACTGAACACATAACATCTCTTGTTTCGTCAGGTACAGACAAAGAAACCCTAAACTGTAACATATCTTCTCACTGGGTGATTCTTTTCCATGTGGACATAGCAAACTATACTTGACAGAATGCTCGCCATCTAAAATCGGCCTGGAATATACTGGTTTGTGAAGTTACCAGCTAGTCGGTCTGAGTACAGGAAGAATGCGACCCTTGTATGTAAAGATCTCGAATTCTTTCTACTCCATGATTTTGCTGCTTGTAAAGACAGAAGGTGGTGTGGGTAGCATGCCTCTGATACACAACAATTTCAATACAAGTTGAAATGAGCTGTTTGTGGTGTGTGAATACTGTAGCCACACACAGCTCTGTTTTGAGAACATTTTTACCCTTTAGCTGGAGATATGAAAGACATCACAATTTTGAATTTATTCCGAATTGGAAGTGCCAAAAGAAGGTTGAGATTGCTCCTATTTTATTTTGTAGAACAGTTTACATACACGTTGCCTGATGTCTACGGATACAAGGATCAATTTTGCTACAAAATTAAGCAGCATATGCTTGAAACAATATAAAAAGGTCATGCATGCACTTCTTAGATTACAGCTGACATCACGGATTAAGAAACAAGAAGTTGGTGACCAACTAATCATCACCTTAGTGATAAAGATTTATTGAGTGAACACGGCTAAAAAAAAAATCACTTTGGTCTCTTTATGTTCTTATCCAACGCCCTTGGCCGCCTTTACCGTCATCATGGACATGCATAAGATCTTATCCGGTCAGACCAGCCGAGGAAGTTGTTTGATTCCAGGGGCAAAACGGTCATTTCATATAAAAGTTTATATCTAAAACAACTAGAAATTATAAAATCACGTGTGCGTGGTGTCTACCGGGAAAAGGGAAAAAAACATGTATTTGCAATGCACATTGATAAAGCAATATTCTTGTGGTCTTCTGTGGAAAAAGACCCTCTTTTTTTTATCCCACAACAAATTTATTTTACTTTGAGTTCGTATATTTTAACCGTAGTTATATAATCAAAAAGTTTCAGCTTCTACCAAAAAATGAATGGAGCTAATTGAAGTGTTTTCACAAAATAAGCTAGAATTAAAGGTGGTAGGTTGTTTAGATAGCTTCACAACTTTAATCCAGACTTAACTTCTTAAGTTAAATCTAGAAGTTAGAGTCTGACCAAACAGACCAATATGTAGGTGTCTCTTTAGCCCCTACCCTTTGCTCGATCCGCGTCAGAACGGCTAGTGTCCCTCCAACCGCGCTAGGAATGGGCTACTCTTTTTAGTTGCCCTACTAAAAAACAAACACATGCATGGTGTGCGACGACTAGAGACAGTGGTCAGTCTGGAAGAGTTGCGTCCTGAAAATATATTGAAACAGTGGACAAAATAAAATATTTAACACATAAAACATGCATTTACATTAATTTGTCACCTTGAGCTACATTTCTTTTGATGTGAGCTATATGACTACCATTGAGCAGTGAAACGTACGGTGAAGCCAGCACCGTATGATGAGCTATAGTTTTTTGATGTGACTATATGTGGGCAAGCGTCGGGGCCAGAAACACCGATTTTTCTTACGGGGCCAACAACGTTAAAATTCTCAGATTTTGCTAAAGCGAAAACAAATACATTGAATATATGGAAGGCATGAAATTTTTGAGTTCATTCCGAAGGCTGAGCTTGGTTCTATTTTGTAGGACACTGTACATACGCATTCCCTGACATGTCCACGGCCGGATACAAGGATTTTATTACAAAACTAGGCAACATATGCATGAAATAATATAAAAAGAGGTGACATGTGACACAAGAGTTTGCAACAACTTCGTACATGCGCATGCACTCCTTAGATTACAGCTGACATCACGGATAGAAAACCAACAAGTTGATGACCAAAGAAGGACTATAAGTATAAGTTTGTGTTCAACGACTTCTTGATTAATTTATTTATTGATCAATTACCTTGATGTAGGCGATGCAAATTCTTATTTACTGTTCTTTAGGGCATTCAGGCAAGTGCAACACCATGGTCTCAATGGTGAAACCAGGTCCAAACCCCATCATCACCCCCCACTCAGCTGATCGACCGCCTTCTTCCTCCTCCATCCGCCGCCGCTGCTCGTCGAGCACGAAGATCAGCATGCTGCCCAGCATGTTGCCGTACTCCCTTAGCACCTTCCGGCTCGCCGCCAGCTTCCCGGGCTCCAGCCGGAGAGCGCTCTCGATTTGGTCCAAGATCGACGGGGCTCCAGGGTGCACCACCCAGAAGAGATCGTTCCATTCGACGCCGGCGAGGCCGAGCTGCCGGAACGCGTCGGACAGGAGCTCGTCGGCGTTGGCCGCCGCTAGAGGTATGAGGTCCTTGATGGAGACGTGGCCGTCGAGGCCGTGCTCCGTGAGCCGCATGTTGAGGGCGTGCTCCGTTCCCGGGATCACGGCCTGCGACACGGCGACCATCTCGAAGAGCGGGCGCTCGACGGGGCGCACGGCGTCGGCGCCGACGATGACCACGCCGGCGCCGTCGCCGAACAGTCCCTGGCAGGTGAGCGTCTGGGGGTAGTCCTCCTTGGGGCCATGGAACGCGACGACGTTGAGCTCGACGCAGGCGACGAGGACGCGCGCGCCGCGGCTGTTCTCGGCGAGGTCCTTGGCGAGGCGCAGCGCGGCGGCGCCCGCGGAGCAGCCGCTGAGGTGGAGCATGGTGCGGCGCACGGTGGGGCGGAGGCCGAGGAGCGAGGCGAGGCGGTGGTCCGCGCCCGGGGCCTGCGCGCCCGCGTTGGTGGCCACGACGAGGTGGGTGATGTCGGCCGCGGGGCGGCCCCACCGGACGATGGCCCTCTCCGCCGCCTGCGCCGCGAGCTCCGGCCCCGCGGCGGCGGCGATGTCCAGCCGGGCGTCCAGCGACGGCGTGGCGCGGTCGAGGAACTCCGGGTGCGCGGCAATCATCTCCTCGTTGTGGTGGAAGAAACGCTTGTCGGCGCCTGATGCCTGGCCTGATCAACCATACGAAGCAAAATGAAACAAAAACACAATAATCAAAGATGACACTTAGCTAGATCCTAGTATATCATGTGATGTTTAAGCCCTTATGGTAGATGAGACGTTAATTTAATAATAATCATCGTTACTTTTGTTATCTGGAATAATTGAGTTAATATATATGTACGCATCTTACATAGGTTGTTGAGTTTGCGTTTGAGGTCAGTGAGGTGCTCTGTGTTGGTGATACGGAAGTAGTAGTCGGGGTAGTCGGCTTGGGAGATGCAGGTGACCGGGTTCGCGGTGCCGATGGCCAGCACGGCGGCGGTGGTGTCTGCACGCTGCGCACGACGGATGTCGTAGACGGTGACATGGCTGGTGGTTGCCATAGTCTCTCTTGCTGGGGCTTTGGTCTAGGAGAGGGGAGGGGCCGGGGTATGCGTTCAATCTGGAGAGACGAGTGCTGGACATGCTAAGCTCTCATCTTCGGTAATTTATATACAGGCGCAAGCAAGGCGCTCTGCATCATCGATAGGAAAAAGGGGGAAAAAAAACGTACGTATTGCATTGCTCTCTCTAGTCTTCCCCCACCATGTGCAACCCTAAAGAAATGCTCCGTCCAACAGAAATCCGCTACACCGAGAAAAACCGAGGCTGGAAAAACCAAAACATGCATGCTTCAACCTAGAAAGAAAGAACTACTCCCTCCCAGGGTTCAACCTATCGGAACACTGATTTGTATCGGGGGTCACCGAAATTCCGAAATTTCGGAAATTTCGGAAATTTCGGGAAAATTTCGGACGAAATTTTTTTAAAAGAATTTGAATTCAAATTTAAAAATTTCGGGCGAAATTTCCAAAAAAAATGAACAAAAACAGAAAGCAACAAAAGCTCTGTTCGGCAGGCATATAAGCTGCAGCTGCTGCATCACAAATTCACAAAATAAAGCCATACAAACGCACTAACAGATGATAAAATATAGGTTCAAAGTCTGAACAGCAACACATCAACACATCAGCCGAACATACCCACTGACAGATACAAATTTCCACGGCATATCAATTCATAATGTCCACAAATATAGCAGCACATCAGATCTTAATCTCCCAATGGCAGAAATAGGATTTTTTTTACCTCTGTTCCCTGTTGCTTCCACCGTTGCTTCCCCAATCCCAGACTCCCAGTGCCATGGCTACCAGCAGACGACGGCTAGGGGCGACGCCGACCAGCAGGCGATGGCTCGGGGCGCCGAGAAGCGGGCGATGGCTAGGGCGGCTGGGGGCAACGGCTTGGAGGGGGGCGTGTAGCACCGGCGGTGGACTGGATCGAGGTGGCGAGGCGGCGACCGGCGTCGAGGCGCGGAAGCGGCGACTGGCGAGTGGTGATTTTTTTCGATCTAATGCGGTTTCTGCGTGGCGGCGCAATGAGGGGAGGCGGAGGGGAAGAGCGAACGGCGACTTTAGGGTTTGGGGAGAAATTCCCGTCGAATTTTTTTGGCCGAAATATTTGACCAGAGCGCACTTACTATCGGGACCCACCGAAACGGCCGAAATTTCCGAAATTTCGAAAATTTCGGTCCGAAATTTCCAACCCTGCTCCCTCCGCGTTTGATGTTTCAGGTTATAAGATGTTTTTACTTTGGTCAAAATCAAGTTGTTTTAAATTTAACTAAGTTTATAGACAAATATTGTAATATTTATATTACCGAATTAGTTTTATTAAATTAATAATTAAATATATTTATAATAAATTTATCTTGGGTCGAAAATATTACTATTATTTCTATAAACTTGGTCAAATTTAAAGCAGTTTGACTTTAACCAAAGTCAAAACATCTTACAATCTGAAACGGAGAGAGTAAATAAACTACACTTCAGAGCACTTAAATTTTGCAAAAAAAAAAGTACATGCAACAATATGAGCTCTTAAATTGTTGTAAGAAAAACGACAACTATAAAGCGTGCTATAACATGAGGAGAAAATTGCAAAACCATCTTATATAAGTAACATGAAGATTGTCATTTCACCCTATAAGTCATTTTATTGCAAATCCTTACCCTTGTTGTAAAAACCACCCCGCCCGTGCACATGTGCTTAGCCGTATCAACCCGTCATCGCTGATGTAGAGCCACCGCATTTTAAGTTAGCTAAGATAATCATGTCCAAGTGCTTGTATTAGATTTATTCTTCATGGTTCATTGATATTTTTTTTTCATATAGCGAAACTCAGTGCGATACTTTAAGCTTTCATCAACAATTTATTTGTAGAATATAAAAAAAAAGTGTCAACACTATACTTTTGGAAGTATTTAATTTTGGTAAAAAGCACATTAACATCTCGTAATTTAAAAACCATATTGATTCAACTAATCACGGGCACATTGGGGTGATTTTTGCAACAAAATTAAGTGGGGTGGGCATTTGCAACAAAAATGACTTATGGGGTGGAACATCAAACTTCAAGTGATTTAGGGTAGTTGTTGCAAATTTACCTAATATGAGCACTTCAATTTTTTTTTTTGGAAAAGATATACCGATCATCACATGATTCACATATCAAATAATTAATTACCGACTATGTAAATTACATAGTGTAACACCAGTACATGTATATTGGGCAATGTTTATTGAATTCCTCATGTTTTTTACTGTCAGTAAAAAGTTCATATCGAATGCTAGGAAGCGTGATATGGTCCATCAAGGCACAGTACAGAACTAACATCAGCCATAATGTAGCTGTGCTTAGGGCATATGTATACGTCTCCAAGCAGCTAATTAAGCAAACAGAAAGACTAGGGAACAATATGCCATCTAGACAAGGGATAAATTACGAGTGAACCATATTTCTCATGACCAGATCAGACACCTACTTACCTACTGATCTTATAGTTGTACTAATGTATACGTAGTAAAGTTTTCTACCATTGTATTTCTATGGTACTCTACATCTTTTTACGCAACCAAAGTCCACACGAGAGGCCTGCTCCAACACTTCTCATCTGGTATGTCTTTTCATGCACTGAGTTTAACTTTGACGTATACTCCTGGAGTATGTATTATTGTATTGTACTGCTGGAGGATATAAAAGGTCTACAAGTTATTTGGTTTGATACCTACAGATACAATGCCTAATACCTGTGTACCGTCACTAATACCCAATAGTACCTGGTCTGATACCTTGTGTTTGATACCCGATGATATCAGGTCCGGTAGTCAATGGTGTCAGGGTTAATACATATCTCGCAGCTTTACAGGACCCATTAATTTTAGCTTAATGCTAGCACAAAATTCAAAAGTACCAAGCAACCTATGTAAGCATCTATTAGGCTAAATAGCTACTACTACATTCATATCTGGTATCGCATCGTGACAAAAAAGGCCATGAAGATACAACGTGTTATCTGGGATTAATCATAGAGTACAAAGGATTTGGACTGTGGGCTATTAGCCTTCTATGTGGGAGCTTATGCCGTACCTCTCTAGGAATATAGATATAGGTAGATTCCCTTGCATAAACGCTTGTCCTAGGTGCTGAAAAAACCAATACTGTACGTACATAGACCAACCGTTTTAGCGTCTGCTTACTCAACTACTCCCTTTTGCTAAACTGTTTTTTGGGACTCAAAGGATCCAGTCATTTTTCTACAACAAAATATGTCTCTTCATCAGAACAATGAATCCAGACGTTCTATTGCCTTGTTGATCACTAAACTAATTCAAAACGAGATGTAGTGGATACCCTATAAAAAAAAGAAAGAGAGAAATGTAGTGAAGGCATGCATGCATATGAAACACGCTGTGTCGTCAGTCACGTATACATGTTTAATCCTGTTTGCCAGTCGATTACATAATTGTATGCTTGGTAAACTAATTGCAATAAGATATGCATGAGAAGGATCTCAAATAAAATTAATCTAGCTAGTTTACCCATCGTGTAAAACAAGACAATGAATCTAGCACATGCATACACACCACATGCCACAAGTACATACTAATGTCGTTTTATATACAAGACCAATTTAGTTGGTCTTTCCTTGTATAGCACAACCAACTTTAATTGATTCCAACAGTTCGCTACTATATATTAGACTCCGGACCACCAACATGGCAATATTGAAGTTTACCTTCGCATAGATCCACAATAAGTTAAAATGCATAACTGCTCCCTCCGGTCACTAATAAAGAAAGATGTTTGGGACTTGGTTGCAGCTACCAAGAAACAATTAATCATTGGTATTTCTAATCAAGCTATATCCCTACTGACTACTACACATATAGTAATTTCACTGTAACTCTCACACTTGGTCAAATTGAAACACAACATCCTCCCTTTCACTGACGGCTAGAAAAAGAAAAAGGCACTTAGGCTATTTCCAACCCAAGACACTAGACATAGTTTCCATAAACTCTACATCATCAAGAAACTAATACTAGACAATACTCTTTCAATGTAAATACCACTATTCCATACTTAAATTTAATGCTACTTATTTCATATGATGTCTTGGGTGCTGTGTAGAAACCATGTCTTACGCATGACATGGTTTTTTTTTCTCTTTCCTCATTTATTCACTTGCCTCATCATTTTTCATCCTATGTGACAGCTTATTTAATGTTATGGACACAATTCTAATTATTGGGTTGGAAATAGCCTTATAAAGGTCTCCCACCATAACCCATGCAGGTAAAACCTGCCATTAATTACATCAGTGCTGGTTTATATATGAGACCAACCGGCACTAATCACTAGGGGTTATTTATGCCAATTTAAAAAACAAGCCGGCACAAATAAAATTCTATCAGTTATAGTCATTTTTCCTTTGCTAGAGCATATGCCTCTCATTTTCTCTTTCTTTTGCCCTCTTTACTGTTTTCTCCTCCTGAGTGTATACATTTCTCGCTCTATTTTCTTTCCACCATCCTGTCCTCATTCTTTTCCTCTCCTTATGTGAGCCTCTCTTCCTCAGTCTACTATTCAACTCCTCCCAGCCTCGACACGCTTAGGGATGGTAATTTTACCTATGGGTCCAGGTATCCGTGGATACCCGACCTGATGGACATGGGCGTGGGTATGACTTTTACCCATGGACACGCCCGCCCAAGACCCGAAAACGTTATGGGTAATAGGAGGGTTTCATTTTTTTACCCGTGGGTAACCCATGTCCGACCCGATACATATGTATTAGCTAATTTTGACTTATTTCTTAATTCTTATACCATTTCTCTCGGTTCATTTGTGATGCTAACTGATACTAAGTTGTGATGTAATTCAAATTATTGTTGATAAACGATAATTTGGTAAATTATTGATTTTATTTCTCTTTGTTAAATTACATATCTTTTAAGTTATTATTCATGTGAGATCCATTGGGTACCCGCCGGATATACCCGCGGCCGCTGGGTATGGGTACGGGCACGAAGTTTTGCCCGCTAACTCTAATGGGTAGGGTTTGGGTGGGCAATGTCGGGCATCGGGTCGGGCATGGTTTTGCTCTACCCGTGCCCGACCCGACCCATTGCCATCCCTAGATACGCTTCTCCTCTTAATGTGTCCTAGGGGCGGATCTACAGTTGTAGGACCGGTGTCAGGCGACACCGACGACTTTCGGCAAAATCTATAGCGAAACTGCTTATTCATATGCAATAAAACTATGATCTAATTATAATTGGCATACTATGACACCGATAGACGCGTTCTTACACCGACGAATTAATTTTCTAGATCCGTTACTGATGTGTCCATCTGTCATATGAAGGTTGTCGACCCCATCTGTGTCATATTGTTGAACCCGACCTAGCGGAGGTTACTGTGCCACCGTTGTGAGCCAGCGGGCGAAGGATCTGACTAGTGGAAGGCTAGCGGCCACTGTCCACTTGCGAGGCGATCCGTCTTGTGAGAGGATAGAGGCTACCGTCCCATCGTCTGTTTGATTATTTGTTCTAGATTTTTATTGAAATTATGATATTGTTGTTTTCTAATGAATGTTGATTTGTAATGGTCTGTTGGAGCTATTAAAAATTGATGATTTTTAATGATCCGTGGAGCTTTGAAATTATTGAATTATTATTATTATTATTATTATTATTATTATTATTATTATTATATATATAATTATATTATATTTTGAAAACAAACATTAGTAGCAGTTTAGCCTAAAAACCGGCACCGATGGATACTGCCCTTTACTCCCCCAAGGGTCATCAATGCCGGCTTTAAAACTGGTACTGATTGATGACCCCTTCATTAGTGCTCGAAATCAACTTCGGATATATAAATCTATAACTGTATTTAAAATGAGACAAAGAAAATATGTAAAACGTGTTTCTTCGGTGACCAGAGCCAGTAATTATTTAAGACTCTGTGTCTATCCATGTCATCATAGTTGAGTCATTAAATTTGTCTCCTTCGGACCTCGAAAGTTGGGCCTGAGGACATGATAGGAATCTTAGAAGCTGGACATTCGTGTTGACGGTATTTTCTTACCTGGTCACATGTGGGCCCTAGCTTTCTTGTGACGGCAAATTAAGCAATTGAATCTTATCTTTAGCGGGGAAACCTAACTTCAGGAGTTGTTTAGTTCACGAGAAGAAAATTTATAGGTGTTAAATTAGATGTTTGATCAGATATTGGAAGGAATTTTTTTTGACACGAATGACAAAACTAATTTAGTAACTCGCTTGGAAACCGCGAGATGAATCTTTTGAGCTTAAATAATTCATCATTAGTACATATAGGTTATTATAGCACTTATGGCTAATCATGGATTAATTAGACTCAAAAGATTCGTCTCCGATTTCTTCCTAACTATGTAATTAGTTTTTTTAATCTATGGCTGTGTTTAGATCCCTTCCAACTTTTTCCATCACATCAACCTATCATACACACACAACTTTTCAGTCACATCGTACTAATTTTAACCCAAACTTCCAACTTTTGAAGGAACTAAACACAGCCTATATTTATTGCTTTATGAATGTGTCCAAAGATCGATGTGATGTTTTTTGCGAAATTTTTTTAGGAAACCGATGCATTTGAAAGAAACAAGATTGATGCATGATTTCTTATTTCCTATGACTGGTTGCAGACATGTGGTCAGTCTGGTCACAGCCCCTGACTTCAGGTCGATCACATGGGTTTATGACCTCTTCTTATGTCCATGTGACCGATGTTCAAGTATAAAGATTCCAAATTTCCAATGAAGAACAAAACAAGTAGTACCATTACGCGTAGCGCTGACTTTATATGAGTCAAATAAAAATATTCCGTCCCTTGCTAACTACTTTAATTTGGTTGTGTTAAATAAATAGCGGTGGATGATATAACTGATGGCAAAATTATTTTTGTGGCATCCTAAATTGCTAGGATATCTTCTATGCTAGTAGTATTGCCCTGCCAGTAGTCAGACTTTTTTTCCATGTTATGTCACTCCGTTCGTACCATTTATTATCCTCTTTCTTATTGGAATTATCATCTTTTTCAGTGCCTGTTTGACTCGTTTTATTGGCAAAGGAGTTTCATAGGATTAAAATTCTTATGCATTGTTTTTCTACATATCCTTTTGATTTATAGGAAAGAAAGCAAAATTTTCATAGGATTATATTCCTATGCTTCACATTTCGTAGAAAAATAGCAAGAAATGTGATATCTTTGTGAACACTCCTTTGCTAATCCCATGGCACTCTCAAAGGGTTTTTATTGTCTTTCCTGTGTTTTCATCCCGGTAGGATTTACAAAAAAATAATATTTCAATATATACTTTTTTTCTATTCCTATATTATTTCTATCATGTGAACCAAAATGCCCTTAACTTCCTAACTCCGCTCTCTGCTTTTTCTATCCTTTCTCTTTTCAACTTCATGTTTCTGTTGCAATCCAACCATCACCACGTGATTAATTTAACCACCTCATGGTCGCCATATCCTCTTATTAGGGCCGTGCTTAGTTTAAACCAAAATTGGAAGTTTGCGCCGTGTTTAGTTCCAAAATATGTCTTCAAACTTTCAACTTTTCCATCACATCAAAACTTTTCTACACACATAAACTTCCAACTTTTCCGTCACATCGTTCCATTTTCAACCAAGCTTTCAATTTTGACGTGAACTAAACACAACCTTGGTTGAAATTGGAACGATGTGACGAAAAAGTTGAAAGTTTATGTGTGTAGGAAAGTTTTGATGTGATGGAAAAGTTGGAAGTTTGAAGAATAACTTTGGAACTAAACACGCGTAGCTACTGAGGCGCTTTGTTTAATATAGGTCAAACTAAAATGTAATGTTAACATTTTGAGGTACTTATTATTCTAACCCCCACAGGGTACGCAGTTCTCAAGTTTGGTATTGCCATGTAACTCCCGTGAAGTACGACATCTTGCTGCAGCCACACCAAAGAGATAGTACTACTTTTAAGTCAATACTACATTATCAATAATTAGTATATTGGCTCGCGCATTTACGCAGCTAGATTTAATTTATTTTTATATTGTACTTCTCTTTATTTTGTTCATCAAACTTTAAAAGCATATAAATATTTACTTTCCTTTATTTATGTCAGATTTATGTTTTCTGCGTTAATTTTGTTTCCAAAAATCATGATGTGAAATGCATAAAATACATTTTTTTTCTCTTTCTTCCTCTACGTACCCTCTCATCTTTTGTTTTCTCCGACACATAGGGTGACCTAAACCTGCAGGCATGGCTATATGTGAGAGCTTGCTAACTACCACTCCCCGCAAACTCACTCAAAACCATCGGCACTACTTCCTTACGCTTGCCTGCTATCGCACTTGAGCTATCCTACCTTGAGCTTGTTTACCACTCTAGACATCACTATCCTCAAGCAAAACTTCAGTTGTTGTGCTCTTGCACTACTCAAAATACCATTTTTCATGGCACCACACTTTATTTTAAGTGGCGTAATTAGAAAACATACGGTTGTATGCATTTGGGAGATTTTGGTCAACAACCATCAGAGAAAATCGATTTTCTCTTGTTGTTACTTAAGAAGTTCGCTTGGAAAAATCAAGTGCTTTTTTGCATGTGGGCCTCCTAAGTCACCGCGCACTACCAGGAAATAAAATCACCATATTAAATAGTGGAGTCTCCGCAGCAAGCCCAAAGCCCAAAAAATAAGTCCCTCTCCCCCCTCCTCTTCTTACCACTCTTCCCTCCCTACCTCTCCCTCCTCCTTTCAGCTTCCCTAACTCGGCCACATGGTGCTCTTGGCGACGACAACGGAGATGATGGTGGCTAGGGCGACAACGGTAACGACCACAATGAGATCGGGAGGAGTACATCCACCACCGATGGGCTCAAAAGGGGATGGGTCCACCAATAGCGGTCTCGAGAGCGGCAGATCCGCTGCCAATGAGCTCTGGATCGGCGGATATGACACCCGCAAGCTCATGAGCAATAGATTTGCTGCTTGGGCCTCAATTGCCATGAAGGGGAGGAGTGACGATGTTCGAGACCGGTGGAGGCATTGAATTTGGAACTCGTCGTGGAGGCTGAAGCATCTAGGCCCCCGGTGTTAATTTTGGTAATTAATGACAAGCACTAATTGTGGACTAACCGTTGTCTTTGAGCTATACATTTTAAGTTAGGTCCACGTCATATGTGCGCATGGATGATTATCGATGGATTAAAATTGACGGAGCAAAGCAAAGGGAAAGAAGACGGTAAAACTAGCGCTTTAATTTAGAATTGATCGAGGTGTAGGGCGATCAAATTTGCTAGTTTAATTTTAGTTTCGCCGTACTATTAAGAGGGGTAATAACCTAGCAAAGAGATGATTTTAATTGCCACATTAGGTCATTGCATTTTCATTTGTGCTCTCTTTTTCATTACACACACATTCACTTGCAAATTCACTGGGTTCGGCCTGACCAGGGGCGGTCAGACCGGCCACATAGTAGCGGTCTGACCGGCGTGCCCTGGCCGGTCTGACCGGCCCCGCGGGCGGTCTGACCGGCGGCACTTTTCCGGTCAGATCGGCCCCCTGGAGGCCAAGATGATGCTGCTCGGGATGGCCGATACAGAGCCGACGGAGCCGTAGTCGGTCAGACCGAGCTGATGGCGGTCTGACCGAGTCGAGGCCGGTCTGACCGGCCACCCCATGTTGGTCTGACCGGTCAGGCCGATGGGGCCCTCTGACAGCACTTCAACGGCTGGTTTTCTAGCCGTTGCAGAGTAGCACGGTCTGACCGGCCACATACCTTCGGTCAGACCGGCAGAGCACAAAGTTGGGGCCACCAACGGCTAGTTTTGGTGGGTGGGAGTATAAATACTCCCCCACCAGCAGCAAGGGGGCTCTCTTGGCACCCAATTCAATTGCATACACCCCTTGCACCTCTCTCACACTCACTTGAGCTTTGTGTTCATCCATCTAGTGTGTTAGAGGGTTGTTTAGCCAAGAGTCAAGTGCATTTGCTTCCATTGTAGAGCTAGTGTGGCACTTGATCATCCCCACACCGGGTCATTGCTTGTTACTCTTGGAGGTTGCCGCCTCCTAGACGACTTGTGGAGGAGTTGCCCGGTGACCTCCCCGAGAAGATTGTGGAGGAGGCCCGGCGCCGGTTTGTGAGTGGTTTGGAGTTCACCACCTTCGGAGTAAAGGAAGAACTACCCCGAGTGATCGAGGCTTGGGTAGTCCTCTCCGTGGGCCGGCTCCCGCCTTGCCCACCCCTTGACGAAGGGGGCGTGCGGTGGCTTCGTGGTTGAGCGGTGGAGTTGGGCTCGCCTCAATGGGGAGTAGGAAACTGGCGAGTTTCCGAACCTCGGTGAAAAATCTCTTGTCTCATTGTCTCATTTGATTGTCGCATTTACATTTGTGCAATTTACTTTCCTAGAGATATAATTGAGCCACTATCACCCTAGGTTTGGAAAATATAACTTAGTTGCTTAGTTAGAGTTCACCCTCACCAACCCTAGCAACTTAGGTTATATTTGATTAGGTGTTATTTATTTTTTAAATCGCCTATTCACCCCCCCTCTAGTCGACATCTCGATCCTACAAATGGTATCAGAGCTTGGTCTCTCTTGATTGGGCTTCACCGCCTAGAGAGAAGATGTCGAACGAAGTGAACCATGTAGGGAAGGCTCCCATGTTTAATGGCACAAACTACTCCACTTGGAAAATTAAAATGTCTACTCACCTCAAAGCTATGAGCTTCCATATTTGGAGTATTGTGGATGTAGGCTTTGCTATCACCGGCACACCCTTGACGGAGATTGATCACCGCAACCTCCAACTCAATGCCCAAGCCATGAATGCCTTGTTCAACTCTTTGAGCCAAGAGGAGTTCGATAGAGTGAGCAACCTTGAGACCGCATATGAGATTTGGAACAAGTTGGCGGAGATCCATGAGGATACAAGTGAGTACAAGGATGCCAAGCTTCATTTCCTCAAGATCCAATATGAGACATTCTACATGTTGCCTCATGAGAGTGTGAATGACATGTATGGGAGGCTCAATGTCATTGTGAATGATCTCAAGGGGCTTGGGGCAAACTACACCGATCTTGAGGTTGCCTAAAAGATGCTTAGAGCCCTACCGGAGAAGTATGAGACCCTTGTCACCATGCTCATCAACTCCGACATGTCAAGAATGACACCCGCAAGCCTCTTGAGGAAGATCAACACCAATGACATGTACAAGTTGAAGAAGAAGGAGATGGAGGAAGCCTCACCCTCCAAGAAGTGCATTGCTCTCCAAGCCGAAGTTGAAGACAAGAGCAAGAGCAAGGTGAATGAAGTCAATGAGGACTTGGAGGAAGAGATGGTCCTTCTTGCTAGAAAGTTCAATGATCTCTTGGGAAGGAGAAAGGAGAGAGGAAGGGGCTCCAACTCAAATAGGAGAAGACATAGAAGACCCAACAAGACTCTCTCCAACTTGAGGTGTTTTGAGTATGGTGAGAAGGGACACTTTGCTTCCAAGTGCCCTTCCAAGGACGATGATGGAGACAAGTCATCCAAGAAGAAGAGTGGAGGCTACAAGCTCATGAAGAAGCTTAAGAAGGAAGGGAAGAAGATTGAGGCTTTCATCGGGGAATGGGACTCAAATGAGGAGAGCTCCGCCTCATCCGGGTCCGAGGAAGAAGGTGGTGATGATGCAAGCTCCAAGAAGAAGAAGATGGCCGTTGTTGCCATCAAGGAGGCTCTATCACTCTTCGCTCCACTTTGTCTCATGGCAAAGGGCTCCTCTAAGGTAACATCTCTTAGTGATAGTGAGAGTGATGATGATTGTGATGGTGTTTCCTATGATGAGCTTGTGAGTATGTTTGAGGAGCTCCATGCTTATAGTGAGAAGGAGATTGTCAAGTTCAAGGCCCTAAAGAAGGATCATGCTTCTTTGGAGGTCTTGTATGAGGAGTTAAAGACCTCTCATGAGAGACTCACCATTTCTCATGAGAAGCTTAAGGAAGCTCATGACAACCTCCTTTCCACTACTCAACATGGAGCTCACATTGATGTTGGCATATCTTGTGATTTGCTTGATGATAGTGCTACTTGCCATATTGCTCATGTTGCATCATCTAGCATTTCTACCTCTTGTGATGATCTTATGGATATGCCTAGCCCTAGCTCTAGCTCTAGCTCTTGTGTTTCTATTTGTGATGCCTCACTTGTTGTTGAGAACAATGAGCTTAAGGAGCAAGTGGCTAAGCTCAACAAGAGTTTGGAGAGATGCTTCAAGGGTAAGAACACTCTTGACAAGATTTTGAGTGAGCAACAGTGCATCCTTAACAAGGAGGGACTTAGATTCATTCCAAAGAAGGGTAAGAAACCTTCTCACCGTGCCACTCGTTTTGTCAAGAGCAATGGTAAGTATTGCTCCAAGTGTCGTGAGGTTGGGCATTTGGTGAGTGATTGCCCCGGTGGTAAGCCTCCTAAGACATGCATGTTCGATTCTCATTATATGCTTAGGAAGGCTTATGATGGTAGTATTGTTGCTAGATATGTGGGTTCCCCTATACTCGATGGTAAAAAGAATGTCATTTGGGTGCCCAAAGCTTTGGTCTCTAACCTCCAAGGACCCAAACAAGTTTGGGTACCTAAAAGAGCTTGATCTTCTTTTGTAGGTGAACTACCGCACCGGTGGGAGCCATTGGGTGCTCGATAGTGGATGCACTCAACACATGACCGGTGATAGGGCTATGTTCACCACATTTGAAGTAGGAGGGAATGAACAAGAGAAAGTGACATTTGGAGACAATAGCAAAGGAAAGGTAACTGGGTTAGGTAAAATTGCTATCTCCAATGATTTGTCAATTGATAATGTCTCTCTTGTTAAATCTCTAAATTTCAATTTGCTTTCGGTTGCTCAAATTTGTGATCTTGGCTTGTCATGTGTCTTCTTCCCACAAGAAGTTATTGTTTCTAGCCTTCTTGACAAGTCTTGTGTGTTCAAAGGTTTTAGATATGGAAATCTTTATTTGGTTGATTTCAGTTCTAGTGAAGCATATTTCAAAACTTGTTTAGTTGCAAAAACTTCATTGGGTTGGCTTTGGCATAGGAGGCTAGCTCATGTTGGCATGAATCAATTGAGCAAACTTTCAAAACGTAATCTAGTTGTGGGCTTGAAAGATGTGAAGTTTGAGAAAGATAAGCTTTGTAGTGCTTGTCAAGCCGGCAACCAAGTCGCATGTTTTCATCCTACTAAGAGTATCATGTCCACATCTAGACCATTGGAGCTCTTGCATATGGATTTGTTTGGCCCAACAACCTATAAGAGCATTGGTGGTAATAGTCATTGTCTTGTGATTGTTGATGATTATTCTCGCTATACTTGGGTGTTATTTTTGCATGATAAGTCTATTGTTGCCGAGCTTTTCAAAAAGTTTGCAAAAAGGGCCCAAAATGAATTTAGTTGCACTCTTGTGAAAATTAGAAGTGACAATGGTTCCGAATTTAAGAATACCAATATCGAGGACTATTGTGATGATCTTGGTATCAAACACGAACTTTCTGCTACCTACTCACCTCAACAAAATGGTGTAGTGGAAAGGAAAAATCGTACATTGATTGAGATGGCAAGGACTATGCTAGATGAATATGGTGTTTCCGATTTCTTTTGGGCAAAAGCCATAAACACCGCTTGCCATGCAACCAATAGGCTTTATTTGCATCGTCTCTTGAAAAAGACTTCCTATGAGCTAATTGTTGGGAGGAAGCCAAATGTTGCCTATTTTTGAGTTTTTGGTTGCAAGTGTTATATTTACCGAAAGGGTGTTAGACTAACCAAATTTGAAAGTCGGTGTGATGAAGGGTTTCTTCTAGGTTATGCCTCAAATAGCAAGGCATACCGGGTCTACAACAAGAACAAAGGTATTGTGGAAGAAACCGCCGATGTTCAATTTGATGAGACTAATGGCTCCCAAGAGGGGCACGAGAATTTGGATGATGTAGGTGATGAAGGCTTGATGAGAGCTATGAAGAACATGTCTATTGGAGATGTCAAGCCTATTGAAGTGGAAGACAAGCCATCCACCTCCACTCAAGATGAGCCATCTACTTCCGCTTCGCCAAGTCAAGCTCAAGTTGAAGTGGAGGAGGAGAAGGCACAAGATCCACCTATGCCTCCAAGAATACACACCGCTCTTTCCAAGGATCACCCAATTGACCAAGTGTTGGGTGACATTAGTAAGGGTGTTCAAACTCGATCTCGTGTCGCTTCGATTTATGAACATTACTCGTTTGTTTCTTGTCTTGAGCCAAAACATGTAGATGAAGCTCTTGGTGATTCGGATCGGATGAATGCTATGCATAAAGAGCTCAACAACTTTGCAAGAAACAAGGTGTGGACTTTGGTTGAAAGACCTAGAGACCACAATGTCTGTCACATCCTAAAAATTTCAAATATATAAATTGTTGTTTAATTGGAATTATTAGAATTGATTATAAAAGCCTAGAAGAGAAGATCTAATTTTAAATAATAAATTCCAATATAAAATGGGGCCAGATAAAATTTTATTAAATACTTTGCTTAATTCTATAATTCCTAGATTTTTCTGGGATTTATTTGAGCTAAGGAAGTATTTTTAATAAATGGAATTGCATTTCATGAATAATTTAAATTGGAAAAAGTTTCAAAAAGTCTCTTTTGGCTTTGGGCCGAAAGTCGGCCCAAAACCCTCTCTCTCTCCTCCTCGGCCCAAGTCGGCCCAGTCCGCAGCCGCCGTTCGCGCGCGTCCGCCCGCTGACAGGTGGGGCCCGCCTGTCAGGGTCGTCGTCTTCCTCGCGCCGCCGCCGCCCGAAACCCTAGCGTCGCGCCGCCGTCGTCTCCTTCCAAATCCGGCCGATCCTTTCCGTTTTCGATGAAATCAATAGAGGGGAAATGATCTTCGGGACCTCCTCTACCTTTTCCCTTTTGGAACTTTATCTAAATCGCTTTGGAAATTCGTGGATTCGATCTCGAATCGGATTCGTCTCTCTCTCCCGAACCCTAACCTTTCCTTCGCGTCGCCGGTCGCCGTGGGCCTTCGCCGCCGCCTCCTTGCCCCTTTAAAAGGATCCCCGGTGTCTCCGCTACCCGTCGCCACCCTCGCCTTCGCCTCTCGTAGCCGGTAGAGCTCTAGCACCGTGTAGCTTAGCGCCGCCGTCGCCGCCGCCGCTCCAGCCGTGCGCCGCCGTCGCTCCAGTCGTCGCCGTCGCTCGGGAAGGCCGCCGTCGTGGTCGCCGTCGCGTCGCCGACCTCGTCCGCCCCTCCGCCGTCGCTGTCGACCGCCGGAACATCGTCGCCGTCGTCAAGCCGGAGGTCGCCGCCGCTTCTTCTTCGCCGCTGTTGCCGACCGTTGTTCTTCCGCCGTTTCTTTGGTCACCGGTGAGTTCGCCGTGCCGTCCGCTACCCGTAGGTGCTCTCCGTTCGCGCCGCCGCGCCGTCGTTCGCCGGCGAGCTCGCGCGGTTCGGTCGCCGCCGGAGGTGACGTCACCGCTGACGCCATCGGTGCCGACCACTGTGGTCTGGCTGTGGACCGATCGATCCCGGCCGTTCGTTTTGGATGGATCGATCTCGGCCGTCCGTTCTCGTGAACCGTCGCCGTGCACCCGGTCCACCGCAAACCCTAGCCGCTGACGCAATAAATCCTCTTTTCCTTTTCAAAAATAATTCATTATTGCGTCATAATTCAATTAAAATCCATATAAGTGTTTTAATCCGATTTAATCTTTAAAAATTCATAACTAATTCATCTTAGCTCGGATTTAGTTGGTTCAAGTCTCTAAATTTTTCTAAAATTGAGATCTACATGTTAAAAATATCCACATGTACTGTTCATACTTGTTTATGTGCTGTTTTGGTGTTTTGCTCTTTTTTGTTTAGATTCCGACGTTTCCGGAGAGTCCGTTTTCGCAGGAGAAGAATTTGAAGAGTTCCAAGGCCAGCAAGGCAAGTCACACAGATCCCAAACAACCCCTTTGAGCATGTTAATCCCATTTAAAGCTATTGTTTCTATTCAACTATTGCATTTATTTTCGAATGTCATTGGGTGGAATTAACCTATTGTTTGTTATAGCCCTTTTGTTCTTGATTACTTTATTCCTTGATACCTTGGGTTCTTATAAATTGACTAGTTGAGCTTTATATTGGTTCAGCTAGATATTAGATGTGATTGCTTAGCCATGCTTAGAAACTTTAGCACACTATTGGGATAACTTATGACTCACTATTATTTAATGATGGCTTAATGATGACTCATGATGGTTAATCATGATTGGTAAATTAATTAATTTGCCAACTAAAACCTGATAATGGTGGGTTGTGAGCACATGGTTTTGATGGTCGTGCTCATGACAATTAAGGACCGGTTCACGAGTTTCGGTTGTGAAACATTAACCGTGCCAACCACAAGCCAGCGTGGGCAACGGCTTTACCTTTTGTATAGCATGGTTCATGGCGGGGCACCAGACTGAGAAGTGGCGGAGATAAGCCCACGGGGGTCGCTGGGGAGTCCATGCGTTGTTTATAAGGGGGTGATTATGATCCAGGAACGGTGCGCTGTGGTGGATTGTGTTGTGCGAGGGGTACTGTCACAGCTCCTTTCTGAGGTACCGTGGTGGTATCAAGGCGCATGGTGACATGTCGTGGGGCTGTGTCTTGTGGGTACAGTGGTACACCTCTGGTCAGAGTAAAACTATTCGAATAGCCGTGCCCGCGGTTATGGGCGGGTCTAACAATGTCTTTCGTGATTAGTCTCACACCTCTCATCATAATAAAAGATACTATGACTGGTAATAATTTGATTAGCTCCTGGTTTGGAATGGAATATTCCTGGTTTGGAGATAGAACTGTGCAGCCGGGATTGGTTGTTCAGAATGGTTGGGCCTATGCAACAGGGTATGTTGTATAGCGTTGGATTAATATTGTTTAATTATTACTCAACTGTTTTACTAAATTCTGAAATGTTTATTAAATGCTGTTTATGCAAATGAAACCCTACTATGCCATCCTTTGTTATCCTGTGCACTTGCATATTTGCTGCGTGGCTTGCTGAGTATGTCATATACTCACCTTGCAATCATTCATCAGAGGAGGAGTTCTACAGTGATGCTGATGGTGTGGAGGATTAGGTGTAGCCCTGGTCAAGCTGCCTGTGGAGTGGAATCGTCTGCGCCGTTTATCTTATTTTCCGCTGCTTAGATCTTTATTGATTGAGAGGAACTATCTACCTCTGTAATGACATTTTATTCGCTTATTAATTAGAGTAATAATTGTACTCTATTACCAATTTGTTATTGTGTGCCTCGGCTGATTCCTGGACGAGGGTTCGCGCACATGTAAGCGTTTGGAATTTTGGATAGAAATTCCGGGCGTGACAATGTCATAGGGACAAAGTGGATCTTTAGGAACAAACAAGATGAGAACAGATTAGTGGTGAGAAACAAGGCAAGGTTGGTGGCGCAAGGTTTCACACAAGTTAAAGGTTTGGACTTTGGTGAAATTTTTGCCCCCGTGGCAAGACTTGAGGCTATTCGCATCCTTCTTGCATTTGCATCATGCTTTGATATAAAACTATTTCAAATGGATGTGAAAAGTGCTTTTCTAAATGGTGAAATTGCCAAACTTGTCTTTGTTGAACAACCTCCCGGTTTTGAAGATCCTAAAAATCCTAACCATGTTTACAAACTCTTAAAAGCTCTTTATGGTTTAAAACAAGATCCTAGGGCTTGGTATGAAAGATTGAGAGATTTTCTTTTATCAAAGGATTCCAAAATTGGAAAAGTTGACACCACTCTTTTCAACAAAATCATTGGTGATGATTTCTTTGTGTGTCAAATTTATGTTGATGACATCATATTCGGTTCTACTAATGAGGTATTTTGCAAGGAATTTGGTGATATGATGTCTAGGGAATTTGAGATGTCCATGATTGGAAAGTTGAGCTTCTTCCTTGGACTTCAAATCAAGTAACTCAAGGATGGGACGTTTGTGAGCCAAACCAAGTACATCAAGGATCTACTCAAGAGGTTTGGCTTGGAGGATGCGAAGCCCATCAAGACACCTATGACAACCAACGGGCATCTCGACCTTGATGAGGGAGGTAAACCGGTAGATTTAAAGCTTTATCGTTCCATGATTGGTAGCTTGCTTTACCTTACCGCATCTAGGCCGGATATCATGTTTAGTGTTTGCATGTGTGCACGGTTTCAAGCCGCTCCTAAGGAGTGTCACTTAGTGGCCGTGAAAAGGATTCTAAGATATTTAAAGCATTCCTCTACTATTGGCTTGTGGTACCCAAAAGGTGCTAAATTTAAGCTTGTTGGCTATTCCGATTCGGATTATGCCGGTTGCAAAGTGGATAGAAAGAGCACATCTGGTAGTTGCCAAATGCTTGGTAGATCCCTTGTGTCATGGTCATCCAAGAAACAAAACTCCGTAGCCCTCTCTACTGCCGAGGCGGAATATGTTTCGGCGGGTAGTTGTTGTGCCCAATTGCTTTGGATGAAACAAACCTTGTTGGACTATGGCATATCCTTCACCAAAACCCCACTCCTATGTGACAATGATAGTGCCATAAAAATAGCCAATAAACCGGTCCAACATTCTAGAACCAAGCATATTGACATTCGCCACCACTTCCTAAGAGACCATGCTGCCAAGTGTGACATAGTCATTAGCCACATAAGAACCGAGGACCAACTAGCCGACATCTTTACCAAGCCTCTTGATGAAACCCGCTTTTGCAAGTTGAGGAATAAGTTAAATGTCATAGATTTCTCTAATGTGGTTTGAGATGGTGCACCATGGTTGCTTCTTTTGCATTTTGTATATTTGCTCCTATTTGCTCTTATGCTTTGGACTTATTGCCATTTGGTTCTTCATTGCGAAAATGGAGCATGTCACATTAAGGGGGAGTTTTGGACTCTTGCATGTGCTCTACTTCCTTTTATATGTGAGCAAATCAACTAAAAGTGCTAGTAGTGTTTTTCAAAATGCCCAAGTCAACATAAGTCAAAACTTTTGCAAAATCAATGAAATTTGAAAACTATCTCTTGGAAAATATTTCAAAAGGGTCCCTATATGTTTTCCAAGCCTCACATTGCTAGAAAAATGATTTTTGAATGAAAAATGCCATTTTGGCTCTCTTTTGAAGAATCTAGATTCTTGTTTTTGGCCAAAATGAGATTAAACCCCAAAATGAGTTTGAGAAGAAATCTGAGAAAAGATTCAAAACAAAGTTGGTAGAGAGGAGGATTTGAAATGTTTTTGGTATTCAAATCATATTGAAAAACCAAATATTTCAAAAGTTGTTTGAAAATCAAATTCGCCCAAAAAACCCCTATAGACCATAAAAGGCCACCTCCTAGCACTCAAGTGAGTTTTGTTGCAAATCTTCATAAATTTCAAATATTATGAATGGTTGGCAATATTTCAACTCACACATTTCAAAATTGCTCCAAAAATCAAAATTTTGTTGAATTTTATTGAGTGGGGGCAGCCAACTGTGCAAGGGCTGTGCACAGTCGGCTAGGGGGCCAGGCGGTCTGACCGGCGCTATATGCGCGGTCTGACCGGCCTGGTGGCAGCGGTCTGACCGGCCACTAGGGCTCGGTCTGGCCGGCAGCAACCCGGCGGTCTAACCAGACATGTAAAGCCGGTCTGACCGGCCTGGGATGGTGGGCCTAGGACTTTGTCCTTTCTTCCTCCTCCTCCTTCTACCCGACTCCTCCTCATCCCATCTCATCTCTTCTCTTCTCCAACTCGAAAAAACTCCTCCTCTCTCCTCTCCCAAACCCTAGCCACCTCCCTCCACCAAATCCATCCGGTTCAACCGTCAAAATCACTCCAGTTACACCGTAAGTGAATCTCCTCCTCTTCCTCTCTCTATTCCATGGATTGATTTGAGTTCTTATTGAGTTTGTGATCCATGGCATGGAACCCTAGGTGAAGGAAGAGGTGTTCTTCGATTTGCACCAATAGAGGGTGGTTTCTTGGTGTGATTCAACTCCTTCAACCGGTAAATCACTCTCCCTCTTGTGCATTGCTCTCAAATTGGTCTATCTAAATCTCTAGGGTTAAGGGTAGTTTCCCCCATTGCTTCAATCTCTATGAAATAGACCTACACCTTGATGTTCATGTTCCAATCTTGTGCAACTTTGTCCTAGCAATTTTTAGAATCATTTGTGTGGATTGTGGAAGGATTCGGTTGTGCTACTGTCAGTGACGGTCTGATCGGCCGAGGGCCGGCGGTCTGACCGGCCGAGACCGTCGGTCTGACCGGCCGTGATCCTCCGGTCTGACCGGCCTATGGCCGTCGGTCTGACCGACCTGGGGCTTGCGGTCTGACTGGCCTTGGCTCTCGGTCTGACCGCCCCTGACAGACAACACTCCCCCTTCTCCCACTTCACTATGTGGCTTCTAAAATTGTTGCTTATCCATCCTTTGCTCCTTGTTTTTCAGCCATGTCTCCTCGCACTCGTCATGGTCGTCGTGAGCCCACGCCCGATCCCATCAGTGAGAATGAGGATTCAAGCGGAGATGAGTATGTTCAAAGTGATGATGACAATATGGAAAATGTTGAGGGTGATGAGATGGAAGTAAGTGATGATGGTGATGACAATGAGAGTGGAAATGGTGAAGATGATGAGGCAAGTGATGATGGGAGTCCTCTCGATTCCACCATCCAATTTGTGCTTAATTTGAGGAATGCTCAACAATACACTATCCTCCGTCATCATGATCAATTCCGGAGGCCTAACGATTGTAATGATCCAAGATTTCATACACTGTTCCAAAAGTCCGTGTACGCACAAGTGTATGCCAACAAAGCCTTCGCCGAACACAAGTGGATTTCTTGGAGGCACATTGGTGAGACACCGGAGTTTGAGAATTTGCAAGAGATGTTCCGGACCGTTGGGATTGATAGAATTGTCACCATGAAGCAACCTTTTGATGAATATCTCATCCGGCAATTCTATGCCACTGTATGGGTGTCCAGCGATTGTGATGCAATGAAGTGGATGTCGGGGACCCTCCGATGCTCTATCAACCGCCGTGAATTCAAGGAGCTCTTGCACATTCGCTTCAACAACGGGGATGACCTTCATGATGAGCACACCCACAACCCCTTCCCCATTGATCACTTTTCTCAGTTTTATGAAGAAGGGGGAAGGCACACATATGGAAAGGTGGTGGGTTTGAGGGCTCTCCCAAGTGTGATCAACCGCATAGTAAGGGCCACCATCCTCCCAAGATGCGGCAACAATGATGACATACGCGGAGTTGCTTGGCATGTTATTGATGCCATTATGGATGGTCGTCGGTTTGATGTTATCAACCTTATGATGAAGGAGATTGCCATCTCAAAGGGGACTATTGGACAAGGAATCTATTATGCTCCCTACATAATGAGGTTGATTCAAAGCAAGTTGGGACAAATTGGTCACAATTTAAAAGAACATAAGGAGTACAAGCCTCGTCTCCAACTCTCCTCCCCTAGAGCTCCTCGTGTGTGCTAACCAACATTCGATCAAGGTGCAAGCTCAAGTGCAGCCCCCCCTCCTCCTCAAGGGTATGATCCAAGTGCTTTTTTCCATCCACAATATGCCTACTTTGGAATGCAACCCAATGAATTCTTCAACCCGATCCTTGGGGCTATTAATACCCTAAGTGAAAGCATTCAACGCTTATCCACCAGACATGAAGCATTGCATGAGGATGTTCGTGGCTTGCGCACCGATATTGGCAACTTGAATACTTCGGTGGGAAGATTGCATACTAGGGTGGGTGTATTGGATTCTCGAGTCCAAACCTTGGAGAGTACCCAAGCTTTTGTCTATCATCGCTGCCGTGATGCTTCTCATCCTTCCACTTCGGCGCGTCCTCCTTCTCCTCCACAAGAGTGAAGACCTTTTTTGTGCTTGATGCCAAAAGGGGGAGAAAAGTGTGTTTTATGTTTTGTGGGTTGGGACTAGTAGTAGTGAGGTTAGTCACCTCATATTTAATAGGTTAAGGAGGATTGGGCTATATTTGGTATGGGTATGGGCTATTACTCTATATTGTGTGTTCCTTTTTTCGTTTTGTTGTTCTCTATGTCATTTGGACCCTTCGTGGTCTTGTAATAGCCTATATTTATTTGTGAGCCCTTTATGTGGTCTTAATATGAACTTGTGCTATGATGGATGGTTGGTGTGAATTGATATATTTGTGACCATCCTATGCTCATGAATGAATATTTCTTGAAGTTCACACTGAGATATTGCTCTTGTGTTTATGATATGTTGAAATGTGAAATTGAATTGTGCATTGGCTCCATATTTGCTATTTGTGATTGTTATGCATATGTTTAGGGGGAGCTTTTGCTTGTCAATACAATATATGTCCATGTGCTCTATGTTTGATTATATATATTTGTGGTGTTTGTCATCAATTACCAAAAATGGGGAGATTGAAGCATCTAGGCCCCCGGTGTTAATTTTGGTAATTAATGACAAGCACTAATTGTGGACTAACCGTTGTCTTTGAGCTATACATTTTAAGTTAGGTCCATGTCATATGTGCGCATGGATGATTATCGATGGATTAAAATTGACGGTGCAAAGCAAAGGGAAAGAAGACGGTAAAACTAGCGCTTTAATTTAGAATTGATCGAGGTGTAGGGCGATCAAATTTGCTAGTTTAATTTTAGTTTCGCCGTACTATTAAGAGGGGTAATGACCTAGCAAAGAGATGATTTTAATTGCCACATTAGGTCATTGCATTTTCATTTGTGCTCTCTTTTTCATTACACACACATTCACTTGTAAATTCACTGGGTTCGGCCTAACCAGGGGCAGTCAGCCGGCCACATAGGGGCGGTCTGACTGGCGGCACTTTTCCGGTCAGATCGGCCCCCTGGAGGCCGAGATGATGCTGCTCGGGATGGCCGATACAGAGCCGACGGAGCCGTAGTCGGTCAAACCGAGCTGATGGCAGTCTGACCGAGCCGAGGCCGGTCTGACCGGCCACCCCATGTCGATCTGACCGGTCAGGCTGATGGGGCCCTCTGACAGCACTTCAATGGCTAGTTTTCTAGCCGTTGCAGAGTAGCACAGTCTGACCAGCCACATACCTTCGGCCAGACCGGCAGAGCACAAAGTTGAGGGATTTCGCCACCAACGGCTAGTTTTGGTGGGTGGGAGTATAAATACTCCCCCACTAGCAGCAAGGGGGCTCTCTTGGCACCCAATTCAATTGCATACACCCCTTGCACCTCTCTCACACTCACTTGAGCTTTGTGTTCATCCATCTAGTGTGTTAGAGGGTTGTTTAGCCAAGAGTCAAGTGCATTTGCTTCCATTGTAGAGCTAGTGTGGCACTTGATCATCTCCACACCGGGTCATTGCTTGTTACTCTTGGAGGTTGCCGCCTCCTAGACGGCTTGTGGAGGAGTTGTCCGGTGACCTCTCCGAGAAGATTGTGGAGGAGGCCCGGCGCCGGTTTGTGAGTGGTTTGGAGTTCACCACCTTCGGAGTAAAGGAAGAACTACCCCGAGTGATCAAGGCTTGGGTAGTCCTCTCCGTGGGCCGGCTCCCGCCTTGCCCACCCCTTGACGAAGGGGGCGTGCGGTGGCTTCGTGGTTGAGCGGTGGAGTTGGGCTCGCCTCAACGGGGAGTAGGAAACCGGCGAGTTTCCGAACCTCGGTGAAAAATCTCTTGTCTCATTGTCTCATTTGATTGTCGCATTTACATTTGTGCAATTTACTTTCCTAGAGATATAATTGAGCCACTATCACCCTAGGTTTGCAAAACATAACTTAGTTGCTTAGTTAGAGTTCACCCTCACCAAGCCTAGCAAATTAGGTTAGATTTGATTAGGTGTTATTTATTTTTTAAATCGCCTATTCACCCCCCCCCCTCTAGTTGACATCTCGATCCTACAGAGGCGTCGACGACCGACGATCACAGCCTTCCGCTGACTAGAAAGCGGCCAGTGAGTGCACTCCACCCCCACGTGTGCCCTCCCTCCCTTCGCCTACATTTCCTAGTCCTAGATCAAGACAAGATTCTCCACGATGGAGAAAGGAAGGGAGTAGTGGCGGTGGAGGGGGAGGGGGAGGGCAAGGCCTCAAGCACCAGATCGAGCGGCGACGACCCTGCTCCCTCTCTCAGATCCACAAAGCCTGCCGGTTTCAGCGCTATTGTGCGCACGCCACTCGGTGATGGCGGCAATCGTGGCTTGGCAACGGTGACGTCCGTGGATAGGTGACTACATAGGCCGCCTCCAATACTAGCTAGGCTGCCATCTCTTCTCTCTCATCTTTCTTGTACATCTAGGATGAACTTGTGATGAATTGTTCTTTCGATATTTGCTTGATTTGCAATTTGACATGTGGAAATTGTGAATGCACCTGTGTGGATATTTTCATTTTTTGTTTGCAAAAATATTCTTTGCAAGTGATCAGAGGGGAGCTGCAGAGGGTTTATTTCTTTTATGTTTTTGGGCAAAAATGGTTTTCGTTGGTAATCGACTTAACATAGCTCTGTCAGTGAAAATCATTTTCGCTAACGGTTGGCGTAACCTAGCCACCATTGAAAATTAATTTTCGCTAGCAGTTGAAAGTCCACTTATGAAGATTTTGTTTTTCTCTGGCCTATGGTCATTGGCGGCTAGTATGGCCACGTGCAAACCTGTTTTGTAGTAATGTTGAGCTTGTCTGGGTCTACTGTATCCTCGAGCTCACTTGTGGTCATAGGATGCCTCCATATCTTGTAATGTCACCACTGTTGCTGCCCTCGAGCTTACTTGATGTCATTGTATCCCTCAATCTCACCTGACGTCGACGTTGTTGTTGTCGTCGTTGAGCTCACTTGTGGTTGCCATCCCACTCGATCTCACCGAATGCCACTGCTACAGCTACTGCTACTGCTACCTCCCTCGAGCTCACTTATGGTCACCACCTTCTTCGATCTCACCTAATGCCGGCATTGCTACTGTTTCAATCGATCCCCACCATGCTATGCATATCGGCACACATGTTGTTTTCTCCCATGACGATGACGGAGTGGATGCGGTTCAAACCTCGAGGAGAATCGCTCAATTGGCACATAGGTAAGAGAGGATGGAGCATGCATAACGTATCGTATTGACGGCTTGCAAGCTTCTTTTAGATCATACTATGCGGATTGATACAATTATCGAATAGGACTCTAATTTTATATATCTGTTTTGACATCATATTATTGACAATATAGTTGTATTTGATATATTTATTGTTTCTATTTCTATAAGTATAATAACCTTATTATTGTGTTCTTGTTAGAATTATATTAGTGAGCCTTCATTAGTAAAATAGTATAATCTGGATTAACATGATCTAATAGTGTAATTTTTCTATTCTCCTATTAATGTGGTTATTTTCTAGGCCTCTAGAGTGAACGTGGCTATAGATTCTGCATATTATCTTTTGGTCTTTGAATTTATTATTATGTTTTTTTTACCTAATATAATAGACGATGTACAATTTTTTTCACTTTTTGTTTATAAATGCCAAATTTTTGTCATTTCAAGTAAGTTGTCAGTAAAAAATATACAGATGGTCAGATACTCATATAAATTATTCTATCTTAGCTTTCCATCTAATTTTTAACCACACAATCTACCTCTTAATGAAAATGTAAGAAAATTTAGGAGAGAATAGCTACTTTAGTCCCTAAAGTTTCTTTATAGGATCAGTTTAGTCCCTAACCTTTTAAATAGTCCAAAGAAATCCTTAACCTTTGTCATAAGACCTAGAATAGTCCTTGGGTCCACCAAAACCATCATATGGATATGCCATGTCATCATTCATGCAAAATCTATAATGAATTATCCAATTTACCCTTACGTATATCATAGAAAAATAAATATAAGGGTGAATTAGATATAACCATAGGAAAAATACTTCTTTTTTTTCACCATTTTGAGGTATATTTTTGCTCTTCCATATACCATATATTTTTTAACTTTTTTCCTTTTGTTTTTATTTTCCTATGCGTAAGGGTAAATTGGACAAATCATATAGATTTTGCATAGGAAGGTGACATGGCATGTCCATGTGGCGATTTTGGTGGGACTAAGGACTATGTTAGCCTACATGATAAATTCAAAGGACTTGTTTGGACAATATGAAAAATTAAGGACTAAAATGACCCATGAGCGAAACTTTAGGGACCATATTAGCTATTCTCCCAAAATTTAGCAACCGATTGTCGTTATTAAACTAAATAAAATTATTAAGTTGAATAAATGTGTTCTTAAAAATAGTCATTATATAATGATAGTACTTAATTAACTTGCGACGGTTATCTATTTGCTGTGCAAGGATTAATTGGAGTAAGTTGTCCCGTTGAGTTTTATTTGGCTGCTGGCCTGCTGCCTCTGTGTGGCACTGTGGCATCGGCTGGGCGGAGTGCCAACTGCCAAGTAGGGATAAAAATTGGAGCGAATACAGACATATAATACTCATATCATATTTGTTTTGTTTTTTGCCAGATAAGTTGTCCCGTTGAGTTTTTTTGGCTGCTGGCCTGCTGCCTCTGTGTGGCACTGTGGCATCGGCTGGGCGGAGTGCTAAGTAGGGACAGAAATTGGAGCGAATACGGACAGATAATACTTATATCATATTTGTTTTTATATTTTTTTGCCGAATAAAAAACGAATATGAATAGCTCGGATACAGAAACAAAATACGAATTATCTCGGATACGAATAATGATAGAATATGATCAAACATGAATATGAAAACAATTCTCCTTGTGGGGCATGCTTTCTACTGGTTGGCGTTGTTTAATAATCCAATAATGTTATTGAAAGTGAAATTCAAGTCCGCATATCTTTATATGTTCTTTTCCTTTTTTACATTGGAATTGTATCGTTCTTATAACTTAACATGTGTTACTTCTGTCCCATGATAATTGTATTTTTAGGATTCAAATTTGTTTCAAAATAATTATCGCAATAGATTACTATTGTCCCATTAATTACTTTTCGTTCAAATTTCTTCTTATTCTACTCCCAGCCACTCACTCTTACGTATACACTATTTAATGAGGGGCATTATAGTTTTTTTTCTCAAATCTTAATATATACTAAACAATATAGAATTACAATTATTTTCAGACAGATATAGTATTTAATTATGTTCAATTGTACCGTTATAATTAATATAAATTGACCACGATCTAGCGATTAAAATATTTCTTCTTTTCTCCAAATAATATGGTAATTTCTAGTTTTTAAAGTGATCATGGTGTTTATTTTTCAAGCTGTCTTCATCATCAACTGACGAATAGATAGTCCAGCTGATACCATGTTTATGACGAGTGTTGCTTACTACCAGATTAATTTGCATATATATACAAAATTATATTAGCCTCATAGTGTTAGCTGCTGTGGACCTGCATGTAAGAAACCATGGTATACTCGATGCTAGCTGCCGTCGACATACATGTGACAGAACGATCAGTTACTCTACGTCTCTACCTAAGATTCGTTCGTTTAGAAAGAAGGCATCAATCGGGAACATAGTACTCGTCCGAATTTTGTATCTATCTAATCCCTATATCTGTGTTTTATATATATATATATATATATATATATATATATATATATATATATATATATATATATATATATATATATATATATATATATATTTTCACCGTAATATCATGCCATGTCTAATGCTAGTTGCATGATAATTTAATCATTTCATAGCTACTCACGTAACTCATAAGTTTACGACTGATCATATACATAATTGACGCACAATTATCACAATCAAGAATACTAATCAAACTCCCAAAATACACCATGAAGAACCATTTGGACATTAATCAAAGAAATCCTTAGCTTATGACTCATGATGTCCTCAATGGGAGTCATTGGCATGGCATGGTAGTGCATCTATCATAAGTCGAACCAGAATACATGTGAGTGTTTGTTTTCATACACCGGTAGAGAAGTGGTTTATAGTTCCGGTTTGCAACCCACTTTAGTCCCGGGTTGCAAACTGAGACTAAGAATCCGGGACTAAAGATCGATGTCTTTAGTGCCGGTTGAAATAATCGAGACTAAAGATGGATTTTTAGTCCCAGTTGGTGTTACTTACCGGGACTAAAGTTTATTTTTTCTTTTTTTTTCATAGTTTGTTGTTGTTTACATATTGATTTCAAACCAAACTCAACAATAAAATCATCCACATTCACATAAACATAACAAAATCATCCTCAAATTCACATATCAAATGAACATACTCGAATTGATATCACAAATTTACAGATCCAAAGACATCACAAATCAACAAATTCACAGATAATCAACAAATAATCAACGAAATCACGGACTCTCCTCGCGCGATCTCTCTCCACCGGTGGGTGGTCGCCATCGCCGTCGCCTCGTGCTATCGACCGCCACTCACGCTCTGTGCTGCCGACGCCCCCCGCTGCACGGACCGCCACCACCCCTATGCCAAGCTGCCGCCCCCCCACTGCACGGACCGCCGCTCGGGGCCGCCGCCGCCGCCGCGCGCAGGCTGATCCTCGCTGCTGCAAGAGAGAAAATATAAGGATAAGGATAACTGAGAGGAGAGGAAAGAGATAAAAGGGGAGGATAAGGATAACTAAGAGGAAAGAGATAGAGGAGAGAGAGGAGGAAAGGGAGGAGGAGAAGTTAGAAATGAGGATAAGAGCATAAGTGCAAGGTATTATATACAACATATTGATTTTTAGTCCCGGTTAGTAGGGGGTCAAATTTTTTTTAACCGGGACTAAAGATCATAAAGTGGCGTTGAGATTTTCAACTGAGACAAAAAAAATGATGTTTAGTCCCGGTTCTAATAGGAACTGGGACTAATGTGGTTTTGGCCAACCTAGCAAAGATGGTTTCTGCAGTAGTGATAGTAGCGTCATCATTTACCAGAGGAAGTGTAATAAAAACAAGAGCATATATATTGGAGACTCCTTTGGACCGCACCAGTTCATGAGCAAACTGGCGCCAACAGACGGGACAGCCACACAGGGGTGGAGGTGCCAACTGTCTCTACCTCGACCCCTATCCCAACCATGAATTTGGTCATCCCCCCCCCCCCCTTGGAGGTGAAGGGCATAGGATGCAAGGCCAATGCTCATGGTGAGGAGGCGACGGTGACGCTGACACTTTAGAGGTGGAGGGGGAGACGAGGAGACGACCGATGCTCGTGGATTTGGAGGTGGAGGAGATGACAAGGAGGCAGCCGGTGCTCATGGTCGTAGGCGGTGGCGTGGGACGATGCTTGGGAAGCAAAGGAGGATATGAAGATACGACCAACGCTGTATCTACAAAGAGGGTACGTGGAGAGGATGAGTAGGCGGAGGGCGGAGGAGACAAGGGAGATATAACTCTCTCTTTACAGGGGAGACACACAGAGGGAGTTCTACAAAGAGAGGGGTGGCCGGGTGGGAGGAGGTAAGGGAGAAATAAAAGATAATTCTGAAGGGATATCATCCGTGATGGGGCCACAAATGGAGCTCGTTAAAGATGACTATAGTCATCGTTTACAGATGGATAGCTTGCACCCGTCATCGATGACCACTCATCAGTGAGGTGACGGGGTTTTATTGTGGCCCGTCATAGATTACTTGTGTCGAGTCGTAAATTCTGCCTATCAAAGATGAAGGGTCATCGGTGACAGGTTCGGCCAGGAGGCCTCATTTTCAAGGGTGTTTTCTAGTCCTCGATGGTGAGTGCCTCTATGACAGACTGCAGGCCTCCGTCACAGATGGACCAATAAGGATGTAGGTTCAATAGTAGTGTACGGAAGTTTAGTTTTTCCTAAATAATTTTGGAGAAACATAAACTTTATATAAAATATGAAAGTCATAGTTCTCGATAATATCTTTAACTTTCTAATAATAGACAAACTTTTCATTAATATCATTTAGAAGCCCAAATATTCATTTTAAGTTTCACGCACAATATGATTCAATAGGAAGATAGATACAAATGCATGCGCTCATAATGCGCGTACACTCACCACTGTGAATGCACAAATGCACACCGTACCCCTATAAGCACATCTGGAAGACTAGATTGGCATACATTGAGATTAATGAAGTCACAACATACACCTCGCTATCAACGAACATGTCACCTACCACTGAAAAAATAATTTACCATAAATGCGAACACTCGTGTCAAACCTAAGACTTAAATCCTGGTAGTTGGTTCCACCAGAAGGAACCTAAGCAGTTGAGCTACGTTTACTTCGTAGGAAGAGAGACAAATCATTGACTATAAGTACTACAAAAAGAAGAAAGGATACAGTCCGAGAAAAAAAAGTTGTTTATCCGTTCACGTACTAAGCTAATATAAGACCCGCTTGAAAAAATAGAGGTATTTTTGCAAGTGATGCTCTTAATACCCTACTGGTAAAAAAATAGTTAATACCCTACTGGTAAAAATCTATTTTTTCTGTTGGGGCTAGGATTCAGAGCATCCTGTTATATTCACAAGCGGGAATCTTTTTAGGTCTGCCAGTAAAAACAAAACCAAAATGTCATGAAAAATCATTTCTTAGCAGTGTAGCCAGATCCAGCGAGGTCGAGGGCGGTGGTCATCATCCACCTCCACCAACCACCCCCCTCCCCCCCCCCCCCCCCCCCCCCCCCCTTCTCCTTTCCGAGTGCACAAATGGTACAGGCACAATGTTTGTAGGGAGGATGCACAACGGCGAAGATGAGGAGGAGGGTTCGAGATAGAATACACTGAAAAGAGGGAGAGAGAGGCCGAAAGTGAGACTTAAGAGATCCATTAGTGCATTGATCGGCTTTGCTAAATCGATCCCCAGTTCCCCACTAGTTCAAGTTTGTTTGAAAAACAATCATCGATGCCCCCACTCATAAGTACTTTTTTTTTTAAAAAAAAAGAAACCTAACACATTGGGCTGGTTTGGTTAATTTGGCATAAATTGTCCTTACCAATATTTATCAATTTTAATAGTGTTAAGTGCGTATTTGGATTGAAGCCAAATTTTGACAAGCCTAGGAAATAGACCATTTCAATAGTTAACCTCGGTATTTAATTTTAGCTTCAATCCAAACACAATTTTGTCTTGCCAAGATCAGCCAACGCTAAAACTTGTCAAAATTTAGCATCGATAGAAATTAGTAAGGTCAATTTAGGCTACAAAACATACCAGCCCTTTGTTAGTATTGGTTTATTAATAATCCAGTACTGACAAACTGTTATAGGGCGTTGTTTTTTAACTTAAGCCTTTAAGCCCCGCTCAGGAGCTAGAGCGGCGAGAAATGCCTTGTTGAGTTGATTATGGAGAAATTAGAACATATGAGACATTAGAGTTCTGTAGTAGCGTGTGCTCATACTCTTCACAAACCTCAGCTCCATTCAGGTTTTATTTACCATTGACTACTGCCTTCTAACAGGTCGTATATATATGCATAGGCTGACGGTATACGATAATAATGGATCTTCTCGTACGCATAGGTAGGTGGCTGCGCAACACGCGATACCCGTCCGAGATCACTACGATCGTTTGTATATATATACGCACCCACAAGCAGCTAGCCACACCACACAGCCTATCTATCTCGTGGCCTGCAACAAGCTAACTAAGCTAGTTGCGACTACTAGCTAACGAGTAAGGTATATATATATATACCTGAGATCAAGCAACACGCACGCACCATCGATCACCATGTCCGTGCACGCACGAAAGATTGCCGCCGGCGACGTCGCCATCGATCTCCATCCGTTCATACGCAAGTACAATGACGGCCGCGTCGAGCGCATCCTGCGCAGCAGCTTCGTGCCGGCGTCGGAGGACCCCGCCGCCAGCCGCGGCGGGGTGGCGACGAGGGACGTCGTCATCGACGAACGCAACGGCGTGTCCGCGCGCCTCTTCCTCCCGCCATCCCGCGACAACACCGACATCGCCGACGGCGACCACCGGATCAGGCTTCCCGTCGTCTTGTACATCCACGGCGGCTCCTTCTGCACCGAGAGCGCCTTCTGCCGGACGTACCACCGCTACGCCGCCTCCCTCGCCTCGCGCGCCGGCGCCCTCGTCGTGTCCGTCGAGTACCGCCTCGCGCCAGAGCATCCCGTGCCCGCGGCACACGATGATGCGTGGACCGCGCTGCGTTGGGTGGCATCCCTCTCCGACCCCTGGCTCGCCAACTACGCGGACCCCAGCCGCACGTTCATCGCCGGCGACAGCGCCGGCGGCCACATCGCGTACCGCACGGCGGTGCGCGCCAGCCGTGAAGGCGACAGCCACGGCATCGACATCGAGGGGCTTATAATCATCCATCCCTACTTCTGGGGATCTTACATGCTGCCTTCCGAGGTAGGATGGGACGGCGAGTCGGCGATCAGGCCGGAGACGGTGGAGAACGTCTGGCCGTTCGTGACGTCCGGCCAGGCGGGCAACGACGACCCATGGATCGACCCTCCCGTCGAGGAGGTCGCGTCGCTGACCTGCCGCCGCGCGCTGGTGGCCGTCGCCGAGAAGGACTTCCTCCGCGACCGCGGCCGCCTCCTCGCCGCCCGCATGCGCGGCTGCGCGTGGGCCGGCGCCGGCGACGGACGCAACGTGACGCTTGTGGAGTCGGAGGGCGAGGACCACGGGTTCCACCTCTACAGCCCTCTCCGCGCGACAAGCAGGAGGCTCATGGAGAGCGTCGTGAGGTTCATCAACGAGAGGAGCGCGGCGGCGGCGGTGGCGGCGACCTCGCCGTGGCCGGCCGGTGTCCTGCCGGAGTTGCACGAGTGCTCGCCGTCGCGCGCACGCAAGGGCAAGATGTCGAAGGCCCAGCCACTCTTGAGCGTGCCTTCGAGGCCGTACCAGGGAGTATTTCTCAATGGGCCGGATTTGCAAGCTCCGCGTGGCCCAAGTGCCATGAAGATCAACAATGCATTGACAGTTGGGCTGGATAAAGCATCGAAGAGAGGGTTCGGTTCATTTGCGACCTGGGCCAACCCTAATAATCGCAGGGCAATCAAGCGCCCTCTGTCAGCATCAGTTTCACGGAATATTGTGGCCAAGAATTTCTTTTAGCTTGGATGGAAGTGTGCTCACATGCTCTCGTATACTCTCAAATAAACTCTATGTACCTATATATATCAATATATGTGTATGTATTAAGTGTGGGTTATGATCAAGGTAATAAATAAATTAATAATGTTAATTGTGGCTGCAATAGTGACGATGTAGCGATAGCATACCTTTACCATTATGTACCGGATCAAAGATGGTATGTTGGAACTTAGCGGTTAACTATAGTGCTTAGCAACTGCTATAGTAGCTATTGTCTTTGTTGGAGCGCTCTAATGCTTAAACAACATTCTTCACCTAATTTATTTCATAATGTTATTTCATATATGGATCGGAGAACATAGCATCGTGTGTCTTTTTTATCTAATTTATTTATATGTTATTTCATAATTTTTATGCTATGAAATGTATGAGCAATTAAGTATGTACTCCAAGTTTTTAAATTTTAACTGGTACTTAATGTTAATAATGTTAATATTAGTATACAATCTAAATTCAAATTTATGGTTATTCTTTTTAACTTTTACTCTTTGGAACTTTTCATTCGTAATAGTGCCGGCTACCCATAATTTGCTACCAACCAGTTATATACTATTTATTATCTTCGTTATGATAATAAGTTTCGTTTTCGAACTCCGGTCATCTGAGATTATTGTTGTTGTAGATAGCTGGCAGCCTAAGATAAGCATCTTGTGCAATGGCACATAATATTCTAAAAATGTACTCCCTCCGTCCCACCTCAATAACGCAGTCGAAAATGGCACGGTCTCCAAAATTAATATTTGACTTTAAATTTTTCATATATATAATATAATGTTTGTAACAACAAAATCATAACCATATGAAAATAAATTAAAATATAAATTGATCAATTCATTGATAGTGTTTTCATCAAATAAAATTTATTTTAGAATAAAATAATTATTGGTTAAATATTTAAATAGTTCAATGTTAGAATGTGCACGTGCCTTATTCAGTGAGATAGAGGGAGTATGTTTTACTTTTGTTATTTTTGTGATATTGTACCATGAACATTAGCATGTTTGTTGGCGCTAGCTCCTGCTTATTCGTATCCACATAACATAGAGGTACCTTCAAACCATATTTTTTATTCAGTTAATTCTCATAAAATTTCTCTAAAAATCGTATATTCAGAAAAACTTTTTAAGGGGAAGCACTACTCGTGCGCAGTGCGCTAGTAGAGTGGTTGGTGCATAATTCAACCCACCAGAGTTTAATCATGTTGCCTATAAAATATTATAGATACATGCATGCATGAGTGGGTTCTTAATAGGAATTTAATGATAATATCCATCTCTGTCTCTTTAATTAGGACATTAGGCATGTGTTAGAGAGCTTACTCACGTGGATATGAGAGTGTCATGAAATCGAAAAACAGAACATTCTAAATTATGTATTGTTATAATTTTTAATACCTTTTGTAATATATATAGTTAAAAATTAGGGATTAAATATGTACATTGGAGAAGGTGTTAATGTTCAAAATGATCAGTAAAAAGAAAAGAGGTAATACCAACCAATCGTATGTTTGCCTAAAATATGGAAGCAAAACAAACAGGTCAATCTTCATGCAACGATTAGAAGTTTAGAACAGTAGATTTACATTGTGTTTGAATTTTATTTAGTTATTTTTTCCACATAATTAATTTCTCTATGTACTTTTTGTTTTTTTCTATAAATATAAGACATATACTGATGTGGCACTTTACTTCAATTATAACATGTATCATATTTCCCTAAAGAAACATGTATCATATAATATTTTTTCCGTAGATTTCCACCTTTCCCAGTGTAATTTATTATTATAGAAAATACGAATTTTTTTCAACATCGTTCATTAGGTGCACCTGTTACTTATTATACTCCATCAGTTGAAATTTTGACAAATTGGCTCTTTAAAAAAAACTTATTTTAAGATTAGATCCTGCCAAAAACTAATTGTAGAAAGGGCGCTGAGGCATTGTACCTCAGCGCTCTTTTTGCTATTAGTTTTTGTATGGTTTAATCTTAGGATAAGTTTGCTAAAGGGGTCAATTTGTCAAAAATTTCAGTACTTTGTTGCGTTAGGATAAGAGTTGAACAACTACTATCTAGGGCATACCGCCCAGTTATTCTAAATGGGCTGGAAAGCACATTTTGGCCCAATATCCATCCAAAAGATGCTGTCGGGCCTAACGAAACTACACTTGCATCCGTGTGCCGGGCCCAATAGCTGTCGGGCCTGCATGGACCCACAGTTAGCGTCAGTTTTATGGAGGAATAAGTTCACCAGAGGTCCCTCAACTTAACAGCGAGATTTTTTGAGGTCCCTTAACCACAAAACCAGAAATTTATACCCCTAAACTCACACGAACCACGCATAAAAGGTCCCAAGGCAGTATATATGGGTGGTTTCACTGACGTGGCATCCTAGTCAGCAAAAAAAATTAAAAAAGTACACAGGACACACATGTCAGCTGCACATTTTTTTTCTTCTCTTTTCTTCTCCTCTCTTCTCTTTTCTCTCTTCTCTCTTCTCTTCTTCAGGCCAGCGGCGAGCGAAGAGACGCTGGGCATGCGTGGATACGGGCGGCGAGCGAAGAGCCGGTAGGCTGCGGGCGGAGCAGATGGCAGGCGAGCGCGGCAGCGGAGTGCAGCGGGAGAGCAGCGGTGGGCGAGTGCGGCAGCGAAGTGGCGGCGGGCCGCGGGCGGAGCGGACGACAGGCGAGCTCAGCGGCGGGGGCCTCCAGATGCTACAGCACCACGACATTGTTCGGCGCCTTGGCCGCGTCGTTCGCCCTGAGCTTCTTCCTCATCACCATCTTCATCTGTCCTCAAGCCCTCCACGTTGCCCGTCGCCGGCGTGATCGTCCACTGGTCATGGAGCAGGAGCAGCAGCAGCCGACGCCGCCCAAGTTCGGCCTAGACGCCGCTATCATCACACGCCTCCTGTTGTTCCCGTACGTGTAAGCCCATGATAATGGCGAGGTCTCGGACACGACGGCGTCGGTCGAGTGCGCGGTCTACCTCAGCACCGTTGATGTGGGGGAGAAGGTGAGGCAGCTCCTGGCGCACGAGTACATGTTCCACCAGGAGTGCATCGACATGTGGCTCTCGTCCCATGCCTCGTGCCCGGTCTGCCGCGGGAAGGCTGCGCCAGCCGACACGCTTGCCGACGCCATAGCCGCGTGCATATCGATGACGCCCGATGTCGTCGTGCCAGCCTCCTCACCGGCGTCCGCTCCGCCCGCAGCCCGTCGCCGCTTGGCTGCCGTGCTCACCCACCGCTGCTCTGCCGCCGCGCTAGCTCGCCGTCCGCTCCGCCTGCAGCCCGCCGGCTCTCCTCCCGGCCCCCGCATCCGCGCCTGCCCATCGTCTCTCCGCTCGCCGCTGGCCTGAAGAAGAAAAGAGAGAAGAGAGGAGAAGAAAAAAAAATATGTGCAGCTGACATGTGGGTCCTATGTACTTTTTTTTAATATTTTTGCTGACTAGGATGCCATGTCAGCGAAACCACCCATATATACTGTCTTGGGACCTTTTATGCATAGTTTGTGTGAGTTTAGAGGTATACATTTCTAGTTTTGTGGTTAAGGGACTAAAAAAATCTCGCTGTTAAGTTGAGGGACCTCCAATGAACTTATTCCTTTTATGGAGTACTATGGCCCAGAGCAGGCTAATGGCCCAAGAGTTTTGTAATGACGTGGATGAAAGTTTGGGCTATACGTCCAGATTAAAAGGGCAATTAACGCCTGGTTAATTAATGATGGGGCTTCCGGTTTTATGTATAATAACATGTGTATTTTATCTGCTGCTTAACAGATTAGAGATTGGTAATTTACAATAGATTCTTATACTAAATTTATTTTTTATTGGACGGAGGGAGTATTTCGTTAGGGTTTATTTAGTTTGGATGAATTTTAAGTGATCATAGGAATAGAAAAAGCGGAAGAATAAGAATACATGCACAGATGAATTCATAGGAATAATTCCAAGAGTGAATGAAAACTTTCCAATGTTTTCTCTATACAACTTGTAGTAAAGAATAATTTTCGTTGATTTTACTATACTTTATTCCTACCAACCGAATAACACTCATGAAAATTAATCCTTAGGATTACAAATCATTTACTTTTTCTTCAAACCAAACTAGCCCTATCATGTATTATTACCTTCCTTAGCAAATAAATAACGTTTTGAAAACATGGTTACCAAGATATTGGTTTAATTGTTATTTACTAGTATACAATCTTATGAAAAATAAAATGAAGTTATATACACCTAGTTCTAAATATATATTTTTTATGAAATATGCTAGTATACTATAGTATTCATTTGATTCAAACAAATATTAGGCTATTGCTTAATATCAGAAAATATCATAAACCAATTTATAAAAAAACTATAAAAGTAGTGGCCACCACTATCACTAGTGTACTTTACAGTAATATTGATATTATAAGAAGCGTTTACTCTTCTGCCTAGCTGCAGCTGAAATTTAAATCTTAAAGCTTAGTTTTAGAGTTTATTTGATGTTTTTTCATCGTAGTCTAGTTTTACTATTAGCTTTTAAATTGCTAAAAACAAGCATGTATATTTTTTATCTAGAAATTATTTTTATTGCTAATAAGCGTTGCATCTTATCAAATTAACTTTTAATGTTCAAATTGACTAAAAAACCAAAAACTTAGTTGAGAGGTGAAAAAAAAAGGCATTTCACATGCATGCGAGCCATAAGACAAAGGAGTAGATAGTTCAATTCCTTGTAGATAGTTCAATTAGTGAAAAAAAAAACTAAAAAAACAGCATAGTATACAGCCTCATACAGGTAGCTAATATTACCATTACGTTGTAAATAGTAGTACATACTCAAATACAACTCCTGGAGCTGTAAATATTAAATTATCTCAAGAAAATATATAAAAAGGCGACATGTGTTTTAACAATACGATATACGAAAAACAAATACACTTTAACATTTATTATATTGCTGTGCCTTATTATCTAAAAGAATACGAATTAATGCTTGAAATTTTACTGAAACCTGTTGGAACAAGTAGAATTCTGATTTGGAGCTGAATCCATTTGGAACCTTATTACCCTCATCAAAAGATGAAGAATATCAATGCTCTCTCCTTCTCTTACCTTTGCTCGTCTGAGCTAAGCTAATTCTTCTTCCGGCTGTCATGATCAGGTGCGTGCAACACCATGGTCTCAATGGTGAAACCGGGTCCAAACCCCAGTATCACCCCCCACTCAGCTCCGTCTCCTTCCTCCTCCATCCGCCGTCGCTGCTCGTCGAGCACGAAGATCAGCGTGCTGCCGAGCATGTTGCCGTACTCCCTTAGAACCCTCCGGCTCGCCGCCAGCTTCCCCGGCTTTAGCTGGAGAGCGCTCTCGATGTGGTCCAAGATCAACGGGCTTCCCGGGTGCACCGCCCAGAAGAGGTCGTTCCACTCGCCGCCGTCGAGGCCGAGCGGCGTGAGCGCGTCGGAGAGGCACTTCTTGACGTTGTTCGCGGCGAGAGGGGCGAGCTCTTTGGCATCGATGTTGCCGTCGAGGCCGTGCTCCGTGAGCTGCATGGTGATGACGTGCTCGGTCCCCGGTATGAGCGTTTGCGAAGCCGAGACCATCTCGAACATCGGCTGCTCGACGGGGCGCACGGCGTCGGCGCCGACGATGACCGCGCCGGCGCCGTCGCCGAACAGCGCCTGGCAGTTGACGGTGTGGGGGCAGTCCGGCCCGCGGAAGGTGAGGACGGTGAGCTCGACGCAGGCGACGAGGACGCGCGCGCCGCGGCTGTTCTCGGCGAGGTCCTTGGCGAGGCGCAGCGCGGCGGCGCCCGCGGAGCAGCCGTTGAGGTGGATCATGGTGCGGCGCACGGTGGGGCGGAGGCCGAGGAGCGCGGCGAAGCGGACGTCGGCGCTCGGGGCGTGGGCGCCCGCGTTGGTGGTGACGACGAGGTGGGTGATGTCGGTGGCGGGGCGGCCCCACTGGACGACGGCCCTCGCCGCGGCAGTCGCGGCGAGCTCAGGGACGGCCGCGGCGGCGATCTGCAGGCGCGCGTCCAGCGACGGCGTCGCGCGGTCGAGGAATTCAGGGTGCGCGTTGATCATCTCCTCCGTGTGGTGGAAGAAACGCTTCTCACTGCCCGACGCCGACACACCTGAAGATCACCCAGCAACAAAACACACAAACACAAGTAAAACCACAACGATGAGACGAATGATGTAGAAATTAAGCCAAACAATATATAGAAAATGGTTTCTAAATTTCAATTTAATTTCAGCATGTTTTCAAGCTTACATAGTGTGTCTAATTTGTCTTTGATGCCAGCGAGGTGCTCGCTGTTGGTGACACGGCAGTAGAAGTCGGCGTAATCGAGCTGGGTCACGCAGTTCGCTGGGTTCGCCGTGCCGATGGCCAGCACGGTGGCTGGGCCGTCTGCTCGTTCGGCACGCCGGTGCTCGTGGACGGTGACCGGAGCAACGAGGCTGCCCATAGTGTGCGTCTCTGGGAAATGTGGAGGTTCGAAGGCAAGAATGGATGGGATACTAGTGTTGGCTGGAGATGAAGCTGGCCCTGCTTCTCATTTTATAGACAAGGTGTGCCTATATTAATTTACTAGATGAATACCTCACCGTATTGCTGCGGAAAATTAAGTATGTACAAATAAAATGTAATTTGATTATCAAAACTAAAACAATTTGATACAATTTTGAGCCTAAAAATAATTGAGATTGTATGTTTTTATAAGAGAAGAAAGAAAAGACAATTTAGACCATAGATCTATTATCCAAAGGCTAAAAATAATTAGGGTGATGTGACTTAATGAGAGAACGATATAAATAGCATTAACTATACTTAGTGGAGATGAACTATATAAGTATATAGGATTTCTTCCTCATACAGTAGATTAATGTTTGCGTTCGGCTCCGTCAATATTTACAGTGCCGTATTTTCTCATAGATAGTTAAATTTCTCAGCATGTATTTACATAAATTTCAACTTTTACAACGTAAAGTAGGAGTGATTAATCATCAATTACCAATTAGAGAAAGATGTTATTGTATAAATTCACATACAAGTAAGGTTCTATTTAATTACATGGGAAACCCTTTTAATCATAAATATCCACTCGTTTAATACATGTCAAATAAATTATTATAATCCAATTTTTTTTAAAAAGGAAGAAGCTTTCATAAACATGCGTCGACTTTCAAAAATTGTGACAAAAATAACAGATTTGATGTTTTTTAAGAAAAGGTGAGCTCTATTGATTAAGACAAATTTTGCTACAGGATACCGTGACTTCGCGGTTTTAGCTGTAGGATATGGCACGAAGTGACTTTTGGGGGAAAACACTCCCAAAAGTTAGATATTTGCTGGTGAACACCGCACCCATTATAATAATTTTCCGTTGAAGAGAAGAGAGAAATCATGTGAAATGTCAAAAATACCCTTGAGCCCACATGTCATTCCTCTATCTCTCTTCTTCTCTCTCTATCCCCTCCTCTTCTCTCTCTCATCTCTTCTCTCGACAGGCGAGGTCTGGTGGCAGCGGGAGGGCAAGGGCGGAGTGGATGTGGCGACGCGCGGGTGAGAGCGAGGCCCGACAGCGGCGGCAGCGGGAGGGCGAGAGCGGAGCAGCCGCAACGCCCGACCAGCGGTGCCGGCCGGATAGCAGGCGAGGTCTGGCGGTGGCAGCTGCGTGTGAAGGAGCGGTGGCACGGCTAGACGACGACGGGTGCGGTGCACGGAGGAGCGCCGATGCCGACGCGCGGAGTGAGGAGGCCTCTCGGCACTGGAGTATGGAGGGTGGAGGAGCGCCGGCATGCGGAGTGAGGAGGCCTCCAGCCACTTCGCCCTTGCCCTCGCCCATGCGTCGCCGCGGCCACTCCGCCCTAGCCCTCCCGCTGCCGCCAGACCTCGCCTGCCAAGAGAAGAGACGAGAGAGAAGAGGAGGGGATAGAGAGAGAAGAGAGATAGGAGAGCTGACATGTGGGCCCAAGGGAATTATTTAACATTTCACACGATTTCTCTCTCCTCTTCGACCGGAAATTATTATTTTAATAGGTGCGGTATCTACTAGCAAATATCCAATTTTTGAGAGAGTTTTCCCCAAAAGTTACTTCGTGTCGTGTCCTACAGAAAAACAACAAAGTCAAGGTGTACTGTAGCAAAATTTGCCATTGATTAATCATCTCGAAGATTACAACCGTGAGCAAAAAGCTTGGAAACACACACAGGAGCTTGCAAACCGCCACACAATACAATGTTTTGTACACTGGGCCATGAGCAACTCCATTGCCCTCTCTCTCCACCTTTCCTATTCGATCTCATTACTTCAAAAAAACACCTCTAGTGCTGGTTGGAAACTCTCATCTGTGCCAGGTCCCCTACCTGCACAAAACCTGCAAAACTGATAAGAGCCCCTCATCCCTGCCGGGTGTAGGAACCGGTACAGATGAGGTTGACGAGCTGCAAAAAAAAAAAAAAAAAATGACTGAGCCGGCTCGTCCAAATCAACACACAGATGCTATGCATTCCAGATCAATACCAAATCCCCAAATCAAATCCAAATCAACCTCAAACATTTCACAGATCGATGCATATCAATGTATACATTCACAAATCAATACACATAGATCATCTGACAAATCCAAATTAACAACACTGCTGTTCTTCGGTCTAGGTCATCTCGGATCCATCGGCACCACTCGTTGTCCTCTGCCACGGTGGAAGAGTGTATGCGGAGGCTAGATTCGGCGGCCCCCAAATTCATGCCCGCTGGATTTCGACAGGCCCGAGCTCGACTGGTGCAACCTCATCCACCATGAATCGGCAGCCGAGAGAGGGAGGCGTGGAGATGTGGGGAGCTCGAGAGTGTGCCGGCATACATCATCTAGGAGGAGGGCTGCAACATTGTAGCATGGCAGCGGAGGGATCACACTACCAAATCTGCCGGCCCATGGAGTGGCAGAGAAGTACTCAAAATTACTTCACTTCGAACAACAGTACAATTAGATATGTACTTTGCTTCTAGCTTTAATATAATCTGAGTTTTCAAAAAACAAAAACATCAGAACCAAAGCTAAGGCCACCTTTGCTTCCTGAATGATATGCAACAGCTGGGATCTGTCTTCCCCTCACAAGGTCAGGGATTTCATAATGTTGGCATCGTCTATCTTAAGGATCATGGGCTGTTGCACCCACTCAGCCATTAGGGGGCAGTAGCAGTGCGCCCTGTCTCCCAAGAAGCCCAAGGGCGTCCATGTAGGAAAATGCAAACAAGGCTTCTATCTCCATAGTGCGCGGTTCTTAAGGTGGACCCACTAGCAATCTTTCTACCCAGGTTGGCCCCACCACGAAAGCACTCGTTGCTTTCTCCGCCGCTCCTTTCCCCTTTCTCACTCACTCGGCGACCCCCCCTCCCATGCCCCCACCTCCTCTCCGTCCTCTCCATGGTGGCGCACGGCGGCGACACCCCACCCCTCCACTCCTCTGACTGGCATCACAAATCTGGTGGCACAGATCCGGTGCTGCTTGGGAGAAGAAGCGACGACATGATAGCAGCGAGCGCTTCTCCCCTCCCTCCTCCCAAAAGATTTGCCGACAGCAGGGGTGAAGGGCGGCAGTGGATGGGTCGGCGACGAGCGGCAGCGTGGATTGGGTCACAACGATGGGCTCGGCGGAACAACAACGACAACAAGGTTAGACTCCAGTTCCGCCGCCTCCTCTTCCTCCGCCACCGCCATCTTCCCTTCTTCTTTTCTCGGGGTGGTGGCCTTGCCAGCGACCGCTGCTGCCTGGGGTGTGGGGGAGTCGCACGGGGCCATGCCTATCCTAACGCGTCACTCGATCCGTTCATTGCCCCGCTCTAACAAACCCCTGACAAACCAAGACGAAGAACGGGTGGCTCACCTTGGCTACGCGATCCTTAGGTTGGTAGCGGCAAATGCGTACTTGGAGTGGAATCTCCAATGTGGCAGCCCGAGGCTGAACGCCAACTAAGCGCACTACGAACGCCCTTAGACAGACACTATCCCTACAGGTTATAGCTTCTGCCTCTTCTGCCGACCCACAACTCCTTATCACTCTCCAGGATGTGAGCAACACCTTGCCATCATGGCAGTAGTTGATTCCCTTTCTGATTGACATACGCTCTATCACTATTTACTTTAACCCATCCAAGTAATGGTACCTTCCACATAGTCGCCTCCAAGGAGCATTGTGGCTTCCAAATATTAACTTTTAATATATGTATACAAATTATAGTTTAGTTTGTTGTTTTTTATGCATATTATTGAAGTTCAATTTGAACTTGTACGTTTGTGGAGTGAAAAATCACATATTATTATATCTTGCCATTTTTTCGCAAAGTTTGCTAGGGACATTAAAAATGATTTTTACTAGCGTATAACGCAAAAATATGGGTTTAATTTGCTAGTGGATACCCTAACTTCTTGGTTCGTAGCTACCGGACACCACATGTATTATCTTTTTATTTCTCGCTATTTTGGAGAGAGAAACTCTACTAAATGACCAAAATGCCCTTCTTTGTTTCTCTCCACGTCAACATTGTCATGCCCAATGGCGGACACAGGAAATTCACACTAGTTTTGACAATTTTAGAGATCGCTCCACCACATTTTTGTTTAAAGAAACACCAACGTCTCATAGCAAAATTTTGATGGAATTTTTCAAAATCTGATCAAATTGTGGTACAAAATTCATGAAAAATATGTACAATTCAGAAATAAGCAATTCTGTTACTCCTGTTTCATCCCTTGCCACAATCCATTGGCGATGCTCTTGTGCCAGCATAAATGGTAAAGAGAGTGAAGCTTGGATGTGGCCTAGGTGAAAAGAAAGTAATCCATGTTCATTTTCATATTTGATCGATTTAACTTGATCTAACACGGTTTTGATTGATTTGATCATTGATCTAAACCTATATATATGTGTACATATACTTTACAGTGTCCACTCTCTAGTCTTTTCATGATCATCTTCTTATCCCAACCGAGTTTCAGTGCCCTCTCTCTCCTTACTTCTGTATCTAAATCTGATTGCTTTTCTTAATGCATACTGCTGCAAGCAACGTGTGGATGCAAAGCATCATGCCCCTAACTTATCTAGCTATTCTTCTTTCTTTGTTCTTCTTCCCCCGATTTTATTTCTCAACGATTATGGGACATCCGACAAACCATGATCACAATTGGATTCTATTCATTGAGGGGATTCCATTTTTATGCTTTCACACTACCATCCAAGCCAATAATTGCATACCCATCATATTATGTTTCCATTTTTTTATGTCAGTGCATACCAGGCAACCCCCTCCATTCCTGGCCATGCATGCCGCTTCATCTCGTTTTCATCTTTGCCTGGACTAGGCAGGTTCCACGTTGTCACCGTTAAACAGATCCTTTACAGAGGGCCTTTGTGTCATTTGACAGTCGAAAATGGCAAGAAATTATAAAATAGTAGGCTCGGTGTCTGGTGGTAAAGAACATATCCATGAGTAAACCATATTTTTATAGTATCCTTTAGTAAACATCACATTTTTTTCAGTGTTTTGTAGTAAAATTTACCATTTTTTTTAGAGTTTTCCATAACAATTTAGTTGATACTCCCTTCATTTCATATTACAAGTCATTTATACTTTTTTTTTAAACTTTTTAAAACTTGATCAAGTATATAAAAAAATAAAATAATTTGATGTTATAGATATTGTTAAATTTTTTATAAATGTACTCAAACATAAAAAGATTTGATTAAGAAAAAAATATAATATGAAACGGTAAGAGTACGTAATAAACGAATGGACGTCTAAGTCGGACGATTAATTAAACGTACTCCCCCTGAATCTCCAAGTTGGCCGTACGTACGTTTGCTTTGTCGGCAGCTAGCGTCTGCCTATCACGATGGCCACCATCACTTTGCACTATTGCCTGCACCTGAACTGTCCTTGTCGCGAGCGTCTTCGTTCTCATCTGCGATCCACTAATACGACATTAATTTGTTGCATGTACCTGGCTGTTGTGGTGCTACGCTGCCAGCGATCGCGATGACCTCTAGCTTTAATTTGTGCTCCCTGAGTTCAACATGCTACGGCTCTATGCTTGTCGTATCGATCGATCGACAACAACTTGGTAGTCGCCTTATTGCTCCCCCTCGTACGTTCTATGCACCCAGCATCCTGTTGAAAACGCTCGCTCCACTTACGGAGACGATTAATCCTCGGCACCCTCATCAAGTTGTTAAAAACTGATGGAAATAAGAAAGGCATTTCGAAAAGAGGACTGCGCACCTTATTCACCTCGTCGTTTGCAAAATCTGAAGGAAAATATGGTATCTTCGAGCACCAAGAAACCACCACGGCATACCTTTTCGCTAAAATTAATTAAAGAGGAAGTAATGACATGTGGACTCGTAGCATAAAGCACTTACACGACCCCTTACCCAACCATGTATAATGTATAGAGTTTTTTCTCTTTTCCTTTATCTCTAGACGTTGTATGGATTGTAACCTTGCAATGATGCAAGCATGAGGGAGGGAGTAAGGGGTAATTTTATCATTTCACGTCAATTTTGTGATGGCCAGTCAAATAGGGAAAATATGTACTACAAACCTAAACAAATGGGTGTATGACATTTATCCACGTCATCATGACTACCGCTTTTACTCTAGATTTAACCATATTATTTTTACTCCTAGATTATCTATGAGTAAATCGTGTTACTCATAGCACGTTGACACATGTCAAACGTCCATTTATATTTATTGAATTGTAGTTTTTAGACTTACAATATGTGTGGAGTTTACACTACATATATATATTCTTCCAATCAAATAGAACCCAAACTATTACGGTTGTGACAGTACTTGGGCAAAACTAAGCCAGCAAATTAAAGTCGTGGTCCAACGAGGAAGTATCAGGTGCAACGGTACAGTTCCGTGCTCCCGTACTACCAAGCTTAAAAATGCACCCAAAAAGTCAAAAATAAAGTGAAAAAATTCAGAGGTCTGCAGCACTATGACACATAGCATCACACGAAAAATCAACTTAAAATATGATGTACATAAGGAGAAACAAGGAAAATATACGGTGCAAACTACATATGTACTACATATGTACTAGAAACCTGCTACCGTTGGATAAAAAAAAGACGTCTAAGATTCATCCACATCATCATGAGTAAAAATTTTACTCGCAGATTCACTCATGAGTTAAAATTTTACTAGGAGCACAATTTTAACTCATGGTGACGTGGACGAATCTTGGACGTCCATTTTTCGATCTAACGGTAGTTTTCAAGTTTCCACTACATATAGGATTTGCACTACATATTTTCCCGAGAAACAAAAACAATAAATTCATTCTCAAACAGTGTTCAAACATGTCACTTTACTATTCACCTGAGATTTGTGTGATTCTACATGTTATTGTGCTACAGATCCCTGATTTTTTTTCACATTTTTTTGATTTTTTGGGTGCATTTTTGAAGCTTGGTAGTACGGGAGCACAGAACTGTTCCGTAGCACCTGCACCTGATATATAGTTCCTCCCAACGAGCGCACTAACTAAAGCAAGCTGTGGTACAGGACAGGAGAAAAGCTCTTACGGTATTTTGTCGATTCGACCTTGCAACTTGTACCGAGCAAGATTAAAGTGTATTGATTTTGAAGTGCAACTCTCTTCAATTTTTATAGAGATATAATTCGATTTCATATATAATTTCATCAAGCAACCCATATCGCGTTTACGTTCCCATCTAGGTCGATCTGCTATAATTAATTGAAAACATTGAAATATATTGTTGTTGATGTGAAAATAAATTTTGAAAGACCATATGAAACGAATTCCAATACGGAATGAGGTAATGTTTCACGGCTATGAATAATTTGTTAAAGTGATTAAACATTGAGAACTGCTAGACCACGCCGCTAAACGGGATAGATTATGATTGGGTTAATAACGAGTCGTTGCCCCCACCAACCGTGTCCATGTGTCCCCACGCGTCTGCATCGTTTTCCCCCACACGTCTGCATAGTTCACCCATACCCCTCATGTGTCTGCTACTCCCCCACGTGTCCATGCACTGGCATCAGGTCCCCTGTGTAGTACCAATCTGGTACCAATAATATCTGATACGATACTTGATACCTGAGGTACTAGATCCGGTTGGTATCTGAGGTACCAAATCTAGTACTATAATATCAGATTCGATACTTGGGGTACCAAACCTGGTACGCACTGTCAGGTACCAAATCTAGTATCAGTGTTTGATCCGATACTTATACGTGAGGTATCAGATCTAGTACCATAGGTATCAGATAAGATGTTTGGGGTACCGTTTGATCCGATACTTGATACCTGAGGTATCATATCTGGTTGATACCTAAGGTACCAGATATAGTACCATAGGTATCAGATCATATACTTGGAGTACCGTTTGATCCGATACTTGATACCTGAGGTATCATATCTGGTTGATACCTATGATACCAGATCTAGTACTATAGGTACGTATCAGATCAGATGCTTGGGGTACCAAACCTGGTACCTATGGTACTAAGGTTGGTGGTACCTGGTCTGATACCCATGACATATCAAGACCAGTAGATGTATATTAGGCCTGGTACTAAAAAAAAGTATAAAAGCGTGGTACCTAGTGGTATCATCTGGTACCAAACAAGTCATCTTCTTTTTCCTCTCCCTAATACGTTGTATCCCAATTAGCCGTTGATCCCTAGGCATGAAATGAAAGCAACAACCAAAAAATAAAGATTGTGAATAGATACAGGCAACAAACTAGTAGAAAATCCATACTCTCATCTTCCTCCTCCTCGTGGACATCTAGCCCCATGCAGCCTCTGCTACTGCTGCACTCCTATCGGCTTCTCGAGGACGGTGCTGATGGCCAGCTCAAATAGGTTGTTACGATCGATGTGGCAGGGGAAAGGCTCCGAGTGGCTAGTGGCTCGTGGGTGCACAGAAGGGGACACGAAGGGATTAGCGTGCGCGTAGTGGGTGGTGGATGATGTTGCGTAGACGACGAGTCAAGATGAGCGTGGGGTGTTAGGTGATCATTAATCTATCCCGTTAGGACGGTATTCCGTTTTATAGATTTTCTGTTAAACATTATAGGGCTCATTAATACTTCCAGGAAAAAAGATAAAATATGTCTTTATATCTCTTCTTTATATAAAGCTAATGTACACTAAACACTTAAAAGCTCAACATGCAAGCATTTTATTTATTTGCACTCCTAAAACTTACAAGCAAGCATTCCATTTCAACCCATTAAACAAATAAAGCTCAACATGCAAGTATATAATAATTATATCCACAATTTATTTCATTCTAAAACTAAACATATATATGCTAAATCATTATTCTCAAAATCAACATAATATTTCAATCCAAATCATTTTCATCATATTTCTCCAATATCTAACATATATCCCGTAGCAAAACGTGGGTATCATCTAGTATAGTCAATGCGAGCAGCTTCAATTCTTAATATCTAGTGGTGTGAAAATTCAAAATAGGATCACACAAATGTCCTTACAACACATACTGAGCACAAAGTCTCATTCTCTGGGCACTACTTGCCCAACTGCTTGCTTGTTGCCTGCACCTTCACGGTCCTTGTCCATGATGCCAGTGCCAAAGCCAGATCGCTCGCTCGATCGTGGATGACGACGACGACCGGCGCGTCTGCACCTGCAATATGCCAATGCCAATGCCATGGCCGAACCTGCAACATGCATGCTAGCTCTTGGATGATCAGGGCACTCTCGCTCGCAACATTCACTGTACGCGGGTGCACACTCGCCCGCAGTCGATTTCACTGTACGGGTGAAATGTACCAAGCACTCAGTTGGCTACGGTTTATAGAGGCCCAGTAATAGTTGGCAAGATCCTCTAGCTAGCTAGGTTGACGTAGAATCTATTCGAAAACAATTTTGGTCGCATCATCAGGATGATTAATTATGATCAGATCAAAGGAGAGGGTAAATAATTATCCGTTTCATTTTAAACAATTAATGGTAGCAAACATGCAACGAAACCAGCTAATAATGCTAAAAACAAATTCTAAACAGTACATAGATCGTTGGCTAGGGTAGCACTACAGGAAACCAGCAAACATCAACAATCTACCTCTAATAAAAAGGGAGTGATTCTAAACTCTTGAGGGACATCCTCTCATATTTGCATTTCACCCAAATAGTTATAAAAAATTAAAAAAAAATCAAAAAGATAGATTAATATATAATAAATCGCTCCACAAACATACAAGTTAAAATTAGGATATGGAAAAAAACCTTATATACCTATACATATACTCCCTCCGTCCCATAATATAAGGGATTTTAAGTTTTTGTTTATACTGTTTGACCACTCGTTTTATTCAAAAAATTTGTGCAAATATAAAAAATGAAAAGTTGTGCTTAATGTACTTTAGATAATAAAGTAAGTAAAAAAAATAATAATTTTAAATTTTTTTAATAAGACGAGTGGTCAAATAGTGTAAGAAAAACTCAAAATCCCTTATATTATGAGACGGAGGGAATACTAAATTAGACCCTTCAAGAGAACACCCACACGTTAATTAAGACGAAAGATTTGATCGTTGGTTTGATGAATAATTAATACAATCCAGATCAATCATGTCAAGAGTTCATACAGTTAGAAATTGCATGGACTATATATAGTTTAATCTATATCTATATATACCTAATTAAAAAATAAGCAAGTACCCCGTAAAAAAAATTTTCGTACGTCTTTTTTTATTTTTTTTGCCCTTTTTTCCTTTTTTTTCCGTTTTCCTTTTTTTTCTCTGTCCGTTTCTTTTCCTTCTTTCTGTCCGATTCTTTTTTTAATCCGTATTATTTTTCTTTCTTTCCGTCCTTTTCACTCTTTTTCTTTTTTTCCCAGTTTTTTCCGTCTGTCTTTTTTTCGTCTTTTTTTCCATCTGCTTTTTTCTCTTCGCCTTTTTTCGCTTTTTTTCTAGGCCTTTTTACCGGGTGTTTTCATATGTTTGTTGCTGTTTTTTACTTGTATTTTCTCGCACGCGGTAAGTATTTTTTTTATGTGCCAAATTTTTTTATCGTCCGGCTGAACACTAGCATCGTCGCTAGGTCGATCTGCCTTCCCATGCGTTCCTCCTCTAATTGATCGCCAAAAATCAATTCCCCACTACTGCCCTCATCATTTTCTGATTTTCTCTTTTAACTCCGCTTTAATTCACTGAATTTAATCTCTATTTAAAAATCACCGTTTTTATCCCGAGTTTTATCGCTCCGATTTTAATAAAAACGGAAAGAGGTGATCGAGTGTATCAAAATCCCTCAACCAATTTTAAAAGATCAAGAAAGATTCGACCAGATTTGATGGGAGGATCGGTTTTGGCATGTACAGACACGACATTGTCTTTCGGAGGTTGAAGAGGACAGGCTATGCTAGCCGGATCTACAGCTCCACTTGACAAGGAATGAAATGAGCTTTTGGTCCAAAACCAAAGAGTAAAATATATAACGATACAAAAATATTTTTACCCGTTACAACGCACGAGTATTTTTTCTATAACAATAATAAGATTAAAATAGACTTCACCAGTTGCAATGCACGGGCATGTTTTCTAGTAATTTTAAAATATATAATATATGGCACAATTCTTGGACTCTTATATAAGTTAGTGTTTTATTAATTTATCTTAAACTAAAAAGAAATTGTAGTTAACAAAAACGTAACTGACACGTACTATATATATTCTTTTAAGATAAAGCATCGACGATGACTATTTTTAGAATTTTAAAATTGTACTATAATAATATGATAGCATCTGTAATGCACGGATTGGCAACACTAATAGCATCAATCCGAGTGGCCCCTCTAACTACTTCATCGTCGTTTGCTCGTTGGCTTATTAGCCATCGAAATCTGTATTTTGAATTGATTTTGAGATTTACTTTTATTGTAGCATGTTTTTCAATATTTTATTTTAAATCATCAAGAACATATATAGATATATATTTTTTACCTATAACTTATTTTTAATTATTTCGTTTGTATTTTCATAATTTATAAACTGTAGAGCAAAGAATGAGAAGCGCACTTGTCACCGTTGCTAGTTTAGAAAAATTTGAAGTTTCTTCCTCCAACAACTAGTTGACAAAGGCGTGCTTGTCAGTTGTCCCTCACGCCATTCGCCTGCACTTTTGATGTCCTTGTCCGTGCTGCCAGTGCCAATAAGGCCATTCACAGTACACCTCCGTAGCATTTGGCTTCAGCGCAAAAAGTCGAATATTCCATGCCACATTGTCCATATGCACGGCCTCCCTAGGACCGTGTAGCAAACTTTAGCTACGGGTTCCTCGGTTGCAGGTGAGACCCACAGCGCGTCAAGGATGAGAGAGGGAGGAGAGAGAACAGTCATCCTCGCGCTCCACGCCAGTGATCTCGTCGGCCAAAGGAGGAAGGAAGGCTGCCGGGCATAAAGGGGAAGCTCACCGGCCGCCGATGGGGAGAGGGGAGAGGCCACCGATGGGGAGAAAGGAGCTCCGCCGTCCCTTGCTGCCCGATCAGCGTCCGCCGTCCCTCGCCGAGCTCATCGGCCCCCGCCGCTAGATCCGTGCACGCCGTCCCTTGCCGAGCTCACTCCTGCCGATTCAACGCTGCCGACCTTGCCCTCCCACTGCCAGAGGCCGTCGCCGAGGTGGGGATCCGGCGGTAAGGTGGCACCGGCGCTGGATGGATGGGGATCGGGCCGGAAGAGGAGGAGAGGCGCTCGAGCTACCGCACCGCCCCGATCCGCAGCGGCCGGAAGAGGAGGAGGGTAGGCGCTCGAGCAGTCACGCCACCGGCCACGCCGCCCCTCGATCCACGGCGGCCGAAAGAGGAGGAGGAGGGGAGACGCTCGAGCCGCCCTGCCGACCAGCGTCGTCGAGCTCCCGATCTGCCGCTGGCGTCGTCGCCACATGGGCCACCAGGCGTCGGCGTTGCCGCTCGAGCCGTCCGTGCCGCCGTCGCCATCTGCAGCGCTGCTGCTGTGCCGGAGGAGGAAGGGGAGGCGTGGCAGCCGGAGAAGGGAGGAGGCGCACGGGCGGACTGGGTGGGGAGCGGACTGAGGATAAGGGAGAGAGAAATATTTTTTTTTATTTGTGTGTCTCCTGTTTGATGCTACATAGCACTGTGAGACTTGTGGCAAGTATTATTTTTCTTGTGTCTTTGTTCTATGTGGCAGCCCCAGGCTCCGCAAAATGGGTGGCGCGCTGCTAATGCCTTAATGCCAAAGGCTTCAGACTCGTTGACCGGACAGATCGGATAACAGTCGGCTTTGCACAAATTGCGCCCTCATGTTGAATGTACCAAGCACCCAGTTGCCTGCGCTTTAGAGACGCTCAATTATACCGTTGGCACAATCTTCCAAGTTGTCCTGAATGCCTTAAAAATCACATTGACTTTAATCTATTCAAAATCTCATTTCTGTGCCGGGTTTGGTCGTTCTACGAATAGTTTAATTAGAGGGCTAATACTCCATCTGACCTTTGATGGATAATGCTATTAATTAACTTTTTTAGACTCATTCGTTTCATTAAAAGTTATGTAAAAATATAAGTCAAACTTAACATAGATTTAATAATAAACCAAATCAACATTATAATAAATAATAATTTTGTATTTTTAATAAAACTAATAGTTGAATGTTTGTTAAAAAGTGATCACGTCATCTATTTGTCAATCGATAATCACATTGATGCGAGGGGCCCTTGTTTATCGATTGACAAAATTTTGCTTTATAAAACAAATTGATCAAATAAGATCAACAGTTCAGATTGCTTTCTATTACCAGTAGAGAGCATCGTAGTGGAACTCAAAAAAGATTAGATTTGGAAGATACACAAAAGCAAGATGACCCATTAGTGCGTGATTAATTGAGTATTAATTAATTTAAATTTTAAAAAATAAATTAATATGATTTTTTAGAGCAACTTTTTAGAAAAATTTGTAAAAGACTCACACCGTTTAGCAGTTCGGGAGTCGATCACGTGAAGAACGAAGGAGTTTTTCTCCCAATGAGCTGTTGCTGAAAATAGCCTAATGCAAGTTGTACGTAGAACAAGGCCAAGGCCATACAATAATGGCATATGCGAGCTACGAGGTGTGCGATCTCTAAGAACCAAAAAAAAGAAATTAGAGCCGCCAAATCTTAATAACTAGGTGAAACCCCGCGCATTGCTGTGGGAATTTAGTATGATAACAATAAAAAAAATAATGTGTAAGATAGCTAGATAACATCAGATTAAGTAAATTAATATGGTTTATGATAATTTAAATTTAAATAGTATGTAGAATGATGATTCAAACGTAAAAAGTAAGGTGGTATAACTTTATGGAAGAAGAAAAGTAGGGAGATAGTTTGGACCGTAGATTATTCATCTCAAGGCTAAAAACAATTGATGTGATATGACTTAATTAGAGAAAAAAAGAAGAAAGATAATTTGGACCATAGATTTGTCAGGGTTACGGATAAGGCATATCCTCTACCCTTGGATATACGCTATACAGCGATATGGTATATCTGCGCGTGTACGGACGTTCTCTGTATACGTTAAGGAAATTCATCACGAAGTCCACAAATGGAAAGATTTCTACCCATATAGGACTGGGTCGTCACTGTATCGTGCAGGGTCCGATGTCTCCGAGTCCTACTAGGAAACCACCTGACCTGCGATATAAAAGGGACCCCTCGGGAGGACCAAAGGCATCGAGTCACATAGCCAAGACAACCATCACAGCCTACGAAGCCGAAGCCTATTGGAGCCAAGTCGCCGGGTGATCTAGTTGAACCAACTCGACTACGGCCTCGTCGGTTTCACCGAGTTCCACTATTCCCTTTGTAATCTGTAATTTTCGTCATATAATCCCACATCAACTGGATTAGGGCTATTACCTACCAAGGGACCTGAATCAGTATAATCCCTGTTTCCTATTTGCTTGATGTCGTACTACGTAGATCCTCGTACTAGCGTACCCCAATATCCTTTATATCCAGTCTACGGGTATCCCCGTCGACAAGATTAATCATTTAAGCACTACCTAAGAGAGGATGGACTATATAAGTATATAGGATATCAAAAAACATAATAAAGATATACATTGAAACATTTATGTGAATTATGTTGGATGATAATTTAACATGTTTGTATTTGAAAAGCTCTTAAATTATAAAAACTATAAAGATATAGCATGTTTGTATGATGTTTAAATGTGATCATTGTTAGTGGATGATGATGTGACATCTTATTAATTAGTAGATGATGATGTGGCATCTTGTTAGTGGATGATGACGTGGCATCTTTACATGTTAAGCTTAAGTAGTTAGTGGGAGATAACTTTATAGTAAGATAGGATATGGAGTATCAAATATACTTAATTAGTGGCTTAACTCGAATACTAAAGAACAGAAGGTCAAAACTAATGCCCATAACTAAAAGTAAAAGGACACAACATGCCTAATACCTAAAGCTATATCGACTAAAAATAGATGTAATCACGCTCTACGAGTCATCATGATTAGATGTTTGTCCGTATTTTCTACCGTTCTACAATTCATCGCATGTCAATCGTCATGACATGATTGTGGGGTATTCGACCGTTAAATTTTAGGGTCTCATTCAGGGTTTGAAATTTTCGAAATTTCGGTAATTTCGCCCCCCCCCCCCCACTGGCAAGCTTACATCTCGCCCAAAATTTCCTTTTTTTTTTTTTGCAAATTTTTGTGAATTTGGTCAAATTTTATTCAAAATCACTCAAATTTTCAAATAATTTCGGACAGAAAATTCCGAAATTTTGATCTCCACCGGCAAGAAAACCAATTCCGAAATTTCAAACCCTGATCTCATTACGCATTTCACACCATGGGCTTCTGTTCGTAACTAGGGCCGTGAACAAGGCGAAAGAGAGGAAGATACCTTTCGCGGTGTTCTCCGGAGGGAGCTAGGCGACCGTCGGCTATAAAAACCCCACAAGACGGAGCCATGCATTAGCAGCACAGCACTCGTAATACGGCCTGTAAACTAAACGGCCGGCTGCCTATAGCTGAACGCCCTCGTAATACGTACTAACGTACATATCCACCACCATGCAATCAAAGAAGGCTCGCGTGGCAACAAATGGCCGCGCAGCCTCCAGTAATGTCGCCCTCGATCTCTACCCCTTCATCCGCAAGTACAACGACGGCTGCGTCGTGCGGTTCCTCACTAGCACCTTTGTGCCGGCGTCGGAGGACGGCAGCGCCGGCGCCGCACGAGGGGTCGCGACAAGGGATGTCGCCATCGACCGAGACAACGGCGTGTCCGCGAGGCTATTCCTCCCGTCCGGTGCCGCCGCTGCCGCCGGCAGGAGGAGGCTTCCCATCGTGCTCTACTTCCACGGCGGCTGCTTTTGCACGGAGAGCGCCTTCTGCCGCACGTACCACCGCTACGCCGCCTCCCTCGCCTCGCTTGCCGGCGCCCTCGTCGTGTCCGTAGAGTACCGCCTCGCGCCGGAGCACCCGATACCCGCGGCGTACGACGACGCGTGGGCGGCGTTCCGGTGGGTGGAGTCGCTCTCCGACCCGTGGCTCGCGGAGTACGGCGACCTCCGCCGGACGTTCGTCGCCGGTGACAGCGCCGGCGGCAACATCGCCTACCACACGGTGGCACGCGCCAGCCGCGAGAACGACGACGACGACATCCAAGGACTTATTATGGTGCAGCCCTTCTTCTGGGGAGCCGAGAGGCTGCCGTCCGAGACGGTCTGGGACGACGGGGTGTCGTTATTCCCCCCGTACAAGGTGGACGAGCTCTGGCCATTCGTGACGGCCGGCTAGGCCGGGAACGACGACCACCGGATCGACCCCGCCGACCACGAGATCACGTCCCTGTCCTGCCGCCGCGTGCTGATGGCCGTGGCCGGGATGGACACGCTGCGCGACCGCGGCTGTCGGCTGGCGGCGCGCATGCGCGGCGGCGCCGACGTGACGCTTGTGGAGTCGGAGGGCGAGGACCACGGGTTCCACCTCTACAGCCCTCTCCGCGCGACCAGCAGGAGGCTCATGGAGAGCATCGTGCGGTTCATCAACCAGCCTAGCCCCGCGCCGCCGCCGCTGCGGTGGCCGGCCACCATCCTTTCCGAGCTGCATGACACTACCGACTCGTCACAGATTCTTCTACCCATGCCCACTAGGGAGTACAAAGCAGTATTTATTGACAGGTTGGAAAAGAGAACTAAAACAGGTGCAAGCTCAGCAAATAGTACTGCTGCTAATGCATCGTTAACAATCGGCCGGGGGAAATTAGCAACAAAGAAAAGCTACGGTTTGTTCTTCGGCCAGACCAGGGCTTATATTTACGGAGGGTTAGCTTCTGCAGGGAGCCTGCAGTGTCCTCGTCCCTTCTGTGGAGCACCGTCAGGTTAGCTAATCTCCGTGGCCAATGACAAAGAGTTCTGATGGGATACGGTGTGTTTTACTACTGGGCGATGACAAGATGTTGTTTTATAATTATTATGTGGAAAAACAACTGTTCTGGTAAAATCTCCCTATAACGTAAGAAAAGCTGGTATTATGTCAAAAAATATTTAAATCAATCAAGGAGCTAAGAACAAGTTATCTGCAACCAGTTGTAAGTTGTAATGTTCATTCTTATTAAAATTATTTATGATCCATCGGTGGTATGTACTTTTCCGGTTTTATATTATATTATATAAATAGCTAGAGACCAAGTCGTATCTCTAATAATATGAAGGTCTGTCATTAAAGATAACTATGAATTATGGTCTTGTACTTACAAGTACTAATATTTCAAAAATAAAATTGCTAGAAAACTTGCGACAGTTTTCTCGAATTTTCAGCCCTTAGATCCGCTCCGTGGTTCGTGCGGGCAAGAAGGAAGAAAACAACAAAAAAAAAAATTGGAGAAAACTGTCGAATTTTCAGCACTTTGATCCGCTCCATTATTCGTCCGTGCAAGAAGGAAGTAAACAGCAAAAAAAAAAAAGTGTTGTAGACAGGAATCAATCCTAGGCCCTCCCCTTAAATAAGACAGCATTCCAACCACTAAGCCAGCTCAAGTATATATTGAATGAACAATTACATTTTACTTACGCTATAATTAACTACACAATTAGTCCCTGTTTTCCTCTAATTTTCGGATAATCTTGTTATATTTCTACTCTCTTACGGGCTTGCTAGCAATGACATCAGTGTTGGATGCAAAGGCTTAAAAAAGTTTGAATGTTTGGTACCTCGTTTCTGTCGAACGTCCTATAGGTATTCACGTGCTTTAATCTATTTACATAGCACTTACACTTTAGTTACATAGTAGTTACATAACACTTACACCGTAATTAATACAGAGTAGTTACATAGTACTTATACCTCAATTATGTACTAGTTACATGATAGTTATAGTGTAGCTACATTGTATAAAATTAGGATTTACAATTTTTTTCAAGAGCATGCGTATTACTTTTGAATTATTTTTCCCTTATACATGTTGACCAATTTCATGCCGTTCAATCAATCTGGGTGCTAAGATTAGTGGTTTGTACTTATATGGACCCGTTTCAACTGTTGATGACAGATCCTATGGTTAAAAAATTTGAAAGTTTTGAGCCTAAAAACTATCGATAACTCACTAGCTAGTTCCAAAAAAGAATACACGATAGATCAGGCTTTCGTACTTATCTTTTTTTTTTGACTAAGCTTCGTACTTATCTTTAATTTTTGTTTTTTTTGAATTACACAGATACTCCCATCGTTTCTTTCAACACGTCGGGACGTGCCTCTAAAACATTTTACTCTAGTGTCCGCGAGGATATTCCTCCCGTCCGGTACGTGCCGCCGCCACCGGCCGGAGGAGGCTTCCCATCGTGGTCTACTTCCACGGCGGCTCGTTCTGCACGGAGAGCGCCTTCTGCCGCACGTACCACCGCTACGCCACCTCCCTCGCCTCGCGCACCGGGGCGCTCGTCGTGTCCGTCGAGTACCGCCTCGCGCCGGAGCATCCCATACCGGCGGCGTACGACGATGCGTGGGCCGCGCTCCAGTGTCGGCGACTCGGCGTTCCCCCCGTACAGTACAAGGTGGACACGCTCTGGCCATTCGTGACGCTTGTGGAGTCGGAGGGCGAGGACAACGGCTTCCACCTCTACAGCCCTCTCCGCGGTCCGCGCAGACAAGCAGGACGCTCATTGAGAGCATCGTGCTGCCGGAGTTGCACGAGCACTTCTACTCTCCGTTGCACGCAAGCAATGGCGATCAGAAGATGTCAAGGGGCGCAACTGATTTGTCTTCGTCCCGGCCGCATTCTGTTAAGCGTGCCATCTAGGCCGTACCTTGCTGCGTTTCGTGATGAGCCGGACAAGGTGATAGCTCGAAGTGGCAAGAGATGCATGGAGATTAACAATGCATTAATAGTTGGACAGGAGAAAGCATCAAGGAGAAGCTTCGGGTTAATTTCGGCAAGGGCCAAGCCTGATAACTGGAGGGCCTCCAAGAACCCACTGCTGTCAGCATCAGTACGTCTCAGGGATTACCATGGCCAAGAATTTCTTATAGTGGATGTGTATGGAAGTTTAGTCACACTGTCGATCTCTGCTCAGTTCCTACATATAAGGAATAATGGAATCGCCTATTTTTTTTTACTTAGTATGCATTTAATACTGGTTCCTTCAATTGGCGGTACTAAAAATTAAGAACTTTAGTTTCGGTTTTCTTGTCTCGGTTACTGCAACCGGGATTAAAAAAAGGTAGAACCGGTACTAAAGATCATTTCGTAGAGTGATTATGTCAATCTTCCTCCATTCTCTATTGAAAACAATCAAAATCCAGCCACTGCATGCAAACCATATTTATGAAGGATTTATGCTGCGTTTGAGATGTCATTTCGGCTGAGATTATGGTTCACTCGTAAAACGATATGAATGATTAGGATTAGGATATGATCAATTGAGTATTAATTATTATAAATTTAAAAATAAGCTTATTTAATTTTTAAAAAGAACTTATATCTTTTCTAAAAAGTACATCGTTCAGATTGGAAAACGTGCGAACGGTAAACGTGCGTAAAGAGTTGTAAAAGCCAAAAGAGATTTAGAACTCAAACCTGATGGATGGAGTTGCATGCGTCCAGTACAACTCCATTACTACATCAATAGTGCTCTCCAGATCAAACTTTGCTATATTTCTGCTATAATTTTGTTGTCCCTGTGATTTGTATTTTCATGAAATTTGTATAGTTGTTTTAAGAACCGTTCTTTCCACTGCTACAAGAACCCTCATAGGGACCGGCCTTATAGGTGTCGGTTTTTCTTTAAAACCGGCACATATGGACCTTTCCCCACCTTCCGCAGGATAAAAGTAGAAAACCGGCACCTTTTATTAACATCTATGGGTGTCGATTCTAAAGAAAAACTAGCACCTATAATATATTATAGGTGCCGGTTTTCTTATAAAACCGACACAATGAGCCAACCCGGTGGGGCCCTCCACAAGGAGACAAGGCCACCACCGGCCCTCCCTCAATCGAGATCCATCCGGTCTCCTCTCTCTCTCTCTCTCGGTCTCCTCTCTTGATCCAGATCCATCGCCCTCGCTCTCTATCGCTCGTGTTGGCGGCCCGTTGGGAGGGGAGGCAGCGGCGGCCCGGCAGCGGCGACGGAGGGGAGGGTGTTGTAGGCGGTGGTGGGCGCTAGAATTGAAGCGGCAGGCGATGGGCGGCGGCGGCTCCCTCCCCTCCGCCGGATCCGGCGGGAGGGGAGGTGGTAGGCGGCGGCCCGAGGAGCAGCTGCGGGCGGCGCCTCCCCTCCGTCACATCCGGCGGGAGGGGAGGTGTGGTGGGCAACTACTGTCCTCCACGGTGGCACGACGGTGGCTCCTCTTCCTCTAAGACGCGGCGGTGGCAGCACAAGCTCGGGGTGATCGGCCAGATGCATGCTCGGGCGACATGCAGGCATATTCTCCACGACCGTGAGCATGGTTCAAGAAGGCGCTAGGCGCTAGTTGGGCGGATGGGGGGCGCCTAGGTCAAGTCAAATAGTCAAATTCAAGAAATTAGCAAGCATATTGCATAGAAATTAGGCTATATAACACTAAAATAGCAATAAAACACTACCCAAGTTAATTTAAGCACCAAATACACCATCAATTAACTAATCGTGGTGGCTACCCGACGCCTAGAGCCTAATGGGCGCTGAGGCGGCGCCTAGGGCCGATTTTTAGAACACCGACGGTGTGTCTAATTGGAGTGACTTCAATTTTTGTGATTTGTATGGGGATGTTGTTGGTTGATGAATCGATGGTGAGTCATGATGTTGATGAATTGATAGTGAGATGATGAATTGATGTTGATGTTGATGAATTTCAATGATGATGAATCATGTTGTTCTTGTATGTGGGATGAGGAGTTGCTCGATGCATCAAGCCGTTTTGTTTTATTCCTAGAACCTCAAAGGTGTCGGTTCCTAAACTGGCACTTCCGAGGTGTGTCAAAGGTGCCGACTAATATGTGTCGGTTGGGAAAACCGGCACCCATGGGGGTTTCCCAACCGACACCTATGGCTCTTTATGTAGTAGTGTTTATACTTGAAGAAAAATATCGGTAACAGGAAATCGAAAGAATTAATCTCTTAGTTAGCTAACTACTTGCGATAAGACCTTATGTCCAAATTCACATATTAGAAATTAAATATTTCATCCTGTACTGATTTCTATATTTTGGGACGGAGGTAGTATATATCTTCGAGTGTACCTACCTGACAAGGCATTCGTCATGGTACCCAAATGTGAGCTTTGACATCCTTAAATAATCCCTCCATCTCATTTTGATCACCACCTAAGCAAATATCGTAGAGACCAAGGGCAATAAAACCGTCATCATTCTGTAATTAATTCTCATCAGCTAAGGTGCTACGTTGTTTCATCTCCCGTGAATGACTGCATCAAATTTTAAATATTGCATGTAGTTGCACAAAGAGAAATTAATCATGGTTGGTTGCATGCAGTGTATTAAATGATGCACATTTAAAATTTATGTGAATTAACAAATAGACACTCGTTAGATGATGATCATTGATGATGATCAAACTGGTTGAAGAGAGTACTGCCTATGATTTTTAATTTTGAACTAACAAAGCTAGTTAAAGAAAAATGGAAAGAGCATTAATTATTACTCCCTCCATACTCGTAAAGAAAGTCGTTTAGGATAGCGACACGGTCTCCAAAACATAACTTTGACTTCTTGTTTCTATAAAAATATTTATTGAAAAGTGATATATATATATACTTTTATGAAAGTATTTTTTAGGACAAATCTATTCATATAATTTTTATATTTTCAAATTCAACAACTTAAGAGTTATTCGTGATTTATATTCCCAAGGTTTAACTTAAACATTGTCCTAAACAACTTCCTTTATGAATACGGAGGGAGTACAGTTGAAGCTGTGGCATGTGGATTGCATGCAAAGTAAGTTGCCCAGCCGGCATGTACTACTCTTTGGAATCGATCGATCAATCAATGGCAAGCTATCAGCTGCAGTATTTTCGTCCATATATAAATATATACTCCTTGGTATGCACAGTCATATCCTCAACGACTTCTAATATGAGTATGGAGGAAGTACATGGCCAAGAGGTTTAGGGCCACACAGCGTCACATACAGGGAACTAGGCGAAGGCACGCCACAATTGGCTAGTGGTACGGTCCTTGGCAATTCATGTATGCTACGATGAGTGATTTTGATGCCTACTCACTCCGTCCTTAGAAAAACTCAACTTCTAGAGCTTGAATTTTGTCCCACAAAAAACCAACTTCTACCCTCCCACCTACCCTCAGCATGTAAAACGAGAAGTTTTATTCCGTTAATATCCTTTACCTACCTATCACTCTTACTACTTTTTTTAATGATTAAAGGTATTTTAGTCATTAATTCTCACTCTCCACTAATTTCTCCTAGGGATGCTAGAAATGGACTCTTTGTGGAATGGAGGGTGTAGAAACGAAAACTATACACACAGTTAAGCCTAGAAATGAGGACAGGTTTTTTTCAAGGACCATGTTAGGTCAAGAGGACTGTCTCCCTCACATGATTTAATCATGTTATAGGACACAAGAGATCATGCTTAGTTTAGAGTATAAGGACCATCTTTTTGCAAAGGAGGAAATCGGTCATGGAAATTCTCAACAAACGATATAGAAAATGATTACCGACAAAAACAAATATAGAAATAGTAAAAAAATAGAAAATGAAAAAAGAAACTATTTGTGTACTGACCATTTCTAAATTTTATTGTGTTCTTAAGGAAATTATCATTTTTATATCATAGTAATCATCGTATTTTTAAATACACGAATATTTGTAGTATAACTTCATTTTATTTGATCAAAGTTTAAAGGCATCATCAACCCCTTAACTAAATCCTTAACTTGATAATTAAGTACAACACGTTGTAACCTTACATTATCATAGTCCTTATCGTGTAATGCTTGGAGATTTGGCAGCCGTTGCTGTGTGGCGTGCAAAGAAATGGATCTGATTGCTTTCATTGTTTCTTTTTAAGTCTCACTTTGCAATTTTAAGTGCTCCTGGTGTAGTTTGGCCATCTTCGACGGGCATTTCTACAAAGTTCTCTGTATTCTCAGCAATTATTACATGCAGTTGCCGCAGTTCAAGGGCCCCTTTAAATCACAGGAATGAAAAAACGGAGGAATAGGAAAAAAACATAGGATTCTAAGATGAATACAAGTATAAAACAGAGGATTGCAAAACATAGGAAAAACATAGGAATGATCGTTTGATTGAGCCGCAGGAAAAACACAGAAATTCGAGGAGAGAGAAAGACTCAAAGGATTCTTAACATGAGGTAGAACCTCATGTTAAATTTCCTCCAAAATTTGTATGGGAAGAGGCATTCCATAGGAATTTCATAGGATTCCATAGGATTCATTTCTTTGATTCAAAGGGCTATATAGGAAAAATTCCTATAGGAATAAAATTCTTTAAAATTCCTATGAATTTCCTTTAAATAAAGGGGACCTAATTATATGTTAAAGAAAAGGGAATCACGGAACACATTGCAATCGACCAGACTAACGGCTATCCCGAATTCCCGACATTAGACCGGCCGGGAGTTGGCTCGGCCGCTGGCTAGGACATTGGATTCGGCATGCAAATCACTAGGCAACGCCTCTCCGTTATACGAAGAATAAGTTCACTTTAGATTTCTAAATTTGTCACGGAGTTTGAAATTCGTCACTGAATCATAGTATCAGATATATATATGACGCGTCCCTCAACTCTCAGAAACCAGTACAAATAAGGTCGTAAGGGGATTTGAACGGCGGTTTTTGCCTATGTGACGTTGACAAAGTCAAAAAAGTGAGACCCACAGATCGATGAGTGTTTCGTTAAGAATGAAATAATTACAGTGGAATCCACATCTTTCCCCTCTCCTCTCCCTTCCTCTCTCTCTCACTCTTGTGTTCGGACGAGAGTGGCACGCCGAGCGGAAGCACGAGGCGATAGAACTCATTGCGGCGGTGCTCTGACGGGATTCCGGTTGCCGCCCATGTTGCCTCGACTGCCTCTGCACCACCGCCACGACGAGGACCCTCTTCCTTCTCCTGTGCCGCCGCACTCCTCCACCACCTCCATTCTCGTGGGGCCCTCAATCTCCTCGACACCAACTCCCTCTCCCTCGCCACCTCTGCTTCCACCCATGCCGACTCCACCGCCTCCACACCCACGGGGCCATCCACCTCCTCGACACCTACTCTCTCTCTCTCTCTCTCTTTCTCTCTCCGCCTCCGCTGCCGCTCACTCCAGCAAACCCCCACCTCGCCTACTCTCTCCTCCTCTGCATGCTCCGCTGAGGCCTCCTCCCCAACCGCCACACCTACAGCGCCGCCTTGTGCGCCTCCCCCTACATGTGCCTCCGCCTCTTCGATGCCGTCCTCCACCATTTCCGCCAAGCCCCCACTAAAGCTCTCCCCACTAAAACAAATTCCCTCCCCGATATCGCACCTTCAACGCCGCGCTCAGGCATACCACGTTCCGTGTGCTTGACCGGATCCTCTCCTCGTGCCTCACCCCCGGCGCCACCACATTCCGCTCCCTTATTGCCACTGCGGTGTGATGGATCACTACGCCCTAGCACACCCCTTCGCACCTAAAGATCATCACCTGGAACATGGTGACGAAGATGCCAACGACATCGGCCGCCGGGACAAGCATCCGCCAGAGCTTGTCTGATGGGGCGAGGTGGCCCAGGCCATCGATGATGGCATCACTCCACACTGTGGCAAAGAGCGCCGCAGGGGTTCCGATGGTGGCTCAGGGTTCTGGCGACAGTGTGAGCGCGAGCAGCAACCAGAATACTGTTGGAGGGATGCTGCAACGAGCTCTACCACCTCATGCGTCCATTCGTTGTGCCACACTCCTTTGAACATAAGAGGGAGAGAGAGGAGGAAGGGAGAGAAGAGGGAGAGAGTGGTCTCACTGCAAATTTTTTATTTTTAATCGAACACTCACTGGCAGGTGAGTCCCACGTTTTTTTTACTTTGTCAATACCACGTAGGCATAACGTTAACCGAAACCGTCATCTAAACCGCTTTGGTACCTTATTTTCTTTGGTTTTAGGAGTTAATGGATACATCATATCTGATATTGCAGTTTGAGGATGAAATTCCGACTGGGCGACAAATTGAGAGATCAAAGGTGAACTTATTCCGTTATATGAATGCATGGATGATAGGCTTAGGCCATATCCAGCTAACCTTATGGAGTATGCTGAGATGTTGGAGTCATTTATGGAGAAAAAGTACACCGAAGGTCCCTCAACTTGTCATCGAGTTACAAAATCGTCCCCCAACCATAAAACCAGATATATGGCATCCCCAACTTAAAAAACCATTCACTTGAGGTCCTCCGCGTACGACTTCGACGCCACAGCAGGGGGCCCTCTTCGCACGCCCCGGTGGCCGCGCGTGCCACGCGGTCAAGGTGGGTGGGGTCGCTGCGCTCGCCTCCGACGAGGCCGATGCCATGGTGGACCGGCTGAGGGGGCTGTGGGATGACCGGGTCGCGGCGGAGGAGCAGTCCTCCCGTGTCGTCGTCGCCGCCGCGGTGTCGCCTGTCGCCTCCTCCTCTCCCGCCTCACCCGGGGACCTCCTCCCCAGCTGCTGGCCAGCTTACCCAGAGAACAGGAGAAGAGAAGAGTGATAGAGAGAGGAGGAGGAAGGGAGAGAGAGATGACGTGGCAGCCTGACATGTGGGGTTTACTCAGCCGCAAGTAAGACAAAACAGGTGTCAAAACCACCGAAGGATCTATTGTGATCGGTTTTGATTAGTTAAGGGACGCCGGGTATCTGGTTTTGCAGTTGGGGGACGATTTTGTAACTCGATGACAAGTTGAGGGACCTTCGGTGTACTTTTTCCATCATTTATTAGTGTGTTTGGCTGTGAAATGGGCTGATATTTTGATGACTTACGTTCAAGATTAAGAATAAGTATGAGCAGCTACCAGCGTGTAATTAATTAAGCTTTAATTATTACAAAAACTAAAAAATAAATTTATTTGATATCTTAGAGCAACTTCTACATAGAAAATTATCGCATGAAACATATCACTTAGCAGTTAAAAAAAATGTTTAAGGAAACCGAGGTAGAATCTGTAATGAACGGGGCCTTAATGTTAGATATGATGTTTAGAATGGGATAAAATTATGATTTTTACAAGCTATTCTCTCGTGGGACCATCTCGCACTTAAAAATTCCATGAAAACTGAGAGAGGTTTACATGGCATGCAATAGGCCGGCCTCTGCTCCCCTTTCTCTATTCTTCCTCTTCTCTCACTCCCAAATAGTCAGTAGGCCACTGTAGGATTGAATCACACGAACTAAGCCAACTAGAGGGGGGGGGGTGAATGGTTGAGATACCCAAAAACCAAAAACTTTTAGCGGAAATAAAAGTTACCCTCGAAATCGATGGATCACGGTCTGACCGAGGTAGTCGTGCCGGTCTGACCGTCTGAAAGCCACCAGTCTGACCGAGATTGGAACTCCGGTCTGACCGCCTGATCAGCTCGCTTGCTGTCGCTGCCGCCAGTCTGACCGCCCTTACGCCGCCGGTCGGACCGCCGCGATGCCGCCGGTCTGACAGCCGCTGAGATGCCGGTTAGACCGCCGAAACCCGGTGAAACACAAATCGAAGAACTCTCAAAGTAGATGACAACTTTATTGCATCTATCTGTGTTTACAAAGTGCACCAACAACACTCCTTACAAAAATCTCGACTAAACTCGAAACCCTAACTAAACTAGCTCTCAAAAGCTATACAAAAGCGATACAAAGCGATACCGGGAAGACTCACGCTCCCCCTCTATTTATACATGAGGTAGGCAGCCTAAAGCCACGAACCAAACTCATACTAAGAGTCCTAAACACCTTAGGAAACCCTCTAGTACAAGAAAGAAACTTTACATAACCAATCGTACCAAATTTGGACTCCTTCTAAATTCAACTCCGCATCCCATACACACACAATACCTCCATCGTATGCCATATGGAATCTCAATCAACCACGTGCATCAACTCTAGCCTTAGTACCCCGCATGATATCTGACCACCACGGACATCGTCTTACCACCAAGCCGACTCCCGGTCCATCACCACAAATACTCTCCCGAGGCATCGAGTCACCTACACATGAAACAAACAAAGAAACCATATTCCGAGACCAAACTATCTCCAACTTGACTCATTAGTAGCAAACAACAGTATTACATACGTATAGAATCCATCTAGAAGCCATACATCCAAAATTCTCAAGAATTGACATACATCCAATAGGATTAACCAAAACTACAACCTCAAATACTAGCATGAAAAAGCTAATAAACAAGAGAGTAGACCAAAATTATGTCAATCCAAAAATAAAGTGATGTTACCTTGCAAAGCAATCATCATCTCAAAATTGAACACTCGTGGGGAGTATGCCGCCAAAATACCTACGAACGAGAAGATGTCGAGGCCTCCGTGTTGGGGTTAGAAATAAGAAATTTTGGAATCCAACACTGAGTCACACGACCACTAGAAACAGTAGGTACATACGCACTTACAAAATCAGAATCAGACTTACCAGAAAGCTTACCTTTTTGCTTCACAAAAGTCCGAGTTGAATTTCGCACAAAATTGCCCCGAGGCTGGTCTAACCGCCGTTATACCTGCGGTCTGACCGGGCCTGGCAATCGGTCTGACCGCCGGTTCATCTGCAGTTTGACCGCTGGCCAGTCTGACCGACTGGTCACTGTCGGTCCAACCGTGGTCCTCGAATTAAAACCCGATTTTTGCCAACGTCGTTTTGCAAAAGCAATTTCTCTTTCCTTTTTCTGTTTATGGGCAAGTCTAAAACAAAAACCAACCAAATGTCCATCTTTTCCACAAAAAGAACAAGTGTACTTTTCATGACAAGTTTGTGAAGTAGATGGTTTTGCAACAACAGAAGGTTTTGCATTCACAACATTTGATTTCGAAGAAGATGTACTTAAAGAAGACATGATGCCAGCAGATTTAAACACAATGTTCTTAGGCTCAGATTCAATCAAAATTTCACCTCTCCTAGCAACACCCAAAACAGTAGGAGGATGTCTAGAATTAAGAGCATAAGGATCAAAACCTAAACCACGATTGTGTGTGCTAACCTTAGATTGATCAAGAATCATGTTGAGGTTCTTTTTACCATCAGAAAATCTTTGCAAAGAACTTTTCAAATAAGAAACCTCCTGAGTAAGAATAGCACAATTTTTGCAAGCATCCAAACGATCTTTTTGTTTTCTACAAGTTGAGCAAGAAAACACCTCATCTTGTTTAACAATTTCTTCCATGTGTTTAACACGCCCTAAAGCATCTTTCAACTTCAACTCATTCAAAACACACTTTGAACAATCTTAAGAAATCAAAACACCATTGTTTTGTTTTGCCTTATTTGCACATGAAGCATTGACCAAAGAACTCGCACAAAAAACAACTTTGTATTTTTTCAAAACATTCTTTGTCAAAATCAACTCATCAACAACACGAGCATGTAAAGCAAATCCAAGAGCAAAGGAAGATTCCAACTTTTTAGATTTTTCAATCTCAAATTCCAATTTTTTGCAATTAACAGAATTGACATCTCGCAAAGCATTAATTTCAAAAAATAAAACTTCACAAGATTGACAATTATCATCATCAGGAATCGAAGATTTTAATCTATCAATTTCAGCATTTAGAATCTCAATAGTGTGATCCTTCTCATTAAGCACAATAGAACATGATTGAAGTTTCTTAGCAAATTTGTAAGCATCATATTCTAATTGATCATAACTAAGCTTTTCTTCATTATCATCATCAGATTCATCAACATCAGAACTTGCATTACGAGCACTAAAAGCTAGATCAACAACTTGCTTACCTTTGCTCTCATCTTCACCTTCCGATTCATCAAAAGCTGCTATGATTTCTTGGATTAACCACTGCATGCAATGCTTCTTCTTCTCCTTCTCCTTCATGTTCTTCTTCTTGTTCACGTCATCCTTTTTGACTTTACCATCATCTTCCTTCTTGCCTCTCCCAAGCTTAGGACAATGCGAGCGAAGATGACCAAGTGCACCACACTTAAAACAACGATTCGGTTCTCCTCTTTTCCTGTTCATAATATTTTTCATAGCTCGAGAAAATTTGTTAGATAGCAAAACTAAGTCATCCTCCTCAAACTGTTCGAGTTGATCATTGGACATGGCATTAAATAAAGCAAGAACAGAAGACTTCGATGAAGAAGCACCAACATCCAAAGAAGTTGAAGATGAAACCAAAGCACTAGATTTAGAATCACCTTTACGAGAAAGAATATTCATCTCATGAGTTTTCAGTTTTTTGTAAAGCGAATCCAAAGTCAAAGTAGACATGTTCACAGACTCATAAATAGATGTAACTTTCATCTCCCAAATATACATGTCATGACCATTCAAAAAGTGACGAGAAATCTCAGATTGTGGATAATTAGCATCATAAGAAGAATCAACAGATCTAAGATCACTCAAAATTTTATTAAACCTAGAAAGATAGTCATCCAAAGCTTCTCCAGGTTTCATCTCAAATTTAACGTATTCCTTTTTGAAAAGATCACGACGAAGTTCTTTAATGTTATTTGTACCTTGATGAAAATTATTCAAAGCAACCCAAATCTCATGAGCAGTTTGAAGATGAGCAACATGATCATAATCCGAACGAGAAATCCCACTCAAAAGAATATTGCGAGCTTTGCAATTTAGTTCAAAAGCAGTTTTTTCAGCAGCAGTATTAATAGCTTCAGGAATCACATAAGGAAGAGAAACTTTTCTCTAAATATCATAATTCTCAGCCATAATGTAAGATTGCATCCTACTACACTAATGAGAAAAATCCGTTCCATCGAAAACATGAGGCTTAGTTGTAAACTTATTAGAAGTAGCCATGGCAAAAACTCAAGATCGGTAAAGATCGAAAAGAGCAAACGTGGCTCTGATACCACCTGTAGGATCGAATCACAAGAACTAAGCCAACCAGAGGGGGGGTTGAATGGTTGCGATACCTAAAAACCAAAAACTTTTAGCGGAAATTACCCTCGAAATCGATGGATCGCGGTCTGACCGAGGTAGTCGTGCCGGTCTGACCGTCTGAAAGCCACCGGTCTGACCGAGATTGGAACTCCGGTCTGACCACCTGATTAGCTGCCGCTTGCTATCGCTGCTGCCAGTCTGACCGCCCTTACGCTGCCGGTCGGACCACCGCGATGCCGCCGGTCTGACCGCCGCTGAGATGCCGGTTAGACCGCCGAAACCCGGTGAAACACAAATCGAAGAACTCTCAAAATAGATGACAACTTTATTGCTTCTATCTGTGTTTACAAAGTGCACCAACAGCACTCCTTACAAAAATCTCGACTAAACTTGAAACCCTAACTAAACTAGCTCTCAAAAGCTATGCAAAAGCAATACAAAGCGATACCAGGAAGACTGCCGCTCCCCCTCTATTTATACATAAGGTACGCAGCCTAAAGCCATGAACCAAACTCATACTAAGAGTCCTAAACACCTTAGGAAACCCTCTAGTATAAGAAAGAAACTTTACATAACCAATCGTACCAAATTTGGACTCCTTCCAAATTTGACTCCGCATCCTATACACACACAATACCTCCATCGTGTGCCATACGGAATCTCCATCAACCACTTGCATCAACTCTAGCCTTAGTATCCCGCATGATATCCGACCCCCACGGACATCGTCTTACCACCAAGCCGACTCCCGGTCCATCACCGCAAATACTCTCCCGGGGCATCGAGTCACCTACACATGAAACAAACAAAGAAACCATATTCGGAGACCAAGCTATCTCCAACTTGACTCATTAGTAGCAAACAACAGTCTTACATACGTATAGTATCTATCTAGAAGCCATAACCATGAAACAATCACGGATATCAAAAGAAACAACCCGAAACTGAAACCGACACAGCGTCAGCCGGTCAGACCGCGGGCCGGTCGGTCTGACCGCTACACATGAGCTGGTCTGATCGGCAACCACCGCCCGGCCTGACCGGTTCCGACAAAACAGTAAACCCTGTTCATCACCTGAAAATCAATTATCTCCAAAACCACTTCGATAATAATCTCCAATTATCACAACCAATAATCACAGATGCCAATTGTTTATCACAGAATAAGAATCAAAACACACGTTGATCTTACAGCCACCACCGCTGTCGACAACCACTCCATCACTGCCGCCTAGCCAGTGGCGACGGCTTCTCTGGCTAGGCTTCGTCTGGCCGGCGACAACGATCGCGTCGAGCTTCGTCCGAGACATGTTGACGATGGGTGCAGCTTGGCAACGCGACGACTGCATGGGGAATTTAACCAACTTTTTTTTTCCATGAACGCGTAAAAGAATTTAACTAATTATTTGCCACCATTGTATTTGGCCATCGTCCAAATGCCCTCCTTAGTTTTGTGCTTACAAATTTATAATCACTCTTAAGAAGTACTAACTCCATCCCAGGTAAACTTGGTCAAATTTTTAGGAAATTTAACTTTAAAAAAAATCAAAGTGACTTATAATATGAAAAGGAGGTAGTACCCCTTTAAAAATGGTAAATTTGTAAGCACAGAACTAAGCAGAGTACTGTGATAATTGCCAAATGCCATATAAATTCCCTGATCGATGGCTTTCATGCATCGTTAGAAACAAAATTAAACGAAGCCACATCGCTATTGCAATCGTGCTGGAAAATTAGGTTGGGCTCATGGGGACGGCATGAACACTCAAAGGAGTTACCACATTTACTCTGAGAAACTAGAAATTGCACCTTGCGAAAAAAAAATGTAGTTGCTACATTAGTGTGAGAAGAGAGAGCTACACCGTTTAATGGTGGCCGGTCCAGCCAGATTAAGAACACTACAGGAGGTGTTGCGGAATACTGAATGTTGAAGCCACATATGGCATATATTCTCTCTAATGTCAACTTGAGCTTCTTCTCTATGGGCATGTACAAAGATAGAGTCTAATATGAGCTCTCTATATATTAATTAATGTCACTAGAGATTATCCTCCTACAATAGTAGAGACAATTAGATTTCTAAACCATTAATGCATAAATATTTTTTTATTATACTTCTTTCCTTTTCTTCACCCTCATGCAATAAACTTTCTGTTAATAAATACTAAGAGTCGACCCTAAGCCGTTGTCATGCGTAGCAACGATGTTTCTCCTTTCTTACATCTCTTTCTTCCACGTCTTGCATGACAAAAAAAAAAAAAGAGCCCGTTATCAGATACCATTGTACATGACCTAATTATAAATGCATAACAGAATTACTAGCATATGCTATTAATTGGTGCCAGATCAGGCAGATTTAAATTGGTAGATCATCATCATCTTTCCGTAACATCTCTCGGTTTAGACCTTCAATTTGTTGCGCGGTCATTAGGCACTTGGGCCTCTTTATCCTGCATCTCCAAGTCAGGTATAGCTGGACCTATCTTGTTCAGTTCATCATGTTCCTCTAAGTTTTTACCCCACAGAACATTAAATAAGCCTCCAATTAGTAGTATTCCAGCAACAATACTGCACAGTTAGATTAAACAACATCAGCAAATGAGTTAGGTCAAGAAAAAAAATTATGAATTTTTTCATTGCACTACGAGTCTGTTATTAGTTCAGGATGTCTCACTTACCTCACTAGGCTAACTGCTTCTCCTAAAATGAATGAGGATATGATGATTGTGAATATCAAAGTAAGTGGCATCGACATGGCAAGGAACACTGGCCCCTCTTCGCGATCGTCCATATTTGCATGTAGTATGAAAGTGCAGTGACAATCACACCCTGCAACCACATTTTGTTTCATCGAAAAAACAGAGGTCTAGCTGAGCATTTGAGTTGCAAACTTGCAATATTTTAAATTGAACAGCATTTCATCAGAAAGCTCAATTACATTGTAGATTATTGCAGCAAGGCCAAAATTCCAGCCAAGCTTCCACTTGGAGAAGTCCCTCTCGGCTGCAACAGCCACAACAAAGGCTTGGACTGACGCGAATGAGATCTGTATCGTGGTGTTCATCAGCTTGGAAGTGTCTTCTATCAACGGCCCCTGGATAGGAAAAAGAAAAAACCATGTTGAATATACTCAATCGAAATCATGGTCTGAAGTGCCATCAAATCTGAAGTTTGAGTATACCTGGAACATTCCATAAGCCTCCTAAAACGTTAGAAAGCGTCATGAGAAAAATTCCCAATGCCCATTGCTTCTTGGAATAGTGGGTGTCTCCTGCAGAAGAACTGCTGCTGCTGCCTTGCTGAAAGAGGTGGTGATGGTTGAATGATTTGAACATAGGCCCCTCATAGAAGGCCAACACGATGACTCCGCCAATGCAGAACAGAATACCAGCCGATTTTACATGTCCATGGAATCTCTTCAGTTTCATAGACTCCAACCTGTCACAAGAAATTAATAACTTGTTCAGGCTAATGCTACAGTGTATGTGTATTAAACTAATTTAAAATGAATTCATTTTTTATTGATTAATAATTATTTTTACTAGACTAATTTAAATTTGAATTTTCATTATTAGGTGTACAAAGTAAAATTTGCATTACCCAAATATGACTGCAAGGATGAAGGTAACCACTGGTTGAACATTGTACAATGCTGATGATGAAGTTGCTGAAGCATAATTCAGACCAAGGTTAAATAAGTCACCACATCCTGTCACCCTGAGATTAAATCGTGAACAACTCAGACTTCAAACTGAAAACAGCTTTGTGTTTATTAAACGAAATTCTATAAGGATAAAAAATGTAAAATTACTAAAAAAATTGAACTCTTTTTCTGAATACATTAAAAAATACTCCCTCTGTTTCGAAATGTTTGATGCCGTTGACTTTTTAGCACATGTTTGACCGTTCGTCTTATTCAAAAAAATTAAGTAATTATTAATTCTTTTCCTATCATTTGATTCATTGTTAAATATATTTTCATGTAGGCATATAATTTTACATATTTCACAAAAGTTTTTGAATAAGACGAACGGTCAAATATGTGCTAAAAAGTCAACGGTATTAAACATTTCGAAACGGAGGGAGTATTACATACATACGAATTATGCAATATACGAATAAGCGTGAAAATGCTCAGATTACCGATTTTTCAAGGCATGTCATTAATTCGCCAGACATGACTGTCAGTATCAGAGGACTGGAAGGCACACACACGATCAACCTTCTCCAAGTCCCACTATTAACATTTAAGAGGAGCTGAGGCTTGCTAATTAACTTATGACCACGTCGTTTTATTATTGGCTTATAGGCGACAGATAAAATTTAAATTCCTAGACTTAATTTTAAATTATTCTAAGCATTTTTAGTTACTTTTTTTTGAAGTCTTGGCTTTTAAGCACATAAGAGTAGAAATTGTATATTTTCTGCTGTCTCGTTTATTTTTCTACGACTTATTAGCTAAAGCCAACGAAATGCGACATTTTAGCGGTCAGTGTACTCGTTAGTTATAGGCACACAATATTAGCTCTACACTACCGATCGTTCCGTTGTGATAGACGGTATTATTTTTGTATTACATAGAAATCAACTTTTTTTTTAAAGATTCTGATGCTACCGAGTGTACAACCATTTGATAGTAGCTAGTACACCATTCGTTTCGGGTTATAAGACGTTTTGACTTTGGTCAAAGTCAAACGTGCTTTAAGTTTGACTAACTTTGTAGATAAAAAGTAGTAACATTTTCAACTTAAAAAAATTTATTATAAAAATATATTCAATTATTGATTTGATGAAACTAATTAAGTATTATAAATATTACTATATTTGCCTATAAACTTAGTCAAAACAGTTCAACCTACCCATATAAGGCATGTATAAACATTTTCCCTGCATTTTTTAACGTCACCCGTTTAGCTTTTCCCCTGCAAAACAATTGAGAATAAAAACAGTAAAGTCACAATCAACCACAGTTGACAAGCTCTCCTCACAAATTAAAGGAAAAAATTTAAAAGGCATAGTTGACAGAAGTTGACCTCTCTAGAACAAAAGCAATAGGGATCAACACGAGGGCAGCAGCGGTATGCCGATAGAATATAAACACCAACGGGCTCATGCCTTGATCCAAGGCAACCTTGCTCACGACTTGCATAACCGAGTACATGATCCTGATCAGAACAACGGCCGCGTAGGCCTTAATGCTGCCATTACCCATCTTGAGTACTTCGTCTTGATGTGAAGAAGCAGCTTAATTTCTGCAACTCTCTGAATCTTCTGAAGCTTGTGCCTCAGGCTGTGTGTGCAACCTCTCTATATATACATTGCTAAAAGTACTCTGATCAGTATCTACATTGCTAAAAGCACTCTCAGTAAAAGCACCGGCACGACAACCTACAGTATGGTATGACACTGTCGATGATGTACAAGGTGACTAAAGAAAAGTACAATAAAGAGAGATGGAGGCTAGGAGTTTCACTGTTGATGATGATGCAGATCAATCGTAGATATGGACATTTTGCACATGTGCGTGGTTGTGCTGTTAGACTGTAGAGTTTTTGTTTGTATTTAAAGTGCACTTGGCAAAAAACACAACCATATACGAATACGGGCGAATTGTGTGGTTGTGTGCGCGTGTTGTTTCTAACCATACAACTCACTTCGTTCTTAAATATATATGCATTTTCAGTATTTAAATTTTTTAACATAATATAAGCATTTCTCATACACTGATCTGAACGCACGTGAATAATTTTCTTCTAATAAGGTGTTTAGAAGGGGAATGTAAACAATTCAAAATTCATGTTTCATCAATGAGCTGACTCAAATGGAATCTTTCCCCTTACCCTTAATCTTTGCTAAACTAAGTAGTTATATTAGGAATGGAGGAAGTAATTGTTAATTAATTCGTTGATTTTGTTAAAAGTACAATATATAGACCAATGCGACGTACTAACATTTCTTTTTACGGAAATTAACAAATTGTTTTTATTAATACAAGGAATGTTTAATTCGAAGAACAATGGACACCGAGAAATTTTGGCGTTCTCCACCAGCGAAATTAACCAAAAATATATATTGCTTACAAGATTTGGAATGAAAAGTTAAAGGCAAACAACTAGCCGTACTTCAGTTTGGCCTTAATTTTACTGTGCATCACAATGACATTTCCGCATTAGACCGACCAAGAGCTATGATAGTTCCAACTTCCCTGTCTTCAACCATACTCCTACAGTCCTACTTATTTTACCGAACTTTTACAGTACAACTACAACTAGGTAGTACGCTCGGTAAAATGAGCTTCCTGGCAATCTTTAAAGGGGTTTTGACTTAACTAATTCATGTATATATGCCCATATTCGCCGACGACCTTGGTTTTCGCATAGTCGTAGCCACACGATCGATTGCTCGGAGTCTCTGACGTAGGTTAATTAATTGATTGATTGTGTGGCTGGGAATTAATACAACTATAGCTCGTTACGATTGTAATCTTGCACCTCGTTAGGATATTGTAATATTTGCACCGTGCAGGCGCAATAAAATTTGTTGTTTCAACGACACTGTAGATCAATGAACTCATCATGTTCCGTAACAATCTGCTTCACAATTATTAGCTCTCCAATTGAAATGTTTCACAGAAGTGACACTATTCTATGAAAAATAATCTTGTGGCGAGTGCAGCGTCTATGGACTAATTGTGGTTATTACTCCCTCCGTCACAGAATGTAAACATTTTTAGCACAGTGACCAGTCAAACATTTTTAACTTTGACCAATAATAAAAAAAAAAGAGTCTATCATGTAAACTTGATGTTAGTAAATTTATCATTAAATAAACTATCATATTATGCAACTCTTTTTATTTAAAACATCTTACTTTTATAGATATCATTGGTCAAAGTTGCATCTCGGAAGTTGCATCTTGGAGACCATGTCAGTGCCTAAAAATATTTATATTTTGGGGCGGAGGTACTATATATATACGAGCAGTGAAAAATTCAAGAGATCATGTAGCAATTATTTGAGGGTGCTACATCGTTTAACATTTATTTGTTTTTGGAACTGTCTACTTATCTCTCATCTGTTTTGTAAAATATAAAAATAAAAAAAAAATCAGTGGCATAGATCTCTTCAAGATTCATGGTTGGAGATAACCTTGTCCTCTTAACCTTTCATATGCATCACCATCACGCGCATCGCAGTTGTTCTTTTTTTTTAAAAGATATATATATATATATATATATATATATATATATATATATATATATATATATATATATATATGTATATAATATTATATCAAGATGGTACAATCGTATCTATATAACTAAGTAACCAAAACACATACCTACACACGAGTTAGAGTAAATTGCATCAGCGGTATACGAACTTGTTAGGTGGGTCAATATAGTACATGAACCTGTAAAACACTCGTTTTAGTGCACAAACCTGTTTGGTGCGTGCAAACATGGTCAAAATCGCATGACAAGGTCAATCTTATTGATTTTGTTGTTGATTTAAACTCTATGTAAACATATGTCTAAGAAGGACAAACATATAATAAGGCATACTGATTGCATTAAAAAATAAAAAACCGAGTAATGATGTAAGGGATAGAAACAAAGAAAGATAAAGTGGAAACTAAGTTTATAAATATAACCTTTCTACTATGTGCACGCACGTCATCTACTAATTTATACATCGGTCTTGTCGTGCTATTTTAGTCTTAGTTTGCATGTATCAGACAAGTTCATGCACCAAAACGAGCATTTTACAAGTTAATACATTAAATTACACCCACTTGACATGTTCATGTACCGCTAATGTAATTTACTCCACGAGTTATATAACGAAAGGACTTATAGAAAACACCGATGATCAACAAGACCTTAAACTAGATTGTCACCTATGTTTTTGGGTAAAGCACTCTTTACCATTTGTTCCAACTATTGACATGCATTATCAACTAAATTTCATTAACCCCATGAACCCGGCTTTTGTAGAATAGCCCAAGTATCTATGTAAATAACTTGCAAAGAAGAAGAAATATTTTCTTTTTATAAAAACCATATCACTCACGTATGCAATACACTCGGCAAGCGGTTTCAAAACCTTTTCAAATTCCTCAAAGCCAAGCACTAAACATATGCAATACACTATATAGTAGAAAAGCCTAAAGCCGCTTGGACAATGGACCATACAGAATGAGCAAATTGGTGTAAATACCCAAGAAAAATCATTTGTCAATACTACCCCACGGTGAAAATACCACAGGAAAGTCTTTACCTTTAATTTGCAAAGGTATTTATTTAAATTAGGGTCATCACTACTCCCTCAGTGAAAAAAAAAAACCAAATCCTGGATTCGAATCTGGATATAATAAAAAAAAATCTAATCCTGCGTTTGAATCTGGACATATATTATATCTAGATTCGAACCCAGGATTGTTTTTTTTTTTCGGGGGGGGGGGGGGGGGTGGGGTGGGGTGGGGACGGATGGACTATGTCTGTATGACAGCCACATATTGGGACTTAATTCCCCATTCAAGGTTGAGTTCAAATGAAAGTCATCTCGCTCTTGAGTAAGCACTATATAGCAATGTAGGGTAATAGGTTATTCTATTCCGTTAATTTCATTTCGACCAGATACCTCCTTGTTGAAAGATTTTTTAGAGTGGAGGTTTGAAATAATTTTTTTGCTAAAGTAATAATCTGTTTATGCCTAACAATGTTGTAAGAGATAATTATGCATTTGATCCTATTCTGAAGGCTAACTATGAACTTGACCTCTTTTTTTTTTCCAACTTTGCTCATTTAACCCTGTTATTCAAAAATGAACCTGGTGTCTGACTCACTTCTAACCATGTTGTTAGAAGTGTAGAGAACGAACATGACTAGAATGCCCCTAGGAAAATCAACAAGACGACAATTCCAAAAAAGAGAACTCGCCAAAAAAAAATTATGAAAATCAAAACCTTAGCCCCCGAATCATTCCCAAATCCTAGCTGTCAAAGTCATCGTCGTCATAGCCGCCGCTGCCGCCGCTGTCGTCGGCGACATTGTCGCAACCGCCACCGCTGCCACCGTCGTCGTCGTCGTTGCCGCTGCAGATCTGTCGCTTTTGTGGGGGCTGCCGCTGTCCCGAGGTCGCCGCCGTCGCTCCCAAGGACAAATATGCCGCTTTCGTGGACAGCGGTAGTGCATCCACCCAATCTGAAGCCGCCGCCACCACTCCCAAGGGTGGGGGCGGTGGATCCGCCCTGAGGCTACTCGAAACTCGTGGCTCAGATCGGCTCGTAGCAAGCTCGGCTCGAATTTATTCGAACTCGTAGTCTTAATGAGTCGAGTCGAGCTAGCCTTTTAGCTCGTGAGCTTAATGAGCTAGCTCACGAGCTGCTCGTTTAGCTCGTTAGTATAAAATATCACCATATCTTTATGAACTTAGTGTTTGTTGACTAGTGCTTAGTCTTTTAATTACATCAAAACTATTCATATTTAGTGAGTACTATATTAGTTAGTGTTTATTATTACGTTAATATATAATAAAATGTTCAATTTGAAACTATTAATATGATATTAATAAAATATAGCTCGTTAACGAGCCAACTCATGAGCCAAGCCAAGCTAGCCTTTTAGCTCGTTAACATTAACGAGCCAAGCCGAATTGACTCGTTAAGATAACAAGCTCAAACGAACCGAGCCTTAACAAGCCGAGCTAGCTTGTCATCTAGCCCTAACCGGATCCACGCGCCGCAAGCTAACGGCCATCTCTACGCACTGACACCGCTGTGGCGGATTTGCCCTGAGGCCACTAGATCCACGTGCCCCGAGCCCGCGGCCGTCTCCATGCACTGGCGTCGCTTGCCCCCAAGGCCGCCGTCTCCGCGTCTCGGCATCACTTGCTCCCGAACCATTGTCTCCACCATGTGTCGGTCGGGAAGTGGAGGAAGGAGGAGCCGGAGAAAATAGAGAAAGAGAAGGAATGTGTGATAACAATCCGGCCCAGGTGGGGTTGGCCGAGGTCCAATAAAAATTAAGATTGCCTGGATCCCAACAGTTATTAGGCACACCCACTCGGGGAAAGACCCAATCTCCATAAAAGACTAGTCTAACAGGGGAAGGGTGGCTCTCCCTTTTAAGGTGGCTTCCTCCTCCCAAGCTAAACAAGGTGGGATTATTCAGAGGCTCACACGGTCGCCGCCCGACTACAACTGTACCACTTGGCCCTTAAACAAGGGCCTAGCTCTGATACCAAATGATAACAATCTGGCCCGGGTGGGGTTGGCCGATGACCAATAAATTAAGGTTGCTCGGACCCCAACAGTTGTTTGGCACACCCACTCGGGGAAATGCCCAATCTCCCTAAAAGACTAGTCCAATATGGGAAGGGTGGTTCTCTCTTTTAATGTGGCTTCCTCCTCCCAAGCTAAGTAAGGTGGGATTATTCAGAGGCTCACACGGTCATCGCCCAACTACTACGGTACCACTTGGCCCCTTGTTGCGTCTTCGCTAACAGGTAATAGTGGATGATGTCCTCATCAATGTGGATAAAGGACGGGTAGGAGGCCGGGGAAAGTGGAGGATGAGGAGAAGGAAAGTTACTAAGAAAAAGGGGAAAGGAAGAAAAGTGGAGGCTACTGAGAAAAAGGGGAAAGGAAGAAACGTGGAGGCGAACATACTTTAAGAGGAGGGAATTTGAACTTCTAAGCAGGCATTTAAGAGGCCCATATGTGAAAATGTATTTTCGTGTGCGGCCGCTTAAGAGGCCTATTTGGGTAAATAACTCTATTTTCGCAGGTGAATCTCTTAAGAGGCCGCATGCGAAAATGCATTATCATGCAGTCCTGAACTATTTCTTGGTGGAGCGATTTATGAATTTGCGAATAGTTGTGGTCCGTCTGTAACCTTAAAGGGTTCTCGTCTAGAAAAATCGTTTGTGTGGGAGTGTGTGCTAGTTACCCATGTGTAGTGTTGTAGGCTGGTTTGTTAATGGGTTAATTGAATCCATGCCATTATAAATTTGTCAGTTTAGAAAAATACCATTACTATTTGGATGCCATTATAATTTTATAGGTATTAGAGATATGCCATTGCATACCTCTTCAGTGCATTTTTTATTTCTTTGGGACCAAAATGCCCTTTCGTCTTCTTCTCTCGCTAGCACCGCTGTCTTTCCGCCAGCGACGTCGACGCCGAGCGTGGACCCCGGCCGGCTCCCGTGGGGTTGTATCGGTAGATGGGGAGGAGGAGGGACGCCATCGCGCCGGCGGCAAAGCTGCGGAGGTCGTCGGGCTAGCCGCGGCTATCGGGGACAATGGAGCTCGGCGAGGAAGCACGGGGACGATGGAGCTCCGCCGGCATTCCTGCCGTCGCGCCACTCACTTCCCCGCTCCTGTTGCTCGCGCCGCTGGCTGCGCAGCTGCTGTCGCTCGCCGCGTCGCGTTGCTGCTGCTGCTGCCACCGCGGCTGCCGCCGCCGCCGGGCCGCGCCGCTGCTGCGGCCGCCGCTCGCCGTCGGGCCTGCTCCTGCTACTGCTGCTCGCCGCCGGGCCTGCTCCTGCTGCTGCCGCTCGCCGCGTCGCGTTGCTGCTGCTGCCGCCACCGCGGCCGCCGCCGCCGCCGGGCCACGCCACGCCTCTGCTGCTGCCGCCGCTCTCCACCGCGTCACGCAGGGCCGCGCTGCTCGTGCTGCTGCTCGCGTTGCCGCCACCGCCGGGCCACGCCGCGCGGCTGCTGCCGCCACTATGCTCGCCGCCGCTGCCGCCGACGCACCGCTGAGACCTGAGAAGGAAGAGAGGAGGAAGGAGAAAGGGGAAGAAGGAAGAAGAGGGGAAAAGGGGCATTTTGGTCCAATTATTTTTAGAAATGCATCCAAGGGGTAAGTAGTGACATCTTTTCAATATGTGTGAAATTATAATGGCATATTTCCAAATACGCAAATAGTAATGGTATATTTTAAAACCGACAAATTTTTAATGGCATGTATCTAATTAACCCTTTGTTAATTTATTTCTAGAGGCCGTTTTAGTTTGGATCTTGAAATGGAACATTCTGGTACGTACTGATACCGGTGTGATTCTTTTTGGGTTTAAGAAAATAGTTTACATATTATTTACACAATATTTCGTCTTAATTTCATATGTAGTTGTATTTAAAAATGGTAATAATGGTATTAATTAAATATGAAGTCTTGAAACGAGAGGAGATATGTCATAAATAAATGAGTACTAACTAAATGCAATTTAAGAATTTACTAGGGCTTTGTTATTTTATACATGTTGGAAACTTATCCCTCCTACACGAAAAACAAGATGATTTATTAAGTCATGATTAATTAAGTATTATCTTAAAAAAATAAAAGATAAAAGATAGATTAATCAATATGAACTTTTGAAGCAGCTATTCCATAGAATTATTTTTAACAATTTGACTCTTTTAAATAACATATTTGAAGAATAACTTATTTGAAGAATAGACTATGCTTAAAAACTTATGATAAAAATAAATCGTATCCTCAGCGCTAGCGAGCATGGAGCTAACCGCTGCCACGTAAGCATAGTCGTGATCAAGGTTGCATGGGCTCAGCACCATGTTTTACAATTACAAATCACCGTGTAGCGCAGTGGTGGAGGCGTCCGCTGGCATGGTAGAGAGAAAGGCAAGATATAGTGTTCAGATGGAGATTTCTGACCAAGGACTTCATGAGACGACAACCTGCGAGTTCGTTAAAACCACTACGATACACATAAGGTATTGTTGAGCCGATAAAGGGGGTGTTTGGACCCCTCTCTCAAAATCATAAGTCCCTCTCTCCCAAACACCCCTAAAGCACACCCCGTACTGGCGCATAGCACGACCCCTTGCCAACTGACATACGCCTCTACCTGTTTGGGTGAGGTTAGTGCCATGGTCACTAGAGCTGAGTCGTTGGTACCTCAGCGTTAAGATCGTGGTTTGTTTTTAAATAAGTTTTTTTTAAATTACACGTATGTCGATGGGTACGTCGCTTACCACTGAAAATACACAACGCCGTTAAATCCTGAAAAATTCACTCCCACGATGAGTCGAACCCAAGACCTAAGCCTACCACTAAAAACACAACGCCGTTAAATCCTGGAAAATTCGCTCCCATGATGAGTCGAACCCTGGACCTAAGCCTATCACTGAAAACACAACGCCGTTAAATCCTAGAAAATTCGCTCCCACGCCGTTAAATCCTAGAAAATTCGCTCCCACGCCATTAAATCCTGGAAAATTTGCTCCCACGATGAGTCGAAACTAGGACCTAAACACTGAAAACACAACACCGTTAAATCCTGGAAAGTTCACTCCCACGCCAAACACAACGCCGTTAAAGGCTCTTGTAACCACTGGGCTATAGACCCTTTCGTGTGTTCAAGTAAGTTTTTAAGTATGGTTTATTCTTTAAATAAGTTGTCTAAAAGGGTCAAATTATCACATTTTCAGGAAGTTGGGAAAAGGGAAAAACAAACCCAACCCAAGTCACGGAAGGATCGAAGGATCGATCACTGTTAAATAAGGTACCGCAACAAGTGATATGTTAATCTATCTATCTATTATTATATTATTAAAATAACTTTAAAAGAAGGAACCACGTTTACTCTAGGGGCTAGAAATTTCCACATTAATAGGAGAAAAAAAAAAGAGTCCAACAAAAAATACAGTTTAAAAATAACTGAAATTCGGAATTAAAAATAAGCACTATTGAAAAAAAAAGTCCTTATAAGAAACCAATACGAGATTAATTAATATTCAGCAAAAAAAACCGAAATTAGCAAAAAAAAAAAAAGGAAAGGAAGGGTTCGAGTAAAAATATAATTTAAAAATAACTAAAATTCAAAATTAAAATTAAGCAATATTGAAAGATCAGTCCATATAAAAACTCAACACGAGATTATTAAAATTTGGAATAAAAAAATAAAAAAACTCAAAATTAGAAAAAAGAAAAGAAAAGAAAAAAAGAGTTCAAGTTGGAATACAATTTAAAATTAACCAAAATTCGGAATTAAATATAAGCAATATTGCAATAAGAGCACATATAAGAACCCAATTCAAGATTAACTAAAATTCAGAATAAAAAATAAAATAAAATATGAAATTAGATAAATTAAAAAGAGAGTTCAACTAGGAATACATTTTTGAAACAACTAAAATTAAAAATAAAAAATAAGCATATTAAAATAACACAATACAATATTAGTTAAAATTCAAAACAAAAATAAAATAAATCATGAAAGTAGAAAAAAAAGATTTCAACTAGGAATACAATTTATAAATAACTAAAATTGGAGATGAAATATAAAAGACTACTGAAAGGAAAGACCATCTAAACCACATGATGAGAGTAATTAAGTAACAGGCCTATAAAGAATTAGAGTGGTGACAGTTGATTGGACATTTAAAAACTATTAATAAAACACCAAATTAGGATTAATCCTAATGGCGATTAAAAGGAGTGACGACGGGCAGGCCGTGAAGTAACCGGGCAAGGCGATCGGTGGGACTTCTAAAAAGTAAAAAACATTAACCCCAATGATAATGATATTCGATTTTTTAAAATCTCTATGAATATAGAAAGAGGAGGCAGCGGGCGGGTAGTACAGGAGCACAGTGACAGAGCTGCCGACGATTGGTGGGACTTCTAGAAAGTAAATAATGAATTCCATTGATAGTTATCTTTGATTTTTAGAATCCTAATGAAAATAAAAAGTAGGTGGCGGACGGGCTGTAGAGGAGTATAGTAGCAGCGTTTGACGGGATTTGTACAAATCATAAAAAAAGAAACCCAACGAGACAATAACTTTTAAAAACTAGAAGGTCCAATTTTTAAAGGTTCAGGACTTCTAATAGTAAAAAAACCAATAATAATTATGTTCAATTTTAAAATCTCAATGATAATAAACAAGGGACGCAGCGGGTGAGCATAGAGCGGTACAGTGACAAAGCCGCTGATGGTTTGGCGGGACTTATAGAAAGTAAAAAATTAGCCCAAAAAGATAATTATATTCGTTTTTAAAATCCCAATGACAATAAAGAGAAGAGGCATTGGATGGGCCGTAGAGAAGTATAATGGTAGCGTTTGAAGTGACTTCTATAAATTAAAAAAACGGAACCCAACGAGACAATAAACTCTAAAAACTATATGATCCAATTTGTAAAGTTTCCAAGGAGAATGAATAGAAACAATGGTAGATCAAGCAAGCAAATAAAAAAAAAGAAGATGACATAAGTAAGTGGTAACAACTGGTGTGACTATTAAGAACTATAAAATTAGAAACACGGGGATGATAAGGTTTGATCTTTCAAAATCTTAAGACAGTAAGATAGCTATTTAATAAATTTTCAATAAAATTATATTAAAAAGTATATAATTTTATATGGGTGCTAGTCGCGCAGTTGTGCGGGCCATCTAGCTGATCTGGTTAATACGGAAGAATTTGACTGGAATAACTAGACTTGACCGATAATTCGGCCGGAACGGTCCTACTGCTCATTGTATTCTCTTTAATTAGGGTGTGTTCCGGAAATGTGGTTGAGAACCAATCCCACTACAAGTAAAACGGAATGACTTATTAGTACATAATTAATTAAGTATTAATTAATATGACTTAACCTAGAAAATTTAAAAAATAAATTAGTATGATTTTCTAAAATAACTTTTTTATAGAAATTTTTTATAAAATACACACCGTTTTACAGAATACAGTTCGGCACTCGTGCGCGTGAAAAATGAGGGGGTATAAGTTAAGAAAGCTTGGTATCGAACTCAGGTTAAGGCTCATTTCGGAATGATAAACATAGTGGTAGTGGACAGAAGCATGTAATTCATATTACAAGTTGTTTTGGGTTTTAAATAGATTTATTTTGATATATGTGTCAAATTCATATGGAGAGACAAAAACATCATATAACGAAGGGAGTATTCATTAGCTTCTTATGTTACTTTCCTATCCACTAATAGCCGAATGATATGTGTGCTAGATCTTCTAGGCCAAATATATTCATTTTTGAGAAAAAAGTCAGTTTTACTATCTTGAACTTTTCTCTAGAGCACATAATGCCTTAAAGTATTTTTCGACTTATTTTACACTTTGAAGAATTTAAAACGGTTTATTTTAGTTTGTAACGGTAGCTCTTGTATTTTGATTCTATCTATAAGTCATATTTTGGATTGAAAAATTTAGTAGGATTAATAGATGTATTATAACCTCTCAACTTATTTTAGAATTTTTTTATCACTATTTTTGTAGGTTGGAAACATCTATCTAAGACTGACTTAAACATTAAGATTTTAAAGTTCAAGCAAACAATTGTGAAAAAAAAATTGAAAATATTTTATAATATTAATAATGGTGTTATTTATGGTTTAAAAAGAATTCAGGTTTGGAATACAACTTGTATATATAAAGAGAAAAAAAATAAAAATGTTATTAAGCAGTACAGTGAATCATATTTAATAGTTTATAGTGGGATAAAATAAGAAAAAAATTGTTTATAGCACACGAAATTGTTCGAGGGAGTATTAGACATTTTTCCTTTATTTTTCTAAAAAAAGAAGTGCGATTAACGATCGCACTCTTTTGGGTTAACCAGATAAATTAGCCATATATAATTGGGGTCCAACGTTAAATTAGCAAATCCATCCCTGACGAATCAACGCCGAATATTTTTCTTCTTCTCAGCAAGTTGTCTATTTTCACGAAGCTAGCTAATCTTAACCAGGTGATTCTTCACGCTTTACTGCATGAATTTCAACAATCAAGTTAGAAGTACGATAAGTTATTAGCTATATTAACAACAAATAAGTCTGGATTGCCAAACCATGTTTGGAGATGTAAATGTAGTAGACTTTGTAAGAGATTGTAGAAATATTAGATTGTTGGTCAAATAGGTAAGAAAATTTTGATGAAAATTTTTGCACTGGTACTAATTACAAAACAAATTTAATAATATCTCACGGTTTAACAGGGAATATATAGATAAATATATTTTAACTGTTAAAAAATGATGGATAGATAGTTGAATATTGTAGAAATAATATGAGAGGTGAGGATTAGATATGCTTGCATATTGATTTGTACAATTTGATAAATTGTAGATGATGTTGCATGTTTGCATGAGTTTTAATACGTAATTATTGTTAGTGGATGATGATGTGACAGATGACATGTTTGTAAGTTAGGTTTTAGATTTAATGGATTGTAATACGGAGAGTATAGATAATATTAAATTAAAGAGTATTGTCTATACAAGCAATTAAATATTCTCAGCATATATAAACACCGCATATACCGCAGCGGCCCTAATCAAGCATGGCAGAGGCTTGCGTCAGGGCGACCCGCTCTGCCCCCCCCTCCTTTTCATCCTAGCAATCGGTCCCCTACATAAGATCCTGGAGAAAGCCAGTGTAACGTCCCGCCTCTCCTAGGCCAGGCCCGCTTACATCTGGCAGCTTTTATAGGTCATAGATTGCACTCACAGACCAACACAAGTCTTTTCTGCACACTTTGTCCTCACTCGTGTGCACCCGGGAAGAATTTCTCAGTCGGTCACCCATCCCAAATTGCTCCAGGCCAAGCACGTTTAACCCTGGAGTTCTTTTGAGATTGGCTTCCGAAAAAGAATTTGCAACTTGTTGAGTATTCTATTAATTCTATTAAGCCCTAGGCTGGGATGTCACAGCCAGAGAGTGTGGTTTCCTTGCCCCACTAAACGGACGGACTGCGCGCCTTCCTACCTCTCTCTATGCTGACGATGTTGCAATATTTATTCACCCGTCTGTGCGCGACATGAGACGCCTGGCCGCCATTCTTCGATCCTTCGGAGAAGTTACAGTCCTTCACAACAACATGGAGAAGAGTCAGATTGCGCCCATCCGCTGTACCGACAGAATTGTCCATGATATCCTTCTAGTCGTCCCAGCAAGCACCACCGGCTTCCCGATGAAATATCTCGGCCTTCCACTTGCGCTTTCCAAACTAAAGAAAATACACGTGCAACATTTGCTCGATAAATGCTGAATGCGGCTTGCGCCGTGGGCAAGGGAAGATGATGACGGCGGCAGGAAGAGCTGCACTGACGAAATCAGTCTTAACGGCGCAGCCGATCTATCACCTAACAGCTCTGAAAGTACCGAATGGCAGTCTGCCAGTCTTCACTCAATCGACAAGATGAGGCGAAAATTCCTCTGGGCAGGAGGAGAAGATATCTTGAGAGGAAAATGCAAGAACAGTTGGGATAAAGTATGCAGACCAAAGGACTTGGGAGGGCTTGGGGTACTTGACCTCAATCTTTTCTCTAGAGCGCTAAGACTGAGATGGCTATGGTTTGACTGGGTTGACCCAGACAAGCCATGGAGCGGCACGGCAATTCTCTGTGACCAACAGGACAAGGATCTCTTCAAAGCAGCAATGGCAATCACGCTGGGAGATGGAAAGAAGGAAAATTTTTGGCACTCGCATTGGCTGAATGACATGACACCAAAAGAGATCACGCCGGCCATCTTTGCAGCTTCTAGGCAGAAAAATAGGTCGGTTTGTGACGCCTTAGCCACCAACACTTGGATTAGTGACATCAACCTTCTCCTCATAACGGAGGTTGATCATCTGTGACAATACGTCCGCCTCTGGACTTTGATCCAGAACATAGAGCTCCACAGCGAACAAACAGATACTATCACCTGGAAACTGACCTAGAACGGTGTCAACTCGACCAAGTCAGCTTACATATTGCAATTCAAGGGTGCGGCGGGCACAATCTTCAATCAAACTATATGGAAATATTGGGCACTACCCAAGTGCAAGTTCTTCTCTTGGCTCATAATTTGAAACAGAGTCTAGACAACGGACATACTACAAAAGAGAGGTTGGGCTAACCAACACTTTTGCCCTATGTGTCGAGCCTCCCCAGAATCGGCCCTACATCTCCTAGCCAATTGCAGACCGTTGAGGAGAATTTGGAAGGGACTGCAAAGATGGACAAATATCGATCTCCAAATGAAAGAATGGGGAACCTGCACTAATGTGGAAGAATGGTGGTACAAGATCTCTCGCATACCAAATGTGCCACGGAAGGCTCTTAAATCGGTGATAATCTTGGTGGCCTGGGAGCTTTGGTGCGAGCGAAATGTCAGAATCTTTAGACACACTGCCACCACTCGAACTACTATTCTAGCCAAGATCAAAGAAGAGATGCAAGCGTGGATTAAGGTCGGGGCCACCTGAATCACGGAGATCGTCCCTTCAGGAGAATAGCTTCCTTGAGCTTTTACGGGTCTATGTTTTATCATTAGACCCTGTATAGTTTTAGCCTTTGTAATTTTACTACTCCTTCTCTATTAATACAAAAGTGGCAAAACTTGTGCCTCTCTTTTCAAAAAAAAAAAAAAAGAAAAAACACCGCATAAAACATTATGCGACGAACGGCGCATAAGCATGAAACTGTGACTTGAGAGCCAATGTAATTAATGTTTTTCCGTTGGTTTGGCAACGTGATACTGGTACACGTACAGCATCTCATCTATTAGGTCGTGCACATAGCTATAAAGTCAACTTAAACTTATTTTATTCATTGACGACTATATATAAATGCATGGCGAAATTATCTAGCTACACCGATGTAATTAATTGTCTGAGATTAACAATGCTTTTCTTAATCTAATGACGTCACTACGGGAAAGAAAATACAAGTGTCAGAACACCATCTTTCGATCACATCGCTTGGTTAATTTACACCTTTGTTCCAGCATCACCAGGCATTTGAGCCTCTTTGCCCTGCTTCTCAAATTCTGGTTTATCTGCAACTATGTCGTTCACTTCATCCTGCTCCTCAATGTTTTTCCCCCACAGAACATTATAGAGGCCTCCTATCAGTAGAGTCCCAGCAAAAATACTGCACAATCAATTACATTAACAGCATCAGCAAAAAAATAATAATAATTAAGCACCAGAGAAAAATCTGAATTGTCCTGTGTACTACAAATCTGTGAGTAATTCATCATATCCTTGTACATAGCATACCTCCCTAGGCTAGTTGGATCCCCTAAAATGAACGAGGATATGATGATTGTGAATATAAAAGTAAGTGGCATTGACATGGCAAGAAACACCGGCCCCCTCTTTGTGATCGTCCACATTTGCATGTAGTACGAAAGTGCGGTGACGACCACACCCTGCAACAAAAAAAAAATTATTTGTTTCATGGATAAGCATATTTGGATTCAGCTTGAGCATCATTTGAGTTGCAATATTTGAAATCGAAGATAACATTGCATCAGAGAGAGCTAGCTCAAATTACACTGTAGATTACTGTGGCGAGTTCAACATCCCAGCCTAGCTTCCACTTGTTGAAATCTCTCTCGACTGCAACAGCCACAACGAAGGCTTGGACCGCGGCCCATGAGATCTGTAACGCTGTGTTCATCAGCTTGGACGTTTCTTCTATCAGTGGCCCCTGAAAAACACAACATCATGTTAAGAAAAATTTCTCCATTGAGGCCCTTACGAGGTCGGCTGTAACTTGATTGCTTTCGTCTAATATGCTGATGCGCAAGCCTTTTGTGTGTAGTTTGCAAAAACAAAAATTCTCCATGAAAATCAAGTTCTGAATTAGTGGCCATGAAATCTGAAAGTTTGGATTGATATATACCAGAAGCACTGTCCATAAGCCAGCTAAAACGTTGGAGAGTGTCATGAGGAAAATCCCGAGCACCCACTGCGTCTTGGAGTGCGTGTTCCCTGCAGGGTCGTCGCTGCTGTTGGCTTGCTGAAAGAGGTGGTGATGGTTGAACGATCCCAGCATTGGCCCCTGGTAGAAGGCCAGCACGGTGACTCCGGTCACGCAGAAGAGAATGCCTGCCGCTTTTACGTTGCCATGGAGCTTCTTGAGCTTCATAGACTCCATCCTGTAACAAGGTGTGTAACTTCAATCTTCTGACGAAGTGCACGTTTTCGAAAACTTCTGACAGATGAGTGTATGTTTTTGAAAACACTTTCCTTTGCAATTACTTTGAGTAACGAGTTTCTGTTCGCTATGTCAGTTTAAATTGCAACTATCATGATAGAATATAGGATAAGGAGGTCTGGATTTTGCGTGGGATAAAGTTGCATATCCATTACCCAAATACAACAGCAAGGATGAATGTAACCACTGGCTGAACGTTGTACAATGCCGATGATGACGTTGCTGAGGCATAATTCAGACCAACGTTGAACAAGAAACCGCATGCTGTCACTCTGAGATTTAAAAGAAAAAAACAATATCAGGAATTAGACCAGTCTAGAGCCAAGGTGTATATTAAATATCTTCATAACTTAATTGGTAATAAAAAGCCTCAACAGTTAATCAAATTGCATACAGTGTACTCCCTCCATCCTATTTTAAGTGCAGTTATGAATTTTGTATCCAACATTTGACCGTTTATCTTATTTAAAATTTTTTATGAATAATATTTTTATTACTATTAATTAGATGATAAAACATGAATAGTCTTTTATGCGTGACTTATTTTTTTAATTTTTTCATAATTTTTTTAAATAAGATAGACGGTTAAATGTTAGACACGGAGATTCACAACTGCACTTAAAATGGAACGGAGGGAGTATATAAAGGCTTTTGTTGCACACTCTCTGCTTTGCTATCTAAGCAATTGTGACATGAAGCACCTTAATGCATAGCAGTAGAAATATGCACGGAAGATCTCATATTATTAACAGAAATGCCAAGTGATGAGTTCCGACTTATCTACACGTTTTTCCATCTATCAGTCCATCATCCATACCTATACTAATTGAATACGCCCCCAAAAAAATCCAACATTAATTGGATAAACTGTCAATAAACTAGATCCTCCATCTAGGTGAGACAAGTTAATTTTATGGGATAGGTCAGAAGAAATATAATGGGTAAGACTAAAGAAGACCACACAACAATTACAACTGGTTAATTATTAATTTAGAATTTCACAATTAAATGAATAAGAATCTAAATTTAGATCCAAGATGTTATACTTCAAACCAACCAAAACTGAATTCTGGAATATTTAATTGAAAGAACTAAAATTCAGAGTCAAAGCAAATAATAGTAATAATAATAATAATAATAACAATAACAATAATAGTAATAATAATAATAATAATATTATTATTATTATTATTATTAGTATTAGTATTAGTACTACTACTACAACAAAAACAACAAAACTAACAATAGTAGTACTAATAGTATGATTTGAATCACTATCTTTTAATTTCAAATATCATAATTACTAAATCATGAAAGCTATAATTGATACTCAATCGAGTTCAACTTTAATTACGTTAAACAAAAGTTAATGCTCTACGGCTGGTACCATCTTCGCCCTTAAATATAGGTTTTGTTGGCTATGCTCATGGAGGACAGAAATAGCACCAGATTTGGTTTATTAATGCTATATTTCGGAATTATTAAATTAAGAAAGGAGAAAACGATAAAAAAAGGTTGTTAGAGGGGACTTAATATGTACTCCCTCCGTACTAGTAAAGGAAGTCGTTTAGGACAATGTTTAAGTCAAACATTGGGAATATAAATCATAAATAACTCTCAAGCTGTTGAGTTTAAAAATGTAAAAATTATATAAATAGATTTGTCTTGAAAAATACTTTCATAAAAGTATACATATATCACATTTTAATAAATATTTTTATAGAAATAAGAAGTTAAAAGTTGTGTTTTGGAGACCGTGTCGCTTTCCAAAACGACTTCCTTTACGAATACGGAGGGGGTATTTTCATATGTACAACTTTCAAATTATGTTTTTTAGATTGTTTAATATCGTTAAATATATAAAGCAAGGCTAGTATATAATAAAGTATGTAATGCAAAGAGCCCATGCAAACTGCACTGGACAATAATCATAGAAAGTGTGGTTGCTAGAAAGGATCTTGGTGTGGACCAAATAACTTTCGTAGCGCGTGTTCGTTTAGCAAATGTAAATTCCGCATTATTGTGACTTTGTGAGACAAAATATTATTTTTAATGTTTCCGAGTGTTCCACAGGGTTTTCCTTTTCGGAAAACATGAAAATTTCTGTGGGCACCGCATAGGCCATATTTTAATGGGGCTAATCAATCATTTATCAATGGCGAAACTTTAGGTTCTCTGTTTTTTCAGTGTTCTCCTGCTTAGAGCCACAAGAATAATTGACTTCATATTAGCTAGAACAAACCTATACGTACCCATATAAGGCATGCACAAACATTTTTGCTGCAATTTTTAGCGTCACTTGTTTAGCTTTTGGCCTGCAAAAATAAAAAATAAAAATGTGAAGCTCAATAGAAAAAAAAAAAAGGGGGAGGGGTATAGCTAACAAGCTGACCTCTCCAGTATAAGAACAGCGGGGATCAACACGAGTGCAGCACTGCCATGCCGATAGAACACAAACACGAAAGGGCTCATGCCTTGATCCAAGGCGACCTTGCTCATGACGTGCATACCAGAGTACATGAGCCTGATCAGAACAATGGCCGCATAGGCCTTAATGCCGCCATTACCCATTTCGAGTTCTTGTCGAGAGAGCTAGCTAGTCCTGATGCAGCTCTGAACTTTCTGAAGCTTGATCGGCTCTGTGCACTAGCTCTCTGCCGCTCTAGCTTGATAAGTCTCTCTATTTATATATGTATACTGCATTGCTAATAGCACTAGCTGGCACGGCAACCTAATAACAGCATACGGCAGGCTTAGCTTCTTGGGCTGCCGAATTCCTCAACGAAATTAAAGTAGCAGGACAGAATTAACAGGACGAACCACTAACGTGTGGAAGCAAAACACAAAAGGGTTCATGGACATATCCGGAATGCAAGCAAATATGTTATACTGAACTAAAATTATAATAAGGAGCTCAAGGACCTCACTGGTTGTTTTGATGGAGAGACGGAGACTGTGAGTAACAAGAGTATTTGGAAAAAAAAATGCAATGTAAGCATAACTTATATATGGAAATAAATGTTATAAAAGTTAGTCGATATAGCGGAACAACGACTAACCTTCTCGATCGTTTCAGTCATTGATCACCCAAAATATATCAAATGATAACACATGAACACACGATATTTGACATTTGTTAATAAAATTCAGCCCCTTACATATCTAGGGCTCTAGGGCGCTCTTCCCCAATCGATATAGCATCTTAGCCACTACATGTTTATGCCCCCGCCGCTATCATCTACTTGTGTGTTTGCGCTATTATGGTGCCCAAAAAAATTGGCTTTCAATAATTTATGTTTATATACCTGCATAGAAAGGATTTGTGAAAATATACCCGTCCCACGAGATGAAAACGAGTGACCGCGATGGTCCTGCATCACCAAAACGAGGGACCGACAATCCCGTGGGACGGTCATGCGACACCACGACGGTCCGCAGCTCCAAAACGCAGGACCATCGCGGTCCTGTGGCTCCAAAACGCGCCACCACGGTAGACAGTGAATTCACATTGTTTTGACACTGTTCGAACACTATTTGGCACCGTTTGAAAAATCAGTTGCTACCGTGGTGGCGCGTTTTGGAGCTGCCGGACTGCGACAGTTCCTGCGTTTTGGAGCTGCGGACTGTCATGGTCCCGCATCTTCATCCCACAGGACGGGTATATTTTTGCGAATCCTTCTCATGTATGTATATAAATGTCAATTATTAAAAACATAATTATATTTGCAATTTTTTTTCTTGTGGTGCCCCCTCCCACTTATTTAAGAATAAGCCTATGACAAAGTTTAACCCTTATTCTATCCCACACCTATTCTAACTCCTAATCCAACTGTAATCAAATAAAAATAGTATATTTGACACCTAGTCTAACAATAAAGGTCTTACATTACATGTGGAAACATAAAAGATATTACTATAACTTTAGAGAAGATCTTCAAAAAATCCCACATGTACGAAAGGTGATATTAGACAGCTATACACATTATATATCAACAGCTAACATGACCTCGTTTAATTATGAGATATGTAACTAATTAATGAATGGTTGAAAACACCATAATGACTTTTTTTCACTACTGCAAAACCTATCTTTGCCACCGGTTGGCAACCGTTTGTTGTCGGCGAATCCGGGACTAAAGATGAAAGATGGCTATCTTTAGTACCAGGTGAAATAACCGGGAATAAAGAACCATCTTTACCAATCGGGACTAAAGATCTTTTTTCCTTATTTTTTTCATCCTAGTGCTTGTTGTATGCATATATATATATACATATGTTTCAATATATATATATATATATATATATGCACACACACACATACTAGAAAAAATACCCGTGCGTTGCAACGGGTGAATAATAATAATAATAATAATAATAATAATAATAATAATAATAATAATAATAATAATAATAGTTGTTGTTGTTGTTGTACTATACGGTTTAGTTAGGGCAAAAATTACTGTGAGAATTTGCTTGGATATTTCTTTTAGAAAATTATGAGCTGCAATTAGGAGTCAGACTCTCATCTCAAGTTAGCATGCGAGTTTTTTTTAAATATTTCTTATACGACTCCTTCTTTATTTCCAAAAGCATCCCAAGTTAGCGTGCGAGTTTTTCAAAGAGATCTCTTATACGACTCCTTGTGTATTTCCAAAAACAAACAGACTTAAAAACGGACTCAAACTCGGATCTAAATTTCTAAAAGCAAACGAACATAGAAACCGACTCAAATACAGATGACCTACTAAAGTACTAGCAAAAACAGCTTCAATTTTTATAATAGTACTCAAATACGGATGACCTACCAAAGTACCAGAAAAACATTTTCAATTTTTATAATATTAGAGATATATATCTTTACAAATATTTAGCATTTATTATAAAATTTGATTAAAGTTTAGAAATTTTGATCACCAATAATTTTTAAGTGTTTAATTTAAAAGTAGAAGAAAATATATGCATAGTTGAAGAAGTACTATCGAAAAAAAAAATCCAGTTTTGAAATGAAGGAGGCAGCATTTCATACATCCTGTTACTGTTCCCATTAAAATTTAGAAGTGTAATAGTGTCACGTATGTGTTTGTAGAGCTGCCCTGCCTTGTTACTATTCTCATTAGAATTTAGAAGTGTACATAGTGTCACGTATGTGTTTGGAGAGCTGCCCTGCCTTGCTTGGGGGCTGCCACAGCTGGGCCCATCTGATGGGAACGATGGACTGAAAGCCCAGGTGGCCAGGGAAGAGCAAGGAGGCTTCCTCTTCCTCTTCATGTACGGGAGGGATCCGGGTGGAAGATGCATGAGTCCGATCGGTCATTATGTAAAAGAAATATTTGTACGCACGTCTATGTGCGCTTGCTGCTGACTTGATTCTCGAGTCCGACTCGACGATGAGACGACGTAGCAACCTTTCGGCAAAAACATCTTCGATTTTTATAATAGAAGAGATAAGAAATTGATTATATCCACCCGGGTGTACATACACCTGCTCTCACCCACCGTCCATCCATTCAACCAGCGATCACATATCCGATCAAGCCTCCCCTAATGGGTATAGCTACACTGACCCGTTAATATTTTAAATAAGAATTAATCCATAATTATTCGGGACAATTTAACTAACCATCGCCGATTATTTCTCACCATACCGAGACACCTCTCGCGATACAGACGCGGTGGCGGGCAGCCACGGCGCGTTCTATCGGCGATTCGACCACGACGTGATCCGATCCGTCGGTGATTCGGCCACGACGCGAGGCGTGGCGGCTACAGGCAAACGCATCAGCGATACGGCGACGACGGCGTGGTGGTCCATCGGCCGATTGGCGCCACGACCTGGGCACAACTGGCATCGGAGGAGTCGTCGTCTCCCCATCGTTGGTATCAATCTTTGATTTCTGACTGCTGCTAGATATTCTGATTCATGGTCACTTTTAAATCTCTGACATCCTTTTTCCCCCTTTCGCGTGCAGTGAGCCAGGGATCATACGAGAAACCACATCAATCATGGTAGAGCCTTCCATAAACTGGAGGCAAAAACTGTCCAACGATGGCGGATGATCACGCAGATCCTCGACAATAGTGTCTAGTCAATGAATCACGGCAACAACGTTCGGTAGAAACACGTACTGCACCATCTCTGTAGTTATTTGATTTCTGGTTCAGAGCTAATATCGATTAGCCAAAGATTAGTTGTTTTTCCAATCAGCGCGGGCTTCTGACATTTCTTCCATTCTGAATCCATCTGGCACAAGTCATGGATGGATGGGCCAACCATGCATTTTTTTTTCTTTGTAATTAGCAGTGATTCTTTTTTTTCTTAATCATTGCAGTATCTACTGTGTTATTAACTAATGATACCTTTCCTTTCTCTTAATCTTAGCAGCATGTACTGATTTATTAACCGATGATACCTTACCGAGTACTCATCATTCATCAGTATTATTATGTACTGTGCTTGTTATCCTAAACAGTATATACTGTTTTTCTAGGAAAATGGTTGTATACTGTTTTGTTGATCATGATATACTTGATTGTATATAAATATATATATACTGTTTTCCAATAGATGATTAGTACATATTGTTACTTTTCTAAAGAAGAATATACATACTGTTTCTAACAAAAAGTAGTATGTACTATTACTAATTAAAAAATAATACATACTACTAGTAAAAAAAGGTATATACTGCTACTAACTTCAAAAAAGTATATACTGCTGCTCTGTAAAAAAAAAAGTTCAGTATATACATACTACTACAAAGAAAAAAAAATATATTGCCACAGAGCAAGTGGTACATATACTATTTTACTGCAACTTACTAAAAAAGAAGTATATACAATAAAAAAGAAGTATACACTACTACTAACTAAACAATAAGTATATACTGCAACAAACTGAAAAAAAAACAGTATATACTACTACTAACTAAATAATAAGTATATACCACTACTACCTTAGAAAATTAAAGCATATACTGCTATACTGACCGAAAAAATAACTAACCAAAAAAAATTATATATATACAAGTATATACTACAATTAACTTAAAAGTAAAGTAGTATGCACTGCTTTTTAACCGATTATACTTGACCGGGTACGTGCTCATCAGTATGATTATATATATACTGCCCGTTATCCCTAAATGTACAGCTCTTTTAGTCGATGGGTATATACAGCTTTTTCATCAGATATACTACTGTTTTCCAATCATCAAGTACATGGTACTAAATAAAAAGCAGTATGTACTACTACCAAAAAGCAGATTATATATGTTGCTTGCTACGGGCTTGTTCCATCTGTAATTTGTAAAAGTCAAGAGATGTAACTGATACGTACCTACATGCATGGATCATTTTCTAGATTTTTTAATCAGGTTCGGTTGTACATGTGAAAATAAAAAAAAACGTATTTTTTCTGAAACCGGCTAACCAGGTCCTTAATGGATGATCCAACAGTGGGAGGGAGTACATACACCTGGGTGCACAGTGGTGTGTGTATATGTGTGTATAAAATATAAATATAAATATATATATATATATATATATATATATATATATATATATATATATATATATAGAGAGAGAGAGAGAGAGAGAGAGAGAGAGAGAGAGAGAGAGAGAGAGAGAGAGAGAGAGAGAGAGAGGGGACGGTTTCACGTACTTATATGTGAACATGCAGACAATCGATAGAAGGCGGAAGTAGGAAGCTAGAACGATCTATTCGCTGCACAATTTTGGACATCTTAATGGCACAATTGATCTACCAGAAAGAATGCCAGGAAATTGATTGGGATGTCCAGGGTATTCCAGGCTCAGACCCACGTACTACTAAAACTGAACTTCAAGTTCAGAAAATAATACATTTGCAAAGACTTGCAAATAACCTACCAGATGCATTTATCAATTATAAAGGTGTGACTAAATCTTTCATTCCTGCTCAGAATGCGCTAGAAAGAGTGGAGGTACCAAATAAAACCACTCAACTTCCACTCACTAAAAAGAAAGGAAGAAGTATGGCCACTCAGCGAGAAACAATTGCTAATAAGCAAAGAAAGACGGTAAATGCAAACCAACCTTTAGTTGGTACACACCAAATTGATACTATATATCAAGCAGATCGTGATAGTCTGCAACCTAGCTCGGTGGTGCACAATGCTGAGACTAGGAATTCGGAAGACCATAGATACATTGTTTCGGGAGATCACAATGAGTCTATAAGGGTTGATGAAATTGCCATCAATTACTCTGAAACAGGAGAATCTTTTGATAGAAGAGCTACAATTGTCGACACTAATTTTTCTGAACAAATTGCTGAGTGCCTCCAAGTTGATTCAGAACCTAGGTCTATAAAAGAGTGCCAAAAGCGCTCTGACTGGAAAAAATAGAAGGACGCAATTGACGCAGAATTAGCCTCGCTTTACAAAAGAGATGTATTCTCGGCTGTAATGCCTACTCCTCGTGGTATCTTTCCTGTGGGATACAAATGGGTTTTCGTCCGGAAACGGAACGAAAACAACGAGGTGGTGAGACATAAAGCAAGGCTTGTAGCACAAGGTTTTACGCAAAAACCTGGCGTTGATTTCAACGAAACTTACTCTCCAGTTATGAGTGGTATAACTTTCCGATATTTAATATCATTAGTAGTACAAAATCGTCTATTTATGCAGTTGATGGACGTAGTGACAGCATATCTTTATGGGTCACTTGATTCTGATATTTACATGAAGGTTCCTGATGGAATCAACATCCCGAATCAGAAGGTAAATCGTAACATGTATTGTGTTAAGTTGCAGAAGTCACTTTATGGCTTAAAACAATCGGACAGGATGTGGTACAACCGATTAAGTGAATTCCTTTCGCTAAAGGGATACACTATAAATGATGATTGCCCGTACGTCTTTATCAAAAAGTCCCCCACAAGATTTTGTATTATCTCGGTATATGTCGATGATCTTAACATCATTGGCAATACACAAGATATTAATGAAGCACGTCATCATTTAAAGACGGAATTTGAGATGAAGGATTTGGGTCAAACCAAATTTTGCTTAGGTCTATAACTTGAGCATTTACCTTTTGGAATCCTTGTGCACCAAAGTGCATATACCCAGAAAATTTTGGAGAAATTTAATATTGTGAAGTCATATCCTTCCAAAACCCCTATGGTGGTTCGATCTCTAGACGTGGAGAAAGATCCATTTAGACCAAAAGAAGATGGATAGGATGTACTTGGTCCTGATTTTCCATATCTTAGTGCTATTGGCGCACTTATGTACCTTGCAAATAGTACGAGGCCAGATATTTCTTTCTCGGTAAATCTATTAGTAAGATACAACACTGCTCCTACCAAACGCCATTGGACTGGAGTTAAGAATGTCTTTTGATATCTTAATGGCACAAGAGATCTTGGACTTTTCTTTAAAAAGAACCAGGATTCAACTTTAATTGGGTATACTGATGCTGGCTATCTATCTGATCCCCACAACGCCAGATCACAAACAGGATTCGTATTTTTACAAGGTGGAACTGCTATTTCATGGAAGTCTTCTAAACAGACTCTGGTAGCCACTTCCACAAATCATTCTGAAATAATTGTATTATATGAGGCGTCACGTGAATGTGTATAGCTTTGCAGAATGGTTAACCACATATTAACATCTTGTGGTATTGGTTCATTGGAATCACCTACCATTATATATAAAAATAATGTCGCTTGTGTTGTTCAGATGGAAACTGGTTATATTAAGAGCAACATCACTAAGCATATTGCTCCTAAATTATTTTATCCTCATGAGCTTCAGCAACATGGAGAGATAAACATCTTGCAAACTAAGTCATGTGATAATCTTACTGATTTATTCATAAAATCTCTACCATACTCCACATTCTTTAAATGTGTCGAAGGAATTGGTATGAGACGACTTAAAAATTTGCAGGATTCAGGGGGAGTATCTTCCTCTAGAAAATAACCTATTTTCATCATATTATACTTTTTTTTCCTTTGTATGAGTTTTACCCTTTAGGTTTTCTCATCCAAAGTTTTTAACGAGGTAATATCAACATAAGCTTATATGTCCTATCATTTGGCTTTTCCCCACTGGGGTTTTTACTAAATGATAACTGTAGACATTATACTATTTTGGATCAAACTATGAGCTTTACTCATAGATCTAAAATAGTCAATAATATATATCACGGTTCTCTCCTTATTTTTCCCACTGGGTTTTCGAGGAGTTTTACGTGATGTATTTAACTATAATTATTTCTAAGATTATCTTTACAGATATCTATAACACTAAATGAGTAATGATCAAAGTTGGATTCGATCAAGGGGGAGTGTTATGAAATATTTGGGTGATCTCATCCAACTATATGGATAGAGCAGCAACCAACTTTGGGACACGACGGTTGGTCGTGCCCCACACCTCTTCTTGCCTCACGGCGATTATAGTAACGGACGCGATGGTTCCCAAACCATCGCGTCTTCTGTTGCTGCCTCTCTCCCCCCTATATATTGTAACCATTATTATCAATAAAGGATCGCTCATTCATTCTCTACATTCTTGTGTGCAATTCTCTCTCTTACTCAATCTCTCTCGCTCAATCAATTCTATTTACAATAGTTATAGTATAAGCTCCGGTCTTTGGCTTCTAGCATTACACATAGCACTAGATGTGCTGGATCTGTAGATGGGAAATATTCCGATAATTAAATATAGGTGAATTAGTGGTTTAAAATTTCTGTTGGTATCAATAAAATCTGCATGGAATTATCAAGTAAAGAAGCTTGCATTTGACTGAGAAGAGAGGTCTCAAGTTCAGTGACCTCTGGTTCCTGTTGAAAATTTCCTTTTTCATCTACTGTAGCTGTGCGAGTTGGGCCGAGTTTAGTTCCAAACTATTTCTTCAAACTTCCAACTTTTCCATCACATCAAAACTTTTCTACACACAAACTTTTAACTTTTTCATCACATCATTTCAATTTCAATCAAACTTTTAATTTTGTTGTGAACTAAACATACCCTTAGGCTATGTTTAGATGGTGGAAAAGTTGAAAGAAAATTGGTAGTTTTGAGCAAAAGTTGGGTTTATATGTGTAGAAAAATTTTCGATGTGACATGATCTGATAGAAAGTTGGGAATTTAGGAAACTAAATACGGCCTCGGTCTCCTCACAGCTACGGATAGCAGTTGTCTACTGTAGCTGTGAGCACTGTAGCACTTACGTGTCGACCGTGCATTTCCAATCAAGATTACAAAGAAAAATAGCCAACGAAATTTACTTGTAGCATCGGCCCGTTTGGAAGTTATTTTAGCCATGGCAGTTTTCTTATTTTCGGGTAGCACATTAATTTCTCAAACAATGTGTCGTTATAGAAAAGTTTTCAACGTAGAATCACATACTAATTAATTATCTCGTTCTGTATACCGCCAATATATATTCAAAGTCAACAGTCAAGTGGTACAACTACTTTGGTTGATGAATATAAAAGGTATCCATGATCAGATCCAAGCCAGTGATGCCCATATCAGCTACCGCAGATAATATTCAATTCCATGAAATTGTCGTTGAATAGTAGCACGCTCGCACGCTAGCTACAAAACCAAAAAAAAAGTTGTACTTAAGACTTTGAGAGCACGAAAAGAATATGGGACTGTTTATGTCTCAGTCGACAGAAAATTTGGTGTCCAATCCGTCGTTTTTTTTACCACAAGATTTCGATCAAACAGCCTCAGATTTTTCACAGAAATACTTTAAAAAATATATATAAAATCTTATTCATGACCCATTGTATACAATAAAAGCCCAAAACAAAAAGAAGCCCAAAATTAAAACATGGGCCAAATCCAATATTACAACCATATCAAAACTGACAGAGAGAATTCACGTGACCACATTGCCTATTGAAGAACACTTGAGAACCAAGAAGATGCTCTGCATAGGCACGTGATCTGATCATTAAAGCAAAAAAGCAACTTTGCTTCCAAAGAGAAAAATCAGAGCAATAGATCGAACAAGGAAGAAGAAGATGGAGGTGGAGGAGAAGAGTCAGAGAGGAGAAGATTGCAAAAAAGCGAAGGATTTAGAATCTGCAAACAAAATTCAAGATCTGAGGAATATGAAATCAACAGGTACTGAATCTTGTTCTGAACTTCCTAATTCTTGAAATCAACACTCTTCTAATTCTTTTTCTGAATCTTCTGAACTTCCTTCTTTGAATCTTGAAAAAAATAACTCACAAATGACTCAAGTTCATGGGATTCCTGTGAAGAGGCCAAAAATTGCATTAATCCATCAGTCCTCTATACTGGCGTATGTAAAAGAAGCATAAAATAGCACAACACTATATACACAGTACTTCGTAACTCATTTGACAATTGATAGAATCTTCATATGAATCTACAATAGCACGACACTTTAAACTATTGACAAAATCTTCATATGAATCTACAATAGAACTGTCAAATAATAGACAGAATTTCATCACTCATTTGACAATCAAATATGTTAGTTACAGGATTGCACTTTTGGTATTTTAACTAAATTCTTGTGGACTTAAGATCTCTATTCATATTTCATATCAATTTATTGGGAACAAATTCAGAAATTAATAGGAAAAGTCAATCATAGCAAATTTTAATTTAATTATAGTTCAACTACCATCAACCTCCTAACTCAAAGCTTTCAAACAAAGGAGCAAAGGTTCACATATAAAATGACTATAGGAAAACACAACTACAAAATTCAGAAAAAAAATCATCAAGAATTAGTATTGTAATTATAAAAAATTACAATACAAGTCAAAATGAAATCATCAAGTGTACTGATAATATGTTCTTTGTTTTGATTGCTAAATGTTTGATAATTAAGTGTACTGAAATATACTTATGCTTTGTTTTCACAGGTTTGACAGATGAGAATTTGAAAGGTTTTGTTGGAGGTAAGAACAGACTTATATGTTTATATAATTTAATGAGGTTATGCATACAACTGTTCATTAAAAAAAATTACTAATTTTTGAAAATTCTATGTATACAGAAACAGCAAAAAAACAACAGCTGATTGACTTGGATTTAAACAAAAAAATTTCACAATCAGGTGAAAAAACATAAATTTTTTATGTTGTTTATTTCAATATGAAATCAGAATTATAATCAGAAAATCTCATTCAAACAGGTTTACAATTAATTGAGAAAAATTACAATAGGACAAGATCATTTATAATAGATGCAAAGAAAAGTAGTACACGATCAAGTACTGCACAGTCAGGTAAGAACGGAAAAAAAACATTTGTCCATATAAATTTTTATTTCATTGATATGTTTAAATTAACTTAGAAAGAATTCATATGTTGTGCAGGTATTTTGAAGGATTTAACAGAGAGAGACAAAAACATTGAGAAGAAGACAATATAAAACATGAAGGTAATTGAAAATAAAATTACATAATTTCTTTTGACTAATTGTATTCAGAGTTTGGTTTTAAATTTCATAAGAAACAAACATCAGATTAATTCAATATTTTTTAATAAATAAAGGACTCGGGTTACTGGAGCAAAATTATAATACGATGAGATCATATATGCTTGAAGATGGCAAAGGTGATACAAAAACTGGTAAGAAACATAAATTTAGAACCATTAAATAAATTAGAATGAAACAATAATCTGTCTATTTTATTATAATATGCAGGAAACACTCAAAGAGATTCAGAAATTGATAAGGGAAAGAGAATAGCTGTTATTGAGAATGTAAAAACAATGGAAAATGAAAGAATTCAATTTGAAGAAGATATGTTAGGTATATATATTTTTGACTACACAGAATTTGTTTTTTTTACATATTTTAGATTGTTTTATTTTTTTTTCAGGAGAACAGGATATGAACTATGCAGAAGAAATACATCAAACCAATGTTCTATCACTATTGGATCAAGATTTCATTGATGTAATTATACATTGTCAGATATCGTATATTTGTTTTATTTTGATTTGGTTTTAATTTAATTAATATATTTTAAGCAAGATAAATTTACTTCATACACTAGTCTAATGGAACATATTATATCTTCACAACCTACAAGATGCAATGATTTGGAGGTAATTTAACTTGTACTGTATTGAAAATTAGAATTTCTTCATTTTTTTGAATTGTTTTTTTAAAAACTATTTTTATTGTTTGCAGAATTCGATGTTAGAAAGCAGTAGCACAAATGTTGACTTCAATTATAATTTGGTGAATGAGGTATTAAAAAAATTTATTATTTGAATATATCATTCAGAAAACATTTAGATTAATAAAAAGATCAAAAAATCATTATGTTGAATTTTACATGAGTGCAGGTTGAACAAAATGGAAATGATTCTATGCAGACTGTCATTGATGCAAAAAATATGTCTGAGGTGATTCCAGAAATGAATTTTGAAGCTCAAGTTGATTCTGTACAACCTTGGTCTCTAGATTTGTTCAATCTACAAGAATCTATTGAGGTATGAATTTTTCATGAATATGTATGGTTCATATCAATTAAGATTGATATAAAGTTAAATTTTCAATAATGTAAATTTATGGTCCAATGTTTAATTACAGCAACAGAGTTCAATTCAGTCTAGTGATAAAGGCGAAAGTACTACTGAAGTTGATCCTGATTTGAATGAAGAATTTCTAACAGAAGAAGATATTGAACAGTTTCTAGATGAAGAACAACAGGAAGCATCAAAAGGAAACAATGCAAGCATAGACAGAAAATATATTCCAGAGTTGAATCAGAAATTCAAATCAATAGATGAGGCACAGAACTATTTCAATTTTTATGCATACATGGCTGGATTTTCTATTGTCAATGCTCACAGTGCTAGAACAGTAAGTAAAAAAAGAAATGGAGAAGTTATTAGAGTAACATTCAAATGCAACAAGTATGTGAAGTCGGATTGCAATAAGAAGGAAGAAACAGTTACTTCTGAAAGGAAAACAAATGAAGTCATAGGGACTGAATGCAAATGTGTTCTTGTAATCAGTGAGAGGAATTCGATTTGGGTTATATCGAGGATAGATTTAGATCACAATCATGAGCTCAGTCCTCCAGATGAGGCTAGATTTCTAAGATCTCACAAATACATGTCGACAGAAGAAAAGATTCTAATCAGGACTTTGAAAGAATGCCATATTCCAACAAGAAATATGATTGTAATATTATCTATTCTAAGAGGTGGTCTAACTTCTTTGCCTTACACTAAAAAGGATATAAGCAATGTCAGAACAGCAATAAACAGAGAAACAAGCAGTAATGATTTGATGCAATGTTTGAATTTTTTGAAGAAAAAGCAGGAAGAAGATCCCAATTTCTTCTATGACTTTGATCTTGATGAGAATAGAAAAGTGAAGAATTTTTTTTGGACTGATGGAAGATCTAGGGAGTGGTACTACAAATTTGGCGATTGTATAAGTTTTGACACAACTTTTTTGACAAACAGATATAATCTGCCTTTTGCACCATTTGTTGGAGTATCTGGACATGGGAACACAATACTATTTGGTTGTGCTTTTATACATGATGAAACAACTGAAACTTTTGAGTGGCTCTTCAGAGCTTTTTTGAAAGCAATGAATGGAAAGCAACCAAAGACAATCATTATTGATCAGGATGGTGCTATGAGGGCAGCAATCAAAAATATATTCACAGAAGCCAAACATCGAAATTGTTTCTTCCATATAGTCTCAAAAGCTCTGAAGAGATCTGGTTCTCTATTCAAGAAGAGACAAGGTCTTTATGACATATACAATGATATCATACACAACTCATTGACTGAAGAAGAATTTGAGTTTCTTTGGGAGGATATGATTCAAGTTTTTAATTTGTAAGACATCAATTTTCTGAGAAACATGTGGGAAATCAGAAAAAGATTTATTCCAGTGTATTTCAAAACAAATTTCTGCCCTTTCATTCAATCAACAGCATTAAGTGAGGGTACAAATTCCAGATTCAAAAAGAATGTAGGGCCACAGTACAGCATTAGAAGTTTCTTGACAGAGTATGAAAGAGTTATGGACACTATTCAAAATCTAGAGCAACATGATGATCACGAATCAAGGACAAAAAGACCAAATAGAATGTGGTCACACTATTGTATTGAATACCAAGCAGTGAGGTTGTGTAACAACAAAATATTCAAAAAATTTCAGTTTCAGCACAGCAAGACAAATGAATTGGAAGTTGAGGAAATTGAGAGAATGAAGTGTTATGCAGTGTTTCAATCAAAGAATGTGATCAACAAGGAAATAAGACATAGAAAATACCTTGTGATATTGGACTTGGACTCAGAGGAATTCACATGCATTTGTTGTATGTTTCAGAAGGATGGCATTCTTTGCTCACATGTATTGAAGATTATACTTCACCTCAAAATCAGCAGAATACTAGAAAAATATATTATTCAGAGATGGAGGAAGAAACAAATGACAACAGATAACATCAAGAGAAAAAGTATCATACCAGTTTCCGAGTCTTCAGTTCTCCGATTCAATATCCTTTCAAGGAAATTCTGTGAAATTACCTCAAGAGGTGCAAAAACAATTCCAGCATATGAGTTCTTGATGGAATAGGCAGATAAGATTAATGAAAAATTGAATGATTTGATTGATAATGATAATGAAGTTGGAGTTGATGAAGTGAACAATGATCAAGATGCAAATATGAATGACAATTCAGAAAATAATGTAGTTCAGGATGAGAGATTACCTGAAGAAGACTTCATAGAAGATCCGGACACAGCAAATTCAAAAGGGAGGCCAAGACAGAGATATAAAACAATTAGAGAGCAAATAGCATAACAAGAAAGTTATCACTGCAGTCATTGTGGTAGGACAGACCACACCTTTCCAACGTGTCCATTCAAGCATATTGAATTTGATTTGCCAAGAAAAAAGAAAAGGAAAGTTCAAAACATAAATCAAAAGGTAAGAAATTAAGAAAATTAAAAATAATGTTATTCAATAAAATTGGAAGAATGATAATTTAAAAATATTTTCATGACATTTATAGAGTTCAGATGATCAGAACAAAAGCACAGGAAAGCAGGCAGCTACATCAAGTGCTGCAGCAAGTAAAAGGAAATCTCAAAAAAAGGGGCAGACAATTGGAGGCAAAAAACAAGAAGATGGAGGGAAACAGTCACGCAAAAAGATGGAGGGAAACAGTTCAAGCAGTTTAGTATGATGAATACAAAAGGCAAAAGAGGTGGAAAAGATGATATCAAAATCAAAATTCAAAAATGTGTACTGTTGAGATCAAAATTTAAGTACTTGAATTTGTATGATTACTTCTGTGGATGTTTTTTTTTGTGATGACATGACAAGCACAGAGATTACAAAAATACTGTTCTTCCCAAAATATATGCTAATTACATGTCTATGTAAACATCAGTTCATGTACTGATATATTCCAGCATCGACTTCTAAAGTCCACGTTTGTCTTCTATAGACTAGCAAGTACTACTAAAAAGTCCATATAGTCCATCAAGTCCTACTAATATATTCCAACATCTACTTCTAAAGTCCACGTTTGTCTTCTATCGACCAGCAAGTACACTACTAAAAGACCACCATATTGTCCGGCAAGTCCTACCATGTTCATTCAAAATCTTCATATAAGAGAGTAAAGCTTACAGAAAAAATAATGAAAAAAGAAGAAATCACATTTCAGAACAGAAAAAATACAAGCAAAAAATTGAACTATAAATTTTTCAAGTAAGAATTATTACCTTCAGAAATGATCATTTAGGAGTTGATAAAAATCTGAGCAAAGAATAGAATTGTGGGGATGGAACAGCATTTTGTTCATTAACTGAATCCTCAAATTGGGTATATCTCTCTGGGAAAAATTATTTCGAAGAAGTACTCTTGGCCCCCATATCTCCATGAATTTTAGTGCAAATATTCCACAATCAAATCTGGGAAAATAAAAAAAATATTAAACATCTAATAAAAAAATAGTAACATGCAGTCTCAAATATATACAGAATAAACAAAAGCTAATTAAAATGAGACAAACAGACATATTGGTTTAAATTACAGTGAATTTCTATGGCAATTACACAAATCAAAAACTGTAATTACAGAGATAAAAAACTGTAACTGATAGTAGTCTATATACTAATGTAATTAAATATAGATTTGCAAAGTCTAGTCATTCATATCATACAAAACATAAAGTAGAACATCTCAATCGTACTATATTACTGCACAATATTTTCATCTGAACAGCCAGGTTAAAAAGCACAAAAACGGTATAATTATCCTTCACTCAACAGCACAAACTGTACTTTACTATACTTATTTCAGTACTCTTCACTATACAGCTGACAAATAAAATATTAAACTGTTTGACAAAAACAGTAACAATGCAGTTTCAAACATATACAATATAAACAATAGCTAATTAAAATGAGGAGAAACAATATCAAACCAAAAAAACAAATAAGATTTGAAAAGAAAATTGGTAAGCAAAAATAAAGACATGTAATCAAACCTGTTATTCTGTTTTGGCACAGGAGGATAAATCACTGAGAATCTGTTGAAATCAATAGAGTGATCTTGAACATAAAGGTTCCAGGCAAGACTAAAATTTGAAATCTACAAAAAAAATATTAATAGAAGTTAAATTTTGTAGATGAATAAAAAAGCTGTTATGAAATATTTACAAATTCATAAATGTATATAAAACTAAGTATACCAGTTTAGGTCTTAATTCAGCATGATAGAAGCTCTCCTCATCATACAATGAATCCAGAAAAACAAATCTTTCAGATTTCAAATCAATGACAAATACGAACCAGTGACGACTCTTGACAATTGGGAAAAGAGCTGAATGAAAAAAAAATACATGAAAAAGAATTTAAGTTATATAATGCAAAATTTAGAGAAAAAAAGTAAGAAAACAAACCAGGTCACATGTGTGAACAGGTCTTGCTAGTGAAGCTCCATCAAACACTTCTTTACAGCCGAGAAATTTGTCATAGAACGGTCCTTAAGGAGATCATCCTAACATTAACAAAAGAGAAAAAATGAGACTTATATTATTTGTTAATGTCAATTATTTATAAAGATCAATATAGAAAACAACTACACAACTACAGTTTCTGTCATATTAACTTGCACTATAGTAAAATGGTATTATTTCATAAGCAAAAATTAATACTAAATAAAATAAATTACAGTCAATTTCTATGGCAATTACAGAAAACAAAAATTGTAATTACAGAGATAAAAAAATGTAACTGATAGCAGTATATGTACTAATGTAATTAAATATGGATTTGCAAAAGTCTAGTCATTGAGATCATACAAGTCATAAAGTAGAAAAACTCAATTGTACCATATAACAGCAAAAATATTTTCCTCTGAACAGTCAGGTTAAAAATCATAAAAACAATTTAATTATCCTTCACTGAACAGTACAAAAACTGTACTATACTATACTTATTTTAGTACTCTTTACAATACATCTGACACATAAAATATGAAAAAAACAAGAGACAAGCAGACCCTGCATAATCCTAGTAAAATCATACATAACCAGGGAGCAAACAACCAGTAAATCAGAACAAACAGCAAAACAGAAAAGTCATCTCACCAAAAAAAAATCATAACTTAAAAAAGAAAAAATAATCATAAATTCAAAAAGGATGCCATCAGATATTAAAGAAACACGTCAAAGCTCTGCAACATCATCAGGCAAGAATTTTAATTATTCTTTTTAATTAGTATAATTAATATTCTTGCCTGATGACGTGCAGAACTTAGATTTGCTTAATGTAGAAGATATTTATCATCATATGGCGAAAATAAAATTAAAATAATGAACCAAAAAAATACAAAAAATATCTACACTGTAGTACAAAAAGACATTAGAAAAATCAATTGACTATCAATCACCACTAATGTTGTAACAAGAGTGCAGAAAAGGGGTTCAAATGGAAGTTTTTCACTGTGTGATTAGTAAGTAAAAGTCTAAACATCTAAGATGATAAGCAATAAAAATTGTAATTCTTGGTTGATGAAGCAGAAGAAGAAGATGGAGAGAAACACATCATATATAATAAATTACAGTCAATTTATATGGAAATTACATAAAGCAAAAACTGTAATTACAGTAATACATTTCGGTAACTAGGAATTAACTATAGATTAATGTATAAAAATGAACTGTTAACAAAATTTGAATATTGATTTGCAATGTCTACTAAATCAGATCATACAACTCAATCAATATAACTACTAAAACGAACATAGAAAATAAGAAGTTATTTTACTTACTCCAATTGAAGAGAAGAAGTAATGTTTCTTCGATTTTGAAGGGTGACATGATCGAAACATATATCGGCAGAAAACACAAGCTACAAAGTTTGACAGTTCACCACTAGGCTTGAATGAATCTCCAAATGTGTAGAATTTGCAATGAACACCGTCAATATCAACAGCTACCTTACTGCATAATCAAAAAATACAATGACATAAAGAATTATCAATTAATAATCAAATAGACAAATATTAGATTAAAAAAAGAAACTATACTATTTTTAGATACTTACTCTTGAAAATTACTCTTGCTGATCTTGCAAACAGCATTGTAAACTTGTCTATCATATTGTGTCACTGGAAAAGAATGTCTCTCAGGGCTGTATGGATCTGTATAGTATCTAGCTGGCTGTAAAATTCTTCTGAGATCATGTTTTGGTTTTTGACTTGTTCTGGCTGTATGGATTTATCAACATTGCACAACAGAATCCTCTCAGGACTGCCTGTAGACATCTTCAACTTCTTGTTTGGTTTAACTACAAATGTGTTGATCTTATTGTACAAAACATTAGTCTTCAAAGTTATGTCAAAATAATTGTCTGGACATTGTTTTTCTCCAAGAAATATGACATCAGGTGAATCCTAAATAAAAATAGAAGAAAAAATGAGAAAAAAATGTATTTATTAATTTTAAACATTGTTCTTGAACCAAAACATAATCCACTACATTTCATTTCAAGGTAAAAACAGAATTACATAGCTTCAAATGGCAGAAACAAAATCTTCAGGAAAGCACTTTTGACAGCACAAATCAAACAGAAAAAAAATTTCAGGAACACACTTTTGACAGGCACAAATCAAGCAGAAAAACAATCTTCAAGAGTGCATATTTAACAGGCACAAATCAAGCAGAAACATAATCTTCAAGAATGCACATTTGACAAAAAAAATATAAACTTCATAATATATTAGTAAAACAAAAAAAAATAAAAATAAAAAACATACCTTTTTCTGTAGTTGTTCAATGTTCAAGTTTTCCTTTTCATTATGTTGAGTCAAGATTTCAGTATCAGTATCCTCCAAAGTTATCATTACTAACTTGTCCTATGAAATATTAAAAAAGAAATTTAAAAAAAGTATTATAAAAGTAAAGCTTTGTACAATTTAGAAAGTTACCTCATTAGTTGAATTGTTCGATTGGCTTTGTGAATTATCATCGAAATCTTGTGACAGGTCCTTTGGAATGATCTGGATTAACATAAAAAAAATTTTGAGATGAAAAAAACAGATAAAAAACATATAAAAACATACAAACAAGACAAAAAAGAGTAAGGAACCATTATATTTGAATTGTCCTGATGTTTGGGTGTTACTTGAGTCTTGAAATGTTTTTCTTCATTTGGAAAATCATCATCTGAATCCTAGATTTTAAAGCTAGGCTTCTCATGACCCAAGAATATTGATTTTCTTTCATTGAAACCAACAATGCTTGATATTGCTTTCTTTGGAGAAGTATTACTGAGTCATGTTTCCAAATTTAGAAGTAATATAACTGAGATTGATAATTTGGGAAAAAAATAATCAAGAAATTTAAATTTAAAAACAAAATATATAAAATAGAAAATTGAAGAGAAACTAAAATTTACCTGGCTTGGAAAGCTTTTTCATAATTCCATCAACAACAGCTATTTTATCCTAAAAAAACAAAAAAATAAGGCATATTTAATCAATATGCTGACATAAAGAAAATCTGAGGCAGCAACGTATTGAAGTTTATATTATGTTTTGCTTTTCAGAAAAATTTAAATACAGATTATAACTAAATTGGAATGTTCATATCAACTAATTAGGGGCAAAGCTAGAAGTTCATAGGAAAAATTAAATTATAAATTCTTAAAGAATTACAATCTAAAATATGTACTAAAAGCATTTTTAAAAGAATCTACAAAATTTCAAAAATCATATTACTTCAACGAGACTAAACTAGCAAACCCATCAAAAGTAGATATTGTACAGTTAGAATTCAGAAATATTGAAAGCAAAATATTGTACAGTTAGAATTACCTTTGGAGAAGATGATATTTTCATAGGAGTTTGCTCATTTCCAATTGCATTATCATTATAGGTATTCTGGTCTTTTACCATTGAACTATCATCATTGAATTTACTCTTGTCATCTTCATTCAGATTAACATCTACATAATTTAAAAGACAAATGTATATATTTATGAGTTGTAAGTTAGACAAAATTGAAACTGAAAGTTCTGTTGTTGCTGGTACTAAAAGTAAAAATGCAGCGATTAAGAAGAAAGAATATATAATGATAAATAAATATTGAATAGTAAACAAAATCATATTCAAAATTTAAAAACTTACTAGTGTTTTCAGGAACAATTGGCTTGCTATTAGATAAAAGAACAAAGACATCTACAAGAAGATTCTTTCTCTTTCATCAATGCAGTTCTCATCAGCACCAAAATGTTGAATCAGCAAATCATTGATCTTGTTTTTCATATCTTGAGTTAAATCAGCACCAATTGAAGAATCAAGCATATCTAGAAAGCTTCTCTCAATGGGTTTAACAGGAACATTTTCTTTCACATTATCACTTGCAATCTAAAAAAAAGAGAGATAACATAAAATTTAAAACATGAAACAATTATATTTTTTAAAAAATAAGAAATAGATTTATAAGTTTACCATTTTGTAACAGCACTCAGAAAAATCTTTAACTGGTCTTTTGCCATAGACACCTTTGCTGATTTTATCAAACTTTGAAAATTTTTTGATCATTGACCCTTTCCATACTTTTATTCTTGGAACATCTTTCGGTACTAATCGCATTCCAAAATTCAGAAAATCCAAATAATTCACCTATTACAATAAAAATTAAAATGAATAAGTAACTGGCAGAAAAAATAGTTTTAACAAATAATTGAAAAAAAGAGAGAAATAATACTAACCACCAAACAGTAGAAGCAACCTCCAAAAGTTTTTGACTTGTCAAGCTTGCTCAGATGTTTCATTAACCAATCAAAGACAAGACTGCTCCAATCCAAATTGTCAATACAACTAAGATCTTCAAAAACACTCAGATATTTGGTGCTAGGTTGAAGAGAAGATTTTGGGCACAGGAAGCAATTCAAGGATACAATCATGAAACACATTAAGATTTGCTCATCAGACATTGTTTCATTTTTGATAAGCTTCTCTCCAAAATATTTGACAGAGGGCAAAGAAGAGAGGCCGAAAGAGTCAAGAAGGATGTATTTGCCAACTTCAAAATCTGAACTAATCGGTAAACCTCCAACAGGCAAACCCAAAACAATATGAACTGATCCTTTGGAAAGTGGAATGACTTTATCTCTAACGATGATATCACAAGAGGTGACATCAACTCTTTGTGCCACCCATAAAGCAAATTTATATTGCACGGGACATTTTTCAAAGAGTAAGAGAGTTTTGAAACAGGTTTTGGAAATAATCTCTCTCTGATGTTCAGACAATGAAGCTAGCACATGAGAAAAGTATTTCATAGAAAACCTTGTCAGTTTAGTATCTAAAGTTGCAGCACTCTTCATTGGATTTTTCTGCAAAAGAAAAGATATTTTCATTAAAAAAGATTTTACATAAATTTTGAAAATAATAAAGACAACTAATAACATCAAACTAATTTACCTTGCTTTTATGAGAATAGAGTTTCCTTTTCATTCCATTTAGAACATTATCTCTATATATCTCAAGCAAGGCTGAATCCAACTTATTTTTGAAATCAACATCTACTGTTTTGGTTTTTTTTCTCTATCAAAAATAAGAGAATGCAAAATTAATTTTTTAAAAAAGGAGCAAGACAATAAAAGGGGTAATAAAGAAGAGAGAAATACAAAAAAAAGTATGAGAAATGCACAAGATCTAATATGATTAAGATTCTACATTATTGGAATTGTTGTATAGAAAATGACATGTTTCAAAGTTCATCAGCAGATATCAAATTCAAAAACTAAAAATAAAATGCTTCTACATTTAGACAAGCAGATAATGTATCCCAATTAAAACTTTACAAACCACATTTATGTGGAGTGCCCTTTTTACATTATTTTCTCAAAAATCAACAGCAAGACAAGTACTAGAAAAACTGAATGTGAGCACATATTGATAATGAATGACTTAATTGCAGTAATGCTCTAAGAATGTAGAATTGATATTGCAAATTTCAAGTATTGAAAAGAATAAGAAAAAAAGTTAAAGGTATAGCTAAGGGATATAAAACAGAAAGCAAAAGCCAAATTACAGTCAATTACAGTGAATTTATATGGCAATTACATAAATCAAAAACTGTAATTACAGAAAAAAAAATTATGTAATAGAGAGAAGTCTAAAATTTAATGTATAGAAAAGCAATGATAGGAAATTATAAGAGAACATATAACTTAAACTGAACATAGTGTTGTAAACAAAAAATGCAATAATATTTTGTTACCTTGGAAGTGCCTTCATCAGTATTTTTCTTCTTACTCAACTTTCTTTTCAAAGAGTTCAAAAGTTCATCCTTAGAAATTCCAACATAACTAGATTCGGAGTCCTACAAAGACAATTAATGAAATCTAAGAATATTCTTACAAACAATTTTAAAAAATTATTTCATAAAAACAAACCTCATTGTCACAAAATTCATCATCATTTGGAGAACTTTCAGATTCAGAAGAAATAGAATCACCAAAAAGATCTTCAATATCATTAGGATTACCCATCTATTAAAAAACAAAAAAAATGAATTAAAATAAGATAGATAAATACACAAAGCATGCATATCAGAAATCATATATACAGTCACAGGTTCACATCACAATTTCACAACTCGAGGTTAAAAAAATGTACAGATTTTAACAGTAACATGCAGTTTCAAATAAATCTAATTTGCAAAGTCTAGTCAGAAGCACAACATAAGAGCTAAATCAAAGCCTATATTGCATATAAACTAAAAAAGAGGGTGATTCGTCAACATTTGCACAAAAAATACAGGCTACAACACTACAAGACCTTCGCAATCTTGAGCTCAAATCACAACAATGGCACCTCCAATTCGGCCACATCCACTTAGTGAATCACCAGAACCACCCCCATGACAAACACCACAAAACGACAGTCACTAGAGGCCAGGATAAATCACTAATGAATCACTGCTGAATAAATCATTCAAATAAATAACTACTGAATCGTTTGCAAGAGCTCAAGAGGGTTATTGAGTGGATTAGTGAGTTAACACAAGAAACAGTATCCATTAACAGATTCAAGTAAAATGCTGCATTTGTTAATTCATAAACAAAATAACATTAGGAACTAGTAGTTTTTGGTCATGAATGCAAATGCAAGTATCTCTGGAAAATATGTATGAAAAACGGATAAACATGCGCTGCAGTTCTTAATGAACATCATAACAAACAGGCTAAAATTCTAAATTAACAGCAGAACAAACAGATTCTGCACAACATATGAGAACACACTAAGAAAAAATCTGGATGACTTGTGAATGACAGGAAGGAATTGGATACTCAAACAAAAAAGGGGAATAATGCCATTGACAAAATGGCTTGTGAATGATAGTAGACTAGATCTCATTTTGTATGAACAATTAGATCTACACCTAACAACCTAAAAATATCATTAACATCTAAGCCATAAGTGCAAAATTAGCTTCTGAATATTGGATCAAATGAACCATGTCACTGATTTGGATTAAAAAGTACTTCTCTACCTTAAAACAGAAATAAAACAAACAACAACAATTGTAACTCAATATCACATAACACATTCAGTAACTGGATCAATAAACTACAGGATTTACAAAATAACAGATCCACCAAATCCAAACACTCAAAACTCACCTAAAATACCAGCTTCAAATCTAAGCCTCAGCCAAAAGTAACCTACAATCCAAAACAAAATAGAGATTAAACCTAAAAAACACCACAGAAAAAACAAAAAAACAGGGGAAAAACCTAAAACGTTGTAGAGCTGACCAGATCTGAGACTCGAAACAAAAATAAAACGAAAAATCAAACGAAATCCTCACGAGACAATCACGAGTTCATCACCTACTGCACATGCTACGACTACACAACTCATGGAGTTCATCACGTACTGCACAAGCTACGCATGTTCCAAACCCTAACCCATGTCGTCCGATCAAACAACAACAGTGAAATCCTAAAAAACAACACAGAAAAAACAAAAAAAAACAGGGGAAAAAGCTAAAACGTTGTAGAGCTGTCCAGATCTGAGACTCGAAACAAAAATAAAACGAACAAATCAAACTAAATCCTCACGAAACAATCACGAGTTCATCACGAGTTCGTCACCTACTACAAATGCTACGACTACACAGCTCATGGAGTTCATCACGTACTGCACAACAACAGCAAAAACACGAGAAGGATGGGGAAGGAGACGGTGAAGAGCAAGAGAGAAGAAAGGAAAAACTCACGAATCAAATAGAGGTCAACGAGCAGCTCTACACCAGCAGAAAAAGGACGACGAACTCTTCGGCGAAAATCCTCAACACCGGCTAGATGTACGCCGGTGAAATCGCCGTGGCGGCGAAATCGTCTCGTCACAACGGCGACCTCGCCGAAGCCTCTCTGCCTCTGTGTGTCTCTCTCTCCCCCAGCGAGTGAGTGATTAGGGGAGAAATATCAGGACAAAAGTGGGACCCACAAAAATCACGGAGAAAGAAATGCAGGCTCGGAGATCAAAATTTGAACAGTACAGGTGGGACCCACAAAGACTGAAAATGTTAGGCGCGTCTCTGGAAAAATTAAGTGGGACCCACAACAGCCCAAAAAAAACAGGCCCAACAACCCAGTCAACCCAGACCACGAACGCAAAAAAAAAGCCCATATGAAGTAAAGAAGTCCATCTCTCAGCACGAATCTTGAACAGATCAATGGCCCAAAAAACGACAGATTCAGCCCAAAGAAAACTGTCGACAGAGGAATAGCAGTTCCGAAAGAATATTGTGAAATTGTTGTAGTATACAACACCATGACAAGTACAGAAAAAGTCAGCTTAAACTTAGATGTATACATGGAGGAAAAAACAATAAATATACATGCTACTGTTCACGGCATCCTCTTTTCTTTTTTTTTTACATATGTCCTTGATGTATCTTATTATGAATTACGGTGTAGTACTGCATGTCCTTGTGTTTGTATATACTGAAAATATTCACATGTTGAACCTTTTTTTTCTCGTAATAAGTACTAGAACCTTTGCAGCTTAGCCGGCGTAAATGTACTTAAAAAAGGCTATTAAGCGAAAGGACATGTAACTTAGTAGTTATAAGAGCCTCAATAGCACATAATGTGTAATTCTAAAGAAAAAGGTTATTAACGCAAGGGATAATTTCATTCTTACTTATATTTTTTTCCTATTTTTTAAGTTTTTGTTTTTTGCCCCTGTTTTCTTAAACGTGTCAGCCATTTACCCATTTACCCCTGTTTTCGACGAAAGTTAGTGGACCTAGAATTGTTGTAGGGAAAGAAATAATGATTTTGCAAAATCTCGATTTACCTTTCTACCCCTGTTGATAGATGCAAAGGGGACTCATGTGCCCTCTTTCCCCATCTGAGAGCATCTCCAACAGCCTCCTTATTCCACTCTCCAAGTTAAACTTTGGCAATTTTGGAGCAAAATCATACTCCAACAGACTAGTCAACCAGATGGCCAAGTCATCCGGCTGGCCAAACTCCTCCTCGTGCTGGCCAAATTTGACCAGCCAAAATAGCCTAGCCAAATCGTGGGTCCCACGTCTTTTTCCCTCTACCATCCCATCCCGTACTCTCTCTCCCGCCAGATCGAGCGCGCCGGCACCGCCCCTCCACGCCGGCGCCCCTCCGTGCTGCCTCTCTGCCGGTACCGCCCCTTTGTCATCGTCGTCCGCTGCCGGGCCTCCTCCATCCGCTGTAGAGGCCTCCGCCCCCTGCTTTGCCAACGCTGCCATCGAGCGCTGCCAGGGCCACCCCTTGGCCGTCGTCGTCCTTTGCCGGCGCCGCCCCTACGTGTCGCCCCTCCACAAGTGTCAGCGTTGGTGGCGCCATGTGTGGTCGATGATGGGAAGGAAGGAAAGGGGAAAAGAAGGAAAGAGAAGAAAGAAGAGGGGAGAGAGAGGAATAAGGGGAGTAGAGGCTAACATGTGGGTCTGTTGTTATTTTGGAGAGGATTAATAGAGAGTCTGTTGGAGTGACCATCTAGTTTGACTAGCCAAATCAGATGGAGAGTTGGCCATATGGGTGTTTGGAGAGTCTAATTTGGAGAGGCTGTTGGAGATGCTCTTAGGGAGAATTGCGGTGGTACGAGGAGGGGAATCAGCGATGGCGTCGGCAAGCATGCGACCTGGCCAAGCTTTGGTGAGCAGCAGACGACGGCTGCGGCGACCCTGCAGGCGACTGCGGCGACACAGTGCGGAACGGGCAGATATATGGCTGCCCCAAGGCAGAAGACAATGCGACGCACGGCACGGGGAGCAAGGTGAAGGCGGCAGTGGCTCGGTGCGGGGAGCGGGACGCCACGGCATGCACTGTGCTAGCAATCACAGCGCATGGCCGGGAGGTGCAGGCCAACGACAAGTTGCGCAAGGGGAACGTGAACGCGATGGTGAATGGCAATTGCTAATTCGCGCGTGCGCTAGCAATGTTGCTAGGGCATGCGCCAGCTAGCGGCGCCACCTCCCCATGCCCATTTTTTCGTTTTTTTTATGATTTTTCCGCTTTTTTTCCGCTTTTTTCTGATTATTTTTTTAATATTTAGCACAAGTGTTTTTCAAATGTTTTGAGTTGAAAGTTTTTAAATCTTAAGTTGAAAATTTTCAAATCTTAACTTAAAAATTTTCAAATCTGATTTGAAAGTTTTCGAATCTCGAGTTGAAAATTTTATGTGTGAAAATTTTTCAAATATTGAGTTAAAAGTTTTCAAATATGGGTTTAAAATTTTCAAAATTTGACATTAGATATAGATTTTCTTTTCAATTTTTTAGTTAAAAAAATCTCGCGAAAAAAATAAAATCTTATCTACTACCGACATTATCTAAAACTAATCTGTCACACCCTAAAAATCCTATATATATAAATTGTTGTTTAATTGGAATTACTAGAAATGATTTTAAAAGTCTAGAAGAAAAGATCTAATTTTAAATAATAAATTCCAATATAAAAGTGGACCAGATAAAATTTTATTAAATACTTTACTTGATTCTATAGTTCCTAGATTTTTCTGGGATTTATTTGAGCCAAGGAAGTATTTTTAATAAATAGAATTGCATTTCATGAATAATTTAAATGGAAAAAGGTTTTTAAAATCCTCTTTTGGTTTTGGGCTGAAAGTCAGCCCAAAGATCTCTCTCTCTCTCTCTCTCTCCCTCAGCCCAAGTCGGCCCAAGCCGGCCGCAGCCACCCGCGCGCGCGCCCTCGGTCGCTGACCGGTGGGTCCCTCCCGTCAGTCGTCGTCTTCCTCTTGCCGAAACCCTAGCCGAGCTGCGCCGCCGCCGCCTTTCCAATTCGGCCGCCCCTTTTCGTTTCCGGCGAAATTGATGGAGGGGAAAGGATCCTCGGAATCCCCTCTACCTTTTTCCTTTTGGAATCGATTGCTAAATCGGTTTGGAAACCGTCGGATTCGAGATCGAATCGGATTCGTTTCTTTCCCTTTAACCCTAACCTTTCCTTCTCGTCGCCGGTCGCCGTGGGTCCTCGCCGCCGCCTTCCAACCCCTATAAAAGGACCCCGGTGTCTCCGCTACCCGTCGCCACCCTCGCCTTTGCCCGCCGTCGTCTGTAGCGCCCTAGCACCGTGCAGCCGTGCGCCGCCGTCGCCGCCGCAGCTCCAGCCATGCGCTGCCGTCGCTCCGGTCGTCGTCGCTGCTCGGGGAGGTCACCGTCGTGGTCACCAAGCCGTCGCCGATCCCGTCCGCCCCTCCGTCGTCGCCGAAGACCGCCGGAGCACCGCCGTCGTCGTCAAGCCGAAGGTCTTCGCCGTTTCGATCTCGTCGCCGTCGCCGTCCGTTGATCATCCGACGTTGTTTTGGTCACCGGTGAGTTCGCCGCGTCGCCCGCATCGTTTTGGTGCCCTTCGTTAGCGCCGTCGTGTCGTCGTTCGCCGGCGAGCTTACACGCCCGAGCCGCCGCCGGTGGTGACGTCACCGCTGACATCATCGTCGTCGTCTCCCGTGGTCTGGCCGTGGACCGGTCGATCTCGGCCGTCCGTTTTGGATAGGATCGATCTCGGCCGTTCATTTCCGTGAGCCGCCGCCGTGCACCCGGTCCACCGCGAACCCTAGCCGCTGACGCAATAATACCCCTTTTCCTTTTCAAAAATAATTCATTATTGCGTCATAATTCAATTAAAATCCATATAAGTCTTTCAATCCGATTTAATCTTTAAAAATTCATAACTGATTCATCTTAGCTCGGATTTAGTTGGTTCAAGTCTCTAATTTTTTCTAAAAATGAGATCTACATGTTAAAAATATCCACATGTACTGTTCATGCTTGTTTATGTGCTGTTTTGGTGTTTTTGCTCTTTTCTCTTTAGATTCTGACGTTCCCGGAGAGTCTGAGTTTGCAGGAGAAGATTTTGAAGAGTTCCAAGGCCAGCAAGGCAAGTCACACAGATCCCAAACAACCCTTTGAGCATGTTGATCCCGTTTAAAACTATTGTTTCTATTCAACTATTGCATTTATTTTCGAATGTCATTGGGTGGAATTAACCTATTGTTTGTTATAGCCCTTTTTGTTCTTGATTACTTTATTCCTTGATACCTTAGGTTATTATAACTTGACTAGTTGAGCTTTATATATATTGGTTCAGCTAGATATTAGATATGATTGCTTAGCCATGCTTAGAAACATTAGAACACTATTGTGATAACTTATGATTCACAATTATTTAATGATGGCTTAATGTTAGCTCAATGGTCAATCGTAATTGGTTAATTAATTAAATTGCCAACTTAAACTTGATAATGGTGGGTTGTGAGCACATGGTTTTAATGGTCGTGCTCATGACAATTAAGAACCGGTTCACGAGTTTCGGTTGTGAAACATTAACCGTGCCAACCACAAGCCAGCGTGGGCAACGGCTTTACTTTTTGTATAGCATGGTTCATTGCGGAGCACCAGACTGAGAAGTGGCGGAGATAAGCCCACGGGGGTCGCTGGGGAGTCCATGCCTTGTTTATAAGGGGGTGATTATGATCCAGGAACGGTGCGCTGTGGTGGATTGTGTTGTGCGAGGGGTACTGTCACAGCTCCTTTCTGAGGTACCGTGGTGGTATTGAGGCGCATGGTGACATGTTGTGGGGCTGTGTCTTGTGGGTACAGTGGTACACCTCTGGCCAGAGTAAAACTATTCGAATAGCTGTGCCCGCGGTTATGGGCAGGTCTAACAATGTCTTTCGTGATTAGTCTCACACTTCTCACCATAATAAAAGATGCTATAACTGGTAATAATTTGATTAGCTCCTTGTTTGGAATGGCATATTCATGGTCTGGAGATAGAACTGTGCAGCCGGGGTTGGTTGTTCAGAATGGTTGGGCCTATGCAATAGGGTATGTTGTATAGCGTTGGATTAATATTGTTTAATTATTACTTAACTGTTTTATTAAATTATAAAATATTTATTAAATGCTGTTTATGCAAATGAAACCATATTATGCCATCCTTTGTTATCCTGTGCACTTGCATATTTGCTGCGTGACTTGCTGAGTATGTCATATACTCACCTTGCAATCATTCATCAGAGGAGGAGTTCTACAGTGATGCTGATGGTGTGGAAGATTAGGTGTAGCCCTTGTCAAGCTGCCTGTGGAGTGGAGTCGTCTGCGCCGTTTATCTTATTTTTTTCCGCTGCTTAGATCTTTATTGATTGAGAGGAACTATCTACCTCTGTAATGACATTTTATTCGCTTATTAATTAGAGTAATAATTGTACTCTATTATCAATTTGTTATTGTGTGCCTCGGCTGATTCCTGGACAAGGGTTTACACACATGTAAGCGTTTGGAATTTTGGATAGAAATTCCGGGCGTGACATAATCCTAGTCTAACTACCTTAACCCAACGAAAACGCTCACCGGCAGCGCATACGATGTCCTTTGCCATAGGATTTGGGACTGCCCCTTCGTATGCCCAGATTCCTCACGATCGTGATAAAGAGAAGTGCCGTGTCAAAGTCACCTTGAACAGTAATCGTGAAGATATCCCATCGGTGGTGTTCGAGGCTGGAGGGGGAAACTATATTCATGCATGTCAGGAGGTGGCAAGGATTGCCATAGGAGAGCTCTGCGATCGCTACAGTGATTAGTTGGCCGACACTTAGTATTGCTACCATCCTCACCAACCCCAGGGAAGTGACCATGGTAGCTACCTTGAGACGGAGGGGATTGAGAATGATGCTACCACAAGGCATTTGGTTGAGATGCTGTGGGCTATGGATGAGACCCGCGCGGAGGTTGTGCTAGCAGCTCAAGATCGTGAAGACCGGAATCGTGGTAAGATTTGCAAGCTAGAGGACAAGGTAGATCGTTTGGAGAAGGAACTAGCCACATTGAAGGGAGAAGTACCACCACAAAAGGCTAGGGTTCGTCTTACCGCAAGGAAGAGAGCTCTATTTGTCCCTCGCTACCAGTTGGCGCCAAAGGTTCGTGTGGTGGAGAAAGAAGCTGCCCCAGCCCCAGCGGATCCTCCGGTCGTCAACGTAAGTGATGATGAAGGAGAAGAATCGAAGTGCACCCATTCAAAGGTCGAGTGGGGAGCTACTCAAGATGATGGAGACGAGCCGAACGAGCCTTCAATCAACTCCGATGCCCGGAAGACCTAGAATGCCTTGTCAAGCCGTTGTCCTAGATCGTTGTGTTAGTTTGTTTGTTTAAGTTTGGTTGTGTGTGTCTTGCATGTGATTTACATCATTGGTGGGATGTAAGTGCATGCGTTTGTTTGCTTTTGAGTGTTAGGAAGTTGGTGAGTTTAGTGGTGTGAGAGTCTTCAGTTTTGTAACAATGAAACTCAGTTAAGATCAATAAAAGTTAAGTTAGTAAAAATTAATTCTCGGTCCTAAGTAGTTTTTCCCCGGTTTCTCTTCTTGTGCTCCTGCCCATGCCAGATGGTGCTCCCTCGCAGCAACGGGAATGGCCCCAACATCAACAACAACAACAACCACAACAACAACAACAATGGAGAGAATCCCACGCTTGCCCAAGTCCTGGCTCAACAGGCACAGCTTATGAACATGATGATGCAGCAACTCCAAAACCAGCAGAACCAAGGAAACAACCATGCACCTCCCCAGAACAAGTTGGCAAAGTTTCTTCGTGTGAGGCCGCCTATTTTTTCCAGCACTACTAATCCAGTTGAGGCTGGCGATTGGCTGCACGCCACAGAAAAGAAGTTGGACCTGCTTCAGTGCACCGATCAAGAGAAGGTCTCATTTGCATCACACCAGCTGCACGGCCCTGCCTCTGAGTGGTGGGATCACTTCCGCCTTAACAGGACTACTGCTGAACCTATCTCTTGGCTTGAATTCACCGCTGCTTTCCGGAAGATGCATATACCATCGGGAGTGGTGTCTCTCAAGAAGAAGGAGTTCAGGGCGCTCACTCAGGGGTCTCGCTCTGTTACTGAATATCTGCACGAGTTCAATCGCCTGGCTCGTTATGCTCCGGAAGATGTGCGCACTGATGAAGAGCGCCAGGAGAAGTTCTTGGAAGGACTTAATGATGAGCTTTCTTACCCACTCATGACGGGGGATTATCATGATTTCCAGAAGCTAGTGGATAAGGCTATTCGTCAGGAGGACAAGTACAACCGCATGGAGCAGAAGAAACGTCGGATTGCTCACTTCAAAGCACAACAAGGGAATAGTCAGAGGCCGCGTCTTATTTTGGGACCCCAATCCATGCCACAGGGAGGTTCTTCGTCTGTTGTTCGTCTGCAGCGTCAGTTCTTCAGCAACAATGCTGGCAACAACAACTGCAATCAAGCTCCACGTCCAGTGGCAGCTTCGACACAGCATCAGCCTGCCAAGAGGGAACAAGGAAACAAGCCCGGAGTATGCTTCAACTGTGGTGAACCAGACCATTACTCTGACAAGTGTCCGAAGCCCCGACGCGTGAAGGTTGTCCCTGCCCAGAGCAACTCTACCACACCAGCGCCAAAGGCTCGTGTCAATCATGTTGCTGCTGCAGAAGCTCAAGGTGCTCCAGATGTGATTTTGGGTACGTTCCCTGTTAACTCAATTCCTGCAACAGTACTTTTCGATTCTGGTGCTACACATTCATTTTTATCTATGAGTTTTGCGGGAAATCATGGGATGGAAGTAGAAGATCTTAGACGTCCTTTGATGGTTAGTACCCCGAGTAATCAAGCACTCTCATTGCAATGTAGCCCCTCTGTCAGAATAGAGATTCAAGTAGTTATTCCGGCCAATCTTATTCTTTTAGAATCCAAAGACCTTGATGTCATCCTAGGGATGGACTGGTTAGCCAGATATAAAGGTGTGATAGACTGTGCCAATAGAAAAGTAACTCTCACCAGCAATGATGGTCGAGTTGTAACTGTTCATGCATTGTCTTCTGAGCCTTTAAGGTCAAGTCTGAACCAAATAACTTTGGAAGAGATTCCCATAGTACAGGAATACCCGGACGTGTTCCCGGACGATTTACCTGGTATGCCGCCTAAGAGAGATATTGAATTCAGAATAGATCTGATACCCGGAACAACTCCGATCCATAAGAGACCTTATAGAATGGCAGCCAATGAATTAGCAGAAGTCAAGAGGCAAGTAGATGATTTACTTCAGAAAGGATACATCAGACCAAGTTCATCTCCATGGGGAGCTCCAATTATTTTTGTGGAAAAGAAAGATCATACCCAGAGGATGTGTGTGGACTATCGTGCACTAAATGATGTGACTATCAAGAATAAGTACCCGCTGCCCAGAATTGATGATTTGTTTGATCAGCTTAAAGGTGCCACCGTTTTCTCCAAGATAGATCTCCGATCAGGGTATCACCAGTTGAGGATCAAAGAGGAAGATATACCTAAGACGGCTTTTACCACTAGGTATGGATTGTTTGAATGTACTGTTATGTCTTTTGGACTTACCAATGCCCCCGCTTTCTTCATGAACTTGATGAATAAGGTCTTTATGGAATACCTAGACAAGTTCGTGGTTGTCTTTATTGATGACATTCTCATCTACTCCCGAACTAAAGAAGAGCATGAGGAACATCTTCGTCTTGCACTAGAGAAGCTGCGAGAACATCAGTTGTATGTCAAGTTTAGCAAATGTGAATTCTGGTTGTCTGAAGTGAAGTTCCTTGGTCACGTCATCTCAGCAGGAGGAGTTTCCGTTGATCCTAGTAATGTGGAATCCGTAACCAACTGGAAACAACCAAAGACAGTTTTAGAGATTCGCAGTTTCCTGGGTCTTGCAGGTTATTACCGGAGGTTTATAGAGAATTTCTCCAAGATTGCTAAGCCCATGACACGACTACTTCAGAAAGATGTGAAGTACAAGTGGTCAGAAGAATGTGAGCAGAGTTTTCAAGAGTTGAAAAGTCGCTTAATATCAGCACCCATTTTGATTTTGCCTGATCCAAAGAAGGGTTTCCAAGTGTATTGCGATGCATCTAAGCTTGGGTTAGGTTGTGTTCTGATGCAAGATGGGAAGGTGGTTGCCTATGCATCTCGTCAGTTACGTCCGCATGAGAAGAACTACCCTACTCATGATCTTGAGTTAGCTGCAGTGGTTCATGCGTTGAAGATTTGGCGTCATTATCTTTTCGGTACTCGTACAGAAGTGTACACCGATCACAAGAGTTTAAAGTATATCTTTACTCAGCCAGATCTGAACATGAGACAACGGAGATGGTTGGAATTAATTAAGGATTATGACATGGGAATTCATTATCACCCGGGAAAGGCTAATGTTGTAGCAGACGCTCTTAGCAAGAAAGGCTATTGCAATGCTACGGAAGGACGACAGTTGCCATTGGAGTTATGCAAGGAATTTGAAAGATTAAATTTGGGAATTGTCAGTAGAAGTTTCGTTGCAGCCTTAGAAGCAGAGCCCACTCTAATCGATCAGGTTAGAGAAGTCCAAATTAATGATCTTGATATTCAAGAAATCAAGAAGAATATGAGAAGAGGAAAAGCTATCGGTTTCTTGGAAGATGAGCAAGGAACTGTATGGTTGGGTGAGAGAATCTGTGTCCCAGACAACAAAGATTTAAAAGATGCAATTCTGAAAGAAGCTCATGATACTTTATACTCCATTCACCCTGGTAGTACCAAGATGTACCAAGATCTCAAGGAAAGATTTTGGTGGGCAAGTATGAAGCGTGAGATAGCGGAATATGTAGCTGTGTGTGATGTTTGTCAGCGGGTCAAGGCAGAACATCAGAAACCCGCATGTTTGTTACAGCCCTTGAAAATACCAGAGTGGAAGTGGGAGGAAATCGGTATGGATTTCATCACTGGTCTACCCAGAACGTCATCAGGCCACGACTCTATTTGTGTGATAGTCGACAGACTTACCAAAGTGGCTCATTTCATCCCAATAAAGACAACATATTCTGGAAGTCGGTTGGCGGAATTGTATATGGCAAGGATTGTGTGTTTGCATGGCGTTCCTAAGAAAATAGTGTCTGATCGAGGTAGTCAGTTTACTTCAAAGTTTTGGAAGAAGCTTCAGGAAGAGATGGGTTCTAAGCTGAACTTCAGTACTGCTTATCATCCGCAGACAGACGGACAAACCGAAAGGGTAAATCAGATTTTGGAAGACATGTTGAGAGCTTGTGCTTTAGATTTCGGTGGAAGTTGGGATAAGAATCTGCCTTACGCGGAATTCTCATACAACAACAGTTATCAAGCTAGTCTTCAAATGGCTCCTTACGAAGCACTGTATGGTCGGAAGTGCCGTACTCCGCTTCTGTGGGATCAAACGGGAGAACATCAGGTTTTCGGGACTGATATCCTAAGGGAAGCAGAAGAGAAGGTAAAGATCATTCAAGAAAGATTGCGTGTGGCTCAGTCTCATCAAAAGAGTTATGCCGGCAATCGTCGCAGAGATTTGAGCTTTGAAGAAGATCATGTGTACCTTCGTGTCACGCCACTTCGAGGGGTCCATCATTTTCACACCAAAGGAAAATTGGCACCGCGGTTCGTGGGACCTTATAAGGTTTTTAAAATCCTCTTTTGGTTTTGGGCCGAAAGTCGGCCCAAAGATCTCTCTCTCTCTCTCTCTCCCTCAGCCCAAGTCGGCCCAAGCCGGCCGCAGCCGCCCGCGCGCGCGCCCTCGGTCGCTGACAGGTGGGTCCCACCCGTCAGTCGTCGTCTTCCTCTCGCCGAAACCCTAGCCGCGCTGCGCCGCCGCCGCCTTTCCAATTCGGCCGCCCCTTTTCGTTTCCGGCGAAATTGATGGAGGGGAAAGGATCCTCGGGATCCCCTCTACCTTTTTCCTTTTGGAATCGATCGCTAAATCGGTTTGGAAACCGTCGGATTCAAGATCGAATCGGATTCGTTTCTTTCCCTTTAACCCTAACCTTTCCTTCTCGTCGCCGGTCGCCGTGGGTCCTCGCCGCCGCCTTCCAACCCCTATAAAAGGACCCCCGGTGTCTCCGCTACCCGTCGCCACCCTCACCTTTGCCCGCCGCCGTCTGTAGCGCCCTAGCACCGTGCAACCGTGCGCCGCCGTCGCCGCCGCAGCTCCAGCCGTGCGCCGCCGTCGCTCCGGTCGTCGTTGCTGCTCGGGGAGGTCACCGTCGTGGTCACCAAGCCGTCGCCGATCCCGTCCGCCCCTCCGTCGTCGCCGAAGACCGCCGGAGCACCCCCGTCGTCGTCAAGCTGAAGGTCTTCGCCGTTTCGATCTCGTCGCCGTCGTCGTCCGTTGATCATCCGCCGTTGTTTTGGTCACCGGTGAGTTCGCCGCGTCGCCCGCATCGTTTTGGTGCCCTTCGTTAGTGCCGTCGTGTCGTCGTTCGCCGGTGAGCTTGCACGCCCGAGCCGCCGCCGGTGATGACGTCACCGCTGACGTCATCGTTGTCGTCTCCCGTGGTCTGGCCGTGGACCGGTCGATCTCGGCCGTCCGTTTTGGATAGGATCGATCTCGGCCGTTCATTTCCGTGAGCCGCCGCCGTGCACCCGGTCCACCGTGAACCCTAGCCGCTGACGCAATAATACCCCTTTTCCTTTTCAAAAATAATTCATTATTGCGTCATAATTCAATTAAAATCCATATAAGTGTTTTAATCCGATTTAACCTTTAAAAATTCATAACTGATTCATCTTAGCTCGGATTTAGTTGGTTCAAGTCTCTAATTTTTTCTAAAAATGAGATCTACATGTTAAAAATATCCACATGTACTATTCATGCTTGTTTATGTGCTGTTTTGGTGTTTTTGCTCTTTTCTCTTTAGATTCCGACGTTCCCGGAGAGTCTGAGTTTGCAGGAGAAGATTTTGAAGAGTTCCAAGGCCAGCAAGGCAAGTCACACATTGATCCCGTTTAAAACTATTGTTTCTATTCAACTATTGCATTTATTTTCGAATGTCATTGGGTGGTATTAACCTATTGTTTGTTATAGCCCTTTTTGTTCTTGATTACTTTATTCCTTGATACCTTGGGTTATTATAACTTGACTAGTTGAGCTTTATATATATTGGTTCAGCTAGATATTAGATATGATTGCTTAGCCATGCTTAGAAACATTAGAACACTATTGGGATAACTTATGATTCACAATTATTTAATGATGGCTTAATGTTAGCTCAATGGTCAATCGTAATTGGACTAAAACTTGATAATGGTGGGTTGTGAGCACATGGTTTTGATGGTCGTGCTCATGACAATTAAGAACCGGTTCACGAGTTTCGGTTGTGAAACATTAACCGTGCCAACCACAAGCCAGCGTGGGCAACGGCTTTACCTTTTGTATAGCATGGTTCATTGCGGAGCACCAGACTGAGAAGTGGCGGAGATAAGCCCACGGGGGTCGCTGGGGAGTCCATGCCTTGTTTATAAGGGGGTGATTATGATCCAGGAACGGTGCGCTGTGGTGGATTGTGTTGTGCGAGGGGTACTGTCACAGCTCCTTTCTGAGGTACCGTGGTGGTATTGAGGCGCATGGTGACATGTTGTGGGGCTGTGTCTTGTGGGTACAGTGGTACACCTCTGGCCACAGTAAAACTATTCGAATAGCTGTGCCCGCGGTTATGGGCAGGTCTAACAATGTCTTTCGTGATTAGTCTCACACTTCTCACCATAATAAAAGATGCTATAACTGGTAATAATTTGATTAGCTCCTGGTTTGGAATGGCATATTCCTGGTCTGGAGATAGAACTGTGCAGCCGGGGTTGGTTGTTCAGAATGGTTGGGCCTATGCAACAGGGTATGTTGTATAGCGTTGGATTAATATTGTTTAATTATTACTTAACTGTTTTATTAAATTATAAAATATTTATTAAATGCTGTTTATGCAAATGAAACCATATTATGCCATCCTTTGTTATCCTGTGCACTTGCATATTTGCTGCGTGACTTGCTGAGTATGTCATATACTCACCTTGCAATCATTCATCAGAGGAGGAGTTCTACAGTGATGCTGATGGTGTGGAAGATTAGGTGTAGCCCTTGTCAAGCTGCCTGTGGAGTGGAGTCGTCTGCGCCGTTTATCTTATTTTTTTCCGCTGCTTAGATCTTTATTGATTGAGAGGAACTATCTACCTCTGTAATGACATTTTATTCGCTTATTAATTAGAGTAATAATTGTACTCTATTATCAATTTGTTATTGTGTGCCTCCGCTGATTCCTGGACGAGGGTTTACACACATGTAAGCGTTTGGAATTTTGGATAGAAATTCCGGGCGTGACATAATCCTAGTCTAACTACCTTAACCCAACGAAAACGCTCACCGGCAGCGCATACGTGCCGACTAGCGATCCCCGTGGTGAACAACATCATCTTTCCTTTGACCAGGCGGCATGGGAGGAGTGAAAGGCTGTAGGATAGGATTTTCTTGACACTCGGATTTGATTTTTTCTTTTACTTTGTGATGTTTTCTCTACTTCTGCTACGTAGTAGTTGTGTAACAAGGTGTTAAAATTGTGCCATTCTGTCATTCTTTTTTGTTAAAATGTCTCTAAATTTTACCAAATTTGTGGTAAAATTATGTCAAATTTTGTTCATATTCTGTCAAAATTTTCTTACTTGTAAAAGTTTATCACAAATTACATTGGGGGCAAATACACAATTGATGAACCAAAATAGTGTCAATGTGAAATAGCAAGTTAGGGTATGGATGTCTTTTTGCCAAAGATTTAATCCCGTCAATTTATTCATTCAAAGTAAGGGCAAAACTTAATTGGCTTTGTCTTAAAAAAAAGGGGAAAATTGGAACCATGCCATTATAATTTTGCAAAATTTGAGATATGCCATTATGACCCACATGTCATTGACTCATGTGGGTCCTACATGTCATTGAGATACCGATGGCATATCTCAAACTTTTCAAAATTATAATGGCATGGTTCCAAATTACCAAAAAAAAGGGGGAAAAACAAAAGCCTAAAAATAGCGGCAAAATCACTATTGAACATCAAAGTAGCGGTATAAACAAAGTTACCCCTTAACATAATGGGCATGCCGACAAGGAAAGAACATGACCCTGTACAAATAAAATTTACTATTCACCATCCTCTCAAACGGCAAATACCCAAATGTTACTTTTCCATATTTACATTTATATTTGTCACCATGTCCTTGCTAAAACTGTTCCATGTGGCTCTATTTTTACATTTCTTGCCCCATGTGGCATTACTTTTGCGTCTTTTCCCTATATGAAGTAGAGGATGAGGCAAAAAGACCTAAATACCCTTAGGCCCAGCTATAAGACTTCTATAGAGTACTCTACCCATTTATCGCCAACAAAGGAGGGAGAGAGAAGACTCGTGGTGGCCATGTCAGCTCGTAGGGTTCATCGCCACGCCTTATTGCTATTCATTGCACTAGCTAGGACTTCATCAAGCTTGACCTCCTTAGGAGGCACCAATTCATCTATAGTCTGCCAAGTGCCATGGCACTACAACTCTAGCAGGAAGCTGTAGGTCAGGGTGGCTCCAGCCAGCTACATCAGCCCATTGCTACCCATGGTGAACAACGATGGCGTATCAGGTAGCATATGCTTGGACGACTTATCTCCACCAACGATCATCATCCCTCATGCGGGCACCGATTGAGTCTAAAGGCGGGAACAACGGATTGAGGCTTCAACTTCTAGGAGCACCGACATATTTTAGGGTGGTGGATGTGGAGCGTGAGGTGGTGGATGCAGAGGACATGTTGCAAGGGCGCATTATGAGGCGGTGGGTTGAGGTGTGCTTTGGAAAGCAGTAGGCCGAGGACGATGATGCTCGGTTCGGTACCAGTGCCTGCATCTCATTAGGATCCCCAACCACTAGCACAAAAATCATTTTTGCAGATGGATAAAATGGGTTTTCGCATGTGCCTGGTCGGCCCATTTGTACCCAGATGTCTGTGAAAATTAATATTTTTCCATGCAGGTAGCGCAACCGCATGCGAAAACATGATTTTCGCATGCAAAAACAATTTCGAAAAAAATACAAAAAAATTTACCTAAGCCGACTGCATGCAAAAACAATTTCGAAAAAAAATACAAAAAAATTTACCGAAACCCTAGATCCCAAAGTCTCCCGAAACCCTAGCTTGTCATCATCGTCGTTGAAGCCACCATGGCCGCTTGCACCCTACCACCTAAGCCCGCTGGTGTCGTTCCCGAGTGCGGCAGCGATGGACCTGCCTACCCGGGGCTGGTGGATCTGCCCTGAGGCTACGTGATTTGCACGCCGGCATCGAGGCCGCCGCCGATGCTTGGTCCACCTACAATCTATAGGGGGTCTCATCCAGAAAAATCGATTCTGTAGTAGTAAATGATTACTCAATAGTTGTTAAGAAGATGTTGCTTCGAGCCCTATGAGCTCGCATGACTAGCAGTAGCTCTTCTCGCTCTCCCTCGGTGGTGGTGGACCAATGGAGACTAGGGAGACATAGGCCATCCCCAACCCAGAAACTATAAAATAGTTTCCGTACTTGCCATGTCATATAGACAATATGCATATAAATTATATATCTAATGGATGGTGTCTTCAAATTAAATTCTTATCCAATTATCGCCCTTCTCTCTCCTTTTATCCACCCATCTCCTTGTTTTCATTATTGGTTCTTGTGTAGAGATAGTTTCTTACCAGAGAAATGATTTCTTGGTTTTTTTTATCTCTGTCCTCATTAACTCTCTTGCCACATCAGATTTTTACTTACGTGACAATGTATTTAAGGCTATGGACAATAAATAACAAGTAGAGTTATGGATGCCCTTATAGCTAGGCCCAAGATTATTTGAGTTTTTTCACCTTATCATCCACGCCAGACAGGGAGAAACACAAAAGTAATGCCACGTGGACAAGAAAAGTGAAAATAGTGATATATGGAAAATTTCAATGAGGACTGGTGGCAAATGGGCACATGTCAAGATTCAAATAGTAAAATTCTATAAGGTGGGATAGTAAATTTACTCTACAAGAATCATATGTAGTGGAAACCTACATACTATCATAAGATGTAAATATGGATATTTGAGATTTATCGACCCCACCGTAAGTACAACTTTTACTCTCATTTAACCATGAGTAAAAGTTTTATTGGGAGTAAAAGTTTTACTCATAGTGACGTGGACAAATATAACACATCTATTTTTACATCCTATGGTAGTTTCTAGGCTTTCACTACAAATATTTAAACATATTTTCCTCTCCAAGGACATCAGCAAAGACCCTATATATCTCAATCAACCATATATACCTGCTAACGGACAGCTGTGCCAAACATTCTTTGGTTAACTGGAATATTCATTGGTTTGTCAGTTCACATGCATGCGTACAATGTCATATTGTCATCATACACTTCATTTCTAACTTAAATATGATCCCATACTTATGTGGGACCAATAAATTGTCGTCGCATTCTTAACAAACTAAGTCGTGGTAAAGTTAGACCCCCCAACTATATTTGCATGTTGTTCACGAAGACTTTAGTTAATTTTAGGTTTGATCTTCCCGTGGTGTCTGTTATTTTTTGATAGCACAACCATAACATCACCGACACTGTTGTTCTGGTTCTTAATCATATGTTTTTGTTCATGTCTAGTGGCATTGAAGATTCAAACTGCAAAAGTGTGTATTTTGCGTCTAATTTTCCTCTATATTTATTTCCTCATAAGTTATTGTAGGGTTGAATATGTATAAGAAGATTTGGTCTACATGTACAAGCATTATTCTTTAATATTCAATTTATTGTACTGCTTTAAGTTAGGCTGCAGCCTGCTTGCCTGCCCAGTTGGTGGGGAGTAGTTTATGTACAACGGTACTACTGCAAACTTTAAATCCATTTGAAAATAGTTGGTGTCACCTACCTCAATTGTCCGAAGATAGTCCTTGTCTCCCGAAAGTGATGCAGCTGTAGGTTCTCTTATATGGGTTTGCCATCTGCCATGCATCTCAAATTAATACTACTCCGGAATTATAAATGAGTATTCAAGAATTATCAAGAGCACACATTCTAACTGTAGTATTTCTCATATCAACACTCATTTCAAAGAGAACAGTGGTGGTGATGACCGTTGAATCTAATTAACACACCTCCACTATCAATTCTCTACTTCTTTTTTTAAAGATGAGAATAGCTAGTGTGGTATCAAGAGTACCCACATATCAACCGTCCCTCACCAATTCTACTTTTCGGAAGGAAGAGGCTGTTTAAATTGTAGCCAAAATAAACCTTACCAAATTTTGGTAATATTGTTATGTATTTACCAAAATTTGGCAAAAAAAAACTAAATGTATGCAAATCTTTGACAACTTTATAAAAAAAAAGGTATGGTTTGAAATGACATCAATCTGAACGGCCCCGAAAATGGGAACATTGTGGGGCCAAAGGTCAAATATCAATAACAACAACTAAGATATGATTTATGCAGATAATGACAACTGTTTGATAATCTTTTTTCCTTAATTACAATCCAGTTGCAACGCATGGGTAATATAATAGTACTAGTATAATTCTTAAGGACTTTGTAGATATATAGTTATACAGGTCATACATAAAACATATTAATATTGTTAATTAATTACTAATCTGCAATGGCAAATGTTGGTAATCAAGTTCCACATGGGTTTTGTAAATTGGCTGTATGGGAAGAAGTTTTAGGCTTAGATCACTTCTAGGGTCTTCATCATTTTCAATAGCATGAGCATATTGGAAAAGGTGCGCCAAGGTTCTATCAAGTTCTTGGATGGCTAACCAAAAACCATGGTCAGCAAAGGCTGAAAACTGCATTTTGGCTTGATTTGCTGTCTCCAAAACCAGAGCCATAAAAAAAACTGACATGAATAAATGGGGAGCAGTCCTCACGATAATTTTTACCATATCCCTTGCCGTTGAGCTTTGTTGTTGGGGAAGTGAGAACTAGGGTTCCTACCACCAGCTACTCGGGAAACCTAGTAACACGTCATCAGGTCGGAGCTTGGGGTCTCCCCGCAGGTTGAAGGCCGGGATACGAGCTCAGGGCATGATCATCCCTTGCCACCGAGGTTGGCGCCCCGAGCTGCACGGGGATAATAGCATCACATTAATGGTGACAAGACGTGTTGTGCTGTCGTACTCTCGTGCATGTAAGCTTTGCATTAAATACAATGAAACACTTATCTACCCAGCATGCAACTAGGGCGGCGCGCCATCATCACTTGTAAGGGGCGACATGTGCTGTCAGGCTACACGGTTGATTAACGTGTCGCTTGACAAGTCCTACCACCTTCCTAGTCCTCTCTTCACTAAGCGATCCCTACCATCGGCCTTTTGGCCAGCCTTTTACCCAGACTTTCTCCAACTACGGGGATGCATGGTGAAACAACATGATCTTTTCCCAAGCTTGGCCCCGTGATGGCCCACAAGGACCCGACTTTCGGGCCTACTCGTGTACAAGTGATAAGACTTTCCATACCTAACTCATGTTCATTGGGGTCCAGTTGTCAAGGTTCGGGTGCTGTGGTACCTCCAATTAAGGCTGTGTTTAGATCCATGGGTAAAAAGTTTTGGCGTGTCAAATCGGATATACAGATACATATTTAACGTATTAAACATAGACTAATAACAAAACAAATTATAGAATCCGCCTGTAAACTGCGAGACGAATTTATTAAGCCTAATTAATCTGTCATTAGCAAATGTTTACTGTAGCACCATATTGTCAGATCATGGAGCAATTAGGCTTAAAAGATTCGTCTCGCAATTTACACGCAATTCGTGTAATTAGTTTTTTTCCTATATTTAATACTACATGCATGTGTCTAACATTCGATGTGACGGGCGAAAATTTTTTCCAAGGGATCTAAACAGGCCTTAACTATAAGGGGAGAGGTAAAGACTTTGGAAAGGTGGTCCAAAAATAGAAAAAGCATTCCATAGACTTTGCAACATCCTTGTAAGTTAGACTCTGAATCAAAGATCAAAGAATGATCACGAGTAGGGTATTACACTCCACGCGGCCTCAACTTGCATAACCGATTTCGTCTCATTTACTACCACAATGCAACTCTCGTCTTGCACTCCCACTCACGAAAGGGGGTCCATCGATTCCTCGATAGCGGAGATCACTCTTCGACACTTGTCATCTCCCCTATATGCCTTTTGAGTTTTTATTTCGACCCTCTATGCCTATTCCCTTAGTTGACCGTTAGATTTTTTTTTTGAATGACTATATTTTTAGATGAAATTTGAATTACTATATGACTGCTCCTGGTACATATGAGTTAGTTGTTGTCGAAAGCAAACACTTGCTTGCAAGTAGTATATATATTATCCTTTTAGAATATGTCCCTACATTACACCCCTTGGGTCTATTTATAGCTTATAGGCATGGTAAACAAAACTTTTACGTCCTTTACGTCCTACCTAGCCTAGATGACCTTAATGCGCCAGCCTTGGGCCGTAACTAGGCCAGCCCTCTTGTAGAACCTTTCTTCTTGGTTGGGCCTCTTCATGCTGGCTGTCCTACAAGATCCAGCTTGTCCTTATGGCTCATCACCCTCTAGCCTCATCATTATGATGGCTATTCGCCACTATGATGACTCTTTCCCGACTCATTCCTCTTCGGGTGCAACACCACGCCGGACGCGGATCGTCTGACTTTGCCGAGTAAAGTCACACTGTGACTTTCAGGCCATATCCACCGTCCGACTCATCCGACGGAGGACGTCTCTCCCGCGCGCTGCTTCCTGCCATTAATGCCATCCGATTGCTGATTCCATCTGAAGATTAATTAGTGTAATCTATATTATCAAAACAAAGTGTAAGCAATAGATGACACTACTTTTACACTGGTTGATATTTTCGTATATAGCAAATGTACTTTTTTTCGTTTTACACAGTTAATTACTTGCTTAAATTTATATTGTTACATACTCTCTTGTAATAAAATATAGCAAGAGTATTAGGTTTGCTACTCCCTCCATCCCAAATTACAGGCAACCGAAAATTACATGAGATTAGTTCGGTAACCAAAAATGGCCTGGAACTCTGTGAGTTAAGTTATTTTTATTTTGGTGATTAAAAAATTAAGGTTACAATTTGTTATTAAATTTGTTATTATATGAAATACTAGATGATATCCAAACAAAAAGACATAGGACCTTGAAATTACTTAAACACCTGTTTCAAATTAGCATCATCCAAAAAATTTACACGGAAAAATTAAATACGAGGAGCATTATTTGTTCCATACTAAAATATATTACCTCCATCCCAAATTATAAAGTCTATTTTTTTACACGGTCTTTAATGACGTACTTTGACCATTAATTTATTCCATATTACATTCTCAGCAAATATGAAATTAGTATAAAATAAAAATACTTTAAAATATAAATATAGTGATATAACATGCATAATACTTAGCATATAAATGGTTAGTATAATTATTAGTTAAAAGTTACCGATTTTGATTTTTCTTTAAAAAAGTAATTTTAGTTAAAAAGAGTTCCAGGTCATTTTCGGTTACCGAACTAATCTCATGTAATTTTCGGTTGCCTATAATTTAGAACGGAGGGAGTAGCAAACATAATACTCTTGCTATATTTTATCACAAGAGAGTATGTAACAATATAAATTTAAGCAAGCAATTAACTGTGTAAAACGAAAAAAGTATATGCTATATACGAACATATCAACCAGTGTAAAAGTAGTCTCATGTATTGCTTACACTTTGTTTTGATAATACAGATTACACTAATTAATCTTCGGAATGGAATCAGCAATCGGATAGCATTAATGGCAGGAAGCAGCGCGCGGGAGAGACGTCCTCCGTCGGATGAGTCGGACGGTGGATATGGCCGGAAAGTCACAGCGTGACTTTACTCGGCAAAGTCAGACGATCCGCGTCCACACTACGCCACGCATGTAGCTTCAGTTGCTTCGCTGCGTTTCGCCATGCTTACTCATCATGTAGACTTACTAGCTTCGGTGGTCCTGTTGAAGGCCTCGTGACCTGCCACCATTGATAGCTAAATTGAAGAGCATAGTTCTCAAGGGAAAAACAATTTTTAATTAAAACCTAAAGGATATAATTATATGACACGAATTTTGATTCTAAAATGACCTTCAAGTGGTATTTCACCTTATGTGTCCATGGAGATCTGTTCAAATTTGGTTGCGGTTGTTTAAAAAAATATATAAAATTTGGTTTATGTGAAGAGGAAAATAGGATAAATAAATTATTATTTGTGCAATTTCCCTTTTTGAAATTTTATTAAATTTGATTGCAATTCATTTGAAAATTTTAAATCTTTTTTTGTCGAACAATTGTCTTCCCTTCAAATAATTGTAACTGATGTTGTCACCTTCATGATTATGTTATGCAAAGAGGCTAGCTTTTATGTAAAAGGGAGGAGTAATGTAGTCATTTCGAAAAAAAAAATCTAACGTTCAACTAATTAAATAAGTACGGAATGGATCAAAATAAAAACTTAGTTGCACGTGGAGGACTAGATAAAACTAATAGGTATAGAAAAGATATGGCAAAGATTTTCTCCTAAACTTATACTTTTAGATTGTATAGGCTCAGAACCAAGATCGAGTTGTGCTTGTGGAAGAGCAGAACCAATATAATTAATCTAGGTGGACCACTCATGATAGGTTGGGCTGCGCACTATGATAAAATATATTCCTAATCTATATTTATGTCTGATTATTTTGTTAATCACATTTTCTGAGTCAATGACATGATCGCCAACAGTATCTGTAAGCCATTCCCAATCCCAGATTTTGGGGATTTTTGTCAACAGATTTTCTATCGGCTCTCAATAAATCCAGTTCCTCAATCCTGATTTTTCATTCTCCACTTGTAGGGAATCGGATTCCCTCCCAATCCATCGCAAGACGTGCGAGCTAGCGCGCACGATCACCACTAGTGGGTGACCCCGATATAGTGGGAGAATGAGATTTTTTTTGGGGTAGTTTTCAATGGACCCACTTTTTTCCTTTAGGAAATCAGTTTTAACCAATCTCTTGGAAGAACATTTTTGTTTGACACGTCAAATTCTGTTTAGGTTCTCGAAAACAAAATTTTGGGGATGAGATTTAGCAAATCTCTTTAGCGTTGAAAGACAATGGGTATTTGATATTCATTTATTAATTAGATAGACAATTCATAGTTGGAATGTGAGGTTGGAGCTGAGCTTATCCTAGCAACCAAACCGTGGCGGATCATTAGCACACGAATAATTAAGAATAAATTAGTACTAATTTGAAGAATATATTTATTTGGCGTTTCAAAGAAAATTTTGTATAGGAATATGTCGCACGAAACACAGTTTGAAAAGCGTGCTTATAAACAATAAGTACCACCATTTTTTTAACTTTTAGTGCTATAAAACCAATAATGTAAACTTTCAATGCTATATAACCAATTTTGTCTTTTTTTTAAGAGAAAGTACCCAATCTGAAGTATTTTGAAAAGAAAATGTAGATTTTTTTAGATAATGGAATAACATAAATGCAGATAATTTTGAGAAACGATTCAAAAATATGCAAGTTTCAGCTGACAGCGCATGGCGCAAACGGGCACGGCAGCAGCCTACAAAACAGCCCAAGCAAAGAGGTCGCGGAATACGCCTCGATTCAATTCAAGAAGGATGATCGGGTAGAAACTACAGTGGACGTACATTGAGAGGATATGCGGCATGACGCGGCACGAAAACGGCACTAGTTCATACTTCCCTTTTTTATCTTTCATCAACTTCAGTAACTTGAAAGGACCGCCCATTGAGATTGACAAATTGTACATAGGAGTTCACCGCCCACCGCCAGTCTGTCGTCTCCCACAACCATCCCTCTAAAACCGGCGAACTCCTCCCCCCCCCCCCCCCTCTTCCCCTTCTCCCCGCCAATTTGGGTTGTCGCCGGTGCCAGAGAAGTAGAGGAGGTCGGCGGAGTTGAAAAAGAAGCAACTGAAGCACGAATCGTGAAGCACATCCAGTGGTCTAAAATTTACAAGATTTGGGGATGTGAAGGATAGCAATTATATGTATACATATATATATATATATACATATATACATATATATGTATATATGTATATATATACACATGGTGGCGCTAGGTAGCTCCACACATAAACACCGTGCGCTACGAAACTTCATAGCGCGAGTCACGACTTCCCTCACTCCCGGTTTTTCCGTTCCATCGCTCCTCCCTGGCGTCCCCGCTCCCACCCCCACGTTCCAACGTCGGTAAAAAATTTGCTCACCCGGATTTATCGATTTTTCTCTAGCACCCCTAAGCTATCCTCTCTGAAATTTCTGTTAGATACGCATAGTTGTTTTCAATCTCAGATTTTTTTCGTTCGATACACCTGCTGGTTCCCACTAAGAGCGAGTAAAAAAAATCACTTTGCTTCTCATGCCGCATGTATCCAGTCACGAGTAAAAAAATCACTGCCCGATTAGATTAGGTCCCGTTAAAAAGATTTAACTTTTTAACTTTTTGAACAGCGGCCACACGATATCATATTGGGTAGTTAAAAAGTTACTAGCTCCTGTTCAATATGCATTGATCGGCCAGTAAAAAAATTGCTTTCGTGCTTCTGAATGCATCCATCTCTCGTTTCCTGTACGTTCCACTTTATTGGGTTCTCCCGTAGATTTGTTAAGTGAAAAAATTACTCCATGTTCTCTGTCCACTTTATTCAGAGTTCCATCCAACAGATTTGTCGAGTAAAAAAATTATTGTACCGATTATTTCGACATGGTTAGGGAATTATTTAGTGCAAACTACATATGTAGTGAAAAATTGTAAACTACCATTGGATCTAAAAATAGACGTCCGAGCGTACATGTCACCATAAGTTTCTAGTAAAATTTTTACTCATCAGTGAATATGCGAGTAGATTTTACTCCCAGTAAAATTTTTATTCATGAGTGAATATGCGAGTAAAACTTTTACTCATGATAATGTTGACGAACATCTATTTTTCGATCCAAAGATAGTTTCTAGATTTTCACTGTATATGCTGTTTTTACCATATATTTTCCCTTGTTGGAGTCTCTCCTAAACTTAAGTAAAAAAAATACTACGCATTTTCACTTTATCATTTCCAGTGGGCAGAGTAAGATTTTTGTTGACATAAAAAAAGACATGGCCTAGTAATTTTTTTAACTCCACTGGGATGAATCACGTGCATGTAGTGATGATCTTGATACACTTATACACACGGTGGGAAAAAAAAAAGAACAAAAAAAGAAGAACATGGACACGGGGTGAGGAAATAAACATGGGTTGCTCTCGATGATGTCTAGATAGAAAAAACGGAAATAGCGGGCGTCGACTGTTTAATCGTCGTCCTCCTTTCCGCTCCTTCCGCCGGTGAAGATGAACGAGGCATCGACGCCTCGGAGAAAAACCCCCACCACACAGAGCGTCCAGGCAGCACTGACAGGAAGAGGCCTGGCTGGAGCTCGACAGCGACGATGAACATATGCAGCTGTAGATCCAAGCGCCATCATCTTGTCTGCAGCCTACACCAACGGATCGGAGGTCATCCCAGTGGCGCTGCGACCACCATAGGGAGTTGCTTGAAAGGAGGGTAGAAGGCCCAGAGGGCGGCAGCGGCGCATGGTGGATGTTTTTTGCCGTCGTAGCCCGTCGATGACACTTGCTTGTGTCAGCAGTGCCACCGCCTCCTCTTGTTGCTGCTGTCCCTCCCGTCGTCATCTTCCACAGTGATGGCGGTGGTGAGGAAGCGGCCATGGATGCGACGACATCAGGCCTGGCCTGCCACTGCAATGGAAGACGATGGGAGAAGGGATGATGCTGCGGCTGCTCCTGGTCGTGACGACCATCGGTGGCCACAGATCCGATGGCGTCCCTGCCCCAACGACCACCACGCCACCGCTGCTCCACCCCACCAGGTCGCCCAGTCACCGGCCACCGCTCGGGATGGCCTCGCCCGCACGGCTGCCACCGCCGCACTGTCGCCAGATCAGCGTAAATCGGGGTAGCCTCCTTGCTGCTGTAAAAAATACAAAAAGAAAATAAAAAAGAAACAGAAAAACAAAATCTCATTCCCGAGGGAGAAGACCATCGGCACCACCGCACTGACGAGTCCATGCCGTTAGAGACGTCGCCGCCAACGCTCCTCCACCGGCTAGGAAGAAGAACAGGGCGTCAATCCCCCATGATCCGCCTCGATAGTTGAGGGATGTTAGGATCTCCTCTCATATGTCTCATCGTCGATCCGAAAAATCAGGATCCTATGAGAAATTAAAGAATGAGAATGGTGGGTACAGGCGTACAGATGCATGAGTAAAAAAATTACTTGCAAAAACATAATGAAACAGAAGAAAAATAATAATAACAAAAAAAATTAAGGCATGAGGAAAAAAAGTTTCCTTTAGTTAATAAATAACTCAATATGCTAAGTCACGTTTATTATAGTTGCTGAATCATACGTAGTTAAAAATTAACTGATTAAACGTGGATATATATGGTGGGCTATGTAGTAGTAAAAATTTAACTCGTGAATCAAAGTGGGTGGAGCCAGGAGGGGAGTGGGGTGGTGGGCAGTGGGTGGGTCTGGTCACTGTGACAGGTGCCGTTTAATACGTAGCACCCTAAGGCGCCATATAGTAGTTCTCTCTCTCCGTCTCTCTCTCTCTATATATATATACACACATATATGTAGTATATGCGCTTTTGGCTTTTTGTTGGTGTGAAAAGAGGCACGTTGCGGCAAAAAAGACCACGAAATTATATGGTGGATAAAAGATATATACTCTACTAATAAAAAGTTAAAAGGGTCGTAATTGTAGTCTGGTAGGCCTCAGCCTCTACATGCGGCCGTATGAGCTAGGATGACGGTGAATTGTACAGCTAGTTGATAACGGCTAGCCTTATTTTAGCACGAAATTCCTATCTCGCGCGTATGCGCTAGAAACTCAAGTTGCACACGGTCTCCACTCCAGCGGCGCGCTTCTCTTTTTTTCCTTTTTCTAGTGTGCTTTCTTATTTTTTTTCTTTTTTGGTTTTTCTTTAGCTTCTTTTTTTTCTCTCTCCCACGCTCCTTTCTCCTTTTTCTCTCACGTGCGTGCCTCTTTTCTTGTACAATTCTTTTTTTCAGATTTAGAGAGACTCCACATTAGATATATTGTTTTCTCTAACTTACATTTACGTATAGCGTGTTTTAGACTAATTTAAAATTTGAAGAAGTAAACTTTATAGTGAAAAATTAAAACTTTCAACTCGATGTTTGAAGACTATTATCTCAACATTTAAAAACTTTTAACTCGGATTGAAAAACTTTCAAGTCAAGTTTGAAAACTTTCAACTAAATATTTATTCAAGTTTTGAATTTTGTGTTGAACCATTATAAATTTAAGTTGGGTGTTTTGAATCATGATATTAAAGTTTTAAAACTTGAGTTCAAAATTCGAGTTGAAAGTTTTTATTAGAATGTTTTAAAATTTGATGTGAAAGATTCAAATTCTAAAATACATTAAAAAATCGCAAAAAATAAAAAATAAAAGCACAAAAATATCACGAAAAAATGGTACACACGGAAAAGTCAAGAAAAGAAAAATAAAAAACAAGTATGTAAGTAGACGGCCTAGCTTCTGTGGGCACACGCGCCAACAACGGAGCTGGTGCATCTTCGCCAATCAGCGACACCCACTTTATCATGCCGTGTGGATGTACAATCATGATCATAAGCTAATTTCACTTTGGACCATTTATCGTCATCCTTCAACCGATATTTTATTTTGGATCAAATAATTTTACCTTTGTATCATTTTGGACCATCAACTCTTTTATGCATCTTCATCTAATTTATAATATGTCAAAGAAAATGGTATACATACAAATGAGAGAGTTTATTGAGTAGCAGGAGCCGCCATATTAGAGGTCCAAAACGAAAAAAATGCTTGGGAAGAGAGTCGGGTGGTCCAAAACGAGATAAAGAAAAGATTACCCAATTCAAAGTAAAAACATTGGTTGAAAGGTGATCAAAGCAAAACATTGCCAATAAAAAGATGTCCCAAAGTGAAATGTACTCAATAAAAATTGTGGATACCAAGCTGTATGAAAAAAAAACTAGGACAAAAATTTTGATTGGTTCCACTTTCCAATGAAAACCCATTGGCAAAAGTTGGTTTTAGAAATCTAAACTGGGATATTCAGAAGAATTTTTGGTAAAACCCATTGTTCTGAACTGAAAACAAAAGGTTCTATGATAAACTATACAATTACAGAATAGATTTGCAAAATTTTCTTTGGGCCTGTTGGGCCGTATATCACGTCGAAGTCCACTAGGGACGTGTCCAGTGGTCCAAGGTTGACCCTATAACCTCTCTATAACCTCTATATATTCAGTAGTCGTCATTGATTTAGAGTTGGGTTTTGCTTAGATTATTTCTGTCATTGCAATTTCACCGCTAGCTCGGTTTTGTTGTGATTGTAGGGTTCGGATCGTGTCGATCAGAAACCGAATCATGTGTGTCAAGTTTTATCGATAGTTATCTTTACCGAAAGGTAAGATTGGACATCCCGTTACCATCAGTCCCAGTCCCACTCACGCATCGTCGCCCCCGCCTGGAGAACGGCGGTCACGGCTACGACTGCTGCCCTCGCTGGCTGCCTCAACACAGGCGCACAGCGCTACGGCCGATGGCCACCCATCGGCCATCCGCTGACTCGCCAATCGTCTAGTAAATTAAAGGAAGCCAAGCACCCAGCAGCCAACAGGATGGGAATAGTTAGGATATGGATGGAACCTAAATTCAATAGGGTTCAATAGGGTCAATCCATCATGAGTCCATCATAAGTCCATTATATATTTATATTAATAGGTTATCCATAGATATCCAAAGGAATCGGCTACACTACTAGTAGACAAAAAAAAAACTTTTATTTACATTTATGTAAAACTCGGATCCAAAATTTTTAAACTCGCGTTCACACTATAAAAACTTATCCATCCAGGTGAATTTAGGTGAGATTATTTATTGCACAGAGAGAAGCAACTTTATGTAAATTTTGAGCCCTTTATACATGTAGGGCCCACAATATACTACTAATATACTAATATGTGTGTAAAACTCGGACCCAAAAATTGTAAACTCTCGTTCACATTATAAAAACTTATCAAATTTAGTTGAATTTTGTAGAAATGATTTATTATATAGAGAAGCAACTATGTTCAAATTTTAAGCCATTTAGACATGCGGGGGCCCACGATACATTATTAGGACTAAAAAATTCTAGTTACATATGTGTGTAAAACTGGGAAAAAAAATTTTAAACTCACATTCACACTATGAAAACTTTTTAAATTTAGTTGAATTTCGAAGGAATGAATTATTATATAGATAAGCAACTTTAGTTTGTACAAATTTTTGAAACATTTATACTTGTGAAGTCATTTTGGGTTGAACCCCTTAAACTTAGGTTCTAATGGTTTGATCCGTTTGATCCATTTATAATTTTGAAGCGACCCAAAAATCCTTTAGGATAATTTACGGTTAGATTTAGTGGATAAATGGATCGACCTTACCGTTCCCATCATGTGCCAACGTGAGGCCACACTTCCATAACATCATTCGGTCACTCCATCAGCTATGCAGCCACGCATGAGTCTAACAAAGTAAGAGATAATGCTTCATCTATTTCTTTTGTGTCAATTGCATATTTGCCACCGGTTTTAACTTTTAACTGATAGTGTGAATTTGCTATTATAAAAAATGTAATCGCATTTTGCCAAAAAAAAAAAAAAGATAGAACCCAGCATCCTTGCCATTAGGCTCATAGATCAGACTAACACTGTTGGGTTTTGATGAAAATTAGGACAATATTACCCTGCCAAGGAAATTGAAGCAACAGAGCCTTTCTTCTCCTTTTTCTTCTGCCGCCATGGTGCTGCTACAACATCTTGTTGTTACTGTAGTCCGAAGCAGCAAGCCGCTGCAGCTGCATTCCCAAGTGCAGCCGCGCACGCTGATGTTGTTTGCCGCAGCTTCACAAGCCTCCGTCGCGCTCGCCGCTAATGCTTCTGTAGCGTCACGAACTGCCGCCGCCCACGCCCGCCACAGCCACGCCGGCTTGCTGCCCTTCAAAATCTATCCCCGCAAGATCTTCTATCCCATATCCTACTTTATTGCAACAAATTTATATTTGATTTGCTGTTGATTTGGAAGAAGAGATGAGAGGATTTGGGGAGGGTTCGAGGAGAGGGGAGGGAATCAGCCAATCGGGTCGTGCTGTAGATGGCTAAACGGGCCGCTCGGCCTAGGCATGACCGGCTTGGGCCGACTTATACGTTGGGTCATGCCATGTCGGTCCAAAGGCACGGTGACCTATCGTACTTCTCTATATAATAAGTCTATTTTTCCTCCCTCAACTCTTTTGGGCTGTGTATCATATGGATGGAATAAGTCTATTTTGTATTCCTCTTTGTTTGGGCCTTACCTTATATGGCTGATTTAAGTCTATTTTCGATCCCTCTACTATTTTTCTTTGACCGTGCCGTGCCGAGCCAACCCACTGTGCCAAGGCATCAGCCCAGACACAGCCCAACTATCGGGCCATGTCGTGCTTGGGCTAGGCCAAATGGTCGTCCCTTGGGCCTCAGGCCTTATGGCCGTCTATAGGTCGTGCCTTTCTGGGAGATGGTGACTTCTGCATGCGAGAGGAGCAAAGAAGGGGGCAAAACAGCTTTGTTTTTCACATTAGTTTTATGAATTATTTTTGTCTTCTTATTTGCACTAGCCCAAAGGTATGCATATCAGTTTCAGTGGCAAATTTGTAGTTTGTGTTTTTTAATGGCTATTTCGAATTAGAGGGTGAGAGTAGTGGTATATTTGCAATTCTCACATTTCTTTTTCAATCAATTCGATTTATTACAGATAAAGCCCTAAATTGTTATTGACTTATTGATTGTTATTTTTTCATGTACTAGGGTTAGGAGGTCGGTAGGTTTCAATTTGGGGTTCTTAAGAATTGGAGTAAAATTTCAAATTAGAGGAAAATTTTGAGTTGAAGGTGCTACTTGGATATAAGTCATGCCAATTGTCTTTCTATTTCCATACTTGAATGAATGATTAAAAAAAGTATATATGTACACAACTAAAACTTCTGAAAACACAAAGATATATAGAGCATGATTAGAGCAAACAAGGATGATGAATATGAAGCATTTGTTGAAAAAGATATTGTTAAAGGCTAAAATTGTTAAAGGTAATGATTGTATATATGCTCGTTGGACTTTTTTTAGCCAGGCCAGTGTAGAAGTCGGATGAAATTAATAAAGAAGATGCTCACTAGACTCTTCTTTTTATTTGAAAAAAATGAGAACTGATTTGGATGTTCTCATTTTGTAGGCTATCAAATCATTGAGAATGTTGAGGTAGAATGGAGTTTGTCTATGTTTGCATATGTTGATCATCTTTTGATCATGAATCAGTAACCAATTACCAACGTTATTAGTGGATTCATTTTGGAAAACATTGTTTATAACTTCTTTTATCTTATTGGTGCATGCATATTTGTATTGTTGATGTCAAAAATTATTGTTCAAATTGACAATGTGGTTTGAAACTATATGTATTGATATATTTGTGATAAAATCTCGATCCTCCTCCATTTTACTCTAGCTACGCCGCTGAGGTTGGGTCTGTTATCTCCTCAATCTCTGGTGAATTTCAAGCAAGCGCCTCTCTCCCCTCCCAAGTGGTACCTGAATATGCATCAATTGTTAGATCGTAAAGGTCTTTTCCTACCCCAAAAGCTAGCCAATGAGGTGAGGGGATTCCCCACTTATATATTAGGTCCATTGCCCTTCCACAACCAATGTAGAACTATTCAACAATCTCCTACTTTACACATTGGTGTCCCTCAACCATTCACCGTCCCTTCACCGTTTCCCCATGGTCCCTCAGCCATAGTGGCCTCGCAGGCACCCACGGTCCATCACGCCTTCACACACTTTGTCCCTCGGGTCAGAGATGTTGAACTAGCCAGGCTTTGATAGCAATTGTTGGATTGTAAAGGGCTTTTCCCACCCCAAAAGCTAGACAATAATGTGAGCAGTTCCCCCACTTATATATTAGGTCCCTTGCACTTCCACAACCAATATGGGACTATTCAACAATAACCTCCAAATCATGGAGGCCCTAATCGAGTAAAGCTCCTAGGTGTGTTCTTCTGCTCAGTCGCGGCGTCAACATTATGGCTGTCGTCCCCGGTAGGGGTGAAAAAGGGGCGGGTATTTTCCGCCCGCCAACCCAGCCACATTATTTGGGGACAATTCGGGTATCCGGGAATTTTCACGGATATCGGGCCCCAATACGGGTCTTTTTTGGCGGATATGAGATCAAGCTCGGGAAGGTAGTATCCGACGGATACGAATTATCCTATAAAAAATTCGGGTATTACCCATATTATGTTTCTGTGATGCACTTTCTGGTACTATGTATTGGTTCTATATATGATGTGTTGTACTCTATTTATTTCCTAAGTCCTAATGGCTTAATATAATCGTATTATGGATATATGGAATTGTTAAATGGTCATTATCTAGTGATATATAAGATTGTTGCTTAGACTTGATATTCGAATAAATATTCGTAACTGATAGTATACATATCCATTTTGGTACGTATTTGTTCCGTATTTTTGCTTGGCATTATCCGAGTTTGTATCCGCATTCGGCACTATCCGTGTCCGACCCGATTCCGATTATAAAATAAAGGTTAGGATATGGGAATGGTTATATCTGACCGAACCCGACCTGTTTTCACCCCTAGTCCCCGGTCCTGCCTCAAAATTCATAACACCAATAACTCGAGCACCGATCGAAAGCTTTGAAAGTATTATGCAACCCTTGTGCTACATCCGTAGTTCAGAGGGGTTGCATAATGTCTACAAAAGTGGAGACACAAGATGTGGGTGTGAGACTCTCTTCTCATTCATTCCTCTATTCTCCTCAAGCACAAGTGTACACAATGAGTAGCCTCCATCCTCCTTATATAGCCATATGTTATATATGGAAGGTTTCGGTATGGACCCAAATAGTGTATATGGGCTGGGACTTTATGGGTCTAGGCCCATAAGTTCCCTAACAGAAAGCATTTTGAAAGTATTTTCTGGTATGGCAAGTTTTAAAATCAAACTAAACAACCCGGGCTTAACTTGCGGCCAAACTGGGACAGCCACGTGTCCTGCTCTCCGAAATTTTTCTTTTAATTAAGGTTTCCAACCTCACATCTCTCGTTTTCCACGCGCACACTTCATAAACTGGTAAAATGTGTGTTTTTATACAAAAGTTGTAAAAATTATATTAATCCAATTTTTAAATTCTTTTGGCTAGTACTTAATAAATCATGAGTTAATTCGTCGCTCCGTTCTGTGAAGTACACTTCACTCAACCACACCACCCAAACGCAATTTCTTCCGAGACCGTCCGATAATAACGAGGTTTTGTAAATTAAGTGTTCGAGTTTTTATGGTCGTGTGTGCAGAAGCGAAGACGGAATGTTGTACCCACATGTAAATGTTACTAACAAATAATGATCAGCTGTCACGTCTCGACATATACAAAATTTGAATCAAAGGGTGTACTTGTGTTGACGTTTATTCAGCACGTATATAGTGATGACTCTCCTTTATTTGCTTGAACTTTGAATCAAGACATACTTGTTTATTGAAAAAAAAACTAATAACATATTTTTATTATTAAAATGGGACGCAGTTTAATATTTGTCACCTTTTTAGTCATGTTTCTTGTGAAGGATATCTTTCAAATAAGACCAAGTGTACTATCAGGTAAAAAACTAGTCTAAGTATTTTCACAGTTTTTTTTTCGTTTAGTGTAAATGTGTTGCTAGTATAAGAGTACTAATCTTCAATTTCTGAACATAGGAAAACAAAAACAACATTCAATTAAGGCCAAGTTCTTTCCCAACTTTCCCAACTCACCTCTTTCGTTTTCCACGCGCACGCTTTTCAAACTGCTAAACGGTGTGTTTTTTTGCAAATTCTATACAAAAGTTGCTTTAAAAATCATATCAATCCAATTTTCAAAAAAAACTAGTAAACATTTAATTAATCATAAAAAAATACGTCGTTCCGTTTTACGCGAAGTTCATGAGAGGGGAGTTCCCAACCTCACCTCCGGAACACAGCCTAATTAAGTGGTATGCTCCATTCCATTTTGAAAAAGGAAATCTCAGAAAATTTGTTCTCTATATTAATAAAGCTGATGAAAGAAAAAGACGACATGGACAAACATTTGAACACCACGCATGTGCTTCCTGCTGGAGTTGCTTCCTTGGTTTAGAAATCCTCGCACAAAATGCCCCTTGTGACAGGGATTAATTATTATATTTTCTCTCTTCAAAATTAATTTAGTATTCGTGTGACTTATCCTAGTTCTATAAATCTGATAGTCCAATACCTCCTTCGTTCCTAAATAATTAATTTGATCTAGTAATTAATTAACTTATTTTGAAACGGAGGGAGCGGAAGAAATTAAAGCAGCTTCTTCGACACTGCCCTCAACCTTGCAACCTTTGGCCACCAACCCTGATATGGATGGCGTGCGCCAATCTGCACGTTGTAGCAGAAGACAATGAAGCACAGTCCTGAACGAAGCCCGAGTTCTCTTGGCCATCGTGTGCATCTCGACCAGTAATGGAGCACATGTACATTCTCGGTTGTGTCTCGGCATGGTGATAAACATTAATAGGTTAACAGTAACAATAGCATCTAAAAACATGTTTAACACCGAAATAAGAATAGTGATATACCTAGAAAATGTTCTGGTACTAGGTGAGGCATTGTTGGTATTGTTGCCTCCGTTGATATAGTCGTTTTCGCCTCCACCAGTACCGCCGCCGCTGCCTCCACCAGTGTCGACGCAGATTGACATGTTGATGTAGACGAAAAAGATAATGCAGTGCCAAGAGCAATCACGTGAAGAACACGCTCCCAAAAACTTGATCACTTGCCTACCCATGTAGGTTCTCAGGAGGAGGGAGTTTGGAGACCTTCTCGTCCCAAGTACCCGTGCGCGCAGGTGCTCAGAAACGAGGAAGCCAAAGCAGCACAGGAACATAAGGGTGGGAGGTGTACCAAGAGAGGAGAGGAGCCAGAGAAGGATGAACAAAAGAAAAGTGTTCTTATCTCTGTCTATCCCGGTGATGGGAGGTTATGATAGATCCGTTCCGTAATGGCTCTCTATCCTGGTGATGGGAGGTTAACGCGCACAAGAGAGAGGTGTACCGAGAGTGGAGAGGAGCCAGAGAATGATGAACAGAAGAAAAGTGTTCTTATCTCTGTCTGTCCCGGTGATGGGACGTGAGATATGTTCCGTAATGGCTCTCTATCCTGGTGATGGGAGGTTAGCGCGCACAAAAGAGATGAGTGATCCGTAATGGCTCTCTATCCCAGTGATGGGAGGTTAACGAGCACAAGAGAGACGTTCTATAATGGCTCTTCATCAATTACGTTGTCTTTAATCACCAAAATGTAATCATCACATAAGGAGGGAGGAGGGAGGAGAGCAGCCAGCCATGTCTCATCCCATCCGGCCCGTCACTTGCCAGCCAGCTCAGCTCAGCGCATGTGCGCGCGTGTGGCAGTCTCACCGCCACCGTAACCGCTTAACAGGTGCTCTCAATTAGCAGCCTATTTAAGTAGAGGCCCCTGCACATTGGTTTTCAAGATGGTATTAATCTCTTAACATTAATTATGAACCCATGGAATTTACGAGGATTAAATTGGGCATAACCCATTTAATTCGAACAATCCCCACCAAATTTTAGGGTTCACAGGAAATTATCTCAGTTGTGTATCTGTTTGTTATACCAATGTTTCGGTAGAGTCTGTTAAGTTGAACTTCCATCTAAGAAAGGAGATACACCTGAGTTATTATTGTTAAAAGGCCAGCAACTAAGGAAAGTAACAAATCATATCCCTTGATTAAATTTTTGGATCGAGCACAAGAAATATGTGAATCAGTAATCCGTAAAAATAAAAAAGAAAGACAGTATATTTGTATAGGGCACTTTTATCGAACAGTGTCAACATGTCATAATTAAGATTATTATTGTTTCTATTATATATTCTTCGAACGGCACGATGAAATGCACGTCGTCTTCTGGGAGAGATTAGCCAGGCTGACGGTAATCTCATCAAATCGTCGCTCCACGGAAGGGAGGCTGACACTGGCCGCTCCCCGCAGCTGCTACCCCTCTGAAATTGTAAGCTCTGGTCCGGCCAAATGACATCCCGTAGCAGCTTGTCTTTGATGCTTTCCCGCTGGGACCAATGCTTAATGACGCATTAACCGTCGGATTAGAGCTTAGTCGTCCAGTCTTAGCAGCTTTCCTGTCCATCCTATCAACGAATATTGCCTTGTATGCCCTAGCAGGCATGCCAAGAAGAATCTGCGAGGAATTGGCAGTGTCGTCACTGTACGTCGACGACCACTCGTCGAGCTCTGGAAGAATGGTTGCCGGCCACCTCATCGCCGGCGATGGCGCCGGCGCCGGCGGAGGTGGGCATGGGCTAGGCGGCTGGTTGATGAACTGCACGATGCTCTGCATGAGCCTCTTGCTGGTGGCGCGCAGCGGGCTGTAGAGGTGGAAGCCGTGGTCCTCGCCCTCCGACTCCACCACCGTCACGTCGCCGCGCATCCGGGACGCGAGGCGGCGGCCGCGGTCGCGCAGGGTGTCCCTCCCGGCCACGGCCATGAGCACGCGGCGGCAGGGCAGGGACGCGAGCTCGTCGTCGGCGGGGTCGATGCGGGGGTCGTCGTTGTCCGCCTGGCCGGCCGTCACGAACGGCCAGAGCCAGTCGACGCCGAACGCCGGGAACACCGACGCCCCGTCCCAGACCGTCTCGCACGGCAGCCTCTCGGGCCCCCAGAAGAATGGGTGCACCATGATCAGGCCCTGGATGCCGCCGCCGACGTTCTCGCGGCCGGCGCGCGCCACCGTGTGGTAGGCGATGTTGCCGCCGGCGCTGTCGCCGGCGACGAACGTCCGTCGCAGGTCGCCGTACTCCGCGAGCCACGGGTCGGACAGCGACTCCACCCACCGGAACGCCGCCCACGCGTCGTCGTACGCCGCGGGTATCGGGTGCTCCGGCGCGAGGCGGTACTCGACGGACACGACGAGCGCCCCGGCGCGCGACGCGAGTGAGCTGGCGTACCGGTGGTACGTCCGGCAGAAGGCGCTCTCCGTGCAGAACGAGCCGCCGTGGAAGTACAGCACCACGGGTAGCCTCCTGCCACCGCCGCCGCCGCCGGTGGCCGCGGAGGACGGGAGGAACAGCCGCGCGGACACGCCGTTGTCACGATCGACGACGACGTCCCTCGTCGCCACACCGACGCCGCCCCTGCCCCTGCCGGCGTCCTCCGACGCCGGCACGTAGGAGCTCGTCAGCAGCCGCTCGACGCGGCCGTCGGTGTACTTGCGGATGAACGGGTAGAGGTTCACGGCGACGTCGGCGGCGGTCTGCCCGTTCATTGCCGCCATTGCCTCCCTGATCATCTTCTCCTGCATGCTGGCCATCTTTTTCTTGCAAGTTGATCGATCGATCGATCGAGCTAGTTCTTGCTGATCACTTGATTAGGTATACGAGTTGTGATGAGCTTACGAGCTAAGCTATAAGCTAAGGTTGCAGTGTGCGTCGTCGGCCGTGGTGTGCGTTTGGCTACGACGATCTCGTGGCCCTTTTATAGACGCAGTGGATGGTTGGTAGAATTCCAACTAACTAAACCGAGCTGAGTCCTTGATGCGTGGAGAAACTAGCTAACACTGTTAGCCTAACAGAGGTTTCTGCCACCGGATTTGAACGGTGTCTTGTTTTTCATACATGGCCACTTTTGAAAGTCTCTTCTGTCCGTTTTAGTGTTAAGTCTTGCCATTTCGGTGTACTTTCATACCTTTTTTATTTCCCACGTTTCAGCGAACTTTTGTTTGGAGATCGCAGCGGCAGTGTTAGCACGTACAGAATGGATCTGTCTCCATCCATCTGTTCAGTGGAGTGTGGATTTCAAATTCTCCAAGTGAGGTCCACTCATTATTTGCATATAATTAAATAGTTATTTTTTAAAAAAAAGATGTATTTAAATGTGATATATTACTTCATAAACATACAAGTTCAAATTCTACTTCTATGAGTTGCAATAAAAAAACAAATTAAATTTATTCATAGTCTAATTTGTTTTTTTTCTGTTACGATATGTAGAAGTTTAAATTTTGATGTTACATGTTTGTAGACTGATCTACCACATATTAAACCATCTTGTTGAATTCTTTTAAAAAAATTTGTAACTATTTAAGTGACACATGTAAATAACGAGAGAATATATCTTCGAGAGTTTAGAATAGTTTTCTCTTCTGTATACTTATGAAAGTGATGCTTAATTATTGCTCCTAAAGAAAATTCAGCGGTTACTACTGCAGAATTCCCAGTCCCTTTCAACTCATCAACATTCAGAAGTAGTTCAAAGGAATCGTACGTCGACGGAGTAATAAAGAAAGGTTGAATCATTATTGCCGATTAATTAGATGGATTTTAGTTTTATTTTTTGGCAAAAGAGTGATGGATTTCAAATGTGAACATTAATAATGCCGATCTATTTATTGTGATATTCTTGTATGAAAATATTTTGAAATAAACTACTACTCCTACCAGAGATCTATGTTGTGCTGTAGACATATCCTGATCTGGTTTGTTGCGCGTACGTGTTTGCTGGATGTGCTTGTACTGGAGCTCAATTTGAAGGAAGAGAAACAGAATGGTTATGGCTTCATTCTTTATATTAGTGATCTAAGTTTATTAATTGTCTTAATGTTTCGCCGCAAAAAAAAAATTGTCTTAATGTTTGTTTTTTGTTTGGTATAGAGAAAAAGAGAGAAGAATATATTGCTCGGATTGAAAAGAGAGAAGCTAGGTTGTTAATTAACTGCAGGTTTGAAAATAGGCCTGTTGTTGGAGATACCAGGGCTTGCTTTCGAACACATGGATTTTACAGGATTTAATTTGAGTTCAGCTTAGATCCTTTATTCCAAAAAAAACAAATTAACATCAACTCAACTTTTTAACCTAAAAGTGTAACATGAAGCTTCAATAATCTCAAAAGACAATTTAGGGTGAGTTGCAAAAGAAAGGGGGTGAAAATGATTCATACAAAGCACACACAACAAATCACGAGCACCTGTTCTCTACTAACGTAATAAAGTAATCTACACATTTTATATAGTTACAACACACTCTTTAACTATATTATGAAGTAACACATACAAACATTTTAAAGCCTACACAAAATATTACATCATCTATAAATTATTACATTAAAGAACATACGTGATAGCACGAATATCAAATTATTATCTCACATCATTTTTATAATATTCAAATATGTTTTATCCATTATTTTTTAAATATTTAATATACATATATCTATGTATTCCGCAACAAAGTGTACGTGGGGCATCACCTAACTAGTTTATCATATTAGCTCGCATCCCACTATATTATATACAGTGGTATACTATGAACTGCTGATGATGTCAAAGTGGGCAGACAAACAAAATTCATGTTTTAGAGTAGTAAAGATTAGGTTTTTTAGAAACATAGTATAAACACATTGAGATTGACGAAATTACCACAGACACCTCACTATCGAGGGTACGCCGTGTACCACTGAAAGAATAATCAGCCGTAAATACGATCACCTATGTTAAATCTAGGATTTGAAGTTGGTTCCATCATAAGAAATCTAACCAGTTGAGTTACGCTCACTTCGTAACTAGTAGATATTAGTTATTGTACAAAAATCTAATTGACCGATATTTAAAAACTCATATATATATATCAGTTATATTGATTGAAACTTAATTGTTTTTAAGTATAAGTTGACCGCGTACACACCACGCATCCACCATCCTAGCACCTATCTAAATGATATTCATAGGAGGTCAAGACTCACGTAGCACAGGTATGTATGTATTTTATCATCGAACACATCGACCTATGAAAAAAAACACTTGAAAATACGATATTTAATGATATGTCATGCTCATATAGACCAAATTACTGATCGGTATATACTTGAAACATTTGACGTTTAAAGTATGGGTATAAACTCTTTAAGAATGGCAGAAAACCTCCGGTAATAATTATGTTTTTTTACAGGATAAATGCCAATTACTCTCAATCCGGCCAGACCCCTTCTCCCTCTCTCTCTGCATGCTGAGAATAATAGAGAGTAGTGTATCACGTGGTTGTATAAGAGATGAAAATGTGTACAGTGTTGTAATATTAAATAGTATGCTTCAATTCAATCTTTGACCCGATAAAATCTATATTCAACTGTTCGATCATTTTTCTAGTAATTCCAAATATGCACACACCACTCTCCTTTTTATTGGACCAGAGGAACAAATCGACAAAAGTTCAGGTTCCTGATTTATCACACCACACGTTTCTAGAGTACAAGAACGAGGTCATTCGCAGTTTCTTCGGAGACCTTCCGATAAAAACGAGGTTGTTAAAGTTATTATATATTATTTCTTGGAGAGAAAACGATCCGTTTATTGTAGTCGTATACTCCCTCCGTCTAAAAAAAACTAATCCTGGTGTCCAGGTTCAAACCTAGAATTAGTTTTTTTTTTTTACGTAGGGAGCATGTAGGAGTTGTTCAAACCAGGATTAGTTTTTTTTTTCTTTTTTTGACTTAGGGAGCATGTAGGAGTAGTAGTTAACGGTTCTTTCGTATATATTGAAGGGTTTTCAGACAATTTTCATATTAAGTTGTGATGTAAATTCATTTGCACATAATAAATACGGATACTTATACTTTAGGGTTTTACCTTTATATATACCTCTTGTAAGCCGTTGTTCAGCGTTGTAACTTCTCCCTGATATAGTGAAGATATTTTGCTGGTTGGCGTCGTCCGTGGTTTTATCTCTCCTACTTTAGGAGGGTTTTTCCACGTTAAATATCGCGTCTTGTGTGATTTATCTATTATTTTTTATCGTTTATTTGCCTATCGTTTTCTAACATTTCATATAATACTGTTCACAGAAAACCTTTCATTTCCTACTATTCGTATGACTGCAAAGTGGTAGGAACTTTTTAAATTTATGCGTGGGATGGAATAAGATTATATATAGAAGTTTATTTAATTAAGTATCATAAGAATTTAGTTATAGGGATTGGGTGGGTGGACGATACACATATAGATCATATGACAACAAAGGGTAAAACTAACGAATGTTTCTAGTTAATTAAAATTAATAAGGACAGCGTTGGCGGGCTAATTACCAATTTACCATGCAGCTGTAGGTTCTCTTCCTCCTTTACTTTCGGTATATATATAAAATTACCTCCGTTCCAATATAAATATTATAGTTGTGGTTTTCTGTATCTAACATTTGATCGTATGTCTTATTTGAAAAGAATTTATGGTTATTATTATTATTATTATTATTATTATTATTATTATTATTATTATTATAAAACATGAATAGTACTCTATGTGTGACTATTTTTTAAATTTTTTCATATTTTTTTAAATAAGACGGATAGTCAGACGTTATATATAGAAGATCACAACTGCACTTATATCGGGATGGAGGTAGTATACGGTAGTAGACTACTAGCTAGGCTGAAGTATAGGTTGTCTCTGTGCTGTGTTCGTTCGGGTGTGGGAACAAATCTCCTATGCACGGGAAACGGAGTAGTGCGTTAGCATGTGATTAATTAAGTATTAGCTATTTTTTTAAAAAAAAGGATCAACATGATTTTTAAGTAACTTTAGTATAAAAACTTTTTATAAAAAGTGCACTGTTCAACACAGTTTAAAAAGTGTGCTCGTGGAACACAAGGGAGAATACACTGTTCAACACAGAGTTTGTTTTGGAAAATGGTAGCGGTCTTTCTCCGTCCTATGATTTCCCATGTCATAAGGACAGGACTGTCATGTACTACTAGCAAAGTAAAACTGTGTTTAGATCCAAAGTTTGGATCAAACTTCAGTCCTTTTCTATCATATCAACCTGTCATACACACACAACTTTTTAGTCACATCATCTCTAATTTCAACCAAAATCCAAACTTTGCGCTGAACTAAACACAGCCTAAGTACTCCCTCCGTCCCACACTATAAGGGATTTTGAGTTTTTGCTTGCAACGTTTGACCACTCGTCTTATTTGATTTTTTTTTGTAAATATAAAAAACGAAAAGTTGTGTTTAAAATACTATAGATAATAAAGTAAGTCACAAATAAAATAAATAATAATTTCAAAAAATTTTGAATAAGACGAGTGGTCAAATGTTGCAAGCAAAAACTCAAAATACCTTATATTATGGGACGGAGGGAGTAGCTTCTTGACACTCCCTTCCTCCAACTTGCAAGCTTTCGGTCTTGTATGGGGAAGCTTCTGACAGATGTAGCTTCTCGAATCTTCAGCTATCAGAAGCTTCCCTAAACCATCTAAATTTTCTCCTATATTCTAAAAGAACGGTAATCGTAGAATATAGAAGCCGGCTTCTCCAGATTCTCACTGGTTAGCTTTTTCACCAACTGCTTCAGATTCTCACCGGTTAGCTTTTCCATCAACTGTTTCTCACGATCTTAATGTTTCTAAATAGGACCTTTGACTGGCAGATCCGGTACTGTGGACGGCATGTGCAAAGCTGCACATTGTAGCCGATTACAGTGAAGCCGTCTCTTGACCGCGAGTTCCAAATTCGCTTGGCCGTTCTGCACACGACCACTAGGGTGATTAGGTGTAGTAGACCACAGATTCTCCGTGGTGGCTCGGTAAAGTAAACAGATGCCCTGTCGCGTATATGTGATATAGAACTTGAGCCCGGAACATTTCTTTTCGCACGTAATCTACTTAATTACCAGCTCACATATCACACACTTCAAGTGTACATAATATAGATATGCTATTACTATTCCCGGCAGGGTTGTTCCTAACAAATTGGGTGCCATGTACAAAATGTAAAAATAAAACATTATCTTTAAAGAAACTACATTAATTGTATAACAGACCATGACTATATACTATTATTTATAATACATTAGGACGAATTTCTGCTACTACTGATTTTTTTTCTTGGTCTGTACAACCTTCCAACCATGTAGAAAAGCTAGCATCAATCTAGTACTCATTTCTTTAGCTATATCCTACCATCAAACAAACAAGAATTAATTATTTGCAACCAATGACAACTAGAATTATATAAATAAGCTCAGCACCTATATACGTAGTGCTGTTCTGCCTAAGTAGAACAAGAATTGTCGCAACAATTCAATTTTTTTATTTAAATGAAAAAAAAAGGAATCTTTATTGCTTTGGAAACACGTTCACATTATCGTCACGGACTAGAATTCGTTGATGTGATAATAATTACCATCGAACACTTAACAGAGTTGAGAAGAAACCAACTCGTTCTAGCTAATTGAGTGAAACAGAAAGAGTGAAATATGAAAAAAAAATGGAATCTAGTGATCATAAATATATCGGAACATATTAAATTAAATTGATATGCATAATTTTTGGGCCTCTAATTTTTGGGGGGCCTGTGCGCTCACACGCTTTAATTTGCGCATGCCTAGGAACGGCCCTGATTCCCGTCTGAGACTTGTAATTCATATTTGGCATTCTAGATGAGTTTAAATGAAAACATTATCAACTATTACAAAGTTGTATGTCTTTTCGAGCTTCATAAGTTTCACATAGAGTTCATCTGCATTCAAAATCATTTCAAAATTTTAAAAATATATTTGTCTAGATAAATATGATAACTTGTAAATGATCTCAAATAAAAAACTTGTCAACTATTATAGGCATTCTCGAGCCCTATAATTTAGGTATAAATGTTTCTCCTCATCCAATTTAATATGAAAAAACTGTGTAAAAATAACACACATGAGTGGATGCAATGTTAGTGTCAGATTTTTAAACAACAGGCACATACGGATGACTGTATATATGTGTTGATTCTTGTTTAAAATCGGCACATATTAGAATGTATTCATATGTATTTTCTAAATATTGTATGTGATGGTTTAAAAAAGCGTACATAGTTAACAATGTTATATGTGCCGGTTCTTAACTTTTAAACCGCTGCTTATATGAAAACGACTCATATATTATATATGTCTGCTTGAATTAACATATATGGTGGTATCACCTACTATAGCATTTATGTACTAGTGATATCCTGGATAGCAGTCAAGCAAAGAATTTTTCATAAAATTTTAAAGGACACAAAAAGGCCTTTCATAAAGATATATATGTATTTTTTTTCGAGAATATATACATGTAGACATTTGGCTTATGTGTGTGTTGGGCGGGCGAACATGGAGTACGCTGTAGCCACATCGCATTGCACACATTGGACACCTTTAGCCTCTGGAGTCTATCAGCTGAGAAATCCCAATAAAGCTACATTTTGAATTTTGTCCTAATTGTCAATAGAAGAGAAGAGACCTATCATGATTAGAGAGGGAGAAAGAGGTGAATCTTCAGATTAGGTGAGTATATGGAGTCAATTAATTAATGGACCGATCGATCGGCCGGTCGCGACCCCAGTATACACACAGTTGATCAACGATGACCGCCAACAGATCACACTAGCAATCATATACATTCTCGTTTTCGTCATGTACGTGTCCTCGTTTGGTCTTACTACACATGGCTTTCTCTACTGCGGTCGTCCTCCTTCCCTTCCACCTTCCATCCTATAAAATAACTGCTCCCAAAGAAACCGATAAAAGAACTAACCAATCAAGAAAGAAATAGGATAGAAAAAATTGAAACATATTTCATACCGTTCTGAAAAAACCTGGTACACCCAAGGCTAGTAAACCATATGCATGTTTCGCATATTATAATTAAGGGTTAATTGGTTCCATGCTATTACAAATTTGCCTATTCAGAAAAAAAATACATTACAATTCGTCTATTTGTAACTATGCCAATGAAATTTTACAAAATTAGAATCGTACCACTGCCGTCACGTTTTCCATCCATCTCTTTTTTTTCTGGCCTTCTTCCTTCATTGTCCCATCTCCTCTCAATCTGCTCTCTTTGCTCGGCGCGGCGAAGGCCAAGGTGGTCGCCATGGCCACCAACCCTCTGACCACCAAGCCACTAATGGAGCCGCTCCTCCGGCGGCCAGCACTGAGCTCGACCTCGACGTCGTATTCTCATAGCAGCCACACCGCCAACGCCAATGCGTCTCGAAGCAGTAGCACTGGATGTCATCAGCCATGGGGCAAGGGGACTTGGGCGGGGACGGTGCGGAGGAAAAGGTGGAGACAGGCGGCGATGACCTCATCAGCGAGAGAGTGAGGCGGAAGGATCTCGGGTCGATCTGGTCATCATCGCCATCCATCGCGACTCAGATCTGGTCGCCGTCCTGCCTGGACAGGAGGACGGCAAGGCACGCGGTGCAGTCAAAGTCGTTGACTTGTGCGGGGACAATGCGGAGGAGTTGGAGACAGGCGACGGTGACGTCGTCGGCGAGAGAGCAAGGCGAAAGAAGCTCCCGACACCTTCTCGTTGGCGGCAGCATCGGGACAGCCGCCACAGCCATCGTGCCTCCCACCGTCACCCGCGCCGGATCCGCCGTGCCACCGCTGGATCCGCGTGCGTGGGGTAGAGCGGCGGCCAGATCTGCTCAGGAGGAAGGCGGTGGAGGAGGAGGTAGAGCCGCCGCGCCTCCCGCCCGCCCGCTCCCGGCCGCCTCCTTATCGGCAGCAGCACCACCCGAGGTCGTCGAGCCGGCGAAGCCCTTTGCTTGGCCACCGTCCCATACCGCCGTTGCTCACGAACCACCCTAACCTGAGCGGCAACTTCCTCACTGGTGCCATTCTTCCGGGGCTGCTCCACGGCCGCGCCCACATCCCCAGCGTGCGCCATAGCCTTGCCGCCCACTACATGAGAGGAGAATGAAGGAAGAAGAAGGATTCCATTTGTGAGATATATAAATAATAAATATTTTAATTAAATTTTACCAAATTAAAAATACTAATACCAATCTATCAAACTAGGTGTATCACAAAACTACATATTTAACATCATATTTATCACAAAATTACACATTTAAGATACTATTACAAAACAATATATTTAATAACAAAATTTTCAGAAAACTATAGGTTTATAACTAATTTAGTCTAACTATAATGTTCGTAGCTTCAACATAATAATGGTACTAGGGATTTAAACTCTAAAAGATGTAGTTTAGTAATAATACTTAGCCTTAAATATGTAGTTTTGCAAAATTTACTTAATTTTTTTTATCATCCATCTAGTTAGGTTATGGATTTATGGCCGTGTGTTGGCCTTGTCTCTTGAAAATTTGGTTAAATGGGAGTAAATTTTACCATAGGATACTCAAAGTCACTGACTTTGAGAAATTTGTTAGTGACATCGTAAAAATATGTCAGAGTTGAAGGACACTTTAAGAAAACTAGTAATGTACTACAGCACACACAGCAGACATTATTTTATTATTTTCAACCTAATTGGGAAGACAAATCGTGATGAAATGATTAATTTGTCTCTGGAGCCAGCAAACGTCACTAGACTTGGCTTTTGGTCGAACCTGAGCGAACTAGGCCATCTCTCCCCCCATCAACTTTAACCGTGACACATTTTTACAGTGACCATCAACAATTGTATAAGAGTAGTAAAATTTGCCATAAAGATTTAATGGCAAAAACTAGTTTGTAGCCATGCATTAAATAAACTACTTGTCCAGGAGGACTTGTTGCAGATTTCTCTGGAACATATACTTAACTGTTACATATGCACTCTTATTTTTTTCACGAGGAGCATCCAGTCTTATTTTCTACAGTCCATATTGACTATATATACATAGAAAAGCGACTAATTAATTAATCATTATCTCTTGTTTCTCTACACATAGCTAACCCACCTACGGAGTGCGTTGAATCTAGCTCGGCGACTGGCGACATGACCAAGGTGATATCGTGACGTGGCCATCGCCCTCACTGTGCTTACGTCATTGAGCAGGAGGCATTATGACGTCATGCCGTACGGTGCACAATTGGACATGCCGCATGCATGGAACAGGCCAATAGTTCAGTACTCCGTGAAGGTTCCTACTCCGTTGGTAGGGCCATTATTAGAAGCCAAACATTTTGCACGAAAATGCTGTGAGGAATTGTATTGATATGGCTCATATTAGTTCAACATAAAATAATATTATTTTAGTCTATTTTGTTGAATAATCCATCCTTTAGTGTTTTGCACACTTTAAATAATTAAAATATGCACAGGCGTGTCACTCTCTAATGGACGTTTGTTTTCATATGAACGACAAAAAGAGCATAGTTAAGTAGTAGTAGTACTTAAAAAGTAGATACAGGGCCTGTTCACTTTGATGCTATTTTCAACCTTACCAAATTTTGGTAAAGTTGTCAAAAAAATCGCTACAGCCAAATTTTGGTAACTATATAATAAATCATGCCAAAATTTTGGCAAGTTACCAAAATTTTGGCAACTATGCCAAAATTTTGGCCAAAATTTGGTAAGGTTTTTTTTGCCAACAAAGTGAACAGGCCCATAATCTACTCTACGCCATTGTGTTCGTTACAGTTGAACGATTTGTTATTGATATTATTTCTTTCTATAATATATCGACAAAGTTATCTACCTCAAATAACCTTGACAACATATAATGTTAACAATCCATTTATTCCATTATAAGGTTTTTTTAGAAGAAATTTGTGCAGCCTCTTACACAACATGGGAGTTAATTTGTATATCAGTTTAAAGTTTTTTTTTTATATTTATGTAATATAAGAGAAATTGCTTATGCAAAAGATAATAGGACAAAAATATTTTGTGTAGGATATGAAAGATGATTTACATCAAACACAAAAAAAAATTCTTTATAGAATATAACGGATAAATTATATTTTAGAAATAAAATACAAACTTTTGCAGTGTGCAAAGATGCTAAGAAAAACATTATAATTTGTTTAAATCTTTTCATAGGATAAATCAATTGTAACTTTATATATTTCTAAGGGTATTTTGGGTATTTTTGACAAAGACTTAGCCCAATAACATATTGTAGAATAGTTGATAAACTCATCAGCATATTATAGGAATGTTATGTCTCCGTTTAATACTATAAGTCGCTTTGACTTTTTTTTTCTAAAGGTCAAACATCTTCAAAATTATAGAAAATATAAAAATATTTTTAATACAAAACAAATATAGTATCAGAACATGCTTAATGTTAAATTTAGTAAAACTAATTTGGTAATATAGATCTTGTAACATTTTTTTTATAAACATAGTGAAACTTAAAGAAAATTTAACTTAGAAAAAATCAAAGGGCTTAAAATATAAAATAAAGGGAGTACAATGCAATGGTAAGTTGTTGAACTAGAATAGGCACAGTGATACAGAGCATATTCTGTTTGATAATTGTATGAGCTAGGAGGAACGTCTACGCGAGGAAGAATTCGGTGGATTTATTACAAATTCATATTTAAAATAAAAATAAATAACATAAAAAATCCTAAAAATAGTATGGTATTAGTAGGACCTATTGGCATAAATAATGTCAACTAATATTGAATTTACTATACTTTTATTCCAGAACAAAATGGAAAACTGTGAGATAATAAAGAAAATTATATCCTGATGGGCCGAAAAGCCAGTGAACTATGCCCTAATAATAAGGGGGTGTTTAGATCCAGGGGTGTAAAGTTTTGGCATGTCACATTGGATATCGGATGTTATATAGGGTGTCGCATGGGGTGTTTGGAGACTAATATAAAAACTAATCACAGAATCCGTGAGTAAACTGTGAGATGAATTTATTAAGCCTAATTAATCCGTCGTTAGTAAATGTTTACTGTAGCACCACATTGTCAAATCATGGAGCAATTAGGCAAAGATTCGACTCGCAAATTAGTCGCAATCTGTCCAATTAGTTATTTTGTTAGCCTATATTTAATACTTTATGCAGATGTTGAAACGTTCAATGTGACAGGATGTAAAATTTTTGGGAGGGATCTAAATAGACCCTAAGCCTATTGATGTGTTGGTAAAAGGCATTAACTAGATGTCAAAAACTGCATTAACTTTCGCAGGAGTCCTGCAGTTCAACCGGGTGTGTCTAGAAACCTTTTCCTTTTATATTTTAGCCCATGCATTTTTACCCAGTAAAAAAGTTTATAAATACAAAATTTATACGTATAAACTATATATATATAATACATTGAAATATTATTATTATACATTTTTCTGGTATTTTAAAAATTAAATACAAACTATTGGTGTAAAACTTTATAGATATAAATTTCAAACCAAATTAAAAAAATGCTCTGGAAAAAAAAACACTATACCACTACGTATATATGCATTGCATCACTGGCTAAGTCGCAAGTATATGCATCTTTAAATTCGAATGACCTATACCTCCGACTTGTCATGCAATCCTACGGAGGAGTATGCCGTGGCATGCGGATCATGTGCGATACCCAGTAAAAAAGGGAAAAAAAGATGGGTTCATACGGTGGCCCTTAAATGGAAAATAAACATGATTGCAGGAGCACGGACGAGCATGAGCGCTCGTCCATTGCCCTTCTCGGTTCAACCGTTCAACCTCCTGAGCGAACGCATGAAAAGTCGATGTTAATCTAATAATCTTTCCTTTTCCTCAGTCTGGAATTTAATCTTGCTTGTTAAAACAAATAAACAAATTTTGTAAAAATAAAAATTACACATACAAGAAAAGTACTCCCTCCGTTTCAAAATGTTTGACACCGTTGACTTTTTAATACGTGTTTGACCATTCGTCTTATTCAAAAATTTAAGTAATTATTTATTTTTTCATATCATTTGATTCATTGTTAAATATACTTTCATGTACACATATAGTTTTACATATTTCACAAATATTTTTTAATAAGACGAACGGTCAAATATGTGCTAAAAAGTCAACGGTGTCAAACATTTTGAAACGGGAGGGACTATAACATAAACAGAAGAAGTTTGATTAAATGACGAGTGGTATGGTCACGAGAAGTCGTGGACACATGACTCATCCATATATCAGGGTTCAAAATCTAATGTTCACAAGTAGGGGTATGTTTTTTAATAATGGAATATAATATCCCGGCCTTTACTCAAAAGAGCTACAGCCAATTATTACATAGCAGTTTTCATGAACATGGTGTAAATCTAAATGAACAGAACATACCGAAGAGAAAAACAAAAAAACCAGCCTAACATAAGGAGATCACAATTATTGAAGTCTATTTGTAAATATCCAACCATAATTGTCAAATAGTTGCATAACGTGGTCTCCAACTTTCGGCATGCAACTTTCAGAAACTCTTCATCTTCATCACACCTTTGTAGTTGTGCCCAAAACCGGAGCCAATGAGTTGCCCTGAAAATGACCTGCATATAGGAAAATGATGGTGATTTGTCAAAAACCATATCGTTCCTACTCAGCCATATTGCCCAACAAATGGCAGAAGCTCCAACAAGTATCAGTTTACTTATTTTCTTATCAACTCCCAAAAGCCACCCATTAAAAATATGAGATATGCTAACTGGAAGATTAAAACCAAAAGAGAACTGAACTGCTCTCCATAGAAACTTCGCAAAATGACAATCCATAAAGAGATGTTGAATAGACTCATTCTTCAAACAAAAAGAACACCTCAAGCTGTCATTCCAGTTACGCCTTGCCAAATTATCCTTAATTAACACAACCCCTTTAAGCAGGTACCACATGAAAATTTTAATCTTAAGTGGCAACTTAAGCTTCCAAATACACTTGTTTCTCTCGATATGGCCATTATTAATTAAAGTTAGGTACATAGACCTCACCGAGAACAAGCCATTCTGATGGAAATTCCATCTAAAACTATCAAACGAATCATTCAACTGAATATATACTATAGAGGCACACAACTCATGCCAACAAACAAGATTCTGACCAACTAAAGCTCTCCTAAAAGAAACATTAAGCAGAACAGATCCCATAACAGTGGCAATAGAAAATGTTTTCCTCCGAACAATTGCGTACAAAGATGGATGTTTATCCTTAAAAGCCAAGTTACCAATCCATCTATCTTCCCAAAATCTAATTTGTTCCCCATTATTGACAATCCAAGAACCCATATTTAAGAAAGTACTTTTGACATTTATAAGACCAGACAAAAATGGGAATCACCTTGTTTCCTGTCAACTTGGGTTATAGATTTATTATAAAGATATTTTCTCTTCAATAAATCATGCCAAACCCCTTCCTCGTTAATTAACTTAAACAACCATTTACTTAAAAGACATTTATTTTGTATCTCCAAATTATGAATCCCAAGACCCCCCTGGTCGTTGGGTTGACAAACAACATCCCACCTAGTGAGCCTGTATTCTTTTTATGGTCATCCCCTTGTCAAAAAAACTGCGATCTATAGTAATCAATTTTACGAAGAACCCCTTTCGGCACTAAAAAAATATATCATAAACATGGCTAAACTTGAAAGAACAGAATTAATCAACCCCAGTCTACCACCAACAGATAAATGATTGCCTTTCCAACTACTAAGCTTTTTCTCAATTCTCTCTTCAATAAGTTTCCAATCTTTATTAGAAAGCTTCATAAAATGCATCAGAATTCCAAGGTATTTAAAAGGAAAGGTACCTAACAACCAAAAATATCAGAATATTGTTCATAACATTTCTTTGCCTGACCAAAGCAAAATAATTCACTCTTGTGAAAATTTATTTTTAGGCCAGATAACTTTTCAAATACCGATAAAATCAGTTTCAAATTCTTTGCCTGTTGCAAGTCATGCTCCAAAAAGATTAATAGTATCATCTGCGTATTGCAAGATAGACAAACCATCATCAACAAGATGAGGAATAACCCCATTCAAGAGTCCCGCCTCTTTAGCCCTCTTAATCAATAGAGTAAGCATGTCAACTACTATATTAAAAAGAATAGGAGATAAAGGATCCCCTTGCCTAAGACCTTTGTAAGTTTGAAAACAATTACCAATTTGATCGTTAACTTTTATACCAACATGACCACCTTGAACAAAAGAAGCTATCCATTCACACCATCTAGGAGAAAAGCCTTTCATTCACACCATCTACTTTCATACAAGTAGGGGTATGTATACTAAGTTAGTAAGTTGGTGCAGAGCCCAGATGTATTTCATTTGTAACGTGAAAGAAAAAAACTTTGATTGTTTTGAATCGAAAATGCGGTGGTAAATATTGAGAAAACCAGCTAAACAATTCATTGTCAAAATTAAGATAAGGTAATAACCTAACTGTCAGCATTAAGCGTGGTTGGATTAATGCTTGCTACACTGGGATCATCTAGATTATCTATGTCATCTGGAGAGGTGACTTTTTTATGTTTGGACTTTGGGGACACAGAAGAGGGGAGATTGTTCAAGCAGGTACATTAATTGATTGGTACTAATAAAGGCAGTCATTGACTAGGAGTAAAGCATCGCATTGTTAAAATGCAGCAACAATGTTGGTTCTGATCGTTCATATTGGAATAATGATTCATGAACATGACGAATACAAGGTATAGTATTGCACTATGTGTCCAGGAGACCAGGACCAGGCATTAATTTGTAAGTTAAGACTGATCGATTTCCATCTCTCTAGAATTCCTTGGTCAAAATTGGGTTGACTTGTGCGTAATCAGACAATGCCTACAATGCAGGCTTGGAAATTGTGTTAATAATGTAAATGTGCAAAGCATGCCTTTTATTACATTAAGTTTATTAAAAATGGTATTTCGATTAAGGAAGTAACTACTTCCTAGATACATACAGTGTTAGGCCATCGCAGACAAAAACGCAGCAACGGCAACTATCCCTTTCTACGTCGATATTCCCTAGGATGAGTGGGAGCATATGTGGCATGCATGCATCAAGTTCCTATCATTGGCTTGAATGGATGCATGGTGTTTGAACCCGACACTACAAGATAATTGGACTATCACAATGATAATTTTTCTGTGGCAAATAACTATACTTTGTTGCAACGATTTATGATCGTTATTTTATTCAGTATTTTTGTTGCAATAGGAAATGAGCTATCGCCACAAAAAAACATTACTATTGCAAAAAAAACATGTTCTATTGCCACAAATTTATTTTTTTGGCAATTTGCATAATACATGGTACTTTTCACTATTTTCTATTGCCATGATCAATAAATTCGTTGCAATAAAAAATTTATCATCTCATAATTTAACTTATTCTATTCATATGGATACAGATTAGGACGAATTTTATATGAAATTTATAGCTCTTGATGAGATCTACAACTTAAATTTTTCGTTCAAAATCTTTTAAATACTCAAATTCATGATTCAAATCTTAGTTAGGAAGTCTTAAATGGAATTATATGCATTTTTAAACAAAATTGATGCATAGGTGAGTTGGTCATGGAGAGCGCACGTGGGGGAGAGATCTTGGGTTCGAATCATAGCCATGACAAGATAAATTAATATTGAAACATTTAATTTGATACGTAGAACTAATGCCACACATGGAGTGGTGGCAATAGTTATTTATTGCAACAATGTGAAGTGTTGCAATATATATTTTTTGCCACATCCATTTTATGGCAACATCAAAATTTATTACAACTAAATAAAAATTGTTGCAATAACCTATTACCACGCTATTTATTACTACGGCTAGTAACGATTTTAAGATTGTGGCAACATGTATCTATTGCCACAATTTTAGCATTGATGCTACGATTTTTTTTGTGATAAATTATTTTTCTAGTAGTGCGAGTTTTAATTTTGTTTGAGTTTCATTCGGAAATATGTCAAAGCAATTTGAAAGTGTTTCTTAAGAGAACACATAAAGGTTTGCAAAGAGCCAAAAAAAAGTTGAGCATATTAAAACTTCACTTTTGAGTTGAAATTTGTAAATTAGGTTGTGAGTGGTGGATTATAGGATCTCTAGAACCTTGTGCCCCCCGCGCAAGAGATTTAGGTGGCGACCCAAAACGTAGCCTCTACCACTCCTTCCTCCCTCCTCCTCCGCGCTACCGTCACTAGATCGAGCAACACGAAACCGCTTGATGAGCTAGGATGGTGGTGACTGGGCAATGGTACAATTTGTTACTCAGATTTGGCATGGAGAAATGAGTGGGTGGGGTTGGATGAAAAATTCTTGGCTCACTAGCTCGCTTGGCTCGTGGTTGGCTCTGCTCATTTTGATATGTTAACAAGTTGAGCTAAGGTTCTGCTCGTTAAGTATGACAAAGCTAGCTCAAAATAACTAGTGAGCAAAATGAGCCAAGGCAAGCAATGGGAAAATAACCCAACACAATAGTCCAACAAGAAAAAAGTATATCTCTAACCTTAAAACCCTAACCTAAGGCGTGTGTTGCCCTCACCCGTGGTATGCACCTTTTTTTTAGAACTTGATGCTCTCTCAAGTCTCAACAAATTAAACTCATCCCCTCCATCCATTTGTCGTCTCACGCCACTCAACTTGTTTATATATCGACACATATAGACTAATCTTTTGTTCAAAAGTATGGAATTTGTATGTTGGTTTGATACTTAGAATGCAAGCTTAACGAGTCAGCATGAGCTTTCAAATGAATCGACCCAAACTTCTAAGTCACTAGGATAACGAGCTGAGCCAACTCATTATCCTAACGAGCCATAATGAGCCGAGCTGAGCTGGTACGATATCCAACTCTAGGGGTGGCCCATGAGTGACAACAATGGCTGAGGTGGCATGACACAATGGAGCGGTCTATTTGAACCAGAAAACCAAATTTAGCAAGTATACACAACCGATTTGCATGAGAGCACCTAGACATTGGAGACCGCACTTTAGAAAGGGAAGCGGTAGCTGGGATGGTTGTGGATAGTATGAGAGATTATCGGGGTGGGAGGGAGGGGAGGCTGGCTTAACCCATGGCAATGACTAAGGTGGTACTCGGCAAGGTGCACATATAGACAATAGTATGACAAGGATCGATGATGAGTGTCTCCCTGTCTACTGGTTGTGCCTCCCCCTTTTCCCTCTTGATGATACTCCCCTTCCGTGGCTAGTTGGACTCCACTTCTAGGCTCCGCCGTGGGACATATATGGTGTTAGGGAGGGCAGAGGCTTGGTAACAAGCTTTGACAAGGTATCCAGTGGCCGTGATGTCGTTGGCAGCACGCTGGATTGCCGCTACCATTTTCTTGGAGACAATCGTGGCATGGTGAGGCGGTTGTGCTTTAGAGCGAAGTTAGAGATACTTTGGTTAGTGTGATGATTTTGGCAATGATGACACTGAACACCTACCATTCTGGGCATGTGGAGGATGCACTTGTGGATGGCGTGGTTGGCAGGAAGTGAAAACTTTGGGAAATGCCTAACTTGTCCCAATCGTCAACCGGTGACGTCGATGTCTATGGGCGTCGTTTCCCTACTTAGAAGTGCAACACTGTGGTGATTTTATTTTTTTTTCCTTTAGGGGAACGTTCTCAATGTTGTGTCCCTTTTAGAGGCTTATTCTAGATGGTCCCAAGTTGGGTGTTCACAAGCTGTTGTTGGTGTTCTTGGCTGTGGAGGCTAAGTGGCTACATGGTATTTGGCTTTAAGCTACGCAACAATGACTTTTGTTGAGGTTCGTTAGTCCTAAGTCTTCGGTTTTGGTGGTGTGCCGTCTCGGGTAATTATGTTTGTTTTATTTGTTTATATGTCAGTTTCCTTTCATTACCTGTGCATTTATAAGGTTTTTGGGTTCCTATGACAAATTGGGATAACTCTATCTTGTAAATAGGTACCCATGTCCTTTCTCAAAGTTTCTTTAAGAAAACAGTTGAGAACTTGAGGTTGATCAAATTTGAACAAAACTAGCTATTTTTAGTCAAAACTGTCTTCCCTTATGGCATGAAGATCAAGTAGATGAACAAATGCAAGAGTAGGTGCGATAGGAGACCAACACAACACAAATATAGTTTTGTAGCTATTGGAGGAAGAAGGCCAAGAGGATTCTCTATTTAGTCTTAATGGAGGATAAGTATTGTTACACACATATCAGATAAGTATTGTTATACACATCTACAGATATATGCATTTCTTTGTTATAATGTCATGTATGTCTTTTTTTCCCTTCTTATAAAATTTTCTCTTAAATTACTTTCCGATATACAATCCGATTACACCATTGTCGTTGCAACTAAATATTTTTAACAATATCTTACGTGATTATATTATGATAAAAAATATTTATGTTTATAAATTACTTTCTATTATATATGTAAGTTACTTTTATCATATATATATAAATTACTTTTCGATTTGATTAAATTACTTCTTATACATTCATAATGCTTTGATTTGATTGCTTTTATTATTGTTTTTAGTCAATTCCATAATTTGTGCCGATTAAATTTAATTTTTAGATAGACTCATGTTTTTATCTCTACAACGGACTTACTTCTAATGTTGTAACAACTTACTTCCACTTTGTGTTAAGTTACTTTTATGATTTATATAAATTACTTTCAGACTTTATTGAATTTATTTTCATAAATGTATTTATTTGAAAATCTTCTCTACACTTTGCTTGTGATTTTACTCCACAAAGTTTTTTCTTACTTCAACTTAGTCATAGTGTAATTACTCGTAATGCTATAGAGAGTTACTTCTATTGCATATTTAAGTTATTTCTACAGTTTAGATAAATTACTTCTAAATTCATAAAATGTTTAAATATATTTAACATGGATCTCGTTTTGTTACATATTTTAAGTAGAGTACAATGATACAATAGATGTTAAAATAATATGTGATTTAAAAGATATAAGTTATTAAAGAAGTTAAAAAAGACATGCACTTTAAACTAAAGAGGATTTATATATGGGATGAAGTGGTCTCCGCTTAGGACTAACGCACTACCGTGCACTATATAGTCACATCCATTAAAACATTATGTTGTAAAAAATCTACTAGTTTTATGTCTATTTATAAGGTGGTGTTTGGGAAACATAAATCCCTCGGAGAGGGACTTAGAGAAGGGACTTATATTTTTGTAAGAGAGAGTAAAATAAATTTCCACTATCTCAAACACCACCTAAGACTTTTGTAGTAAACCTCACGTCAGTTTCCTTTCATTACCCGTGCATTTAGCATGCTACTCACGTTTTTCTATTTTCGCTCGATGCTCACACGTACGCTTGGGTACAACGGACAACTGAGGCACTGACCACTGACGGAGAATTTTACCGGTCAATGGCCGTTGTCGCCTCGTCGGTCGCATGCAGCTTCACGTTTTGCTCGCTGCAGGTGGGGCCCCAGCTTGTCTGGTAGGGTCCTCTGGTGGTCTAGTCCTCGCGCGCCCACCAAAAAAGAATCTAATTAAGAGACACCAATTAACCATGTATAATTCATTTAGTCTCATGCTTCTTTCGCTTCCACAGTAGAGAGACATCGTACATCATTTGGTGTGTACTGATGGAGAATTGGAGAGACCAACAACCATGGATTGTCTATATAACGAGACCCATTGCAAAGCTTCATCTCCATCACTTGCATCCTTGTAACATCCAGTTCTTCGAATCTTCGAGCTTCTAGAGCCACTGCTTTAGCTAGCTAGCTAGGACAAAGGGACAAACACCATGGGGAGCACTCCGGCTGCTGTTCCGGTCACCGTCGACGAGCTCCGGCGTGCGCAGCGCGCAGACGGCACCGCCGCCGTGCTGGCCATCGGCACGGCGAACCCGGCGAACTGCGTGACCCAGGCCGACTACGCCGACTTGTACTGCCGTGTCACCAACAGCGAGCACGTTGCTGGGTTCAAAGACAAATTAGACGCACTATGTAATTAAGCTTCGCAAATTAAGTCATTTATGCCCATTTTTCAAATATCATTTGACTCATCTTTGTTTGCTTGGTGATTTTTCAGGCGTATCGGCGTCGGGCAGTGAGAAGCGTTTCTTCCACCACACCGAGGAAATGATCAACGCACACCCTGAATTCCTCGACCGCGCGACGCCGTCGCTGGACGCGCGCCTGGAGATCGCCGCCGCGGCCGTCCCAGAGCTCGCCGCGACGGCCGCGGCGAGGGCCATCGTCCAGTGGGGCCGCACCGCCACCGACATCACCCACCTCGTCGTCACCACCAACGCGGGGGCCCACGCCCCGGGCGCCGACGTCCGCCTCGCCGCGCTCCTCGGCCTCCGCCCCACCGTGCGCCGCACCATGATCCACCTCAACGGCTGCTCCGCGGGCGCCGCCGCGCTGCGCCTCGCCAAGGACCTCGCCGAGAACAGCCGCGGCGCGCGCGTCCTCGTCGCCTGCGTCGAGCTCACCGTCCTCACCTTCCGCGGGCCGGACAGCCCCCACACCGTCACCTGCCAGGCGCTGTTCGGCGACGGCGCCGGCGCGGTCATCGTCGGCGCCGACGCCGCGCGCCCCGTCGAGCACCCGCTTTTCGAGATGGTCTCCGCCTCGCAGACGCTCATACCGGGGACCGAGCACGTCATCACCATGCAGCTCACGGAGCACGGCCTCGACGGCGACATCGACACCAAAGAGCTCGTCCCTCTCGCCGCGAACAACGTCAAGCAGTGCCTCTCCGACGCGCTCACGCCGCTCGGCCTCGACGGCGGCGAGTGGAACGACCTCTTCTGGGCGGTGCACCCGGGAAGCCCGTTGATCTTGGACCACATCGAGAGCGCTCTCCAGCTAAAGCAGGGGAAACTGGCAGCGAGCCGAAAGGTGCTAAGGGAGAACGGCAACATGCTGGGCAGCACGCTGATCTTCGTGCTGGAGGAGCAGCGAAGGCGGATGGAGGAGGAAGGAGACGGAGCCGAGTGGGGGGTGATGCTGGGATTTGGACCCGGTTTCACCATTGAGACCATGGTGCTCCACGCACCTGATGACAGCCGGAAGAAGAATTAGTTCAGAGCAAAGGTAAGTGAACGCAAACACTGATGTTCTCGGCCATGTCTGCTAATGAGGTTCTAAATGGATTAGTACGCAAATGAAGGCATCATAGTACAACTTGTTCCAGAGGTTTCATGTATTCGTGCTGTTATATTGTTAAACCACGTGTTGTGTTTTTATCTATTGTTGAGCAATGTTTTTTTTTCCCATATTCAGAGAAACTTGAGTGGATGGTACCAAAATGTACTGTTGGGCATTTGTGTGACGTGCGCTATATATGTTCTACTACTTCATGTTTGAAAGGATAATAAAAGTAAAACAGACAGTCAATTGTTAACCTTAGTCGATCGAAAGCTTGTTAAGCTAGGCACAACAATGACATACACATAAATATAGATGGCTAAAATGGGCCGCCCGGCCAAGCACGGCCCAGTCCTGATCGTGCCCAGGCCAAGATTTGTCAGGCCGGCACAGCCCGACCCTACACGTTAAAACGTATCGTGCCGGCCCACGTGCTTCACTTATGGCCCAAGCACGGCTCAATAAGGGTCGGCCGTGCTTGGCTGGCCTGAAGGCACGGGCAGCCCATCGTGCTTTTTTGAATAAGTCTATTTTCCCTCCCTTCTCTTTGGCTTCTGACATATATATAGCTAAATAAGTCTATTTTACGTCCGTACTATTTGGGTCGTGCCATATAATACGTTTATTTGTCCTCCCTATTCTTTGTGCACTGTCTTACATTTAGTTGAAAATAAGTCTATTTTAGCTCCCTGAACTTCGTGCAGTGCCGGGCCGGCCTACTGTGCCAAGGCATAGGCCAAGGCACGACCCAACAGCCAGGCCGTGCCGTGCCTGGGCTGGCCAAAATCCCATGCGTTGGGCCGGGCTGTCAGCCTCGAGCCTTATGGCGAACTATACTCACAAAGTCACAATCAGACTATCGGAATTGGAGCTAGGCCGGAGTAAACGATAAGTAATCACACTTGTAGGTCGGAGCGAATTCGTTTTTTTTCTCAGAACCAGAAAACAGTCGAAAACAATATATAAATACAACAAACACGTGGTCTTTAACTTATAAGAAAATAAAACAATTTAAGCTGGTCAATGAGGAGCTCGTATGACCGAGAAACGAATATCCGAATTTTAAGTGCAATTAAAGTGGATATTTTCGAGTTGTTTAATAGTTATTACACTGTTAAATTATGTGTAGTGCACTATTGCTCGAGAGAAAGGATTGTGATACTAGCAATCAGGACACATGAGTCAGACGACTAATTCACTATGGACTAAGTTCATAGAGACGATCCACGGGAAGGACGAAGTCAGACCCTACGTGTCAATCGAAACAAGCAGCAACAAGCGAGCCTCATGTGACTACCACACGTGCTGCACACGTGAGCAACCACACGGCGACCACACGGGGAGGACGATGCACACGGCGACCACACGGGGAGGACGAGGAGAGGGCAGTGAGGCCGTGAGGGGAGGGGTTCTCACCACCGGCACAATGCGACGAGGGAACAACTATGGCGACTTGCAACGGCCTTGGCGCAGCGACAACGAACGGAGAAGGGTGATGAAGATGAATGGGTCGACGACGATGAGATGGCTCCAGTGATATTTAGGCTTAGCGCAGAGGCGGATGACGGTGGACTTTGGCACTGTAGACTTGAAGGCGATGATGGGCGGCACTTCGTCTTGGCGGGAATAACAGCGTCGGAGGCGGTGTTCCAGGAGTCTTCGGCCAACGAGGATGCGCGGCCGAGGATGAGGACAATGAGGTGCAGCCAACAGGAGCGACAACGCAGCGAGGCAGCGCTCCGGCGAGGAGGGAGAGGCTGCCGGAGGAAGAAGACGGTGGCGTCTTCACTGTGTACCAATGAGAGTGAGCTTCGGGCTAGGGGAAGGGGAAGCCGGGGACAGGCACGGCGAGGCACGGGCTCGACGGGGAGGTGTTGCCAAAGATGGAGAATGATGACGTTCTTCACCGGTTGTTGGCGAGGATGAGCTTCCAGCGGTCTCCAGGCGAAACGGAGGGTGGCCGGGGAAGAGGAGATCGCTGCGATGCCCGTCGGGGTGAGGGGGGGGTGGGGAGAGGAGATCGCTGGTGATGTGGTGTGGTTTGGCACTGCTCCGGTCGACGGGGAGTTTGCCGGTGTGGTGGAGAGAGAGGAAAACGTGAGGAGATGAGGGGAGACCGAGGGAGCTCGGGTAGTGGCAAGAGGTAAGGGGAGGGAAGGTGCTGCTGCCCTTTTATAGGCTATGGGGAGGAGGGGGACAGGGAGCTTGCCGGTCGGCCATAGAGGATGTGAAAAACGGCCGGAGTTCAATGAGATTACATCCGATGAATAAAAGTCGGATCAAGAGGAGGAAATCTTGGGGAGGAGGAGAGGAACCGATGTTTGCAATGGAGGGAACGAACGGGGAAGGAGATCAGCGAGGTGGGGGCACTTGAGTTTGGCCGGGAGAGATGAGCAGGCGACGGCTCGGCTGGAGGTGGAAGACGACCAGTGGCTGGGCCACACGGTGCTGGGAAAGCGGACTTTGGTCCGAGAGGGAGGGAGGAGACTTGGGCCGGCCCAAGTAGAGGGGGAGAGGTAGGGAAGGAAGAGATGGAGGGAGACAAGAAGAGGACTTCGTCCTCGGGCCAAAAGTGGAGAAGGGAGACTTTGGGCTGGATTCAGCCCAAACAGAGGGAGAGGATTATTTTTAGTTTTCTCATTTTAATTAGGAAAAAGTACACTGAAGGTCCCTCAACTTGTCATCAAGTTACAAAATCATCCCCCAACCGCAAAACCAGATATCGGGCATCCCTTAACTAATAAAACCATATACTTTAGATTCTCCGGTGGTTTTGACCCCGGTTTTATCTGGCGTGGCGGCTGAGTTAGCGTGAGACCCACATGGACCCCACATGTCAGAATGCTAGGTCATCTCTCCTCCCCTCTTCTCTCCCTTCCTCATCTCTCTTTGACTTCTCTCCAATTTGATGGTGGCGACAGGTGACGCGGCAGCGGTGGGGAAGCAGCTGCGGGCAGGCAGTGAGGGAGGGGCGGCGGGGGTAGGAACGGCGTGCGGGATCCCCCGCGGCCGCCACCCACGAGGCCCACGACCACGAGGCGGCGTGGGCAGCGTCAAGTTCGGCTACTCCACTGCGACGAGCCGGCTCGTTCCCGGCCGACAGGCTGGTTGGGCTCGGTAGCGGCGCGGCGTCGCTCGGCCGGAGATTCTCCTACAGTCATACTGCCTCGTCCCGCACTCCGTCAACACCTCGTCGGTGCTCAACTTCGGTGCCCTCGCCGACATCACCGAGCCCAGCATGGCGACCACGCAGCTCGTCGCCGGCGACGTGGACACGTACTACACCGTGGTCCTCGACTTCGTCAAGGTCGGCAACAAGACGGTGGCGTCGGCGGCGAGCTCCCGCATCATCGTGGATTCCGGCACGATGCTGACATTCCTCGACCCAGATTTGATGGGACCACTCATCGACGAGCTCTCCCGCCGGATCACGCTGCCGCCGATGCAGTCGCCGGATGGCCTGCTGCAGCTGTGCTACGAGGTGGCCGGGCGGGAGGTGGAAGCCGGAGAGAGAATCACAAATCACATAGATAAACATCTATACTCCACCGTGGAATCTTGTTCAGATAATCAAAGTACTTATGCAGAAAGGATAGTAAGATACAGAAATGCAAAAATAAGCTTTGTAAGTGAACAGAACAATCTCAAGCTAAGCTATTCTTTAATCAGAAGAACAGGATTTCAAGATATTTTGTGGCGCCGGTTTCGCTTTCTTACCTCGCTATAGGTTCTATGAGAGATCAAATTACTTGACCCATAAATTGTAGAGCAATGCAGGAGTAACACTCCCAGCTGAGAAATTGATTTATGTATAACACTCCGATGATATTCGTTAGGCGATGCAATGAGAATTCAGAATTCTCACCAACAGCCAGCTTGCTAGAATAGAGTATGAGTTACTGATCTTGAATGACCTCTTGTGTACAGCCAGTAGGAAGCAAACCGAACAGGTGAGACCGGACTTGACGCTGGAGTTCGGCAGTGGCGGCGGCGGCGCTGCGGCGGCGCTGAAGCCGGAGAACGTGTGCGTGATGGGGCAGGAAGGGACGCTGTGCCTAGAGATGGCAACGGTGAATTCACCGTCAGGGGTCACACCCGCGTCCCCGTCACCACGGTGATAAAATTTCACCGTCCCCGCCCCCGTCCACGGCGGGGCTATATTTTCACCAGCCCCGATCACTGCGCGGTGAATTTTTCCCCGTGGTTACCCCGCTCCCGGCCACGCGACGACATCTCCCACGCCCACATCGACGCCTGCAGGCGCCGGGCAGCACGAAGTTGGCAGTTCCCGGTGGCGCGTCGACGGAGGGAGTAGGAGAGCGGCGGCGCGTGCAAGAGGAGGCAGGCACGCGCGTCTGCAGGGGGCGGCGTGGGCGAGAGGAGGAGGCAGCGCGGGCGAGAGGAGGAGGCGGCACGCGTGTGTGGAAGCGGCGGCGCGCGCGAGAGGAGGCGGCGGCGGCGGCGCGCGCGTCTGCAGGGCGGCGCGCGCGTCTGCAGGGCGGCGCAGGTGAGAGGAGGAGGCGGTGCGCGCGTCTGGAAGCGGTGGCGGCGCGGGCGAGACAAGGCAGCGGCGCACGCGAGTGGAGGAAGCGGCGCCCGCGCCGCGCACCTGTGCGGGCGTGGCTGCAGTGGAGAGCTGGAGGAGAGGCTAGGGTTAGCTTTTTTTATATACCTGTTAATTGGGCTTTAGTATTATGGGCCAAAACGTCTATAAAGTCTAAAATTAGTCCTCTATATAGAAAGGTCGGGTCACCGCGGGGGACGTGAATGGTTCACCGTCCCCGCCCCCGTCATCCCTGATGGTGATAACTATGGGACCATTTCATTCACCATGGTGGACAGATATTAACCATCCCCGTCACCTAATAGGTGAATTCACCGCGGGGAAATGGTGAACGGGGCCCCATTGCCATCTCTAGCTGTGCCTGGCGATCGTGGCGACGACGGAGCAGCAGACGGTGTCCATCCTCGGGAACCTCGCGTAGCAGAACATCCACGTCGGCTACGACCTCGACGCCGGCACGGTCACCTTAGCCGCTGCTGACTGCGCGGGGAGCGGCTGGCCGGCGAAGCAGATGAGAGGGTTGCAGGCGTGCTGTGGGAGAGGAAGATGGCGCCGACGGGGAGAGCGAGGACGTCTCCGCCGTCGTCGTCCATGGCCGTCAGCGGCGTCGCCGCCCACTCGTCGCCGTCGGGGTTGCCGCCGCCGCCACCACCCGCGTCGTCATCGTCGCGCGGGGTCACAGCCGCCGCCAGATCTGCGTGAGGGAGGGCCCCCTGCGCCAGATCTGCACCGCCCGGTCGTCGCCCGCTGCCATCCGCCGCCGCCGCTTGCTCCCTGCCGCCCGCCGCCCGCTGCTCAGCCGCGGCACCTGCCACCTCCTCCTCGTTGCGGCCCCCGCCGCCCGCATCTCGGCCGCAGCGCTCGCCGCCCGCTCCCGGCGCCGGCTCCTCGGCCGCGCCGCCCGCTCCCAGCGCCTCCTCCTCGGCCACGCTGCACGCCGCCCACTGCTCGGCGCCGCCCGCCGCCCGCTCCCGGCGCCTCCTCCTCGGCCGGGCGCAGATCGAGGAGAGAAAGAGAGAGAGAGGGGAAGAGAGAGAGTGAGAGAGAGGAAGAGAGAAAAAGAGGGGTGAGATATCAGAGAGAGAGAGGAGAGGAGAAGAGATGAAAATTTTTTAAGTGGTGAGGAAGGAAAAAAAACTATTGATGTGAAGATATTTTTACATGCGGTCCACTTAAAGGAGCCGCATGCAAAAATAGATTTTTACATGCGGCTCCTTAAGTTGACTGCATGCGAAAATAGTCATTAAATATTAATTTAAAAATGTGAGAACTTCGAATCAAATTTATGATATTAAATGAACTTATATGAAAAATTTGCCAAAAATAAAGTTGTAGAACTCATTGAGATCAACCAATTTTCTTCTGGTCATTTCTTTATCCGAGATTGATTGAACTATATAAAATTTAAAATTTAAAATATAAGAAATTCAAATAATTTTTCAGGTAGTAAATGTGTATAACTTATCAAGATCTACAAGTTGATCATTTTTTAATGTGACTTTGTTTGAACAGTTTGAATATGAATTTCAAATTATGACAACTTTAAACAATGTTTTCAAATAATAAATGATTTCAACTGAAAAAGTCATCAATAACAAAATTGTATAACTCATCAAGATCTATAACTTCTATTTTGGTTTTAACTATATCAGAGATATGCATTTTGTGAACAATCTTACAAATCACTTTGTCAGATGAAGAAATGACTTTGTAACATTGTTCACAAAATGCACATCTCTTATATAGAACAATCTTACAAATCACTTTATCGGATGAAGAAATGACCAAAATAGAAGTTATAGATCATGATGAGTTATACAACTTTGTTATTGATGACTTTTTCAGCTGAAATCATTTACTGCTTCAAAATATTATTTGAAGTTTCGAAATTTAAATTTTTAATTGATAAAACAAAGTCACAAGAAAAAATAGCTAAAATGGGCCGCCCGGCCTAGCAAGGCCTAGTCCCGATCGCGCCCAGGCCAAGATTTGTCGGGCCGGCACAGCCTGACCATAGACGTTAGGCCGTGTCATGCTGGCCCACGTGCTTCACTTATGGCCCAGGCACGACCGTGCTGGGCTGGCCTGAAGGCACAGACAACCCATCGTGTTTTTTTTGAAATAAGTATATTTCCCTTTTCTCCTCTTTAGCTTTTGACATATATATATATATATAGCTAAATAAGTCTATTTTACGTCCCTACTATTTGAGTCGTGCCATATAATACGTCTATTTGTCCTCCCTACTCTTTGTTCCCTGTCTTGCATTTGGTTGAAAATAAGTCTATTTCAATTCCCTGAACTTCATGCCGTGCTGGACCGGCCCACCGTGCCAAGGCATAGGCCCAGGCACGGCCCAACAGCCGGGCCGTGCCATGCCTGGGCTGGCCAAAATCCCATGCCTTGGGCTGGGCCGTTAGGCCTCGAGCCTTATGGTGGACTATACTCACAAAGTCACAATCAGACTATCGGAATTGGAGCTAGGCCGGTGTAGATGATAAATAATCACACTTATAGGTCGGAGTACAAATACTTTCTGTTTGTCCATAGGTTTTTATGGAATCGGATAGGCTCGATTGGATTGTTTCGGATATTTTTGGATTTGGAAACGAATTTGTTTTTTTTTCTTGGAATCAGAAAACAGTCGAAAACAATATATAAATACAACAAACACGTGTTCTTTAAGTTATAAAAAAACATTTTAAGCTGGTCAATGAGGAGCTCGTATGACCGAGAAACGAACATTCGAATTTTAAGTGCAATTAAACTGGATATTTCCGAGTTGTTTAATAGTTATTACACCGTTAAATTATGTGTACTGCACTATTGCTCAAGGAGAGAAAGGATTGTGACACTGGCAATCAGGACACACGAGTCAGATGACTAATTCACCGTGGACTACTGGACTAAGTTCACAGAGACGATCCACGGGAAGGACGAAGTCAGACCCTACGTGTCAACCGAAACAAGCAGCAACAAGCAAGCCTCACGCGACTACCACACGGGCTGCACACGTGAGCAACCACACGGCGACCACACCGGGAGGACGAGGAGAGGGCAGTGAGGCCGTGAGTGGAGGGGTTCTCACCACGGGCACAATACAACGAGGGAACAACGGTGGTGACTTGCAACGACCTTGGCGTGGTGACAACGAACGGAGAAGGGTGATGAAGACGAACGTGTCGACGATGATGGGATGGCTCCAGTGATATTTGGGCTTAGCACAGAGGCGGATGACGGTGGACTTGGTGCTGCGGACTTGAAGACGACGATGGGCGGCACTTCGTCTTGGCAGGAACGACGGCGTTGGAGGCGGTGTTCTAGGAGTCTTCGGGCAACGAGGATGCACGGCCGAGGACGAGGACGATGAGGTGCAGCCAATAGGAGCGACGACGCGGCGAGGCGGCGCTCCTGCGAGGAGGGAGGGGCTGCCGGAGGAAGATGATGATGGTGTCTTCACTGTTTACCAACGAGGGTGAGCTTCGGGATAGGGGAAAGGGAAGCCGGGGACGGGCACGGCGAGGTACGGGCTCGACGGGGAGGGGTTGTCGAAGATGGAGAATGACGACATTCTTCACAGGTTGTTGGTGAGGAAGAGCTTCCGGCAGTCTCCAGGCGAAACGGAGGGTGGCTGGGGGAGAGGAGATCTCTGCGATGCCCGTCGGGGTGGGGGGAAGAGGAGATCGCTGGTGACATGGTGTGGTTTGGCGCTGCTCCGGTCGACGGGGAGTTCGCTGGTGTGGTGGAGAGAGAGGAAAACACGAGGAGATGAGGGGAGACCGAGAGAGCTCGGGCGGTGGCAAGTGGTAAGGGGGAGGGGAGGTGCTGCCGCCCTTTTATAGGCCGGGGGGAGGAGGGGGACGGGGAGCTCACCAGTCGGCCATAGAGGATGTGAGAAACGACTGGAGTTCAATGGGATTAAATCCGATGAATAAAGGTCGAATTAAGAGGAGGAAAGGAGAAATAATGAGGAGGAGAAGAGGAACCGGTTTTTGCAATGGAGGGAGCAAAGGGGGAAGGAGATCGGCTAGCGGCGGCACTTGAGTTCGGCCGGGAGAGTTGAGCAGGCGGCAGCTCGGCTGGCGGTGGAAGACGACCGGCGGCTGGGCCGTGCGGAGGAAGCAAAGCGGACTTTGGTCCGAGGGAGAGGGAGTAGACTTGGGCCGGCCCAAGGAGAGGGAGGGAAGGAAGAGATGGAGGGAGACAAGAAGAGGACTTCGTCCTCGGGCCGAGAAGGAGAGAAGGACAGAGGGAGAGGATTATTTTTAGTTTTCTCATTTTAATTAACCCTGAAATTGCATGTTGTTGCATTAAAATTATTTCTTGTGCTCTGAAAATTCAAATAAAAATTGAGGGACCCATTTAGAGAATGGAGAATTTTAGAAAAAAAAATACTCCAAGCCCAATTTAAATTTTTCTTAGATGTATTTTAGTATTTGAGATTTCTTTGAGACTTTTAGTAATTTATATTCTTCCATTTAGACATCTCCACTCCTATTCAATTCTTCTTATTATGTTGCCACACGTAAGGCCTACCTTGGCAACCTGGCCACCACCTTGGGTTGCCACCGCTGCCTAACTCCATTGAGCTCCTTTGCCAGCATTAACCTCCCGCCACCCTGGGTGGTTGCACTCCTGCCCTAGTGGCACAAGCAGTGGAAACGCAATAGCCCTCAAAGACGGTGATTGGAGGGTAAAATCAATAGTGATGCAGGCATTTTGATATGATGGCTCCAAGGTGTGTGGATGATGTGGCTTAATCTGGAGGTTTCTTTACAGGAGTTAATGCTTCTTTGATGAGTGGACAGCCATGGGGATGCCACTTTAGGAAATACTGCCATGGGAGTCATTGATGTGATTGGATAGTCACTGGCTAATATGAGGATACGCCCATCCCGACGTATTGAAAGTTATGTATCATATAAGTGAAAAGTAAGAAAGCCTGATCTATCGTGTAATTATTTTTATTAGTACCTTATAAATACAAGGCCATATATACCATAGTGCAAAAAGCCGGACCGGCCATCGAACCGGTCAAGCATCTGGTTCACCGGCTCACTGGTCTGACCGCTGGGTCGGCCGGTTCAACTGCAGAACCGGAGCATTAACCTCCCACCACCTTGGCTGGTTACACTCCTACTCTAGTGGTACAAGCAGTGGAGACGCAATAGCCGGTGATCGGAGGGTAAAATGAATGGTGATGCAGGCATTTTGATATGACGGCTCCAAGGTGTGTGGATGATGTGGCTGGCCTGTTTGGTACAGTTCCAACTCCTAAATTTAGCTCCAGGAGTTAGGTCTGGAGTGGAGTTGTGGAGCTGCCTAAACCCAGCTCTACAACTCTAGTTCATTTTGTGAGAGAGCTCCACCCAGCTCCACTCCCAGTTTTGGTGGAGCTGAAACTGTTTGGTAGAGCTCCAGCTCCAGGAGGGCTGGAGCTGGAGCTGGAGCTGTGCCAAACAGACCCTTAATCTGGAGGTTTCTTTACATCATTTAATGCTTCTTTGATGAGTGGACTGTCATGTGGATGCCACTTTAGCAAATACTGCCATGGGAGTCATTGATGTGATTGGATAGTCACAGGCTAATATGCAGGATACGCCCATCCCGACATATTGAAAGTTATGTATCATATAAGTGAAAAGTACGAAAGCCTAATCTATCGTGTAATTTTTTTATTAGTACCTTATAAATACAAGGCCGTATATACTTCATAGTTATCTTTAGTAATGTGCCTTCCGATTATCCGAGATAGCCCTACGATGAGGGCGGACGATACGACACATGCCAACCCACTGTCACTAGGTTTCTAGCTACTTATATAATATGAAACCAGGAAAGTACAAACCACCGATGGATATCTGATAAACATAAATAAATAATTTTAATAAGAGGGAACATTACAACTTACAACTGATTGTGGATAACTTGTACTTAGCTCCTTGATTGATGAGATTATTAAATATTTTTTTGACATAATACTAGCTTTTCTTACATAATAGACAGATTTTTATCAAAGCAGTTATTTTTCCACATAATAGAGAGAGATTTTATCAGAACAGTTGTTTTTTCACATAATTCTAAAACAATATCTTGTCATCGTTCAGCAGTAAAGCACCATATCCCATTGGAACTCGTTCTCATCGATCGATCGTTCATCCGCCACGGAGATTAGCTAACCTGACGGTGCTCCACAGAAGGGACGAGGACACTGCAGGCTCCCTGCAGCTAACCCTACGTAAATATAAGCCCTTGTCTGGCCGAAGAACAAACCGTAGCTTTTCTTTGTTGCTAATTTTCCCCGGCCGATTGCTAACGATGCATTAACAGCAGTACTAGTAGCTGAGCTTGCACCTGTTTTAGTTCTCTTTTCCAACCTGTCAATAAATACTGCTTTGTACTTCCTAGTGGGCATGGGTAGAAGAATCTGTGGCGAGTCGGTAGTGTCATGCAGCTGGGAAAGGATGGTGGCCGGCCACCGCAGCGGCGCGGGGCTAGGGCTAGGCTGGTTGATGAACCGCACGATGCTCTCCATGAGCCTCCTGCTGGTCGCGCGGAGAGGGCTGTAGAGGTGGAACCCGTGGTCCTCGCTCTCCGACTCCACAAGCGTCACGTTGCGTCCGTCGCCGCCACCGGCCCACGCGCAGCCGCGCATGCGGGCGGCGAGGAGGCGGCCGCGGTCGCGTAGGAAGTCCTTCTCCGCCACGGCCACCAGCGCGCGACGGCAGGTTAGCGACGCGACCTCCTCGACGGGAGGGTCGATCCATGGGTCGTCGTTGCCCGCCTTGCCGGACGTCACGAACGGCCAGAGCTCGCCGACCTGATGCGGCTTGATCACCGACTCGCCGTCCCAGGCCGCCTCGGAAGGCAGCATGCGAGCTCCCCAGAAGTAAGGGTGGATGATTATGAGCCCCTCGATGCCGATGTCGCCGCCTTCGCGGCTGGCGGCGCGCACTGCCGTGCGGTACGCGATGTGGCCGCCGGCGCTGTCGCCGGCGACGAACGTGCGGCCGGGGTCCGCGTGGTCGGCGAGCCAGGGGTCCGAGAGGGACGCCGCCCACCGGAGCGCCGCCCACGCGTCGTCGTGCGCCGCGGGCACGGGGTGCTCCGGCGCGAGGCGGTACTCGACGGACACGACGAGCGCCCCGGCGCGCGAGGCGAGGGAGGCGGCGTAGCGGTGGTACGTCCGGCCGAAGGCGCTCTCGGTGCAGAAGCAGCCGCCGTGGAAGTACACGACGACGGGAAGACGAAGCCGCCTCCTCCCGCCGTCGGCGCCGGACGGGAGGAACAGGCGGGCGGACACGCCGTTGCGTTCGTCGATGATGACGTCCCTCGTCGCCACGCCGCCGCGGCTGGCGGCCGGGTCCTCCGACGCCGGCACCAAGGAGCTGCACAGGAGACGCTCGAGACGGCCGTCGCTGTACCTGACTATGAACGGATAGAAGTCCACGGCGACGTCGTCGGCGACGACGACGGCATTCTTTTGTGCATGCATGGTAGTAGTAGTAGCTAATTTGCTAGTGATTGCAGATATGCAGGGCCTTCGATCGGTTGAGTTGGTGTGGGGTGGTAGTGCAAGTGCTTATGTGGGTGCACATATATATATACACGATCGATCGACGTCGGTCAAGCAATGGACCCGGCCGGCCGGGGTAGAAAACAAAGGACATACATACGAATCTCTACTACTCCTTCCCGATTTTTTGGTATTTAAGCACATTTCAACCTTTTAATTACGGATTTGAGTACATAATTTTTGAATTTTTGTTTCTAAGCAACATGCCTACGTGACCACGTCGATCCGGTTAGTCTCTCCTCTCTACTACATCTAGTATATACGTATGTACATACGTATATACAAAGTTTATACGTATGTATAAATATGAATATACATATATACGGTGACGCTACATAGCGTCACTAACGCGCCATCAAGTTTGGTAGCGCGACTAACAGGCGCACCCCCTCCCTGACTCCGTTTTTCCCTTTTTATCTCCCCTCCCAATACCACTTCTCTTTTTTCGATTTTTCCTCCCACCTCTTTCCGACTTATCTGGTCCTCACCACTCCAGCCCATGGTAAGTAAAAAATTTACTGCAATTGTTCAATTCCAGTAATAATTTTTTAACTTTTGGTCAGGTTTAACTCTTGCGTCAATCAGGTAGTCACTTTATTTAGTTTTTACTGGCACAAATCACTCCATATCCATTATTTAGTACTTGATTTGTCAACACATAAAAAGTCCACATCTTTCCGCAATAATATTGTTTTATTATTTTCCCCATATTTCAGTAAAAAAAATTCCGGTAAAAAATTTCCTTAACTAAAAGAGAGCTCTATCTACACATAGTTAAAATTTTACTCCCGAAGTTAGGGGCTCAATAGTACTTGGGAAAGATTAGAAAAAAATCACTCCCGTAAATTGTTTAGTGTGATCATACTCCATTGTTTAGTTATTATCCATGTGATCATAATAATTATCTGTCAGTAAATAAATTACTATGATTGAAAGAATTTTAACTTTTTACTTGGTTCTACGAGGACAATAATTTTTTCACTAGACAATGAGCTTGTTTTTCCAATCTAATCGGTGAGAAATATTTTTACTTGAATTTACCGAGGATAGTAATATTTATTTTTTTATTGATAGATTTATTTTGCCAGTGATATTTTTATTTCAACGACTAAAAATGAAATACAACTGAAGAAAAAAAAGAAGCGGTCTTCCTCGTGGTCAATGCCTTCTCCCATCGGCAGCCATGGAGAGTGCATCGGAGTTGAGAGCATGCAGAACTGCAGACGAATCAGGTCAGTGGAGGACGCAGCGGATCAGACCCCATCACATCCCTCCAGATGCAGACGTGGTTTGCGGCGAGGCGCCATTCAGCTTCCACGCCGGCAGTTCCGCCGGATGTCGTCGTCCCCACTTCATTCCACGGTGCTGATTCAGTACCAGGCACCGTGAACGGAGCCACTGGGATATGAGAGGGCCAGCGTGGTGGATGGATCCACCCATCGCCGGGCCGCCGTTCCGTTCGCTGTCAGATGAGCCCGTCTCGTCTCCCATCTCCCCTCGCTGTCAGATGCGCAGCACGTCGCCACCTCTCCCGCGCGCTTGGCCGTTACCTGGCTACGATGGAATCGGTCGCTGCCATGGTCCCGCCGTCGCTTGCCAACTCCACGATGGCTCCTGCCGCCCACCATCGCCGACCGCAGCCTCCTCCCGATAGCGGAGCCGATATGCCCTCCGCAGCCTCTCCAGATCCGAAGAAACCGGTGGTGGTGGATAAAATTTTGGGAATCTATCGTACCGTATAAAATGGCTACATATATAGGTAGGTGGATTTGAGTAAAAAAATTACTACGTTAAAGAGTGTGGTATTGTGTATAAGAGGTGCTGTGAGCGTGAGATGAGAGTAAAATAATTACTAATAGAGGAGAGTAGTGGGTGCAGACAGTACGGGAGTAAAAAATTTACTAAACTATGAGAGTAGGGGATGAGGCTTAGGGATGGAATCGAGATTGGTCGTTGATGAGTTAAATTTTAACTGCATACTATAGACTTGGTGGGGGGTAAGGTGGGGAGCGTGGGTGGGTGGGCTGTGGGCTGTGTCAGGTGCTGTTTAGTACGTAGCACCTTAAGGTGCCATATAGTAGTTCTATATATATATACACACACGCGCGCGCGCGTATACATATTGTATATATGTATATTTTTTAAATTTGTATATATTTTTTATATACAAAGTTTGTATATGTATACATACAAAATATACCAATTTTATATACGCATATATCTAAAGTTTATATATGTATACCTACAAAATATACCAACTTTACATATGCATATATGCAAAATTTGTATACGTATGTATTAAAAGAACAGAAAAAACTGAAAAGGATACCGAAAGAACAAAAACAGAACAAAAAACGTGCAGCAAAATAAAGGAAACCAAAAGATACGAAAAGAAAAAAAAGAAAACCGTGGAAAAAACAAAAAAAAAAAAGAGAAACCGCAAGCTGCCCTTGCCGCCCTCATTAGCTTTTTCGTCATGTAGCTGCCTTACTATATTTAGATTCCTCTGTCGCACGAGCGCGTCCTAGCATTGGGTGTCCTCATTCGCAATGGGCCACATTTGTTTCCTTGTGAAGGGACAAGCGTCCTTAGCTTGCAGACGCACGACCGACGCTAATGTGAAGGGAATTCTCCGAGCTCGCAGGTCGAGACCACATGCCATATCACCCCACTACTAATGGCCTACGAGAGGAATTTAGTCCATCCACCCAACCTTCCATCGCATACAAATTCCTCCACACCATCCATTCCCTATCATGTGCAGTGAAAAATTAAGAACCACTAGCTCCATAAAAAAACCCGACATATGTGATAAAAATATAAGCACATATAGATTTAATTTATTCCATAAGTAAATCACGATATTGAACACATCAAAGGTGCAAGACGTCATGTGAAGGTATGTTGCGGTTTACATAGAGACATCAGGACGCGTGATTAGGATACATGCACAATCTCCATACTGCATAACCAGGCCCAAGCCAGGCAAGGCGAGCACATTTCTCTAGTTTCCTTTGCTACACATGTCTCAAGTGGCTAGAAGAGCAATATACCTTTTAAGAAGGTCTCACTCTCGAATAGGCTAGGTGGTACTAAAAGTTCACATGCATGTCTTCTTATGAGGTGAGTTTTTGTAATTTTTCAAAGAATTAATCTTTAAATGGGCTAAAGTCCATCTATTAATTCTAGCAATACGTGGAACTAAAAACAACAAATAAAAAACCAGGATATAAGCATGGCTCCGATCAGAAAGGGAAAAAAAACTAAATTTTGCTATCAAACGTGAAGTGAAACCATCGCATTGTCCAGTTCTCTTGTAACATGCGGACACCTTAAGTACATGAAAAAAAAAGGAGAGGGGTCGGAGTATTGAGGAAAAACGGTAGGCGGTGATGAACAGTTTATTCTAAACTCTATCCGAATTTCAAATGTTTTTCTATAAAAAAATAAAAAAATCAAATCCATTTCATTCAGAGAGTACAATGCAGGCATCAACTTCGGACCTGTTTGGTAGAGCTCCAACTCCTAAATTTAGCTACAGGAGTTGAGTCTAGAGTGGAGTTGTGGAGCTGCCTAAACCCAGTTCATTTTATGAGAGAGCTACACACAGCTCCACTTCCATTTTAGGTGGAGCTGAAACTGTTTGACTGAGCTCCAGACCTTTTAGCGCTGCAAAAATTATGCCTCCAAGTTCCGCTCCCCAGGGTTTACATTACCGGTTGACTACTAAATTTCGAGCCTCATCGGTATCACAGTTTTCGATAAATTTTGATCGGTTTTCGATAAATTTCGACCAAATCTACTATTTAACCTTCGAAATTTCAATTGAAACTTAATTCCGAGCCGTGTCGGAACGTCGAAATTTCGTGGAATTCGACTGGTTTTCGTCGGAATTGTGAACCCTGCCGCTCCCCCAAAAAAAAAAATCACAAATAACACAAATGCCCAGCAATCACAGAATCGCACAGCAATCTAGCAACAAACCCCCTAAAATGGCATAACACAAGCATGCGAGCTAGCAATCGATTAATGGATAGAGAGCGGTCGAAGAGGAAGGCGAAGGGAGCGAACAGCAGGCAGAAGACAAGCTAGCGCCAACATGGCATGCGGTAGAGATCTGCGCTGACGTCATTCCGCTGACGCCATTCTTCTCACCGCTGCTGCCCTAGCATGCGAATCGAGGCGGAGGTAGGAGAGGGGTCGTGGTTCAGGTTCCTGCTTGACTATAGTCCCACTGCCACCGCCGTCGCAGTCACCAAGCCACAGCCTGAGGCCCGCCACAGTTGGGGGACTTGGGTGTCCACCGGTCCAGCACTCTGGAGCCACGTTTTTTTTTCTTTTTTTTTCAAGGCTGGAGCCACGTTTTATGTACTTCTTATGTCTTTATCTCTGATACCCTAGAAGCGAAGTTGTTCTTCTCCTCCTCCTGAACCATTGCATGTAAACATGTAAAAGAACACCTATATAGTTTTATTTACATATATTCCTTAAAAAATCACCTACTCAGAAATCAGTATTCCAACTCAAAAACAGGACAGGGTCGATTCTGAGTTTTCTATATTTCCGTGCGACACTAAACATAGACGCCCTTGGTATATAGTACTACAAAAGTAATAATCGATAAGTATGAGTTGTTACCGGTAAACACTTAAATTACATCTAGAAATAACAATTATGTAAAAACATTGTATATATTAACCTAAATTTTTTATATTTCTAGATACAAAGTTATTAATGATGGTGTCATATCAATTTTATCCAATAGTTTCTTGATGATATAGCCTAATAATTAAAAATAATAATAATGTTGCTCATATAAATTAAACTATGAAACTATAAAAAGCTAAATTCAAAATCTTACCAGTTTGTTAAAGCCGATTCCATCAATATTAATTGGTATCAAGAACACCAAAGAATACTACAATATTAAACACACCAAGAACATCCACCACCACCGCCGTGGTCGGATGGAGTAGAGGAGGGGCGAGCCTCCCCTCTCCACCACCACCGCCGACGCTCGAGGATCCACCGCGGGAGCCGTTGATGCCCATCCTTGGTCGTTGCCCATCCGTGGTGTCCGCCGGATCCACCCAGCCGCTAGCGCTGCTCCGTCTCCTCCATGTGCGCCACCCGCAACAGCACCTTGCACGCGGCCTCGGCGACTCGCACCGCCACCGGGCAGATCGACGCCGGCTGCGGCGCCCTCGTGGCCGGGAGGCGAGTGGGGAGAGAGAGATGGAGAGGCGAGTGGAGTGGATATGGACGCCCACGTTTGGAGGCCCAGAGCAGCCACACCGCTTGCAATCGGATAGAAAAAATTGAATTGCATAAAAGTAACCCTCCATTTTTCTTCCGATCCCATTGCAACACACGGACATGACATTGGTTCTCAACAAAATGGAATCTAACATAGTTTCTCTTCAGCTTGGCTGGTTCAGAAGAACAAGAAAATACTACTCGATTCGGAGGATGAACTGACTGAACTCTCGGTTTTCAGTCTGACAGTTCACTGGTGGAGAAACCATCTTTACTCCCGGTTGGAAACCCCCTTTAATCCCGGTTTTCCAACCGGGAGTAAGGATCCATCTTTAGTCCCGGTTAGTACCACCAACCGGGACTAAAGAGAGGGGATCTTTAGTTCCGGTTGATGTTACCAACCGGGACTAAAGAGACAATAGCGGCAGTGCAGATGGTTCCTTTTTCTTTTTCTTTTTTCATTTTTATTTTCTCCCGAATCAAGTAGGCAAATCCCCAAATCAAACTAACATCCCAAATTCACATCATCAAATCCACATCACAAATCATAAAGTTACTTATACACATAAATCAAATACATCACAATATCCTAAGAAATTACTCAAATACATCACAGATCCAAACAATGAATCACAAATTTGTAACTTCTCAGTCAAATACATCACAGTGAATCATCACAAATTAAAAAAAAAGAATGACGCTGCCACCGACGGTCGCCACGAACGACGGGCGCGGCCCCGCCGCCCGCCGCCGCGCACGGCGCCGCCGCCCTCCGCTGGGCGCGACCCCGCCAGGCGCCGCCTCGCCGCCCGCCACAGCGCGCGGCCCCTCCGCCGGCCGCCGTGGCGCGCGGCCCAGCCGCCGGCCGGCCCGCCGGACAGGAAGGGGAAGCCGGATGGGAAGGGGAGAGAAGGGGAGGAGTTGGAGAAGAGAGTTAGAGAGGATAGATCTGAGGATAGGGGTGAGATTCGATCTGTCTAAGTAGTAACTATGAAGGAGAGGATAAGGGATAGAGATTATATACTACGTGTTTAATTTTAGTCCCGGTTGGTAGTACCAACCGTGACTAAAGTGGTGATCTTTAGTCCCGGTTATTGACATCAACCGGGACTAAAGATTCTCGGCCCCCTGACATACATCTGACAGGGGATGAACCGGGACAAAAGATCATCTTTTGTCCCGGTTAGTGTTACTAACCGGGACTAAAGATAAAAAATTTTATAACCGGGACTAAAAACAATCTTTAGTCCCGGTTCTTTTCGGATCCGGGACTATTATGGATTTTGCCGGACCGATCAAAGATGGTTTCTTCACCAGTGGTTCGGCCACTGGTTTGGTGGGCCTGATCACAGTTTAGGGTTATTTCAAATTGAATGGAAATCGCACGAACTTTTGAGGATTCCAATATTTGGGGAAAAAAAATCCCATAACCTCTCTCGTCAAAAAAAAAAATCCTATAACTTCATTCCGTACAAAATTTAGCATGAGCTCACATCTCATGTTTTATTTTCCTTTGCTAAGTCTAATGCACACTCTTACATTCTATTTCTTCTCTTCTCTCTCCTCCGCTTATGATTTCCTCTAAAATTCATGTGGTTCAATTCCTATGAACCATTCAAATACATTAGCGTTCCTCTGTTTTGAAATCCTATGTTGTTCAATGCACACAGTTTTTCTCTCTCTTTTATCTCTTCCACATATGATTTCCTCTAAAATTTATATGTTTCAACTCCAGTGAACCCTTGAAATACATTATCTATAGCGTACATTCGTTTTGAAATCCTATTGTATTACATAGCATATAATCTTTTCTAATGCTTTTTTATGATCTTGTACTCTAAAAATCCTGTGTTTTAAAAGACCGTTAAGTAATATACAGTTTTGATTGCTAGTACATTAGACATAGGTAGGTACGGTGAGTGGGTGAAGGTGTTTCCCCCACCCGCGTGTCCCATTCTTTCAATTAAACCGACAGAACGAGCTGTTCCTTGAGAAATCAAATCGGCTGTTTATTTCTCAGCCTCGTTTGAGAAATCAAATGGGTACGTTCGTTGTGGCAGATTGGGCTTAGATTTTTCTGACACATGAAACTATACGAGCGATTGGCAAATGATTAGTTAAGTATTAATTATTATAAAGTTAAAAAATAGATTTATTTATTTTTTAAAAGAAATATTCTACATTAAAATTATCTAAAAATACACTATTTAGCAAGGAAGCATATGCCCTTGATAAACGAGAGAGTTGCAAAAACTAAGGCATTAAACTTTTGCTGACAAAATGATGTGGTCGGCCCTAGAGAAATGAATTGGGCCTTCATTCGGCCTTTAAACTTCTGTTGACACGGACCGGGCTCTCATTCAGCCTACTAATAAGCGTTTATCATGTGAATAAGTCCACTTTGACAATCTCAAATATAGGCCCAATTTAATTAGTACGCTTGAAAAGTACTGTCGGATATTTTAACCCTCTAACTATTAAAATTGGTGTAATTTGACTTTCTCAGCGGTTTTGATAATGGTTTTCGCTAATGTGGCTTGTTGACTAGTCCAACCGTCCAAGTCAGCATCTGGGGGCCCATATGTTAACATACCTTCCTCTTCATCTCCTCTCTTTCTTTCTCCCTCACTACTCATCTCTATGATTTCCCCGGTCCACTCCCCGAGTTGCTCACCACGGTGAGGAGCTCGAGTTTCAGATGGCGCCTTGATCTAGCATGGCGATGAGCAGTAGGCTAGCAGAAGTAGCCGGCGCAGGCAAGGAGTAGTGGAACAAAAATGCTGCTGGCATGGCGAGGAGCAGCAACCAGCACGGAGCAGATAGCAGTAGCACGATGGCGATTGGAGCAGGGAGCTAGGGAGCGTCGACTTGTCCCTTGATCTCATCGTGGCAAGAGCTTGAGCCGCAAGCAATATGGCTCTCTCCTGGCACTGCGTGGGGCTAGTGAGCGATGCCTTGGAGTAGCGCAGAGCAAGGAGGGAGCGTCGTGGTCTCTTATGCTTCTCCATGGCTCGATTAGGCAGGCTTCTCGAAGCTTTCAGAAGGTTCTAGGCCAATTGATCAGAGTCAAGGGAGCAGCGGATGGCCGCCGCGGTGCTCATCAGCCTCACTGCCGATGTTCTCCGGTGGTGGCCGCCATAGAAGATCCCCTTCTTCCTCCTACCGCAGGTAGCGTTCTCCGCCGACCAATGCCTTATGATCGCGTTCTCCACCAACCATGTCGTCCGTTGTTGTGGCGGATCCCTCCCCCTCCTCCGGCAGCGGCGATGCTAGAATGAAGCTGCCAGGGCTAGATCTGAGTTGCCCTAACTACGATGAGCACAGAGGAGAATTTGGAGTGGCTAGGGAAAAGATAAAGATGGGACAAAGGGGCTGACAAGTTGGTCCCATAATTTTTTTCTTGTCACTTACATGTGAGGCCTACTTCTATTTTGTGATCGCGCTACCACATTAGTATAGGTGGACTAAGTCAACATGTCAAATCAGCAAAAACCGCTCTCAAATTAGGGAGTTAAATTACACCAATTCAATAGTTGGGGGAGGGGGTCAAGATATTCTTTATTGTTGTTCAGGGATGCAGATCAGATTAGATATATATTTGGTGGAGTTAAGTGGACTTATTCCTTATCATGTCACATCTGGCCCAAAGCATTCAAGCCACCCAGTCTAAGGTCCTATTCTTTTCTCCAATAAGAGTTGGATGAAGATTAAGATTTTCATGGCACGCTTTTAAAACTTCTAAACGATGTGTTTTGTACAAAAAATTTTTATATAAAAGTTGTTCTAAAATATCATATTAATTTATTTTTCAAGTTTATAATGATTAAAACTCAATCAATCATAAGTTAATACTACCTTATTTTACGTAAAAAAACTTAGTCTTCATCTTCATCTTTGGAAGAAAAGAACACCACGTAAAGTTGCTCGAATGCACCTTGTGTCTTTGAGCCAACTGAACCAAAATGAGTTCTGGTGTTGGTTACTCAGTTGAACTGCTGATATGATCTGGTTTTCACAACTATCCACACAAGGAACCAAATAAATGGAGTTGTAATAGATTTTGCCACTTTGTTAGAGAGGTAATTTTGAGACAAGTGAATATTCAACTGGTTTCTACCCTCCCCACCTGCAGATATTTTTTGACTCTCGGATTATTATGATCGAACGGTCCATGTCTATTTTGCTCTTGCTATATATACATATGCAATCCCTGAAAAACAAAACCCATCCTTGCTACTAGGCATGGGCATTTAGACTAATCAAAAATTTCGGTCTCGATCTTCGAACTTTTGATAAATTTCAATTATGCCAAGCATTTTAGTTTAGGGTATTCCAGTCCATGCAAAAATATGTCAAGCAAAAAAGGCTTCAAAACACATATGACATGTAGAGAGATCCGATTTTGATAGAGTTACAGTGGTAATGTGGTATCGTTTTAATTAGATGAATTATAAGGCTACCATCAGATGCAAATCCGCCCTCTTACGTTCATCCGATTAAAAAACCAATATATCTTATGCACGCAGAGAAGAGCAACAACGATAAAGAGTTTGACCGCACATGGCACATAGGAGAGATGCACAAGATAGTAACAAACTTTAATTTTTTTTCTTGAAAAACCATTTATCGGATTTACAATTCGATTGCATCGTTGTATTTGTTGCAATTAAATATCTACAACAAGATATCACGTGAATATATTCCAATAAAAAATTCACATGTTTCAACCGTTGAACTTGGGTGTTTCATGTGTGAGAAATAAATATTTAAGTGGAATTTGACTATATTGCACATTTTAAATTTTATGTTGCACTAGATCTTTATTAAATATTGCGCACGATATTATGTAGATATTTCAATAAGTATTTTTTAATGTTTCACTAGGTCATGGTAAAAGTTGCAATGATATTCTTTGGATGTAGCATTAAATAAGTGCGATGTTGCAACAATTAATTATAACCCACTGTTTCATATATGAAATAAAAATATTTTAACTAATTATTTAACGGTGTTTTATTCTTCTTATTTATATTTTCGTCAAAATATAATCAACTACGATTTAATTATACCAAATATAATAGTATAATCAGATGGTATATATAATAAATATTTAAGAAAAATAGTATGAAGTTACTTATGCATGTATGCTAAGAAAAAAAGTACCCCTTTATATTAAAGGAAAAACTAACTTAACAAATCTAAACAAATGTCTATCCCAGTTCATTACTACAAGTTTTTTTTTCCTGGAATGAAGGGTGTAAGAGAGATACTGTCGTGTAGTAGCCCTGAGAGAAAACATGAAACTACACGCATACATGTATGCAGGCCTTGAGCGGAGGGTCGTCCGACCATAAGCATTTTCAGAATTATATTGATATTTCGAACTATCAAATTGTAAATTTATGATTCGGAGGGACCAATTAACCCTTTATTAATATCGTGGTATATGCTAATCTTCCCTTCACCAGCTGTGTGCGTGACTATGCCACCTACCAAACTTAACCGTACGACGACGTGGACGGAATTAATCACGGAAAACCCAGAAAACCCTTCTATTACCTGAGTCGGACGCCTACCGCGGCTGTTTGGTCGATTCCGACGGATACCTGCTGTTTGCAGCTCCGGTGCATGCACATGCGTGCCTAAACGTTGCAGAGCCACCACTAATTAACACGCACCCATGCACGCAAATCACATGGCAAAGATGAAAGACGATAGAGACAGAGATGGAACACGCGGCTACTATACCGCAGGAAAGCGCGCGCTCCCGTGTGCCTTTCGGCCTTCCTTTCGGATCCGCGCGGCACCGTGATTCCGTGATCTCTCGGTCGGTCCACAAATCAAAAGACCAAAAGCATATCCAAACCTTTTTCACGATGCCCCCCTGCACTGTCGTCTGTCTGCCCCAGCTAGATGAGCTCGGCAGCTAGCACGCGCTCCCTGCTGCGGCGCCGTGGTGGTGGTGGGGAGAATTATTGGCGCCACGTACGTACGCACGCACGCAGCTCTCGCTAGCTACCGTCCTGCCGGGCGGCTGGTTGCGGTGCAGGTAGCCGAGATGGAATGCTCTGCATGTGCAGTGTTTTTTCCGGCGACTGGTGTTTACCCAACCTGGGAGTGGGAAGAGGAGAGTCGATGCAATCCAGGGGGAAAAGAGAGGACGATGGCTTGGTGCGATCTATTCTTACGCGAATTTACAGCTATGCCCTTAAGATGGTTGTACTACCTTCCATTCCCATGTTTGACTTGCTGCTGAGAGGAGTACCGGGAGGTACCTTGTATTTTGAGCCCTTGGATCGATGGACCAGATGATATGTACCGAGATGTACCACAAGTTAATTAAATAGCCAATACATACAATAACTATGGATACCTGGTCCCTATCATATATACATTACGTTTTGCAGTCTATACTATAGCTGACTACAAATATATAGCCAGCTGCTCTTCTCTTTTATTTTTTTCTCGATATATGTTTATAGCTACCTTATAGAATGTTATTGTACTTTCTCTGTTGGACGAGGTAAAAAATCCTTTTATTTGGTACCTAGCAGTACTAGTATCGAGAGGTACTATTTGATGGACTATAAAAATTATAGGGCATGTTTAGTTCGCGAAAATGAAATTTTTGGGTGTCACATCGGACGTTTGACCGAATGTCGGAAGGGGTTTTAGGACATGAATGAAAAAACTAATTTCATAACTCGCCTGGAAATCGCGAGACGAATCTTTTGAGCCTAATTAATCTGTCATTAGCACATGTAGGTTATTGTAGCATTTATGACTAATCATGGACTAATTAGGCTCAAAAGATTCGTCTCGCGATTTCTCCTCTAACTGTGCAATTAGTTTTTAAATTTATCTATATTTAATACTCCATGCATGTGTCCAAAAATTCGATGTGATGTTTTTGGGAAAAAGTTTTTGGAACTAAACAGAGCCCTAGATGTGATGCTAATTACAATTACAATTACAACTTGTAATTGTACCACTGTGAGGACAGCGAACGGGCGTGGCACCTGTTTTCTCGAGCTTACAAGTTGGCCATTCTTTTCTGACTAAGGCCTGGTTTCGTTCCTAACTTTTTTTTTAAAATTTTTAACTTTTCTATCACATCAAAACTTTTCAACACACACAAACTTCAAACTTTTTCGTCACATCGTTCTAATTTCAATTAAACTTTCAATTTTAGCGTGCAAAAATAAGAGCTTGAATACCGCTGGTAAATAATCCAAGAAACATGACCGGTATAGGAACTACTAAGGGGACTAAAGAAACAAGAACAACAACGACTAATTCATCTGCCAATATATTCCCGAAAAGTCGAAAACTAAGCGATAATAGTTTTGTGAAATCTTCTAATATGTTAATTGGTAAAAGGATTGGAGTTGGTTTAATATATGATTTTTATTTTTTTTTTACTCCCTCCGATTATAGGATGTCCCTTTTTTAAAGAAAATCAAACTTGGTAGCTTTTGACTAATAATCATACTAACTATATCTATATTAAGTATTTCCTCCGTTTCATAATGTAAGTCATTCTAGGATTTTCCACATTCATATTGATGTTAATGAATCTAGATAGATATATATGTCTAGATTCATTAACATCAATATGAATGTGGGAAATGCTAGAATGACTTAATTGTGAAACGGAGGGAGTATTATGCATGTTATATCACTATATTCATATTTTTGAAGTACTTTCATGTGATGCTAATTTCATAGTATTTGTTGAAATCATATAATAAAATAAAATACTGGTCAAAGTATGTTATCGAAGACCGTGTAAAAAAATATAAGCCTTATCATTTGGACAGAGGGAGTATCATATTTTTAAAACTGCTAAATGATGTATTTTATGTGTAGAAATTATTTTAAAATATCAGATAAATTTATAAAATCATTAAAACTTAATTAATTATGTGCTAATGGCTTCTCATTTTGTGTGCACTGGTTCGAATGGGACATAAGGTCCTGGCCGATGAAAACAACCGGTGAGAGTAGTGTTTTAGGACGAAACCACACCTAAAACACCTTGTTCATGATGCAAGCGGCTATGTGTTTTTTCCGTTTCAAATCTATCAGCCTCCTACACTTTGTATTCAAATCCTCAAAAATTTTCTATGCACGTATAAGTCCAACATTTTACAGTATACACCTAAAAAATATAAACTTAAAATCCCACTACTGCTCCTCTTTGCCCACTCCCTCTCTGTCACTTCTTCCTCTCACCGGTGGTGCCTGCACTACCTCTCCCCTCCTCGTCGAGGGCATCGCTAAGAAAGAGAGAAGCTACTCCAAATGATTGTGTGAGGTGGCACTCACATGGGGACACAATGGTCGCGACGGCTGTCTCGAGCTTCCCTCATTGCCAAATCGGAATGGCCCTCCTTGATGTAGCTCCGGATTGTGTGGATCGATGCGTTGGTGGCTGGCGCAGATCGACGACGATGTGTCCCGGTGGCCAGCGTGACGAGGCGGAGCTTCCAGGTGGCATGGATCAGAGGAGTTGATGGCTGTCAAGGCTTCCCATGGGGCGGTGACCTCGATCGCATCGGCACATCCATCTACCATATTTCGCGTCTTCCCAAAACAGAGCATCTTGCCATCTTCCTCTGATGCTCCATTATGTAGGCATTTCTTCTCCCCTACCGTTAGTTGTTCTGCTCAATCGTGACCATCTACTTGATCGTTGCCGGATCCGATCTCAAGCTCACTAGATCTAAGCAACGGTGACGACCTCGACCGAGCTCGTGACGTGGGGGTTATTCGTGACAGTAACAATGCTTAGCGGTGGAATTGGGTGAGACCGGCCACTTGCTCTACGCAGTTTCTCCCTGTGCCTCTGCACACCAAATTCATGCCGCTGCTAAGGCGCGTGTACCATCTGCAGCGCACGCATGCCCATGCGGATTTGCGGCTCCATCCGACCTTGCACGGATATTCGGTCAGGGTGGGATGAGACTACACGCCACGTCCCCACGTTGAGTGTGGCCTAACGGAATTGTTCCGTCGTTTGGGTGGTGTTCTTTTCTTCTGAAGATAAAGATTAAGTTTTTTACGTAAAACGAAGTAGTATTAACGTATGATTGATTGAGTTTTAATTATTATCAACTTGTAAAATAGATTAACATGATATTTTAGAGCAACTTTCATATAGAAAGTTTTCGCACGAAACGCACCGTTTAGCAGTTTGAAAAGCATGTCATGAAAATCTTAATTTTCATCCAACTCTTGTTGGAGAAAAGAACGAGACCTTAATCGATATCTGATATTCTACCTCTGTCCATGTAGTCCATCTTATTTTTAAATAACTACTGTTATTGTTGTTGAAGTGCTATAATTTTAACTTTAACTCTCAATAAATTTAAAATGGTTGGATCATGATGCACGATAGTTTCGTGACTAACATACTTCCTTAATTTGGAATACTATTATTTTTTTCAAAAGAGATGAACGGTCAAAATTCGAAGATAAAACAGTAAATCCAATGGGAAGTATTTGAACACGGATGGATTTTTTGGAAGGCCCCAGCGTCTACCACAAGATTTCGGTTGATAGGCTACATGAACTTTGTTGGTTCGATCCGCGCACAAGCGAGGGACTACAAATTTTTGGTGAATTTTTAATTAGCATGCGTAGAAACATCGCACTGGCCTGCATGGCGAATATGGCCGCTGCATACGGATACTGTTGGAATATATTATATATCGTGTAGTATAATTGATGGTTTGTTTATGCAGCGGTGGAATCATATGAAACACGCCAATTATTTCGCATATCGCCACTTTGGATAAAGTGAGAACAGCTGTATATTTAAGATCCTGAATTTTGGGCGCATTTCCATGTTCAAGGCCATCACAATGTGAAACTGTGAACGGTATAGTGGATTAGGGCGCCCACAATGGTTATCTATAAGCTCTCTACAAGAGATCCATGTCAGCATATTTTCCTACTTGGAAGAGATTAAATGAAGAGAGAGAGCAAAGCTATCTACTAATATGGAGATAGTCTATAGAGAAAAACGAGGCAATAGATTAGAGAGCTATACATACCCATGTAGACATACCATTGAAATGGTTTACTATTAATCTAGTCTATTGCTGAGGTGTACATGTTTTATAGATAACACCTTACTCTACCATTGTGGGTGCTCTTACGGAAGAACGAGAGAGAAAGAGAGCGAGGCAATAAGTACATTCTACCTTTGCTTTTGATTTATATTAGGGCCGAGTTTCGTTCCAAAGTTTTTCTTCAAACTTTCAATTTTTCCATCACATCAAAACTTTTCTACACACATAAACTTCCGACTTTTCTGTCACACCGTTCCAATTTCAATCAAACTTTCAATTTTAACGTGAACTAAACACACCCTAGACAAAAAAAGAAAAAAGTTGTAAAAGCATTTCGCTACATTTTGTTTTGGCACTAGCCAGGGAACGAATAAAAGCAGAGCTAAAAATTTAAATTACAGCTGTAACTGATCATACTCTCTTTATAAAAAAAAAGTTAAACTTATTTCATTTTATGTTTTTTTTTCTAAATAAGTCCAAGGTTTAAATGAAAAGATACATCAGGTAGTTTACCAAAACCCGAATAATCATTTTAATACTTATTAGTTGCTTATATGTATACACTCTTTGGACTCATTACATATAGAATGAGTAACTTTCTATTGATCTTGATAACAAAAGTAATAGGTCTAACATTTTTATAGAGAGAGTACTTACTTGAAAACTCAGACAACATAAAGGGCCGAATTATATTGGCACATGCAAAACATAGAAAACACCAAGGCACTACTCGTATAATACAATTTCTATAGGACAACAGTGGGGGTCCACTGGAGGGAATATTGGATGTGGAGATCCTACAACAGGTATAGTACCTGTGTTTGTCAAGGAGATTTATGCTAAAACAAGTAGTACTAGCCAACATAACCATAGTTTAGGACCAGGTCTTTGTCTGATGGTGTATTAATAATCCATCAGGTTTTTGACTTTTGAGTGTAAACTTACTTGAGAAAGCTGGATGAGACTGCTAAAGTGTACTCCTCTTCCCATAATATAAGAGATTTTGAGTTTTTACTTGCACTGTTTGACCACTCGTCTTATTCAAAAAATTTGTATAAATATAAAAAATAAAAGTTGTGCTTAAACTATTTTGGATAATAAAGTAAATAAAAAAAATAAATAATAATTCTAAAATATTTTGAATAAGACGAGTGGTCAAACAGTATAGACAAAAAAAAACTCAAAATCCCTTATATTATGGGACGTCAGGAGTACCAACATACCAATTGCCAAGTTCGCTGACCTGTCACGAACATGGTTCGTAATTTTGGATAATTCCAAATTTCCGGTAATTTTGGTCCCATCGGTAAGCACAAATCTCCCCGAATTTTGTTTTGTCAAATATTTGTAAATTTAGTTAAAATGTATTCAAATTCAGTCTAAATATGTTAAATTAAAAAATCAGCCAAAAATACTGAAATTTCACAAATTTCGTTTCTTTCAGCCACCACCGTAAAAACTCATGTTTCGAAATTTCAAACCCCCGGTCACGAACCATTTTGTATAAAAAAAAAGTGAAAAGACCCAAAGGAAATACTTCTACATAATTACTGTCTTTGTTGAGGGGTAAACTACAAAAATGACCCGACAGATAGTCTGTTCCCGCATCAAGTTCCAAGCCTAAAGCAAGCCATAAGTGACATAAATGAAGTGAACCACCCAACCTTCTTGCTCGCCACCGACGCGCGCACGATGGCATCGCCGGCGGCGGAGACCTCGCCGCCGTCCACCCCCTCCACCGCATCTTGCCCCACCCCGCGGCCGGATGCGGCGGCGGCGGCGCCGAGCATGAGCCCCTCGCTGCTCCGCGCCGCGCGCAGCGGCGACGAGCGCCGGTTCGTGAAGGCGCTCCTCGCCGACCCGGCCGCCCCGGACCTCGACGCCGTCGCCACCGCGGGGGGGAACACGCTCCTCCACGTGGCCGCGTGGGGGGGGCACCCCGCGCTCGCGTCGCTCCTCCTCCGCCGCGCCCCGGGCCTCCTCGCCGCGCGGAACGCGGCGCTCGACACCCCGCTCCACCTCGCCGCCCGCGCCGGGGCGCACAAGGTCGTCGCCCTCCTCGTCGCCGCGTTCTCCTCCTCCTCCTCCTCCTCCGCCGCCGCGGATGCCTCCTCCCCGTCCTTGCGCGCCCTCACCCGCGCCACCAACAGGCGCGGCGAGACGCCGCTCCACGACGCGGTGCGGGGCGGGCACGAGGCCGCGGCGCGCGCGCTGACCGCCGCGGACCCGGGGCTCGCGGGGCTGTGTGGCGGCGCGGGGGAGTCGCCGATTTACATGGCCGCGGCGGCCGGATCCCTTGGCATGGTGCGCCTTCTCACAAAGACTTACAGGAACGACGAGGAGGAGGAGGAGGAATTGCCCGTATTGTGTTCGTGCACTGGCCCGGGCGGGCGCACGGTGCTGCACGCTGCTGTGCTCACGAGCAACGGTGAGTTTCTCCTATCCTTTCCTGACGAATGTTCAGTTAAAATTCAAGATTTATTTATGTTTGTTCGTCCCTGAGTGTGACGAACTAGTGAGCAGTGTTTCAATTTCAACTCTAGATTGATAGATCTTGTTGGTTATTGTTAATGGAGGGCCTCTGCAACAATCTTTTGTTAAATCAGAATTTCTTTGGATATAATTAACTGTTTTGTATGTAAATTTAGTAGCTAGGGGATCGTAGCTTTTAAGGCAAGTGGATGCAGTATGATTGAGGTGTCTGTTTCGTGTGATATTTTACATCCATTTGATTCTGCTTTGAAATTAATGCGAACTAGTTTGTCATCTTTAGACCAGATTGTTGATTAGTACCTTGTTGTGACATCCTGATAGCGATTTTGGGTTCCGGGGTCTGCTTAACAAGGAGAAAGTTGGTGGGGCTTAACATGATGGATTTATGGTAGTGGAGTAAGAGGAGGTGGCTCTTAGTGTTTGTGAATTTAGAGGGTTGCAGAAATGATTCATTATGTTGGTGGAATTTTGGTGGATACTCATCACATGGCCAGGATAGCCTGCTTTATACTGCATTTGGACCATGAAGCAAAAAGAAAAATAGGGATATGTGTGAAAAGGATCTTATATTCTTATTCGTATTCTTATTGAAAAGTATTTGCAAGGATGGGGCAATGTATGCTAAATATATTGGTTACAAAAATGAATGATGGGGATTGGCATGAGCTATGAACATGATGTAAAGAATGGCCCCGCAATAAAAATGATGTAAAGCATGGAACTTGACCAAAGCAGATGTTGTTCTATTAAAATTACTCTGAATATATGATATATTGGAAGCATTTTGCAACATACAATTCAAATTCAAAGTTGACCCCTAACATAGATGATCAAATCTCATTGGTTACCTTGAAATATTTGTATGTCCTATCTTGTAATAGTCTGCGCATACTATTTGAATGAATCCAACTGGAATACAGCAAAGAAACCAAGTAGAAGGATCATTTATCTTGTGATTATCAAAATTCTGCTCAGCTTTGAATTTGACATGACAATAAGTTTTGTCAATCTTGAACCTTCTTACCATCTCTCATTTCTGTGAGAAACTGATCTGATCTGTTACATTTCCTTTGGTTGTTTCTACGTACAAAAAATCATTACTTTATTTGGACTGTGATTCATATGTGTTTGTTCATGTGAGTGAGTAACTAAGTATGTATTAAAGAAATATGTTTCCTTTTTCTACGAGACAACTGGGGGTACATTTATCCTATCACTAGTAAGTCTTAGAACAAGAAAATTTGTAGCTATAATATAAATATACATTCGTGTTGTCCACACATTTACTAAATTCTTTAGTAATAGAAATGACACAGGGATTGTTGCAGTGGAACCCAACACTTGTGAAAGAAGTAGATGATTCTGGAAGTACTCCTCTTCATTATGTTGCATCTGTTGGAAATATTCCTGCGTTGAAGCTGTTATTGGGATATGATACATCTCCGGCATATGTCCCAGATTCAAATGGTTTATTTCCTGTACATATTGCTGCTAAAATGGGATATGGTCAACTGATCTATGAACTATCAAGATACTGCGCAGATTGTGATGAAATGCTTGACAGCAAAGGAAGGAACTTCCTACATATTGCTGTTGAGCACAAGAAATGGAAAGTTGTTTGGCATTTCTGTGGAACCCAAGAACTTGAAAGAATGTTGAATGTCATGGATTATGAAGGGAATACAGCTCTGCATCTTGCAGTCAAGAATGCTGACCAGATGATAGTGAGCCTTCTGATGGCAAATAAAGCTGTATTGCCAAATATAGTGAACAACCAGGGGCTCACTGCCTTAGATCTTGCCGTGTTGGCAACTGACAAAGGAATTAGTTATACACTGGTAAACTTCTTCACCTTGCCGCCTCTGCTGTTTGCACATTGTAGTTCATATACTTTTTCATCATTTGGATTCAAAGTCTTTAGCTTAAATTTTTAGCTCGCATCCTTTGCCTTCTCTGAATTGTTGATTTCTTATGATAGAATCCACAGGTAATTATACTTCGCTGTTTGGCATGGACGGGAGCTGTCCTTAGTCCTCGTCGCTTGGATCATTTCATAGATGAGTTTAACATCGGGAAAGCTTCTGGAAATGAACTAAAGAAATTCACCAACATTTCACAGAACTTAGTAGTTGGTTCTGTGCTGATCTCCACGGTCACATTCGCAGCAGTGTTCACTCTGCCTGGCGGTTACATATCTGATGGTCATCCACATGCCGGTGCACCGATTTTATGGCACAGATATACCTTCAAGGCATTTGTGATGGCAAACACCCTTGCATTTGTGGGATCCACGCTGTCCACCATTTGGCTCACTTATGCTGGTTCAGAGCATGTCCACCCACTGCTCCGGGCACTCTACATGTTCTTCTCAGTGATTTCGATGGAGCAGGCGACGAGAAGCATGGTGGCGGCATTCGCACTGGGAGCATATGTTGTTCTGAGCCCGGTCAGCGAGCGGATCGCCCTTGTGGTATGCCTATCCACCTTCACCACCCTGTTGCTTCGCAACCCGTCGAATTGGCAGCTAGGGTTCTTGTTCATGCCGATCAAGAGACGGCTGGGGTGGAGAGGCGCTTTTAGAGCCCACCTACCTCAGGAAACGAGGAGCCGTCTCACGGTTGGTGTTGGCTCCAATTTTGCGAGTTTGATCTTTTGGAGGATGCTTGGTATGCTATCTACATACAGTTTTATCTTTCTGTTAGCATTGCTATGAGCTGCAATGTATGTGGTGCCCCTGGTGTAACAAATCACAGAAGTTCAAAGAGTTGCATGTTGTGTACATGAGTGTGTCGTGTTGCTTGTAATTCGATCGTCGTGCGTCTTCTGTTTCTCTGGCTCCCAGCCATATGCAGGCAGCAGGCTGCAGCATGCATGCTCCGGGTTGACGGGTTGAATTGGTTTGTCAGTTCTTTGAGATATAGAGGTTGGATTGGTTCGTCAGTCTTTTAGATATAGAGGGTGGGTTGGATTGGTTCGTATGTTTTTATTAAGTTATAGAGCTATAATTCAGATCTAGAGGTAATATTCTTTTTCAAGGGTCATTTTATCTCACGTGTCTATCGACCAATCACCATGAAAAATACAGTAGGTATGTCCCAATCTGATCTGTTTCTCCAACCAAACACATGCTGTGCAATGGGAGCTTGCCATGGTAAGCGGGCTGGCCCAATCATCCAGCCCTGCAGGCCCATTGGCCCAGCAATTGTACTGACAAGCGCCTACGGCGACCGTGTCTCTGCGAGAGCACCGCGGCGGCGCGGATGGCAAAGGGTCGGGGCGGGTCGTATGTGTCGTACGGCGGCCCATCACGACAAACCGATCGAGTACCTGACAGGCTGACACTCCACTGGCCGTGCATCATACAGGGCTAGATATTTATGTACATAATTTTTGCGAGGAATAAAATATTTCCTCCCTTTTATATTTTAAATCGTTTTAACTTTTTTCCTAACAAAACTTTTTAAGATTTGGTTAAGTTTATAGAAAAATTAGCAATATCTACTATATAAAATTAACTTCATTAAATATAACATTGGATATATTTTGAGAGTATGTTTCTTTTATGTTGAAAATGCTACTGTATTTTTTTATAAATTTAATCAAATTTAAATAAGTTTGATTGGAAAAAGTTAAAACCACTTGTAATATGAAAGAGAGCTAGTACAACTGAAAGAGCAAGAGTACACGTTTTAATTTCAACAAAAGCTATAACTTGAGCACCACCGTGGCAGAAATCTATATGTGCTCATGGAGGATAGCTGTATCTCCTGGCACTCAAGCTCAAGTCGATCACCGTCGGGCTTCCACCATTGCTTCAGACCGTGCCCGTCACCGTCAATGCTCGAGTTCTTCCACAACCTCGCCGATGGCAGGAGATGCTGCAGCGCTCCTTCTCGTCGTCGCCGATCAAGGAGAAGAACATGCCAAAGTACGACAGCATCTCATTGTCGTCATCTGCACCTTTCTCGAAGTAGTCGATGTAGCTTTTGCAGATGATGTCCCCCTCGTGCACGTACAGCTCTGGCGCCCCGCCGCCCACGACGTCTTGAACAGTTTCTCCATCTGCTCCGTATGAGGGCATGCTTATTTGGCAAAAAAAAGAACATTTTTAGGTGTCAAATCGGATGTTTGATCATATGTCGGAAGGGATTTTCGAACACGAATGAAAAGATTTCATAACTCGCTTGGAAACCGTGAGACGAATCTTTTAAGCCTAATTAATCCGTCAGTAGCACATGTGGGTTACTGTAGCACTTATGGCTAATCACGCCGGCTCGCCTTCGCCACCGCCGATTGGTGATTTTGTCTCCACGGCTGGTGGATTCCACCACCATTACCGGGTGTCTTCGTCTTCACCGCCGACCGCCTTTGCAGCCGCCGACTGGTGCTTTCGCCTCCACGGCTAGTGGACTCCGCTGCCGTTGTCAGGCGTCTTCTTTTTCACCACCGGCCACTTTTGCCGCCGCCGGCTGGTGGTTTTGCCTATATAGATGGTGGACTCCGTCATCGTTGATGGACATTTTTATCTTCACAGCCGGCCGCCTTAGTTGCGTCCATGGTTGATGTTTTCGTTGCTATTGATGGACGACCTTCTCCCCACATCGGCTACCTCTGCCGTCATTGATGGGAATATTACAAAGCTAAGTCATTATTAATTTTCTTCTTTATATCATATTTTTCTTTTACTCTGCCTCACTACATCAATTGGTTCTCCATTGAGTAGTGAGTCGTGGGTTACAGATGTTATATCATATTTTTTCAACAATTTTCATAGTATTTATCTTGATTGCTTGCGAAATAATCCAAGTAAAAAAAGTAACGATCGAGTTATGGAGCTCAATTTCCCTATTCTTTCCGTTTAGTTTGTCGATGGATAGTTGCCTTTGAGCCGATTCAAACCACGTGGGGACTCGTTGGATGGAGTGTATAATGCAAGGTTCTAAGTATTACTCGGAAGAAATCAAAAGCAGAGAGATAATTGTGAAGACGATGACATCTATCAACGACGATGTAATAGACCAGCTGTGTAGACGAGGACACCAAGAGATTAATCTCGTGACGTTCCAGAAACTGAACGAGATTGAAGTGATCTTTGAGCGTAGTCCTGTAGGAGAACACATTCGTTGACAGCCTTGATCAACTTCATCTTGCCGTTGGCCTGCAGGGTGTGCAGGAGCAGCTACGGGGCGGGTCGATGCCTGCAGCGACGCAGAGCTCCGGGTGCGTTTGCAGCAACATCTCGGCTTTTCGGCACAATATATACATGCAAACAAATATAATCGTGATTGGGTTAGCATATAAAATAATGCATGGATGTATTGTTGATTATGGGAACAGGTAAGCAAGTTAATTTGTTTGCTCCCTCCATGTCTTGCATGCTCCCCTGTACACACATTGGTCGACCATGGTTTCAATCAACAGCAATCCATCTGCGTGGGAGGGAGCAATCCATAAAGTAGCACTCGGCGACGGTGAGGTGATGGACGCGTCGTGATTTCAATCGGCGTGTGAATACAACAAAAATACCAGGTGATCAAACAACTATTAGAAATTAATCTAATAAAAATTAGATTGGAACAGCAAACCAGATTGAAATATTGGAGCCGTCCATGATGCAACGCTGCCGATTAAATAATTAGCTTGCATGGTGATCTGGTTCTTCGGTTTGTGCTTGACGATCGAGGATGTATGTCCAGCATATACACACGGTCATGTCATCTGATGCCTCTGTTTGTTTGATTGGTTTGGCTCGATTGCCATTAATGTTGGCATGCATATGTATTAGATTGGAACACACTCACGTGAAGGTACTTGATAACTCGGGGAATAACGGACGCTCAATTAATTGCAGATTGATTTGATCGGTGGTCATCCTCTTATTTGATAGACTTGGGGCCTGTTTATTTCGCGAAAAGAAAATTTTTAGATGTCACATCGGATATTTGATCGGATATCGGAAGAGGTTTTCAGACACAATGAAAAAACTAATTTTATAAAACTCGCCTGAAAACCGCGAGACGAATCTTTTGAGCCTAATTAATCTGTCATTAACACATGTGTCACTACTAAAAAACCCTCATAAAGAACGGCTCATAGGTGTCAGTTCATTTAAAACCGATACCTATAGAGCTTTTCCCTCCTTCCTACGATGGAAAAACATAGAACCGACATATTTAAACATTATAGGTGCCGGTTCTAGCCAAAAAAGGCAGTTATACTATAGGTGCCGGTTCCAGCGATAGAACCGGCACCTATAATATATTATAGGTACCTTTTTTTTTAAAAAAAAATGACACCTATAGCTTTGAGCCGAGCCCATCAGAACCGCACCCACCGCGCGTCCTTATCCACTCGATCGTTCTCCACCTTATCCATCTCGCGTCTCTCTCTCGTCCCTCAGCTCTCGCATCTCTCTCCCTCCCCTCTCTCTCACGTCTCTCTCCTTCCCCCCTCTCTCTTGTGGTGCCTGCCCGGCGAAAACGGCAGCGGCGGCGGTGGCCGCGCCCTCGGCCAGATCCGGCAGGAGGGGAGGCGGCGCCGGCGGGCACCCCACGGGCGGAAGCGGCGGGCTCCCGCGGCCATGCCCTCCCCTCCGCAGATCTGGCGAGAGGGGAGGTGGCAGGTTCCACAGCCGCCGGCGGGTACCCCACGGGTGGCGGCGGCGGGCTCCCCTCCACCAGATCCGGCGAGAGGGGAGCATGTGGGGAAGGCAGTTGGGAGTCGGCGGGCTCTCGCGCCGGCGGCTGCCTGGTGGAGGCAGTTGCGGCGCACCTCGGCAGCGGTGGCGGCCGCGCCATCCCCATGTGGCGACGGCGGCAGGGGTGGAGAAGGACACTAGTGGTGCAGGCGAGGTGGCGGCTGGCAGCTTGAGTTCTTTAGTGTTTTTCTTTTCGAGTTCATGAGTTATTGTTGAGTTCTAGTCCTAATTTTGTTGAGTTCTTGTCCCAAACTTGTTGAGTTCTTAATGCTTCGTACCATCCATATACTTGTTTCCTGTTGTTTTTGATCTCGGATCCGAGAGGCGGTGATGAAGGGGAGTAGGGCTGGGTTCGAGGGAGGATGACAACGACGGTGGCGTGTGGTTGGTGAGTTCGGCTCGGATTCGAGCCAACTCTCTTTTTTTTTTGGCTCGAGCAATGCTAAAGGTGTCGATTCTATTTTCCTTATAGGTGTCGGTTGCTAGTATTTGTGCCGACCAATTGGTGTCGGATGAAAACCCGACACCTATGGCCTTTTTTAGTAGTGTGGGTTACTGTAGCACTTATGGTTAATCATGGACTAATTAGGCTCAAAAGATTCGTCTCGCGATTTCCCCCCAACTGTGCAACTATTTTTTTAATCTACATATTTAATGCTACATGCATATGTCCAAAGACTCGATGTAATACTTTTGGGAAAAAATTTTGGGGAACTAAACCAGGCCTTGATCCAGTTGGAATTTTCAGCGTCGTTGGAATCTAGCTTCTTGTTGAGAACATGGCTCGGATGAAGGTAGTACCAACAGTACTGACAAATAGTTCCATCACACTTCTCGACGGAAAACTCGATGCAACCCCACCTGATGCGCCAACTGTCGAAACTGAAATTCGGCAATATGAAAAGACGGTAGCGCACGAGACCTAAAAGTAGATGGATACAAAGATAAGAATTTAGACAGGTTCAGTGAGAGGTAATAACCTACTCCTGTTTTGGGGATTGTATCCGCCGAGTTGTGTATTGATCTTACGATCTGTTTATGAATCTCTGTGTTCACCCTTTAGAGGGGGCTCCTGCCTTCCTTATATAGGTTGGGAGGCAGGGCTACAAAGGAGAAACCTAGCCTGGACACGACATTACTTTCTAATCTATTACATGGTAGTACCTGATCGAGGCTATGTAATCCTACCATAAGATATAAGGCAATATAACAACCGAGTCTTACCCTATTACATAATATATGGATCCGGCCCATCTTCTATATCTAGTCGAATATGGAGGCCATATGGGTACCCGGTACCTATATTCTCCACATTGGGAAAGCTCAATGCCAAACAAAGCCTAAACCATCAACGGTGGAATGCTCGCAAGATGTTTGTGCTGCTAATTTACCGCAGCGTTTTCGTTGTTTTCTTCTCCTTTTATTCCAAACTGAAACGAAATGTCCATAGGTCCTATATATGTGCGGGCCACAAGTCCCATAGTGTCGCGTGCCATATTGCAGACGATCAGAACAGGGAGCGAGCGACCCAGACTTCACCACAACGTGAACACGCTGTCATGTATCTGGTGGGCTGCATGGGCTGCTGGAGAAATGGGCTTGGCCTAGCTCACATACTGAAGGTGCAAGCAACCAAGAAGTATAAATACCAACCGTGGCAGTGAGAGAAGGCATCGATGAATTAGAACCTGATGGCTGTGGCCTCTTCTTCCTCCTCTTGATTTCTCCTCTAATCCCCTACTCTGTGTTTCTTTGATTCCCTTTACCCCCTGCTTCTCTTCCCAATCTATGCTGCTAGTTCTTCCAATTTGTATCCCTGAACTTGATATACAGAGTTGGAGAGGATATATTGCTCCTGTGCTTGTGTTCACTAGTGAGATTCATGTGGGATCGTGACAATATGGTATCAGAGCAGTCGATTCATGGGATTCCGATCCGGGAGATGCAGTGGACGACACATGGGGGTAGTGATGACTGTTGGGGCCAGGATTTGAGCCATGGAGGTGACAGTGTCGGAGGCGCCCGTCAGGTTTTCGATGAAATGCCAAGCCAGTTAGGAAGTGCTGCAGGTGCTGCACTCCATGTCCAAGTGAACCACCTCATCTACCCTGTGTCTACCAATGTGATGCATCAAGTCTTCAACCCCTACGGAGCAGTGGCGGTGTAGATGCTTGTGGTCGATGCATGGCGTGTGGAGGCAATTGTTTGGTTTCGGACGACCTGCGACGCAGAGTGGGCTCAGGCTGAACTCCACGGCCGCAATATCTACGACGGGGGCTGCGTGTTGGATGTGCAACATGTGCCGACCTTGCTCGAAGACAGAGCCGACATTGCACCCACCAAGTGTTCGATGCAAGTACCAGGATGTGCCACCACAAAGTCTGATACCCAGAGCACTCCTACTACTCTGGAACACATGTTCCCGGCCACCATGAGCCCATCTGCGGCCTCAACCAAATCAGCAGTCACAACAACGTCGGCTTCGGTCACCGAGGCCATGGAGGCTGAGACTAGCATGGACAAGGTGGTGGAGAACGCAGGCAAGGCCATTCAAGACCTGTGCACTAGGATCGATCGGATTTTGGAGGCATTTCACGACACCAAGGTGGATTTATCCGAGAACAAGGATTCCACTAGAGATGTGGCAGTGTTGAGCGCCAACACTAGTCCAACTACCATTGCATTGGAGGTCAGTGCTGAGGTTGGCCCAACTAACCATGTTGACTCAGCCAAGCTTGGCATGGGAACAACCATCGAGTGTTCAATGAAGGGGAAGAATCAGTTGGTTGATGATGATGGCAAAGACATGGCCAACGATGAGAGAACTGAGCTCATTGAAGTGGATACCAAGTTTACTTCTGTGAATTTATGGTTCAGAGATCCATGGTTAGCCCTCAATGCAATTCCTTCTAGGATCTTGATTGGGTGTCTAAGCCATGACCTTGGTGTTAACAGTCTCTCGTTGGTTCCATCTACGTTGGAAGTGCCATACCATTGCTTTGTATTGGGCTCAGTATGTAGAGTTAGCTCTCCACCAGTACCACTTTGGAGAGTGGCAGTTCCATTGTACAGCGATCAGGTCAATTCAGGTTCTCGGCCCTCGCCATGGCCTGATCCATGGTTGCATTCAGGCAGCGGAAGTGTGGTGGTATTTCAGCCTCTCCAACCATGGCCACCCCCTCTACAAGCCAAGAGCAAAGGTTCTATTGTTGAGCGGCAGCTAGAACTGTGGCATGATCCTCAAATAAAACAAGATAACAAAGGTGTTGTGGTGAATCTCCTACAACCCAGACTTTCACCTGACAAATGGAATGAGTCTTGGTTTAGTTGTGATAATGCTTGGGAGTTAGCACAAAGTCACAGCAAGTTCTTGCTGACAGAACACATGGCCTTGATTGCACAATATGAAAAGAATCGCTTTGAGCAAGATCTAAGTCTGTGTATGGTAAGCAAAAGGGCATCCTGGAATCTTTGGAATCTGTTGACTGAGGGATCAATATCATTAATGGAAGCAAAAGCACAATTGTTTAGGAGGATGCATTGGGTTGGTAGTAAAACTATGGATCAATTTGTGTGGAATTTATGCATGCCGAATATGGAGAAATCACCATGGCCACCACCTCCTCATAAGATCAGAACTGATTTATTGTGGTTGAATTCGCATGAAGTATCATCTCTCCAATTCAATGCTGAATTCTGGAGGTTGCTGGCAAGAATCAATTTGTTTGATTGCCATTCTGGACAAGAGGATATGTAGCTGTTCTAGGCAGGTGCAAAGCAGTGCTCTCACTTTGGTGCAGTTCCTTGGATCGGTTACCACGTATAATGCAAAGTTTTGGAGATTTTCGCCTGATAGTGTTTCAATCCAAGGGAGTAAAGAATCCAATTTCAGGGTTGCATACCTTATGTGCAGAAGTTCAGATAGGCAATTTGCAAGCAGCAATATAGCTCTGAACATTCAAACAAGCTCTTCTTGTCATGTTTTACACAAGTGTGGTCAAGTTCTAAATTCGTGTCAAGCACCAAGTTCATTTCAGCTCAAACTTACAGCAAGTTGTTTACTGGGCAAACATTCTCTTAGAAGGAAAGGCATAGGTTCTGTTCCTACTGACAAAAGAACCCATTTACAAGTGCTGCTGCATCAACTTATGTACAAGAAATCATATCAAATGTATGAGACCAGAGCTCAAGTGCTGAAACTGACAAGGCCTTGGAATCTTGGAATTCTTCTTCTCAACAATTCCTTGATGGCTATCTACAGCAGAAGTGTTGCATCGACTTGGGGACAAGTCGATTTTTAAGGAGGGAGGAATGTCATGTATCTGGTGGGCTGCATGGGCTACTAGAGAAATGGGCTTGGCCTAGCTCACATACTGAAGGTGCAAGCAACCAAGAAGTATAAATTCCAACCGTGGCAGTGAGAGAAGGCATCGATGAATTAGAACCTGATGGCTGTGGCCTCTTCTTCCTCCTCTTGATTTCTCCTCTAATCCCCTACTCTGTATTTCTCTGATTCCCTTTACCCCCTGCTTCTCTTCCCAATCTCTGCTGCTAGTTCTTCCAATTTGTATCCCTGAACTTGATATACAGAGTTGGAGAGGATATATTGCTCCTGTGCTTGTGTTCACCAGTGAGATTCATGTGGGATCGTGACACACGCACGCATGTCTGTGGATCCTACAAACTCTCTGTGGGAAAACAAACTGAAAGCCAAAATAGAAATAGGAAACTAAGGAATTAAGGAGACATGATGCAATAATATAGCTAGGCTAACACTAGAAAGGAAAGACACGCATCACACACGCTTACGAACAATACAAAGTTACAATGCAATTCTAACCCGACCTGGAAACCCTGCGTAGCGGCAAGCCTGCCCTCCAATGCTGTGCTGAAGGATAGTTGTACTGTGTCTTGGTCAAGCTCAGCTCATTGTCCGGCTTCCACCACTGCTCGAGGCTATGCGCCTTGAGGACCCGCTTCTTGAGACGGTTCGCTTTGCGGAGCAGCGTACACTTGGACGGGTGATTCTCCACGTCATTGTCCATCCTCAAGTTCTTCCACAGCAGTGCCGACGGCAGGAGGTGCGGCCGTTCCTTGTCTTTGTTGAGCGCTGAAAAGAACATGTCTCGGTACGACAGCTTCATCGCCGACATGCCGATGCTAGGGAAGCGTTCCTGCACCAGTTGCCTTTGCTCGAAGTAGTCGACGTAGCCCTGGCAGATGGGGTCACTGTCGTGCACATATAGTTCTGGCGTCCATTGCGACAACCGTACGTTTGAACAGGTCTTCCATGTGCTCCTCGTGGGACTTCACGATCTTGCTCAGGCCTACCTTGAGGAGGGAGCTCGTGGCGTATAGATGCATCTTGGCCTTCTCATTCGGGCGCAGCAAGTTGATTGCCGGCGCTGGCGACACTTGCGGCGGGTTGAACAGAAAGGTGGGGAGGTTGAAGCCTTTCTCGGCCATGGACCGCCCGACATCTAGAGCCTGCGACGCACCAAGTGAGTGCCCGGCGAGCCACATAGTACAGGAGTTTGCACTACCTTGGAGGAGTCCTTCAACTTCGTCGTGGGTGATGTCACAACGATTGGAGTTGGAAAATGTATTGTATACGATCTTGATGTCATGTATTAGATCTCCCAGGTTGGTAGGAATGGTGCCTCAGAAGGCGACGACATAGCTTGGAGCGGACGGGTGGCGGGGCAGGCCGGCTGGTGGCTCGTACTCATAGGTGGCTCCGAAGATTTCATCATCCCGGCCGGAGTCAGAGCTACCCTGGTCGGAAGCGTCCACGTTGCGGCAGCGGAAGCCGAAGCTTTTCCACCATGCCGGCGCGAGTGGGTTGCTCCTGTCCTTCATCATCACCATAACGCCTTTGACAAGGCATGCGGCGAGGCAATGGCGGTGCTCCTCCTTGTCCCTGCATATATGCACGTGGCATTGATCGACACAGAATTACTGCTTATGCTCACCAGCAGCTCATCATGAATGCAGATATGCGGAAGTGGATTTTTGTCCCTCGAGGGTATATCTTCTCGTTTTGTGCATGACGTTGAAAAAGATATGAAACAATTTTAAAAAAAATTGTCAAAATAGATCAATATATGATATATCTTTTTGCAAACATGCAAGTAAAAATTCGACTTATACAATCTTGAAACAAAAATAACAAATTTGACCGTGAGTTACACGTTCTATTCATTGTTAAATTTGTTATTTTTGTTTATACTTGTATAAGTTAAATTTGAATATGCATGCTTGTGAAATGATATATCACATATTGTTCTATATTACTAAATTTTTTGATGACTTAAAACATGTAATAGAGTTTTCACAGATATGCATATACCAGTCAATCACTATTCCAGAAGAACCAGTGCAGTCGTTTTTCGCCATCATATGCACCGGGCCGGAGTCGGCGAGGTCAACGTCGCTTGATGAGGCCATCTGCTAATGTGATCGATATGGAGCAAGCTGCAGAGGAAGCAAACGGATGGCTGGCTTATTAGTGACTTACTCACAACTCTCTTCTTCTTACGGAGAACGAAAGCTTGAGGAGGAAATACAATACCCGGCCTACTTCTTCAGTTCTTCGTAAGAAGTTTGCTCGTTTGTGCTTAATTTGCTGTGAAAAGCTAAGTGCTAATGTGCTTCTATTTATAGTTATACTGGACTAGAGGTAGCTGAGGCTAATAATAGTTGCATCGACTTCTTTACTTAAACTACCTGCGGAGCTTCTCTTTTATTTTTCCGAGGAAAACCGTTGACTTCACAAGTGTATAAAATACTGTAATAACAGGTGGTACGTCGCTGAAACAAGATAAGAGTATCGTGTACCCACATTGCCTTTCATCGCATATGGGTTTGCTCAACTTCCCATCGACAACTGATCGATCTCATCTGCGTCCGTGCCCAATCGGATGGCTCACGTGTTAGAATACTATATTGAATGCTGCAGTATTCTCTCCTGTTAGTATAATACTACTAGGTAGTATTAAGAGGTAGTATTAAGAGTAAATCGGTAATTTACTAATACAGTGATTAGGAATAACATTATCATTTCAGTTTTTTTTTCATCCATTACGCTGGCATCGATTATATATATTCCATTGAAAAAGCCAAAAGAGAAGGAAAAAAAGTTTAGTTGTCACTTCTAATGATGATTAGGGATGCAAGCGGGGCGGGCAAGTGGGTTTTTTTTCCCGCTTATTCCACTTCTAGTTCATTTTTTCTTCTAAATTTTGTGCTACCATACAAAAAATAGACTAGCAGACGGGTTTTTATGCGGATAGCGGGACTACCCACTTGCATCCTTAATGATGATCAACACCCCCCCCCTGCGTACATTTTCTTTTACAATGATGCCCCTCAACGTTTCTAATACCTCTGACTACTAGGGTGGTAGTATAAATAGATCTAAACTCTTTGATCAAACTAGATCAACGGTTTAGATTGTTTCAACTACAAGTAGACAGCACCGTAGTGGGGCTCGATAGATTCTCGGAGGATGTAGACCTTTTTAGGCTTCTACTGCACAAGTAAGATCATGTCTGAGGAGCCTAAGATTTTAATAAGCAATTTGTGAGAAGCTAGCTAGAACTTCTCAGGAATCTGAGTGAAAATCTAAATTTTTTTTTGGGGAGGGGGGGTCTCCAGCTACCAGAAGCTCCGATAAACAGACACTAAATATTACTCCCTTCATTCGTAAATACTTTTGCTTAGTGCTATTCATATTTAAGCTTTTATTGTTTGTCCTTTTCCAAAAAATATATAGATACTTCAAAAGATACTGCATTATTTAATTGTTTTGCATCTCAAAAACTAAGAATTGAAACCGAAATTGTTCCCATCAATAATGACAAGTATGTGGAAATAGACAGAGTACTAGTAACTTGTTGATGATCGAGACTCGATCCCGATCGAACTTATGCCTTAACCCATATTTAACATCCAACCAAATTTCTTTTCTATACTAGAAGGGATCAGCTAAAAAAACTGTCGAGTGTTTTTTGAGGGGAAAACTTTCAAATCTAACTACAGTATATAATTTCTCTAGAACTGTATACTATAATAATAACTTGTATATATGTATTAAAATAATATATGCAACTTTATATCTAATAAATATAGAGATAACAATATAGTTATAGTGTAGTTACACTATAGTTACAATGTAATTACAATGTAACTACGATGTAACTAGGGTGTAATTACAATGTAACTAGGGTGTAACTGGAGTATAACTAACTGTAACTTGCAAACTTTTCAAAAACTTGCAAGAGATGAAGTGGCTACCACGCATAAGTGGTGGGGTTGAGGTCGGTTCGAACCCCACGCAACACACAAATTATAGTTATCACGCGGATTTTTTCTACCAACGCGCTAGCACTAATCTTGAGGCGAATTCGACGGTCAAAAATTCGACAGTTTTCCCCCCCGCGGATTTTTTCCACCAACACGCTAGCACTAATCTTGAGGCGAATCCGACGGTCAAAAATTCGACAGTTTTTTCCCCCGTTTACTGTCGACAGTAAACTAGCAAATCCGTACTAGAAAAAGCCTATTCTATGTCCTAAACTTGTAGGAAAGCCAACAACTCATCTCAATTTAAAAATGGAAACCATCCATCCCATACCTTTCACTTTACATCCTAAAACATCGCACCGGACACCGGACCGGCGGGCCTACTACTGGTTCAATTGCCGGTGTTATGAATATATAGTACCAGCACAAAACAAACACAATTTGTTACTTTTGTTACTACATAAGTATATGAAATTTAGAGTTGGATGTTTGTATATGGTGATTTATATGATTATGTCATCATAATTTGTCTTGTAAAATTTTGCCAAATTTTTATGCATATATTTCCGGGAAGTGATGCAACTAGCCAGTGAGCTGTTGCAAGGATCAAGTCAATGATTAATTAATGAGAGGGATTCACTACGCCAGAACCCTACATCTGTGACGGCACACCAGTGACGGGTTTATAAATTAGTCACAGATGACCGTCACCTTTGACGGGTCGTTAGGTTTACCGTCATCGGTGAGGCATCTGGCCGCGGCCTGTCACAGGTATCACCTCACCTGTGACGGGCCGGAATTTTAAGCCGTCACAGGTAAGATAGTGACGAGTTTGACTTCCAACCGTCACTGGTATGACCTCATTTGTGACGGGCCAGGGATTTACAACCTGTCACAGGTGATGGGCCGTCACCTGTGACGAATATGACTTCTGGCCCGTCATTGATTTTAAGTTTGCACCCGTCAAAGGTGATCAATTTTGACATATAAAAAAGGAACCCCCACCCCCCACCCATGGGGCCCACCGCCACCTGCTCAGTCTCTCTCCTCCTCCTCTCAGTCTCTCTTCTCTTCCTCCCACCGACCGCCGGCCTCCTTCGCCCACCTGCAATGGTCGCCGCCTCCTTCGCCCTCCGCCCCATGGTCGCCGCCGCCGTCTCTCCGCCGCCCCGTCATCGGCTCCTTCGCCCACCGCCTCCGGGTCGCTGCCTCCTTTGCCCACCGCCCACGGTCGCCACCTCCTTCACCCACCGCCCACGGTCGCCGCCATGCCTCCACCACTCCAGATCCGGGTCGCCGCCTCCTTCCCGCCTCCACCACGCCAGATCCGGGTCGTATCGAGCCAAAGACGAAGACAACGCCGGTGCCAGGACCATCGGTGAACGAGGCACCACACCGCTACCCAACGCCATTGACAAGCCCCTCCGTCCATCGCCGCTTATCTCCGGTCGACGACGAGCTTCTACATCCCCCACCCTCCCCCTGACGGTCCCAGCAACCATGAACTCGGGGGCTCCAGATCCGGACACCCTGAACTCAGAGGTCGTGGATCCAACCATCCCAAGTTTGGGTGCTCCAGATCCTGCGGTCCTAGCTTCAGCGACGCCAGATCCGTTCGTGAGGTAAGCGGTCCGCCGTCTACACCACCCCACGTCGTCGAGGTCAACCTGCCGTGGGGAGAGCAGGCGTCGGCTGTCCCCTTCCACCCCATCCTCGGTAGTCACTACCGCCTCATCTATTTTACTCAGTTTAGTGCTAAGCAGAAGTCACCCTTTCCTTCTCTTGCATACAGATCTGAGCTTGCAGTCAACCGATTCCGGCATCTCCTGTGGTTCCTGTGGCTAAATCCTTGTCCAAGGATGTATCTAGCTTTAACCCCATCAAAAATCATGAGCTATTGGATCATTAGTTAGATGCTGTTTGTGTACTAGTATTTTGTTTGGATAGTGGGCATGCATGCTGTTTCGCTTTGTTTTCTTGTTCTATTTAAGTTGATGTATCACTAAATCTATTTTTATTTTCCTTGTTAGACCTCTTACCAGAAGTTTTTTTTTTGGTGTGTTCTTGGATACTCTACAAATCCCCCAATTTCTATGCTAGCTGAACAAATTAGACGCTAGTTCTTTCTACAAATGGTGAGCTTCCTCTGCCATTTGATCTATTTCCGTTTCTTTCAGATAATATTTAACTACTGACATGCAAATGGATGACTATCAAGGATGGTTGAAAGGCTAGCTAATGAATACTAATCTGAGGTAAACTTATTTTTGCCTTCTCAGTCAGAGTGACCCCATTTTAATTTGTTGTTTTGGAGCAGCTTATGCTGATTATCTGGCTGTTAGGCTATTCTTGCATAGTTATATGCATTTGTAACATATCGAAGCTGTTCCTGCTACTGTCATCCCATCTGTAACATATATCTGGTTGTTACGTTGTTAGGATATTGTTGCATTGCAGGCACTGAGGGCTGTACTTATGCTGATCTAATTGTAAGTTTGTATGTCATACCATATTCATCAGGCTCAGAAACCAAAGATGGAAATGCTATGTTCAAGTTTGTGGCACTTAGGTTGTATTTCTCATTTTTCAGTATGTTGGCATGGAAGTATGTTCTCTTTTTTTTCTGGATTTATTTCTAGTGCTTTGAAGCATCGGCTTGGCTCAATTTGAGAACTTGCAATGCATGTGTGTGAATGTCTATGGATTTTCGGTGACAACTTGGAATGCATGTGATGTTAGTTTGAAACTTTTAATGCAATGGGCTGAAACTGGAGACATATATATTGCATGTGTATGTTCTGTTTTTCCAGAGGCATGGCTAGCAAATCCTAAGGGAAATTATTTTTTTTCTGGATGTAAGCTCACCACTGACGGTTCATATTGCAAAAGCCGTCACAGGTGACCATACCAGTGACGGCTTTGCACATACATGTCGTCACAAGTGACACACCTGTAGCGTTTTTTACTCTCTGAGCCATCACAGGTGAGTCATCTGTGACGGGTTGCAAAATGGCATGGGTTAGCGCAGACACTTACCTCTGACGGGCCGTAGGGTTCTAGCCCGTCAGAGGTGACTATCATCAGTGATGGTCTTCCGCCCGTCAAAGGTGACTGAACTCACCAGTGACCACTGATCACTAACCAAGCCTAAAGCCGTCAAAGATGAGGGTTTGGGCCCGTCACTGGTGACCTTGTCGAGTGTAATGATTGATCGATCCTAGCGATATCTAGTTAATAGTCTATCCATAATAAAGTATAAAAATCTTATCTAAAATATAATAATTCAAGATTGAAAGTATAGAACACATCCTTTTACCGCAAGTCTAAACAAGATGTCTATCAAAATTCGTAGTGTTAGCATATATTATATCTGATCTATCTAAATTCATAGTATTATGATATATCCTGTCCTATTTTATATAGATATTGACACATCATATTACTCCGAATCTAGATATTCTCGTATTCGTAATATTAGGATGTGTCAATGTGTAGTATTAGGTTGATTTTTAATGGGACGGACAGAGGACGTAGTAGAAGAGATTGTACCTGCCGTAAACCTATCCTATGGACTCAACTTCTAAAATTAATTGGATACGCATGGGTGCACTTTTTCTTGGACCCATCTAACACAAAAACACACGTGCAGGAGGCGAAAGATGATGGAAGGACGCACGAAGACTGTTGTGTGGCAGAATACACTTCGTACAATTTTCTCTCCTTTTATTTTTCTCGATTCAACTAATACAATAGAAACTACTTGTATAAATAGACAAGCTTTTAAAGCCCAGTTGGATAAAGATGGCACCCGTGCAGTCCTTATGTCGATGTATGCGACATAGAGCTATCTAAGTGGGGTTATCATTTATATTTTGTATCGACCTGCTATAACTAACTATAACTATTGTTCTTGTCAAGATCAAAGAAGAGACGCAAACGTGGATAAGGCCGGGGCCACCCGAATCACGGAGATCATCCCTTCAAGAGAATTGCCTTCTTAAGCTTTTACGGGTCTATGTTTTTTTTTATTAGACCTTGTACAGTTTTTGTCTTTGTAATTTTACCCCTTTCTCTATTAATATAAAAGTGGCAAATCTTTTGCCTCTATTTTCAAAAAAAATATATTTTATGTCGACTGTTTTAGTTTCCGTATTATCTTAAAATAGGATGAAAATGGTAGAGGGGTTTTCTTCACCGTTTCAGCAGTATACTATTTGGGACTATTCCATTTCTATTCCTGTTTTGGTGTCGAATACCGATTTTACCTTTACTTTTTAGGGTTTTTGTTTTTCTCTCCAATTTTTTTAACCGAACAAGGCGTTAACCCCTGGTTTAGATGGAAGCGAATGGGGTTAGACTTACTGCAGTAAAGAAATAGAGAGAAAATGAAATAATGATTTTTTAATTATTCATGGACCTTTTTACCCCTTGGAAATATCCAAGTAGGGATGGCCCTCCCGGCTCGCATTCCTCCCGTAAAAACCCAAGGCGGCGACGATGATAGTGCGTCAGCCCGGCAGGTGGCGCGCAGGAGAGCAGGGGAGTGGGCCAGGCGGCAGCAAGGAGGGGGCAAGGGGAGGGGCAGAGCGCGGGGGCGGGGCAGGCCGATGGTGAGTTGGGTACGTGGTGAGATGTGTGTGGTGAGGTGAACGCGGCGGTGAGCAGCGTGGATTCGGCTACGGGACTTGATTTGCTTGACTTTGAGCACTTGGCATGGGACGAGCAATAGGCTGCAGGTTTGGATGTGCTTCACTTTGTGATGTAGATTTTTCTGACTTTGTGATTCTAGCTATACTTCTGCTTGATGTGTTAGGAATTAATGTGTCAAACTTGTGTTATTCTATCTTTTTTTTTATCAAAATGTGTCCAAACTTCTGCAAAATTATGTTAAATTTTGAAACAAAATTTTGCCCAGTCTATCAAAATTGTCATACTTGTGAAAGATTATCAGAATTGTGAGCTGCATGCACAAATAGTAGCAAATACACAATTGATATATAAAAATAGGGACAAATGTGTAATGGCAAGTAAGGGTATGGATATCTTCTCGTCAAAGATTTTACACCGGCAAGATGTCCATCCAAAATAGAGGTAAAATTTGGCTTTGTTTAAAAAAAATAGGGGCAAAAAGGAACCCAAAAAAAACAGTCAAGAATTTCCGAAGAAATTACTGTATGTACCGATGATCCGTTGGAATATAAAACTTAACCATAACCCTTGTGTATTAATATATGTTGATGGTTTAATATTGTTATGAAGTATTTAAATTAGTTCCTTTCTCGTTTGAATCTTTATCAATATAGTTACATATGACGTTAGTTCAAAATATAAGCTTGGCAGTTAACCTTACCCTTTAAATATTTGAATCATGTTGTTTCCGGGAGTCTATCCAATAATTTTGATTCATATATTTTCCGATGTTCCAATGATACTGATATTGTTATTGCATCCCTTGTTATTGTTAACGTTTTCATGCTTTACTGTTCCGATTCCGTTTGATGGAAAAATGGTAAAGAAGAATGATTTGAGCATCTATTATCTATCTATTATATACTAAAAGTCCATTAAACTTTCTATAAACGCTCTCAAACCGCCATATGGCGTTCCTACAAATGCTCCTAGATCGCCACGTGGCACAATCTAATCTCATCGTTGATTTTTATTTAAGTTGGTGGACCCGTTATTTTATACTGTTAGATTAGATCTATAGCTACCATCATTTTTAATTAAATTGGTAGACCCAAATTCTTGCCCCAAATCCGATCGTGCTTTCTGTTGCCTACTTCAGTGCCTTCCGTCCGTGTTGGGCTCAAGGCCTCGATAGAGGAAAGCTTTCCTGCTGCCGCCTAGACTTGGATTAGGTTTCAAATCAAAGCCTCCACACAGATTAATCAATGGGGAAAATGAGCTACACGAGACTGGGATTGTACAAGCGTTTGACTTTCAGTAGCTGGCAATGTAATCACAAACAGCAGCATTTGATCATTTGGTGTAATTCACAGGCAGCAGCAGCTCAACGAAATTTTACCATCTATAATTGGTGATTAGATTTAATAAGTAACTATGCAAACGAATTTTCTCAATGCTATTCCAGCACACAGATCGGTTTCATACTGTGCTATTAGAAGGGACAAAGAATAAGTACGTACAGTTCGTAAAAAAAAAAAGCTAAAAAGCGACGTCTTTTGCTGAAAAGTCACGATATTATTCCTTCGCTCCTCATTCTCAAATCAAAAATTAAAATATTGTTATATCAGTATGTACGTACATATGAGGCCTTCTTTGTGGCGCTACTAAATCTATCTAACTTAGGTCTATAAATACACTAAAAAAATATTGCATCATATATATGTTATATATAAGTAAAAGTTCACTAACAACACTACATACGTCCAAATGAATGTACTCCCTCGACCAACTTAACCATCCTCTCCTATTTTATACATGTGAAAACTGGACGTGTACAAACTTACATAGAAGGCTTCCTCTGTGGCTCAACTAGGATCTATTCAACTTAGGTCTATAAATATACAAAAAGTTATTGCATCATACATATGTTATAAGTAAAAGTTAATTAACTTTGTACAAATGCTCCTAAATGCTCTAACACTGTCATGTGGTGCTCTAATAAATTATAGAAAATTATAAAAATTCTTAGAAAGTAACAAAATATCATGCTCATCGATTTTCATTTAAATCAGTGCCGATGGACATGTTATTTTAGACCATTACATTAGATCTATTGAAATAGTAATTAATCCTAATATCATGTATATAAACCTCTCCTAATCTCCCATACAAGTACGATAATACGTACTTTTCTCATAACAACACCATATACGTGACCAACTTAACCATCCTCTCCTATGAGTATTTCCTTGATAGTCCGTTGTCTAGATCATATCAGAAAATAGTAGAATATGGAAGAGAAAACATAATACCCATGGGTATTAACCACGTATGTGCGCACTTATGTATTCCCTCCACCTTACCACTCTCCCCTCCTCTCCTATTTTCTATTTAACTTCCCCTATTTTCTAACTAGCGCTAACTATATAAAACAATATTAGATAGCTAAATCATCATGACTCTTGTCCTAGACCATTACATCTCTAAAAAAATTCTTCTAAATAAATGGACCCATTAATTTTAAACATTACATCTTTAAAAAAAATATGTTTTACATAAAACAACCAAAGATCGAAAGAAATTAGCTTCAACTAATTGTTGATATTTTACAGTACAAGCCATTCATCTTATTTCGTGTAAAATAATTAACCCATAGATACTATATAGCCTCAATTAAACCACCAATTACAAAAAAGATCTAGCATATATGGCCTCAATTGCACCACTTCTATAGGCTGTTAACACGCTAGGGAGTCTCGCTAAAAGATTAACCAAGCTATAGATATCATATTAATCAGTGCCAACACATTTAGTTAAATTTAAAATTATGAACGATCAATTTGAAACCATTATAAATCATGATAAAATCCTCGAGTCATTAAGAAAAATAGTGATATCAAAATTCAAAGAATAATTAGTTCTATATTATCTGAAGATACCAGTCATAGATTTATTCATCAATGTTCATAGGTGAAACAAGCTAGGCCTCAAATTTTTTACTTCCAATCAAGCTTTGAAGTATCAAACAAACTGCATGATATGGGACTGACTAACTTATATATATTGAACATTTTACAAAATCTTTTCATATAGATACAAACAATTTTCAGTCATCATAAAAGATTTTAACATTTAGAAACAAATAGATGCCCGCGCAATTGCGCGGGCTACCTTCCTAGTTTCTTTAACGACCGTATTACCCATGGCCTTGATAATTTCAGCCGAACCAAGGCAAAAGCAAATCAAGAAAAATCAATTCAATCCACAATTCCACAGTGACATATATAGGTCGAGTGTAGCGATCTCCTAGGTCCCGTGTGCGGAGGCGAGGATGTGTGGTTTTAATCTTAAGGTTCCGTGTTCAATTACCAATATGCTCATAATTTTTTATTTTTTTATTAAAAAATGTTTGAAGTGCCGTATCTCCCGCGAATCTTGTTTTTGAATCTTGTTTTTTTAAGCCAATGTAGCGATCTCAGTAGGCCATCGTTGGAGTATGTGCTACCAATCTTCCTGCCCACTTGCCGAGGCCGAGGAATTGGTCTGTGGCAGGGTCGTGGTCTTTTTAATGAATTAGTCCATACCACAGTAGCACAGTACATTTGCAAGTAGCAATAGCTCGCAAGCCAGTTGCATCACTGCATCCATATATGTCGCTGTAGTTCACTGTATCCATATTTATCGATGTTGTGTACTGCCTCCGTCCTTGCAAAAATATATAAGGGAGCGTTAGTTTCGGTGAGTTAGGGTGAGAAAGTACATCGTAGTCCGCTCGTATGTTTCCTAAACTACTAAACGATGCGTTTTTGGCAAAAAAAATTCTATAGGAAAATTGTTTTAAAAAATCATATTAATCTATTTTTAAAATTTAAAATAGTTTATACTCAATTAATCATGCGCTAATAGCTCATCTCATTTTGCGTATCTTGCCAATCTTCTCAATCCCCCATCCCTCAAACTCACCCTAAAGGAAGTTATGAGTCACATAACACAATCTTTAAATTCATTAAATTAGATTGTGTCATATTCAAATTCGTTGTATTAATTAGATTATATAATATCCCCTTCTATATTGGTTTTCTCTTTACGGAGGAAGTACAGTTATTAGATTATATAATACCCCCTTCTAAATTAATTTTCTCTTTATTACGGAGGAAGTACAGTGAAGTGTCGGTCAAATGCATGCTTTTCCCTGCTCGCTACTCCTATATACGTCACTGTACAGATGGTATTGTGACAGTCATCGAGAGGATATCTACCCGTCATTTAATATTATTCTAATACTTATAAAATATTTTTGAAAAATGTTATGGTTGGCTAATATGTGATATATCACTTTACAACATGCAATTTTAAATTTGATCTCTACTACTACGTACTAGAAAGAAACAAATTCTAGGTATGAATCTAGATATGCACACTGGTGGAGAAACGATCCTTGGTCGGTTCACCAGATTTCAAGGACTAAAAACATCTTTAGTCCGGTTTGAAAGCTTAGAGGAAATTTTTGATCTTTAGTACCGGTTGGTAACACACCAACCGGAACTAAAGATCTATTTATAGTCCCGGTTGGTAACACCAACCGGGAAAAAAGATCGATATAAGCTTTACTCTCGGTTGATATTAACAACCGGGACGAAAGATATATTTTTAGTCCCAGTTGGTAACACCAACCGGAAAAAAAGTCGACATAAGCGGGGTGGTTGCACGCGGATCGGATCGATACAATCTCCTCCTCTCCTTTTTAACTCATCTCCTCACACAGTCACACCCTCATCTCTTCCTCTCCCTCCTCCCTTTCTCTCCTCCTCTCCCTCCTCCCTCCTCCTCACCTCCCCACCTCCCTCTGCAACGGTGGGGCGGGGAGGGCCGGCCGGACCGTGTGGCACGCGGAGGGCCGGCCGGCGCGGCGTGCGGAGGGCCGGGTGAGGCGGCGCGGCGGCACGCTAGCGGCTGGCGGCCTCGTGGCGGAGCCAGGGACGCGGCGGACGGCGGCCGCCATGGCAGCGGGTGTAGCACCGGCGGCCGTTCGTCTTCTTTCTTTTTTTTTGTTGAGAATCTGTGATTCGGATCTAAGACAATTTGTGTGTGATGTGAATATGTGATGTATTTGATTTGTGTGTGATGTGAATATGTGATGAATTTTGTAGAAGTTGTGATGTAATTTTTTTAAGATTTTGTGATGTATTTAGAGATATTGATTTGAGAATTTGGAGACCATTCGGGGATGATTGATTTGGGATTTTGGGATGGGATAGAGTGAATCAATATATTAAAAACAATGAAGAAATGAAAAGAATAAAATAGCAACCGGAGCTAGCCTCTTACCAACCGGGACTAAAGATAGAAAAAATGGATTTTTACTCCCGTTTTTTTCACCCGGGATTAAAGATAGCGATCTTTAGTCCCGGATTCGTAGTCCCGGTTGGAAAACCGGGACTATAGGGGGGTTACGAACCGTGAGTAAAAACCCCTTCTCCACCAGTGGCATAGTCCAGGCTCGTAGCTAGGATTGGATTTTTTTTTTGGATGGAGGATTACATTTTCAAATGTGTTCTTTCATCTCTAGAAGTCAAATTTAAAATTTAATTTGGCCACCTTTTATTACTAATGTTTCACTTTGGATCATTCTTTAACCAATGTTTTTACTTTGGACCATGTATTTTTAACTTTTTGACACTTTGGACAACGCTCAACTCTTTTATCTATTTACATCCAACTTATCGTATGCCAAAATAATTTTCTTACACATAGCTATTACAATTAATTGATGAGTAGGAGCTGACGTAGTTGTGACACGCTAGCCCAATTAGTATGTGGCATGTATAGTCCATAAGAGCTATGTGCGTGAGTTTACTATCACATTTTCTTTGATACAAATATTTACTATCACATTGTTAGTGTAACAAGGGTAAAACCAACTTATAAGGCATTGTCCCTCCAACCATATCACTCTCGGGTTAACCCTTTACACGAAGTAAGGATGGAAGTGTAAGTGGGATTGTATGTGTAAGGGGTCACGTCTCTCGGATGGGTTGAGTGATGCGGTTCTAGAGTGTGGGCCATTTCAAATGGTATCAGAGTTGACCCTCACAATTGCTCGTAGGGTAAGTGTGCGAACATATGGCCCATAGCGCATGTGAGCTCTATGTGAAGCATAGCATATGGTACCGGCACTGGACATACGGACATGCACTAAGAGGGTCGCGTTCCCGGACATTTGTCTATATGCCTGTGTAGCTATGCGAGTACATTCGACTAACACGACGTCGGGTCCTTTGAGCATGTGTATGTGACGTCCTGGCCAAAATTAGGATGTGGCACATGTGGGCCATGATAGATGTGTGCACATGTTACTATTATATTACTAGTTTAGTAAGGGTAGAACAACTCATAAGGGCTTGTCTCTCCAACCATATTACTCCCGGATTAACTATTTTACACGAAGAAACGACAAAGTGTAAGTGTAGTGTTAGGTGGAAGTGTGTCCATACGTCGGATTAGCTAAGCAATGCGGTTCTGGATGGCAGGCTGTTACCGTACTTGAGATCGTTCATATACGTGAGAATTGAGTAGAGGTGGTCCAAAGTATAACAAAGAAAGATTATCCAGTCCAAAGTGAAACATCGATACTAAAATGTGTCTCAAAGTAAAATTTACTTAAAAATATACCATTTAATTTAGATGTGGTGGAGCTTCATGAGGTAGGGTCGTGTATGGATTTCCCTAGGGTTTGCAGGGGGTAACCGATCCAAATGAACTTTTGAGCGATTCAGGGATTTCTCTCCCTTGTGGTGGGCTTCCCCTTCGGGACCTGGACCCCGGCCTTTTCGCTGTCAGCCAATCGAAGCCTCAAGGTGTATGCCTCCTGGTAGTCCCTAGATGTTTCCCTAGAGAGTAGTCGAGCCGCCGCGCACCATAGGTCCTTTTCTGCCGCTGTCCTAAACCACTGTCGCCGTCAACCATGGTGCCCGCTGCCTCCAGCCAACCCCGGCTGCGCTGCCACCTCTAGAATGTGTGCGAGGACCCCCTCCCCCGCCCCCCTCTTGCCGCCCCAGCCATCGGCCGAGCCAGCCCGCCAGAAAGCCTATGTCATGCCACCACACGCTCCCCTTCTCTCTGTCATTGATGGGAGGAGGAAGACAAGGACCCTGATGTAAATACGAAAATTCAGGGTTAATACTATAAAATACCGAGACACTGGCTCGTGGACCCCCACTATTTAAAATACACACGCAATATAGGAATACGGCTTCACAGTAGGAAAATGTACTGGACAGTGAGCTTTAGTTCCTTTGCAAAGAAATTAATACATCCAGGAAAAGATTTTCTTTTAATTATTTTTGTAAGCTTTAGATCCATCCCGAGGTGCCGACAAGGTGGGTCCCACATGAGGTCGTTTTGTCTCCGCCTGTTGCAACGCATGAGTATTTTGCTAGTAGATTCCGAATTGGATCGGATCATATTAAAAGAAAGTGCTCATATAAGTTAATATAACCAATGGTGTTAAATATATTCCTATACGCGCAAAAGTTATATTAGACAAGCTAGTTTTAACCGCTTTCCTGTGTGTACTACAAACCGTGTAAAATATACGTCCGCAACCAATGGTGTCAAAACTATTCAGCACATATGCACAAGAGCGGCATTAGAAGGGGCTTCAAATGATTTCGTACATACATTATATTTTTTTTGGAAAAAAGTACGAATTACCCCCTTAAACTATCGCGGTCGACCGAATTACTCCCCTGAACCACAAAACCGGACATTTTGCACCCTATACTATTTTTACCGGATGAATAACCCCACTATCCTGCTTTCAGCAGTTTTGATCAAAAACTTGAACACGTGGTGTCAACCTAGCAATCTAGTCAGCAAAAACAACAATAATGAATTTGTCGAGCCCACTTGACATCTCTCTCTCCCCCCCTCTTTTCTCTCCCCTCTCTCCCCCTCTCTCTCCAGTGGTTGGATGGGGGCAACGGTGGCTACGACAAGCTGGAGGAGGCGGGGTTCGAGATGAGGGCAGCGGTCAGCCGGGGACGACGCTAGGAATAGGGAAGGTGGCGAGTGGCAGAGGCGTTTTGGGCAGAGTGGAGGATTTCCGGAGCAGCAACGGTCGGTAGGAGGACCATCGGCGACGGCGTGGGTGCATGGCGGCAGCGGCGGCGACCGGACCATGGGCCGGCAGCGTGGGTTATGTACATTAAGGAAATGGTTGAAACTCCTGTTAACAGTGAAATTTGGTAATCGGAAAAGACGTCATCGGCTTAGAATCATTATCGGCTGCAGCATCTCGGAATCAGCCGATGGGAGTTATCAAGTCACCAATAGTCGGATTCCTGCTATATTCGGTTAAGGAAATCAATCTACTAAAGGAAGCTTATCCCTAAGTGACCGAGTTTAAAGAGGATGCGGCATGGCAGTTTATCTATTAATTAGTAATAGTTTGTTAGTTTCCTTTTATCTTTAAAAAAGTGTGTTTAGTGTCCGATAAGGACTTTAAATTTTCCTTTTATCTTTAGGTTAGTTTCTTTCTTGTCTGACAAGGACTTGTATCAACCCATGGGTATAAATATGTACACCCGGGGTCTATGTAATCAATCTATCGATCAATAATACTCTCGGCGCATCGTCACCCTCTTCCCTGAGGTTTTTACTTATCTTTACGACGGAACTTGGGCACCTGACGCAGGGCTGCATCGGCTTTTGATCTCCAGCGAAGGGGTAAGTCCTACGTTCTGTCGGGCCCTGGTGAATCTGTCGGCTACGTTGGTGTTGTTCAAGGCTGCATCGATTCAATCTCTTGGATCGCTCTGGTTTGGTTGATATATTTGCCTACCTGATATCTCAATTCTATCTCTAATTGCATTGTGTTTAGAGACGCATCGGTTTAGTTGAGACTGTCTCGGTTAGGTCTGATCTCCTGTCTTAGCCGATATATCTCTACAATCATAATGTTGTTCTAAATAGATTTGTTATATCCATCACATTAGACAGATCTATCGGCTCATCGAGTATTAGATTATCATATACAATCTCGTGCTGTATCGGTTAGGTTCGATCTACTAGATTGTTGTTGATAATATAAGTCTTGTTAAGCCGATAGGTTCATGCTAATGTTTTATCGGGGTGCTAGCCAATAAGTTATCTGGACGTTGCATCGGCTTGTAGGGATTGCATATACATATAAGTTGGATTTAGCCGATGGCAACAAAGGTTTCACTATTTAATCTAATCTTGTGTATCTTATGACATCGGACCTCCAGCCGATGTGTGCTTTAACCTTTGGATCAATATTTGTTCTACTATTTCATATTGTTAGCCGATTGGTTTCTACTGGATTATATTGCTATATTATATTATCATCAGCCGATTGCCTTTATATCATTATCTACATTGGACATATAGCCGATTGCTTAAACCCTATCGCTATCGGCTGGTATCGGCATCGGCTATTATCGACTATCGGCTGGAACCACTCCATCGGCTTGTCAGCCGATCGGCTATTTGATTTGTTATTTGCAAATCTTGTCAGTTGCAGGATTAAACTGACTGGCACGCCCGCATCTCATTAATCTTTGGACCTGCACAGAAGCTAAGCAGATCTCCCAGGCCGGTGTGTTCGATTTTTTCATCAATAGCTCCTCTTCCCGCTACCTAGCCTGCGCGCTCCTGTCAGGCCGGCGCACTATCACCGCCGCCACCTGAGGTTTTTTCCAGGAGGGAGCCCGTGTGCGAGCCAGGAGGGTTCGATACTTCCCAAGGGTAAAAAGGTAAATCAATAATTCAAAAATCATTATTTCCTTTTTCTCTCCATTTCTTTACTGCTATAAGTCTAACCCCACTCACTTCCATCTAAACCATGGGTAAACGTCTTGTTCGGTTCAAAAAAGTGGAAGCAAAAAAAAAACCCAAAAAGTAAAGGTAAAATCAATATTGGACAGCAAAATAGGGGTAGAAACGAAATTGTCCCAAATAGTATACTGCTGAAACGGTAAAAAAAAACCTTTACATTTTCATCCATTTTCAGATAATACGGAAACTAAAGTAGTTGATACAAAATATAAATGATAACCCACTTAGATAGCTTCATGTCGCATACATCGACAGAATGATGGCACGTCTGCCATCTTTGACCAGGGTTTCCCCTATCGTCCACGATAAGTTAACCACCCCCACCCCCTCCTACGGGTAAGGCATTTACCACGGTAACCGCAAAAGACCATGTGAATTTTATCTTCAAAATTTTCAAGTCTCACGGTAGGGTTGTGGTTATCGTGCGCTAATCTACGATAACTACACGGTTCCCATGGTCTTTGATGACCTTAAATTTAAATTGCATGTTTGTTAAGTGATATGTCACATATTATTCTATATTATTTTTTCAAATTGTTTTTAGATATTAGAAACATCCACCCAGGAAAGATAATCCATTTGCCCCTCCTTCCTCTTCTCTTTGTCCTCCCTCTCTTGCTCACTCTGCTAGCTGAATGCCGAGGAGGCAAGGAAGTACGGGAGTCGCGGGACTATCTCTCTGCACTCTACAGCGACGACATAGCGAGCAGGGGAGAAGCATGCGTGGATGCAGTGTGATGCAACTACTAGCTCGCGAGCTATTGCAACTTGCAGAAGTACTGTACTAATCAATTGACAACGATGTCGTACTGAACTGCTTGTTAAATGAAGAGACCGACCCTGCCGCATAGTACCAATTTCTCCGGCTCGGCAATTGCAAGTGGGCAAGGCTGTGTTTAGATCCAAACTTTGGATCCAAACTTCCAACTTTTTTCCATCACATCAACTTGTCATACACACAACTTTTCAGTCACATCGTACTAATTTTAACCCAAACTTCCAACTTTGGAAGGAACTAAACACAGCCTAAGAAGATTACTGGCATAGCGTCCGACGACGCACGCGGTCCACGCAGACTTGCAGTGGCTGAACACCTGAACCCCACAACAACAACCACCTCTAATCTAGTACTATAAATACAAGCGCATTCGACATTGGCAGTCAGGCAAACCGCAGTCTATTTCAGTTCTTTTTTTAGATAATGGGTTAAAAACCCAGCCTCTACATCCAACGGGATATACACAGCCAACCAAGTTCATACATAAGCATTGAAGCTCCACCCCAGGGTAACAAAAACAAAATAACTTGGACCACAAAAAGAGTCAAGAACAACCAACAAAACAGTAAAACCACCCTCCAGGCACACCACATCAAACAGACACGAAGTGCCAACCTAATCTTGAATTCTCCTTCTGAAGTCCCAGCCATAGTTGGAGTAGAACTCTAAAACTCTCATCTCTAACATTTTGCAGTATTCTTTCACCAAAGTGCCATCCTCTTCCTTAAGCAACAAGGACCAAAGTCTTGCCCAATATGTCCCCCTGAAAATCACCTGCAAAAAGGAGTAAGCATTTGATCCATTAAAGACCACATCATTTCTACTCAACCACACCGCCCAGCACAACGCCGCTATGCCTACAAAAACTCAATATTTTAGCCTAGGATTAACACCATTTAGCCAACTACCAAGAAGATGAGACATATAGAGCGGTAGACGAATGCCAAAGGTAAAAATACACCGCACTCCAAATATATCTTATCATAGGACAATCAAAAACAGGTGTTGTATTGTCTCATTAGATCTACAAAAGCAACACCTAAGGCTACCTTTCCACCTCCTCTTTGCTAAGTTATCCTTAGTTAAAATGACCCCCTCTTTCAAATACCACAAGAAATTTTTTATCTTCAAAGGAAGTCTTAGCTTCCAAATAAAAGATTTCCTTGGTATTACATTACCATACATGAGCTTTTTGTACATCGAATTGACCGTGAAAGTTCCATTTTTGTTGGCCTCCCAAAAAAACACATCCTTTTGCCCTTTTAAGCTTAAGTCAACCACGTTAGCTACAATCTCATGCCAAGCATGGAGATTGTCTCCCACTATGGCCCTCCTAGAGGAAACGTTCAAAGGTGCCCTTCCAACTACCTTGGCCACCACCTTATTTTTATTCCTTACAAGATTATACAAAGAAGGGTATTTCTTATCTAAAGACTGATTCCCGAGCCAACGATCTTCCTAGAATCTCACTTGTGAGACATCATGCAATTTAAATGAACCAAAAGAACGAAAGGTATCCTTAACCCCCATTAGTCCTGCCCAGAAGTGAGAGTCCCCCCCTTCGCTTCTGCACTTGCATAATGGTTTTACTAGAAAGATATTTTCTTCTCAACAAATTCTGCCAGACCCCCTCCTCATTGATCAACTTGTATAACCACTTACTCAACAAGCATTTATTCTGAATCTCAAGATTTTGTATCCCTAAACCCCCGCACTCCTTGGGTTTACACAACACACTCCATCTGGTCAATCTGTACTTCTTTTTGTGCTCATCACTTTGCCAAAAAAACCTAGACCTAAAAAAGTCCAGTTTCTTAAGGATGCCTTTAGGCACCTCAAAGAAGGATAGCATGTACATCGCAAGGCTACTCAAAACCGAGTTGATGAGTACTAGCCGGCCTCCGACTGATAAGAACTTGCCCTTCCAACTACTTAGCTTTTTTTGGAACCTATCTTCTATTTCCTTCCAATCCCTATTAGATAATTTCCTATAGTGCATCGGAAGGCCTAAGTATTTCAACGGATAAGAACCCGTCCTACACCCTAGCAAAAGAGCATACTCTCTTTCGACCTCCTTAGCTTTGCCAAAACACAATAATTCGCTTTTATAAAAATTGATTTTTAAGCCTGATAACCTTTCGAATGTACTTAGCACAAGTTTAAGGTTTCTTGCTTCTTCTAGATCATGCTCCATAAAAAGAATAGTGTCATCTGCGTATTGGAGAATGGAGAGACCATCATCCACTAGATGAGGAATCACACCATGAATCTTATCCCGATCACATGTTCTCTAGACACCGCTAACATGTCTGCCACCAAGTTAAACAACAAAGGAGAGAGCGGGTCCCCTAGCCACTGTCCTTTTTTTAGTCTGAAAAAAGTCTCCTATGTCATCATTGACTTTCACTGCCACACTTCCCCCCTTACCATTTGATCAATCCAAGTACACCACAAAGGATCGGAGCCCTTCATTCTTAGTGTTTGCTGGAGGAACTTCCAATCAACTTTATCATAGGCTTTTTCAAAATCTAATTTAAGAATGATCCCATCCCTCTTTCTTTTATGCATCTCGTGAAGGGTTTCATGTAAAATTATAGCCCCTTCCATAATATTTCTCCCCTTCAAGAAAGCAGTCTGAGAAGGTCTTATGACTTTTTGAGCTACTAGAGCAATCCTGTTAGCCATGACCTTAGTGAAAATTTTGAAACTTACATTTAGCAAGCAAATTGGCCTGTACTGTTGTATTTGCTTTACAATCCTGTTAGCCACGTCTATTTCAGTTCTTACAGAAGCATGACCTCAAATTTGACTTCAAAGTTTAAATCTTAAGTTAAAAGTTTCAAATCTAAGGCCTTGTTTAGTTTCAAATTTTTTCTTCAAACTTTCAACTTTTCCATCACATCAAAACTTTCCTGCTCACGTAAACTTCCAACTTTTCCATCACATCATTCCAATTTCAACCAAACTTTCAATTTTGACGTGAACTAAACACACCCTAACTTTAAAGTTTTTAATCTACTTAAAAAAAGAAAAAGTTTCGTGTAGGTACTAATTATGATTAGCACTAATGCTAATCACGTCATTATTAATGCTAATCACATGGTTAGCTAGGGGGGGTATCGTATGCGTCATCCTTCGGAGCGAGCTCGCGGCGCGTACGCGCGCGTTAGAAATCACTACAAGAATCTATTTAATCTGTGACGAAATTTGATGAAATTTTCGTGATGCTTTTAGATATCGTCAAGGATATGCAACTATGGATACAAGGCCCATAATCCATGACAGTTTGTCAATTTCGTCATAAACCGGCCCAAAACCTGTGACGTTATAGCAATTTCGTCGCGATTTAGAGACTTCAAAACCATATAAGAGATGTAAATTTTGTGAACAATGTTACTATCACTTTATCGGATAAAGAAATAACCAAAATAAAAGTTATAGATATTGATGAGTTATACAGCTTTGATGTTGATGACTTTTTCAGTTGAAATCATTTAGTATTTGAAAATGTTGTTTGCAGTTGTCATAATTTGAAATTCAAATTCAAATTATTGAAACAAAGTCATATACCAAAATGACCAAAACAAAAGTTGTAAATATTGATGATTTATACAACTTTGTTGTTGATGACTTTTTCAGTTGAAATCATTTAGTATTTGAACATGTTGTTTGAAATTGTCATAATTTGAAATTCAAATTCAAATTATTGAAACAGAGTTATATAGCAAAATGACCAAAACAAAAGTTGTAGATTTTGATGATTTATATAACTTTGTTGTTGATGACTTTTTCAGATGAAATCATTTAGTATTTGAAAATGTTGTTTGAAGTTGTTATAATTTGAAATTCAAATTCAAATTATTGAAACAGAGTCATATAGCAAAATAACCAAAACAAAAGTTGTAGATATTGATGATTTATACAATTTTATTGGTGATGACTTTTTCAGTTGAAATTGTTTATTATTTGAAAATATTGTTTGAAGTTGTCCTAATTTGAAATTCAAATTTTATATAGGCCAATTAAACTCGGATGGAGAAATAACCAAAATAAAATTGGTAGATCTCAATAAGTTATACAACTTTGTTTTTGACAACTTTTTCACATAAGTTCATTTATTAAGATAAAAATCGATTCGAAGGTTTAACATTTTGAAGTTATGTGAAAGGAGGGACAAGATATAGACTTCTCAGACAGGGAAGAGCAAAAGAGCTGGCCCGTAACAGGCCTTTTGCTTCTCCCTCGCCGAGAAGTCCATTTTGCATCCCTCCTTTCAATTAATTTCAAAATATTAAACCTTCGAATCGAATTTTATCATACTAAATGAACTTTTTTGAAAAAATTGTCAAAAACAAAGTTGTATAACTTATTGGGATCTACCTATCTTATTTTGTTGATTTCTCCATATGAGTTTGATTGACCTATATAAAATTTGAATTTCAATTTATGACAACTTCAAATAACATTTTTAGATAATAAATGATTTCAACTAAAAAAAGTCATCAACAACAAAGTTGTATAACTCATCAATATGTACAACTTTTGTTTTGTTCATTTTGCTATATGACTTTGTTTCCATAATTTGAATTTGAATTTCAAATTATGATAACTTCAAGCAACATTTTACAAGTACTAAATGATTCTAACTGAAAGTGTCATCAACAACAAAGTTGTATAACCCATCAATATCTATAACTTTTATTTTGGTCATTTCTTCATACGGGAAAGTGATAGTAACATTGTTCATAAAACTTACATATTTCTCTTATATTTACAAACTATATAAGTAAATACGTACATTTTGTAAACAATGTTTTAAATCGCTTTGTCGAATGAAGAAATGATCCAAATAAAAGTTATAGATCTTGATGAGTTATACGACTTTGTTTTTGATGACTTTTTCAGTTGAAATCATTTAGTACTTGTAAATGTTGTTTGAAGTTGTCATATTTTGAATTTCAAATTCATATTGTTCAAAAAAATTCATATAGAAAAGTGACCGAAACAAAAGTAGTAAATCTTGATAATTTATACAACTTTGTTGTTGATGACTTCTTCAGTTGAAATCATTTAGTATTTGAAAATGTTGTTTGAAGTTGTCACAATTTGAAATTCAAATTCAAATTATTGAAACATAGTCATATAGCAAAATGACCAAAACAAAAGTTGTATATATTGATGATTTATACAACTTTGTTGTTGATGACTTTTTCATTTGAAATCATTTATTATTTAAAAATGTTGTTTGAAGTTGTCATAATTTGAAATTCAAATTTTATATAGTTCAATCAAACTCAGATGGAGAAATGACCAAAAGAAAAATGGTAGATCTAAATGAGTTCTACAACTTTGGTTTTTACAACTTTTTCATACGAGTTCATTTTATTATGATTTTTGTGTGTTATTTCACAATGGTGTAATAAAAAAAAGAAAAAAAAGGTTAAGCAGAGAAGGAATGAAACAAGGCCTGTTACGGGCCAGCCCATTTTGATCCTCTCTCACCGAGAAGTCCATTTTGCCTCCCTCCTTTCCATTAATTTCAAAATATTAAAACTTCGAATTGAATTTTGTCATACTAAATGAACTTATGTGAAAAAGATGTCAACAACAAAGTTGTATAAATTATTAAGATCTACCTATTTTATTTTGTTATTTCTCCATCTGAGTTTGATTCACCTATATAAAATTTGAATTTCAAATTATAACAACTTCAAATAACATTTTAAAATACTAAATGATTTCAACTGAAAAGGTCATTAACAACAAAGTTGTATAATTCATCAATATGTACAACTTTTGTTTTGGTCATTTTTCTATATGACTTTATTTCAATAATTTGAATTTGAATTTCAAATTATAACAACTTCAACCAACATTTACAAATACTAAATGATTTCAACTGAAAATGTCATCAACAACAAAGTTGTATAACTTATTAATGTCTATAACTTTTATTTTGGTCATTTGTTCATTGGGTAAAGTGATAGTAACATTGTTTACAAAATTTACATATCTCTCTTATAGTTTATAAACTATATAAGAGATATGTACATTTTGTAAACAATGTTACAAATCACATTATCGGATGAAGAAATGATCCAAATAAAAGTTATAGATCTTGATGAGTTATACCACTTTGTTATTGATGACCTTTTTAGTTAAAATCATCTAGTATTTGTAAATTTTGCTTGAAGTAATCATAATTTGAAATTCAAATTCATACTGTTCAAACAAAGTCATATAGAAAAATGACCAAAACAAAATTTGTAGATTTTGGTAAGTTATACAACTTTGTTGTTGACAACTTTCCCATTTAAAGTCATTTAGTACCCGAAAAATTATTTGAATTGCTTATCTTTTTAATTTCAAATTTTATGTAGTTCAATCAAACTCGGATGGAGAAATGACCAAAAGCAAATTGGTAGATCTCAATGAGTTCTAAAACTTTGTTTTTTTATAACTTTTTCATATGAGTTCATTTAATATCATAAATTTTGATTCAAAATTTATTTAGTGGTTTTTCCCTCCTCACCATTTCAAAATTTTTCAATCTTCTCCTCTCTTCTCTCTCCCACCACAGATTTATTCCCCTCTTCAACTCTACCTCTCTCATTCTCGCATCTCCCTCTCTCTCACACACTCTCCTCTCCCTTCTCTCATTCTCTCATCTCCCTCTCTCTCTCTCTCTCTTCATGCAGGCGGCGCGGCCAACGAGGGGCCGGGAGCGGGCGCCGCCGCCGCCATGGCCTCCGGGAGCGGGAGCGGGTGCCGGGACGACCTCGCCACCGCGGGCGTCCTCGCCGCCGCCTTCGCAGCCGCAGGCGTCCACGCCTTCTCCCTCGTTGCCGCGGGCGTCCACGCTGACGTCGACGGCGATGCTGACGGCGGGAGCGGCGGCAGCTGGCTTGGGAGAGGCCGGGACTCGTGGATCCGGCCGTGAGCGGGCGCCGCCGCCGCCATGGCCTCCGGGAGCGGGAGCGGGCGCCGGGAAAACCTCGCCGCCGCGGACGACGCCGCGGGCATCCTCGGTCGCCTTCGCAGCCGGGGGCGTCCACGCCTCCTTCCTCGCCGCTGCGGGCGTTCACGCCTCCTCCCTCGTCGCCGCGGGCGACCACGCTGACGTCGACGGCGACGCTGACGGCGGGAGCGGCAGCGGCTGGCTTGGGAAAGGCCAGGACTCGCGGATCCGGCCGGGCCGGGCGACGGCGACGGCGAGAGCGGCGGCGGCTAGCTCGGGAGAGGTAGGGACTCGCGGATCCAGCCGGGAGCGGGCGCCGCCGCGGGTGTCCTTGCCCTCGCGTTCGCAGCCGTGGGCGTCCACGCCTCCTCCCTCGCCGCCGCGGGCGTCCATGCCTCCTCACTATCCACCGCGGGCGACCACGCCGACGTCGACGGCGGGAGCGGCGACGGCTGGCTCGGAAGAGGCCGGGACTTCGCGGATCCGGCCGGGGAGGGCGACGGGGGCGAGCTGGCAACGACAGCGCGGGCCTCGACGGCGGATCTGGCGTCGGGCCCCGCAACGGCGTGGAACCGGCTGCCGGCGTAGTGGAGCGGAACCGGCGCGGGCGGCGGCCGCCGACCGGCTAGGGTTTCGGCTTTTTTAGATTTTTATTTTTTTATTGAATTTGGTGGGCACTAATATGTAATGGGCCTATTTGGTGGGCTTTGATAAAATGGTTGGTTGATAAAAGGGCCTGTTTTGAAATGAGCCTAGTTCTGAAATGAGTCTATTTTAAAATGGGCTAGTTCTAAAAAAAATAGGCCGCCATTAAATAATTAACGGACCAATGTAAAGAATTAATGGGCCGCTATTTTAAAATTAATGGGTCATAAAAAAATAATGGGCTGTTAAAAAAATAATGGGCCGTATAAAAAAGTTTACTAACGTCAGCTGCCACGTCATCACACACGTGTCAATGACCATGTCACCTGCCTTGTTGGCCGCCACGTGGTAGCCATATGTGACGTTAAATTTCGTCACAAAGGTTGGGCCTAGGCTGGACTACGCGAGCCCGTAAGCGTTTCATGACGGTTAAGAAACGTCATGCTGATCCGTGACGATTTTAGAGAAAACGTCGGCATATTTAATCTGTGATGCTCAATAGATGACGTAAGTAAAATCGTCACAGACAAATTCCTATGATGAATTTTTAGTGATCCATGACGAATTTTTCTCGTCATAGATTAAATAGATTCTTGTAGTGAATCCCCCGGATGGACACGGACTCACGGCAAGTGGCCCAAATTGCCTCAACAAATTGACAGCGTCTTAGGGGAGGGTGGGGGGCTAATGCCCGACTAGTCGCGCGGCCCCCCGGCGCGCGACTACCTACTACTACTACTCTGTACTACTACTAGCCTATATACTACTAGTACTAGTACTACTATAACACTACTATTACTAGTACTACTATATTACTGTTATAATACTACTAATATTACTAATATAATATATATATATATATATTATATTTATATATTCTTGATATATATAAAATATACACATATACAAATTTTATATACGATGTGTACAAACTTTGTATATAAATATACAAACTTTATATACTTACGTATACAAAGTTTATATACGTGTCGTATATAAAGTTTGTATACGTGTCGTATACAAAGTTTGTATGTGCGTATACGCGTTTATAAAGTTTGCATAGGTATACGTAAATGCTAAAAAACCGAAAAGAAAAAAAACGGAAAGAAAAAAACCGGAAAGAAAACCGTAAAAAACTGAAAAGAAAAAAGCAAAAACAGAAAAAAAAAACCAACGAAAAAACCGGTGGGCTCCACCCCTACGCATGCGCTGCCGTGCGGCCCCCTCCGCGCGCGCCACGTGCCTCGCCGCGCGGGAGGGCGCGCGCGCAGCTGATCGCTCATTAGCGATTTCGACATCTTACTGCTCCGAACTGATTAGCTGTCAACTAAAAAAAGGAAATTAATTAGCTGTAGTCGCAAAATAGCAAGAATTTATCCATTTGTCAAAGGCAAATTACATTGGCAATACACCGCGATATCTTTACTACCTACCACTAACTGTTAGAGCATGTACAATGGTTGTCAATAGTGGTCTCTTACCGTGCTAATTAGGAATACTTGTTGACATAGAAGAAAGAGAAAGAGGAGAGACAAAACATCGTTGTCATGCATAACAACGGCTTAACAATGACTCTTAATCACTATAATATGGAAATATGGTTTGCATGAGGATAAAAAAATAAAATGAATATTTACAAAATAAATATTTTTGAGTTAATGATTAGAGCCTTTACCATCTCAACTATTATAAAGACACGTCTGTAAATAATCTTGTATGCCACCAGTTGGGGATCTAGCGCCAATATCATCGAGTATAGTAGCAGCAATTGCATTATACTAGTGTAGCATTACATCAGTTCAGTTTGTAGCATAGCTGGAGTATTTTTCTCGAGAAATTCTATAGTTTTTGTGAGGTACCAAAAGATACTAAAATTTATTATCTTCTTATACCTCATCAAGAACTGCACAACCTGTTGGCAACTTAATTTCTTTTATCACGCCTACCAGTTATGATGAAAACACCTAATGCTCTACACTGATACGAAGTCGTCAATCACCTCGATCTACACAAATCTAAACTAAGATGGATTTTGTAAGTCAAAAACCGACTTGTAGAGCTGATTTAGATGAAATAGGGATAAACATATATCTCGTGGGTGAAACAGAAGGTATTTGGGACAAACCTACAAAGAGCATTCACACTCTCGTGGCGTGGACATACAACTTTTAGCGGAAACCGATGAAGATGAACCAAAACTAGGGTAGAAAATCGGTAAAAAGTAGATACGATATTGACAAAATGATCCAATTGGCTAATTGTATTGGATAGATTCTGTACTCAATTAAATTGGCTCATAAACAGGTTGATCTTGCCTACTACAAAGCCTTCTCCACGTCTTACCCAAGGGAGAAACCAATTAGAACTCAAAAACCTTAGCCCAAACATGAAAACCTGAGACTCGAGAAAATTCATCTTACAGTCGGACTCCGCTAGCCTGACTAGCCACATGCCGTCGGTTAGACTAGTCTCACACCGGCACACCGCCGGTCCCACTGACGGCGATCAGACTGATCCTGTGAAGGAAATCCGATTCTTTCCAAATTCGACTAGCTAGGTTTTCCTATTTCGTGTCTAGGTTCTTTTTTTAATAATAGAAATGGGTTACATTGCCATGTTCGTAATTTGTGTTTAACACAATTATTCTTTTTCCCCCTCAGAGTTCAGTGATGATAAAACCTTCAATCGAATGCGCGTTTGCCATTCGATTGGATCACGGACGAGTGAGATCAGGTCAAAATTTTATCAATATAATAATGCGACGAAAGAGTCGGCCAAACGTGGGTAACTTGAACAAATCTTGTTTTGGCTTCAGCTACCACCCCTGGTTTCGTACGCTTACACAGTAAACACTCTTTCGTCAACACTCGCCAATGAGAAAACGAACAAAAGAACAAAATAAATTGACTATCCCTGTCCCATTGGGTTTATTCTTGAAGTGTGATTATTATCCTGAACCATTGGGTTTATTCGTGGGTAACACTCGCCAACAGGACGCGTGATTATTATCCTGAACCATCTCTGATCCAGTATAAATACAAGCACCTTTCCACTAACCTTTCGCGGCAAAAGGCGATCACAAGCAGCCACAAGCACTTAAGCACACTGCTACTATATACAGCTTCTTACAAAATTAAGAAGCACACAAGTGTGTTTTCTTCCTAAGCTCCCCCCATTCTTTAGCTAGGACGGCTTGTCAGTTAATCGACAATCAGATCATCACGTCTGCTTCCTCTAGCTAGCTGAGCAATTAATTGATTGCACTGGCCGATGGCCTCATCAAGAGACGTCGACACCGCCGACCGCTTCGACATCTCCGGCCCGGTGCATATGATGGCGAAAGTAGGCGTCAGTTCCTCTTCAATGGTGATTGACTGGTATGCATGCACGCGCATCCGATATCTTTTACTCCCTCCGTTTCAAATTACAAGACGTTTTGATTTTGATAAAGTTAAACTAGTTTAACTAAATTTATAGACAAATATAATAATATTTATAATACTAAATTAGTTTTATTAAATCAATAATTGAATATATTTTCATAATAAATTTGTCTTGGGTTAAAAATGTTATTGTTTTTTCTATAAACTTAGTGAAACTTAAAGCAGTTTGTCTTTGACCAAAGTCAAAACGTCTTATAATCTAAAACGGAGGGAGTAGTAAATTATTATATTGGTGATACACGAATTTATCACGTATATATAATATAGTACACTAGTAAAACATTTGTTTCGATACATGCATCTGCCTGTTACGTGCGGATCGACGGGGAGACGGATTCTAATCACATGTTTGTTTTTTTATCAAATATTTTTATAACTATTTAGATGATATGCAATAAACGAGTGAACGTCCGTCCGGGTGATTATATTAGTTTGCCGATCGACCGAGACTAAATAGGCGCAATATGGCTAATCATGAGTGATATAACTATCCGGCAAAAAAGCATATCGTTTTTTTCATCTAGGATTTATATACACGGGTTCATGATGAGCTCGTGAGCTACAGTGTACATATATCTATAGACTGATATTTTATATCGATCACGCAGGGACAATGAGGAACACCGCCGGTGCGTCGCTGCCTGTCTTGTGAAAGGCGTCTATACCATGGAGAACGACAGTAACAGGCGCAGGGTGCATACCAACGCTCTCGCGCCGGCTTGGTGGGAGAGCTTTGGCTTCCGCCTCCTCCGAGTGATCAAGGACGACTCCAACAACAACGACCAGTTCATCATCGGCGTGGTATACGAGCATGTGCTGCCGGCTCTGCCTGCCAGCAAGCCCAGCCGCCACCCGTTGGCTCCTCACTACGTTGTCGCCTTCCGTGGCACCATAATATCGCATCCCAAGGCGATCATGGATCTCTACCTCGACCTCAAGGTCATGGTGAACACCCTGCCGGAGTCCAAACGCTCCCACCTGGCAAACAAGGAGGTTCAAAACCTCGTCGCCACCATCGACAAGGGCACGGGATCAGGCTGTGGTGGTCATGGCGATGGTGGTAGTTGCATCGTCTGGCTTATGGGACACTCACTCGGCGCTTCTCTGGCGCTGGACGTGGGGCGGGCCATGATGGCGGAGAAAGGTTACAATCTCCCGACCTTCCTCTTCAATCCGCCACAGGTATCGCTGGCACCGGCGATAGACGTGCTTCTCCCGACGAAGAAAGCGAGGAGGTCCATACATGCAGCCAGCTCCTTCCTGAAGGCAAGAATGGGCAAGGTCCTGAAGCCCCACAAGGAGCGCATGGAGAAGCTATTCGAGCAACTGTCGCCGTGGGCACCGGAGCTGTACGTGCATGAGAGGGATCTCATCTGCAAGGGCTACATCAGCTACTTTGAGCAACGGGAGCAGGTGAAGGAGCGGTTCCGTGGCGTAGGCAAGTCGGCGATGGCGTTGTCGTACCGTGACATGTTGTTTGCTGCGTTCGGGAAGGAGAAGGAGCGACCGCACCTCCTGCCAACGGCGAGACTCTGGAAGAACTCGAGCATGGACGGTGACGCACATGATCTCCAGCAGTGGTGGAGGCCGGATCGTGAGCTGGCCTTGAGCGCCAAGCGATACAACTATCCTTGAGCATATGGGTGTTCTATTCGATCGACTGGAATATGCTTTGTCATATTAAGTTATACAACCTTATTAAAGGAAATAATTACTTTACATATAGTTGATTTAATCGTTATCTCTATGCGGCTTATTCCTGAAGACCTGAAGGAACTCTTCAATAGTTGGATCTCCATCTTCGTATACTTCTCTGTAGAGGTAGTAATAGCATGGGTGAGCACACGGGGTACTCAGCAAGCCATGTGAATTACTATAGCCTGCAAGGGTTGCCAAAGGAGGGTTTGGTTTTATTTTGCAAACCAGGTGATTTAAAATGTTTTGGAAATTTTTAAGTGTGCTCCTTAAGTTGTCAGAGAGAGGCTCACACCTTAATCCATTTTGTGAGTTGCTTTACGACAATTCACCATAATTATTGAGAAGAGACTCACGTCTCAGCCCATTTCACAACTCGTTTTACAACGACTTGTCGCAATTCCGATTCAGAGTGTACTGTCTCAGATAATACCTCTATTTTATTTTTTTGTGTTCACTTTCTTTTCTCAATCACATCTCAACTTTGCTCAACCAACTCCTTGCGACACGCATGTCACATACCTATTTTAGACAACTCAGGTCTTCCATAGGCTGCTTTTGGTAATGATTCCCAAACCACACAAATAAGTTCCATAATACTTTTCTAAAACAAAATTACGCTAGAGGAATCACTTCATATTGCCCATGATTGTTGGCATGACTGTTCGACTTCGAACAGATTTTAACCTTTGCACGGGGGCACGCTTTGCACATGACGCGAGCTTTATACTCTAAACACCCAACGCGTATTGATCAAATGTGACTGGTGAAAGGAGGTTCCTGATCGACTAGGACGTTCTGAAGTATTTCAGGATAGCCGGTTGTCAACTGAATGGGTCTTAGATGAAGTACCAAACAAGTCCCAAACTTCTCGTACTCAGGATCCCGCAAGTGCATCCCAGATGCCACATTGACGATTCCAAATCCACCGAATTCCACACACATCCAAGGTCCACTTATTACATGACAAGGGACGTCCCACTCCACCCATTTGGTCGCACTTTAACATGATCAGTGAAATTCTCAAACAGATCGGTCCTTTATATGCCATGTGGAAGTCAAGGCCACGCAGGCGTGACTACCCATCACCAGGTTTCACAAAACCATTTTATTTCACAAGGCTTCTGAGCACAAGCGCGATTTTTCCAAACCATTTTATCCCATCGTCAGGTTATACTATAAATACTCGAAGAGTACAAGTATCAAGAAGACAACAGCAAGCTACAACGATATATACATGGTATTCAACAAAAAGGATATATACATGGTATTCAACAAACAAGGAGGGTAAGTGCATCAAGTGGGTTCATGACCTATCGGATCGACTTGTGAACTGCAGCCCATAATGTATACCTAAGCATGCATGGTTGACAAACAAAAGAATTTTTAATTTAAAATATAGGATCTATATGGTCAAAAGGAACCAGGAACCAGATCCTCTAACATAGTGGATTCTACGTCCCTCTGACGGTGCTCAAGCCTTCTATGTTCCTCTGATGTAGAATCTGGTTGCGGAACCAGATCCTGTAACATAGTGGAGTCTACGTTAGAGGGATGTAGAAGCTGCAATGTTGTTTATTCCGCATCTGATGGCCGTGCTCGTTTTCCTTGGATCAGCCCAAAAGCATAGTGCTTCGCGGCCCAGTTGCGAACAAAACAAAGGGGAGAAACGACGATCGGAGAAAGAAAATGAAGCTACCACTAGTCAGCCATGGCCGCCGGCCACTTGCTGTCGCTAGTCGTCTCCCTTGAACGGGTAACAGGTGTGCAAGCCGGCGTGGGAGCGGAAGAGAAGATGAGACATGAGTAAAGAATCAGCAGAGTTGCATTACTCCGATCAATCGAGCTGCTATTGTTCGTTTCCTCCTCCTTTATTTACGTCTGTTGCAACAAAATACTCCCTCTGTCCCTAAATATTTGACGCTGTTAATTTTTTTTAAATATGTTTGACTGTTCGTCTTATTTAAAAATTTTTATGAAATATATAAAACTATATGCATACATAAAAGTATATTTAACAATGAATCAAATGATAGGAAAAGAATTATGTCGAGGGAAGACCCTCAATAGCGGGAGGTCGTGAGACCCCCCTTTCGTGAGTTCGGCCGGGGGAAGAAGCTCGCCTCCAGAAACCACGTATCCGTCCCTAAGGCCCCTGGCTGATTCGCACACAAACAAATTATACAGGTTTGGGCCGCTGAGAAGCGTAATACCCTACTCCTATGATTGGGATTATGGTTGAGTGTTACAAGGGTTCCTAAACTCCAGAGAGCGCTCCCGCTCTTCTTCTCCTAGAGTTCAGGCCTACAGAGAGCCCTCCCCTTTCTCGGTGGGTAAGGTCCTCTTTTTATATCTCAAGGGGATACCACATGCGCCGCCTCTACCTACTTTTCTTTCGGGTGGAGACCCACCCTATCTTGACCGGAACTCGACTCGTGCCTTCGCCTGGAAGTTAAAATACAGCTTGTCCTTGAGTGGGGTCCAGCGCCGTCCCTCGCCTGACACGGGGGACAGCCCTGTCATTCCCTCATTAATGGGTGAAGACTTGTGGTGGCCGCCGTCCGAATGACCCTCCGATGGGATGGGTCATACCTACCTCCACTCCGCCGGAAGCAGACGTGACGTGGGAGCACGGTTGTCGGTCCAGTCAGATGTGACCAGCGTCAGGCCGGTCACAGACCGGTCATTCTTGATTATGGCGCATCAGTTTAGCACGCCGCACGTCTACCTCACTGCATTAAATGAGACAGGGGGCAGTTGGGGCGTTGCGCGCATTAATGGAGGTTCAGCCTGGGCCCCCTTCTCGCTCGCTCCCCCCACCAAATGGCGGCTGGGCGAGGGCCTCGGGGCAAAGCGGTGTAAGGGCCCGAGGGGCATGACGTGACACCCCGAGGCCCCGACCCCCCCCCCCCCCCGGCCGCTCCAGCGGTTTGCGGACTACGGGGGCAGGACCAGGCTGTAGGGGCACACAGCAAGATAGGAAGGTAGATTCCCGATACTTCGCATACCCCCGGGCCCATATCTCCGACAAATTAATAATTACTTAAATTTTTTGAATAAGATGAACGGTAAACATATTTAAAAAGTCAATGGCGTCAAATATTTAGGGATGGAGAGAGTAGCTGGCAGAATGTGCCAGAGGAAAAAGAAGAGGCGAGCATGCGCACGAGTTGAGGAACGTGAGATTACTTGCTGACGTTCCACAGAGTTGCCGGTATTGAGGCATTGAGCATGGCGCGGGGGCGGTTGGTCTGCAAATTTCTGAAGCCCATCGACGTGGACCTCAACCTGCATGCCGGGGTAGCAAAACCGTGCAGGCGAGGACCTGGGAGCAAGGGATGGGAAGGAGGGCTTCCTCGGGGATTTGCTTGACCTGTACCTGCATAGTGGGAGGCGATGATCGACAAGCGACAGCGAGTGGCCAGCGGCCATGGCCGACTAGCGGCGGCTTCATTTTCTTTCCATGCGTGGTTGTTCCCCTCCGCTTTGACCGCATCTGGGCCGAACCATCGTGCTTCTGGACCGGTCGAAGGAGGGCGGAGGCTAGAGAAAGCCGGCGCTGCCGTCAGATGCGAAATAAACGGTGCTCAAGCCTTCTACATCCTCTAACGTTAGAGAATCTAGTTCTGGTCAAAAAGGTGACTTGCCTTTGTCCCACGCTAGATCTTCTCCTTCGAAACTTGAATCATTGGCTCCTCGGTTTCAAGAGAATTTGAGGTCCACACTTGGCACGCACTTTGAGATTCAAAAGATATCTAAATTCTATAACTCTTCACTACTTAAAAAATCTATAGTGGTGATGGTGAAGCCAAGTAGATGCGTGATCTATTGACCGTGGATGTGAAAATTGGACGCCGTGGAGCCACACGCTCCTCCGCACCACTCACGCGCGATTCCTACGGATCGCAATCCGCAATTAGCGAAAACAAAACCACGCTCGTGCCGCCCCACCTCACCGCGCTACGGCTCATCCTCCTCGTCGTGAATCCCCTCCGCCTCCGCAATCCGCCGCGGCACCACACCTCCCTCCCAGATCGCCGCCACCGATCCCGCGTCCTCCACCGTCGCCGAATCCCCTTCGCCGCGTCCTTCGACGATCTCGGTCCCTCGATTGATCGCCGATACCGCAACCCATCGCCGCGCCCCATCCTCCTCGCCGCACCACGCCTCCACCGGCGAGAGGACGGAGAACGTCGCCGTCGGCGCCGCTGTCTCTACGCCGCCTCGCCCGTAGTATACGCTCGCCGCATCGCCTCCCCTCGGCATCTCCGCTTCGTTCTCTCCCCCTATTCCTCAACCACCGCCGCACGCCGCCTCCATCGCACGCCCCGGCAGCCTCTCCCTCCACGCGCTTGGGAGACGGCAACATCCATATCCGGTGGAGGCGGCCCAGCCGACGGTGGGGATCCGGGCGACAGAAACTGGGGATGGCGCCATGACCTGCTTGTGCTGGAAACGGAGGTTGAGGACAAGAGGATCAGCGTGGGGTCGCCGTCGGTGGCTGCGGAAACGGCGATGGCACCGTGTTCTCGCGCTCCCGGCTTGTTCTCTTCGATGGTTGGTGGTACTGTATAAGGTAACCACCACGTTTTCTCCCGTGATTGCTCAATACTGTTGGATTAATTTACTTCCATTTATGTTTTATTTGATGGAATAGTGTATTTCTTGTCAAATCGATGGACACTCAAATTTGATTACTACTATCGTTTGGGGTTTATTTGGTTTGAGTCGGCAATCATCCTGTCGGACAAGCAATGGCTCATCTTCGCTAGGAGCCAGCCAGCGGACGGCAGCACTCTGCCTGACTAAAGCATCCAGAATATGCCTCACCCTTCTCCTGTGCGGAGGTGGCTATTATTCATGCATCGAGCATGACCTCCTCGTCTGCGTGCTCAAGTACAATGAATTGCAGATGATCTGCTGCAAGTACGCCCTTTCCGCAATTCCATCCAAAATCATTTGGGAGTTGCCCTCTGAGTTTGAACATCTATTTCAAAAATGGTACAAACAAGATAGCGACTTTGGATCGCCAATTAACTTCGTCATTGTAGTGTAATGAACTACGAACAGAGCTTGGTGGATTAGATAGATTTGATTGTTATTTTGGGCTGGACGGTTGCATCTTGATGGGCCTACTTGATGAATTAATTAGACGTGTACAGTTACGTTATTATTGAGCTCGAACACTATATGGTATATTTCCTGACTATCCTGACAGTCATCTGGTTTAAATAACTAATTGTTTGCCATCTCTGTGTTTTTGGAAATATTATCTTTTGCGAGAGCCATTTACTTGCTTTACTGTTTAATTTAGCAAAGTAGGAGTAGTCAATGTCATGGATTCATGTTTCTAGGCATTAACTTTTTTTCTTGCCATTCTTCGATTTGCCATCTCTTTCAGTTGATGAATAAGACAAGTACCTCTAACCAATCACAAGCTTGTGCGCGGTTGTGTTGGCTGAGCATTGTAATTTCTTTCTGTCATATGAGCTCATGATTTTGTGGTGGTGCACTGATCTTGATTTCTATGGGTTGTTTCAGGTGGATCTATGGAGAGGGATGGAGGAGCTGCACCAATGTGTTTGAGGAGAAGGTGATTGACTCGCATGGAACAACCATGTTACGGTGTAAATGAAGCCTGTTTACCCTTGAATCAACCTTAATTGGTGGTTTATCTTGCAACTTTATGAGCAACTGGATTATATAATTCTAAATCAGGGTCATGCTTCCATAGGTAGATCATGTTTTGATACAACCGATGGTTTCCAGCAATTCTCTTGAGATAGCCAACTAATTCAAGAAGCAAATTGAAGCCATAAATTCCAGGTAGGAGCTTCATTTTATTTCGATGGTACTGCACCTACATATATTTTGTATAAGAGTACCTTTGGGTATGCGCACATTGATATTTAGGAAAGTCATTTAATTTTTCCATTTTTTTCATCACGTTTCAGATAAAACAGCAGGCTGCATACTTTTTTCTGGATTTTTCTATGGGGATGCATGCTTACCAGAGTGGGAGTACATTTGTTAACCTGCTGACGACAGTTCTTTTGCTTCTTATTCATATAAGTACAGTTTGCAAGCAATGAGGTTTCAATATGTTCGTAATTGAGGGATGCCATATACCTAAAATAAGTATCTGTCAGTTTTTTCAATAAAGCATGTGGATACGTTTGAAAAGTGGTGCAGGGCTAGCAAGTTATTGTCTCATTTTATCCAATAAGCTCTTTATTTAGTAGCTTTTAGTAGCTCTGCATTTTTTTTCTATCTTCCTTTCTTTTTTTTTCTTTCTTTACCTGAGTTTCATAAGAGGTATAATGTGAGAATTTTGGGTATAAACCTATGGCAATGCGATGTTGTTTATTCTAGATTATTATATCTTGAAGAGGGATTTATATATCATTACTCATGATAAAGTCTGAGGCCCCACATTTAGTCTGAGTTTCATGGGTTTGATTAAGGATTAATTGGGGCTTGGCAAGGGGGGATCGGTGATAAACTTTCACATTTAGTCTTACATTTTGATTCTCCTTTATGCAGGATTCCTGCAGATTGTTTTTAATGAATAGCTGCAGAAAAATTGGTTAACCACGATAAAATCCGTTGCCCTTCCACAACGACGAATTTCAGTCAAGTATGCTGCTCTTCTACAACCTCAACCAAATCCGTTGATAAACTCAATCAAAATGTGTACTAAGGATACCAGACAATAATAAAATGGAAAGGTGGCCCTTAGATGTGGGAACATTGACAATGAAATTGTGTTCTTGTGATTTCAATCTCAACATGATTCTTTTTTAAAAAATATGTATCGTATGACTATTTGCATCATTGGAAATATTGCAGTCAGATGAAGAGGGAATCATTAATACTTGTATTGAATGCTAAATTAATTGTCAGTTATCTTTTAGAATGAAAATTTTGTCTAATTTTATGGGTCATAACGTCCCGAACTGGTGGCCATCTGATTATGTACACATTTTTATATATTTCGGTACATCCAATTATGTATGCATTAATATAAAGTGTTTTTACGCATTCTTATATATTTTTGTGCCACCTACTATGTAAATGACCAAAAATATATATTTTTTTTCTTACATATATTATTTCTACTCATTTTTTCTCTTCTACAAGATTGACATATTGTTTTCCATAGGAAATATAACAGATCGTGCAGTTTTGGCTGTGTTTAGTTCACGCCAAAATTGAAAGTTTTGTTGAAATTGGAACGATGTAACGGAAAAGTTGAAAGTTTATGTCAGTAGAAAAGTTTAATGTGATGGAAAAAGTTGAAAGTTTGAAGAAAAATTTGGAATCTAAACATGTTGTTTGTGAGCTTGATGGAAAAAATATTTGATGTACTGTTTAGTTTTTTTTTTCCGTTGCAACGTACGGGCACCTAACTAGTAATTTTTATTCCAATTAGTTTTTCTTGAACGCAAAATCACGATTGTTACAGTTGTCAGCAACTAAAATGGAAAAGGAGGAAAAAGTGAAAGGAAGCTTCATGGGCCTTACGGGCCCAAAGTAAAAGTATACGTCGCGGGTGCATATGCTCGAAGATGTAGGCGGCCGGGGTGAAACGGTGGACACGGCTAGCTGCCCATGGATTCGTTTGCTGAATCGATTCCTCCTACTAATCGTCCGGATAACCACTTGACATTTATCTGACCGAATCTTACTGCTCAGAATTGATTAGCTGTAGTAGCAAAATACCAAGAATTTACCAATTTACTAAAGGCAAATTGCCAACGCTATATTATTACCACTTACTAAATGTTAAATATACTACCACAATTGGGTTTGATGTCAACGAGTTAATATTTGCAGTGTGTACTACTGGAGAGTAGAGTACTATTGCCGTCCTGGGTGTGTAAAAATAGCACATATGTTTACTGTGGTATATAGCAGGATCGATCTTTTTTAATCTGTTTCGCAGAGTTCACTAATGGGGGATTGTTTTTAGCAAGTCAATGCAGCTTACAGTAAGCACCATTATCAGCCTCAACCACCTCTTAATCCAGTTCTATAAATACAAGCGCATTCGCAGAGCACGATCAGAAGCAGTCAAGCACGAAATTAGCACAGTGTAGTGCATCAGCTTCGTTCTTACAGAAGAAGCACAGGATCGTCGTGCTCTTTCTTCTTAAGCTCCCATTAATTCCGCAAGAAGAGTCGTCACTCAATAGATCAGTCATCGCCGGTCTGCTTCCTCTAGCTACCTGCTGTTTCATTGATCGCATTTGCCGATGGCTTCATCAAGGGACTTTGATCACGCTGACTGCTTCGACAACTCCGGCCCAGTGCATATGATGGCGAAGAACGGCGCCGGTTCTCCTCGAACGGTGGTTGACTGGTATATATGCATATGGCCATGTCCTTGTATTTTTACGGTGGTTTTTACTGGTTATGGAAGCAATCTAGACTTCTTAGTTTTTCTTATCTGATGAACTATTTATATTACATAGATGTTTTGATTTTTTTCTGTCAAAGTTAAACCTATAAAAAGTTGACTTAGGAAAAAGTCAAAACTAAATATATAATATTAAACCAAGGGACTACCACATAGATCACTTTTATTTGTAACAATGCTGATAGCAAAACAATAATAGTGGATATCATCGTGAAACATAAAACATATATAGGTGTGTAAATTTTACTTTGCATGCACCAGATAAAGCGCACCTAGTTTCACTTTACATCAAATTTAGCATATACTTTCAGTTTACACCAGATTACCTTCAAATAAGTTTTACTTTGCACCAGGATATAAATCATCAAATACGATGAAACTTTGTGAAAAGTGGTATAAATTCAAAAAAAATATTGTAAGTTTCACTCGTGATTTTACAAGATTTTCCAGTTATATAACACAAACTAGTAAAACTAAAATTTATTTTACTATACTCTCTGATGCAAAGTAAAAGTATGCACTAAACCCATCAAAAGTGAAACAAGATACATTTTATCCGGTGCAAAGTACAATTGATTCTATATAAATTGATGTGTATATCGACCATGCATATGTACTCGCAGGGGCAAGGAGGAGCACCGCCGTTGTGTCGCTGCCTGCCTTGTCAAAGGTGTCTACATCATAGAGAATGACAGTACTAGGCGCAGGGTGCACACCAATGCGCTTGCGCCACCGTGGTGGGAGAACTTCGGGTTTAACCTCCTCGATGTCATTCGAGATGACTCCGATCATGATGACCAATTCATTATTGGCGCAATATACGAGCATGTGCCACCTCTTGGCGAGCCCGCTCATCCTCTGTCTCCTCACTATGTGGTCGCCTTTCGTGGCACCATGATATCACACCCCAAGGCGCTCATTGATCTGTACCTCGACGCCAAGATCATGGTGAACACCCTCAAAGAGTCCAAGCGATCCCGCCTAGCAAACACCGCGGTTAAAAAACTTGTTGCTACCATAGACAAGGGCATGGGAGGCGCCTGTGGCCATGGCACTGCAGGTAGCTGCATTGTTTGGCTCGCGGGACACTCGCTTGGTGCTTCCCTTGCGCTGGATGTGGGGCGTGCCATGATGGTGGAGCAAGGCTACAACCTCCCGACCTTCCTCTTCAATCCGCCACAAGTGTCACCGACTCCAGCGATCGATGTGCTGCTACCGATAAAGAAGGCACAAAAGGCAAAGAGGGACATATATGCCGTGAGCTATTTCGTGAAGGCAGGGTTGGGCAAGGTCTTGAATCCCCACAAGGAGCGCATGGAGAACCTCTTCAAGCGGCTATCACCATGGGCACCGGAACTATACATGCACGAGAGGGATGTCATTTGCAAGGGTTACATCGACTACTTCGAGCAACGGCAGCAGGTGCAGGAGCGCTTCCGTGCAGTCGCTACGTCAGCAATGACGTTGTCGTACCGCGACATGTTCTTTTCCATGTTCGGAATGGAGAAGGAGCAACCGCACCTTCTACCATCGGCGAGGCTGTGGAAGAGCACTAGCAAGGACGAGGACGCACACGCTCTACAGCAATGGTGGAAGCCGATGGGTGAGCAGAGTCTGAGTGTTAGGCGGTATAGCTATCCTTTGTGAAATTAGGTATTATGCGTAAAATTTAGCAAAATAAAACATACTAAGGGAGGCATCATTGACTTATTTATAATTTTTTTCAGAGATATAATAATTTAAATTTTTAAATTTATAAATATGGAGTTGTATCATATCATACTCAATTTAACATTCTGTTAATCTGACTTTGAAATTTGAAATTAATAATTAGTGAGTTACGTACATTAAGGAAATGGTTGAAACTCCTCTAATGTCATTTTTTCCGCATACAAGAAAAATTTAGGAAAAAGTTTGAATTACCTCCTGAACTATCGCGGTCGACCGAATTACCCCCTAAAGCACAAAACCGGACATTTAGTTTAAACCCTGAACTATTTAGATCTGATGGATAACCCCCCTAGCACAATCCGGAGCGGATTTAGTCCATGTGGCCGCACACGTGGCACCGGCCCCACATGTCAGCCTCCACCTCATCATCCCTCCCATATGAAGCTAGTGGGCCCCACATGTAAGCTGCTCTCTCCTCATCCTTTGTCTACAAGCTGCAGCTAGATATACTTGCACCGCCACCAGGCACCCGTTGCTTCTCCCGTGGTCCTGCCGCTGGCCACCATATTAGCTGCTGCCCTATAAATCCTCAGCCGTTGCCCAAAATGCCTCCGCCACCAGCCACCGCCACAACAGCACCATCGTCGAAGGGCGCTCGACCACTCCCTTCCTCCCCTCCCCCTCCTTATCGCCGAGCAAGCTGGATCCATCCCTCTTCCACTGCCGTCGCCGCCGCCTCTTTCCACTGTGATGTGGCCGATTTGTTGGGAAGAGCGCGGCAAGCTTGGCGTCCATAGCGACGGTGGCATAAGCGCAGCTAGAGAACGTCAGCAGGAGAAGATGGACATCACAGAGCCCATCCACTTCCGCGCTGCTTCATCCGCTATCAAGAGCCCATCCTCCACCAGGCACCTGCATTGTCGCCCGTGGTCCTGCCGCCGACCGTCGCACTAGCTGCCACCCCGGAAATCCTCCGCCACTGCCCAGAACGCCTCCGCCACCAACCAACTTCCCCATTCCTAGCCTTGTCCCTGGCTGGCCGCTGCCCTCATCTAGAACCCTGCCTCCTCCAGCCGGTCATCGCCGCCGTTGCCCCCAACAAACCGCTGGAGAGGGAGGGAGAGAGAGGGGAGAGGAAAGAGGGAGAGAGGAGAAAAGAGATGACAAGTGGACCCTACAAATTCATTATTGTTGTTTTTCCTGACTGGATTGCCAAGTTGACGTCACATATGTAAGTTTTTTTTATCAAAACTGCTCAAAGCAATGATGCGGGGTGGCGGGGGGGGGGGGGGGGGGGAGTTATGTAACATCCCAGCAAATAATTGAGAAAAGAAAAGGAGGGGAAAAAAGGGCAAAAGCAGCAGCAGGCCTTGGCCCTTGGCCCATGCGTGCAGCTCAGCAAGCTAGCTAGAAGCAGCGCTAGCAGCCGTGAACAGTATAGCGCGCTAAATATCCAATATCATTTTTAGGCCCTAGGTGTCACATGTTATAAAAGGTGTGGTCCAACTAATAAGATGGACCTAATACCGTTTTCGGGCCGGGGTGTCATAGGTTAGAGTGTAAAATGTCCGGTTTAAATAGTATAGGGTCATTTTTGGGCTTTGGGTGTCACAAGTTATTCGTCCGGTATAAATAGTATAGGTACCAAAATATCCAGTTTTATGGTTCGAAGGTAATTGTACTTTTTCCAAAAAATCATATTGTATGTACAAAATCTTTTGAAACCCCTCTAATACCACTCTTGTGCATATGTGCTTGATAGTTCTGACACCATTGGTTGCGAACGTATATTTTACACGGGTTGTAGTACACACAAGAAAGCGGTTAAAACTCGCTTGTCGAATATAACTTTTGCACGTATAGGAATATTTTAACACTATTGGTTGCAAAGTATGTTAACTTATATGAGCACTTTCTTTTAATATGATCCAATCCAATGCAAGATACCCGTGCGTTGCAATAGGCAAAGATAAAACAAGCTAGCTCATGTGGGACCCACCTTGTCGGCACCAGGGATGGAACTAAAGCATACAAAAATAATTAACAGAAAACCTTTTCTTGGATTTATTAATTTATTTACAAAAGAACTAAAGCGTACTGTCCAGAGAATGTTTTCCTACTGTGAAGGTGTATTCCTATATTGCGCACCTATTTTAAACAGTGGGGTTCACAAGTCCGTGTCTCAGTATTTTATAGTATGAACCCTAGAGTTTTCATATTTACGTCAGAGTCCTCATCTTCCTCCTCCCAAACGGCAGAGAGAAGGAGAGCGTGCGGCGGCACGGGACAGGCTCACCGGCAGGGCTCGGCCGGGGCGGCTAGAGGGGGAGGGGGTCCTCACGGACCTTCTAGTGGTGGCGGCACAACCGAGGGTGGCTGGAGGCGGGATGCACCATGGTTGACGGCGACAATGGGTTTAGGATAGCGGCAAAAAAGGACCTCGCATGGCGGCTCGATTACTCTCTCGGCATGTTTGGCAAGAGAAGGAAAGAGCAATTGGAGTTTGAAAGAGGGAGTTGATGGTGGGATTGGTCATGGGAGTTACTTTTTTACTCCCCATCCCTTGTTTGGTTTCACATCGAATTCCCTTCAAGCCTCACGAATTAACAGGTCTCCCCCAGGTAAGAGATTGGTGAGAATTGGACCCCTTAATTCCCCATCCCAAACCCCCTTGAATTCCTAAGTCCTGCAACCAAACTACAGACTTAAACTCCTAGATATCATAAACTCCCATTCCCCATCACCAACTCCCTCCAACCAAATAGACCGTCTAGGGAAGCATCTAGGAACTACCCGGAGGCATAACCCCCGAGGCTTCGTTCGGCTGACAGCGAAAAGGCTGGGATCCTAGTCCCGAAGGGGAAGCCTACCACAAGGGGGAGAAATCCCTGAATTGCTCAAAAGGAGTGAAAATTGTCTTGTTTGCAGTTGTAATCAAGATTTTTCAAGGCTTACAGTTCCAGTTCGAAATTTCGTCCCCTCCACTAAGCAAATATCTCACCTGAACTTTTTAGGTTTTCTATTTGTTGGATTTGATCAAACCTAGTCTATGAAGATGCTTATAGAGATAAAGTTTGAGTGAGTGCGTCATAGGGGTGAGTGTGTGCGTTGTGAGTGACTGCGTTGCACTGTGCATTCAGTTAAAATTAGTTAAAATTTTAAATTATTTCGTGAGAAAAATGTTCCGAAATTTTAAAATTTTGGTGACCACTGAAATTACTAAATGTCGTTGGGAAGGATGAACACGGGTAAAGATTAAGGATATATGATGGAAATCTCCTTCTTTAGTTAACAGCTAATCAGTCTTTTGTATTTTTTTGCTTTTGGAGTCAATAGCTAATCATTTTCAGAGCAGCAAGATCATGTCACTTTGATGAGGCGATTTGGCCGATGAATCTGTCGTGGCACGGCTTGCTGCGATTAGTACTCCGCTGTTCCGTCCTGCGTGACTACATCGATTCGGCCTGCTCTTTCCGTAAAAAAATAAAAAAAAAATCTAATCTCCATATGAATATGGACACGCAAAACCTAATTCTATATATATACGTGTCTAGATTTATATTTAGAATTGGATTTATTTTTAGATGGAGGGAGTATGTCCCTTATGGACCGACGAGTCTAGTTCGCAGGCATTCGCCCGTCCAGTGTTGTAGATAACGGTTGGTACGGCCATATATTCGGACGTCAAAACTGTGGCGCTTACCTCTCCGTCACGTTTTAGCAAAACGGTGCACATTAGTCGTTTCAGAACGTGTAATCACCGTCGTTAGCGACTAATCGGCTGTATCTGACTAATCGACCGAATAAACGGGCCTAATCACGTGGCCTAGCCCAGCCAGCCCACGATAACTATACTGGCCCATTAATTGTGTAACCTAGCACTATATAGCTAACAGAACATCATTTGCAATCCCAAAATACTCGCAGCTCATGATGTTACACTTGATGATGATTCTTCGGAGTAACTCATATCTTATTTGGGACCTTGTTTTAGTGTCACTTATATAGTGTTACCTGTTTTTGGTATTTCCTTTATGCATTACGAACCAAACCTATCACTATTTGATGCACAACTATGAGTGTTCAGACCTATATTTTACTATATGTCGAGTTAATGTCATGTTATCCTTATTTTTATTTAAGAATAATAGGTATATATATATATGTAGTTATATGCATTTATATGTCAAAAATAATAAGCTATTGTGAGTTATGTACATATATTTGTCAAAAACGTTAAATTTCCGTCAAATTCCGATTATTCGTCCATACTCCGATTAATCGTTTAGAGGTACCCTCCCCGTCCGACATCTGTATTCCGTCATCCACAACACTGCGCCCGTCACGAATGCCTCCAACGGATCTCAGCCGGTGACAACCCAACTGAATTAGCATGCATCCCGCCACCTCTCTCTCTTTCTCTCTCTCTCTCTCTCTCCCCGCGCCTAGCGTGCCCACCACGGCGATCTGCATCACCTTCTGCGGCAGGAGCTCGCCGGAGGCCACAAAGACGATGCCGGGCACGACGTCAACGAGGAAGTTGGACCTATGTGCCATGTCGAACTCCCAGATACGGTCGTCGGGGTAGCAGACATGGTCGGTGGCAGGGTTGCCGAAGTTGATGTGGATGGCAAGGGAGAGGAAGAAGTTGCCCTCGAACATGGTGTGTAGAGGGTCAGAGGGAGGCGTTGAGAGGGCGGAGATCGAGAGTCGAGATGAAGGGGTGGCCAGTGGTGGCGCGCGTTGGTGAGGCAACCGGACTGCCGGAGAGGGACGCCCGTGTCTGACCCAGCGCCACCATCTCCCGCGTCACCACCTTGTACTCGTACGTTGTAGATGATGATGCTGCACCACCACGACGCGCCCACGTGAACTCTAGGAGGAGCAGCTGGAGGAGTAGCTGCTCCCGCTCCCACACCGCCGCAGAAGGTGATGCAGACCACCATGGTGGGCACGCTCACCTACAAGCTCGACCTCAGCTACTTCTCGGGCACCGGGTGGGTCTGCTCGTTCGTACCTGTGTCAACAGCCCAGCTACTGCCAGCAGCCCAACTACTGCCGTGCCTGAAGAGCTACAGAACCCACAAGTCCAACGGGCCGCACGAGTGCGTAAACCAAACATTCGTGTAACTGGGCCAGAGTGGGCCATGTAACAGTTGTCAATTAGCTGTCACTGAGTAGTTGATTCCTCTGTCCAAGCGAGAGAGAGAGTTATAAGACAAACACTTTCTATAATAGAACTCATCTCGAAAAAGATCAAATATACTGGCGGTGAAGGCGGCGGAGGCGATGCGATCTCGTTGATCCATCGAAGATATCTTGTTCTTGTGATCTTGAGTGGAGAGTGCTCACAACTTGGTATCAGAGCTTCGTTGATCCTCGGATTCCCTTGATTCGACCGTGAAATTCTCGAGCAAGGATTGGATTACCTTCGGGTTGATCCGCGAAAAGGCAACTTGCCTTGCTTGAGTTGGTTGAATTCGGGGTGAGGTGAGACAGGATCTGTAACCCTAGAGAAACCATGATTCGTGACGAAACAGACCGTGAAGATCATGGAGAACGAGGCGAAACTTGACTTGCTCCTGAAGAAGATGGAGGAAACAGAGCGGAAAAGAGAGGAGGGGAGAAGAGGCAGTCCCTGGAGATGCGCTCGTTTAAGGAGGCGGTAGAATCCTGGATACCGGCAGTAGAGAAGAAGGTGGACGTACTCCAGTCCGCCATGGATCTGCTGCAAACGCAAGTGGAGAAGCTGGCGAGCGCTCCGGCAAATCTGGAGCCATCCATTCCAGTCGAGTACCTGGACTCACCAGGTGTTCGACCAAATGGCTCAACCGGTCCAAATGGCCACCGCATTCAAAATCTTACACGGGAGGAGGTTACGGGGTTTACCCCAAGGCCAACCCCGGCCAATGGTACGTACGCGTCCCACAATGTCTCCCCGATTCCTTTCAATTTTGATGCCTCTGCCATGAATTCTTTCCAAACTGCGGTGTCTGTTGGTCTGAGCGGTGGAGTAGTGCCCATGACATGCCCTAAGTTTGATGGAGATAACCCCATTATGTGGAAGGCTAACTGTGAGGCTTATTTTGATTTATATGGCACACATCCTTGTAATTGGGTTAAGGTAGCAACCTTAAATTTCACGGGAAATGCTGCTTTCTGACTGCAAGCTGTTAGGTCTCAGTTGGAAGGGATAACTTGGGGTGAACTTTGTGATAAGGTTTGCAGTAGGTTTAACAGAGATAGGCAACAAGCTCTTATTAGGCAATGGATTAAAATCAGTCAATCAGGATTAGTAGCAGATTATGTAGAGCAGTTTGATTGCATTATGCATCAAATGATGGCCTATGACCCTTCTCTTAAACCAGTTTACTTTGTCACTAAGTTCGTAGAAGGATTGAAACATGAAATTAAATCAGCTATGTTACTCCAAAGGCCTGGCGACTTGGATGCTGCTTGTACTCTTGCCTTTTTACAGGAAGAAGCTTTGGAAGGTGATAAACCAAAAGAATCCAAGAGGGTTGATACCACTAGCTATCAGAAGGGCTCTCATAAAGGGACTATGCCACTTCCTTTACCTCCAACTACAAGGGGTGGACCTCCAGTTTTATCACAAGACAGGAGAAGCGCTGATCAAGTCGCTCAGTCAAAGGAAGTTGAAAGGCTGGCAGCTCTCAAGTCTTATAGAAGATCGAAGGTACTTTGTTTTGTCTGCGGAGAAAAATGGAGCAAGGATCATAAATGTGCATCTTCAATTCAGCTGCATGTTGTACAGGAATTGATGGATGTCTTGCAAGTCACTTCATTGTCTGATCATGAAGCATCTGAATTCCAGGAAAACGATACACTTATGGCTATTTCACCTCAGGCTGTTAATGGCACTGAATCAAGTCACTCTATCAGATTGAGAGGGTGGGTTCAGGGTATTGAAGTGTTGATGCTGATCGACTATGGAAGCACTCATTCATTTGTTAATCATCAGCTTGGATTAAGGTTGTCTAGAGTTAAGGCAATGACAGAACCAGTCAGAGTTAAGATTGCATATGGGGGGCATCTCTCTTGTTCATTGCATATACTTGGCTGTGATTGGTTGACCCAAGGCATCAATTTCAAAAGTGATTTCAGACTGTTAGCATTGGGAGCCTATGATGTAATATTGGGAATGGACTGGCTAGAGCAGTTCAGCCCAATGAAAGTGGATTGGTTGCAAAAGTGGCTAGAATTTAAGTTGGGAAATTCTGTAATCAGATTACAAGGCATTCATTCTAACACAGAGAGTTGTTTGCCTATTGCTCCTGATCAATTGAATGGATTGGCTAAATCTGGTGGAATCATGTATCTAGTTCAACTGGATAAGAACACTGAGCAATCTTTTCAAGAAATTCCTACTGTGGTACAGTCTCTATTGGAGGAATTTAGGGAAGTCTTCCAGGAACCAAAAGGGTTACCACCGAAACGTTACTGTGATCATCACATTCCCTTGCTTCCAAATTCTGGACCAATGTTTGTTAGACCCTACAGACATACTCCTGGGCAGAAGGATGAAATTGAAAGGCAAGTTCAAGAAATGTTACACAACGGGGTGATTCAACATAGTACCAGTGCATTTTCTTCTCCTGCATTGTTGGTGAAAAAGAAGGATGGATCTTGGAGGGTTTACATTGATTATAGGCAGTTGAACTCTGTTACTCAAAAGGGCACTTATCCTATGCCAGTCATAGATGAGCTCTTGGATGAATTAGCTGGTGCTAAATTCTTTTCTAAACTGGATCTTAGAGCTGGTTATCATCAGATTAGAATGGCTGCAGGAGATGAACATAAAACAGCCTTCCAAACTCATAGTGGGCATTATGAGTATAAGCTGATGTCCTTTGGACTTATAGGAGCTCCTACAACCTTTCAAAGTGCAATGAATGATACCCTTCGGTCAGTCTTGAGAAAATGTGCTTTGGTATTCTTTGATGATATCCTTATTTACAGCCCTGTCATGCCATCACATCTTTGCCATCTCAAACAAGTGTTGCAGCTACTTGTTCACCACCAATGGAAAGTCAAACTTAGTAAATGTCCATTTGCTCAGGAACAAATTTCTTACTTGGGTCATATAATCAGTGGCTCCGGAGTAGCAACAGATCCATCAAAGATCCAGAGCATTGTTGATTGGGCAAGACCAACTACCATCAAGAAACTAAGAGGATTTTTGGGTCTGGCAGGATACTATTGGAAATTTGTTAAAAAATTTTGGTACCATTAGCAAGCCACTTACCCAACTCTTAAAGAAGGATGTTCCCTTTCAGTGGACTGCTGAGGTAGATAAGGCTTTTGTGGCTCTCAAACAAGCCTTAGTTTCTGCTCCAGTGTTGGCACTTCCTGATTTTAACCAAACTTCCACAGTAGAAACCGATGCTAGTGACTTTGGTATAGGGGTTGTACTTTCTCAGAATCAACATCCAGTTGCTTTTATTAGTAAGGCATTGGAGACAAGAACTCAGGGACTTTCCACTTATGAAAAAGAGTGTCTAGCAATTATGATGGCAGTAGACCACTGGCGCCCTTATTTATAGTTTCAGGAATTTCATATCTTGACAGACCACCATAGCTTGATGCATCTTACTGAACAGAGGCTTAATACTCCATGGCAGCACAAGGCTTTTACTAAGCTCATGGGATTGCAATTCAAGATTGTGTACAGGAAGGGGAAGTATAATGCTGCTGCTGATGCTCTATCCAGGAATGTGCCAATAGAATTGTCTGAATTTCTAGCCATTTCTGTATGTTCTCCTAGTTGGCTGCAGGAGGTGGTGAAGGGATATGAACAGGACCCTGTCTCAACTAAACGTTTGACAGAATTGGCTATTAATCCTGATGCTCATACTCATTATAAGATGTCTCAAGGACTTTTGAAACACAAAGGAAGAGTTTGGGTGGGTGATAATCCATCTCTTCAATACCAAATTATCTCTGCTTTACATGATAGCCCAATGGGTGGTCATTCAGGATTCCCTGTAACTTACAAAAGAATCAAGGCTCTGTTCTCTTGGCAACACATGAAAGCTGCCATTCAGCATCAGCTCTCTTCTTGCTCTGTTTGTCTGCTATCCAAGCCAGACAGGGCTAAGTATCCTGGCCTTTTGCAACCGTTACCAGTACCAGAAGGAGCTTGGCAAATCATATCTATGGACTTCATTGAAGGTTTGCCCAGATCTCATCAGCAAGATTGCATACTAGTGGTGGTTGATCGTTTCTCAAAATATGCTCATTTTATGACCCTTTCCCATCCATTTTCTGCCCTTGATGTTGCTAAGGTTTTTATGCTGAATGTTTACAAATTGCATGGACTTCCAAAGGCCATTGTTTCTGATAGAGATAGAATTTTCACCAGTACATTATGGGAACAACTCTTTATCAGGTCAGGCACTAAACTACACCTCAGTTCTGCTTACCACCCTCAAACTGATGGGCAAACTGAGAGAGTGAATCAATGTTTAGAAATTTTTTTAAGGTGCTTTGTCCATGCTACTCCTTCTAAATGGTCTGAATGGCTCCATTTGGCTGAATTCTGGTACAATTGTTCCTATCACTCTTCCATTGATAAGTCACCTTTTGAGGTTATCTATGGTTACCCCCCTGCACATTTTGGCATTAGAGAGGATGCTTGCAATATTCCAGATTTGGATATGTGGTTATCTAAAAGGAAACTGATGACCCAACTTCTCAAGCAACAGTTGAACCGAGCCCAGCAGGTTATGAAACACCAAGCAGATAAAAAGAGGAGTTTCAGGCAATTCCAAGAAGGTGAATGGGTTTTTCTCAAGCTACAGCCCTATATACAGTCTTTTGTTGCCAAAAGAGCAAACCATAAACTCTCCTTCAAGTATTTTGGTCCTTACAAGATCATTTCTCAAGTGGGTCAGGTGGCTTACTAGTTACAGCTTCCATCTGGCAGTGCCATACACCCTGTTTTTCATGTGTCCCAACTGAAGAGTTCTAAAGGGTTCAAGCAGTCAGTTCAGCAACAACTGCCTTCCCCAACTGCCACTATCCAGTTCCCAGCTGAAGTCCTGGATACCAGAGTTACCCGAAAAGGTAATCGTATTGTTTCTCAATTGCTTGTTCGTTGGTCTGATTCTGCTGCAGCTGATGCAACATGGGAACATGAAGCTGAACTCAAGCAAAGATCTCCAAATTCTCTGACTTGGGGACAAGTCAAATTCCAAGGGGAGGGGCTTGTCAACAGCCCAGCTACTGCCGTGCCTGAAGAGCTACAGAACCCACAAGTCCAACGGGCCGCACGAGTGCGTAAACCAAACATTCGTGTAACTGGGCCAGAGTGGGCCATGTAACAGTTGTCAATTAGCTGTCACTGAGTAGTTGATTCCTCTGTCCAAGCGAGAGAGCGAGAGAAAGAGTTATAAGACAAACACTTTCTGTAATACAACTCATCTCGAAAAAGATCAAATATACTGGCGGCGAAGGCGATGCGATCTCGTTGATCCATCGAAGATATCTTGTTCTTGTGATCTTGAGTGGAGAGTGCTCACAACCTGCCGCAGATCGAGGAGGTGGGCGAGAAGGGACTCGATCACTCGAAGGTCGCGAGAGTCTCGCCGGCGGCGGCGTGCACGCAGGCGGCCTCGATCTCCTCTCGCGCCTCCGCGAACTTGAGGTTTACCTCGTCGACATCCTTGCCGTAGCCCGCCGTCGAGAAGGCGCGCCTGTGGGGGCACCCCGGGGAGGGGCGGCCGCCGCTGAAGAGGAGGGAGCACCGGCGTCTCAGTCGCCGGAGACTCCCAACAACAACCACGGGCACCATACGCTTGAAAGGAGATGTTCGTCGCTGGGTGGGCGGATGCTGTTCGTCGCGCGAGGCTGCTCTAGATCGTACGAGGCGAACAAGTATCCAGGCTGCCGCCGCCGACGCCGAGGAGCGGCGGTGCCACTGCTGGCCCTGCAGAGACAGCGGCAAGTGGCTGGCAGCTGCCGAGGACGTGGACAAGTTCTTGCCGGAGCAAGGCCTGTTGAAATACTCACCGTTGGCTTGGTTGCTCTAGTAAGAGATTTCTGCTCATCCATTTGGATGAGATGTGCTTACCTCACATCGAGGTGTCCCCCATTAATTTTTATTTTTGAAGGATAAACAGATCTCACACATATTTTTTAAATTCTAATGCCACACAAACGCTATGTCAATGCCACGTGAAATAAAGACTACGTCAACATCGCCACGTAGATGCCACATCAGCGAAACCGCTCTCCAAAACCACCGAGGGAGTCAAATTGCACCGGTTTTAACAATGGAGGGGTTGAAATATTAATTAGTTATTATGGTTCAGTGATACGGATCTGATTCGACAACTAATTAAGGGAGTCAAAGTGAACACGCGATGGGCCGATTTCATCTCTTGATTTGCTTACTTTGATGAATTCCAGCTAGGGTTCACTTTATCGGTTTAGGACATTCGATCGGAGGTCATCGAAATCTCGAAATTTCGGTCCGAAATTTCTAAAATTTTGAACAAAATTTAGTTAAATTTGAACAAATATTACCAAAATTCATGAAAAAATTGAAAAATTTCGGCCGAAGTAATATCGTATCGTAGGGGACCGAAATTTCGGATTCCGGCTCAGAACTATTGCTGATTACCATAGATATATAGGGGATAAAAACCTAGGAGTCCTAATAGGAAAACAATTCATAAATCGTACTAAGGAAATATAATCGCGGTATATATTGCATATGTTTAACATCGGGTAATCATAAATTTGGAAATTTTTTTGCCGCAATGTTTCACGGAGGCGAGAGAGGAAATAGTTTACTTCGCGTTTAAGTTGGTTACTAAACTCGTCTGTCTGCTAGTTATTTGTTTCTAGCATTGGCGGCCGGCGTTCCTCGCCTGAACGATCTCTCCAAAGTCTCCTCACAGCAGACGAGTTCTTCGTATCTACTCTTCTTCAACTCTTCGTCTCTCTCCCTCTCTGCGGCCACAAGGACGAGATGAACAATCTTCTGACGGTAATGTTCTTACTTCATAGGATTATTACGATTATTGTTCTGCGAAAAGATGCTATCATTATGCTTCCTTCTTTCTTGTGATTTTGATGTTCTCTTGATGGAGAAACAGTTGATTAGAGAACAAATTTTCATAGGTCGTGCCAATCTGCTTTATGAATTATGATCCCTTCTCTGCCAGTTTCATCCTGGGCCAGTAATTTGGCTGGATGCAAAATCCTGAACCTTCTTTTCGAAGTTTAGGATAAACTGATCAAATTATAGGGCTTTGATGGCTGATGATTGTCCTTCTGTCATAGAAGTTGTAAACGATTCAAACTTATAATTATGTTAGGGTTGATACATATGCTAATTCCATAATATTTCCTTGCTTACATCACTATTGACCTTTCAACTTGATTGTAGAATTCTTTTGAATCGGAGAGGGACATCGAGATGGGGTATCAAAATTCAAAGAATAAATCGGATTATGGGCTTGAGGATTTCTTCCAGGAGGTATCATAACAATTTTATCCACACCAAGATTTTGATGCACTATTGTCTATGATTTTGTAGCCATGAGTGCTAATTTCACAAAATGATGATGAAATCTTCTGATTTTGTGTTCTGTTGAATTAGGTTCAGGAGATTGAGACGTTGTTGGACAAGATGTCCAATATAAACCACAAACTTCAGGTATACTTAATTCCTTTCCAACATTTTGTCAAAAGAGTTAATTGTCCATGACAATATTTTTCTTACGTTTCCCCCATTACCATACTATGGAGTTGGAGAATTGATACATTCTTATCAACTATAGGAAGCCAATGAGGAATCAAAATCCGTCACTAAGGCTTCCGAAATGAAAGGTTGCAAACGTCAATTAATCTGTTGATTGATCTGCATATATAGCTAAGTTTCAGAGTAGAATGATCATACTAATGCATTCATCTGAAATAAAAACACATTCCAGCAATCAACAAGCGCATGGAGAAAGATATCAATGAAGTTGGGAAAATTACACGCACCATAAAAGTGAAGTTGGAGGAGATGGATAGGAATGTAAGGATTTTAGCATGTCTACTAATCGGCACTACTATGTGAATTAGCCCAATTCTCACGATCTCACTTGTTTTCTGATTGCAGAATCTTGAAAACAGAAAAAAGCAAGGGTGTGAAAAGGGCACAGGCGTAGACCGATCAAGGATGTCAATGACCATGTAAGGTGTTCATACATTTCTTCAGTAAATTTAATAATTTGGAAGATATAATCAGATATGTTTGATATCAAGACAAGATAAATATAAATTCAGCATGATTGACATTGATCATTGACCCACCACCAAAAAAAGAATTGTGACATATTTTGAGTAAAATTGGTTTGTTAGGTCTATTATCAGATCACTATAGTCCCAAAGTATTTGTAAAGTTTAAGAAACAATTCCATATTTTGCTTGTTCAACATAACAAAAGAGGTGAATTTTGATTGGTTCTTGGTGATTGCAGTGCGCTGAAAAATAAACTCAAAGAAAGAATGAAAAATTTCCAGGTAAACTTTCTAGCTTATTATCCATCTTCTATGAGAAAACAAATTGAAGAGCTTGCAGTACAGTAATCCACATTTCATACAGAATCTAAGACAAATTATTCAAGATGAGTACCGACAAGGCGTTGCGAGGATGGTTTTCACAGGTAAGGAGTTCTTTTTTCAAGTCGTTTTATGTTCTTTCTGATAAATACTTCCTTCGTTCTAGAATGTAAGGTGTTTTGGTTTGTCTTGGAGTAGTTTGACTTAGAACAAATCCAAAACAACTTCTATTCTGAAACGGAGAGAGTATAATTTACTTCAAGCTATTCTATCACATGCTTCTTGATAAACCTGAATCTTGAACAGTCACTGGAGAGCAGCCTTCTGATCAGGTGAGGACAGTAGTGCTACTACGCTTGGTGTTGAGAGATGCTTTCTCCTCTGATCTCATTGTGGTTAAAAAAAAAAAAAACATGACTAGGTGATTGACCACCTGATTGAGACCGGCAGCAGTGAGCAGATATTTGAGAAAGCGATTCAGGGAATTGGGAGAGGGCAGGTTGAATATCGTGTTCAGCTTCACCAGTACATTATATGTTCCTTCCATGTCATTAAGGCTGGCAATTCTTACAATAGTGCTCAAATGTTTCATAATTGCACATACTTACAGATAATAGCCACGGTTAAAGAAATCCATGAAAGGCATGATGTAGTCATGGAAATTGAAAAAAAACTTCTTGAATTGCAACAGGTAGCTTTGGCAAGATTGCACGTTTGTTCTTCAGAATTGAGCTCATATAATCAATGGACTAACTATATCCCATATCACTAATTATCTCTTTATTATGACTTCTTCCACCTGCTGTCAGATTTTTGCGGATATGGCAACACTCGTCGACGCACAAGGAGAGACATTGAACGACATAGAGAACCAGGTTTGCAATCTCCCTCCATTTTGTTGCCGAACTTACTGAAAACTCAAAAGACAATTAACGAATGTGGCTGGAAATATTTCGCCTTGTTAGCTTGATAATGAGTTTAAAACTCTCAGGTTCAAAATGCTGTGGACCATATACAACGTGGTACAGGAGAGCTGCGCACAGCTAAGAGACTGCAGAAGAAGTCAAGGAAGTGCATGTTCATCGCAATCATCATACTCCTGGTCATTGCAGCTATTGTCGTTCTTTCAATCTTAAAGCCCTGGGCTAAGTAGAAAACTAGAAAAACAATTGATATTACGAGCATTTTCGTATGAACACAGTGCACAACCTCCTTTGAACATTTCAGACACCCTCCTTTGAACAAGTGCTCTGCTTTGTAACCATCCCGTTGCACAAGAAATTACCGCTGTTTTTGAAGCTGATGCTTCAGGATTTAGATAAATTTGGGCAAGATACATTATCAAGAAAGAGAAAAAAAGTTTTTACTAAATAATTCATTTTCAAACACTTCTTTTATGAACTTGAGAATTCTCTGTAAATGCATAACAGTACTGTATGTGCCCAATTTTTGCATCTAGGTGCAAAAAATACTTTCTGTGATAAACTCACAGATCAATTACATTTTACCCCAAACTGATTGTTCCATTTTGAGTCATAACTCAATCATTCATATATACTGTAACTATATGTAATTAGTTGATCCGTGCGTGCTGTAGTTCAGTCTGTAAAGTATCAAGGCTCCTTGGCTGAAGTCCAGAGTGGCTTTTATTACATAAATTTCAACTGTTTAAAATTTTCCTCTGAATAATTTATTGTTTCTGAATAATCCTCATCACATCCTGGATTTGGCAAGAACATGGCTGCTGCTCTCACTTCCAGGCCCTGTCCATGAGCCCTTGAACTGCTCTTCAGTAACTCCTGCAAGCACAGAAACCAAACACAGGTTTGAGCAAATCATCTTGAAAAAATTTCCAAAAAAATAGCCAATTAAATCAGTATTGAACACTAGCATCATCAGCAAGCTTTCTTGAAAAATCATCAGCAAGCTTTCTTGCCTTTGCCCATGGCGGCGGTAGAGGAGATGCCACCCTGCACGGTCTTGAGCACCCTGTCGTAGAAGTTGGCGCCCGACCACTTCTGGTGCTGCAGCGTCTCCACGCCGTTGCTCCTCTCCTCCCTCTGGATCCTCTCCACGTACGCCAGCATGCCGCGCCGCGCGAAGTCGCGGGCGAACGTGTCCGTGACGAGCGCGTCGGCGTGGAACCCGGCGAGCGTGATGAACTGCCACACGTACCCCAGCCTCGCCACGCGCGGGATGAACTCCGACATGTCGGCGTCCGTCATGCCGGAGGCGTCCCAGTTGAAGGACGGCGAGAGGTTGTACGCCAGCATCGCGCCCGGGCTCGCCGCCCTCACGCCCTCGGCGAACGCCGTGCACTCGGCGATGTTGGGGCTCGACGTCTCCATCCAGAGCACGTCGGCGTGCGGCGCGAACGCGCGGCCGCGGACGACGGCCGCCGCGACGGAGCCGCGGAAGCGGTAGAACCCCTCCCGTGTTCTCGGCAGGTCCCAGTCCCAGAACAGGGAGGTGACGCCGAGGCCCGCGGCGATGTCGCGCGCCTGCTCGAGGGGCACGCACTTGTCGTGGCTGGTGGCGGCGCTCCACTCCTGGAGCTTGCGCTGCTTGTCGGCGTCGGTGGCGTTGAGGCTCGCGATGGCGTCCCTGACGCAGTCGGAGAAGGTCTTGAGCTGCGCCGTGGCGAGCCACTCGTCCTCGATGGCCTGGAGCTCCCTGCCGTTCTTGCCCGCCGACATGGCGTCGGAGAGGACGGCGGCGAGGCTCCGGTTCCTGAGGCGCGGGTTGGTCGCGCCGAGGATGAACTGGTGGTCGCGCGCGTCGACGTTGGTCTGGATCAGCGTGGCGGCGACGGCGTCGGTGCGCGCGACGAGGACGGTCTCGACGCCCATGATGTCGAACTGGAGCCGCGCGGCGACGAGGCGGTTGACATGCTCGGAGACGGCGACGAGCACCTTCCCCGCCATGTGCCCGCACTTCTTGGTCACCGACGACTGGTCCTCGAGGTGAACCCCGGCCGCCCCGCGCTCGACGAACAGCTTGCACAGCTTGACGGTGGCCGTGGCGCCGCCGAACCCGGTGTCGCCGTCGGCGATGATGGGCTTAAGATAATCCACGTACGGCTCGTGCGCGCGCTCCGCCCTGGACATCGACATGCGCGCCTCCCGCTGCTTGCGGTCGTGGTAGAGCTGGGCGAAGAAGAGGTGCTCGACCTTGTTGGGGACGGTGTCGTAGGGGTAGTCGGCGAGGTCGGGGCCCGGCTCGTTCGTCGAGGTGTGCGTCGACGAGCACTGCCATCCGGAGACGTAGACGGTGTCGAGGTGCTTCGCCATCATGGCAACCTGGACGGGGTCGAGCGCGCCGAAGGTGCGCGACGCCGTGCCGTTGGCCTGGTGCGCCCTGAGCGTGCGCCACAGCTTCTTGGCCATGTCGCCGGAGGCGTAGCTCTGCCGGAGCGTGCCGCGGAGGAGCGCGACGTCGCGCGCCGTGTAGGGGCGCTTGGTGAGCCGGAACCTGTCCGTTCCCCACCACGCCTCCACCTCCGCCACCTCCGCCTCGAACCGCCCTTCCTCCTCCATGATCTGCACGATCAAAATCACGCGATATATATTATCGATCACGCTTAACATCTGTAACAAATTACTAATCGATTCGTGAAATGTATACCAGAGATGGCACGGAGAACGGCGACGACATGATAACCAAGAGTACACGGCCACGCACTGTCAACGATGAGGAAGGCTAGTGCGAATGTGCATGCATGCCTTGGCTGCTTCGCCTGCAGAAAACGCCGTATTTATACCGAGCGATGGCGTCCAGAAACCTGCAACTTATTACTCGATCAGATCACTCACTCGATCACTCGTACGTTGGTGGCTACGGTGCATGGCGTTACGTACGTTGATCGATCTCTCGCGCGCTGCGGTTGATCCAGCGGTGGATCGATGGATGCTTATCTTGGGGGTTAATTGGCATGTTGCAGGGGTACACAGTGAGATGGTTGCAACGGCGAGTTGTGGTCGCCACGTACGCGAGAGCCGGCGGTGGCGTCCGGGATTTTGATCGGTTTCGCGCGAGGACAAGAGTTGGATCGGGCGCGTTTTGGAAGGTAGCTGTGGTTAGCTCTGGTTGCACATAAGTTCGCATCGGTTGCGTACATGTTTATTCTCCTCCGATTAGTTCTGAGCAAAGCAAACTGCGAACACTGACCGGCCGGCGAGTGATGTGGAAAAAAACGTATGGATAATGGATAGGATTTTTTTTTTCTGCAATCACACGCACAACCACGATCCCACACCGGCACTGAGAGCCATGAGAAAACCGCTCGAGTTCAGACTCCAGAGTTCAGGGGCGTCCTTAGCGTCGGATCGGTTTTGATGGCTACAACGTTAGCAAGATTTGAGTGAATGATTGATTTACAGCTCTGTTTCTCTCTGGTGTTATTGTTTTCGGTTTGACGTTACCCGCCTATAGTCAGGGTTAACTTTATCGGTTTAGCCCATTTGATCGGAGGTCACTGAAATCCTGAAATTTCTAAAATTTTTAAAAAATTAGTTGAATTTAAACAAATATTACCAAAATTCATGAAAAAATGAAAAATTTCGGGCCAAAGTAATATTGTATCGGATTTCGGAAATTTCGGTCCGACACTATAATCAATTGCTGATTTCGGATATTCTGTTTTCGGTTTGAGAAAGACAAGAACTATACAAAACTTGTAAGCCGTTACAGAAAAAAAATGGTTATGCATATTCTCTCCAACCATAGATGAAAATAGTCTATATTTTAAAGGTGGTATTCTAAGTACATTTCTTGTTTTCTAATAAGTTACGATTTTGTAATATACAGTCGTTCATCACACAATCTCTATAATAATTGGCTGTATCTTTTTTATTTCAAAAGCAAAATCAGAATGAATTCTATTATTAAAAAAAATAGAAACATGCAAGCAGTTGTAAAATATTGCAATTTGTAAGTTGCAACCAAAGGGCTGCAATTAGGCCCATGACGGCGTGAGTCAAACCAGGTAGGATTGGGCCGGCGGCCGGAACACCTATCAACCACTCTAACGACCGGATAAGGATTGGCCGAATGGGCTGCGACGGATGGAACGGGGACGTACGTTCCTCTGGTGTTTATCGTCCACATCAGTAGGCTCGCTCGCTCGCTCGCTGGCTGTGGCTGCTCTCATCCTAACCATTTCTCCCGCACACGGCACCGTTCCGTTCCGATCGTTTCCAAGGAAACGTACGGTGGCGTCACGCAGGAGATTGAGAGGCTGCGCGCGCGCTAGGCGGTCGCCGTCAGCGCAGGCGCCCCAACAGCGGTGAACGGGAGAAAAGCCGGAATCGCCATCGCCAGGGACAACAAGGGAGGCGGTGCTGCCTTGTAAGACTTGCGGCCTTAGTGGCTTACATCGAGAATGAACATTCATGCGCTTGCTTGTTGAGTTGTTGATGATCCTTTCAGAATTCCAACAGCTTTGATGCCCGTCTCGCTGTGAGGTTCAGATGGGAGCTCAGATCAGCTCCTCGTGCCAACCTGCTATAGGCACTGATGGGTGCTCATGTGAGGCAGGGTTTGATGGAGGCAGAGGATGATGTTCAGTTCGTAGTAGTTCTCGTTTCAAAACAAATTATCTTCTCCAAAAGTTAGCGAAGATGACAGTGATAGTAGTGGCTTTCATTTTTATGGATGTGAGAACCTGCAGCGTATAGGCCGGGCGAGAAAGTTAGTAGTTTTGTAACCTTCATGTAGGATCTTCCATATATAAACTATTAATATTTTAATTGATAAACTTAGCTGGTGATTTAGTTTATTTACTTATGCATATTGATTTTATATAGCATTATTGAAATTTAAAGCGTGAAGTGGGCACATCCAATTTTTTCCCCTTAAACTGCCACCGGCAACAACGAGGATACCCCCATAAATATTTTTTGCCATATGTAGATGAGAGGGGATTGTATTTTTGTTCTAATTTGTTTAAACCCTCAATTATTTTTTTCTAGATTGTCACTGGCAAGGAGCCATAAGTAAGATTGATATGGTAAACTCTTCAAAACACGGAAGAATTAATGGAGATGGTGCGATAGGGATATATGTAAAATTACGGAAGCGCAAGACACACAATTGGCAATTGCCTCCGTGAAACCTCTCAGCGCAGGCACTACTCAACATGGCCCTCGTGCACGGCAAGTATAAGCAACATGGGTGCAATCATGCATGGGGATTGGGGAAAGCTCGAAGGCCAAAGGGGAACAGATTTGCTAATTGGTGGACGTCCGCGCGCCCCTCCCTCCACGCAGATGGACAGGTGGTGCGCGGGGAGAGGAGGGCGGCGCACGCTGCGGATGCGTGGTTTTTTTTTCCTTTTTTTATTCGTTTTTTTTGTTTTTTCTTTCCGGTTCTCTTACGGTTTTTTTGTTTTCGTTTTTTAATACGTATGGGACGCAAAGTTTGTACACGTGCGAATATGAAATTTTTATACGTGATGTTTTTTCTATTTTTTAATACGGACATATACAAAGTATATATATAAAGTTATATATACAAAGTATATATATATATATATATATATATATATATATATATATATATATGTACATATATAAAGTTTGTATACATCATATAATCCTTTAAGCATTTAAAATATATTCATATGGTGGTCTCTATGTGTCAGTGGAACCCATATGTCAGTTACATACAGAAAAATTTAAGAACATATTTTTTCTCCCATCTTTATTTATTTATTTTTTCAAAATTAAAAACATATTTTTTTCTCCCCTCTCTCTCATCTCTTTTTAAAATTTATTTTTTTCTATATGACTAACATGTATATCCTACTAACACGTAAGCGCTGACATGGCACCTTACTAACATGTAAACGCTAACGTGGCATGCCACATCAGCTCATGAAGCGAGTTGGAGTCCGCATTTGGACCTATATGACACCCATAAAAATTTGAGAACCCAAAAATATATTTTTAAAGTTTAGGGATCTAGATGATATATCGGCACAAGTTTAGAAACCGCTTGTACACTTCACCCTGCCATGTAATTTCTGAACAGTCCATATATAGCTCATGCAAACTGCAAAGGCTCCAACATGAGCTAAGATTTTATAAGAAATAGAAGAACTCTCACATCCTACTTAAATGGGTCTAGTGGCATCCGTTGATTATTGTTTCACTCGCTTACCTGTTCCCATCCGGACAACGGATTGGACCCTGGTCTGGTTTTGGAAACATAAAAATTAGAACCGGACCAGCACAAAGGAAACCTTTAATACCAAAACAGGGTCAGGGATCTGGCTTCTCATTAGGCCACGTGGCTTCCTATAAATTTGGTTATACCCCTAAAAAAAAGTGCCACATGTCAAAGACTCAAAGTGATGGTATTCACTTCTCCAGAGATCGGAAAAACGTTTACCTGCATGTGCTTGTAGGGTGGGCTTGGCATCTCGCAAGGGCGGGCCTGGTGCCGCACGGCCATTCTCCGCTATGTACCTAAGCTGCTGAGCATGGCCTCCTCATGCTGAAGCTAGCATGTACAGAGCCAGTTTACAAGAAAATAGTATGAATAAAAAGAAAAGGATAAAAAATAATAGGATTTTAGCCTGTCCATAATAATATTTTACTAACAAATGTAATTTACTACAGGTTACTCGGAATGAGGGAAAGTCACTTCATGTTAATATCATGTGTTTCAAGGGAATAAAATAAATATATAGTTAAATCAAATGAAAAAAAAAAGTGGCAGCAAGGATTGCGTTAGGAAATTAAAAATCTTCAGATAAGGTTCACTTCAAATGAGGAAAATACCTGAATTTCTATATAATGGAAAGAATAGAAGTGAAATTTTCTTGTGAACCGATAAGTTTATAACTACTTTCCAATTAATTCGGAGCATTTCAGTTTTTTTTCTCCTCAAATTTTACTTTTTTTATGCTAGGAATTCATTTATTTTGGAACATCGGTAAGTAACAACAATCATTTGCTATATTATTTTTATTGTGAAACATAGTATAGACATATACTTTCATATACCGTGTATACTCACACTTGTAAACACACACATACAAATCCAATCATTACGAACACCTCCAAAGGCTGAGCTGTCAGGCATATCCTAGGATTGATGAAGACTCATGGATTTCCTACCATTGAAAAAACAAATAGCCGTAAATACAAGCATCTATGATAAGTTTAGAACTTGAACTCGTATAGGTAGAGAACCTAACCAGCTGAGCTATGCATAGTAATATATCTGGATATATGAAATCAAGATAAGTGTCTTTGCCATATCGTCATCCATTATTTCTAAATGAAACTAGTGTGAAGAAATTGGTAGTCGAAGACACATTTATTTTAGATATGTATTTCCTACTAATACAAACTCAATGACTTACATGTATATGAGAATTGTGTTGAATATTAATAAAACATGATTTTTTTTTTTTACTAATATATATCATCCTTTGTCATTTCTCAATGTTATGGTTTGTTCAGCATGATAATACCACTAATCAGGATGATTTTACCACTCTACTTTAATTGTTTACAAACATAAAAATAGAAAAAAGGACTTCCAATAATCCTTTCGAATATATGATTTCTAAAGGGAAATACACGCGGGCTATAAACTAACTTAGCTAGCCTGCCAACATGCTCATTTTCTAGTCTTTATTTCTAATGCTGGCTGCTTCTGCCAGCAGTGATCGGTCCACGTGTCCTCTCTCACACAGCAGATATATCCGACCGAAGAGAACCAAAGGAAAAAAAAAATACAAAGAGTTGAGCAGTTGTGTGTTCTAGGAGTACGAGGGAAGAACATGGTTGTGGCAGGCTAGTCCTTCCATGCAGATAAAAGGCTATGTTGGAAGGATCGATCAGACAAGCAGCAAACACCTATATGTCAATGGAGCCCACATGCTCTACATGTATAAGTTCTGAGGTAGTACATTAGTATTGTATAGTATATTTGCAAAAAAATGTTGAATGCATAATTGCATATACAACTACTCACTTTCGTACATATCTTAGCATCTTTGAAAAATTGAGTTAGCATATCTAAAAATGAAAAAAAAACTATTTTACTTCTTCGAACTAATTCAATGCACACTATTAGAAAATCTCTTTCTTTTGGCTCATGTTACCTCCTAAACTGTTAAAAATGGTTCACTCTACTCCTTAACAATATTTCTTAGTTTTCTTACTTTAAGCTGAAATTTGTTAGTCATACATTAGAATATTATCAAAGTTCAAAAATATTTTTCAAAATGTGGTTGTTTGCTTGAACATTAAATTTTGATGTTTAAATCAGTCCTATGTACTTTCAGCCTACATAAACGGTGAGAAAAAGTAAATTGCTAGCTTTCAATTGGCCCACGTGGCGCCTCTTACTTTGAAGAAAAATAATAAATTTATAGTAGAGAGAAAAAACATCTAATAATCATATGTGAGGAAAAATCTAAAGAAAAAATATCATATATGGATTCTAGAGGCTTCCAAAACTATCTTCTCTTTCCAATCACACGAACTTCTACTCCTTTTCCTTCTATAAATATACCACGCCTATTCGTTATTACTCCTATAACTCTAGAATATATAATAAACCCAAAATTATTAAACAAAAACAAATCTAAAACAACGAATTTACATTTATTTTCTTTCTTTGAATATACTAAGCAATCCCAGCCCCAGGTTCTTGACCCCTCTAAAACCCTATACCTATTTTGATCATTTGCTAAGACGATTGATGATTCGTGGTGATTGCTTATCCATCGTCGCCTGATGTGTGTGTAGTTCGTGGTAACCCAAGAGATGTGTGCTTTGATTTTACCTGATGATGTTTTTGTTCATGGTGATCCATGAGATTTTACCTGATTGTGCGTTTGTTCGTGGTGATCCGTGAGTTCTTTCATGATGATGCTTTTGTTCGCGGTGATCCATGAGATCTTCCCTAATGATACGTTTGTTGGCGATAATCCATTAGAATCTCACGAATTAGATGTAATTGTTTTCGTGTATATTCATATATAATTATATATGCTCAGTTTTGGCTGTTCTTGATAATCTCTCGGGCATAAGTTGATTTAGACCTGTTTGTGGTAATCTCTCGGGCATAAGTTGATTTAGACCTGTTTGTGGTATCCGTCCGGTATGATTTGATTTGGATGGAGGTGTCTCATTGGTCTTGTTATGTTTATACAGTAGGGCCAAACAAAAAATGTTCAATCAAGGTATTAATCTAGATTTAGTATTCCTATTATTAGCAAAAGTAAAATTTGTTCAATCAATTATATTAATATAGATTTAGTACTCTCCATATTCCCATTTTAGCAACAAGTAGTCAATCAATGATATTAATATAGATTTAGTACTCTTCATATTCCCATTATTAGCAACAAGTAATTGTATATTGTATAGCATTTGTACTCACCAACCATTTCCATATATATGTATTGCTTTGTATGTTTAGTCTTCATCCATCTATCTAACACAGGTTGAACCACTATATATGTGTTCCATATAGTTTCAATAGACTTTATCCATCTATCTGTCATGTGTTGAACAACCATACAATATAATAATTGTAATAAAAGCCAATGTCAGCCAAAGATACTCAGTTGCATTTTGTGCATGCACCGTATCTGTCTTTAGGATAAGTATGAAATGTATCACGGTATTTCTCTTAACAGTCTGTGCTGCTCTACTACCTGTCTAGCAATTCTGATGTGCAATGTGAGATGACCAACTTGTACATGTGAGCTCTTTTCTGTTTCTCAGCACTCCACTACTGCAAATAAGATTTGTCAGCATTTTCATCTCAGTTTGTAGGTTCTAATTTATTCTAACTCCCAATCACAAAAAAAAAACAAACATCATCTTCCCAATCACAAAAAAAACAAACATCATCTTTCCGTAGATTGTGATGGAACATAGAGTTGGCAGGCCAGTCCTTTTCTCTTTTTAACTTAGTTGATTAGTTTGCTTAGATTATATAAAAGAGCAGCAGAACACAACTAAACACCAGCATTTTTCAATTTGGCGTGCTTCTTTAGCCACATATCCTATTTTATTCTATAATGCACTGAACAAACACTTTGTGACGATGGAAATCATGTTATTGGCTGTCCCTTTTCTTTTCAACCTCACCGATTAGGTTGTTCAGATTATTAAAAAAACAGTACTAGAACTTGCACCAGCATTTTCAGTTTGACTTATTTGGCGTCTATGTTGTTTACTTGCATTTGTAGAAGCCCCTCCAAATTGGGTATATAATTGTCCATTTCAATTCAGGCTTTTATCTGCGCTATACACGATTTTGTTGGTGTTACAAATCTTTTTGATCTATATTTTAAACTGCATTATACTTGTTGTGTTTTGGCTCACATGATTGTTTTTAATATCTCCAACAAAGTTTGAAGAAGAGATATCATTTGACATTCCCAAGGAATACGAAAGTGACGGTCTTCAAGTGACTAAGAAGAATAAGAGGCTTGTGAAGTTTTATGATGAGATTGCCCTGCACAGATACAACTGATTCAAGTTGATGGTAGATGACGCTGGAAAGAAAAAGCTTTCTAAGTCATGGCAGAAGCTTTTGAACTTTCTAAAGATAAATAAGGTCTACTGGGGGAGATCCACGCCGCAGGCGGGAGACCGGTCCCGATCCCTGAGCACTTCGACAAGGAAGTGCAGTATTGATACATTTGCTCTAGATAAAGTTACCTGATATTTGGCACAATGTTCTGTCCCCCAGCTTTAATGCTCTTGAAACCCTTTACATACTTGGATGATATTGGCTTTAAAAACTTAATTACTTCCCTAGTTACAACAAAAGCTGAGCGTCCGGCTCATCACCGCCACTGCCGTCCCCACCAGCCCGAGCACGGGTAGTAGTGTGGTAGCAGCCGGGAGTAACGGCGGCATGATGTGGAAACGTCAGACTGGGGTCGCAGTTCCGCGGAATGGTCAAGCGGAATCAAATAAAACTATTGTTGCTAATGCATATGTACTATGCTATATATGTATCACTGTGCTATGCTGACCATTCATGTAGTGCATGCCTGTTCTGCGCCACTGCCAGGCTCTGGCAGACGTGCATCGAAGGAACGGGCCGACACGGCGCCGGGCCTCGCGGGACCGTCCCGGTCACGTGTGTTGCCGCTGCGGGACCGCCCCCCTCCAGTCGGTCCCGCGTATTCGAGCTGCGCCGACGGCACGGTGTCGCATCACCAACCCACGAGAGATGTATATTTCTGTAAAATTTTCAAAAGCATGTATGTATATATACAAAATCAAGGAAAATAGTGCATATTTTAAAATTTCATTCTCTGCCCTCCTGTATTCCTCCATGCGCCATTTCGCCTCTACTGCCGGTGTTCCTCGGCGGCAGCCGCTTTCCCTATAGCCTATCTCGTCTACTGTGTTTGCGAGGATAGAGGAGAGAGGGAGAGGTGGGGTAAGGGGAAAAAGTGTAACTGATAAGTGAGGCCCACCGCACAACCTCTTACCGAACCACTGAGGAATCGATTTTGCACCGGTTTTTTGAGTTGGGGGAGACGTTACACAGAATTCCTGTACCGTGAGTACGCGCCGGGAACAGAAGTAGCACACACGCGATGTCACCCAATCCACAATCGGACTTTTCTTTTTCGGGAGACGCGCGCATCTACTGTAACTTACTCTGTCTAGTCTTGAATAATAACGATATTTAAGGTAAGTTTTTTTCTTTTGTCTTGGAGTTTTTTTTACTAACAGACTGAAAGAAATCTACACATGAAAGAAACTTTCTATTAAAAATTAAAAACAAACCCAAAATTTAAGGTAGTTTTAAAATAAAATTTAAAACTTTATATTAAAATTTTAAAACATACCTAAAATTTAAAAATTCAACTTAAAATTTGAAACTGTAAAGTCAAATTTTAAATAATAACAACTCGAAATTTGAACTTTCAAGTCGAATTTGAAACTTTCAACTTAGATTTGGAAACTTTCAATTCAAAATTTGAAAACTTTCGATTTAGATTAGAAAACTTTCAAGTCAAGAAAACTTTCAACTTAAATGTTAAAATTTTCAACTCAAATTTGAAACTTTTAACTTAAATTTGAAAACTTTTAACTCGAAATTTGAAAACTTTCAACTTAGATCGGAAAACTTTCAAGTTAAGATTTGAAAACTTTCAACTTAAATTTAAAAAATTTCAACTCAATTTTGAAACTTTCAACTTTTCATCTGAAATTTGAAAAACTTTCAACTCAGATTTGAAAACTTTCAACTCGAAATTTGAAAACTTTCAGCTTAGATTGGAAAACTTTCAAGTCAAGATTTCAAAACTTTCAACTTAAAGATTTGAAAACATGTGTGCCTACAGATTAAAAAAATTGGAAAGAACATGAAAGAAATTAAAACGCGCCAATGAGAGGAGGCGCGAAAATAGGAGAAAATCGCAAAAAAAAGAAAAGAAAAAAAGATAGGCATATAGGGGAGGGGCGCAGGCCGCCAGCCGGCACACGTGCCAGCTCAGTTGCTGGTGCGCGCGCGAGATAGCAAGCCCTGACGTTATACCTGGTTTTGTGGTTGAGGGAAGCGATCCGATTAAGGACAAGAGTGAGTATAGACTTTCTCTATAGAAATAGGACAGCTACCATCTGGACCGCTATCATGGGCCAAAATTAACCGCTACACAAACTGTTGCACTTTTTGTTAGGCCCAACTTCTCGTAGGCGCTATTTACACCAAGTGAACCATATTCTCAACCCTGCTTTCTATATAAGTATATGACAAATAGCTCCTTGCAAGGACTGAAATACCGGTTGTGCAGCTATCTTGAAGAACCCAAGAATTTCGTCTGTAGTAAAATTTAGGCTTATATCCGAATTTCCTCGTAAGCTGGGTAGGTCTGGTTGGTTTACCCCCCACCTAAAGGAATGGAGGAGGATTTAAAAGGGATATACTTCACGTCTATTGATATGAAATTAATTTCCATTAATCAAACAAGTCCTTCTGTAAAAAAGGATGTAGTATCCGAATTTCCTCGGATGGAGCCACTGAAGTGCAAGCAGAATCAATGGATTAACCACTTCAAAGTTCATGCCTTTGGATGTGCAGCCCGGAATGATTGCCAGTTTCAGGGTCATAACTCACAACAAGGTTCGGCTTCTTCTAGAGTTTGTACTTTACATTCCAATTTCTTCTGTTGATCGTGATGCCGTTCGGGATGAGCTTCTCCCTCACACTGATGCAAACATTTCTCTGCTTTTTTCATGATACAGATTCGAGCTTAATATAAGAAAAAATTTTGGTGCTTGAGAAAAATGCCTCGATATACCTAAATTTTATACTAAAAAGTTTGATAACTCGAAGTACCCAATAAGAATGTTTGTTATCATGGGTTGGGAACTAATTCTTCACGCATGCAAAACGGAATGGTGTGCATGATAATCAAGTATTAGAAAAAAAACTTAAAATGGATTAATATAATATTTTAAAGCAATTTTCCTATAGAAGATTTTTTTAAAAACACATAGTTACTAGTTCAGGAAATGTGTGCATAAAAACGAAAGAGCAGAAGTTGGAAAAGGGTAAATTTGAACTCACTGTAACTTATCACCCAGTATTTTTCTCAAGGATTATAAAATTACCCTTAAAACAAAGTTTCCATTCAGGTAACCTTGCAACCCCTGAATATAGTTCTCTTTATAAAAGAAAAAAAAAGTTCTTTTCCCTGTGCTTTTCACTCAAAACTGAACTTCGTCTCTGTTTTTTTTACTTCCCAGGTTTGATATTTCCAAAAAAGAAAAGTAAAATAATTTAAACCCACTCAGACCACTTCGCTGTAAAATATCTGAAACCAAAATCATACCTCTGTGCCTATGTATGTGGTTCATAAGAAATATATCATCACTATATGTTGCCATTTGTCAGCAAACAATGCAGGGGTCATCTTCAAAGAAATGATATAAGGGTCACATGATCACAACCAGGAAAAGAGAACAGGCCATATAACGTGATCTTTCTTCAGAAAAGAGCCTGTCTGATCCAGTGTCACTTTCAGGAATTGGATGGACAAAAATGTGTGGCACAAATCTGAATGGAGATGGCATTGCACTGTCTTACTATATTATAATTGGGCCTCAATCACTTCTGCAGCGGAAGGTCATGACAATTATTGTTTTACCCAGATAGTAGTAGTAGTAATTGCAATCATCATATAAATTAAGAAAATGTAACTGAAAGCAGTGTAGCATTTGGAATTTCTTCATTCGTCGTATGGTCCCTATCAGCAAGTTGTATGCTTTGCTGACGAGATATGATGGGAACTTCAACGGCCTCAATTCATTCTGCATAGTTTTGAAGATTGCAGACATGCAAATATCTGTCTTGAAAAAGATGTAGAAAAATCACTCGAAGAAAGGCGATATGACACTTGTCTGATATGTGGACAAAGCTGGAGCAGTTGCAGATATTTACCAGAGATTTTTCAGTGCAAGAGAAGCTACCATCTACTAGCCTCAAGTTATGAAATTCACTGTCCCTGTAGTAAAATCATTCTAATTATAATCAATATCATGCATATTGATCTGTGAGACATTTCAAATTAGGTAGATCATTTAAGCTTGTCTGCAATGATAAAAAAACAAATAAAAATGACTTTGTCTCTTTTCGTTTATATCAGATTAGTTCAAGAGGAAAAAAAAATATACCAGATCAGAAAACATCCATTATTTATCCCTGAAAGTGTATCATTATCTTTTATTAGGAACGTGAATATTAGAGAATAACCTAATATCAAATAATTAGAAGGGGTGAGGTTTCGAACCCAAGTCGTCTAGCCCACCAACTTGTGGAGCTAGCCGGAAGATCCCTGGGTGTTTCTCATCTTTTATTAGGAACAAGGATGTAGGAAAAAAAACAGAGAAATACAACTAAGTTCTAAAAGAATTATTTAGAAAAAAAGAGAAATTAAAACAATTGATTGATAGGATATATTAACAAAGCAACTTTTTTAGGGAAAACAATTACTATCATAAACAGAGATAGCCGCTATCATATGAAATTAGACCTAGATCTACGTCCAAAGACCTAAATATGACAACTTCAACAAATAAACGATGATTGTTGCTCAACAAAAACATGTAGTGCGATACCCGCTCGCGATCGTCAAACCCAAAAAAACTAGAAGGTTTTCATCCCCCGGAACCTTTACCACTAGTATACCCCATGCCTCCATGTAATTTGTGAAGATGAGCTTTGTTCCCAACGACTGTCGTGCAACAAAACAGTCAAGGCGATCCATCAAGAAGTTGGCAAGATAGTTTTCTTAGGGACAGACACTTAGGTTTACCAACGCGTGACAAGAAGTTAAAACCGCACTTCTCGATATTAGACGATACCAACAACATATTATGGTGGATTTCTTTCAGACTAAAAAATTCTCGATATGTTATTACAGTTAGCGACAAAGCCAGCTCCTGTACAGGTCGAGTGACCACCCGGGCTCCACCACTAGTACCCCTCACTACAGGTAGCCATAAAAAAAATCGATCACCAAAAACCATTATTAGGTTGTGTTCCGATATGGGAAGTTGGGAACTAAACTTCCTGTACGGAAAACGGAACGATTCATTAGCGCGTGATTAATTAAATATTTGCTAATTTTTTTAAAAAATGGATCAATATGATTTTTAAGCAACTTTCGTATAGAAACTTTTTGTAAAAAATACACCGTTTACTAGTTTAAAAATATGCGCGTGGAAAACGAGGGAGAGGAGTTGGGAACATGGGATTGCAAACACAGCCTTAGTCGTCACGGTATCACGGACACTGTCACTGAACACAGCACCACTGTTCCCGTGAGTCCGTGACTTAGCAGCACTTGTCCCGTTCTCCTGAAGACAGTCCAAAAACCCTCACTAAACCTTCCCAAAATATCTCCTCCAATCAATCCGAAACCCAGAGGCCCATACTGCTGACACGTGGACGGCACTCCCAGATATTTGCGCTCTCCTCTTCTTCTTATACCCCCGCCAACCCACGCTCTATCCACTCACACACACACTCCTCATCCCAGAGCAAGAAGCTCATCTCCTCCTCCTCTCGCATGGCAGCCATGGCCACCACCGCGTCCAGCCTCCTCAAGACCTCCTTCGCCGGCGCGCGCCTCCCCGCCGCCGCCCGCAACCCCACCGTCTCCGTCGCGCCGCGCACCGGCGGCGCCATCTGCAACTCCATCTCGTCGTCGTCGTCCACTCCCCCCTACGACCTCAACGCCATCAGGTTCAGCCCCATCAAGGAGTCCATCGTGTCCCGCGAGATGACCCGGCGGTACATGACCGACATGATCACCTACGCCGACACCGACGTCGTCGTCGTCGGCGCCGGCTCCGCGGGGCTCTCCTGCGCGTACGAGCTCTCCAAGGACCCCTCCGTCAGCGTCGCCGTCATCGAGCAGTCGGTGTCCCCCGGCGGCGGCGCGTGGCTCGGCGGGCAGCTGTTCTCCGCCATGGTGGTGCGCAAGCCGGCGCACCTGTTCCTCGACGAGCTCGGCGTCGCGTACGACGAGCAGGAGGACTACGTCGTCATCAAGCACGCCGCGCTCTTCACCTCCACCGTCATGAGCCGCCTCCTGGCGCGCCCCAACGTGAAGCTGTTCAACGCCGTCGCCGTCGAGGACCTCATCGTCAAGGAGGGCCGCGTCGGCGGCGTGGTCACCAACTGGGCGCTGGTGTCGATGAACCACGACACGCAGTCGTGCATGGACCCCAACGTGATGGAGTCCAGGGTGGTGGTGAGCTCCTGCGGCCACGACGGGCCGTTCGGCGCCACGGGCGTCAAGCGGCTGCAGGACATCGGCATGATCGACGCCGTGCCCGGCATGCGCGCCCTCGACATGAACACCGCCGAGGACGAGATCGTCCGCCTCACCCGCGAGGTCGTCCCCGGCATGATCGTCACCGGCATGGAGGTCGCCGAGATCGACGGCGCCCCGAGAATGGTACGCACCAAAAAAACATCAAACTCTTCACCATAATCTCTCCCCCGTTCTTGGAATTGAACAAATTCGTTGTTGCAGGGCCCGACGTTCGGAGCCATGATGATCTCCGGCCAGAAGGCGGCGCACCTGGCGCTGAAGGCGCTCGGCCGGCCGAACGCCATCGACGGCACGATCAAGAAGGCGGCGGCGGCGGCGGCGCACCCGGAGCTGATCCTGGCGTCGAAGGACGACGGCGAGATCGTGGACGCCTGAGCGAATAGAACAGGGTAAAAAAAAAATCCGCAAGACGTGGTGGTGACACGGAGGCGTTGGGGACGAGAAGAAGATGTGGACTTTCCCCTGTGTTTTTTTTTTTTCGGGATTTGCTTTGATCCCCTTGTTTGTTTTAGCTCTGGATGTTGATTAGCGTCTTGTTCATAGCACTTCCACTGCCACCGTGTGTGTGTGCTCTGCTTGCCTGATGAGGGCAAGAAAACTTCCATGGATCCGTCTCTCTGGGAGGAATGAATAAAAATGATGAGGAAATAAAAATGATTCAGTGCCATTATATTTGTTGGTCAGGTTGATGCTAATATGATGGCTGCATGTTTTTATATGTGGACACTGGACAGAGTGAGAAACTCTGTTTTGTTTTAGAACAGCAGCATGACCACATGACCAAGAAAATGCAACAGCTCATAGAAAATCTAGCCAGAACCCATAATATCTGGAGGCATTCAGCATTTCTATTCACTGGAAATATGTCGAAAAACAAAAGGTCCAGTTAATCAGTCACTAATGAGGACGGTCGATATAGAAAGCTATCAAGAGCAAAGCCACTGGCCAGCTGCCCTGCTTTCGAGTCCTTCTCAAATCTCAACAGTGGTTTTCTCACCATTTTCTTCTCTCTCTCAATAATTGATGCTAAATCCCTTCTTAGTATCACACATTTATCAGTTTCAGAAAAAGGAATTAATCAGTCACTAATCAGGTTTAGAATAAGGTTATAGCAATTTTCATTTTCACAACAATGTTAGCCAGAGCAACCTCAGCATGTCTGGAGCTAGTGGGATATTCCAGACTATTCGAAATTTGATATTGGTGACAAAAGCATATCTCCATCATTGATTCCTTTCCAATTCGTTTTCGTTTTTGGCACATACACCAACAGTTTCCTGGCCCTACCATACCATTTTGTCACCTCTGTACAAGAACAGACAAGCAGCAAGCCAGCAACCATGGCTGCGTGGTCCTTTAGTTCGAGAAATATCTCTCATGGAAAATTCTTTCTGGAGTAAAAAATTTTCATTCTTAGCAAGGTAGTATATTGTTACGGCGTTACCGCAAAACTATCACACGTCACATTGAATTGGTGTTTTGTGGCCAAAGTAGACTAGATGGGCTGAGTTAAGACCAAACTACCGATGGGTGATGACCCATGAGTTGATGTGATCCAACTACAGCCCATACCGTGTGAAGGGCCCTTGGATGACAACTTCTCAACTGGCCCAACGTCCATCCACCTGAGCCTTGAACAGAGAACCAAAGCCCGTTTGGTTTTGGTTGCATCTAGCTAGCCATCTATCATAGGCCCAATTTATCAAAGTTGCCAAATAAAGGCTTTGAACCATGATTAGCGTGTAGTACACCTGAAATCGGAGGGACAAAAGTATGGCGATATCATGGTTGCCCAAACGGCCGAAGTACTCGCAGTTCATTCAAGTTTCTGAACCTCCCCCCCCCCCCCCCCCCCCCCTCCCGCGCTTTACTCGTACTGTACCAAATATGTTTTCTGAGAAAAAAATTAAGTGCAAACCTGAAAATACCGCAAAATCTAAAAATGTACGTATGATATTTATCCATGTTATCATAGTAAAAAGTTTACTCATAGTAACGTAAACACATCTCATATGCCCTTTTTTTTAATTGTACAGTAGTTTCCAGATTTATACTACTTATGTATAGGTTGCATTATATATATTTTTCCATTATCTAAAGAAGAGTGTACTGTGCTACAGCTGCACAGTAGAAGGTATAAGAAACAGTACACTTGCAATGTACTAGTACTAGGTAGGCTGGATTTTTCACCTTTTGACCAATTAAAAAAAACTGATTTAATAAATAGACCCAAAAAACTTATTTTAAAAATGGACCATTTTCATGGCGCCAACGTTATTGGCACGTGGTCTAACATCTCCCCTTGCCCTCTAGTGAAAGTTAAGTCACTAATATGAAATAGGTCATCGACGCCAATGTATAGCCAATAATATACATTGGCGTCGATGACCTATTTTTAATTTTTTTAATTTAAAATAGATTTTATTGAATTCTTTTACAAATAGGTGTCAATTTCATTAGCGTTGTCATGTTGTACCACGGCGTATGTCGGTGTCGAGAAAATGTCCATTTCTACGATAAACTTTTTGGGATCTATTTGTAGATATTGGTGAAAATTTCAGACCAGATAGATGTCTACATGAGTTCTCCTTTTTCTTTCTCCTGCTGAAACATTTTTTTTCCTTTACTGCCCCTCGAGTCTTGAGATATCTCCCTTGTGCAACACTGCAACTGTGCACCACACGCAGAAGACAACAAATGCTCCTTTATTCGTTGCGCCCTCGTCAGGAGTGTCGGCCGAGGTCCTACAGCCAGACACGACCCACGCAATTTGCAAGAAAGCATCTCTTTTGCCTTTCAAGAAAGGGATAAAAAGGACAGACGTCCAAAAGAAAGGGGGTAAATAAAAACGGGACGTGAAAAATCTAACAGCATTGCCAGTGTACTGTAAAAGATGACTTACAAGTACAGCACGAGTAAACGTGTAGTACACGAGCACGGATCAATGGTCCGGATGCATGAGAGCACGTGGCCGTCCGATGAACAAACATGCGTGTGGTTTCAACTTTCAAACACGGCCCCTTCCAGTCATCAATGCATGAAATAAATAAGGGTTGTTTGGATCAGTGCCCTACTAATTTTTTTAGTGCTAAAACATACTCCCTCCGTTCCAAAATATAGTTATTTCTAGCACAGTGTCTTGTCCTAAAATAAAGCTTTTCTTCACCTATCTACTCCTCTCAACCAATCACAACCATTCTTCTTCACCTACTTTCTCTTTTCAACCAATCACTCACTTCCTCCAATCATTGTCACCTACTTTCTTAATACCCGTGCCAACCTAAAAAATGGCTTCATTTTGGGACGGAGGAAGTATGTAAGTTTTGGCACTACCAATTACTTGGTAGAATAAATTTGTATTCATCTTATTTGGTTTGCTATTAAAATATAGCTAAATTGTGATATCGTAGTGAAGAAAGTTCTAGAGTTATACCAAATTTGGGATAGGCATTACTAAAATGTTGGCATCAATCTAAACAAACAAATGGTGGGTACTATTTAGGCTATTTTAGGGCAAATTTTGGCAATCCAAAACTGACGTAAATCTGGTCGTCTTTTTTTTTACTGCGAATCTGCACTAGGGGTTTCCTGTTCGTGCTCACTTCCTCCGTCACCCGGTCTCTCGCGGCAGAGGGCAGAGGCACAGAGGGCAGGTTGGTTGGGCGGTGCACCGCCTTTAATCCTCCCTTGATCCCCTTCCTCTCATCTCGGCTCTCGCAATCAACAGCAGACTGACTGACTGCTCATTCTCACTCGCATCAAGTCATCAACAGTCACATGCCCTGCTAGCTAGTACCACCATCTCACCATTAATCCACCACCATCCATGATCCATCCACAGATCCACTAGTACACTCGTTGGACAGGAGTATGTAACGTGCCTCGTCAACACGACGCGACGAACTTCATGTGACGGCCACCACGGAGCGGATAAAACGGATGAGAATATATATGAGATACCCTGACCGGTCCAAGCCCCAGATCTGATCGAACACCATGCGTGATGACTGATGAGTGACAACAACTAGTTGCCCTCCCTCCCCATAATATAATCCACTATCGCTCCAACTCAAAAAAGGTCGCGATAAACAAAGGGAGAAAGGCATAAACAAAGGGAGAAGGCAGCTGGGTTTCTCGATAGAAAAAGAGGGGCTTGGTGCGGCCGCGCGCGGCAGCAGCAGCAACGGTGCGATTTTCACCGCACCACGCCGCGCCGCGCCGAGACGGAAACAGCCGGCAAAAACTACACGCTTCGTGAACCCCGGGGCGCGCCCAAGCCCCAACTTGTGTCTTTCTTTAGGCTTTTTTAGTACAGTAGCCACTTCACATCTCTCTCACGCCGCGCTCGCGCCTATAATACTACGCCGTGGTGCGCCTCTTGTCTCTCTGTGCTGCTCTCACTATCGATCGACCTCTGCTGCTGCCTCGCTGTCCTCTGCTACGTGAGCTCGGCCGGCTCGGGTGTCGAGGACGATCGAGGATGGGGTCGCTGGGGCGGCGGCCGTGGGTTGGTGGGTTGACGGCCGCGATGATTTTTGCTGTTGCTGTGTGCGGTTTCTGCTTCAGTGGGGCGTCGGCGGCGGCGGCAGCGCCGACGTTCGGCGACAACTTCGAGATCACCGGAGCCGAGGATCACGTCAAGACCTCCGCCGACGGCCAGACGTGGTACCTCTACCTCGACAACAAGACTGGTGAGTGAGAGTGATCAGCTAGCTCCTGTTCGAGCTCCACTCCGGCAATGGCTAATGCTGACGCTGCCCTGTTTCTTGGGTTTGTGTTTCAGGCGTCGGGTTCCAGACGAAGGAGAGGTATCTCTTCGGGTGGTTCAGCATGAACCTCAAGCTCGCCGGCAACGACTCCGCCGGCGTCGTCACCGCCTACTACGTACGTACGATGAACTAGCTAGCTCGTCTTCTTTGTGTCAACTCCGAACTGAAACTGAAACCGAGCTCCTCGACGACGGCGTAATCTGCAGATGTGCTCCGACGTGGACGCGGCGCCGCAGCGCGACGAGCTGGACTTCGAGTTCCTGGGGAACCGGACGGGTGAGCCCTACATCATCCAGACCAACGTGTACCGCAGCGGCGTCGGCGGCCGGGAGATGCGCCACTCGCTGTGGTTCGACCCCACCGCCGACTTCCACTCCTACTCCATCCTCTGGAACCCCAAGCAGATCGTGTAAGTGATCAACCGAACAATAGTAATCAAGCTTCTAGTTGTTTCAATCGTACTCCGTGGCCATCCGGGCTCGCCGGAGATAGCATCCGCCGCCGCCGCCGTCAACGACGACGACGACTACGAGTTGAATGCGCCCACCTACCTACCTACCCCTTGAAATGGGTCGCTCCGATGGCGATTAATTGAACCTGCAGATATTGCCAAACCCTGCCGCTTGTACGAGCACTCCAGGTTGCTGCTACTTGGCCACATTCTGTTTAGGACCAAGCAATGGCTGCCAATGCCATGCCACCACCTTCGTCTTCCCCGTGCCGTGCCCACCCAAATCCATTTTCTGTCAATTAATCTCGATTTCTGATGTTCTTTGCAATGGTGGTGGTGATTGATCATCAGGTTCTTCGTGGACAAGGTGCCGATCCGCGAGTACCGGAACTCGGACAAGCCCAACGCCTTCTTCCCGATCATGAAGCCGATGTACGTGTTCTCCAGCATCTGGAACGCTGACGACTGGGCGACGCGCGGCGGGCTGGAGAAGACGGACTGGACCAAGGCGCCGTTCATCTCCTCCTACCGCGACTTCACCGCCGACGCGTGCTCCTGGGGCACGGCGGCGGCGGCGGCGAGCCCGCCCAGCTGCGCGGCATCCACCGGCAACAGCTGGTGGGACCAGCCGCCGGCGTGGGCGCTCGACGCCGGCCAGCGCGAGGACTCCGCCTGGGTGGCGAGGAACCTCGTCATCTACGACTACTGCGACGACCGCAAGCGGTTCCCCTCCCCGCCGGAGGAATGCTTGCTCCGGACGACCAGCTCGTGAGGCCATCGCCGGCGCCGCCGCCGACGTACATGGCCGTACGATGTGCGGCCAGGATCGGATCGTCCTTCGATCGTGCGGCTCAGATTCACTGTAACTACTACAGTACTACTATTTTTGGATTGGGCCACGTAGAGTGGCTGTCACGTTGGAAACCATATTCTTTTTGGATGATGAAATGGATAAAATTATTATTTTTTCCTTTGCTGCTTTCAGTGTACACGCATCGTAGTACTAGCCTGACAAATGACGTTGTAAAGCATGTGTTAGTGTGGGGGTAATTTTAGTGGTGATCCAATGGCGAGATGACAGCCAAGATGAAGATCAGAAGATGTACTACAGTACAGAGGCATATGGGCGAAACATGCGTCCAGATCTCACATCTCGTTAGGCATGGATGTCAGAGAAAAAAATAATGTTTCTCTCCTGCCACAGATCTGGGTGATGAAGGTGAGGATAGGCTGGAAAATGCATCATGATGTGACGAGATTGTTCTTGAAAAAAGGAAAATGTGACGAGATGTTCCTTTCGTTTGGCGAGCACGAATCGGAAGAAAAAGGGAGATAGCAAAAGGAAAAGGTTACTACTGCTGATGAAGTGATGAGCGATCTGTGGGCATCTGCATGTGTGTGAGAAAAAGAAAAGATGGAGAGGGGGAAAGAAAGAAGCATCCAAAAAGATTGTGCGCCGTTTCAACGGCAGGAATGACCGTGGAGGGCCATAATCTCCACTCTCCAGTGATCTCGTGTTGTTCTAACAGAGACATAAGCTACATATTTTTGGTTTTGTTTTCGTGTGACAAGGATTTTATCCTGGCATGAAAATTTGTCTGGGGTTTACTGAAGAAAAGAATATGTTGGGGTTTGATTCGCAGTTTATTTTGAAGAGAATAGTAGTAGTAGATCAATTACAAGCACAATGAGGCACTGACTACTCTGATGGTCACCAGGTCATGCAGAGAGATGTCCCAGCGTATTTGATAATTGGCTGACAACGTTAACGGCTACTACAGTACGTGGTTAGGAACACTGATTATCTTAACCAAATCGATCTCACCGTATTTCAGGGGCAGGAACACATGCAGCCCATGTTCAAGTCACTGCACGCACCTGCAGGGATTCCACGGCAACATCTTGCACTATAATCTTATCTATCTGAACACATCATGAGCAATAGGTTGTACACATTGACAGAGAAGAAGCACCACGAAAGTCTGAAGTTGAACTATACTGTTTGACCACCTGTAGCAGCAGGATGAGCGAATTCGGGACTGAAAAATGCTGTGATGTACTACGTGCACGTCTGACTGAACAGGGGACAAGATTGCATTTGATTTCTCAACCTTGATGGTCTGGTCGTAACATCATTTTGTTTGTTGAAACTTGGGGGAAGAAATCACTCAGAAAAGATGGTACACATACATGCTGACTGATGAAGGCCACGTAGAAGCACTGAAGGCTTCGAGAATCAGACCCAACTTTCTGAATCCTGAACCTTTGTGATCTACTAGTACTACCCATGTTCATTTCTAACTTACCCAGCTTTGTGAATCCTGTAACTACTAGTACTACCCATATTCATTTCGTACAATACACTATTACTAGCACGAGTACTGTACATAACCATAAGAATAAACTCATTGCAGTACTCTGGAAATATCACAGTTGAAGTGCCAGAAGTATCATGAGATGTCCTGCAGACATGCCGGAGAATGACTCATGCACAGAATGAAGCTAGTGTACCGTACCCAGCAGTAATGAAAACAAACAGTTCACGGTCTGGAGTTTGGATCAACAGCTAGTACTCCTAGAAGGCATGCAGCTTCAGCTGACAATACTACTAGTATCAATTGCCATACATATACAGTAGCCAGTGCATGCCGACTTCACTACTTCAGCAGTTCAGCTATCGTCCATGAAAAAGAATGAGAAAATGAGCAATCTAAAACCACAACTCCTGGAGCTAGCTGAAGCATAACTGTATGCCGGACGTTGGCCCATTCTATTCCACTCAAATCAATCACCATAAACCGACAGGTTGATCAAGATCCACCTTACTCTTCAGGAACATATGAACATAAAAAAATGCAGAAAAGAGGGCATCCGTCCCAAAAATATAAGGGAATTTTGCTCTAAACTGCCAAAATACCTTATTTCCTTATATTGTGGGAGTGTGGGACGGATGTAAGTGTTAACACAATCAGGCAAGCAGGATAGCGCTCTCAAAGTAGCATATATTATTCAATCTTGATGAAAGAGGGACACAAGCCATCATCTATAGTGATGGTGCCTCTTACAAACTTCAACACACGGGTAACAAGCATACACTCAAGAGTCAAGAGGTGGCTAGGTTTTGTGTGTACAATGGAACACGCAGGCATGTACACAACCAAGTATACTCCACCCCAAACTATAGTCTTTGCAATGGTTTTGGCAGTTGCTCAGAAACCATGAATCTTGATGTGTTCCTTCTTCACAATGCCGGCCTGTGGGACATAGTATGTTACAACAAGTCAAGATGTATTCTTTTCATACATCAGCATGTGTACATCTAATTGTAGTAAGCATGCACAAGAAGAATGATCCCTACCTGAACAAGAAAATTTGATACGTTCTTCCTCTGATCACCCTGAAGTTGAATGACCTACAGTACGAAGCATTGATCAGAAAAACTAGCTAAGAAAGATAGAAAAACGTAAAGATCAGGCACTGCAAATTTCGGTTATTACACACACCTGGCCAAGCTCTGGGTCCTGGACAACAGTACCATTGCAGCAAAACTCTTTCTTGAGATCTTTGAGGATCTTGTTGTAGCTGAATTCCTTCTTCAATCCCTGGACAGTGGTCAGGCTCTTACGGCCATTACGCTGCTGGATGCGTACATGAACGTAGTCCTTTGATCCTGCAGCCGCACCAGAGTCTCCAGCATTGGCCTCAGCAAAGGGATCTGTACATGTTCAGGAAAACATGATGAGCACAAATATTCCAGGCACTCAAACCATCACAAAGAGGGAAGAGAAAACAACATGCATACCGAAGGCAGTTGGGATCTGAATGTCGAGATCAGACATGAAACTTTGCTGGTGAAAGTGGCAAGCTACACCAAGAACTGCACAAAGGAAATGAATCATAAGAGCATGCAGTATAACTATCCCGATAACAGCTTCATAAATTTCTTTCTGTAATCAAGCAGTCAAGGAATAACCAAAAAGAAACTTCTACAGGTAGATACAAGAGGGTAATCGATAGATAATCGATGTGAATTTGAAAACAAAATTGAGGACAGTTCATGCCAGACTTTCAGCTCAGAATAATGAAGGGGTGAGAGCTAATAAAAAAAATAATCCAAATGAATACTGCTTATGCTACAGTTCATTTCATATAATTAAAAATGGAGATCAGAAATCGGATAAGTTCTACTCCTAACTAAACTATTGGGGTATTACCTATAAACTGAACTACAGCTAGGATAACACTATAAAAGCATTATTTGTAGCAATCAATTCATTGAACTGAACCAGAAAGTAACTTTTTAAGATATTTGGTAAAAAAAATTCTGGGACTAAAGCAAATCGGAAGAACAGTAAATCCCTATTCCTGAGGATTATAACTGTTTCCACGAATTTCCAGATGGGGACTACTACTATCTAAACAAGCCAGCTGCGAAATTTTGGACAGCCTTAAGAATCAATCATTCAATCTCATGAACGGGACCGTCTTCAAAGTTGGATTACTTTTGTTCAATAGGGAATAAACAAAGGATAGCTTCGTCAAATCGAGAAGCATCCCTACCAGAGAATCGAGGACCAAACAACCGTACTTTATTACACCAAGCAAAATCACCAGTGCTCTGATTTTACCTCAAATCAAAAGGTACTCAGAAAATCGCAAGATTCCGATCCCTAAACCATTTCATTTCCCTAGAGCTCTCCAGACGATTAAAAACAATACTACTAATCAAACCGAACTGATAACATGCAACATCAAGAACCCCTCTATCTCAAATCCAAGAACAGGGATCATCAAAATACAGATCCCCTTTCCTAATATCAAGGCCAGTACTACACAACCTAGAACAATAAATTCAAGAACAACCGAAGGTAGGTACGTACCCTGTGAGGAGGAGGTGGAAGAGGGAAGAGATCGACCAAGAACTCGACCGGAAGATATGGATCGAGGAGGCGGTCGCTCGGCTTCGGCTAGTCGCGTGTCCTTGGTGCTCTCCCTCTTTTTGGCTTGGATGCCTCCTATATAGAGAGGGGAAAAGGGGGGAGGAATTTATAGATGGGAGGAGGAGGATGCTTCTTGGTTTTCTTTGCCTCTCCTCTCCTCTCCTCTCTCCTGGCCGCAAAGCCTGCTGTTACAAGGTTGTTGCGGACTTGCTGTCCTCCGTTAGATCATCGTTTTTTGTGGGTTGTTCTGTGGGCAGCCACTCTGTTGTTGCCTGTGTGCCCAATATGGGAGATTGGCGCTCGCGCACGAGCAAAATTCTTTTTTTTTTGGTATGTGAAAAACCTAAATAGTTCGTTTCATACTTTTCATGCTATTCTGTAAAATTATTTGTTGTATTTTAGATATTATTAAAAGTAGTCTGGTGATGGTGTAGTGCTTGAATTCAGATATTGCTACCTAAATGTATTAAATAGGCGAGTGATATTAGAGATGTGTGCACTCACACGTGCACATGAGCATAGAGGGTGTGCGTAAGTACCTTGCATCTAATCGAAAAAAGATAAATAATAAAAATAAGTCAATTGTCTTTAATTACTAAATAAAAATTGGGATGGAGTATAAGACATGTCCTTAATGACATGCGATATGACGAATGCACAAACCATAAAATTATATGTTTAAATCTTTGCCGATACGTTCAGAATATCTTCATTCTATTTTTTTAAAATAAATTCTCTCTCTTTACCCATTGAGTTCAGCTAGAAAGATTTTTTTATTCAAGAAGAGTTTGATGACAATTATGGCTACCTCGAATAATTTAACTTCATGACAGAGATGTGAGCGTATATTCTAAGCAATAATGATTTCATTTTCCCACTTAATTACTAAGGAAAACGAAACTAGTGTAGCGACTCTTTTTTATTTAGCCCGATTGCCACTAAAGTAGGTGGATGAGTTTTTCTTACATTTCTAGTTATCAGCGCTACATATATAAGGTCTCATTTTATATTTAGCACACGTTCCCTATATTGTAGTTAGGGTGAAAACGGTACGGAAACTTTTCGGATGCCGGACCTATTTTCGAAAATAAAATCTGTCGGTTGGAATTTTCTCGAAATTTCTAGAAATTTTATGACTGAAATACCCTGGGTTCTTTTTTTTAGCACTGAACAGTGAATACCATGGTGTTTGGATGTTATTTTTTAAAAAATATTTGTTATGCAAATTTGAAGTTACATAAGAATTTTTTTCCCGCATTGGGATTTATCAACAGCATTACTCTCTTAAACATAGATAATTTATTTCATACATTGTGTTTTGTGATGTACCGTTGAGACTTAACAATTGAACTTATATAATTTGTGTTTTATGATGAATTGTTGACCGTTGAGACTTGAGAATTGGATTTATTAGTTTGAGGGGGTTTTTGTATTCCGATAAATTTCCATACCGTATTCGCGCCGGTTCGTTTTTGCTCCGTTTTCGGTTTCGATAATATTCGATTCCATTTTCATATCCGGAGTTTCCGATTCCGATTCAGAAAAAAAAATGAAAACGAAAATGATAAAGGTTGTTTTCGTCCGTTTTCGTACCGTTTTCACCCCTATTGTTAGTGATGGCCAGAGAGAAGATAGCTTGTGTGAGGCACAAAGTAAAAAAGTAATATTGAACTGATGAGCACAAATTAAAATTATGGTTACTATAATCCATGCCATTGCAAATTTGTTGAATTGAAAAAATATCACTACTATCCGTTGATATTGGTCGTGTGCCATTGGTATATTTTGTAAAAATTTTAATTTCTCAAACTGTAAGAGAAAATATACCACTATATACGGCCCGGACGTAGTTGGACTTGATTTTTTCATACCGTATTTTCGTGTAAACCAAAATGCCCCCAAAACCTTATAGGCTAACTAGTGGGACCCACATGTCAACCTTATCTTCTTTCCTAACACTTCCACTAGTACAGCAAGACTGACGGGAGTAGGGTGGCAGTGGCGACAGTGGTCGATGACAGTGACATGAGAAACGACCACCGCCACTGGGGTTGCTTCTACTACTGCTTCTCACCGCCCCAATCTAGCCCGCCTGCATTGACGTTGCCGCCACGCTGTCGAGAGGCTAGCAATGGGTTTTCACGCGAGGAATGCTGCCAACTCCCTCGAACTCATGGTAGTGATGTGGTGAATGGGTCGGTGCTGGGACTCACCGACGATAATGAGACGAGGACCGACCGCCGCCACTAGGGCTACTATTGCTCGCTGCCACAATCTAGATGTTGCTGCTCGCCTCTGGGGCTGCAATCTACGGTCAAGCTCAAGCACACCGTTGCAGGATCTACCACACCATCGGGAAGCCAGGTGCGGGGACGTCGTCGCTGGTAAGCTCTAGTGCCGGCCCTCCACCACTGTTGTTGTTGCAGTCGGAATCGTCAAGCTAGAGGAATAATCGGGGAAGAAGATAAGTTTAACGTGTGGGTTCCCCTTGTCAGCCTCTAAGGGATAGGGAGCATTCTGGTAAGTATGAAAATACAGTATAAAAAACTTGGTACAACTGTGTTTGGGATGTATATAATGGTCTAGTTCAAATTTTACAAAATATCAATGCCACCTAGCAGATATTGCGAATAGTAGTGGTATTTTTTCAATTTAGCAAAGTTACAATGGCATATGGATCCAATTAACCTTAAAATTAAATTCATATTAGACCACACCTATAATAGAATTCTTAAATACTCTAACAAAATAAAATAGGACATTGTGTATGAACCTATTTAAAAATTTGTTTGTATTTTGAAGTAGAGCCCATTAGATCTCTCTAGGTACGAACATGCCTCTATTTCGTAATAAAAAAATAGCTATAATTATTGCATAGAAAATACTTCATATTTTTTTCTCTTTTGTCATCGAAGAAGTAGTAATTCCTTCCTTCATTCTCTTTGTATTAATTAATGAAATGTTGCTTAACTAACTAAAACTAACTACTACATTCTTTTAGGACGGAGACGGATGGAGGAAAAAATTACGAGGAAATGGTGACACGATTCTTCCTAAAGGAATGAAGGCATACTACGTGCCCGCTACTTGCAGAGAATCCGGACCAGACGACCGACCTACGCTAATGGTCATTCCAACCCGCAGCATCAGACGCGGTCTATGCCGGGATTACGACGAAACGTACGTGATTAAACCAAAATTAATTATATTAATCAATCAATCAATCCCAAACGGCAACGGCGCATAGCGGAGCATCGTCGATCTCCCGTATCCGGGAATCGATACGAGCAGCCACTAGGCGGGGCCCACCTTGGCCGAGGAGGTGAGAGAGCGAAGCCGTCGCGACTCGCGAGACGCGACTGGGAGGGATGGATGGACGGACCCGATTCCCCCCCGGACTCGCGGTTCGCGGATTCGAGATTCGCGACGGTGACACCCACCCACCCACCACCACCGCCACGCGGGGCCCCCGCGCGCGCGCGGACCCCGCCGCCCGCGGATTGATAGGGGCGCCGCGCGTTCACGTGGCGGCGGGCGGGCGGGCGGGCATCGCGTTCTTTCACTCCTTGCGTTGCGTGGGGCGGACGCGGGTAGCGACTAGCGAGCGAGACGTCGAGACGGCGTGCGACGTGTGCGCGCGCGCGTCGCGTGGCGCGCCCGGCTCGCGGAGGGAGGCAAAAGCGAGCACGCACCGGCACCGGTGCGCGGTGCGGTACGTGGGCTCTTGGTGCGAGGGGTCGGCGGGGGGCGGAAGCCGTGGTGCCGTCTCGTGTCGCGTGGTGGCCCGTTGGTGGGATGGGGGCGTACGTACGTACCACGCGATTCATGCGGTGCGCGCGCGCGCCGTGTCGCTTGGTGGGTGGTGGTGGCGGCGTTTACCCTTTGGCGGATGCGGCCGAGGGAAGCGTCGCGCACCCCCGTGCTCGTGGTCGTTCATACGGCGGGTTGGTGATTGAATCACCGTGATTTGGACAAACGCTTCGCATCACCCGATCGATCACCGACGACGATTCTCGTCTAGGATCACAACAGGACGACGGAAGCGAGATCGTCGAGTCAATTGCCCCTATTCTTTTACGCAGTACTACTAATTTGCTGCTTTCATGGAGCGGCTCAAGGCAAGGACAGCCGCAAGAACAAGCACGGGGGATTTCTGGAAAAAGCTGGTTTAGGTAGCGTCCTTTGCACGTTAAAATTTCAGATCGCTATCGCTGGATGACGACGGACTGTAGGAGTACTACTCTGTAAAAGAGGATGGAGGCATAAACATCACGATCGGAAGCAGACAAGGCACACGATTCGTACCAACAAGAAAGAAAATATCCTGTGCTCGTACAAATTAGTAATAGAAATATCTAATCTCTCCCAGGAAATAGTACTACTTCCTGCTAATGGTTGAGTAGTGGGCACTGACAGGCGATCAGCTATCGGCCTTCTTGTTGTCGACATCGGAGCAGGGTTAGCCTTTCATTGATCATATATTGTCCGCATACCGCTTAGCTAACCATGGCGCGGCCAGACTGAACCATACACGTCCTTCTTTGTGTACCTCTTGTCCCAAGACCATGGGACATCTGAAAGTAAAAAAACATTTCTAAGTGTTTTACTATTGTTACTCCACTGAAGTTGTATCAATCGTTAAATTAATCCAGCTCACCTTCTGTGCCGTAAGGCTTTGGAGGAAGTTGATATGGCACTGGCAATCTGATAATTTCCGTGGATTGTTCTTTTTCTTCGTCGCTTTTCCAGCAGAGTGTGACCAGTTTGGTTTTGATCTCTTTCCCAGGGGCCAGGTTATTCTGGGTAAGGAACTTAAAATGATGAAAAAAATAGCAAAGTGATCACATTATTATAATACAAAAGGAAGGAGAAATTAGATAGTACCAGGTTTGAATTGTTCTTCCCCGTACATGAAAATTGTGGTACAGATTGGTGAGTTTTGGGCAAGAACAGTACACCTAACTGAAAAGAGATCAAATGGCAAGGTATAAGCTACGATTCCATGATGACCAACACTATGTTGCAGAGCAGTTTTCCTGTAAAAGTCTGGATGTTCAGAAATTTTCCTCAAATTCAACAATGGAACAAAATCATCCACCTCATATGAGCGTATCATCAGTTGTGTATTATTCTTCTGCAACGCACCCCAAGCAGCTTTGCTTAAATTTGCCGAGGTTAGTAGAAACCATCTGATGAGGATATACAAAGATTCCAGACAATGATTCAATGGAAATACTGTTATTAATTCTAGAGTTCAAAACAGTTTATATGGATGCTTACGCAATGTCTTGACCATTGTATCGAGTAAAAGTTTTTATGTGAGGCATCGCACGACTGGTAAGAAAACCCAAATCAGAATGTCAGTCCAAGTCAGTGATAAAGTAATAAACACTCTAAAAAGGATCAAAATATTACAGATCTAGGTATGGCAGGGATGCCAACCTTTGCAAGCTATAACAAATATCCATCGATCAACTAAATATGCTCAAGGAATACTATAAAATATAGACAATCATAATCATAAAGTAATAAACACTCTAAAAAGGATCAAAATATTACAGATCTAGGTATGGCAGGGATGCCAACCTTTGCAAGCTATAACAAATATCCATCGATCAACTAAATATGCTCAAGGAATACTATAAAATATAGACAATCATAATCATTACTCCCTCTTGTTTTTATTAGTATATATGACTACTTCAATGAACTGCTGCTTTTTAGATTACAATGATATTCTTCGCTATCTTTGCAATTAAATATAAATTTGCCTTGCCTAACCTTGGGGGTAGAGAAAATATAAAACTCATTTTGCACAGCACTACAGATCATATAGAAGAAACATTAGGCCCCTGGTATGTGGTATTGATTTTGGTAATTAATGACAAGCGCTAATTGTGGACTACCTATTCAATTTGAGTGAGAGTTTGAGTTAGGACCACATGATGTGCATATGAAGGATGATTACCACGGATTAAAAACTGATGGCCAAGCAATGAGATGAATGTGATAAATATAGCTTTTCGTTTTTATCGATTGAGGTGTTGGATGATCAAATTTGCTAGGTTTCTTAATAGCTTTGCTGTATAGGGGTGGTAACCTTGGTGAGGAAATTATCAAAATGCCATATTAGGTCACATGCATGTGGGTGCTTCTCTTGGTCCAAATCTGCTTTTATTCTCTGACCTCAGGTGGTTTGACCAAAGGTTTCATGCCAGTCTGACCGTGGTATGTGCTCCGGTCTGACCGAGGCCTTGTGGGCGGTTAGACCATAGAGTTCTATTCTCGCGGTTGCCTCAGGCTCCAAGTCCTGAAAGCCGATCTGACCGGCGCCCTTGTGGTTGTCTAACCGCTGCGGTCTGACCGGGCCCAGCCCGGTCTGATCGGGAGCACTTGGAGCTGAATAGGAGGCCTGGACTTGGCGCTCTAGAGCTACTAGAGCTTAAGACGGTCTGATCGGTGGTAGCTCAATCTAACCGGAGCCACCCGCGGTCTAACCGGCCAGCCTATGGCGGTTAGACTGAAGGTGCATTAAATGTACTGCAACGGCTAGTTTTCTATCCGTTGCACTAGAGGCCAGTCTAACCGAACATCCCTTGGCGGTTCGACCGACAGACTCCTGTGAGTCGTGTTTCAGCCCCCAATAGCTAGTTTTTGGCCCTCTTTGTTTAGGCTTATAAGCCAACTTATAAGTCGAAAAGTCTAAGTCTAAACAAACAAGCAGCTTTTCCGTTTGGCTTTTTTGAAGCCATAAGCCACTCTAACACTATTAAGCCAAAAGCTAGGTTGGAGAAGCTTTTTTGGCTTATGTGAGGTAGATGTATGACTCAACTACTAAACTTAGGACATTAAATCCACTGGCTTATAAATCATATAAGCCAATAAGCTGACTTAAAAGTCTAGGCCAATAAGCCTAAGCCTAAACAAAGAGGGCCTTTATGTGTGGGGGTATATATACTCCCCCACCAGCAGCAAGGAGGTTCTCTTGGCACATTGTTCAATTGTGTAAACCTCTTGCATTCACTCTCACACCACTTGAGCACTTCTTCATCCTTTGTGGGTGTTTGACAATAGTTTGAGCGAAGTCAAGTGCATTGCATCATCGATTGAGCTAGTGTGCCACTTGATCATCTACGAGTTTGGTTGCTACTTGTTACTCTTGGAGGTTGTCACCTTCTAGACGGCTTGGAGGAGTTGTCCGGTGGCCTCTCCGAGAAGGTTCTGGAGGAGACCCGGTGTTGGTTGTGAGTGGTTCGAAATTCACCTCCTTCAGAGCGAAGGAACTACCCTAGTGATCGAGGCTTTGTGGTTTGAGCGGTGAAGTAGGGCTCACCTCAACAGGGATTAGGAAACCAGCGAGTTTCCGGACCTCGGTGAAAAACACCTTGTCTCTTGTTCTATTTACTTATTGCATTTACATTTGTGTAATTTACTTTTATACAGATTTTTTGAGCCCTTATCACCCTAGGATTGCAAAACTTAATCTAGTTGCTTGGTTAGATTTGTTCCTAACCAAACCTAGCAACTTAGGTTAGTTTTGATTAGGTATCATTTATTTTAAAAATCGCCTATTCACCCCCCCCCCCCTCTCTCTAGTCCTTGATCCTACACATGGACACATAATTAAGGTTGAACAGCACCAACCTATCAATTTAATGTTTGGTCACAAATGACCGTTCCTCCAAACATGGCTGTCGTGATTAAAGAAACATCACCAAACAATTTCTTGTGATATGCAGCACCATACGGGCAAGGTAACCATTAGGAAGTTCCATTTGAACAAGACAATAGCTTGTTAGATAATTTAAGGAATCAGGGAACATACCAACGACCCACATGGTCCGCTTTCCACCTGGCCCAATACTTCCTCAAGAAATCTTTTTCAACATTCTTTTGAGGGCTTGGAATGCAACTACCAGCTGCATAACCCTACATAAGAAACATTTGACATAAAAGAAAATCAGATAAGCGGTGATACTAGTACTCGGGTAAAAGGATTAGAAAAAATTCAGGTCATGGAACATGCTGATTTTGAGAGGGAACACAATCGGTTTATACTTCTTTTTTGTTATTTTGGGGCCAGCACTGATCTATCATAGGACATCATATCTGAAGAAGGTTCTCAACAGATCAAGAAAGCACAAGGAGCTTTCATGCTCGTGTGTTTTACGATGCAATATACAGGAAGTATGATTAGAGAATTTTTACAGATGTTAGGTTTATACCTCTATTGATGTCCTAACATCCTCCACTGTAGGCCAGACAATCAGTGGTTTACCAATACCCAAAGGTGAACCATTATCTGATTTACCAGCTGATAGTGAGCATGCAAACTCACTCATCCATTTCTCATCAAGTGACCCCAAGGAAGAGAACTGCATACAAGAGAATTAAAATGCTAAATGTCCTTTAAGGAGAACAAGCCTGGGAAGTAATAGGCGAGTAAAAAATTACAATATAAACTTTCAGTGAAACAGAAAGGGGAGATGAATGCCAGATTTTAAGTCCAATTAATCCGTGATGATGCAGGTGACAATATAACATATCCCGCACTCCTTATAGTCTCGCTCATTCTTGCAATACAAAACAAGAAACAGTTATTAACTAAGTACATATTCCTTTGACCATTAGTGCAAATTTTTTTTACAGCTTCTATTAATGGCATTAGTGTGCTACAAAGTGCAGGGTTAAGGTACTAGAAGGTCTTTCCTAAGGTAAACTAGGCACCATGTGATTTTTGTTTCTCAATCTTAAGCATTTCTGCTTCAACCTTAACAGGGTTATTAAGGCATTCACTACATCACTTCGAAAAGTTGCCTGTGCTAAATGCTAAGATAAATGGATAAATAACTCACACATTCAAAGATACCTGATAAATCATGGGAGCCTTGCAAAACTGTTGTTCAAATGTGCACCCTTCAAGAACACTCCTAAGCTTCATATGACCCCACTTTTTAATATTGGGGCCAACATGATAACCAGGAACGGATCCAATCAACCTGACCTATAAGATGTAAAATCAGCTGAGACTAAATTATGAATACACGAGAGAGGAGAACTGGTGTGTGTGCTAGTATGTTTGCTTCTATGTAAAACTAATAGACCTTTTGCGAGTGCTGCTGAGCTTCCATGTACAGTTTATTTAGTTTTTGTGCATCCAACAGGGAGAGAAAGATCAAGGGCGAAAATGATGAGGCAATTCCTCATTTTTCGCTTTAAATATCACTTCATTCCTTATTTGCCATTGATGTCTTACTGACAATAGGAGGATTGGGCAAGTTTTCAGTGGCATATGTGGACTTTATCACTAAACACGCAATACAGAAGGTGCAGAAAAAAAATGCATAGATTAATTTCAAATGCAACCAAACTGGTAAGGTCCAACATAAGATTTTAAAATGGATAACAAAAGGAGCAATAGAATGGTTTCTTGTGAACTGAAAATCCTTCAGAACAGTAAATACTTTATAGGACAAGCAATAAAAACAGTGCTAAAAGATGATGAAATCTGTTCATTTATTGAAGAAAAGGGAACTTTCGCATAAAGCAGCCTATTTACGGTGGAGGCACAAGCATAAATCAGTGATCACGTGATTAAGTAATTGCCAGCATTTATCATGCAAAGCGGACTTCAATTTTTTTTCTTTTTCATGTCAGCCTATTGCATGGAGAAAAAAAAACGAGATGTTTACAGCTGAGCACTGCACACTAAGTGCAAACTAAGATTAATGAATTATACTAACCGATGAGCTCTTATAATCAAACTTCCTAAAGAATGCTGCATTGATGTTGACATCACCAACCACTGGTAAATTTACCCTGAACTCAGGCCACTGCATTGTCATGAAGAGAATAATACATTACAACATACATAGAGAAGATGTGTTTAGTACACTGCAACGGTAGGGGAATTAAACTAGAACAAAAGTAATAGTTAGAATGAACTGGGGCTTTTCGAAGCTAGACAGCCCGAGACATCCTATTTTCATTCACTCCAATTTAGAGGTACTTATTACAGAACTCTGTACAATGTTCCACAGAAAATAAGACCATGTTTTGTGATTTGCTGAAACTTTCATTATACTTATTTTAAGGTATTCTTTAACATGGCTCATTGCTTTTAGCAATGAGACAGCTACTGTCTTACTATAAGTTTGCAACATGTTGCCAGCAATTCCAAGATCTCTCTCTAACAAAATCATGATATGCATATTTTACCAATTCAGTGTTTTACTAACATGAGAACAGTGGATCCCCTTGTGAACCAATTCAGTAGTATTTAATATGATTTCTTTTTATTGAGTAGCAGAAGAGTAGAAACAGAAGTTGCCAGTGTTAACTGTGATTGTTCGAGAAGTGCACAGTTATTTGTTAATTTTTATTCTGGTAACCTCCGGCAAAACACATTATGATGATAATTTAAAATATATCAGTAAGAAAACAACATTTAACTTCTTTTCTAAAAAAGTGAAACACAATTGGAGTGATACGTTAATCAAGAAGCAAAGACAAGTGCCCTGCTAGCTGCTACCTTAATTGCACTCAGATAATCAACCAAATCGTTTTCAAAGGAAACACTTCTATTCACATCTTTTGCATCTTTCCAGGGAAAATCTTGCATCCATAGCCCCTGAGTTTTGTTATTCCAGTCGACATGTATCAAATTTGCTGTGTGCACAACAACACGAATCCCTTGAGGATATACAAGCAGCATGGCCTTTGAATGATGTGTTCCAAATGAAATTGGAAGTGGAGGCTTGTGAAGGATCCAATTGGCTGGCTTCACTTTCTGTCACCCAACCATGAATATGAGATGAGAAAAAGGAAATACAAAAATATCATGAATTACTCTAGTAATGTTGTCACCTTCAGAAGCTCCACTGATGCACCATCTTCTCCATGTATAACTAGGACATGTCGAACTTTCCTTAAGCTTGGACATGCTGCACAGTGCAATGTTATTTACATTAAAACTAAAGGATGTAGATAATGGCAATGACTGGAAAAGAAAGCACAGTGATATTTCACCACATAGCATAGGGAACACAGATGGGCACTGGTTGCCAAACTCCTTAGTAAATACATACATTTCATAACTAAGTGCATGTCAACAAAAAGATACATGAAGTAGTGGAAAATAGAAGACAAATGAGAATCATAATCAAAAATAGCAAAATAAAAGGCCAAAAGTACATGTTTTGCTTATCTTTGTAGTCCAGTTTTTTTATTCCACAAATATATTATGCTTTACAATTAACTAGTAAACATACAAATTGTAATCCTAGCCATAGAGGCTCAGAAAGATGAGCTTCCAAAATTATTGCACAGGAAACAATTTAGGTAAATCAATAACATAAATGACTATGATTCTAGAAACCAATAGAGAGTGACCAATATAGTTACATCAATTTATCAGTAATGAAGAATATGAGATGAGTTAGGTTGTTACCAGCAGCTACTTTCACTTCAAAAAGAATTATACCAATGAATAGTTACAGCAAACAAAACATCGAGGGGAAAGCTACCAGGATGGCAGAAACTAAATGCTTATTCAATGAAAAAAATGTGGCAGATTACTTTCAGCAACAAAGAAAGGACTGCTTTTCCTCTTACCAACAAGCACGTAGAATTTAGTATTAATTGTGCAGTACAAAAAAAATTAAAAGGAGCAGACAAATATAAATAGCACAGGATCGTAGTTGGTTTCATGATTGAGTGTTCTGACTTCTGAAACTGTAAAGTGGCAGAGGCGCCAAATTTATTTTGTTTGCAAAAAAGGTCACTACTTATGGTAAAAAGGAAGCAGCCCTCATACAAGGACAAACAATATTACTTGTATGATTTCCACCACAATAACCCACCTGTAAGCAGCCATTCCATGTCCACCATATAATTTGAGAGTACAGCAAGAAGCACTTCACCCTAATAATTCATTCATCATGTAAGAACTAGTATACTTCTTTGATGAATCTGGCAATGCATGAATAGAGTGTGAACATAAGAGAACATTTGTTTTAGAGAAATGGTTGGGAAATGATATGCAACACAGTATCCCTGAAAACTGAACAGATCAGCAGAATAAGAACTAGCCTTTGCTCCCCCACCATACACGATACCATTGACAATATAGACAGAAATCTTTACAAGGTCCAACTAGAGAACAATTCCATCTTTCAAACAGCAGACTACATGAGTTGAGGCTATATAGTGATAAATCACAAATGGTATATGAGCAAGAGTTTGTGTTGGTAATGATTTTCTTTTTGAACAAATATGTTGGTAATGATGAGCAGGCTAAGAAATTTGTTCTTATGCAACATTTGTGTCCTGAACAGATCATATCTAAAAGATGTTGTGGCACGCCATGTTAAACGAAATCAAGCACATAACTTCCGCAAGAGCTCCTGTTAAATGGATGATACCTGTATGACATCTTGAATGGTAACTGAGGAAGTATTAGTCCATGAAGGAAGACCTTGGACACGCATGAGCCGAAAAGTCAATGAAAGTACATCTTTCAGATAATCAACAGAGTGTATTCTCTCGTTATTTCTCTCAGAAGAACCAGCACTATCAAGTGAACTTAACATTTGATCACAACCCAAACCGGAAATAGTTGAACTTTCTTCTGCAAAGCTTTTCTGGAATGGGACAGGAAATAGTAATGAAACTAAGATGGTAATGTACTATACTACAATTCAATAGTATACTGGTAATTTTACACAAGGAAAGAAAACATACAGCTAAACTAATATTCAGCAAGCTAAGGGGCACCATTTTTTACAATGCAAAATATAAAATATGCCAACACTAAACAACAGAAGCATACAAGGATAGCATATCCAATGCTGAGTTTCAGAAAGCAAATCCAAACATCCAATACTTAGATACTATTTGATAAATATTCACCACAGATAAGTACATTTCTAAACGCTTGCACCTTTGGATGGTATTTAAGTGTACCAGGATCTTTCAGTGGTATATTTATGAATCAGGATCTTTCAGTGTCACAGCCTGGAGTCTATGAATTAAGACGTAAAGACTTTATTTTCCTACCAGAAATATATAAAGATAGCCACTGATCAATTTCATAAACAATTGTCTGACATAATTTAAATTAGTTTATCCACGATAAAGTTATCAGAATATACACTGGAAAATCCCTTCTTTTAAAGGCATTCTTTAAGGGTATGTTTGGTTGTTTGTCACCTTGAGCTATAGCCCAGCTAGGCAAACCAGGTTGTTGCTGCGTTGCTAGGCTTGCTTTACTGAGTTGTTTGGTTGTTTAGTTTTTGACGGGCAGTTAGTTAGTCTAAAGAGAAGTTTGTCGTCGAAGGAGAGCCGAATTGGCTCTCCACTGCGAGTGAGCTTTTCCTTGCCCGTAGGGCTAGCTTGCCTCCAGAAGCTGCGATATATTTATGGTTCCAAACGCTGGGCCTTTCCAGGCCAGGCTAGGCTAATGCTAGCCTTAGATCCAAACGTGCCCTAAGTATTCTATGTCCAGCACTAGGATCATTTATGTTATATTAAAACTACAGCATTGCCCAGATTAAGCCATGATCAGACTAAACGGAAATATGATCCACGGAAAACCATGGATTGCTCTCTTCTAAGTTAAACAAACTGCACAATACAGGCAGTGCAACTAGAAAGGTTAAGTACTTAAGTTACCTGTAAACTTCTTGCCAAAGCCTCATCTTCCATAATCTGACGATTTCTTTTGATAACTACAGTATCATCCTCACAGAGCCTCTTCCCCTTTTTAAAATCACTTGAACCCATTGATGTGGAACTTTTATGGTTATCGCCCACATTCAAATACTTCACAAAATATTCACCAGGGATGAGTTCCAGGACATCATCATGTGCAATCTTTACTCTCTCTTGAGCACAGACCTTCCTCCTCTGGCCCTCAGATCGAACAATGATAGGATTTGGTCCTTCCTGCACATCCAATGCCAATGAACAACAAGTTATTTTCTGAAAAAAAAGCCATCAGAACAATACTGCGCAGTTAATTGGAATATCCCCATGCCTTATCACACTCACCACTACAGCTTGAATGGAACCATCCGCCGAGGCATGTAGGCTCAGATGCTTGCGGCTGACTCTCTTGTCGACGACCACCAAATGATTCCTCCCTACAACATTGGCACCCAGATAGATAGGAATGCTTGACACCGATCCATTTGACGAGCTCGCATTTCCTTCATTGAGGGGGACTAGATTGCCAACCCTTACCTAAGCAATACACCAGTTTTCACACATCAGCTCAACAACAAAATCTTAAATCTCCTATGGAAAAACACTGATCAGAATACAGCGCAATGCACTGAAGCGATTCGCTGATTCTAATCACGCCTCCCATCCCCAAACCCACCCGGGGAGAAAAAACCGCACGCGCATATCATCGCCAAAACCACACCCCCAAAAAAAATCGCACGCGCGGAGAGATAGAGAGAGAGAGAGAGGAAGATAATACAGAACGCAACTTACTCGAGACGAGGACGCCATGGGCGCGGTCTGGGATCGACTCCAAACCCTAAACCCTAGTCCCCCACATTGGAATCCTACCCAGCGCAATGGGGAGGAGGATGGGGAAGGGAAAGAGAACCGAAGACGAAGACGAAGGCCATTCGAGAGCTCGAGTCGCGCGAACCGTGATTGCAGCCCAACCACCAAATCTATATGGGCTTTAGCCCATTTATCAACTTCTACAAGGCCGACGTCGAGAAACTCCATGGCCCAAAAAAGCCCATCATCAACTAAATCAGACCCAAAAGCTTCATCTAGAGGTCACTGGGCTGGAGCCGCCGCCACACACGTGAGTCTCCTACCCTCCTTCCTCCTCCGGTCGTAGCGGCGGCGCCCAGCGGCCGCGCCACCGCGTCGTCCCCCCGCCAGCTGCGGCGCCTCGCCTGGTCCACCGGCGGAGGGGCCGTGCGGCGCCCCGCCTCTTTCGCCGGCGGAGACCGGGGAAAGCGCAGTTCCGTTGCTATCAGCGGCCTTCGCCTCTGCCCTGAGTAGGCGGCGGAAAGCGCGGTGGCTAAGGACTCCAACTGCAGCGGCGCGTTCCAGAAGTATCGCGGAAACTGACGCCTTCTTCCGGGAGCAACTGAGCAAAGGGTAACTTTTTTTTTGTTTTTTTTGTTTTTAGTGAGCAAAGGGTAACTGAAATCATGACTCCTAATTCAGCTTGACTGCTTTCAATTCTCGAGTAGTTGTGACATCTAGCGTGATTATGGCTTTCCTACATCTTGTTTTGGTTTGTTTGTTTGGTAGTAGTAGAAGCCAAGAGCATCGTAAAGATAGAAGCGAGATTTGGGGAAACTTACTGTTCTGTAAAGCTGGAGAAACGTAGGTTTTATCTTCCTTTTTTTTTATTTCCTTTTTGGGCATTTCAATCCTTAGAATATCATACTAATTGAAGGTTTAGAGGTATGATGAAGACTTAATTAATGCTATGCTTTAGTGATCATGGTGTTCTTTTAAATAATAAGTGTTGATCCTAGCTTATATTGAAAGCTAATAGTAATAGCCTAATATAGGGTATTTCTACCAAAAAAATGTGATCGTGCTGCTTAGGAAACTTAGGAGCTGGAAGTTTTGAATATTACTAGAATATAGTGTATCCTTATTCCTGAATCCTGAAGGTTAGCTACCACTTTGTTTGAATAGCTACCACCTTGTTTATCTTCTGTCCAACCTTGGCGTTAATCCAACACAACTACGCAAGGGATTTATGATGGTTCGAATGAGTTGTGTAGTGCTTATTTTTGTGTGAGGTTGTATGACTCTGCTTGTTGAAGTCATAGCATTTGACATCATACAGTTTGGCTCGCACTGCATTCAATAGTCAATATAACCTTTTTCAAAAGAAAAAGTCAATAGTAATGGTGACATCCTAATTTCTCTTACTTGATGAAGTAGAACATGACGTTAATGTTAGATATACCCATAAAAAAAATTGTAAAGTTTCAAACGTCTAGAGTACGTAGTTTAGTGAATCATCATTTTTTTGTTTTGCTTTGTTTGACGTGCAACACATTTTTGTTCATAACTCAGCAGAAGTTCTGTTTGCACTTTTCCATCTCTCGTTTCTTTGATATTAATATTTTTGTCTTGTTGCATTTAGGTATGCATACATTTTCTTACTGAGCAACCTTTTGGAATCCCTCTCTAAGGAACTGTTTACTGCAACATCTTTAGGTTCTTATTAATACCATGGATCAGAAACCTAAGGATGATTTTGATTTCCTTGAACCATCAGTACTCTTAGATGAGACACACTATCAAACGGGTTTCAAGAATGGTTATAGTGAGGGCTTGGTGTCTGGAAAAGAAGAGGGAAGGCAGGTTGGTTTAAAGAATGGTTTTCAGGTAGGTGAAGAACTAGGTTTTTATCAGGGATGTCTGGATGTTTGGACGTCGTTGGTTTCAATTGATCAAGATGCATTCTCAGCTCGGGTCAGGAAAAACATTGAGCAACTAGCTGCACTGTTGAGAAGCTATCCGTTGTCGAACCCAGAAGACGAGCAAGTTCAAGATATAATGGAGAAGATAAGACTGAAATTCAGGGTTATCACAGCAAGTTTAGGTACAAAACTGGAGTATCAAGGTCGCCCTACATCATCCAAGCAGGATGTTGAGGATCTGTAACTAGTTTAGCTTTCATTGTCAAATTACCATGTTGAAATGATATATGAGACCCAAACATGTTTATGTAGGTTTCGGTTAACGAATACTTGTTCGAGTGAATGCTGCTATATTACTGTGTTTCTAAACATCTTATGAAGGCCACCGGGATCACAGTGGAGACCTGAAAGCCTGTGTCTGAGTATCTATGTACACTCAAGTTAATTTGAGGCAGTTCTGGACTCATCTTGTTTTTGATCCTTAGTCCTGCTTTACTTACCACATATGAGTACCTCCGTGACATTTATCATAATTGAGGTGTAATATAATGTCTTCACAAAGAACTTATCATTTGCTTCCTATTTGCACATACCGTGCATTCTATGGCTGTGTTGGGGAGGTGAGTTCGCACGCAAAACGGAGCGACACATTTTCTTATGATTAATTAAGTATTTACTATTTTTTTAAAAAATGGATTAACATAATTTTCTAAAGCAACTTTTGCATAGAATTTTTTTAAAAAATACCATTTAATAGTTTGAAAAACATGCGCGTGTAACACGAGGGACGTGAGTTGGGAACTCACCGGTGCCCTGTAAACCTGCATTCTCTATGCGGTAAGACTACTGATCGCTGGTCCTGCTTTTCTGCAAACGGCGACCTGGTTTCAGGTAACGTTTCTGTTGCTGTTACTCATCATGATCATCATCAGTATACCTGATTACTCTATCCAGCACATACCGACATACGGAACTTTTTTTTTTCACAGAAACCACGAACGCAGCATGCCATTTTTTCAGGAAGAACCAACCACTATTTTTATTATTTCAGGAGGAAATTCCAGAGCGAATTCCTCATCAGTCATCACCGCCACAGTTATCAGCCGAACTACACGCCACGGCCACGGCCGCGGCGGGCATGGCTGGCGACATACATGGTCGGGCGCGCCGCGCCGCCGCGGTCGCTGGCGACGTAGCTGGAGACGGTCTCGACGATGCCCATGGGGTTCAGGTCCTCGCCGTCGTCGCTCTCGAACACGGCATGCCGCGTCAGCCCGCTCACGAGGCCGTGCGTGTGGAGCACGACCGTCAGCGGGCGGTCGGCCTCGATGCCGCACTCGTGCACGGTGAAGAGCCTGTTGGGGCGGCCGGCGTAGACGGTGTCCGCCGCGACGCCCGGGGAGAACGCCCCCGGCGACGCCCAGACCGCGCGGTCGTCGCCCATGAACAGCGCGCGCGCGCCCAGCCTCGACAGCGCGATCGTCCTCGCCGCCATGTCCACCGCGTACGCGACGCACACCCTGGGCATCGTCAGCATGTCGGGCCCTTCCGGTGGCACCTCCTCGCCCGCGTGCACGTAGAACACCTCCTTCATCAGCATCAGCCTCTCCCTCTCGTCGTCCGCCACCAGCGTGAGGCGGAACGAGGGGGCGTCCACGGGCACGTACGCCACGGGCACCAGCTTCGGCTCCCCGCGCGCGCCGTCGCTCTCGAGCTGGTAGATGTAGACGTGCGAGACGGCGTAGAAGCAGCCGGCGAGCGACGCGGCCGACTCCAGGTGGAAGTGCGGGACGTAGACCCACTTCCAGTGGCTGTCGCCGGGCCTGGCCACGGCGACCTTGTTCACCAGGCCGCAGAACACGGCCACCGCCTTGTGGTCGTCGGAGAGGCCGATGGCCGTCGGCTGGTGGTACTCGGGCTCCACCATCTTTGGGTCGTGCGACGCCGCGTGGATCATGGTGACGAGCGAGGGGAGCTCGGTGAGGTGGCGCGTGAACGGGTGGAGGAGGCGGAGCACGTAGGCGCCGCCGCGCTCCCGCAGCGTGAGGAGCCCGCCCAGGGTGGGGCCCATGACGTCGTGGTCCTCGAGCTCCGGGACGTCGACGGCGAGGACGGCGCCGGTGCCGGTGTTGAGGAGGCGGTTGCGGAACGGCGCCGCCGCCGGGGCGGTCTCCTCCAGCATGATCCACGACCTGGGGAGGTACTTGGGGCGGAGGCCGTCGCCGACACGTGGGTCCTCGGTGTGCTGCCTCCAGGGGCTGCACACGGCGCGGAAGCGGATGTAGTCCGTGACGTCGTTGGCCAGTAGGCGCTCGGCGATCAGCATCACCAAGCACCCCGTCAGGGTTGACCAGTCGCTCCTACAACATTAATTGTGAGGAAAAAGTAGGTAGACCATAAATAAAAAAAAGATGCAGATACAACAAAAACGGGTAGACCATAAATAAAAAGATGTGGATACAACAAAAAGGGGTAAACCATATAAATAAAAAAGATGTAGATAAAAAAAAAAGGGTAAACCATAAGTATTAAACATATAAACACCTATCTACTAAGAAATTACCTAAGAAAAAGTGGTTAAACCATAAATAATCAAATATGTAAACACATATCTACGAAGGAATCATCTAAGAAAAAGTAGGTAAACCACTAAGAAAAAGTGGGTAAACCACTAAGTATGTAAACACCTATCTACGAAGAAATTACTTAAGCAAAAGTGGGTAAACCATAAATATTAAATATGTAAACACTTATCTACGAAAAAGATACCTAGGAAAAGTGGTTAAACCATAAACACCAAGTATGCAAACACATATCTACGAAGGCATTACCTAAAGAAAAGTGGGTAAACCATAAATACCAAATATGTAAACACCTAGCTACGAAAGAATTATATATGAAAAAAAGGTAAAACATAAAACCAAGTATGTAAACACCTATCTACGAAGGTGTTGTCTAAGAAATCCATCTAACAAAGAATCGCATCCATCTAAAAATGGAATTGTCTAAAAAATCCATCTAAAAAGAAGTCACCCGTGAATCTATCCAAAAATGAATCATCTAGAGTTCATCTAAAGAAGAAATCATTGGAAAATACATCTCGAAAAGGAATATAATAAAATAGATCTAAAAGAAGCACCTAAAAGTTGAAGAACTTACCCCATCCGAAGCGTTTCAAGAGGATCTTCGCGACTCTAAGACAGATTTGACGAGCTGAGCCTGTGGCAAAGGAAGGAGCTCGACAAAACCTAGAGCCTTGGCGGCCGCTGTGAAGAATGGTTGAGAGCGAAGGGGGAGGGGGATTATTTATGGTATAGAGAGGAGCGGGGTAGGTAGTAGAGATAGGGTATAGAGGATGGAGCGCGTGACGGTTCACTTTGGGCTGAGACCCCTGTAGGATAGGAGGCCGATTAGAGGGGTTGACTAGGCGGTTTTAAAACTTTTGGCTAAAACCGAGTTTTGTATGCGGAAGCGTAAATCAAAACGGTTTTGCACAATTCAAAATCTAAATCAACTAATCTCAAGCAAGTGCACTAAGAAGCTAGCCTATGTTGAGATTTGCAAGCCTAGGGTGATAATAGCGCAAATAAACTCTAGTATGTAAACTTGCTCAAAGTAAATTTGCACAAATAAAGAAGACAAGTGACAAAGAATTTTTTCACCTGATGTTCGGAGCTTGCCAACTTCCTATGTCACCGTTGAGGCGAGTCCAACTTCACCGCTCAAACCACAAAGTGGTCTCATAAGCCTCTATCACTATGGTCGTTCTTCCTCCACTCTGGAGATGGCGAACACCGAGCCACTCACAATCAACACCGGGCCTCCTACACAACCTTCTTGGAGAGGTCACCGGGAAACTCCTCCAAACCGTCTAGGAGGTGGCAACCTCCAAGAGTAACAAGTCTAGGATGCTTGCCGATGATGATCAAGTGCCACACTAGCTCTAACAAAGAAGCAAATGCATTTGGATTGGCTTAACTCACTCTCCAACACCTCACTAGATAAACTAAATGCACAAGGGTGTGAGAGCTCTTGCAAGGGTTCAAGATAATGCAATGGAGTGCCAAAACCCTACCCTTGCTGCTGGGGAATGGGTATATAAACCCCCAACCACCAAAACTAGTCGTTGGAGGCGAAACCCGAACTGCCAGGTGTTGGCCGGTCATACCGCCATGGGGTGGCCGGTCATGCCACTCTCTATTGTAATGGCTAGAAAACTAGTCATTACAGTGCATTTAATGCACGGGCGATGGCTAGCCAGTCTGACCGCCATAGGCATGCCGGTCAGACCGCCATCAGCTCCGGTCAGACCGTCTTTGGCTCTGTATCGCCAAGATGAGACCTCCTTCAAAATCAGGATCAGCAGTCAGACCAGACAACACACATTGGTCAGACCGCCATAAGGGCTGCGGTCAGACCGCAGTTCACTTTTCAGCACAACCAGCTGTTAGTAAAATGGTGATATCTCTTGACTCGGGTCTCGGAATTCGACGTTCTTGGACTCTATGAAAAGCTTATTCAAAGGGATATCCAACTCATGAAATTTCCATCCATGAAACACAACTTAAAGCAGGGAGAAAGGGCTCACACTCCGAAGGATACTCCACCGGAGAATACCACATTAGGCTACCCAAACTTATAGGATGTACCAACTTCTTTCTTTGTTTGGGACTTAAGAAAACTCATTACACTTAGCTAGACAATCCCACCAAATGCACCTACATGCATATGAAACATGCTCGCTTCATAGACCCGTCTTGATAGTACAACGCCTATCTAACAAATCTGATCTACACCAAACACCAAGACCGGGAACAAACTAAGAAAACATTCTTAGCTTGATTATACCTTTGCCTTGCGCCATCCAACTTGTGGTCAATGCTTGAGCCAAGATCAACACTTATGACCATTCGGTTGAATCATGTTTATGCCGAGGTCTTGATCATCCTTTGTCAAGACTTTCTTCTCATCACAAGCTTACTTCGTTCTTATCAACATGGCAATGTCTTTGGCTTGGTGACCATCAACCCATGATGTCATCCATTAGCCTCATCACGGTGGGACCTATTCCTTTGCACAGTTCATAGGAGAACATTAGTACCAACAAATCAGTTATCATCATCCACTTGATGACCAACCGGTTGCATATGAAAGATATGAATATGTTTGTTAGGTATTCATTAACACCACAAGTATCATATACTCGTACGCAAGCTCAAGTGCAAATATCCGATATAAATAATAGGCAAATAATATGGATCTAGAACATTCACAATAAATGTATAGGATTTGCTCCCCCTAAATATATGCATACAAAGAAATATACAAGAGATGTAAGTGTATGCATAAGTAAAGAAGAACCAATGGAGTTTATCCTATACATGAAGGCATGTAGCAATGATAAAGATAAACAAAAACACATACTTTCATGATCTTCATGTTCTTAATGTAAAGGAGACTAAATAAGATAAGACTCAAGTAAACATTAGTCTCACACTTATATACGAATAACATGGAAATCATATATATGAACCTATCAAAAAGTAGGAGATAAAAAGTGATACATATCGCTTTATTTCCATGTAGTTCATCCTTGTCATGATTAAGGTCCATCACAAAAGAATGCATGTCTACTACATCTCATTATTGGGAAATAACCTAATTGACAACTTATGTAAAGGAGAAGTTAATCCCATAAACATGGGTTTATCATCTATCACCAAAGCAACAATTACACAAATTGTTTAAGCCAAGATCTTTCAATCTTTTCTCTCTTTGGTGATGGATAATAACCCGATATAAACAATATAGGGAGATGAGATGAAAGATGATTTCAAATCAAGATAGAGATATTACAATAAACAAAATATAGAATAACCTCCCCCTCAATTTGTGCATACATATGGATATGAAAGAACGCATATGCACATAATTAATTAAGAAATGAGAGAGCTCACACTATATTTTAGATCCACAAAAGATACCAGATTAGAATATGTGAAGTTTAATACATACCTCCCATCATTTTTATTTTCATATCCAAATGAGGCTAGTCAAAGAAAAGCTCATAAAAACATTAGTCTCATATAGTTAGATTTGTTATTAATCACCAAAACCAAATTAAGGTACTTGAACTTACAACCCCCAAGGTATATGGACCTAGAACAAATGGAACAAGAAAAACACTACTGGGCTAATTGGAGCAACATTTCTATTGGGCTCTTCATGAAAAATGATGTGTGTATAATTTGTTCCTTTTGTTTTCTGTTTTTGACTTCTAAAACATGAAGCACCAAGGTCATTTCCTTGGCAAATTCAACATATACTCTATTATAAATGTAGTGGTGTTGTATTCGATCCAGGTTTATGATTGTATTCACATTACAAAATGTACTTTCAATTTAATAGTTTTGCCACGTTGCACATAATACTTGAATTACTGATTTCTTAGTGTCAGAATTACAAGGCAAGTAATGCTGAAAGGTTTTGATTAATTTGTGCATTGGAAGACTACAATACCAGAAGTTCTCTTAGTTTGTCATGAAATAAGCTCTTGTAGTCTCAAGGAACCAAATCATGTCTCTTGATAAACAGAGAAAATACTTTTGGGTTTTCAAATTGACAGGATAGAGACATCTATAAGGTGTGTCTCATTCACCTTCTTGTTCAAGTCAGGCACACACACCTCCCCAGTTTTGAGCATTTTCAAAATAATGTTGTTTGGAATGCAATGTGTCTATTTCTTTGCATCTAGAAAATGTGAACTTAAACTTCAAGTACAAAAATGTTTGATATGATTTACCAATTTTCAATCTAAGACAGTTGTGTTTCATAAGAAAAAAAATCTTCACTTGGTATTTGAACTTTTTGTCCACAATACTGAACCACTGACTTCGAAGAAATAAAGAAGCTAGTAGAAAAGTATAAAGTTTCAAATGAAACATCATGCTTTTGGCTTGGATATGAATGAGCTTGTGGATGTTGGTGGTGGTGACAGACTGACAATGCTCCGCATTCAGTTGGACTTGGGAAAGGCATGTTGGTTCACTTTATATGTTGGTACAACATTAGTACAATATTACAAAGACTAGTAACATGTCCATGACTTGTAACGCATCATGTCCATATAATTAGGGATGGCCTAGAGAGTGGTTGAGGATAAAGCATTGAATCTAGTGGTTATGTTCCACATACATGCATGTTGCACATGGTGGAAGGAAGGGATCGAAGGATGATGACTCCGCTCTTTTAAGATAGGCAAATATTAAAAGTTCAATTAAATAACATATACATTGTAGTGCAATATTACAAATACATCAATCAAGACCAAAAAAAATCAAATACAAAATGGGGCAAAAGCAAACTCATTTTATGGATCAAATTCCACAAAATTTAAATCCTAGAATGAAATGGAGCAAAACATTCCCCCTCTCCTAACCAAGATTTTCTATTTAAGTGGCGTCGAGATAATTCTAGATCATTTCGAGGCACATCATTTAAGTGTGGGAAAGCATTACTAAAGGTTCAGAACTGATTTCTTTTAGGTGATTCAAAACTGGATTTTCATCACTTGGTTCTTTTAGAAAAATCTCAAATGGACTTTTCTTCACCATTATTACAGATAAAGCTAATCTATGGTTAAAAAAAGAGAAAAATACATTTGCGGTACACAAACTTATTAGGTGGATACTTCCTCCGTACTCGCAAAGGAAGTCGTTTAGGACAATGTTTAAGTCAAACCTTGGGAATATAAATCATGAATAACTCTTAAGTTTTTGAGTTTGAAAATGTAAAAATTATATGAATAGATTTGTCTTGAAAAATACTTTCATAAAAGTATACATATATCACTTTTCAATAAATATTTTTGTAGAAACAAGAAGTCAAAGTTGTGTTTTGGAGACCGTGTCGCATTCCAAAATGACTTCCTTTACGAGTACGGAGGGAGTATAATTTAGTATAAAAATTTGTAAAATGTATTTTGGTGTATGAACTCGCAAACCAAAACCAAAAGGACATGTCATGGCCAATTTTACCAAGTTAAACGTTTATTAGGACACAACGTATACATATAGGTTGGCATGAGACATGATATAACAATTTGATTTGTGCTTTATTATTCTTTATTCTATCTTTGCATTGCTTCTCTTTTTTATGTCTTTATCTGTACAATAGTTAGGCCGCATTAAACTTTTTACTGGACAAATTTATGTCTACGTAGCATTTTTCTCGTGTACATGTTTATGTAGTATCCTAGTTAACACTCAAACTGGCAAGATTAGCCTTGTGTTCTTTTGGTTTTGGTTTGCACGCACCTTCTAACAAGTTCGCGTATGTACTGGATTATACACACCGAACAAATTCATGTATCTTAAATACAATTTACTAGGAGGTAATGTATTTTCTAGTGTAAAATTTGGTACCTCTAAGTAATGTTCCTCAACTATAATTATTTAGCGTAAAATTTAGGTATCTTGTGATACTTTCTGAACAACCGTAACTTTTTTCTAAAAGAAAAGAAATAAGCTAATCTCCATTAGAAATCAGTGGGTGGGTATGTTTTTGTTAGTGAGAGGTACTAGTGTTAGCTTAAAATGATTACCACGTGCGTACATGTAACTATTGCACATCTATGTGCAAATATTGATGTTGTGGCATTTGCCACCCTACGAGGTTATTTGCAACGGAACCCTATTTGGATTGTTGCAAAATTTACTTGTTCCGTGTAGAACTTAATCATTTTTCGGTCTTCTGTGACAGTCCTATGAAGTTTCTATAAGATTTTTTTTTTGTTGTTATAGCATTTTTTTTGGCGAGGTCTATGGCTAGTATTTCCTTTTGTATTCCAAATCGTCAACGTAATTGGCTAACAAAGTGTACTAAAGACTGATAAATTGGGTGGTGATACTTAGGCTGAGTTCGTACGTGAACGTTCCCAACCTCTTGCTCGTTTTTGACACGCATGATTCCCAAACTACTAAACGATGTCTTATTTTGCCAAAATTTTCTATAGAAAAGTTGTTTTTAAAAATTATACAACTACATTTTTTTAAGTTTTTAGCTAATACTTAATTAATTATGTACTAATCTACCACTCTGTTTTGTATGCTAGGGTGAGGGTTCCCAACCCTCACCTTAGAATACAACCTTAATTAGGATACTAGGAAAAGTGGTGTTAACATGTGAGTGTGCCACTAACCACCGAAATTTATGAGGTAGAACAATCTTGTAACGAAGACGACGATAACTTTGTAGTTTTGTATTTTGTATCAGCGCAACAAGTGTACTGGCTGAATTGTAGCAGTTGCAACCGAATATAGCCTACGAAATGACGTTATAGACGGCAACATGCACCTTGACTGAACCTATATAGGAGAAGTAGGTTGGCACCGTTGGCCATGGACTAGGGTTTTCACCGAAACAAGCTTGAGATGAGCTCAATCCATCTTCGAGTTTTCAAGCAAACTCGGTTCGAGCTCAAGTTAAACTCGAGCATATAATAATGTATATTAGTACCTGGTAAAAAAAATAATGTATATTAGTATTCTTTATAAAATAAAAAAGGTTAATCATATTAAAAGAAAAAGACAGGGAGAATATATATATATACCAACATATACTAGTTTATTTTGTTTCCCATATTTTTCTAGGACAACATTTTTGGTCTACACTCATTTGCGGATCATAGGCAAATGCAACGACGTCTTCATGGACTGATCAGGATCCTCTACTGATGAAGGCTGTGTTTAGTTCCCTTCAAACTTTCAACTTTTCCGTCACATCAAATGTTTCGATACATGCATGGAGCATTAAATGTGGACGAAAAAAACCGATTGCACAGTTTACAAGTAAATTGCGAGACGAATCTTTTGAGCCTAATTACGCCATAATTTAACAATGTGGTGCTATAGTAAACATTTGCTAATGACAGATTAATTAAGCGGCAAGGCAGCATATGATCCAAACATTCGCTCGCCAGTTGTTTCAATCGCTTCTTTATTTATTCTCAAATCATCACCGGCAGGTACCGATAAAATAGTCACTAATGCCCTTCTTGATCATAAGTTGCCTCTCTTTGTTTAATCCCATGGCCCCTTGTAGGCCATCTCTATTTCGTAGGTTTGACATAGTCCCTTTATGTTCGTACCTTCAAATGGAAAAGGCTTGAGATGCCCATTATCGAGCGATATAACAACGGTTGCACAATTTGCCTCTGCTCTCGATAAAACAAGTCAGAATCAATTGGCAAGGGGTCGACAATTACGAGAATTGCTTAAACAATCCCAATCAAACCCTCTCCCAGCGGAAGAGCAGATAGCTCAAACGAAAGTCAAAAAACCTCTAGCTCATAGTTCGATTGGACATGTAGGTTATATTCGTACTGGTTTCTCATGTAGAACCATAGAAGGAATTCAATCACTACTAATTGGTATATTTATTTATGCATTAATGATGATAGATGCATTCGCCATAGTTCCAGCATTACGGCAAATCCGTGTCAAATATATAGCGGATTTGGGCGAGGGCCGGCGGAAGAAGTTCTAGATACTTTTCTGTAATAGATTCGTCTCACAATTTATAGACGGAATCTATAATTTATTTTGCTATTAGTTTACGTTTAATACTTCAAATACGTACCAGTACACGTCAATTTTTTTATCAAAACAACTAAATACGGCCTAAGTCACTGGATTTGATAAAAAGACCGTGCATTTAACCTCAATCCTTCGTGGACACGGCGACCGATCAGGCGATGACAGCAGCTAGCAGGCCGAAACAATGGGCTACGGCGCTATGCCACGCAGGAGTACGTACTAGTAGTGCGATAGGGACGTCGCCGCTGATCGCGGTCGGTGTGTGTGGGGGCGGGGGCGGAGGCAGAAAGCGGCCGAAGTCGTCGTGCCGCGCCCATTATTTTCCTCCCAAATCCACAGGCCGCGTTGAGGTCGGCAGGGGCGGCGGGAGATTGGCGGTTTTCAGACGCGCGTCCGCGTCTCCGCGAGGTCTCGGCGCTGACTGCCGCAGAAACGGTGCGTCTCGCTCCACGTACGGCGCCCGCGTGTGAGCTCACCTGCAGGCGAACACGGCTGCTGCTGCAGTGCTGCTTGGGCGCAACGCGGCAGAAGAAGCGGCAGATTTCTGTGCCGTCGACACTGCATGCGGCTCAAGTCTTTGTTGCCTTGGGGCCAGGCTACCGATGATATCCTCGTGGCTTCACCTGATGTTGTCATGACATCAGTTGCTGGAAAAATGTCTTGTTCAACTGGCGAGAGGGATGTTGAGGTATTGGGGTCTGGGGATTTGGGGGGTGTAAGCTCGTGACGGAGGAGTTGGATATGACCGGAGACGTACTCCGCGTCATCCTGTGTGCCAACCGCTAGTAGTAAAACCTTCGCACTTGGCACTTTGGCAGGGCGGGCGCAATCGAGAAAAGAGAAAAAAGGAGGATGCTGATTATGCAATTGCAACCGGCAAAGGTGATAATGTTTTGTTTTTTGCCACTGTTATATTTTACTGCAGCTCCTTACGTAGTCATAGTTGAAGAGCTCAATTCAGCGGCAGCATAAGATTTTTTTTTTCATTGTTTTGTTTTTACTGAAAATTTTAAGACAGAATTCCTTCTTTGTCACAATTGAGCGACAAAACTATACATTATTATATTTATAACTGTAAGGCACAATATTGTTTGTGCGATAATATAGATTGTATTTTACGTAAGAATTAACATATTTAGGAATACGAACCTTTTAAGACTTGGCTAATATACTCTTGGAGTCTTGGAGTTAGAGGGGCTATCTCTACAACTTTCAACACCTTGATGTATTTACGTACTAACGCTAGGCTTAAAATATTTTACCGGCATAAATTATTATTGACTTAAGAGAAAAATGTGCAAAATTATGAGGTTGGAAAATACACAGGGTTGCTTCCTGACCTTTTATTTGGCACAATACATACTCTATCCGTTCTAAAATATATATATGTATCTATATTTTACTACGAATCAGAAACATATTTTAAAACGGGGGAGTAGTACATAGCAAACAATATTTATTTATTTATTGAATTACTAATCAACAAGGTGTAGTGATAATTTATTCTAGAGATACTATCATCTTAGCTACCGTGAAATCTAGGACATGTCAAAGATACCCTTGGAGGAATATAGGCCGTCCACTCGATTCAATCAAATGGACTAAATCTCTTTCTACATCCCACTTGTAGTATGTGTAGTAGAGATGAGCATGGGTACAAAATAGTAAAGAAAAACTAAATATTATCGGTGGTTAGATGGAATCGGGCACAAACTGCGTATTGAGAGTGCAACAGTGACGATGGAACTGATGGACAACCCATTTGATTCGATAGAATCCGCGTCAACATCGTCGATCGTCAGGCAGCTGTCGCTCTTGCACCGCCGTTGATTGCCATATCACTGGTTCGACGCATCGTGGCCATCGCAACTAGATCTTGCCATCAGCTTAATACATACCAACTTGATTTTATGTGGATGTACATGAATTAACTTGTTGACGAACAGTTGATACCCCGTGAACTCACGCTTGCTGAGTTGATGTATTGAAGAGATTTTGTTCCTAATTAAGACGTTTCATTTCTGAGATGGCGAGAAAAATGATAAGAGACAACACATGACCCAGTCTCTGACGCGACAGTTAGTCATCGACTGAACACACAAGAAACAAGGCCAACACCCTTGGCCCCGACATCATTCAGCCATATTTTTACCACAAACGCACAAATGCTGCTACAGGGTTGAGGCTTCTCCGGCCACGAATTTTTCAGCGGCAACATTGGCAACTAAAATCTTTGACAAAAATATGCCTACGTTTTAATTGATGGAGGAAAAAAACACAAGATAAATCAATGGTTAGATTTAAATTATACTATACTACTACCACCAAGTGTACTATAAAAGGATCCAAAATTTAAGTTATATATTACAGTATCGAATTACTAAGTCTTGGATAATACTCAACCTTAGGACCTCACTTATACTTGGTATTAAAAAACATCACAAACTTCACTCTGTCACAACTGTGTTTGGCCTACATGACTTTTGAATCACGGAAACAACATATATGTGGGTCCAAGTCCAATTATACTCTCCAATAGAACAGGCGTATGCGTATCCATATCTAACGAGCCGTGGAAGAGAGGACACATGAACGACGAGTGTATCAGCGGAGCAGAGCCCTGATTCCCTGAAGATCCATAAAACCACCCGCATCCAATCAACATGGTGACGGGCTGACGCACTGACGCCGGAGGCCAAAACAAAGAACGAAACCACCACCGCTGTACGACCCGTGCAAACGCACGCTGTCCAGACCAGATTCCAACGGCAAGCAGAGCAGACGCCGAAAAACCAGCTCGATCGTCTGGAAACACCAATCATTTCTATTCATTCCGCTAGTCGCCGAGTCCAACCCCGGTGGCGCCCGGTCGGCGTCCCACGTTTTTCCTCTCTTTTCACCGTCGTCTCGGCCATAAAAAACGCCGCGCGCCTCACAACCCCACCCAAACGTCGTCGGCTCGTCGCCAACACGAAGCGAAAACGAGAAGAAGAAAAAATCCCTCTCCTCGTCGTACGGTCGTCGCGCGTAGTAAGCTCAAGCTCAGTAGGGGAATCGAGGATGTCGTCGTCGTCGTCGACGTCCCCGCGGTTCGGCTCGATGATAAGCGCGAAGCTGGCGTCGCCGCCGCCGTCGCTGCTCCTCCCGCCGTCGCCTCGCCTACAGGGCCGCCGCCTGACGCCGCCCTCGTGCACGCCCGGCACCCCCGCCGCGCTGCCGAGCCCGGGGCCGGACAAGGAGCCGGAGCGGGAGGCGGCGGGGTCGGGGTCCGGGTCGGCCACCACCCCGCGCTCCCCCGCGCAGCTCGGGAGCTCGCAGCTGCACCGGTGGTCGCGGGCCCGCGCGCACCGGTCCGGGCGGCGGCTGGAGTGGCCGACGATACGGGACCGCGGCAGCGGCGGGGCCTCGTCGCCGCCGACCCCGACCAGGCCGCACCCGTCGTCCGACGAGGCGGCGTCCGCGGCGGCGAAGGTCGCGGTGGAGGAGGAGGATGGCTACGGGGTGGTTGGGAGGGACGAGGCGGCGAAGTCGATCTACATGGTGTCCGACGGGACGGGGTGGACGGCGGAGCACTCCGTCAACGCCGCGCTCGGCCAGTTCGAGCACTGCCTCGTCGACCGCGGCTGCGCCGTCAACACACACCTCTTCAACGGGGTAAAGATCCATTTCTTTCTCCTTGTCTCTTTTTTTTTTATTTTTTTTGCCGCCCTCTATTGACTTGATTCTTCAATTTTTGGGATATATATGGTCTCCACTGTCCAGCCAGATATGTCTGCTTCGTACAATAGTTTAATTTTTTTCGTTCTTGCTGGAAAATCATGATATGCCAACATAGTGCATAGAAACTATATCAATTGTTCTGGGAATAAAGGGGATTTTGGATTTTAGCTGTAGATTTGTGCTGTATAACATAAACTGTTATCCTTTACCGATGATCGGTGCACATGTACACTTTATTCTCTCGGATTGGTTGCTGCATACCTGTCCCTTGCCTTGCTGTACATTATCAGGATTGGCTAATTGGGGATTTGAGATACTTGATTTCACTGTTAATTATCAGCATCTAGCTTTCGAAGAACCAGCTGAATCTTCTTTCACAAGCTAGACTATAGTTTAATTGAAAGCATAATTTTATTTGTTATACAACTCTTGGGTTTACTCTGAAAATACAATTGTATAATAAGAGCGATGTTCTGTATATATATGTCTGATTAATCTACACCATAATCAATGGTGTGGAGATAAGTCTCCTGCTTCTTTTCAGCTTGTTTTAATAGCCTTATACATCAGATTTAGAGTAAGGTCAGTAGCGTGTGAGTACTTGGGATTACTTCACATTATATTTGCTTGAGAATGGAAGAAATAAAATTTATTTCATGCTATCACTACTAGATGATAATGGCTGCTATTAAAATATGCTCGCAGTTAGAAGCACAGGTTGCTTGTGTTCTAACGGAGGAAAGACTTTCCAGTTAGAAGCACAAGTTGCTTGTGCTCTAATGGAGGAAAGACTTTCCACATGGAACTTAAGATGAATATTGATGCGGCATACTTTTATTAAATAGTGATGCAGACATTGACATTTTTGTGGATCATGGAGTTGTGTATGGCTAAAAGTTGTGTAAATTGAGAACTGAATGGTTGGTTACTCCTTCATGCACTTCTATTTGTTTCATCGGTGAAAATTTAGTGTTCACTTGTTTGCACGTATCTTAGGACACAGAACAAATGAATACCATAGTACTTTGGATATTCAGGCATGGAGGTGTGCTTATTGCCAATTTGCCATGATCATTCGTATGTCTGGTTGAATCACTATTGCACAAAAGGAGTTATTCTGGTTTCCTAGTTTAGAAACCTCGCGTATTAGTCACTGACCCTAATTTGCACTTGCATTGACTGATAAATGAAGTTAGCTGTGTAGTTTTCTTGATATTGATTATTTTGTCTTTTGCTACAAATTTGCTTTAGATTGATGACATGGATAGACTTATTGAGATAGTAAAGCAAGCAGCAAAAGAAGGAGCACTGGTTTTATATACTCTTGCTGATCCTTCAATGGCTGAGGCAACTAAGAAGGCCTGTGAGCTTTGGGGTGTTCCATCCAATGATATTCTTCGTCCTACTATTGAAGCCATAGCTTCCCATATTGGTGTTGCTCCATCTGGAATTCCACGAAGTTCTCCTAGCCGGAAGGGTCAACTTACTGAGGATTACTTCCGACGAATTGAAGCTATTGATTTTACCATCAAACAAGATGATGGTGCTCAGCCACAGAACCTTAACCGTGCACACATTGTACTTGTTGGTGTTTCACGTACTGGAAAGACACCATTGTCAATATATCTGGCTCAAAAAGGGTATAAAGTGGCAAATGTTCCAATTGTAATGGGAGTGAATCTTCCAAAGTCCCTTTTTGAGATTGATCAAGACAAGATTTTTGGATTGACAATAAACCCTGTGGTTCTTCAAGCAATCAGGAAGGCAAGGGCCAAAACTCTAGGATTTCATGGGCAAAAAAGCAATTATGCTGAAATGGAACATGTCAGGGGGGAGTTGGATCATGCCAATCAAATTTTCGCCCAGCATCCTATATGGCCAGTCATCGGTACGATCAATTTAATTGTCTTTGTGGAAACACTTTTCTTTGTACTTTCATATGTTGAAGTGTAGTTTGTTTTGTGTTTGTGCAGAAGTCACTGGAAAAGCTATAGAGGAAACAGCTGCTGTCGTTGTGAGGATATTCCATGATAGGAAACAGAAGTGCGCCATGCCACGCATATCAAAACGGTACTAGCACCACGTTCTATCTCTTCTGCGTCTTGTAAAGTACATGCGTTTTGATAAATGTCAAGAGTACCTTAGCCCGCACTTATTTTTATTAACTCTTAATTTGTGTTACCACCTTCTAGGTGGCTTCTGTATCTAAATGAATAAGGCATAGTGCACAGCAAATAAATGTATATTTCATTGTCTGAGTTATTCAACAGCAGAAATTGTTTTGGTCATAAGTTCATTGCTAATTAATCAGGTAAAACACTAGGTTGCACTGTCCAAAATTTGCCAGATAAACTAGACTCATAATGCTTTCAGAGAAATAAGTAGCCATCAGTAAATATGTTTACATGTGGACCAAATATCCTCCATGACGAATTTCATTGTGATGTCTTCTAGTTTTGACCACTAGGATCTTTTGTTGAAGAATCACTCTTGGATTAGACAGGAGGGATTTTTAGAAGTTGCCGAAAGTGGGTCTAGTTTCCAATTAGGACACTTGAAAGTTGAAACTAACCTGTGCTACTTTCACTCTTCTTTTTCTTCTTTCTGTTGTTTATTTCCCTATCATTTTCCTGACACATGTTGCATTCATTCCGGTGGGTGTTATTGTTTGGAGTGACATCTATTTTGTGGCTGCTTTTCGCACTACGCAAATTATCTTGTGGATATGTGGTTGTAAGTACCAGAATGGAGCTCTGGTAAGATGTGCTTCAACCAATATTGTAGTTTGTCTGCTAGACCAGGGCCATCCTGAACCATACCTCCAGTCACTGAAGTCTGGTTGAGCTGATCAGAAATCTGGTTAGATGGAAATTGCAGCAGCAGCTCAAGGGGAAAATGTTCCAAAGATATAGTCCTTGTTGCACACTTGATACTATGTTTGCGTCTGATAAAAAGTGGGAATAAATTCACAATTCAGTCTTTTCAAATGGCAAACTACATACGTTTATCATCTATTTCCTGAGTAGTATGTAATGGCAGCTGTGGCTGTCAATCAACTGCATGGTTGCATCCTGAAAAATGCCGGATATAGTCATTGTTATTTTCATTGTGTTGAAAAATCTTCTGGAAAAAAAGCGTTCATTTTAGGTTGCTAAGGTAGGTGTCCTGAATTTGTCTGCATTGAGCTGAATATCTTAAGAAATCTGTTTCTGTTCTTGCAGGGTGGCTCCAATTAGAATCTACGATTATCTGTCAGAGATGGTTAACACTCACGTTGAGTATCAAAAGATTTTTGCTAGGGACTTTTAAGTCTATTCTGCAGCTGTGAAGTGAATCCAAAAGTCTAAAAAACTACCCACTATCCGGCATTTTTCACGTGTCCCATATTAGGTTAGCATCACCTGTGCATAGAGAGGGTTTTAATTCATTTTGTAGATCATCACCACCTTGTGAGCTGTGTGTCATATTCTTTGTTCGTTCGTTTAACTCTTTGTTGAAGTCATGTACTACCACTCTTACGGAAATGACATATGAGTAAAAGACAATTCTTTCAAATACATCTGTGTCCATTTGTATTTTTGATTGTTTGTGTGTCTGCAACAACATCAAGGATGAAAAATCTAGTATCATCGCTTCAAAGCGACATGTATGATGTACCCCTTTTTATGCAAAAAAAAGAAGAGAAAAATAACTGAAGAAATCATGACAGCAACAGAGAAGAGAATGCAACTACCATCGCATACTTCACCATCAGACCCCATTCAGCCTGATCTCTTCACTGCCATTCACTCTATATTCTTCCTTGACCCTTAGAAGAGCATCAGTTTTTTTGATGCCTGGGTCTTTGTAGCAACATCATGCCTCCTTTACAGATTGCATTGAGGTTTGAGAACAAAACGAAAATTTTTCTTCAGTTTCAACAGCCGGCGTTTCACCGAGCATCGCTGCCGCCGCCGCCGCTGCTGTCGCCGCCCATCTTGCTCATGGAGAGTGTGAAGTAAAGCAGGATCAACGTTCCAACGCTTGACCTGCAGAAAAGCAGAAAACCTACATGAGCATTCACCATCTCTGAAGAGTGCAGTACTGATGAATGAAACGATTTCGTAAATTCAGAGTTCTACCTACAAGATCAACCAAACCAAACCAAAAAAAGGAGGGTTGATAAATGTGACGATGGCCGCTCCATTATCTGACTTACCGAATAGGTACACATTGATAAATCGCTCGATAACTAGTCAAGTTGAATAAAAAAAATCAAACCAGAAGTCAAACTTTTTGGTAAAATTGTTCAACTTTATACTGTTTTCGTCAGTAAGGTTGAGTTTGCTAAAATTGTTCACCTCCATACTTAGGAACTACACCTTCTCACACGAAAACGGTGTTACCCATTAATACGTGATTAATTAAGTGTTAATATAAGAAAATTTGAAATATAGATTAATATTATTTTTTAAGTAATTTTCTTATAATTCTTTTTTAAAAAACACATCATTCCATAACATGAGTGTGGAAAAAAAAAAGGTGAGTTGGCAAAAAAAGGGGAAAGAACACATGTAACCAAGGGGTTATCACAGTTATCAACAAAATCGCTCGGAAGCAGTATTCAGTGACTTTTAAAGGTTCAGTAAACCTTGTCCAAAAGTCACTCAAAAAATGAAGGATTTTCTTTTCTAAAGCAAGGGTCATCATACTGTACACGAGAACGGTTGTTCGTCAGTCGCCGTCTTTTCTCCCGTATATCGCTGTAACCAAACCGGAGCTGACAACTAAAACTAGTTCTGACACGTAGACTCGCCAACGAGAAACCCGGCCGCTCTTTGTGCAGCGAACCTACTACGATCTGAAAAGGCTGCAGATTAATGCAGCCGCTAATACGAGGCCATGTTCCACATTTTTTTTGCGTTGTTGGGGACAACAGGACAATTAAACTCTTGTGCCCTACGGTTTAGGAAATTCGTCAATTATTTTTCTTTAAGTACCACGGTTTTCGCCTAATCACTAGCAAGAAATTAGCAAGAGTGTACTTGTAGCAGCTCAAAAGAAATGGTTCTACTTCTAGCTATTGGGAAACTGCACAACTCGTAAATATTTTATTCAGATATTTACCGTTTTGAACTTATTCTTTTTCTTATACTATCAGTATTATCACTTGTAAATGATTAGAGCAAGTACTATGGACTTCTTAGCTCTTGCATCAAGATACTATGAGAATGGATAACATGATGAGGTGGAAAAGATAAGTGGAAAAGAGAAGGGAAAAAAAGGAGAAGTCATCCGGACAAATTCTATACAAACTTACAGAGAAATAAGAGAAACAGACCAATGAATTAAGTGAAAACAAATAAAGAAAGAAATATTATGGTAAATTGGAGCAAGTGTATTAGAGATAATTTGTTGTATTAATTAATAATAAGTAAATGACGTGAACAAAATTAGAGATGAGTATCACCTCTGCTATACAATTTGCTAGAAGTGGCTATTGCCAGTTGACTTACAGTGTGGCGAAGAAGAAGACCACCCTCCGGGGATCGAGCCACGGCGCCGCCGGCTGCCGCCCGAGCCGCCGGGACTTCCCTCCCGGCGTGCCGGCCACCGGCGTGTGGACGAGCCGGCCGAGGCCGCCCATGTCGTCGGCGGCCGCCACATGCACGAAGAGCGGCGACAGCGGCGGCCTCTTGCCTGTCCCTGCACATGAGAGTGCCAAAAGTCACACACGGCCTCGATTAATCCTGACCCGTACGTAAACTAATTCGCCATAGGTGTCACTTGTCAGCTTGGATTACTAGCTAAATCCTGTGACAAGGTAACCGATCTGTCACTGTCAGGATCGAATTCAGTATTACAAAATCTCCATGGAATTGAAAAAAAAACCCAACAAATGCCAAGCGAAAAGAGAAAACTCTGAAGATATTGATATCAAAAGTGATGAAATCTTTGATTGGATGAGATTTATAGGTGGACTGACCGGCGGCGCCATTGCCGTCGCCGTCGGCCGGCTTCCTTTCCCCCTTCCTCGACAGCGACCTCACCACCTTCTGTTGCGTCGCGTCCGCGGCATAACCACACAAAGAGGAAAGAATCAATCAAATCTTTGGAAACGAACGGAAGAAACGGAGGCTCGTATGTATGTACAATTGTACATCGCCGACGTCGCCATCGCCGCGCGCGCTCGCGTCTATCCAACTTACCGGTGTCCGTGGTGGCGCCGCCGTGGTGTCCGGGCCGTCGCCGGCGAGCGAGGAGAGGGCGCTGACGTCGAGGGCGATGAACCCGCCGCCGCCGACTGCTCCCGCGCCGGCGCCGGCGTCCAAGTTCGATTGGCCAAGATCGCTCGCCGCAAGAACCTGCAAACACCCAACAAAAAAATTCAGCAAAAAACACACAAAGCAAAATCCTCCATCCTTTCCAGTAAACACAAGGTCAAAAAACTCGTTCACCTCTCGCAATTAATCAGGACGAAGAACCACACAAAGCAAAACGGCAAAAACCAAGATGAACTTACAGGTTGGTTGGAGGCGGCGTCGCCCATGGTCGTGTGCTGCTGCTGCTTCTGATGATTCCTTTGCGTCTTCTCTTTTGTTGTATCCGGGGCTTTGGTTAGTTCGTTGGGAAGTGGTAATAGGAACAATGGAATACTACCAAAACGAGGAACCGGAGGGAAAAGCACTGCCACTTTGCTCTTTTTGAAGGGCAAAAAGATTCTATCTCACACGGGCACACTCAATCTGCCGCGAGCAAATGGAGAGCAGAGGAGAGGATGGGGAATGGGAGAGAACAGGTTATTTATACATGATGGATTTTTCACAGAAGCCCATGGTAGTTATATGGAAATTACAAAATGTTTCCATGTACTCCATCATAAGATATTCATTTTGGAGGAATTTTAACACATATGAATAGGAAAGTGGAGGAATAAGAATGCCACACTTTAATTCATAGGAATTTTTCAAGATGTTTGAGTGGATGAAAAATTTGCTATGTTTTGTCTCTGGGAAAGAAAATTTTCATTTGGTTTTTTCTATATTTCTACCTTAGCCCCATAATAATTGTATTTCTAGGTTTTGAATTTGTCCCAAAATAGTTGTCACGATAAAGTACCAATGGTCTCGTTAATCACTTCTCATTTAAATTTCTCCCTATTTTACCCTTTACTACCTTTCCACTCTTACCTATACACCATTTAATAAGGATATTATAGTCTTTCTTATGAAATCTTAATATATGCTAAACAAACTAGAATTACATTTTTTTGGACGGATGTATATTCCTATGAACCGAATGATACTCATAAGAGTTAATTCTTAGGAATCCAAATCTTTTGGTTTTTCTTCAAAATGAATAGACCCTTAAAATATATACCCCTAAGTTCTTCACAAAGATTAAGGAGGAATAAAAAATAAATTCGGAACGGTTATGAGAAATTTTAAACATATTTAGAAATAGATCGAGTAGAAAGATTTAGCATAGAAGCTCAAAGTTTGTGCGGCGTCTTTTTTCCCGTGGCTGCCCATACTGCGAAAGGATATGATTGAAGCAACGGGAATGACTTTTTTAAGACAAAACATTTTTATAGAAATTTAAAAGTCGAGATTAAGCGAAGAAAGTGAAAAAAAAAGTAATCCTGAAATTTAAAATTGGTTATAACTTATAACCTGTAGCTTATCCCAATTTCATTTTGAGCGGCTAATACTCCTACCTTACTAAATTAAGCAAGAAATGAATATTTAGTGAAGCATATACGATGTTATTCGTATGAAACATTGTATACTCAGATGGTTTCCAAGACGTTGAAAAGTAATTTCAGATCTGCAAATTCCAATGTTTGTTGGGGACTGATCTATTAAAAGAGTCAAAAGAGATAATGCACTTATTTTTATGGGTCCGAGGGCGTTCTCGGGAGAAAACATTTGGCACTTTTGGCAGGCAAATATCCTCAGGCATTCGATGGCTACCACTTTTCCAGTTTGCCTGCCATCACTTTTCCTTCAGCAAGCGTGTGAGTATTTTCCCCAAACCCACCAATTTCCCCTTTTCTTCTCTCACTTTTCCAGGATGCAAAAGCAAAGGAATATTTGATTAATAAGAAAACATTAAGCGCATTATGGATATGAAACACCACAGTCAAGTATTCGAAATAGAGATAAATAAATTCAGTAAGGTTAAAGAGTTACCATTGATCTCTATGACTCTATCTCTTTGACTGTGTGTTAGGAGACAATTATTTGAGTGCCAGGTGTATAAGGGCAGTCCCAACCCATAATGTCTATAAGCAGTGTCTATTGTGCCATGTCAATAAGACATCACAATAGAAACTACACTCTACAATCCATGGTTTTTTAAAATGGGTCATTAATAAATACATCATCTCTCTTCTCTACCAATCATATTTATACTTGATAGTGTCTAGTGCATAGGTTCTCGTGTTGAAGCTGTGTTTTCCATGAGACCCAGTTTCTTTCTCTCTTCACTCTCTCTTAATTAATATAGTGTCACATAAGTTAAAAGTCCTACATGGCAGTGTAGTTAATGCCATATATATCATCCTAGGTGGAGGGTTGGGACTGCCCTAATGGTGTGTGCTTATGTGTTTTCCTTCTGATAGAAGAATTAATGCATGTATGTACTATCTAGTGGCTAAATTGGTTTGAATACAGTTAGTTTTCTTTATATAAAAATACACTCTGGGACACTGCAATGTCCTCTACATGGATTAGCACAGGACAGCTTTGAACATGGATTAGGAGGTGACCATATTTAAGAAAATTACTAGAGGAAATTAATTAGATTGACATGCAAAATTGGTACTTTATCATGTTCTTTTCTTTTCTAATTAAGATATAGATTTTTCCTTATTTCCGTTAGCACATTTTTCAAACGGCTAAACTGCACGTCTCGTACGAAAACACTTTAAAAATATAAAATAAATTCATTTTCTACATTTAAAATAATTAAAACTCAATTAATTATAAGCTAACGATTTTATCATTTACGTGCACGGACTTCTTCTCCATCTTAATAAAAAAAGAAACACCTATATGCCTATATCATCGTTCCAACGAATGAAGTAAAACCGTGGCCGAGACCTACATGTACATTTACCAATTCATGTACTAACCAGAGGAGTATGCTAGGATTGCAATATTTCTTCCTTGCCGCACGCTTGATCTTTGCTCTGGTCTGACAGGCTTGGTGGCATTCTCAGGCGTGCGTTCCCTGAAGAAGAGGGGAGGATGTTTACGTTCACTGCACTTGCGGATTTGGTGGGGGCCATTCTAGTGCACCCCAATATATCCACCATGGTGGCGCTCTCTACTTGGCCATTCCGATAGCGAAATGATCATGAAGGGTCATCTTATCCCCATCACTAGCTTTCTGATAGCCTCCATTGCATTTTATTAATATATAGTACAATATCCTAAAATACCTGCATTTTATTATTTCTTTTTCTCCCCTGGCTTCAAAAGCTAATTAATATGTGCACTTTTTGTTAACTTGTTAGGACCAATACCAGGCATGTTATGCTCGTAGCAGCAATTAATCTCAGCATCTCGTGCGGCACTCATCACGGGGGCTAGTGCCTCACAGGTTAATTACAGGGAACAATTGTGTGTGCGCTTTACAACTGTAAGATCGAACAGACAGCACAGCTCAAATCCACGAGCTAGCTAGCTGCGTACATACATACACCCTCCATTTTTTAATACTTGATGTTGTTTGACTTTTGAACACATATTTAACGATTCGTCTTATTAAAAAAGTTACGTAAATATATAAAATATAAATCATGTTTAAAGTATTTTAAGTAATAAAATAACTCAAAACAAAATAAATTATAATATGTAATTTTTTAATGAGACGAATTGTCAAACGTATGACAAAAAGTCAATGATGTCATCTATTAAAATAATACGGAGGTAGTACTCCTATATAAATATTTACTGTATATGATATTATGATAATAAACATATGCTTAATCAAAGTGGAATGTATGAAATGCTCAGATGCACATGCGTACGGGGCCACAGCGCTCGTGATCTTAGCGTATAAACTTCGCCGCATCTCGTGGCTGGACTGAGAGGGCCTCTGGCCTTTGACTTCTCTTGCAGTTCAGCTCAGTTCAGTTCTGTGATAGTGTGATAATGATATGCAGTTCAGTTCAGGGAGGAAGACAAGAGGAAATCGCAAATGGAAGCTATCGATCTGTATCGTCTGTCACGTACGGGTTAATCATTGCCAGATAGGCGACCTCGATCTGATCAGGATTCATGGAGATTATTGATTCTGAAGATGAGATATAAAAGTATTCAGGGATCTCTTGATCCATCCCAGGGATGTGGACAAACAGAAGTAGTCTGTATAAAACTCTGCTGAAAGCCAACACATATCTTCATCTTCTTCATTAATTTATATGGAATTACATATCGCCGGCCTCTATACTGGAAGGAATTAAATTTCAGTTGCTGAAATGCCTGTATGTATCTTCTGCTGCTTTGACATGTCATCAGGATATGGATAAAGGTGAGCTTACACCATAGGAAAGAATTGATTTTGGAACTCTTTTGAGGCGATGTGCATGGACAATTACGTCAGTGGATTAAGCTAGCATGCAGATCGAGCAAGTAATCTTTCACCGTTAATTTGTTTTCATATGCATGGCTGCTGTCACTTTCTGACCTTTTCTCCTCTTATCTAAACCATGAGGTGCCCTCTTTTGGAGCTCACATAATCACATTCTCTTGGACTATTGTCATATTCTGGAATCAATCCCAGTATCTTCGGCTTAAAGCTGACTCATCACCGTTTACCTCATACTAGTATAGGATTCTTGATTATCTAGTGTTATCACATCACCATTTCCAATAATTAATATGATTGCTTACATGATGGCCTTCCAAAACAAACATAGGACTACGTGGAGAAGTCGTAGAAACGTGTGCAATAAAAATAATCCCAACTCCACAGAGCCAGTCTATGGGTCTCTAAGCACATTCAGCACATCAACAGCTCTGTTTGAGGTTTCGTCTGCAGTACACCACCAGTTTACCAAAGAATAAATAGAAGGCCACAGTTAGCCTCACAATCTGGTATAATAGCTTGGATTCAAAGTGTAGTACTCCCTCCGTTTCACAATGTAAGTCATTCTAGCAATTTCCACATTCATATTGATGTTAATGAATCGATTCATTAACATCAATATGAATGTAGGAAATGCTAGAATGACTTACATTGTGAAACAGAGAAAGTAGCTTTAAACTTGTGCATAAGTATTAATAAATTAGATCAATTGGTGTTCTTGCTCTTTAGTAAAAGCATATGCTAAACTCATTTATTCATGAAAGAATAGCGTAAACAAATTAAACGACTTGAAATTTCTGGAATAATTCACATTTGAAGGAGTTGAGAAGACTAACTCATATTTAGAACCAGATGGAGTAGTAGAATCAGTAATAATAAGCCAAGCCTTTTCCAATCATAGCTTTACCTCTTGGTACTTTCAGTCCATTTTGGAGCTAGGATTTTTCCTGGATTTTCGCAGAGATAAGAGACTGTTTCCAAGGTCATTTCCTGAAACAGGCCACACAGAACACAGTGACACAGATCACTCCATTACTTTCATGTGCTACACACACAGGGTTACCTGGCATATGTAGCAGTGAGCAGTGACTGTTTACCAAGTAAGCGGCCGGTGTCCTCCAACGAATCCTAGTGCTCCACTATGGCCATATGGAGACAATTCAGAATTCGACCGGCCAGAAAGGTTCAGAGAATCTGAAATTGTAGGTCGACTGATAAAACCAACGCCTGGGCGATCGAGGTATGCTCATGGTGCCTTTCTTTCATGGTGCTTTTCGTGCAGCACGATAACGAAACCGATCAACGAGCACGAAATGAATGGCACTTTTGCAGTGGCTTTCTGCTGTCTTTCTTTATCATGGAGCCAAAAAAGAAAAACCCAAAAGGGATTGATCTCAAGTGGTCGTTTCAACTCTGAATAATAACGTGCACCAAAGAGGGTGGTAGAGCAGCCGTATCTATATAATTCTTAATTCTCGTGTTCATCATGCTACTAGCTAGCTGCTCTTTTATGTCCATGGCTGAGAACTTGGTGGGGTGTGAGGAAATCGATTGTGACACCACTATCTATCACCATGTGGCATGATAAGAGTGCCCTTGCTCCAACTGCACTAAGCTTTATTCAGTCGGAAAAAAGAATGGGCACTTCATAGAAAATGAAAGAAAATAGAAGTGGCCTAAGAGCACAGAGATATATAGGACCAGTTTGGCTGGGCCCCTAAGCTTGCCCGACGAAAATTGGTGAGTGAAATTCCCTTCACTAGTGGAGTACAGGAACTGAAAATTACTTGGGAGTTCAGGAACTGCAAATTACTGTGGAAGTGAGAAGAATGGGATTAAATCCATGTTCATCCACATCAGTCTTCATCACCTGGAAGATTTGGAAAGAAAGGGGACGATAGAGTGTTCCGTGATGAGGAATCCACAACGGCACGCATCATTGACCGGATCACGAAGAAACTTGGGCATGGTAAACAGGAGGTTAAAAGGATTAGCAAGCCTACTAACGGGCGAGGGTGAGGATATTTGATTCCTGAGTAATCGCAGTAATATGTTGCAACTTTATTTTGACAGGAGCATATGCCAAGAAGACTGACTCCTTGTTATTATGTACTCTTTGCTTTCATCTATGATATAATCCCAACCAAATGTTGGTCAGTTTCGAAAAGAAAAATGGAGCCTGAAAGTTACTTGAAATTTTGATCAGATGACTGATTTTGCAATTATGTACTGATCGTTTTTTTTCCCAACCATTAGATCACCATACAAGAAAAAGAAAAGAAAGATAATATGTAGAAACTTTGGATCAGATTAAGCAATAGTACTCAAACATTGGTGGTGGAGGGAGGATACGTGTTTCTCAAACAGCTCTGTTGGCAATTCCTTCCTGTAACTAAATTGGTATCTCAAGAAACTTACGTAAAGGCGTTCCAAGGCATCCGAATTATTCATAACAGATATCTGCATAGATAATCGAATAATAATGGTTATGAGCCATAAAAGGAAAAAAATAAAATGGAAGAACTCAAGAACATATGCTAAGCGTTAGTTTCAGAATACAGAAGGGAAAAAAAATGGAAGCATGATGCATGATGCTTGCCCCCTGTGCGGGAGGAGCGCGGCGGTCGTCGTCGTCGTCGTCGGCGGCGGCGGCGGTGTGCGGAGCGGGAGCGTGTGGCCGGTCGATGGCAGAGAAGGATGGTGAAATCATGGGCCGGGCCGGGATGGGCCAGGCAGGAGGGGTCTTCCAAGTTAAAGCCCATTAAACTTTATAGGCCCAGGTTGACGTATGCACTTGCCTGACCTGCTCAAAGTTTTATGGTGGGCCGGGCCGAGATATTGTGGAACCGTACGATCCGAACTTTTACAAAATACGCCCTGTTTTGTAGGGAAAATAGGTACTCCGTAGCGATTAGCTCTGACCAAACTCAAGCCATAGAACATGAGAAAGGAGTAGTTAGGAGTCCAAGTTACAACATAGTGGCTCATCTCGCCGGAGAGGAATAGAATAATTTTTAAAGATACAAGCCAAAGTGAAGAGCAGGTTGATTTTGCAATTATGCCAGAATTAGACGCTCACGGCCTGGCACAAAGAAACTACTGGTTCGAACACAACTTTTGTCTATGGCTTTGGCGAAAGATGTTTTGTTGTTTCTTTGCACTGCATGTAACAGATATGTAAGACTGTAAACCTTTTTTTTATCTCCTCCTATACCAATATAAAACGACATAAACTCAATTCCTTCCTTAAAAAAAAAGGTCATGTTATGTAGGGAAAATATATAATGCAAACTTTATATATGGTGTAAACATGTAAACTACCGTAGGATGAAATGGTAGTTTAAAGGTTTACAATGTATATACTATTACATATTTACACTACATATAGGGAGTTTACATTACGTATTTCCCATATTTTGTATCACAATTATTGGTAGCGATCCAAAGGTTTGCAAAAAGACCCTTAGTTTTGCATTGTAACCAGTAGTGAAATGAAATTTTACAAACAAACCCCTATTTAGGATTGTGATTAGTGGCAATAATCCAAGATGTAACGACGTTTTCCTCGTATGGATAGGAAAACTTAACGTTGTGTATCTTCTTTATCTTGTCCCTCTATAGGTTTATTCATATTTTATTTATGCTATGTAATGTATGAGTAATTAAGTGTGTAATATAAATTTATAAATTTTAAGTGAAACTTAAAGTTAGTATTGATATAGTCCAATATAAATTTAAGGTTGCTTCATTAATTCCGTTATTGGAGCTTATATCCGCTACCCATACACTAATATAATATGCTATTAGCCCGCTATACACTACTTTATTACCTTGCTACATGAATATATTTCATGCCTATCAACCTATATCTATCTTTAATTTTTTTCGTGAAAATTGAGATAACTTTTTAGACATGACTTTCACAGGGTATTTCACTTATTTGAAGTTATCATTAGATATTTCCCATATAAAAAACACAGAAGGAATATGCTACTCCCTCCGTTTTAGGTTATAAGACGTTTTGACTTTAGTCAAAGTTAAATTACTTTAAATTTTATAGATAAATATAGTAATATTTATAATACCAAATTAGTTTCATTAAATCAATAATTAAATATATTTTCATAATAAATTTGTCTTGGTTTGAAAATATTATTATTTTTTCTATAAACTTAGTCAAAGTTGAAACAGTTTGACTTTGTCCAAAGTCAAAACGTCTTATAACCTGAAACGGAGGTAGTATATATCATCACAGATACCAGTACAAAAATGTACATGTGCACGCGTACACATCTATTAGTATATACATATCCCCTAATTTCTACCTCTAATATAGCATGATACGTACGTCCTACAAAACTTAACTAGAGCAAAAAAAAGATACAAACAAGATCCAAAACAAACAGGCAGGCCAGCATGCATGCAAAATCGGTGAAGAAACATCCACCGTCCATCTCCAGATGATCGATCCATCTGACGATCTCACGCTCATCTCCATCATATCCTCCTCCATGGCTGCTCCTGCTACTCGTCCATGTCTTCCTGTATCGGCTCCAGCTTGGACGGCGACGGCGGCGGCCGGCGGCCGCCGCCGCCCTCCTCCGCCTTCACGGGCTCGACGTGCACGTCGCCCATGCTCATGATCTCCGCGACGACGTCCTCGACGGCCGCCCCCCTCCCGGCGCCGGCCAGCAGCCGCCGCAGCTGCCCCTTGGTCATCCGGATCTTCACGCGCCTCGTCGGCGAAGAAGAACCCTCGCCGCCGCCGCCGTCCTTGATGATCTCTTTCTTCCTCGTCGACGGTACACCACCTCGCGCCCCGCCGCCGCCGGAGAACTCCGCCGCCGTGGCGCCCCAGAATTCGTCCTCGCCGCCGTCGCCCTCTTCCGCGCCCCACGCCGTCACCTTCGCCCTCGCCCTCTCCAAGCAGTTGCAGTTTCCCATGGCAAAGAGACCAAAGCTAGCTCAGATCGAGCACACTAGCCACTACAAGGAGACGATCGAAGGAGATGATGCGTTGACGCGTGGTGCCTAGCTTTGAGGTTTTCACTTGGTTTTTCTAGCTTTGCTTGCAGTGGAGACGAAGAGTATGGTGGTATACATATTTATAGCAGGGTTTGTTTGCTGGAGCAAGTTCTACGAAAGCGAAATGAGACGGCAGCGTACGGACGAACAGTGCATGCCGTGTATGCTTTTGCACGAATTTTTATGAAGATGGATTAAGAGGATCGGAGGAGCTAGCTAGTTTAATTAAGTATATTTAAGTGTACATGCTCAGGCTTTGACCAGGATAGATGTTTCCTCGCGGGAGATTAATTAATGTGGTACTGTATGATTAAATACTTTCATGTCGGCTGATTAAGCTGTGATTATGCGTACGCTTGCTGCCTGCAGATATATATGAAAAATAATAGATGCTTAGCTAGTGAAAGTAATGTTGGGTGTAGAAATGAAGGGGTGGCAGAGGATCGGAGCAAGATTAACGTATAGTACTAATTTTGTTGTGTCGCCGTTACTTCTACGTCCTTCTCACCAATGTCAATGAGCACCTGCTTGATATATAAAAATAAACTTTGAATTAAGCTAAGCATGGATAACGTTATTTCACGTACGTATGCAATATGTTAGTTATATTATCAGTAGATCGGCTTGCAACTGGAAAGATTAGAAAGAAGTCATGGTTTGCAGCGAGAGATAGTACTGCTGCTGTTGGATGAGTACGTTTTAATTTGGTCTTGCGTACAGTATTGGCACTGCCTGTTGGATACTACTCTGGATTCGATCATATCGATCGTAGATCGAGCGGCAGAAAACTCTCACAGCACACGCTTCTGAATTTTTTTAAGATAATGGAAACTTTATTAAAATTCAGTTAAATACACCAAAATGATACATTCCAACTGAGTTCACCTCCGGCCTCTGCATAGAATGTACACAGCTAAAAAACTGGACCTAAAAACATTTCCTCATCACAAAACACAGAAACTAGTGGCTATCAATCGTAGACTAGATCGCCACCCATGCTCCTAGGTAAAAAAACTCCTATGCCACCTGATCTAAACGTTACGATACCACCGCAATAGTATCCCGAAATCTCAGTTTGTGGAGGATGGCCCAGGTGACACGCTTCTGAATGGACGTACATGTCATACATATGCATCACTCGCCTTGAAAAAGGTTCCTTGTCGACGTTCATTATCTAGTCGTGATCGATGTTCGTGATTACAGCTGGTTAGTCGCACTTACCCACATCAATTTTCCTGCCATTGACAGACATGCCAGTCAGGCCTCTTGCAAGTGGTAAATTTGCTTTCAGAAGGTGTGGTAAATAATCAAATCAAAGCACACATCAACTTTTTCAAAAGACCTATACTCCTATAATCTGCTAAAATCTCTTACTATTAGATGAGACACATCCTAATAATATAAATTTAGATAGCCCATATATCAAATTCGTAGTGTTAAGATGTATTTCATCTATACCAATGTTGGTATATTTTGAGACGGAGATAGTATATATATTATTATCCCCATCTTATAATATAGTATCATAAGTTCAGATGATACTTAACATGTACTACTATGAATATGGACATATCCTATGTTTATATTACATTCGTAGTATAATAGGTTAAGTTTCATTCAATCTTAGGTTACAAATTAAAATGGAGAGAGTAGGGCAGTAGTAGCATGAACTCGATCGCCCATAGTAAGCGATGTATCGATCGAATAATCGAATGCCGTGTGGTCTCAGAAATTCAGAGAACCAATTAAGCTTTAGAAAAAAAGAGCCGGTGCTAATGTGAGCAATGACATCGGCAGTTGCATTGCCGTCGCCCGCGTGAACGCAGAATGGCAGATGAAAACCAGCCTGGCTGACCTCCACTTGCAGCTAAATTATTTCATCGCTACAACTGTTTGATCACCCACAGTTAGTTCATCCCCCCAACCGAGGCCCGAGATCCATGACCCGTGCGTGTCCGCCACGCGCCTTTGGAATAATTTAACGATAAAATTCTCGCTTTTTCAGAGCTACTCGATAGATCAGGTGGATCTGACCGACCGAACTGATTCTTTCTGGACATTTGTATATGAAGCACTAGTTTCCCAGCAGGGTCGTCGTGACGTCGTCTTGCATTGCCGGGGGGAAGAAGACGACTTGGTGCCCTCTACTCCTCTCTACTCCAATGTCGGCCGGGCAGCTGGCATTTCTGGCGTGTGTGCTGTTGCTCAAGAAAGAGACTGATGATTCTAAGTGTGTGTAGCTTTAAAAACTATGGAGAAAAGTTGTACGATCGACGACGTCTTTGTGTGTAGCTATCCGAATTGGTCTCTTGTACGTCTCACTGTTCATGCTCAAGACCTCCATCCATATAATAAGAGAAGGATGGCACGGTTTGCGGCTACATCCTACAGTAGCATATTGTTAATTAATAACAGTACATGTTGGATATTATGATCAAAAGACATACTGATTTATTGTGTATACATGTAGGGACGGCAGTGGGGGCAGTGAAAACCGTGGGAAAGATGAGCTTACAGGACAAAGTGGTTTGGTGGTGGAGCTTGACAGGATCAGCTGCAACTGCAATAGTAGAGGAGAGGTACATGCATGTACGGCATGTCTTAAAACGCCTCTACCTGGGCATCAGCAATGTATACTATCTACATGGGTATTAGCGTGGTCCCAGATAACAGGCAGTAATAAAGAGAGGCGTGCTTCATATTGCTTATTTCTGTGAGTTGACAGTAAGGTGGGGTCCATGGGGTAAAAAAATCGCAGCAAGGACGAAGCATGCATGCAACGGTTGGGAGAAGCAATGCTTTTGCTGTCAGAAAATACTGTGCACATGCATATTCTATTTTCTTGCTTCCGGCAGTAGGGGTATGACCCGGTTGCAGTTACGTACTAGTCTCATAATGTTTACTACCCGGTAGTAAGGATGTATTTATTGCTTACTATCCGGTTTGTGAGCATATTGCTGATGCCCTAAACAAAGTGCATTCATATGCTTTGGTGTAGTGAGTGACATGGACAACGGACACGAGCTAAAGATAGGGGAGAGAAGTGATGGTGGCTTGGAAGGGGCCTAACCATTGGGAGTGGTAACACGGTTTAATTGTTGGGCCTCATTAGCGCCAAAGATGTCACTAGAGAGGTAGGAGGTGGCATGGGATACAGCAAAGTAGGATGAAGGAGAAGACCGGAAGGGAGATATCTTAACTGTTTGATCTATATATCTTATACCTAGAAAATGATCGTTGACCTAGCTAAAACATTCGAGTATTTTGTACACAGTCCCATATATACTTCAACACATTCAAAAAAAAATGAGCTATGATGTTCTATCATGCATATTTTTTTCATGTAACACGAGCGCTGTGAAAAGTATTACTTCCTCTGTCCCAAAATATAAGCATTTTTAGAATAGTGTCAAGTCAAACATTTTTAATTTTGACTATTAATAGAAAAAAAAGATCAATAATATAAATTAGATGTTACTAGATTTATCATTAAACAAACTATCATAATATACAACTCCTTTTATTTAAAACATCTTACTTTTATAGATATTATTGGTCAAAGTAGCACCTCAAAGACTGTGTTGAAGTCCAAAAATGCTTATATTTTGGGACGGAGGAAGTATTATATACTCTTACTCTACTTAGTATAAGAGGCCTTGGTTACAACTTACAATAGCTCCTATCTGGCTATCTTAGTCCTTACGGTGATTATCTTATTTGGCCAACAACTTCATTCTTATAGCAAACCAACAGAGCACATAGGAAAGTCAATGATCCTCACCATATAGCTAGTGCCACCGATAAATTGAATGATAAAAAATTAGGAGACAAATTTTTAAATCTTTTGTTAAAAACCTTGCAAACACATCCGTTGTTCATAAAGATGTACATAGAGTACTTTAACCTCTAAACAATTCTAATACCACCATAAACATCACGGGGAGTACAACCGGCCAAAACCATATATCTAAATAGATCTAAGGGCAAGGCTAATATTTGTTACGCAACATATAGCATTAAAATAGGTCCTATTGTCAGTTGATCGTAGTTGTTACCTTAGCACGAAATTAAGTTCTCGATAAATAATATATGTAACTCATTCATAAATAAATAAAAACTATCCAAATAAGCCTTTTATTAGGTGGAGAGGGAATGGAGCAGAGGGAGAAGAGAGATTCTCTGATCTTTTTATTCGCTAGCGACCAATCGCAAACTTATGATTATTTTTTTTGTTATGACTTAGCTTCAATGTCACAATAGCTATATTGTTCACCTTAGAGACTTTAATGTTACTTTTTTTTACAACATTGCGATGTCCTAAACATCTAAAAAATTTATTCCAACGAAACTACGAAAACTAGCTAGAGATCAATATGAGATAGACAGGAACTGACACGGAGCGCAAGTGGTGCAACAATCTCGACGCACAAGTTGTGAAACTGAGAGAAAAACTTTTTAACTCACATTATAATTGATTAGCCTTTCTCCAAAAGACAATTAACTCGATCTGTTTCAAAAATAGAAGATAATTTGCCGTTTTATACGGTGTTGTTCTGTACTAATTTTTTTTAGACAAGTCACGCGGGGGCCGGGGGGGATTCCCCACCTGAATTTTATTGATGTTACAAAGGCAGTTCTACACAACATTTAGAGGTTGGAGGGAAGAGGAGAAAATGTTCTTCCAAATCGCAATTACAAAGCAATCGTTGCGCTTAATTCGTTCTAGCCATATCCCACACTCTTCAACACACTTAAGCAAAACCAACTGAAGTTAGGGGGCTGCATTTCGAAAGACAACATCATGTCTATGGTTCCAGAGCGCCCAAAAATATAACAGGAAGAAAACTTGAAAATGGAGCGCCGGTAATCCCCTAGAGGGCTTAATGTTTGCCAGGTTTTTGACGTCCTGACCCATCATATTCACGCTGATTATTGTCCTGACCCGAGGGCAGTGCAGGCTGAAGTGCCTGGTATTCTCCGAGGCATTGGCACAGATATCAGATGTATCAACTGAAACAATTCCCTTTTTGATGAGATTATGCTTTGTAGAGAGTCGCTCTTTTGCCAGAAGCTAGGCGAAGAATTGCACCTTTAGTGGCGCTCTGTTGTTCCAGACGAAGCTCCAGTTTGGACGGATTTAGTGCAGCATTATCCTGGAGTCATAGATTTGTTTGGCCAGGATGATTTCAAGATGGGGAGTTCCTTTACTTTTCCTTTTGTTAGGGCAGCCTTGAAGAATGACCTGCTACAATTCCACTTGAAGTAGAGCTAAATCATACTGGGCTACTAAGGACAAGCGAGGAACAAGACAGGTGGCTAGTCCTCTGCGAAGAACAGTCCTGATAGTGGCTAGCTGATCCACTGCATGAGAGAAAAGGGCAGCGAGGCGAAGCTTGAGAGGTTGATTGCAGAGCCAGGAGTCGCACTAGAAGGACGTGCGGAATCCATCCCCCACCTGGACGCTTGAAAGGTCTTGAACCGCCGGGATGAGAGATTGGAGGGAGCGCCAGAGGGGTCCAAGGTTCAAGTCATCCGCCAACGATTTGTCCCTAGCTTCCTACTAGAGCCACATAGACCACGACGAATTTGAGCTATGCGGATGGAACAACATCTTGATTAGTACTGTGTCGTTTTGCAACCTGGGAGCTTAGAGGAAAACATAGCATAGACTGGGATATTGTTCAGGACTAAGTTGATAAGGACTATGTGCTCGGCATATGAGAGCAGGCTTGCCTCCCATCCAGCTAGGTACTTGTGCACTTTAGCAATTGTTGGATTGAGGTCCTGAGCTCGCAGCTTATGGGGAGAGACAGAGGTAGTCCTAGCTAGGTACGACAAAGGGAAGCTTTCCTTCTTGCAGTTGAGAATTTCATTGATCTGGCACCTGTGACCCAAGCATTGCATATGATTAAAGTGTCGTCTGTGTATTGTATTGTCACACAGGGGCTGTCTGGGCACATCGGGTGTGAGATTCTCATTGTGAAGGAGGAGTCTTTGGAGAACATCAGCTACAAGAATGAACAGGTATGGCGATAGAGGATCTCCTTGTCGAAGACCATGCTTGCAGTTAATCCAGCGTCCCGAGACTCCGTTGAGAAGGATTACTGACTTAGAGGTTGAAAGAATATTCTGAATCCATGTATTCCAAGTGGTGTTGAAGCCCCTGGCGGTGAGGAGTGAGGATCTGGAGGCGGCTATCCCAGCTGATGGAATCGAATGCCTTGGCAAAAATCCAGCTTGAGGATTAGGGTTGGGTATTTTCTGACAAAGCAGGTTTGCATCAGTTCAGTCGCGAATATGAAATTCCTAGTGATACTTCTTCCTTTGAGAAAACCTCTCTGATCGAAATGGATTAGCTCTTTCAGAATACGATGAAGTCTGTTTGCCAACACTTTTGTAATGATTTTCATCGAGCAGTTTTGTAGACAGATCGGCCTGAAACCATCTGGTGTATTCTCTTTTCCAGGTTTTAGAATCAGAACAATGTATGGCCAATTTATCCTTTCAAGATAGACATGTTGTAGCGAGAATCTTTCAAGGAGATTCATCACTTCTGTGCTGAGGAGATGCCACGTTGCTTGGTAAAAACTTGGCCCGAAGCCATAAGGTCCAGGGGCGTTGTTTCTGTCCATCTGCCTGATTGCAAAGAGTGTTTCTTCCTTAGAGAAGCCGCCCATCAGACTGCTCAAGGCTGAAGGCTGAACTGTGTCGTAGAGCATTCCAAGCTGAAAAGACACTACTACAGAAAAGCCCTTCAGTGCCGGTTGAGAAGCTTCCAAAGGTGCCGGATTTTCCAATCGACACCCCGGAGGCGGCACTGATATGGTGAATCAAAGGTGCCGGTTTAGGAACCGGCACCTTTGAGGTTCCACGATTGAAAAAAAAAAAACGTCGGCTCGACTGCAGTTGAGCCGATAACTGATTCCATCAAGAACACACATTCCATCAAGAACACATATGAACATAAAAACACAACATGAACATATGCCTCTTCTGCCGTCGCCGCCGCACGTCCCCTCCCGGTGGATCTGGCGGAGAGGGGGGGGGGGAGGCGCCGACCCTCCCACCCCCGCCGGGCCGCAGCCGTCTCCACGACGTCCTTCCCTCCGCTAGATCCGGTGGGAGGGGACGGATGGCGTGGAGGCGGCGGAGGTTGCCGGCGACGGCGGCCGGGACGGTGGAAGAGGCATATGTTCAAGTTGTGTTGTTATGTTCATATGTGTTCTTGATGGAATGTGTGTTCATGTGTGCCTTTTTTAAAAAAACCGGCACATGTAATATGTTATAGATACCGATTTTTTAATAAACCAGCACCTATAATATATTATAGGTGCCGGATTGTTTTTTAAAAAAACTGGCACCTATATTATTGATGTTGGTTTTTCTCTAAAATCGACACCTATATTCGTTTAAAGGTATAGTGCCGAATTATACGTTTCTTTTTTTTTTTAAGTAGTGAGACCATTGCAGGGATTCAGCAGATCCTAGGATGAGCGAGTAATAGTTGAACATGACTTGTGCCTTGCTGTTGTGGTCAGAAACTTCGGTGCCTGCCGCCTTGATCGATTTGATGGAGGTTCGTCCGAAGTTGTTGTAGGCATGCGCTTTGAAGAAAGCAGTGCTATCTAACCCGAGCTTGAGCTTTTTAACTTTCCCGCGCTGTTTCTAGTAGGCCAGTTTGTCGTTGATAGAAGTGGCTAGTTTGTGCTGTACTAAGGCTATGTTCGTTGCTGTGTGTTGGGAACATATTTCTGGCGCGAGCCGAGGCTGGGATTTTTCGATGAAGTCGAACAGATCAATAACAAACTTGTAGTCATTAATTTTCCCCTGACTCTTTTGAGCTTCAGTTGTTTCATCCAAGTATTATTCGTTTTGGATACGTCCGCCATTTTGTAACATCAGCTAGGCGAGGCGAATCAATTTATTTTGTTGAAGTTGCAGCACGAATTGGAGCCTGCCTGCATGCATGCACTTGGAGGATCCAAAGTCTCGTATGGCAGTGGGCAGTGGCACATGCACATGCACATGTATGATCATATATGCACTGGCAATACGTGAATTCGTATACACGGATCTCGTACATGCATAGCCGCATGGGATAAGCAGTACTCAAATATGTCATCAGCGATGACTAAACGAAATTTATAAGATCATGCGTGTAAACTGATCCGTACGAGGCATTCCAGAAGAGTCTACACACTGCACTTTTTTACTCTGCCGTGACATGTCATTATCTTGGGCTAAAAATAAAAAAAATAAAATAGCGTCAAATAGAAGGCACACACTGCTGTGCAAGAGTGCGTGCACGTGGCAACCACGCGCTCGGGGTCAACTGTGCAAGTATTCGGACCGGACTGGCATTCCATATGCATGCACTTCGAGCTGGCCTCCATGTTCGTAACAGATGAGTCCAAAAGGTAAACCATAAAGACAACAAAGTCAGGACAGCGAAAGAAAGTGCAAGTTGATACATATAGGCTGCAAAATACAGCAATATTGCAGCTTCTTTGTAAAGCTTAATTTGAAAATGGAGCCAATGGAGTCGATCCTAGCTTTGTCGTACACTGGTATGAAAATACTCACTCTCTCTTCCAAAATATAATAATATAATATCACATGAGACATCTTAGCATAAATAGAAAGCTTGTTCATGTTCGTAATATTATGATATGTCTTATCCGATCATAGGTTCTTATATTTTTGGATTGAGATAGTATGGGCTGTTTGGTTCAATGCTTCAACTTGCCACATCACACTTTAGGATGCCACACCTCCTTAGCCTTGTGTTTGATTCATTGCCATAGTTATGGCAAGCCACACTTTCTTATCATCTTACCCCACATTTCATAGACTCAATCATTTGTCTAACTTTACCACAAGTGTGGCTTATAATTTGTAGGTCACAAAAAAATGTGGCAAAGCTACACTTGTCTAACATTGCCTAAAGTGAGTTATGGCAATGTTAGTTAAGAACCAAATGACCCAAATATTTTGCATGTGGTCCGTAATTCATTACATGGGTGTTTTTCAATCGGCCTATAACTAATGGCATGTAAAAATCACATGATTTTTATGGACGCATTCCACAACCACCCATGAAAATTGATTTTCACTGGCAACTCTCTTAAGGAATCACATGTAAAAATGAATATCATGCTTTTGATTTTTTTTAACTGTAAAAAAGAACCCCCCAAAAAAAATATTTTAGATTTTTGTAGGCATCTATAGAAGCAAAATTTTACTGGCTTTCCCTTATGTGAACCGACCATAAAAAATATTTTAAGGGCGACTCTTTAAAATGTCTGCTTGTAAAAATCATTTTAGGGTGTTTCGTTAAGAAGTCTGCTGACAAAACCCTTTTTTCTTTATTCTTTGATATGACTAAACTTTACTTTTTTTAGAAAATTCATTTTATGTCCGATTAAGGTGAACAGAAGTTCTCAACCTTACAACATTCTGGGTCGATGTTTCCTTAAAATACTTCTTTTGATATGATTGTTCACTTATGTCCTGTAGTCTCTATATGTTGATATATTGCATAATGAATGGGCATAATAAAAGAAATATTAAGTAGCTCATATCAAAGAAAATAATAAATAAATATAACAATCTATAAAACTTTTGGTTTACCTCGATTGGGCCAAATATGAATTTTCTAGAAAATTTCAAACTTTGAACTTTCTGAACAATTCCCCGTAATAATAGATATATCAAAGCCTGTAATGAATATTAGCCACCTGAACGATCTCATTTATAATAGCTTTCAATAACAAAGATATAGATCTGGCCGAGCTCAATAATTTCAATATAGAACATTTCTCCATCCAGCGTTGTTTGGAAAACTAAAAAGTAGTTACGAGAATAGTAACAAAAAATTTGCCACACTAAACAACCTAAAATGAAACAACTTTAAACTGCAAAGTTATAGGTTTCATCAAGACCTACAATTTTCATATTAAGTTTGTCATCATCCGACTTCACATGAAAAAGTTATAATTTTTTTCGTATTTTAGTGGGGCTTCTAGTTTTAACGTCTTGTACAGAATGCATGGTCCACGAAAATAGATTTTATAGGTGGATTTCTTTGGGATCCGCCTAAAAAGTATACATATTTTTAAAGGGGAATTTCAGACCAACCCGTAAAAATAGTTTTTTTTACAGGCGGTTATGACCCTAAGACGACCTCAACCATTTCCACAAGTATTTTTTCTTTTGGATCGTCTATGTGAAGATAAAAGCCTAATGTCCGAAAAAAAGACTTTTAAGTAGCATCACTAATTAAGGTGTAGGGTTAATTCTTAAAATTATTTGATTTTGTCTTCATGATCGACTAATAATTCTATTTTGCATATAAAAGTCTAACTAATTGATATAATGCGGTATTTGGTTGTTTGTTCACAGCTAGAAATCCCCGGATATATGGACCGAATCCCGTACAGGGATCAGAGAAGATAACCATCAAATGCTATGAAGCCAAATTGCTTTGAAATGTTTTTGTTGGCTGCTTGCTAAAGAAGGTCCAACACTGTATAGTTTTTGCATTGTTATTATGCATGTGCATGTTACTATTTCTGTTATAGGGTGTAAACTACATCTTTGTAAAGCTTTGAAAATGGAGCCAATGGTGCACTACTTCCATCAGACTAGGGTTTCATGTGGCCATAGGATGTGTTGGTAAATTTTGAAAGTTTGATTGTCACTGAATGTGACAACAAGGAATAAATATATTTCACATCTAAAAATAATAATAGGCACTTGAGTTATAGAATAGAATCAGTTGTTAACCATCACATACTTACAGCACCAGATCACGCTACCTATAACGTGGTTTTTGATGCATATGGCTTGCTAAAGCATGTCCAACAATTTGAGGATTATTTTTTTTTATTATTAGGCATATGCACATGCATGTCATTGATTTTTCCTGTGCTATCTGCATAAGACATGGTGGATGAAGAAAAGAAGAGAGAGAATGTATAGACATGATAATAATTTTGATTCAGCTGGCATCTTTGAGTTAAAGTAGGTAGATTTAGGAAGGGTAAATTCTATTTTTGCCCTGAACTTTGTTCGATCTAAAAAGTCTATCATTTACTTTTAAGTACAAACTAGTTATTTTTTCACTCTCAATTTTCAAAACAGGACAAAAATAACACCATAAACCATATTTCAAGGTGGCTTTGATAAGAAATATTGGTGTGTGTACATGTGTTTTTTTTTTTTTGCAAACATGAAATTCAAATAGGTAAATTTTATGGTTGTCGACCTAATTGATATCTACACGGGTAAAATATGTATAATAAGAATATAAACTAAGAAATCCACCTTCATTTCATCCAAAGCAACAAAAAATGATATAAGGTGTTACAAACGGTTCCATTGTTTAGGGTAAAAATTAAACCTCGAGGAGTTCAGGAACAAAAAATGGACTTTACCCATTTAGCAAAAATCTGATATACAAGATATTTATATAGTCAGACAGTCAGCCTCCGTTCATCCTTTATCCTTGTGATCTAAGACGACTATTTAGACGATATGCAATAACAAGGAAGCATTCTCTCGAGAGATTAGAATCCATTTCCCGGTCGATCGAAGTGCTTGCACTATGGGATATATAATAATTCAGTAGGTTTTGGAACGGGGCGCTGTCAAATGTGATTCTCAATTTGCCAATTTGCTTAAGCTGTTTGGTGAAATTTCCGAACAATGGAAACAAGAACAATTAAGGATTACTGATGGGACTGCTCATTTATACCATATTTTTCTCCTTAATTGCATGAATCGTACATGATTGTAATACACGACCCTATCCATGACTCCATGTGCCTGTGGTTGCCTTACTGGAATCAGGTAGCTAAAAACTTGGTGAAGGAGGCAAAAAAAAAAAAAAAGAAACTCTACAGTGAAAGTCAAAGCCTCGTCCAATTGCATCCAGCTTCGAGCAGGCACTTGGACAAAACTTATAAATAGCTCTGCCAAGCATGACAGAGCATATTCATCGAGAGATCGAATTCGGTTCTCGTCTCGATCATCAGTTTGGCCTGTCGATCTCTGTCCATCTCTGACGACGCCGACGGCCATGCAGCAGCTGCTCGCGATGAAGCTGATCCTGACGACGCTCGTCGTCGCCGTGCTGGCGCTGTCCGCCGGCACGGCCACGGCCACCTGCGACACGCTCACGGTCGGGCACTACCGGCAGTCGTGCCGCGCCGCCGAGACCATCGTGCGCGACACCGTCAAGCTCTACTTCTCCAAGGACCAGACCGTCACCGCGCCGCTGCTCCGCCTCCACTTCCACGACTGCTTCGTCAGGGTAAAAATTACTAGCATATACTCTCTCCGTACAAAAACAAAACTCAACTTATTTGAATTTTATCTCACAAAAACTAACTTCTACCATCTTATCTATCCTCAGCACGTAAAACGAGAAGTTTTATTTCTTCAATACCCTTTACCTACCCATCACTTTTACTACTTTTATCAATGATTAAAAGTATTTTAGTCATTCTCTATCTCTACTACTTCTATTTTGGAATGCTAGGATTAGATTTATTTTGTAACGGAGGGAGAATATCAATTATCAAGAACAAGTTAAGCTATCAGCTTGTAATTGACAGCTGCAAATGTGGATGGAGAACTTACCCAAGTTTAAAATTATTATTGGCAGGGATGTGACGGATCGGTGTTGCTGAACGCGACGGCGGCGAGCGGGCCGGCGGAGAAGGACGCGATGCCGAACCAGAGCCTGGACGGGTTCTACGTCATCGACGCCGCCAAGGCGGCGCTGGAGAAGGAGTGCCCCGGCGTCGTCTCCTGCGCCGACATCCTGGCGCTGGCGGCCAGAGACGCTGTCTCCATGGTTTGAGACTCGCTCCACTGATGAATTCTCCTGTTACTGTAGAGACGATGAGCAATGCAAAAGCTGATGCTGATCTGATCATCCGATTCTTGCTGTGCTCTGTCTTTTCAGGCTGCCGGGAACATCAATGGCGCGAGCCTTTGGCAAGTCCCGACGGGGCGGCTCGACGGCCGCGTGTCGTCGGCGGCGGAGGCCGTGGCCAACCTACCGTCTTCTTTCGCGGATTTCGCTAAGCTCAAGGAGCAGTTCGGTTCCAAGGGCCTAAATGTGCAAGACCTCGCGATCCTATCAGGTATAGTAGTGCTAACCATGGACGATTCTAAAGCTACGTGCGATTTGCTGTACTGTTCTTGCTGTATGCCGTGTCAGAGTCAGGCACAATCTTGGTCTTCAGGTCGGGTCAAAATGACAGAATGAACTGAACCTCAATAATGACATTTCTGACTTTTTTTCTGTATGGAGTTGCTTTCTTGCTTTCTTATTAAACATTTGCGTGTTCAGAAATCATAGAAATGTTGAACATCTTTTAACCTTTTTTTTTCAAAGCGTCAAGTCACATTCCGATTAAGATATCATTATCCCTGGCAATTTCTCGAACCGTAAGATGACACTGACAACAAGGGAGACAGTAATTAACACAGTAAATTATATTAATTCCTTTACATCACTGTTTCAGGTGCTCACGCCATAGGCAATTCACACTGCGTCTCCTTCGCCAAGCGGCTCTACAACTTCACCGGCAAGGGCGACGCCGACCCGACGCTCGACCGGGCGTACGCCGCGGCGGTCCTCCGCGCCGCCTGCCCGCCGCGGTTCGACAACGCGACCACCGTCGAGATGGTGCCGGGGAGCTCGACGACGTTCGACACCGACTACTACAGGCTGGTGGCGAGCCGGAGGGGCCTCTTCCACTCCGACCAGGCGTTGCTCCAGGACAGGGAGGCGGCGGCGACGGTGCGCGTCATGGCGAGGTCGAGCAGGCAGGCGTTCTTCCGGCGATTCGGGGTGTCCATGGTGAGGATGGGCAATGTCGGGGTCCTGACGGGAGCCGCAGGAGAGATCAGGAAGAACTGTGCTCTGATTAATTGATGGGCAGAGATTTGATCTTTGATATAAGTTATTACTAAGTCATGTACTAATGATGTTCTATTGTTTGGTGTCTAATTAAGTTATTACTACTACTACAAGGTAAATTTCATGAGGGAATAACTTGCTCGGCATTGTTTGATTTGTTTTATGTTAATCATCGACTTGTTAATGTACTCTTGCACTGATCTTCTCCATGTATGAAGTGGCAGAGCCGCTGCCACCCTTCTCCAGAAAAAAAGATGTTGGCCATGTTGACATTTCTTCTTTATTTTTTTGTCAACATTATGAGCTTGAGAGGATGAGCTATATACTTGGATGATTCTATACCTTTGCTGTCTGCCTGTCTTGCGTTCAAGCCCATGTTGGATACATGTTCAGTTTTCAGCCCACCCAAGGGACGATTTTGGGCCCAATATTCACAAGGCTTTGACACATGCAGACACAAAAGTCCACAGCATAGAAAGGGGAAAACTGCTTCCGAAAACACTTTACCCGACTGACTTTTACTGACCACTTTAACTCCCCAACTACCAAAATATCACTTGACACTTCACTCCACATACTTTGGTTAGAGTACAATATTTTACATTAACTCCATCCTAAAATTTTAGCTATTTTCAATACAATACTTTGTCTAAAATGAAACTATTTCTTCACTTATCTTCTTCTCTTAACCAATTACAACAATTCTCTTTTATCTACTTTCTCTTCTCAACCAATCACACATTTCCTCCAATCATTTTCATATATATTTTTAACCCATATTAACCTAAAAAAATACTTACATTTGAAGTATATACTAGTCTCCTCGGAGACGTCTTATAATCTTATCTTTTTGCTTTAGGGCAGTGTTCTTGTTTATTTTACTTTATCCTGCCTCGCTAGAAGAACAACCATTGTCCAGGAAGTAGGAACCAGTGCAGTTTAAGGTTCCCATGGTTTCTAACGAATCATGGTTTTGCAGCATTCGCCTTTGCGTTTACCCACGGGCGAAGTTTCGTCAATTGTTCTCATCCGGATATCAGCAAGAACCTTAAGCAAAGAACCCAAGAATAAAATACAGAAATATACTCCTAGAGAGCTAGCTTCGCTCATCACTCATCAGAGTACCAATCCCCTTTATACCTGAACCTTTACAACATACACGATTACCGAGCCATCCATCAGCCTGAAGAGAATTTGATCCCTATTTGAGTTTCCGTTTCACTTTCCAGCACAAGTCCAACGGTCAGGGTTCGATCAACTAGCCAGGAATCACGCAGTACTCTGCTCTGTATATCGAATGTTGGCATCTCGATCGCTTTTGGGCAGCAAGGCAAGAATATTACTTGCCTTCCACACCCTTAATCACATGCACGGCCCCCATACTGATGCAGCTATAAAACGTCGTGACGCCATGAGAATTGAGATGTCCAAATCCAAGAGCAGACAAAGACTAGCTTAGCTAGCTCGAACAGCACACACTACTGAAGCTGATCAGAACGCCGCCGGCAATGCCGCCGTACCGGCTGCCGATGTACCGGGAGAGGCCGGCGGTGAGGTGCATCAACTTCCTCTGCGCCGTGCTGCTCACCATGGTGCTCGTCGCCGGCATCATCATGTTCGTGCTGTGGCTCAGCCTCCGGCCGCACCGTCCCAGGTTCTTCCTCGACGACTTCACCATCCCCAACCTCAACCGGCAGTCCGGCGCCGTGAACCTGCCGGTGAGGTTCACCGTCGACGAGCGAAACCCCAACCAGAAGATCGGCATCCACTACGGCACCATCTACGGGTCGGTGTACTACAACGACCTGCTCGTCGCGTCGGGGCCGGTGGTCCAGCCCTTCTACCAGCAGCCCAAGGGGGACACGCCGCTGCTCGGCCAGCTCACGGCGTCGGGGCCGACGCCCGGCGACCCGGCGTGGCAGCGGTTCGCCGGCGACGCGGCGGCCGGCAGCGTCGCGCTCCGGCTGCTGCTCAACTCGACGGTGAGGTTCCAGGTGCAGATGTGGGACACCAGGGAGCACCACATGAAGGTGGACTGCGAGTTCGGCCTGCGTGGCGACGGCACGCTCCAGCAGGGGGACAAGAACAAGCAGTGTACGCTCTACTTCTAGGGTGGATGGACCGTATCTTAATTTTTCCTCGATTTTTCTTTGTGAGTGGTTTTATATTTTTCATCGTTTGGATTTTCGAGTGATATTGATTATTACTTTTTACCCCTTGTTGACAAATGTAATTTGTTTGTAACTGTACATTAATTTTATTAAACTGTGAATTATTAATGTTGTAGCGCGAGTGTATGTGCCAGGTTCTTTGTCTAATTATATGGTACTATAAACGATAGACTACTTGATATTGAGAGAATATTTTGAGGGTACAAACGGATTAATGAACTATTACAAAGTAAAAAAAAAAGCTGTTTTGAAGTACTACTCTTAAGAAACTTGTGTATATAAAACTTTTATAAAAATCATACCGTTTATAAGTTTGGAAGAGCGTGATGATGACAATGAATAATATGTAAAGAGGAAAATAAAGGGGAACAGAGAAACGATTGATCGAAAATAGCTGATTGTTTTTCAAGGTTTCACTGGGATCGGAGAAGGGTTTAATGTCCAGTGTAACGGTTGAAGGTATGACAACTAGACAATCTACCATTTTTGCTCATAGTTTTCTGCAAGCAGTCAATTGTACAAAATAGTGATGTTTTACCCCCAACTTTATGGGGAGATGTACTTCTTTGTTCTACCGATGGCTCAGTATAGTTAAGGAATCATTATTAACATGGACTCAGGAAAGATTATTCACAATGTATACCCATGAGATGATGAGAATGATCAGGGCATCAGGCAGAGGGTAAGTATTAATACATCATTTGGGAAGGTATAATATTTATGTGTTAACCCTAACCAATCGTAAAATCTTGGCTAATACAGGCTATTAAATGTTGATTCTGTCAAGCTGCAAACAATTTACAACAAAACTGCAGTGGTAATTTCCACATACTCCAGAGACCCAGATACACACTAGGACATTAGTAACCTGGACTCACCAATGAGCACCAGAGTTGATTGATATCTGTTTAGCTTTCCTCCAGTCTCCGCAACACAGAGTCAGCAAAGATGCGCTGCCTGAAAATTGAAAACCTTATTAGAAATTCAACTGCTTTTAGTGAGAGAGAGAGAGAGAGAGAGAGAGAGAAGGAAGAATCACGCACTTCTCTTCAGTGTGTTTGGGACTAGGGCGGTTGTGTTTCAGATACCCGTCCCACGGAACCTTCTTAAGACCAGCTCTAGCAGCTATCATGTCTCTTACTCTGTGGAAAGCATTGCATTAAGTATGAAAAAGGCAGTATGTTTCTCATAAAAAAAACTAGAATCCAATTTTATGCTACCTTTCAGCAAATTCAATTGCTGTTTCTCCATCCCTCAGATACTGAGGCTCCAAGTACCATACATCACACACAACTGCCCATGATGTCATTAGCCTAACCAAGTGCATTGTAAATGATTGCCTGACAAAAATTACGAGAAGATATTAAGTGAAATACAGAAGAAGATAAATGTGAACAAAGTAAATTTGTGCAGTTGATTGTATTCCTCACTTCTTACTATTCCAGAAGGCATCAACAAATATTTTATTGTATTTGATAGCTATTGGGCATACAGCACAGCCAAGCTCAAAAGCACCCTGGAAAAACATAATGAGAATGAAGACAAATCATCATTAGTCTGATCGTGGTCAATTCCAGCAAATGTTAAAACATAACAAGAATGAAGACAACTCATCATTTGATAGCTATTTAGAATATGACAACTTTCTAGCATTTGCTATCTTTTAAACATGTCAGGCATATGATTGGCAATGAGCCTGTTTATATATGTTCGTACCACTACTAGAAATACTCAACTACTCTTATCTATCTGCCAAAATATTTGTGCTATCTGCAGTACCTCTTTCTTTTTGCATTCTCTGTCCATATGTACAGCTGTGAGTTAATTTTAAGTGAACTCATGCATTTTTAAATATAAGGACAGTTAATTCTACCCTTTTTAAGTTTGAAACTTGCAGTATATTTATTTACGACCAGTCACAATTCACAAAACACACTTACTTTTTAAGTTTGAACTCATGCTGGTTTTCTGCTTGAAGCTTGTTAAAAATGAACCAAAATTTGAAGCCTCTCTTGAAAGTTAGTTACACAAGGATGCATATTTGGTCATTTATTCAGTCACTTCAAAAGAACATATCAAGTTTACAACTTTACCTTCTTGAACATGACAGTGTACTGGTTGTTAACACAAGTTCCTTCAGGGAAAATCAGGAGAGGATTGCTGTCTGGATGTTGAACATGATCTCGTAACCTGTTGACAGAGTTCTCTTAATAAACTGAACTATATATAGTAAGTAATGCATTGGAAATGAAAAATTATACTTTTTTGCAACCACTTCACGATCCTTGAGATCATTGCGATTAAACCAGATGCAACCAACACTTTCCAAGATAGTCTTCTGAATAAATCCTGTACAAGGGAGGAAAGCAAATTTTATCAACAATCTAGCAATGCAAAAGGTAGAGATCAACAATCCATCCTGAAGAATGAGAACTGACCAACCCATCCAGGATGCTTTTGCATAATGACAGCAAATGCTGTCATCTGCTCCAGAATAATGAAATCTATCATCGATGTATGGTTTGCAACAAATACCTGTGGTAATTAGAATTTAGAAGAGAGTTGCAAAGGATATCCGTCATTCATTAATGGATGAACATGAAATTAATTAAGTAAAACATAATGAAGGAATGACAATGTGTACCTAAAGAATGGTTTCTGCAAATGTTTGCATTTAAATTGGAATTATAGACCTTGTGAAACATGAGGAGATTTTGTGATAGAAAGGATAACTTTTCCTGAATTATCCAGGTGAGATTTCCGGGGAACAAGGCTAAGTTAATAACTATGATGTTTGGCAACAGTGTTGCGCACCACATGTTCCTATAAGTGCATAAACTACTTAACATGGGTTCTAAGAGAAAGAAAGTTTGTAACCTGATGAGGCCGCGTGCTTGGGCGAGGCCCATGATACTTGATCACTCCAGTCCAAGAAGCAACAAAAACACTGCACATCATTTCAACCAGCTTTCTCTGCAAAAAAGATTACAGTGTTTTTGAATAAACAAAGAACCTAAGTTGCAAAATATTATGACATATTATGGCTGCATATGAACATACACACATCTACAACCAGAAATTGACATAGATGGGAGATAAGATAAGTCACCTCTATTTTACTTCTCATCTTTTGACCTTTCAATAAGAAATGTACAGGAAAAAAGGCAGCAAAGAATGCTAACCATCCAACTAGAAGAGTTAGGCCCCTGAAACATAACATGGTTACAGTTATCAGATGAGAGTGACTCAATATTCGACAAAAGAAAAGAATATAAGCTAGATCCAGAGACAGAAAATAACTTTTAGTAGTAATACATACACAAAGATACCGAAAAAAAAATTCTCTCCAACATTTCACACAAAATTCAAATGAGTTTCCTGAACAAAGTTGGTCTTGAAATATTCTGATTTCTGACGTTATGTGGAAAGTGATTGTAACTGACCAAAAAAACTCATAGCACATGGTTAAAAACATCTACTTCATTGCCAGTTTGGACAAAGGTTTTACAGATCAAATGGGCTAGGATACCCTTGTACTACAAAATATCAAGTCAACAAAGAAGGATACATTGCAAACACTTACAAAACAAGTAAACTAATTAGCAAAACTGCCGCCCTAAATATAGTGTTCAGATTATAAGGATCCAGTACCTCAGCGGAAATAGTATTCCGTATCTTATCACTACTCCCAAGCACCACAATGGGAATAAATAAATGTTCCAATTCCATGGCTCTGGAGAATTTGACTTAAAGCAACGTGTGAATGAATCCTGTATCAGTGTAAACACAAGCAATGAGAAAGCTAGACAACATCGATCACAACAAGAAGAATTGCCATAAGAACGACTGCTATTTATCCCACACCGCATCACAACTGAAGTTACGTATGCACAGTAGTAAAATGATATGAAACAAAGATGCATGAGATGTCAAGTCATTATCTTGGTATACTCTCACTAACAGGTTATGGAAGTACCCATATACTTGTCTAATACGAACAACATTATAAAGAAAATGTTATCATGTTCCTGTTTTAAACCTTAACTAAGGGAGATTTACCGCTCCTTTAACTTGAAGTTTTGAAAAAAGTGTCAAAGACAGACATCCTTTTCTTGTTCCACCGATATATACCCAGGGCTTAGATGACAACTTTGTAAAGAACATCAAACTTAGGGTTAATTAACATTACAACATTAATTATATTTTGATTCTTATACAAAATTGATTACTGACCACAAGCAAAATACTCTTTTCCTCAGTAATAAACGAGAGTGTTCAAAGCGCGAAACAATCCAGAAATTGTCCTCAAGGGAGGCCATAAAATAGGAAATTTAAGGTAAATCTAACTAAATGCAATATTGACGAAATTGTACATATGTTCGGAGATTTTGATGCAAGAACAGAGTATGAGAGTAATCATATGAAAACCGTACAAATTAAAAAATTTGAGCGAAGCAAGCCTAGCCTTGTTTCCACAAAAGGATTGCTCTACTCCTTTCACTAAACCTCACAGATCAAAGCCTATAAACGTCCTATCTGCTCTTGCCATCTCATAGAACATCACCATCTAATAACCTGAGAACGCACGAAACGCGGGGGGGGGGGGGGGGGGGGGGGGGGATTTTAAGACCCGGGTAAGCCACTCACATCGACGATGGCGCCCGCCGCTTCAGTGAGCACCGGCGAGATGTCCAGCAGATCGCGCCTGCACGATGGCAGAAGAGAGTAAAGAATCGCCTAAAAAATATCTTGCCAAAATCCCCCACATAATCCCAAGCTAGGGTTAACGAGCGAAGAAAACAAAGACGGGGAACAGAGAGGGGGCTAGGGCGCGATTACAGATGGAGATTCCTGGGGAATTCCTGCGGCAGCGAGTCGGATGGGAGGTAGTCCTCCAGGTTCGGCCGGTCCAGCTCGATGTCCCCCGCCACCGACGAGGTCGCCATCCCCTCCGTCGATCCCCTCCGCCGCCGCCGAGGAAATCTTCGCGATGAAGAGCGAGAGCGAGAGAGATGGGCGCAATGTGGCGTACGTCCAGCGAATCGATGCGTGGGTGGATCGGTGGACCAACAGACAGCGAAGGGGAAGAGAGAGGCTCGTCACCGGGTGGGCCCCGCACACCGACAGGTGGGCCCACTGCAGCGCCTACATGGGCCGGCTCGGGTGAATTAGTTGGCCGAAACTGTCGGCCCATGTAAGGTCCATAAAACCGAGGTTTACCCTTGCGCGTCGCCGCCACTCGCAAGCAAGCAGCCGCCGCCATGGCGCCGCCGGGCAACTCCGACGAGCTCGCGAGCTCCAAGAAGGTGAAGAAATCTAACTCCAAGGAGGAGAGGAAGCACAAGAAGGGCAAGCATGAGCGCCCCGCCGCCTCCGACGAAGCGCCGACTCCCCGCAGCGACGCGAAGGGGAGCAAGGGCAAGAAGCGGAAGCACAAGGACGGGGAGGGGGAGAAGGAACACGGGAAGAGGTCCAAGGAGAGGAAGGGGGAGGGCGAGGCGGCGGAGGCGAGGCGCGGGGACGACAAGGTGAGGCGGGCGATGGAGGACGAGAGGTTCGCGGCGGCGCGGACCGACCCGAGGTTCCGGGCGATGCGGCGGAAGGAGGCGAAGGTGGAGCTCGACTCGAGGTTCACCAGCATGCTGACGGACCCGAGGTTCTCGTCGTCGTCGGCGCCGGTGGACAAGCACGGCAGGAGGCGCCGCAAGAAGGGTGGCAGGGAGAACCCGATGCTGCAGTACTATCTCAACCAGGAGGAAGAGGAGGAAAAGGAGAAGGCCAAGTTGGTTGAAGAAGAGGAAGAAGAGGGGGACGCAGAAGAGCAGCAAGGGGAAGAAGAGAGCTCCAGTAGCGACGACGACAACGACGATGAGGACGAAGAAGAGGACGATGACGACGAGGTGGTACTTTGCTTACAATTTTTTGATGGTTTGGTTTATATTTCATTCAATTCTCTCGCTTGTAGCATGGAAGTACTTTATTTACTTTATACGTCTCTTCCATTCTACATATTATATGGTAGATGGTAGTGATTAGCTCCTCCAAGAACTCAATTGCATATATCTTGTTTGGAGCATGATTTGTAGGGGACTACTTTTGAGTCTGAGTTTAGTTTTAAGAGCATTAAGTACTTCTTGTTTTTCTATCAATATATGGTCATGGTCATTTGTAACCACGGTATGTTCAATCTGATGTTACAAGTGTTATGAACTGTTAAACTTTTTTTTTTTGGCCGAAGTGTAGGTTATAGAGCTATGTGGTTGTACCAAGATATGCGTCTTTGTAGCTACGCATTTTTAATAGTCGACTAACCAAAAAAAACAAAGGGCATGTGTTTGTGTTGTGGTATTTGACACAATCCCTTCGAATTGCTTGGGACTCAAGTGCACTTTGTTTGTCCAAATGTCCAATTGAAGGGATTGGACATAAACCCACATGTCAAAGACCCTACTTTACTCATGTACTCAGCTGACAATGACATGCCACTGTTAGTATTTTTATCCACCATCCTGCCACTTAAATCTATTTTTTGAGTTAGCCTTGTAATTTTTGTATTTTGTAAGCATTGATTAATGATTGCAATATTTATGTAGTTTTCGCCCTTCAAGAAAAAAAACAATGTTTTGCAACATTATTCTTGCATTATATCTAATACATGGTCCTTTTTTTTCACAGTACTCTGTCGGCAGTGACATTGCGCATTATTTGATGGGCAGGCATGATGATACACCTATGATTGACAAGGAAACCCATAGGCTTGCTGTTGTTAATATGGACTGGGATCATATTAAGGTGTGTGATGATTGAAAATAATTATTTTTTTGTCAAGCAAACCTATTAGCATAAACAATTTACAGAAATATTAAAAAAGGCTTTGTTACTGGATGCTTAAGAATTACCTTGAAACCAATAATTTTACTGAAAAAACTTGTTTATTATGTGATTACATTTTTTTAATGCTTTTGCTTTTATGAGCGCATTGGTAGCTTCTATCGAACACTTTTGTGCCATTGGGGTGATGTTTGGAAAAAAATTGTCTGCTAGGTGGCAGCAGCATTTACAGAGTATGTTTTATGGCTGAAAGATGTTTATGTTTATTTCTTATGTTCTGTTTAAATCAGGTGAAATTTCTATGTGTACTACTCTCTTCTCTTTTAGTTGAGGACCTAATAGTCCACCATATAAATTCACTTATTTTATCAAACATAGTTATTGAGGATGCTAGTTCTTGTAAACAAATGTAGTTGCATCTAAGTTCTTGTAAAAAAATGTTGTTGACAGAGCAGTGCACACTGAGGCACTTGGCGAACACATATCCAAACTCTAAAAATGCTTGGACTTTGGAAAGTTTAGAGGGCAAATCCAACTTAGCAAAATCCTGGTTGTTAAATGAAGATCTGAGTTGTTACATTGTTATTTTGTCTCCTTGCAACTTTCAATTGATTAGTTTTGTTCATCCTTCATTGTACAATAATACTATATTTTGTTTGCGTCCTTCCAATAGGCAGTTGACCTGTATATGGTGATGACATCTTGCCTCCCAAAAGGTGGGCGAGTCTTATCAGTGTCAGTCTATCCATCAGAATTTGGACTTGAGCGCATGAAAATTGAGTCAACTAAGGGCCCAGCTGCCCTTGTTGATGTCAATGGTAGTGATGGTGAATATAGTGGTGGTGATGATGATGACGATGATGAAGAAGAAGAAGATAGTAGTGACACTGAACATGATTCTGAGGCTGAAAACAACAAGCTACGTACTTATGAGCTAAACAGACTGAGGTTAGTAACAAAATGGAGAAGGATTTTTTTTTATCTGTTTTTCGGGACTTGTAGACAGTCTTTAACATGTTCAAATCCTATGTGTAAATATCTGTTTTTCTGCTTGATGTATTTATCACTGTCTGTGTATGAGGAGACATTCTCATCTATTCAATTTTTTATACAACAATGTAATACCAATCTTATGCGTACGCTTATCTTGTTGTAGGTATTACTATGCAGTTGTGGTGTGTGATTCCAGTGCAACTGCAAATCACCTGTACATGAATCTTGATGGTACAGAATTATTGAAAACATCAAATGTGTTCGACTTGCAGTTTATTCCTGACTCTATGGAATTTAAACATCCTGCTCGTGATGTTGCTACAGAGGTATCTTACTTTACTACATTGTATCATCAGCAATTTTGGTATATAATAAGGTTGAAACATGAAACATTGAAATAAAACTGATCCTTTTCCTTCTTCAAAAGTGACTTGCCATGTTATTTTTCCATTGTTCAAGTTAACATCTTTTAAGTTTAGTATAACTTGCTTTTCAATTGTGCTAAAAGAATTACTTTTAGTTTGTCAGTTATTTGTTTGATATTATGCAGGCACCTCCAAGTTACAAGGAGCCTAATTTTGAAACTCGTGCTTTGCAACATAGCAAGGTTAAGCTCACGTGGGACGATGATGAACCAGAACGCAAAAAGGTCTTGAGGCGAAAGTTCACTGATGATCAGGTTCATTCTTATATAAATTATTTTGTTTGTGTTACGAGTTTATAGTTTTTTGGTAGGTCCAATAACATGATAAACAATCATGGAGTAACATGTCATGAGCTGGGCCGCTGGCACTAAAGTCAATAATATTTTGCAATTCATCTCCCTTTTTATGTGAAAGTTCTTTCCCTGTGAACGGCTATGAGTTATACTGGTTTGTCTCGATGTTTGCCTATCGTGTAGGGATGATATTTTCCTTATTCGTTTTTATTAGGCACATATTGATTTGGCACAATCTTTTAAATTGAAATGTGACCATACATTTCTTTCTCAATATATTGTTGCTATATAGAAAAATCATGTCCATATGTAAGTACATTGAAATACAAATCTAGCAGGTACCGCCTTTGTATCACTAAATAGTTATTTGAATGTCCTAATTGTTGGTCAAAACTAACGAAGTTTGAATCTTAAAATTTCTGTGCCTTATGAGTTGAATGGATATAGTACCTTTGTTGTTGTGTCCTTGTCCTTTTATTTTTGTTTTGGTCTACAGTTTTGGTAACTTTGTTCATGTTTTTGCTGCAGTTAGATGATCTTGATATGTACTTAGCAAGTGATGACAGTGCATCAGACGATGAAGGTGCAGATAATCATGGTGACGAGTCTCTACAAAGTGGAGCCAAAAGAAAGTTAACAAGGGAGGAGAGGTTGGCTCTTCTACTACAAGGTGACAAATCCGAGGAGGAACAAACTGATGGCGAGGACATGGAGATAACATTCAACACAGAGCTTGAGGACCTCAGCAAGCGTATACTTGACAGAAAGGTCAACAATGAGAAGACTGTCTGGGAGAAGCACCAAGAGAAAATGAAAGAGAAACGTAAATCTAGGAAGAGAAGGTCAAAGGATGATGATGATGATGGCTATAGCAGCGAAGATGGCCTGGATGAACATGACGATTTCTTTGATGATGAAATGTCTGATGAAGAAATTAAGCCAAACAAGAAGCAGAAGGCAAAGGCCAAAGATAAAGGAAAGGGGAAAGGAAAGGACAAACTCCCAGAACAACATTTGGAGGATGAAGCAACCAGAGAAGAGTTGGAGCTTTTGGTTGCGGCTGACAAGGATGCAGGCAACGGTGCAAAGGGTTATAACTTGAAGCGCAAAAAGGGTACGAAGGGCAAGAAGGGTAAAGAGCAATCTGTTGAGGACGAACTTCCCGACATAGATCTTAGCAAAGATGAGAGGTTCTCAGCCATGTTCAATTCTCATTTGTTTGCGGTGGATCCTACTGATCCCCAGTACAAAAGGTATACTATGCGCATTCGCCCATCAGACTACTTCAGAATTCATACTACTAGTGTAGCCTACATGATCTGCAATTCTGCATCTTCTTGGTTCAGTTTTACACATGTTAAATTGCTAACTGTTGCTGATGGTTACTTACAGGAGTGCGGCCTTTATGCGCAAGCAAGCTGGGACAAAGGGAGCACATGAACCATCTCTGGGAGGTAGAGGTAGTGGTAGAGGTACATTGCCACCTGATGATGTGCCTACCGATACTCATGACCAGAAACCTGATGGCACATCCACGGAGAAGCTGGAAACAATGTCTGCAGTCAAGTCACTAAAACGGAAGCTTACTGCATTAAAAAACACAAGCAAGAGTGACCGATAGAGAAAAGCTTTGCTTTATCCTGATGACCAATGAACAGGCTTTTTTTTTATTTGTCTATGACGAGAGTTATTTTGGCTTTAGAATAGTTTTTAGGTATGTTATTTATGTTTGCTACCTACCTATGAAAATGTGTCAAAATTTGGGTTTTGGGCTTCGAATGTAGTTATATTATTTTCAGGCTATAAAATTAAATTATGATGGTGGCTTTGTACCAACATTAGTGGAATATTAGAAGCCACCTTCTGTTTTTTTGGCCTTCTAAATATAATTTTAGAAATAAACCCTCCAAGAACTAATGTCAAACCTGAAATTTTTGGTCATGTAGAATGATAACGCTGCCACATGGGTAAACCTGTTGTATGCCAGGCTGCAAGCCATGAACTGGTGGAGCTATAGTAATTGGCATGTGCATGTTTATTTTTTATAAGAGTTTTTAGATAGTAGTTTATTTTTAAAATTCAAACAAAAATGTTCAAGAAATTAAGAAAATCCATCAGACAAGAACCGTTACAGCACGCGAGCAGGAATCCTCTCGCTTAGCTCCGACGAAACTGAAAACGAGCAGAGAAGTTTTTGTGCTGCGTGAAGCTGCAGCATTTTCTGTTTTTTTTCTCTCTTTTTTTACTATTCTCCAAAGCTGGAGATTTTACATACAAAGCATGCCGAATTAAACACAAGATTCACCAAACTCGTGCCATCCCACCACGTTTGGAGTGATCAGCTCGGCATGCCGAATTAACACACGCAGGAACAGAAATGCAGGATGCAACTAAAACAAACTTAAAAACAACAATGCACACAAGATTACAATGTTGCCATCAACACTGAATACACTGAATACATAAAAGTAGGAAGAACATGAAGGCCTTACTTCATCATCTTTTCATCTTTATTCATAGTAGAAGAAACTGTAATAGAAATACCATCTTTTCATCTTTATTCATAGTAGAAGCAACTGTACCATCTTTTCATCTTTATTCATAGTAGAAGCAACTTTACCATCTTTTCATCTTTATTCATAGTAGAAGCAACTGTAATAGAAATACCTCCCAAGTTCCTTTCATCTTTATTCATAGTAGAAGCACTGTAATAGAAATACCTCCCAAGCAGGAGGAGCAGCATCAACAATCTTATCCTTGACGATCGAAGGTAATTTGAGCGTGAAAGTAATACCACCATTGTTGTGTTCACTGACTTTGATTCTCAGGTAGTTTGAGCGTGAAAGTAATACCATTGCTGTGTTCACTGACTTTTCTTTTCAGTTTTTCCAGATTCTGCGGGTTGCACGTTCCCCCCTTGAGTTCGAGGTGTGTCAGACTCTGCAGCTTACGGACCCCTGAAAGCTTCTCCATGTGAGTGAAGGACCAAACTATCTTTTCAAGCTTATCAGGGTTTCGGTAACCAAAGGTGACGCTGATAATAATATCATCTTCAATGATAAGGTCCATGAGATTCCCAAAACTCCAGAACCGGAGAGCGCCTTCTGCAAATGAATGGTAGCAAAGCCTGAGATAGCGTATGCCATCGAGCCTGCTAAGTACATCGAGGGCGCCCTGATTCAAAAAGGTGTCACGTAGAGTTATCTTGGCAAGGTGATGGAGCTCCTTGATCCTGGGAGGCAACCTGCTTCTGATGCTACAGATGTGTAGGCTCTCCAGAAGCTTTGGAGGTCTCAGTAAAATAGCATCAATAGCATCCCAGTTACCCGGTGGATCCATTCGGATTGACAAGGACCGAAGACATCTATGGAGTTTGTCAACCTGAAGGAATAAATCTATCAAGCTAGCTTTCGTGCCAGATAGAACCACACCCAGCTTCTTCAGGTGCTCGAGTTTGTCACCAATGTTGTTCAGTTCTGTAGCACTGTTGGAAACTTTGACATGGGACAATATCTCCATCTTTTCCATAGTTGCAACAGCACGAGGCACGCAGACAGTGGAGAAGAATTCCTTGGACTTGACAATGTCTTTGCCTGGGCAGACAATAATGCAACCAGCAAGCAGGTGCTTTAGCATTGGCAGCGTTGTGTGGAACACCTGTACCCTTGTTCCTCGGATGTCAAGTGTCTCTAAGAGCCTCAGCTGACCTATTTGCTTGGGCAGTTGGGCAACATCTGTGTTCCGGAGACTTAGATACTTGAGTTTGTGAATCTTGCATACGGTATGGAGGTCGTTTGCCTTGAGGCCCTTACGACCTTCCAAATCGAGTACAGTCAGCAGCAACCTTGAAGTGCTGGAAAGTGAGTTCAAGAACCTTGTGATATTAGAGTTAGCCGGATGGAGTTGCATGCCGTTCCGGATTGAGTAGAGGAGATCCAAGTCAAGTGGCAACTGGTTGTTGAGCAATAGGTCCTCAACTGTCGAAGACTCCCTGTCTATCAAATCGGCAACCACAGGATGCACAGTGCAGCTCTTTACCTTACGTGCACCGCTGAGTCCAGAAGGAACAATAAGCTTCTGTCTGAGCATGGCTTCGAAACAGTGCCCAGCTTCAATCTCTGCACTCGACTGATCCACTTGGGTAATCAAGCCTTGGGCAACCCATCGTCTTAGTAAACTTGCTCTTCGGACGCCATCAGGCATGCTGATTCCACGGGTGAAAACGGTTGAATACCATAAGCAGTTCTTGTAATTATTTGGCAGTGCTTGGTAGCAGAAGGCCATTATTCTGTCCTGCCTCCCATGATCTGTATATTCATTACCAAGGCTTGTATTCAGGACCTGCAACTGGTGTTCCGTCGTTTCAGGATTGTAGTAGAGAGCATGGAGGAACATCTTCATACAGAAGACATCAGGGCAGCATTGGGTGAGGATATTGCACAAAATTCCTTTCAAGTGTCTGTCATCGTATCTGTGGGGAAGCAGGGCGAGCGCTCTGTTGAGGTAAATATCAACGAGAGAGTAGATTACCGGAGGCCCACATTTGGCAGAGTCACAGCAATATTTTGCCATCTTACTATCATTTGTGCAGAGTATTACTGCACTGTCAGAGCAGCCCGTCGAGCTCAACAATTCCAGGACCTGATGCCATAACACTGGGTAATTCAAACCGGAAAGAACAAGCAGCACATTTTCATTGCTCAATTTCTTGGCAAGCCTCTGCCTGTCTTCCGCCTCATTGTCTGTCTCCCTTTCTTTCGGGTGTCTCAGCTTGTCAACCATGGCCTTTGTAATCTCCGAGAGAATCGGAGGTCGTTGGACAGAAACGTGGAGCTCCTCATCATTCCATGGATTACGCCAGTGACTCTTGTAACGCTTGAGCATGGTCTCTCCAACAGCAGCTTCATCCATGCCATCTTGCACACTGATTATGACGACCCTGATATGCTGCTGCTTGTCGCCGCCGTCCGACTGGGGCAGCAGCGGCTGCTGGTCATCACCATCCGACTGGGGCAGTTGCTGCTGCTGCTTGATGCCGCCTCCCGACTGCGGAGGTGGCGGCTGCTCCTTGCCGCCACCCTCCGACTGCAGAGGCGGCGGCTGCTCCTTGTCACCACCCTCCGACTGCAGAGGCGGCGGCTGCTCCTTGTCGCCACCCTCCGACTGCAGAGGCGGCGGCTGCTCCTTGTCACCACCCTCCGACTGCAGAGGTGGCGGCTGCTCCTTGTTGCCACCCTCCGACTGCAGAGGCGGCGGCTGCTCCTTGTTGCCGCCATCTGACTGCAGTGGCAGTGGCAGTGGCAGTGGCTGGTCCTTGTCATCCTGCTTGTCGCTGCCATCAGACTGGAGTGGTGGCTGCAGCTTGACACAGCCTCCTGGTTGCACAGGCGGCGGTGGCTGCTCCTTGTCATCATGCTTGTTGCCGCCATCCAACAGAGGCTGCGGCTGCTGCTTGTCGTCGCTGTTCAACTCCTCCGGTGGCTTCACCTCAACGTAAAGATATTCTGTGAACGGCTTGAGCCGCGAGAGAGCCTCATCCACGCTGCCGTAGTCGCCATACCAGCCATCCTCGAGTATGGCACGCCGGGAAGGATTGTTCCAGCTGCCAGCATTGGTGCGCCTCTGGTTGCGCGGCCTCACACTAGCATCCCTGGGCTCCATTGTGGTGGTCACCTCGACGGGAAGCTGGTGATGAGAAACGGCAATGCCGTACCTCGCCTGCCTCTCACTAATTTCGCGTGCCCGGATCTTGAGCTCGCGGATCCGGGTGACGACCCGGTGGCGAGCTACCATTTCCCAGGGCAGCCAACCGCAACGCGCGCTACCAGACTGCGTGTAGAGCTCAACGCAATTTCTGGAATCGAATGCAAGCTCCATGACCTGCTTCATCCACGGGCGGAGCTGGTAGTCACCGGCAGTGGTACTCCCCTTGTTGGCCACGATGTGGCGGAGCACGTTGTTCATGCTCTCCATCTCTTGCATGATGAACTGCAGGTCCTCACGGACCCTGCCAAGCAGCCGGGCCTCGTCCTGGATGAGGCCCAGCACCAAGTTGACGGCGCCAAATGCTATGTCGGCCATCTCTTCTTCTTAGCTCTAGCTAGCTTATCAATGATCCGCCTATCTTCCGATCGATCAACAGTGGCAGCTGGTAGCTGCTACCATCCGGCCATGGCATGCAATGCAATAGGAGGTAGGAGCAGGAAGCAATTCCCACATATGGTTGATAACCCTCTCCTCTCGTCTCACGGCAGAACAAAACAGGACTGCTTTTGTTTCTTTGTCAGCAGGATACAATTTGTGTTCCAACATTATTCCAGCCTACGGGCCATTTGGAGTCCAGCCATCTCTCTTGTCATAAGCTCCTTGTGCTATTGCCTGCATCTTCTCTGCCCCTTCTACAATCATTTTATGCTTTGCTTGTGATCTGCAAAAGAGCAATTCGGATGGTATCTAACAGCCGCCTGCCCCTGAAGCAAAAGCAGCAGCATTTCTTGCTTTCCAAAGATACCAGCATACAGCTGAACACCCAACAGATAACTAGTCCGGCCCATTTGGATATCTTCAGTTAGAGGCAGAATCTTGAAATTTGATTAATGCTGGGATCAGTGTATTCTTTCTTCCAGCATTAGGCTGTGTTTAGTTCTGCACTAAAATTGGAAGTTTGACTGAAATTGGAAGTTTAAAGAAAAAAGTTGGAAGTTGGTGTGAGTAGAAAAGTTTTGATGTGATGGAAAAGTTGGAAGTTTGAAGAAAAAATTGGGAACTAAACAAGGCCTTAATCAAGTTCATTTGTATTAGTGTATCCCAGCATCAATCAAAATTCATCTGTATCTATTGACAGCTCACTCTCTCCTTCTATGTCTCAAGCTCCTCTCGTATTTATTTTCCAAGGAAAAGATGTTTTGCAAAGTGAGATTGGGTGTCAAAATCAGGGAAAGGGTCATACTAATTCTCATGCTAGCACTCTTTTACTCTTTTAGCTGTACCTTCCGTGAGGGAAGAGGGCATCTTCGCTCTTCTCTATTTTGATCTTCTCCACGAGGTCGCCACTGAAATGTCCACACAAGGAGGAGATGCATTTCCCTATTTGCGCCTCCTTGTGATTCCAAGCCTTGCATCTAGGTAAAGAACAAGCATCTCAATAAAAGGAGCATTCCACGCTGAGTCGCTGACTGACATCCCAACCGCTGCCTCTTACGTGCTGATTACCGAACAGCTCAGTACTCATGTTAATAACACCAAGGTGAGTTGGCTCCTCCAATTTTCATAGCTTGCACATTTGACAATTTGGTACCACGCCGTGAGGATTCCTCATCCGTTGAAGGACCTAAGAACTGAAATCACAAATTCATTGTGTGCAACAAATCAATAAACAGCTCGAGTCACCGATCCCAAATCTTCCCGAATCAATTGGAGTAGAAGAGAGTCTAATCTACTATGTATAGAACTATAGATTGTTGAATACCGACCTTCCTCTTAGATCCTCCATCTCCATGCCCCCTCGGTCCGCGCCATGGCCATGGGACAGTAGGAAGGCCGATGACGGGAGATGGGAGGGCGGGTCACCCCTCGTCGCTGGGCCAGCGCCCGGCGGAGGCCCACCGGAGGTGTGGAGGCGTGGAGAAGGACAGCAGAGCGAGCGACGGCGAGGGCGGCGGCGGCGACCGGCGAAGGCCTGCACGCCTGGATGCATGGATGGAATGCAACGCTAGGGGCTGAAGGGTAGCGGCGTCGCCGGAAGTCGTCGGGATGGCCGAACGGCCGAGCCGCCGCGCCGCCGAGGAGCGCCGCTGCCGCATTGCGTGTCGGCTGTACCAGTGAGCGAGCAGGTCGAGAGAGACGAGAAGTTCGCGAGCTGATAGACTATGGGCCGTGGGCTGGATTGATAATTTTAAAGTCTATATTAGGTTCCTCGACTATGGCTGATAGGCTGAGCTCGAATTTTCTCACCCAACCATAATAAAATTTTAAAATTCAGATATGCCACATAAGTCACATCCGACGTGGTGCCATGTAAGTGCGTCCTAGGTGGCATGATATTGGGTAGATCCACGTCTTTTCATATGAAAAAGAGAGGAGATATATAGAGAGAGAGAGGGAGTGCTCGCAAGACATGACATTCGACAGTGTGTGAAGTAAGCAGTGGTCCATGTCTGCCTACAATCGTGTTCTTTGGATCTAAAGTAGTGACGGAGGACTAGATCCGATGACGCTTCACGGGCTCAAGAGGTGTGAAGACTGAGACCCGCATTTCATGAGCTCAGGTAGCACTGCCATCGAGACCCGCACTAAACTGCCAAGATATGTATACCGCCGGACCCTCATCACTGCCTTTACCCAATGCACGTTGTCATCCGACAAGCTATCGTCATCCTTATCAAATTAATTCTATGTATCTCATCCTGCGTGATGCATATCTCAGGCCTGGACTTTTTGTCAATCGTTCACCCATTTTTTATGAACGGTTAATTAGTTGTTGTAAGGGTTCACCCATTTTTTTTAAGAAAAAAAATACCAATGGCATGAGCTTTGACGAATATATTCAGAAGAATAGAGTTTACATGGTTTTCATTTTTTATATGGTTTTCATTTACATGTTGACCGTGGCAAACTAATCTTCGAACCATTTTTAGGCGTCAGCATCAAAGGAGCAGACAAGTATTACGGCACACAGTTTTTGCATCTTGTGTGGGATGTTGAAATGTGTGTTCCTATGATCAATTGCATGTGTGCCCAGCGGATTCTCAAGACAATCCAGCGAGAGTACAACTGTCTAGTGTTTTGAGTTGAATCCTAAGAACGTGACGAGCAAGCCTATTAATTTTCAACTCTCAACACAACAGTAATATGAGAGACTAAAATATCATGAGTAGGAAACTAGATCATGGCACTCTTGGCATTATTTTGGTAGCAGCGTGTCCTTTTTCTAAAATAACTGAGCTCTTCCTTTATGACAATGAAATAATATTCTGGGCTCAGCTGAATGGGATCGTTTTCACTAAATTTTTTTTGATACGGAGTTCTGGCCTCTGAATAGGTAAAGAGAAGTTCTCGACGGCAAGGAAGGGAACACTGAACTTTCTATGATTTTCAACTAGTTTAACCTATTTAAAATCAGACGATCGAGACGGAACATGCATTTCATATTTCCATGTGAACTCCAACAACTCGACCAAAACGCATACAGATTACAGAATACAGCAGTGGATTTCAGAGCACTACTGCAGCCAACGATCGACCCAGAGATTCACATGAGCAGTATAAATAACATTGCAGACTGGAATTCCTAATCAAACTTAAACCCACAGCCATGGCAGAAACTCCTGCTGCAGCAGCAGCCGTGGAATTCGGGACTCATCCTCGTGACATGTTGACGCTCGACGGGGAACTTTTGCGAGTGCTCATCACCGGCGACAGGGTCCGCTTGGAGGAGATTTTGAGAGAAGCGGGTAGCTATGGTGGCGACGGTGAACACCCTGGGGATGGTGGCAATGGAGGATCACCACCTCATGAAGTTCCTCCATTGGTGGACGGGCACCGCGACCCTCGAAGGGATGGCCCGGAGCTGATCGCGATTAACTTACCCGATCATGCGGCACCAGCCGTGGTGGTGGAGGCAGGGTTGTCGTTGAGCCCAAGGAGATCTTACGGCTATCTGAAGAGGTGCATTGCTGCCTGCAGCTGGAGCTCCATGGCACGCTGGTGTCAAGCCCGAGATGCTCCCGCTCCCCACCCAGCCCGCGGCCGCGGGGTACATCCGCGGCAGCCGATCGCAGTGGCGCCTGCAGCGCGGCACGGAGCGGGCTGCCTTCTCGGAGTGACGAGCAACGGGAACACGGCCCTGCACCTCGTCGCCAGCCGCGGCCACGCCGAGCTCGCGGCGCTCATCCGCGTGAGGGCGCCCTCGCTCGTCGCCACGCGCAACCGGTGCCTCGACACGCCGCTCCACTGTGCGGCGAAGGCCGGGCACCGCGAGGTGGTGGCCCGCCTCCTGGAAACGCCCACCGGCGTGGCCGAGGCTGAGGCGGATCAATTAGCGGCGGCGGCGACGGCGGAGGCGGCTATGCGGGTGAGGAACTGCCTGGGCGCCACCGTCCTGCACGAAGCCGTCCGGCATGGCTACACCGAGGTGGTGCATCTCCTCATGTCAAGGGCGGGCGCGGCTGAGCTGGCCTCCGTAGCATCCGACGACGGCGTCTCGCCGTTGTACTTGGCGGCGACGACCGGCTCGGTGCGCATGGTCCAGGAGCTGCTGCGCATGCTTCGCCCGGCGGATGACGGGAGACGATCACCGGCGTTATTCACTGGCCGGGAGGGACGTACGGCTTTGCATGTTGCAGCAACTAAAAGCGCAGGTAATACGTCATGTACAACTTCTCATAGCTTTATTTATCCTCCTTAAAATTTACTACTCGGGCTTACTACTTATATGCTTTCAGCAGTTATCCTCTCCGCACTTGGCTACCCAGCGTTTACCGTAGGCACGATAACTGGTACACCAGAGGTGCGTCCTTCCCGGTCCTCTCGTACTAGGGAAAGGTCCTCTCAATGCTCTAACGCCCACACCGGATATGGACCGAACTGTCTCACGACGTTCTGAACCCAGCTCACGTACCGCATTAATGGGCGAACAGCCCAACCCTTGGAACCACCTACAACTCCAGGTGGCGAAGAGCCGACATCGAGGTGCCAAACCTTCCCGTCGATGTGGACTCTTGGGGAAGATCAGCCTGTTATCCCTAGAGTAACTTTTATCCGTTGAGCGACGGCCCTTCCACTCGGCACCGTCGGATCACTAAGGCCGACTTTACTCCCTTGTACTCCCTCCATAAAAAAAAAAGACAAATCCTATGTTTTCGTGTCCAACGTTTAACTGTCTGTCTTATATGAAATTTTTTTATAATTAACATTTTCATTTTTGTTAGATGATAAAACATGATTAATACTTTATGCGTGACTTGTCTTTTTAATATTTTTTATAATTTTTTCAAATAAGACAAATGGTTAAACATTGGACACGGAAACCCATAGTTTGTCTTTTTTTGGATGGAGGGAGTAGGTTATAAGGCGTCTATTTTTTGGTCAAACTGATTGAAGTTTGACTAGGTTTGTAAAAAAAATATATTTTCCACCAAGACAAATTTATTATAAAAATATATTCAATTATTAATTTAATGAAACTAATTTGATATTATAAATATTACTATATTTGTCTATAAACTTAATTAAACTTGAAGTAATTTTACTTTGATCAAAATCAAAACGTCTTATAACCTTGGAGGGAATAAAACGGAAGATGCGCATGATGACTGAATACTGATGTCCAATTCATTGGACATTTTGCACTGGCACGTATAGAAGAGCTCTTTTTTTTTTTGTTATTTCAATTACGACAGATTTTTGGGCTGTTGCTTTTGCTTTTCTCACTGAGAAAGTTCCTCCAGAGCTCTCTGAAGAAATATTGTCCTGGGAACCAAGTCTGCTGACAATAATTGATTCGGCCGGGAGGAGTCCCCTTCATTTTGCGATGCAATACGGGAAACTCGATATCATCCGGCTATTCCTAAACAATGAAGCTTCCGTAGCTCGCATTTGTGATAATAATGGTCTGTTTCCTCTGCACCATGCTGCTATCTTGGGGAGTACAGTGATGATCGATGAAATCATGGAGACATGTCCGGACTTCAGTGAATTGGTTGACAATAGAGGAAGAAATTTTCTTCAGTGTGCTGTTGAGCATGGTCAGGACAGTGTAGTTCGCTACATCTGCCAAGACGACAGGTTTGCAATGCTGCTGAATGCCACGGACTCGGAAGGGAATACACCGCTCCATTTGGCTGTCAAATACGCATGCCCAAGGGTTCGCAGTTCACTGTTGCAGACGGTGAGTGTGGAAATACACATTGTCAATAAGGATGGTCTAACTGCTGCAGATCTTGCTCATCGTGCATTGCCTTGCGGCCGGTCGTATTATTTCCTGGTAAAGCATTGGAGTTATCCTTTTCTTATGGGTAATTTTACTATCTTTGAGAAGGTCCCAGTAGATACCATATTTTTTAAGTAAAATACCTTTAGGTACTAACTAGCTCATGTTATTAAAAAGTTTAGTATAAACTCTTTGATACCTCCAGATACTTTCTCAAAGATCGTAAAATTTCTCTTTTCTTATTTCTTATGCTTAGTTGGAACTCTCGATCCTATCATGCATTTACAATAAATTAATCGTGCTTATTTTGATTGTTGTAACTTCAGTAACTCAACTGAGGGTATCCTCAAATATACTATGTGATTCTACGCGCTTTGCTACAGGAACTACTAAGTAATCATTAATATGTTCTCGTTGTCAACAATTGAGCTAGAAGTAAAAATATATTAGCTATTAACAATAAATAAAATTGGATTGCCAAACCACGTTTGAAGAGAAATAAATTTAATAGACTTTGTAGGAAATCATAGATGGAATATTAGATTGTTGGCCAAATTTTGCATCGCAAAAGGTGGAAGGTAAGAAAAAAATGATAAAAAGTTAGGTTTTATTAATAGTAGTTAGGAAAGAAACTAAATAATATCCTATGCTTTGATGCCTATGGATGAATATATGTTGAGTATTATAAATATGATGGATAGATATGTTAAAATATTTTGAAAATAATGTGGGAGGTCATGATGGGATATGCTTGTATGTTGATTTGTACAATTTAGTAAATTAGTTGTAGATCATGTTGTATGCTTGCATGAGTTTTTATATGTAATTATCGCTAGTGGATGATGAGGTGACATATTTACATGTTGACCTTTAGACTTAGTAGGTTGTAACTTGTCGACGAGCTATACCCACCTATGGTATTTGTAAGGTATGGTGATCGTTGAAAACATGGTATATACGAGATCGAGATAAAAGAGACGGGAGATAGGGATTTTTATAAAGGTTCGAGCCCCTTAACTGATAGGTAATAACCCTACTCATGTTAACCCAAGTCGGTGTTGCCTTTATATATCACTCTCACATGAGTACAATATTTGGAATGACCTAATTTAATCTATGTCGACTTGGCCGGCATAGAATTCTTACACGTAGTCAACGGATAGTACAGTTTTCTTTCTTGAATATGAACTCGACGGGATTAGAGATATCTCTAGATCACTCGTGTCAGCTTCTATGGCTTCTATATTAGGTTTGTCTAGATTTGTATTGGCTTGTCTTTGAGTTTTATAAGAAATTAAGATTAAGATGAAATTACTTTTGATTTTTTACTCCTTGAATTTGGCATTCCATTATTCTTGGTTGGGATGAGAAATAGGTGGGAAAAGTAAACGAGGGGTGGTGAGATAAAAAGTAGTACACCAAAAGTATTTATATTTATGGATAAAGTTTAAATGCTAGAAATGGTTATATTTGTAGACGCGGGGCAAATTAAACATCGAGAAAACTCACATATTAACAAAGATTTGACAATTGGTTATATTTGTTGTATTCGTGACCGTATATTGTATTCATAATTCATATTAAATAAAACATGCCGTTGGGAATACCATGGAGTCCTTTTAGTTTTTTTATATAAAAACTAATAACTCTGAAATTTAGGATTAATAAATATAGAACTGTATCCAATTTTTTACTCTCAATTTAGTATATTTGATCCTCTGTTTCATATTATAAGTGGTTTTCACTTTTCATATTATAATTTGTTTTGATTTTTTTCCTAGTCAAACTTTAACCAAATTTATAGAAAATATATCAACATTTCTAACACAAATCAAACATATTATCAAAATATATTAAATATCACATTCAACTAAACTAATTTGATATTATAAAGGTTGCTAATTTTTTTATAAATTTGATCAAATGTAAAAAGGTTTGCTAAAGAAGTCAAAGCAGCTCATAATATGAAACGGAGAGGGTAGTTTTTTTTTAAAAAAAGAATCAGCACGAGATTGTGCTATTTCATTGGATATAGAGGTAAAAAAATACAGCCCCTAGGGGCAAAAGGGAAACTGTACACAAATACAAAGAGGCTATTGCTACGAAGGGAGGAATTCTCCAGGCCGCCTTGCGCCTGCCATGATTCAGATTCTTGCCTCTTTCTTTATTTTCTCCATAAGATTGGGGGCGCTATTTCCTTGTGCTCGAAGATCCGTTGATTTCTTTTCTTCCAGATTTCCCACACAATGAGTAGGGTTAAGGATCGCAGTCCTTTCTTGGGGACTTCCTTTTTTTTTGTTGTTTAGCATGTCTCACCACTCTTGGACGCTTTGGCATGGGTCCCAATGGTTCGGATCCAATTGCTGATAGGCAACCCAGCAGAGAGTAGTAATTAAATTCCGAATTGATTGTAACTTGCAGTGCTCACTTGTTTTGATGTGAGTACACGTACGTCACTGTATTGTTAAAAACAACCAACACATTTAGCATATAACTAAAAAACAAATATTGATAATATCAGTAAGAATAGCTCGTACAATATCCATAACTAACCATAAATATGAATGCATATCTAGTTAGAACTTAAATTCAAGTGGACAAGTTAAAAGAAAAACTAACCAGCTAAGCTATACCCAGTTTCTGACAATGAGCTGCCATAAGGAACTAACCCAAGTGCCTTCTCTAATTGTTTTGGATCTCAACTTTAGAACTATGTAAATTAAATTACACTAAACATTAATTTGTTATATTTGTTTACAGGATCCGCGGGCACTAATGTTGAATTGCATGCACTGGGTGAAAGCACCCCTCACAATAGATGGAAATTCCCCACATGTGGACAACAAATCTGGCCAAGGAGAAGAACCTCAGAAGGAACAAGATGACATGAGGAAAACCGGGACAATCGCGTCGGTTCTGATCGCCACAGTGGCATTCGCGGCAGCTTTCACTGTCCCTGGGGGCTTCATCGCCGACGACCGCCCGCATGCCGGGACAGCGACTCTGGCGAGGCGGTTTGCGTTCAGGTCGTTCGTCATGTCAGACACCATGGCATTCGTCTTCTCCATCGTCGCCACCTGCTTCCTCATATAAGCCGGTGCAACGGAGATTCCACGCAGCCACCGTCTCCGGTATAACTCACTGGCGTCCGGTCTGGTGCCGCTGGCGGCGCAGTTCATGATCGCCGCGTTCGCCTTCGGGTTCCACCTCGTGCTGGGCGTGGCCAATCGCGGGCTCATGATCTTCGTCTATGTCGTCTCCTCGGCTTCAGTCCTCTTGTGCTTTCCAGGCATCTGGATTCCATGGCAACTTGGGCTCGGAAAAGTGATATTGCGGCGAGTCGGATGGCGAGGTCTAGCCAGCGTGCATTCCCGCCCGTCCAGTCTTGGACAACTCTACGATCATCTCCGCTGCAGCTTTTTGCTCGCAAATATCAGAAGTCCATTGTTCGCCGTGCTTATTACTGCCACTTTCGTCATTGCCATCGCACTTGATGTTGCTTTGCCAAACTACTAAACCGAAGAACCTTAAAAATGTACGATCATTGATGTGATGGTAAAATTATGGGTGTATAACTCCACCCAAATGCACAAACAAATATGATTGTCAGATTGTGCACGTTAATTGGTCTAGAGACTGAAAGTAACACTTTTGTTGTGTAAAAGGATTAATTGGGTCAATGCCATTATTAAAGTCTCGCACTAAAAAAATGTCCCTTCAAAGGGTGCCACTAAAACTCTATAAAATTAAAACCATGCCATTATATATATATATATAATATATATATATATATATATATATATATATATATATATATATATATATATATATATATATATATATATATATATATGCCTCAAGCACCTTTGTATTTCGTTTATCATACGATATTTTTGTATGAACCATATTGATATTTTTGTTTTTTTCCTCATAATCGAGATGTGAATCGTGGATTTGAGTATCAACTACAAAATCCTACATCTAGTCGAGAGTTAAAATTTTCATATAAAACATATCTCGATCTAAATTTGTATGAAAAAGTTAAGTTCACATGTCCGAAACCGACACTAATATAACCAGGTCATCGGTAATGGTTCATAGCTAGAGCTAGAAGAGATGAGGCACATATCAGTGCCAGTAGTTTAATTAGGGTTTATAGCTATAACTGGCACTGTTATAGCAACTAACCATCACTAATAAGTGGGATAAGAGCATCTCCAAGAGACTAGCCAAATGGTTCTCCAAGCTAAAATTTGGCTAACTTGGACAAAAAATCAACTCCAACAGACTAGCCAAATGGCTCTCCAAGCCACCTGGCTGGCTAAATTCCCCACCTCACTAGACAAAGTTGGCCAGCCAGGACGGCTTGCCATCCGGCATGGGTCCCACCCCCCCTCTCCTCTCTCTCCCCCTTTCCCCATCCCGTCCCGGCTCCCACCTGCTCGCCGCCCCATCCGCCTAGCGCCGCCGCCGTCGTCCTCCCAGCACCGCCGCAGTCGTCCTCCCGGCGCCGCCGCTGTCATTCTCCGGCGCCGCGTCCAGGTCCCACAGCCGCACATCGTGGCGCGGTGTCTCAATGACCACGTCGTGGAACCTGAACCCCACCACCGCGTGCTTCCCGGGCGTCGCCTCCCCTCCCCCGCCTCCTCCAGCGCTGGCGGCTCGGCGTCGCGCTGCAGCGCCAGGGCGACGCGTCAATGTAACGCTCCGCTTTTCGTGAGATGTTAAAAACTAGTTTGAGAAAATCCTAATTGCGAAAAATTTTGTTCCTTGAGTGTTGTGTCTAAGTCGTGCCATGGATCTCAATTCAATCTCCTGTTGTTCCCTCTCATCGATATCAAAATCCTCCACCTCAAGATTCCAATTCCGACTCAATTAGTCCAAAGGTCAATCGCCCCCTTTGAATCATCGCCAAATACTTCCCTAGATCCAAAATATCAAAAACCCCATCTTGAAAATCCTCCGTCGACTCCTTCCTCTCATCCAGATCCCAATCCCGAAGTCCAAGTCAAATTCCAAGTTCAAATTCTCTTGGAAACAATATCCTCAACAAAAGCCTAATTTGCATCCCTCAAGTTTTGGTGGGCCGAATCCTCTCCCCCGGCCCATCTCCCCCTCTCAACCCGCTCCCCTCGCACGTGCATTGCACGCAGCCGAGCCGAGAAGGAGCGCCGCTCTCTTTCTCTCTCCGTTTCTCTCTCCCGTCAAAGCTCCCCCACCGGCGCCGAATCCCGCCGCCGCCTTTTCGAATTTCGCCGCACCCTCGCGTCGCGCGTGCGCTCGCCCGCGCGTGGCCGACCGCCCGGTCGCCGCCGCGTCAGCCTTGGCCGCCTGCGCCGCGCAGCAGCCCATGCCGCCCTGCCATTCGCTCCACCTGTGCGCGCGTGTGTCCAAGACGTGGAGGCAGAGCCTCGGCTCCCCTCTCTCACACGCTCTCCCTCCTCCCTCTGCTCGCCCAAATTGGCAAGGAGCCAAGCTCCTTTCCCCTCCCCTTTTTGCTTTTTCCCTCTCAGCCCGGCCGCCCATGACCACCTCCTGCTGCTCCTTGACCGCAAGCGCCGCACCAGCCGAGCTCTTTACCACCTAAGTCGGTTTCCTCCCCCAAAACCGACTTCCCGTGCCTATAAAACCACAGACGAGCCCCTCTCCCAAGACTCAACCCCTCCCACTTCACTCTCCACGCTGCCGCGCCACTGTTGCCCCTGCCCTGCAGTCGCCCTCGCCGTCCGTCGCCGAAGCACCAGGGAGACCGGTGCGTGTGAAGGACGCGAGAAGAGGACTCCGGGCACCCTTCTCCTTCCCCTTTCCCGGCCCGAGGCCGGAGAGCTCGCCCCGCGCCGTCGGCCGCCCATCACTGCGCCCGGCTCGGTAGTGCCTCCTCCGTTCTCCCTCCTCGCTCTTTCTCGTGCCCTTAGCTTTTGAGCTAGCACCCGTAGCACTACCGAACACGCGTGGACGCCGCCCCGAGCCCCGCTGCCGCCCGGCATGGCCTCGCCGCCATTGCCGTCCGCTCCCGGAGGCCGCCGCTCGTCGCCGGCCCTCCTCGGTGCTCCTCCGTCCCATCCGGCGCAGGAAACGCATTCCTTGAACCCCGAAGGTGCTCCCCCCCCACTGTGAATCGATCCCTCTCCCCTCCCGGCGAGTTTCCCTCTGCCTCTCACCGGCGGTGACCTCCGCCGCGATTCGTCGTCTTCGACCCCTCCTCCTCTAATCTGTCCCATTGGCTCGCTCCTCCTCGCTCCGCTCGTCGCTCCGGTGGTCCCCCTTCCTCCCGCCGTGCCTCGCCGCCGTTTTGCCGATGCGCGTCGCCGTCCGCCGTCCATCTCAGCCTCCCCCTTCTTCCTCCTCCCGCCGGCCTGCGTGGCTGCCACGAAGGCGCCACGTCGGTGCCAGCTCGGCCGCGACCGGGTCAAGCACCCAGTCAGCCGCCCCCACCGCCCTTTCTTCCGTGCGTGCGGTCCACGGAGAGCCCTTAGGCTGCGCATGGGCCCGCCACCTCTTGGTCCACCCGCGTGCCGCGCCGTGAGCCGCGTCCGCAAAACCCTAGCGCCCCGCTCCGCATGAACCCTTCCCCCGTGCGCCGAGTCGCTGACTCGTGGGCCCGTCCCGAGACCCGGCACGATGGATCCGGTCCACTGGACCCCTCACCCTCTCTGTTCCGCATGCCCCCTTGGGCAGCCTCTCCGGGCCGGCTGGCCCATTAGTTCGGCCGAGCCGTGCCTCTCCTCTTGGGCCACGCCCAAGCCGCCCGAGAAAGTCTAAATCACATCCCTCCTTCAATTTTTCTTTCCAGAAAGGGTTTAATAAATTATTAAATCCTTTTTCCTTTGATTAGAAAATCCTTAAACCTTAGAAAATCTATATCTCTTGATCCGTAACTCCAAATGATCCCGTTCCACTTTCAATAATTCCGTAAAATTGAGATCTATTTAATGGCACTATTATTTAGTCTAAATAGGAACTTTATTTTGGTCTTTTGTTTAGGTTTTCGATTGTTTGCGTATAGTTGCGGTTACCGGATTTTTCGTCGATCATGGTTTTCTCGAAGAATCGTGAAGCTCCGTGAAGACCTTGAGCAAGGCAAGTCACCCTTTGATCAATTGCTCCTATAATTGGAAAATCATTATTATTTTGTTTGCAACTTGCATTATTAGAATCACACACTTAACTTGCTTGGCCTCGGTTTGCGTGCCAAACCGACGGACCTACCCAGTAGTCGCACTAATTCCTGTAGGTTGTACTACCCTGATTCCTTGTCGCTCCACCCTTGTGGTATCTTGGTATCCGTGCTCTCTGAGCGCGTATACCAAATATCCCACATACACCGTTGATTGTTGAAAACTTGGGAAATGGGTTTGTGAAGCCCTAAAAACCCGACATGTGGTGTCGGTGTGTTCGAAAATAAAATGAATTGTGAAAACTCGCGATGCGTGAGCCGTGCCTACGTGGCGTTGTCCCGTATTCGCATATAAGGACCGATTCCTGTGGAAAACTCATCAAGCATAATCAAAGTGCAACCACAAGGTGGAATGGGACACCCTGGCTAAGTAACTAGTCGGTTCAGGGAAACCTCGCATGCCAATAGTTGGGAACGCCGGGGCGGGGTCGGTTGGAGCCAAACCGGGTTCCTGGTAAGCAAGGAAGAGAAGCTTGCTGAATTACCGATCGAGGTGGTTGGAGTTTGATTTGTGAAAACTAAAATGGCCTATATTTATGTGAGGATTTGATCCTTCTATGTGGCATGAGGTAACCCTGAGTCGGCTTGGGAAAGGCTTTGTCGCGAACCTCTGTCACCGGCCAGTGTCTGGAGTAAGTTCGTGTCTTGTGGGTAAAGTGTACCCCTCTGCAGAGGTTAACTAACTGTTTGAACAACCGTGCCCACGGTCATGGGCGGATGTGAGGTGGTTCCCGTTGCGTAGATTTGTTTGCCTGTGCTTTGTGAAAAGTTGTTGTGGAATGGGAATCGTAACCAAAATCAGCCTATGTGGCAGATGGATGATCTGAGTGGTCAGAAACGAATCTGTGTGATTCGGGATGTCTGCGGGCATCATAGACTAGGCTTCCCGAGTGGAAGCGGAATGCTTTGCTGCTGGGCAGCTGGACTCTGGGAGTCTGAGAAAATGAAAAAGGCTCTGGGAGCCGCCTAATCAAGTGAAATGGCTCTGGCAGCCGAGAAGTAATGATCTGACCCGGGAGGTCGGTATATTACCATTTGAGTTGTTGAAAAGCATCTCTTAAAGTCGAATCGAGATGCAAGTCTCTTTTCGACCCAAACAAAAAAAAAGAGGTAAATCACTTAGTGATTCCAAAATGCTTTCAAACAAAAGATTTGCAAAACAACCTTGCCTCTCTTCCAAGCTTGCATTAAACACCTAAATTCCCGTGACTTGCTGAGTACGAAAGTACTCACCCTTGCTCTATATAAATATATATAGTTTCTCCGTCGTGAAGTGAAGGTGAAGTGAAGTGAAGATTAGGGTTTCGTCCTGGTTCCCAGCCGTCGCCTGTGGTGTTGGGTGTTAGTTTATTAGTTCCGCTGCTGCTGCTGTTGTTGGTGTTTCCTCGTCCATGTCGTCGGTTGCATTCTTGGGCTGTTCTAAGCTGCAACCTAAGTTAAGGTAAATAAGTCCTCTATTTATTTTAAGGATTGCAATGATTCATATTTGTCACTGTGAGTACCAGCGCTATGTCCTGGGACTAGTACTGAGATCGCGGTTTCGTAGGAAGCGGTTCGCACCGTTTTCCTACGACACGCTCCTATTAGGTGCCGTTGTACGGCGGTACCGGATTGGGGTGTGACAGTCGAGCGATGCCGGCACGCGGAAGATCTCTCCGGCGCGCACTCTGACTCGCGGCCCTGGTAGAAGGGGCAGGACGGCTTGGCAGCGCCGATGGCGCCGAGGCTAGGGTGGGCGGGCGCGTCCGACTTGAGGTCGGTGGGGCGCCGCGAGCTCGCCGGCGAGAAGACGACCCAGCGGCCGAACACGGCGTCACGGCGCACCTCCGATGTTCTCGAAGCTTCCGCCGCCATCCTCACGGTGGTGGCTTCATCTCTTCTTCTCCACGGTTGTCCTCACAACGTCGCTGTCGTTGTCCTCCCAGTGTCGCCCGGCCTAGCGCCGCCGTCGTCGCCTTCCCTCACCGTCGCCGTCGACTCGAGCGGGAGAATGAGGAAGAAGAAGCAGTGATTGACATGTGAAGACCCCGTGTCATAGACTTAAAATAGAGTGGATAGATGGAGAGGCTGTTGGAGCGAATAACTAATTTGACTAGCCAAATCAGATGGAGAGTTGGCTATATGGGTGTTGGAGAGTCCGATTTAAAGAGGCTGTTGGAGATGCTCTGTGCTGTCTAGTTATAAAGATTGATGCTGAGTTCCCTGTAACCAGTCCTAGTTGGGTATTACAACTATGCACCGATCTATTGGTATCATTGCTGGTTCTTTCCTTGAAAGGATGCACGCTCGGTGGAGTAGGAAACCATCACTGCTACAGAACTAGTTTCTGCCGACGACCGAACCCGACGAACACAGTAAGAAACTCGTCTGTGAAAATCGATTTTCATATGCGGAGACACTAAGAGATCTGCTTGTGAAAATCGATTTTTTTTGACAGCACTCATAAGCCACCTGCTTAGAAAAGGTTTTTTCTGGAAGAAAAAAAACATTTCAAATTCATATGAGATCCACAACAACATGCAAACAAATCGCTAAGTCATAGCATGCAAACGAAAACGATAACAACGTGAACAGGGAATAATCGTCGTCGTCATTGCATCAACAAGAAATACAATAACAACACGGATTCAAGTTGAATCATTCAACACAGCAGCAACAGTCCATACCAAATGCGCATTAACAGCAGTAGTGGACAAGCTCACCGCCGGCGTGGATGAGCTCAACCGCCGTCATGGACAGGGGCGGGTCCAGCATTATTCAAGGGCAGATGTACGTAGCATGCTAATTATATATGAATATAGTGTTATAATATATGGATAAGTAGTTTAAGCATAACTTTTATCAAAAATTACTATAAATTAGAATTAGGTGGTATCACTCTAGATCCACCCATAACAAAGAGAGAGGAGAGAGCCGGGACAGCGAGAAGAGATGAAGGGATAAGATGCCTTTTGTATATCTTTTTCTAGGTGGCTAGGTAAGATTAATGCTTGTGAAAATATATCACTAGCGTTTCTCTAGCCTATCTTTTTCTAGGTGGTTAGGTAAGATTAATGCTTGTGAGAATATATCACTAGCGTTTCTCTTGAAGATTTTTATATGCGGTTCTTTTAATTAAGATAACATGTAAAAATGGATTTTTCACAAAAGCGCCGGTTGGATTTTTACAAGCGTGTGGCACCAGGAGAAAACTTTTCTAGTAGTGCCTTATCAGTGTCAGGTTTGAACCAACCGATACTGATAGCCCATTCTGTCGTATTAGTGACATCTTTAAGAGGCAAAAAGGCACTTTCCCGCTACAATGTGTTGAGAGAAATAGTACTTCATTTAAAATTACAAGTTGATTGGCATTTAACTAAAATTAGTGGAATATTCGAAACCATTTTCAGGTTTCAGCAACAAACGATAGACACGTTTACAGCACACGGCTTTGCATCCTCGGCCCTTGCATGCGTGTATTCCGTCATATATTCCGAGCGGATTATATTCAGGCTCACCCTGGCTGGAAGAGTTTGAGCTGATTACAAAGAACGAGCTGGTGTCTGATACAAACATATCTAATTGGAGGAGTTTGGCACTACTACAAAATTAATTTTCCGAGACGATACCCTTTTTAATTAGATTGTCGGTGGACCAAAACGATCCTCGCTTACAAAAATTGCTCTCCTAGGAACAGTTCAAGCGTCGCATCCCAAAATTATTTTTCAGACAGGTCTCTTAACCGGTTTGTATGAGAAAACATACATATTTTTTATATGCGGGCCTCTTAAATGCCTGCATATGAAAATACAATCTCTCTTCCCACTTTTTTTCTCCCCTCCTCTCTCTCTCCCACTTAAGTCTCTCCTCCGGCCCATCTCCCCTTCTCCTTTCCCCACTCATTTTCTTCCCTCCTCTCTCTCCCACTCCTCCCCACTGGTGGAGAAACCATCTTTGGTCGGTCGACCAAATTCCACAATAGTCCCGGTTCCATTAAAAACTGGGACTAAAAACGATTTTTAGTCCCGGTTAAAAAAAATTTATCTTTAGTCCCGGTTGGTGTTGAGACTAAAGATGATTTTTAGTTCCGGTTCATCCCCTGTCAGAGGTATGTCAGGGGGCCGAGGATCTTTAGTCCCGGTTGATACTACCAACCGGGACTAAAGATTACCACTTTAGTCCCGGTTAGTAATACCAACCGGGAGTAAAGATCATTTAAATCTTTAGTCCCGACTAAAAATCTATCTTTAGTCCCGGTTGGAGTTATCAACCGGAAGTAAATATTTCTCTCCCACATCTGATCGGTTAAGTCTCAGATCGATCCAATCCCTCCGACATCTGATCGGTTAAGTCCCAGATCCAATCCCTCTCTTCCTCTTCTCAGATCCAATCCCTTCCTCCTCCCCTCCCCTCTCCTCCTCCCCTTCCTCCTCCTCCCCCTCCTCCCCTTCCTCCTCCCCTCTGCTCCCTCCCATCAGTCGGCGGGCAGCGGCGAGCAGCAGCGGCGCGGCCGCGCGCGGAGAGGCGGGCGGTGGGCGGTGGCGCGGCCGTGCACGGGCGTCAGCGGCGAGCGGCGGCGACTCGTTTGCTTTTTCTTTTTTTTTTATAATTTGTGTTTCACTGGATGTATACTTTTTTAGAATTTGTGATTCATTGCATCGTATGGATCTGAGATGTATAATCTTGTATACTCTGTGATGTATTTAATTTGTGTATAGTTTTTTTAGGATTTGTGATGTATTTGATCTGCTTGTATAAGTAACTTAATATTTAGGATATTGATTTGGGGATGTGCATCCTACTCGATTTGGGAGAAAATAGAGGGATTAACTCTAGCCATTAGCAAATCAACAATGAAAAAAAAAGAAAAGGGACCTCGAGAGACTGCCGCTACCCCTCTTTAGTCCTGGTCTAAAGATTCCCCTCTTTGCCGAGTACTAAAGATTCCCCTCTTTACCGACTTTACTCCCGGCTGGTGTTACTAACCGGGACTAAAGATCGATCTTTAGTCCTGGTTATTTGAACCGGGACTAAAGATAGCGATCTTTAGTTCCGGATTCGTAGTCCCAGTTGAAAAACCGGGACTACAAAGGGTTCTAAACCGGGAGTAAAGAGCATTTCTCCACCAGTGCCCCCGTCTCTTCCCTCTCACTTCCTCTCACTAGTAAAAAAAGATTTTTCTGTGCGGTCAAAATGTATTTTTCCGTACGGAGGTTTCGCCTGTCTGCACCCAGGTATCTATGAAAATCCATCTATGTAAAGTTTATATACGAGTATACAAACTTGGTATACTTGGTGTATTTTTTAGTTTTATTATTTTTTTAATACTTACGTATATAAATTGTGTATACGTCACATATAGACTTTGTATATGTATATATAAACTTTATTTATGTGTATATATTTTTATGCATTAAATATATATATATGTGTGTATATGTAGGATAACATACGTATACATGTAGAGACTAGAGGGGGCGACTAACCCTGCACGCGCGCGGGGACGCGCGGTTGATCGCATAACAGCGCCCCCACCCCCACCCCTACCCGCACGGCGAATTCGAGAGGACACAAGAAAAGCAAGCTGTAGTCTCAGCACCTTAGTTGCTCTCTCAGCAGCCCCTTAGTTGCTCTCTCAGCAGCTTTCACGGAAAAAAAAAAGTAAAGAAGAGGACCTACTCATGTATCTACAAATCTCTTATTCCTTTCGTCTCTCGTCTCGTAATATAGTAATTTAAGACTAAATATAATATTTTATAGTAAAACAAATCTGTACAATGAAATGTCTTATCCGATTTTGTATGGAATGGAGGGAATAACGTACTCCCTCCGTCTCATAATATAAGGGATTTACCACTCGTCTTATTCAAAAATTTTTGAAATTATTATTTTTTTATTTACTTTATTATTCCAAGTACTTTAAGCCCAACTTTTCGTTTTTTATATTTTTATAAATTTTTTTGAATAAGATAAGTGGTCAAACAATATAAATAAAAACTTAAAATCTTATATTATGGGACAGAGGAGTACTAGTTTAATGATTAGAAGTGAATTAGACAAAACGGAACATGCATTGTACGTTGCCAACAACTTACCAAACACATATGGGGCCTAGTACTAATCTAATCAGAGAATCACTTATAGAGCAGTAAGCAAGAGTTTAGAATCTTATGAGATATCGCCTAATCATTATTTTTTTGCCTTTTCTTTTACAGGCTATTTTTTTTTGTCTAACCCTGTATATAGCTCATTATAATTTTCTCCTACTCTATTAATTAATATATACCGGGCAAAGTTTTTGCCTTTCCTTCGAAAAACTTATAGAGCAGTACTCCTGTACATAGTCAAGTACGACAGCATTGCAGACTGGACTAACTAATCAATCATGCAGGAAGCTCTCTCACTCCCACCAACCATGGAATTCGGGCCGCACAAGTTGATGCTCGACGAAGATATGCTGCAAGTGCTCATCGCCGGCAACAAGGTACGCTTTGAGAAGCTTTTGAGAGGAGATGGCCGTAGCGGGGGAGATGGCCAGGTCGCGATAAACCTCCATGGCGCAGCACCTGCCGCGGCTGCGCCAGCGCGCAGCGGAACGGATCGCCTCCTCGGCGTGACGAGCAACGGGAGCACGGCGCTGCATATTGTCGCCAGCCACGGCCACGCCGAGCTCGCGGCGCTCATCTGCGAGAGGGCGCCCTTGCTCGCCGCCACGCGCAACCGGTGTCTCGACACGCCTCTGCACTGCGCGGCGAAGGCCGGGCACCGCGAGTTGGCGGCCTGCCTCCTGCGGACGATGCAGGCCGTGGGCACGGATGCGGGGAGGGCATTGCAGCAGTCGAGGAACCAGAGGGGCTCCACCGCCCTGCACGAAGCCATTCGGCATGGCCATGTTGATGTGATCGATCTGATGATGACGAGGGCTCCCTGGCTGGCTTCCGTAACAAGCGACAGCGGTGTCTCTGCACTGTACATGGCAGCGGCGAACCACTCGGTGCAGATGGTCCAGGTGCTTCTGCGTCCGTCGCAAAACGGAGGGCCGTCGCCGGCGTCAGCTGCCGGTCCTGAGGGACGGACTGCTTTGCATATCGCTGCGATTAGTAGTACAAAAGGTACGAGATAATCACAAAGAAATCCTCTTTTTTTTGTTTAAAATTTGCTACGGGTCACTTAAAATTTATGGTCTTTGGTTCAGGACACATCCAGATAACACATATTTACTATAGACACCATAAGAACATACTCCCTCTATCCCAAAAAAACCCTGGGTTTGAATATGATGCATGTGCCATGTCCAGGTTCAAACCTATAGGGTTTGTCTTTTTTTTTTTTGACGGAGAGAGTAATAATTAGCTATTAGACACTAGACGCATTATTTTATTATACCCAGTGCAAACTAAGAGAGAAACAACATGGATATACCAATTTGAGCCCTTGCCTCCTTAGGTTGCAAGGTGATTGGCCGGTACAAACCTGACCTAGATCATTCTCACTTCCCTAATCTGGTCCAGTGTCACTCCCCTAGTATGGGTCCAGTTTGAACTGGACTTGGTTGGGCTAAAAAACAAACATACCTCATGGGTAAACTTGTCTTTTTTTAAGTTTCTCTCTCCATTTACACCAGATATAATAAAATAATACATCTAATGTCCAGCAGTTAATTTTCATATTTTTACGATGTCCTGCAACAAATACACATTATTTAGGTGTCCTACAGCAAAGACCATATATAAACTTTAAGTGTCCGATAACAAATTATATCATCTTTTTTCTTGCGCAACTTTGATGTGGGGGCTCCTATTTAGGGTAGCTGAGCTAAGAAATAAGTCAGGGTCAAACTAGTTGATGGCTTCACGCGTGTCCCCTGTTCAATTTCACCTATCCATTCCCCTCTTATTGGGTAGAGACACTACTATAGAAATCTTAATTGGTGCTGGATGGGAATCCCACAAAGGTGCCGCATTTTCCAATCGACACCGGAAGATAGGTGTCGATTCGGTGCCGCTTCAGGAACCAACACCTTTGAAGTTGTAAAATGTCTGGTTTTGTGGTTCAGCGGGGTAATTCGTATTGTTGCAATATTTTAGGTCAGTAATTCCAGCCTTTTCCAAATTTAAATGATGATATATGGCTTAGATTTTCTCATCATAATTAAGAGGGGAATACCCTTTTAATTACCACTCCTAACTAGGTATTGAAAATGTGGGAGTTAGTTAGGGCAGTTCCAACCCTCCATCTAGGATGGTGTCTATGGCATTAACTACATTACCATGTAGGACTTTTAACTTATGTGGCACTATATTAATTAAGAGAGAGTGAAGAGAGGAAGAAACTGGGTCTCATGCAAGACACAGCTTCAACACGAGAGTCTATGCACTAGACACTATCAAGTTTTGCAGTGGGAGAGAATAGTGTCTTCATAATAGATGAATAATAAATATGATTGGTAGAGAAGAGAGATGATGTATTTATTAATGGCCTACTTTAAGAAACCATGGGTTGCGGAGTGTAGTTTCTATTGTGATGTCCTATTGACATAGCATCATAAACACTACTTATGGGCACTATGGGTTAGGACTGCTCTTAGTAAACACCCCTTCCCAGTCCGTCTTGAAACTTCCACGTCACCCAATCAAACAACATACTTAACAATCCCCATCCGTCCTAACAATCCCCCCCCCCCCCCCCCCCACCCCCCAATCAAACATACCATCCACCTCATCTAACACTAGGCCGGTCCGTAGTTCCGAGCCACAATGGGCAGCACCACCCGGAGGCATGCATGGAGGCGTGGTGGCACCGTGGCATCGATGTTAGCATGTATGGTGGCTGCGACCAGCGAACGCGGAGTGGTCAGGTAATGGAAGGCACCCCTAGTTAAGGCCCTGCCTCCCCGCACCATTGTCCCTGCAAGTTTGATTATATTTCTCAAGAGAAACAAGCTAAGGATAATATATATTTCTCCATATTTTTACTTTCTTCTTTTGCAGGGTTTACAATTTTGTAAAAGACTGAAAGATTTTAGGGGTTACCAAAATTTTGGCTATTTCAAACTTGAGAAATTATTTAAATTTTGAATGAATTTGAATAATTGATCAAATTCACAAAAAAATGAAAACAACCCGAAAATTTTGTGTGAGATAGTTGTGTGTGTGGGAGGGGGAGTCCTGCTTGCTTTTCTGTAAGCTTTGACAATTTTTTTACTAGAGAACAATATACCTACGTACTATACTGATATCAACATGATTCCTTAATTAAGCACTCACTGGTGGAGAAACCATTTATACTTCCGGTTGGTAACCCCTTTAGTCCCGGTTTTCCAACCGGGACTAGTAATCCGGGACTAAAATGCCCATCTTTAGTGCCGGTTGGTAACACCAACCGCCGGTAACACCAACCAGGACTAAAGAGAGGTCAGCGGCAGTTCCATTAGGTCTCATTTTCTTTTTTTTTTCATTGTTTTTTAGCCAGAGTTTAATCCCTGTATTTTCTCCCAAATCGAGTGGGGTGCATATTTCCAAATCAAACCCCAAATCAAAGTAACATCCCAAAACATTCACATTACAAATATTAAGTTACTTGTACACACAAATCAAATACATCACAAATCTTAAAAAAATACACACAAACCAAATACATCACATATTATACATCTCAGATCCATACAACAAATCACAAAATTATACATCTCAGTGAATCACAAATTGTAAAAAAAAAAGAAAAAAGAATGGATGTTGGTAGCGCCACCTGCCGCTGCTCGCTACTCGGCCCGTGCGCGACCGCCTGCTGCGTGCGGCCCCACCGGCCGCCTGCTGCGTGCGGCCCCGCTGGGCACGGGAAGGGAGGAGGGGGAGGAGGCGGCCCTCGCTAGGCATCGGACGGTAAGGGAGGAGAGGGCCAGGATGGGAGGAGGAAGGGAAGGAGGGGAGGAGGAGATGGAGATGGATATGAGGAGAGGAGAGGCCGGTTGTTGAGGAGATTGAGGCTAGTTGTGGGGGAGAGGATAGGGAATATGGATTATATACTACGCTTAATTTTAGTCCCGGTTGGTATTACCAACCGGGAGTAAAGATTTAGGAGATCTTTAGTGGGACTAAAGTGGTGATCTTTAGTCCCGATCTTTAGTCCCTGGTTTTTTTTTTTGTAACCGGGACTATTGTGGTTTTGGAGCGACCGAGCAAAGATCAGTTTTTCAGGAGTGACTATTGCGTCTAGTACTAGGAGTACTTACTTGATCAGGTATAGGAGGTACCGGATATGATATCGGGCAACCACAATATTGAACAAAAGCAAGTACCAAGAAAATTATAGGATTGTAACATGTTTTATCATCTAATAACAACAAAAATACTAATCATAGAAAAATTTTCAAATAAAATAGATGGTAAAACGTTGAACAAGAAAACCCACAACTCCACTTAAAATGGGATTGGCCGGAGTACTCATCAATACTGGAGAGGGATCCAGTCCCTAGTGCACAAAAATGCCTGAGAACACCCAGAAAACACTAGGGAAGCTACTTTACAGAGTGGCCCGCTCAACAATAATCGCCCGGGAGAGTGTTAATTACAACGTTATATATTCCCACGCATCTTTACCGGCCGAGTGTTCCTAAACCACGGAGCTTGGAAACGTATCTGAAAACCGAGTGTGTGTTAACCCAACACTTATGGAACAGAGAGCGTGACAGACGTTATGATCCCATAGACGTACATCAACAGGAATATCGACGACTTGGGTATGGAAACAAAACCGTAAAACAAAGATAAAGGAGCCCGGCCGGAAGATAGTCATTGACCACCTCATCCACCTGATCAGCAACCAGCTCGTTACCGATCCGGCCTACGTGATCGATATTTTTGCAAAAACCAGTCTTTGAGACCTTGTACACACAACTGAACTGAACCTGCTGTTTGCTTTGAACCAGAAATAGCTGAAGCCATACTGAACTGGGAGCCAGAAGGTCCAACTTTGCTTACCAGGTCCGACTCATCAGGGAGGACACCTCTTCATTTTGCAGCAATCTATGGAAGGCTTGGTACTGTTCAGCTATTCCTTGGTGGTCATGCTTCTCTAAGGCTGACTGGCATTTCTGACAACCACGGTTCATATCCCTTGCATGCTGCTGCTATGTTTGGGAGAATCAGGATAATTGATGAGCTCATAAGGAAATGCCCCAATTACTATGAACTGGTTGACAATAAAGGGCGAAATCTTCTGCATGTTGCTGTTGAGCATGAGAGGGAAATGGTCGTTCGCCACATTTGTCAAAATGATATGTTTGCGATTCTATTGAATGCGACAGATTTCGATGGAAATACCCCGCTCCACCTAGCTGCCAAACAAGGATACCCACGGATTGTCGGTCTGCTACTGGGGACAAGTGTGGATTTATGCATTACCAACAAGGATGGTTATACTGCTATCGATCTTGCTTGCTCGGCATTACCACCGGGACGACTGCGCTATTTCCTGGTAATTTTATCTTGAGTGCGCTATTTGCTCATACCAGTAGATACTCCCTCCGTCAGTAAAAAAAAAAATCAACTATCCTAGAACAATGAACCAGGTTTACTTAGGTTCATTCTATTAGCGATAAGTCACATCATATCCTAATTGGTCATTTTTAGGACGGAGGGAGTACCATTTACATTGAGGCAACAATTACTTCATCCATTTTAAAATATAGTAATTTACTATTGAATTAGACACAATATAGTAGAATGAATCTAAGCTTTATTCATATTCGTTGTAGTGTGTAATACAATACTAATAGATTGTTATACCTTTCATACGGGGGAGTCAGTTTTTTATTACAATTAAGTTGAAACAATATAACCAAATCAATGGAATACAATGCATTAGTAATAATATAATGTATAATTTTTTATATATTAGTGACAACCTCTCGATTGCCAAAACTTAATTTTATTTCAAATTCCATATGCATATGGTGGAGGAAGAAGATGAGATGTAGTCACTTACTTGTGACCCTTATTTTTTCTTAATTTCTTTGACGATTAGGCTGCCATGTGGATACCATGTCAGTCAAAACCACCCTCAAAACAACTGAAAGAGCTGTTTTACATTGATCTTAATACTTGGAGCAGACTATAAACCCTCGGTTTTACGATAGAGACGAGAGTTAGATTCAGCCAATAGTTGAGGGAATCAAAATGTACTTTCCATTTTAGATGATTGAGGGTGGGAAAACGAAAACGTTCAGATAGACAACTCGATGGGAAGAAAAAAAGGAGGGGGCAAAAGAGAAAAGGGTAATGAGCCGATGGAATGGGCTTTGGCCAACAACAAATGGTAGTATTTCAGATATTTGGAAACAAAATTCGAAGGAACTTGGATTGGCGACGATGTTCAGAGAGGAAAATGGAGAAATAGGGGAGAAAAAGTAAATTGTGTTTTCAATACAAGAACTTAACAAGTCAACAAGTCGATACCTAGGTGCGAGTACAAGTTGTCAACAACTTGATATTTGAGTGTTCTTGGTAGAACGAGTGCCATGTGTGATGTTTTGGCCACATCAGCAAGCTTGCTACATCAAACAACCCTTCGGTTGTTTCTCTATTTTGGGAAAGGACCTTTAATTCCTTTAGGCAATTCACAGTACAAACCTCTCATATGTGTGGACTCAAAGTGAGAGAGGGTGCCAACTAGGATAGAATCACAACAAGGACCCTATCTCCACAATGTAGGCTGCCATTTAATGGGATCCACCAAAAACACTTTCCCTATTTAATGAGACCCACCAGAAGTTTTTTCTTCCTATCGATTTCTTTTTTTTTTCAGAATCGCATGAGCACTCCATCGCTCCCCCTCCTCCTCCTCCGGCTGTCTCGCCTCCCCATCCTCCTCCGGCCACCGCACCTCCCCCTCCTCCTCTGGCCGCCACATCTTCCCCCCTCATCCTTCGGCTGGTGTGGAACGGGATAGCGCAGAACTCGTCGACGTGGATCTGGAGGTGGATGACCTCGAGCTCCTCTATGGCGGCACGGATCTGGTGGCTAGCCGGCGGCTACAAGGGGAAATCGACGCTGGCGTCGCTCTCCTTCCCCATCGCCGGCAGGCGCCGCTTGGGAGAAGACGCGGTGGCGGCGTCGGCTCAACGGCAGCGGGTGCTGCTCCCCTCCCTTTCCCCAACGGATCTGCCAGTAGCAAGGGCGATGGTCGGCTAGGGTCTGAGCAACGTAGTAGAGGTCGACGACGCAGATTGGGCAGTGATGACGACCTCCAGGTACGACTCTTGAGTTGGAAGCGAGCTCGGGACGACCGCCGGACAAGTATTTTCTCTCCCCTCCCTGACAACTTCTGACGAGGAAGGGTTGACCAATTTTGGCTCCCCATTCTTCATTTGGTCACAGGAGAAGCATATGTAGTATGGAATCTTTAATGTGGAAGGTTGGGGCTGAATGCCACCTAGATGCATTGTGAATGCCCTTTATGTGTACTCACCTACATCTTGCCCTTTCTTCTTTTGCCAATTTCAAAATTCTAGGCCAAACCTAAAAATAGTGAGGACTCAAAGGGCTGTTCACATAGCGTACTTGCCGACATGGCTGGTTATGGCAAAAGGACCTTAATTCCTTTTTTTCTTTTTTATTTTACTTACCTCTCGCCCTTTCTTCTTTTGCGAATTGCCAGTCTAGGGCAATCCAAATAAAACTACGGAAGGCTTGAAGCCTGAAGGGGCTGTTCCACATAGCGTGCTTGCCGACGTGGCTGGCTGACATGTAAAAAAAGTCACATGTGGCACTCATTGACTAAGAACGCATGGAAAATGCCAAGCGGACATACCAATACACTTCTTTTTTTGAGAACCATACCAATACACTTCAATCTTTAATCTTAAGCTATACTCACTTGCATCCATCTACCCAATTCTTGTACTCATGACGTAATTTACTCTTTTTTATGACGAAATTTACTCTTAAAAAAAAGGCTCCAGCACGATATACTCGAGATGACAACTTTCGCAACATAATTTCCAGTATTTATTTAGGATATTATAGTTCCTCGAATCAGTATAGTGTGTTGGAGCTGTCATTTGGCCATCTCATTTGTGAACCCAAATGAAGTCAAATTTAAACATTTCACTATTTAATAAAAAGAATTAAGTCTAAGCGAAACATGCTAGAAATTTCCAAAGTAAAAAAAAATCCAACTATAGAAAAATCTAATTGTTGTATTCTGATTGTTTTCTGATATCAACCCTCTCATGGCTATATATAGGAGTACATAGAGGATAAAGACTTGGAATACAGTATAAGTAAGAGTAGATTTATCTTTAGGATTCTATTTTTAGGACTCTATTTTATCTCTAGAATTCTATCTTTAGGATATATCTTATCTCTATATTTATATTTGACTCTTATCTCTAACTAACATATTCGTACTTCTAACACAAACATCTAATTTAATTGATCTAATTAACTGAACTAAGCCCTACGTGGCTCAGCTTTGGATTATAATCAAAACCTAATTTTGAATTCTAGAATTGACTGTTGTAATTGAGTTTAGGGGTTCTTTTTGTCACTTTCATTGTGCTGTCCTCTTTTCATGATTGATAAGAAGACATGCAACCTTTGAAATTCAAAATAACTTTGGATTATAACCTGTTTAGTACACAGCCAAGTTAGAGCCTATCGTTACTAGTAAACCTAAAAATTAATTCAAGACCTATGTTGACTATGTCTTATATATAGCACTTCAAACATAAAACATACTATATCATATGGGTCTTGACAGAAAAAGTGCCCCGCGGTAAAATACATGGAACACTATGTGTGCAATCCAGCAATCCATGAAAGGCGTGTTGCTAAAGGGTAGCTGGACTTCCGACGGATGCACTGGAACTCCTGGTATAAGTAGGTTCCATCAAATGATCTATGATCGCATCACAAGTATGCCCTTGGTCAGCCAGCAAAGCCTAGGTGTACGTCCTCTTGCACCATAGAACAAAATCTTCGAAATCAGCGACCAATCCTTCGTCGATCGAATTTTGCTCATATCACTACTGGTGAATCACATCGAGCCACAACTCCGATGCTTAGATATAAATTAGCCGTGAGCTCAAATCTTCCACCGCCAAAACCATCAAAGCCGATGCAAATGGATGAGCATTAATAAGAGACAATTACCCGGGAAATTATTTTGATCCGAGGGGACGTCCTCTCATTGTTTGCATGCCACTCAAATGTTCATGAAAAAATTTGAGAGGATATATTAACATGTGATATATCACTCCACGAACATGTAAATTCAAATTTAACTTATACATCTTGCAATGAAAAAAAACAAATTTGACTGTGAATATACACTAACTAGTTGTAGTTTAATTTATTTTTTTCGTTGCGAGATGTAAAAGTTGAATTTGAACTTGCATATTTGTGGAGCGATACATCATATATTAGTACATCTTCTTAATTGTTTTCAAATTTTTTCATGGGACATCCTCTCGAGAAATCAAAATCCACTCTCCATTATTTCCAATCTCTTTCCTTGCCCCTTATTTAGTGCCTTTTATATTTTATTATCCACGTGTAATTACTTTCTTTCGGTCCACAGGATCCGCACATCATAGTATTCGCTTGCCTGTCGTGGGTGAGAGCACCGTTTTCTGGGGATCATCGTGCTCTTCACATTGACCATAGACCTGCTTCAGATGAGGAGGCCTCCAAGAAACAGGATAACATGACGAGAAACGGAACTATTGCATCCGTTCTGATTGCTACAGTAGCATTCGCGGCAGCCTTCACCATTCCGGGGGGCTTGGTCGCTGACGATCGCCCGCGTGCAGGTACAGCAGTTCTGGCGAGCCGGTTTGTGTTAAGAGCATTCGTCGTGACAGACACCATGGCCTTCCTCTGCTCCATCGTCGCCACCGGCTTCCTCATATACGGCAAAGCAGGAGAAATTCCACGCAGCCATCGTCGGTGCTACTACAGCTTACTGGCACCTGGGTTGGTGCCGTGGGGAGCTCAATTTCTGGTCGGCTCGTTTGCTCTTGGGTTTCACCTTGTGCTTGGAGCGACCAACCGTGGGCTCGTGATCTTCGTCTACATGATGTCTTCAGTTGCGGTCCTCTTCTGCTTTCCCGGCATTTGGGCTCCGTTCCGTCTTGAGCTTGGAAGAGCGATATGGCGGCGATCCGGATGGAAAGGTTTGATCAACATACACAAGCGCCCGTCAAGCCTGCTAGAATTTTTCGTTCTTCTCTTCACTGGTCCTCTGATCGAAATTAGAAGGATATTGTTCGCTGTACTTATCACTGCCGCCTTCGTCGTCGCCATCTCCCGTGACATTGTTATGCCAAACTACTGAGCGAGCTAGCATCTCCACTGGAGAGTGAAGAATAGTGATGTTTGCCCCCAATATATCTGTATGAAAGGGTGGGTCCAGATTTAGAGGTTGGGTATTCCAAATAAGCAGGGGTTAAAAAAATTTATATCTAAAATCCTAATAATTAACTTGTATAATATCTATCTATCTATCTATCTATCTATCTATCTATTATATTATTAAAACAGCTTTAAAAGGAGGCACCACGTTCGCTGTGGGGGCTAAAAATTCCCACATTAATCGGAGAAAAGAAAAAAAAAGGGAAAAGGAGAGTCCAAGTAGAAGTACAATTTAAATATAGCTGAAATTCGGAATTAAAAATAAGTAATATTGAAAGAAGTTTCCATATAAAAACCCAATACGAGATTAATCAAAATTCAAAATAAAAATCTATCTATCTATTATATTATTAAAACAGCTTTGAAAGGAGGCACCACGTTCGCTGTGGGGGCTAGAAATTCTCACATTAATCGGAGAAAAGAAAAAAAAAGAGAAAAGGAGAGTCCAAGTAGAAGTACAATATAAATATAGCTAAAATTCGGAATTAAAAAGAAGTAATATTGAAAGAAGTTTCCATATAAGAACCCAATACGAGATTAATCAAAATTCGAAATAAAAATAAAATAAAATCCAAAATTAGAAAAGGAAAGGAGAGTCCGAGTAGGAATACAATTTAAAAATAGCTGCAATTTGGAATTAAAAATAAGCAATATTGAAAGAAGTTTCTATATAAGAACCCAATACGAGATTAATCAAAATTCAAAATAAAAATAAACTAAAATCTAAAATTAGAAAAGGAAAGGAGAGTCAATACAATTTAAAATTAGCTAAAATTTGGAATTAAAAATAAGCAATATTGAAAGAAGTTTCCATCTAATAACCCAATATGAGATTAATCAAAATTCGAAATAAATTAGAAAAGGAAAGGAAAGTTCAAGTAGGAATATAATTTAAAAATAGCTGAAATTCGGAACTAAAAATAAGGAATATTAAAAGAAGAGTCCATATAAGAACTCAATACGAGATTAATTAAAATTTGGAATAAAAATAAAAATAAATCCGAAATTAGCAAAAGAAAACAAAATATGAGTTCAAGTAGGAATACAATTTAAAATTAGTGAAATTCGGAATTTAAAATAAGCAATATTGAAAGGAGAATCCATATAAGAACCCGATACGAAATTAATTAAAATTTCGAATAAAAAATAAAAAGAGAGTTCAAGTAGGAATATAATTTTGAAACAACTGAAAATGAAAATAAAAAATAAAAACATTAAAAGAACACAATACGGTATTAACTAATTTTTTTAAAAAAGTAAATTCTTAAATTAGAAAAAGAAAAAAAATATTTCAATTAGGAATACAATTTATAAATAACTAAAATTTGTGATAAAAATAAAGACTATTGAAAAAAGGACCATCTAAAACACATGACGAGATAAATTAAGTAACAGGCCTATAAAGGAGTAGAGTGGTGGCGGTTGATACGACATATAAAAATTGTTAATAAAACACCAAATAGAATCTTAATTACGATTAAAAAGAGGGACGTCAGGCAGACCGCGAAGCAAACAACTAAGGCGGTTGCCGGGACTTCTAGAAAGTAAAAAAAATAAACCCTATTGATAGTCATATTCGATTTTTAATATCTCAATGATAATAAAAAGGAGAAGCAGCGGGCAGGGTGTAAAAGAGTATAGTTGCAGAGCCGCCGACGATTGACGGGACTTCTAGAAAATTAAAAATGAATTCCAACAATAGTTATGTTCGATTTTTAGAATCACAATGACAATAAAGAGTAGGCAGCGGATGGGCTGTAGAGGAGCATAGTGGCATCGTTTGATGGGACTTATAAAAATTATAAAAAATAAAACTACAAGTCCAATTTTTAAATGTTCGGAACTTCTAAAAAGTAAAAAAAGACAATGATAATCATGTTCGGTTTTAAAATCTCAATGACAATAAAGAAGGGAGGCAACAGGCGTGCCGTATAGAGTACAATGGCAAAGCCGTTGACGGTTTGACGGGACTTCTAGAAAGTAAAAATGAACCCAAACGATAATTATGTTCGATTTTTAAAATCTCAATGACAATAAAGAGAAGAGACAGTGGACGGGCCATAGAGAAGTATAATGGCAACTTTTGATGGGACATCTAGAAATTATAAAAACAAAACCCAACGTGACAATAAACTCTAAAAACTATAAAATCCAATTTTTAAAGGTTCCAAGAAGAATGAATAGAAATAGTGATAGATCGAGCAAGCAAATAAAGAATGAGATGACATAAGGGGTAGCAACTGGTATGACTTTTTAATATAGTTTGGTCTTTCAAAGTCTTAAGATAATGAGATAGCTATTTAATAAATTTTAAGTAAAATCATACTAAAAGAATATATAATTTTGTTTGGGTGCTAGCCGCGCAATTGCGCGGGCCACCCAGCTAGTTACATACTTATGATTGTATAATATATAGCATACATAACACAAAATTGAGTACAACTTTATATATTGATAGAATTGATCGCAAGTCTAAATTGTTTAACATATAGATGTACTAATTGTGCCACATATCAAAATGGCAACGGTGATGAACATGTTAAGAAGGAAATGATAAAATGACTAAAAATCTTACAATTTAGAGAACTTTCCAATGCTTGATATTTTGAAAATGAGTGATGTGTCCTCATCCTTAACTTGCAAGAAGAATCCCTTTCAATGCAGCAGCGCAAGCCGTACGTGGCTAGGTTACCTTACCCCTCAGCCTATATAAGATGAATATGGGTTCCTAGATTAGGCAACATACAACTCCCCACAATTCACAGGCAAAAAGCAATCCACCAAAACATTACTAGGATATTACCTGAACTTTTATATATCTCATTGTCATTTGCAACATTCTAGCTCTAGGTCCGGTGTATAGCCCGATTTTTATTATTACCGATACATAACATCTATTATATTATTAAAAACAGTTTTGAAAGGAGACACCACGTTCGTTGTGAAGACTAGAGGTTTCCACATTAATTGAAGAAAAAGAAAAAGAGAGTCCATGTAGTAATAAAATTTAGAAATAACTAAAATAATTAGGAATTAAAAAATAAACAATATTGAAAGAAGAGTTCATATAAGAATCCAATACGAGACTAATTAAAATTTAAAATAAAGTAAATGCAGAATTTGCTACAGGACAATCAAAAATCGTGTAATTGACCGAAGGGCATCGTAAAAACGTGACACTGCCGATGGACACAACAAAAGTTGTGTAATTAGCTGTAGGACGCCAGAAGCATTATTTTATAATTTTCAGGTTGAAAGAGGGGAGAAAATTTTCGAAATGACGAGAATGCCCATAGCGGCGCCCGCCGCGCCATGTGCCTCTCCGCTTCGTCGCCTAACTTGCTAGAATACATTAAAATAAATATTATTGGACAGAATAGTCCATATAGAATACAATATGAGATTAATTTAAATTTGAAATAAAAAATAAAATAAATTCTGAATTAGAAAAAGAAAATAAGTGTTTAACTAGGAATATAATTTATAAATAACTAAAATTCGTAATAAAATAAAAAACTATTGAAAGATCGAAGAGACCATGTAGAACACATGACGAGATTAATTAAAATTCTGAATGACAAATAAAATAAATTCTGAAATAGAAAAATAATTGTAAGGGTTCATGTAGGAATATAATTTATAAATAAAACATATCGGAATGAAAAATATGGAATTTTCAAAAAAAATCATTTGGAACATAGATAACATATGACAATAAAGATGGGAGAAGCAACAGGCCTATAAGGAAGTAGAGTGGTGACGGTTTATGGGACATTTTAAAACTATTAAGAAAACCCCAAATATAATCCCAATGGCGACTAAAAGGAGCACGATAGACAGGGCATTAAACAACACTGTCACGATGGTTGGCGGGACTTCTAGAATATAATCATGTTTGATTTCAGAATTTCAATGACAGTAAAGAGGGGAGACAGCGGGCGAGCTGTAGTGGAGTACAGTGGTTTGGTGGGACTTTTAGAAAGTAAAAAAGAAATCCAAATGATAATTTTGTTTGATTTTTAAAATCAATGTAAAAAAGAGGGGAGATAGTGGACGGATAGTAAAGACGTATAGTGGCAGCGTTTGACGGGACTTCTAAACATTATAAAAATAAAACCCAACGAGACAATAAACTCTGTAAACTACAATGTTCAACTTTTAAAGGTTCGGGATTTCTAAAATGTAAATAAAATAAACCCCAATGATAATCATGTTCGATTTTAAAATCTTAATGACAGGGGAGGCAGCAGGTGAGCCTTAGAGAAGTATAGTGGCAAAGTCGCTGACGGTTTGGCTATGGGGAAGCTATGGGGAAGTTTTCTTAATGAAGCTGGGACAGGTAGACAAAGACAAGTATTGCAGCACACGGTTTTGGCGTTTTGCATCGATCGTATGAAGACATGTACTAAGACATGAAGCTGTGTGCACAGCAGATTCTCAAGCCAACCCAACTATCTATAATTCTACACTGGCGAGGGGTCTGATCGAGTTGAACGCTAAGACTGAAGTAATAAACAACATATGAAACTGGCTAAAATAGCAGGAAGGGGAAGCTAGAATAGTGCTCATTGCCTGTTGTGAATAATTTTATCCGCTCTTTCACCTTACTGTGGACCTAGACATACAGAAAAGACAAAAATCCCCAATAGGGAAGCACACAAGGCGAACGCATGCCATAGGACTACCCGGTTAGATTTGAAGTGATCGATGTGCCCACGGTTAGGGTCGACTTGTTTGAGCATTTTAAATTTTATAACTAATGTTTTTTTCCCGACTGTTGTTTACTGTGCACGCAGTCGCGTATATGTACTTGCATTATGACTCTTAGCTTAAAATTATTTTCTATTACTTGAGGCCAAGTATTTCTCTGTTATCCTAGATTGTACCCCTGATTTGAGTCATCAAGAACAGATGACTTTATTAGTCCGATGTGTTAATTTGTCTGATGGTAAGATAAATATTGAAGAGTACTTCTTGGGGTTCTTGAAGGTTGATGACATATCTGGTTTGGGTCTTTTTAATGTATTGCTTGAATCTATGGAGTTCTTCGGTCTAGATATTAAAGATATAAGGGGTCAAGGCTATGACAACGGTTCTAATATGAAGGGGAAACATCAAGGGGTACAAAAATGGTTAATTGATGTAAATCCAAGGGCTTTGTACATGCCATGTGCTTGCCACAGTCGCAATCTTACTCTTTGTGATATGGCAAAATCTTGTGGAAAGGCTGTTTCATTTTTTGGAATTGTTCAACGCATATATGTGTTATTTGCTAGTTCTACAAAAAGGTGGGATGTTTTACTTAAACATGTTCCAAGCTTAACTGTGAAATCTCTGTCCAATACTTGATGGGAGAGCCGAATCAAAAGTGTGACAGCAATAAGATATCAAGCTGTCGAGTTAAGGTCAGCTTTGTTAGAGTTACGACATGCTTCTGACGTTGACCCTAAGGATAAAAGTGATGCAAAAGGTTTATTTGAGGCACTTGGCAGCTTTGAGTTTATTCTTGGTATGATTATCTGGCATGATATTCTATTTGCTGTAAATAAAGTGAGCAAGAAACTGCAATCACCGGCCATGTGTATTGACTCTACTTTGCAGCAAATAAATGGTATAATGCAATACTTTGAGAAGTACAGAGATGAGGGGTTTCCTTCTAGCTTGATCATAGCTAAAGGTATTGCAGCTGGGATGGGTGTACCAGCATCATTTCCAGTAAAATGCCGTTCTACCAGAAAGATGCAATTTGATGAAGCGTCAAACGAGGAAGAAATCCTAGAAGCTGAGAGGGCTTTTCAAGTTAAATATTTTTATGTTGTGGTTGATATGGCAAACACTTCATTGAAGACCAGATTCGAAGATCTTATGGTGTTCAAAAATATATTTGGATTTTTATTGAGCTCAAGCACCTTGAAATCAATGAATGATATTGACCTTGAAGAGTGTTGTACTAAATTTGCGGAAACTTTCTCTCATGATGGTTCATCTGATGTTGAGGTACATGAACTTATTTCTGAAGTAAAGATTATGAAATTTACATTGCCAGATGGTGAATTGTCTGCTATGGAGATGTTCAAGCATGTTAGAGATGTGGATTGTTATCCTAATCTCTCCATTGCTTATCGAATCTTATTTACTGTGCCTATGACCGTTGCATCCGCTGAAAGAAGCTTTTCAAAGTTAAAATTATTGAAGAATTATTTGAGAACAACAATGACTCAAGAAAGGTTAAATGGTTTGGCGACTTTATGCATCGAGAAAAGGTTATTGGATGAGATCGACATCAATATTATAATCAATAACTTTGTATCTCGAAATGTTAGAAGAAATTATTGAAAGTGCCAAGTAAGTGTTTATGATTATGTTATTTCTCTTTGAAGTTTTAAAATGTTATATATAGATAATTTTATCACATCGAATATTAAGTGTTATGTGTTTATAAGACTATAAATATATATATTAGTTTATGTATATATATATATATGGGGGCCTCCATGTAAGTTTTCACCCTGGGGCCTCAAAAACCCAGGACCGGCCCTGCACATGTCTTAAGTTTGTGACGGACATAAATAACTGAGAGACGGCAGGTCGTAGGAAGGGAACATGTTCCATGGTTTGAAGAGACAAAGCCCTGTGGGCGTGGAAAAGGCGCGACAGGGGAGAAGAAGCTGGTGTGCTGTCTGTCACGATACCGGTGTACTCAATCCATTTCAGAATATAAATGTTTTGATTTTTTTACTAAATCAAAATTAAATAAGTTTGATTAAAATTTATTGAAAAATATAGTAATATCTACAACATCAAATTAATTTTATCATATCCATCATCGAATATATTTGTATGGTATTAAAAATATTATCATTGTTTTATAAATTTAATTAAATTTGAAAAAAACTGATTTAGACAAGCCAAAATATCTTACATTGTGAAACGGAAGAAGTATTATACATAAGCGTGAAAGCATAATTGCTATCTCCAACGCATGTTTAAAGAAAAACTCCAAAGCATGTGACAAGAGCTGTCCTGGGCTGCGTTCTCCTCCCCGGCACAGAAAACAAAATACGTATTATTACGTGTTAACTAAATTTTTTGAAAATAAATTAATATAATTTTTTTAAAACAACTTTTGTATAGAATTTTTTTAAAAAAATCATACCGTTTTAAATTTCTAGACGGTGTATTTTTTTTTCAAAAAATTTCTATTCAAAAGACTACTCCAATTTCTATACAATTGACAATTATTTTCTATTATAGTATAAATAGAAATGTCAATAAATATATGATTTTATTTAAATTTTTTTATGACTAATTTATACATATAATCTTCTTTTTTCTAGACAAATAATTTAAGAAATTATTTATAATTAAAGATTTTGAAGTTAAACCTCATGCTTATTATCAACCCGAAAGGAGTAATTAGCCTGTGTTGAATCTCCTTTTTGAAAGAGGTTTTTAGCACACGCAAACGAAAAAACTCATTAGCATATAATTAATTAAGTATTAATAATTATAAAATTAAAAATAGATTTATTTGAATTTTTTAATGACTTCTATATAGAAAATTTTGTAGAAAACATATCATTTAATAATTTGAAAAGCGTGTTAATGGAAAACGAAAAAGTTGAAGTTTGAAGATGAATAAAAGAAAGTAGTAAGAGTGAATCAGGCAAAACGGAACATGCACTCTATTATTCTATATTTAGTTCTACGTGATTTCGAACGACTCTGCCGAATGCATATAGTACGTAGTAGGTACGTATATCGACAACTAGCGAGCGGCCCAAAGATTCACCCAGACCAGTATAAATAGCACTGCAAAGTTCAGAGTGCAGAGTGGACTTTATAATCAATCATGGCGGCAGCTTCAGCAGCAACCGTGGAATTCGGGCCTCAAATACTGTGGCTCGACAAGGAGCTGTTGCAAGTGCTTGCCGCCGGCAACAAGGTCCTCTTGGAGGAGCTTCTGAGAGGAGAGGGCGGTACACACCCGGCTCGCACAAACGGCCAGGTCGCGATAAGCTTCCATGGCACGAGTGAGCCGGCGGCGCGGCGCGGAACAAGCCGCCTTCTCGGCGTGACGAGCAACGGGAGCACGGCGCTGCATGTCGTCGCCAGCCACGGCCACGCCGAGCTTGCGGCGCTCATCTGCGAGAGGGCGCCCTCGCTTGCCGCCACGCGCAACAGGTCCCTCGACACGCCGCTGCACTGCGCGTCGAAGGCCGGGCACCGCGACGTGGCGGCCTGCCTCCTGCGGGTGATGGATCAGGCGACACCGCGGTCGAGGAACCTGACGGGCGCCACCGCGCTGCACGAGGCTGTTCGGCACGGCCATGTTGAGGTGGTTGATCTGCTGATGACGACGGATCCCTGGCTGGCCTCGGTGACAACCAACGGCGGTGTTTCGCCACTGTACATGGCGGTGAGCCACTCGGTACAGATGGTCCAGGCACTGCTACGTCCGTCGCAAGACGGAGGGCCGTCGCCGGCGTCAGCCGCCGGTCCGGAGGGATGTACAGCTTTGCATGTGGCGGCTATTAAAAGGACGAATGGTATGATAGAATCATAAATAACTCTCAAGAATCCATCTTCTGCGCATTTTTAATTGGGTATTTATAGAATTTTTAATTAAGGATTTGCCTTCATAATTATTATGTGTGCACGTTCACGAGAGTTATAGAGAGTAGCAGTATGTATCAGTCACGTAGTGCATGCCCATTGTTTAGGATATGGATTTTCATCCTTGAGAGAATATCCCCTCGTTATTTACATGTTATCTAAATAGTTATTAAAAAAATTAACAACATAGATTAATATGAAATATATCACTCCATAAACATGTGAAACCAAACTAAACTTCTACAGGTTGCAAAAAAAAAAGAACAAATTAAACTGAAAATAGTTATCATACATTCGCAACTATATTTATTATTTTTGTTACAATTTGTAAAATTTAAATTTTAACTTGCATACTAGTGGAGTGATATATTTCATATTAATCTATCTTGCATTTTTTTAAAAAATATTGTTAATAACTATTTAGATAACATGCATGAAACGAGAGGATATGTCTTATTAGACGAGACAACATGGTCCGCTTGATTGGTAGTCATGTCGGAGAGAAATGCATGCCAATTTTTTTCTTCTTATAACATTTTCTCCTAAAATAATTATATGCTTTACAATCCAATTACACCATTGTATTTACTGAAACAAAATAGTTATAGTAAGATCTCATATAATTATATTCCGATGAAAAAAATATATGATGTATATTACTTTTATCATACATGTAAATTACTTTTCAGATTTGATCAAATTAATTTTTAGACACTTTTATGAAAGTAAATTGAATGAAGACCAAAAATAATTTACATAATAAAAAAGTAACTTAACACAAGTTATCACGACATTAAAAGTAAACGTTGTGCGGTAAAAACATGATTTTATTTAGAAATTAAATTTAATCAATAAATTATAGAACTAACTTGAAAACAACAATAAACACAACATTTTGAGTGTCTTAGAAGTAATTTTTAAAAAATAAATGTAATTTATATATATGATAAAAGTAATTTACATAAATCAACACTAGAAACTCTCCTGATATCTCCTCTAGATCCGTAATTCATTCACGTATATATTTTTTTTGACGTAAAACAGCATTCATTCACGTATATTGTGCTCCAAGTTTATAATGTTCAGGCGGGGTAGAAACTAAATTCAAGCTGTATTTTAATCTTTTTCATTGAAGTTCCGATCATTGAACTCAGTAAATTTCAACTGTAAACCAGAAATAGCTCAGGAGATACTGAACTGGCCAGAAGGTCCATCTTTGCTAACCAGAGCCGATTCGTCAGGGAGGACACCTCTTCATTTTGCCGTAATCTATGGAAGGCTTGACACAGTTAAGCTATTCCTAGGTGGTGATGCTGCTTCTCCAAGGCTGACTAGCATTTCTGACAGCGATGGTTCATATCCCGTGCATGCTGCTGCTATGTTCGGAAGAACCAAGATTATTGATGAGCTCGTGAAGAAATGTCCCAACTACTATGAACTGGTTGACGATAAAGGGAGAAATCTTCTGCATATTGCAGTTGAGAGCGAGCAGGAAATGGTGGTTCGCCACATTTGCGGAAATGATATGTTCGCGATGCTGCTGAATGCGACAGATTATGATGGAAATACCCCTCTCCACCTTGCTGTGAAACAAGGATATCCACGGATTTTCGGTCTGCTACTGGGGACAAGAGGTGTTGATATGTGCATTATGAACAAGGATGGCCATACTGCAAGAGATATTTCTTGCTGTGCCTCAACGTTAGAGCGCGGCCGATTGCGCTATTTTCTGGTAAGTTTATCTAATTATCTTGTACTGCCCCTTGTTCTATTCTCTCTCTCATACGTATATAAGATCATTAATCCCTCCATTTAGAGATCATTAACATAATCTCCAAAAAGTAAGTTTATTTTTATCAATTCTATATATCATACGTATATAAGTTTAAATTTAGCATATTAACTGAGTTGGCTTGAATTTTCTTGTTCCAAAACACAATATAACGCACGTAACACATGCACATACTTACCAATATAAATATGCACACACATCCTATACACATACACACTTATAGAAGCATAATCGGGAGAAATATCGGGAGAACGACAAGAGATAAACATGCGTCACATACCTTATACAAATTAAGCATATTAACACACTCCTCCCACTGTCCACTATTGTCACACCCAGAAATTCTCGAACCAGAATTTCTAAGCTGAATGTGCATTAAATCACTGTCCAGGACCAGCCAGGGTACACAAACGACAATTATTGACATACAGACCCACGTCTTACAAAAATATAAAAGATTACAAATGCAGCGGAAAGATAGAAGCGAGCTAAACCGGGAAGCTTGACTTCAGCAGCGGGCGACTCCACTCCACAGGCAAACCTTGACGGCAGCGACGAAACCAACCTCTCTGAGACGGCTCCAACTGAGAAGAACTTCAACTCTGGTGTGGGGGAAAAGAGAGCAAGACTGAGTACTACCCACTGTACACAGCAAGTCATACCGGAAGAGAAGGTATGATGCAGGATATAATCAAAGGAAGCTAGGGGTTCTTTTGCACAAAGCAGGCATTTCAAAGCAGTAGTTGGAAGCAGTAAAACAGATGTAGTAATTAATCAATATTAACCAATCACTGTCCAACGCTACACCACGCTGCAACAGGCCCAACCAACCACCTGAACTACACCAGTTCATTAAGCTAAACTAGGGTGAGACTAATCACGGTGAATCTGGTTGATCGCCAATAACCGCGGGCACGGCTATTCGAATAGTTTTACTCTGGCCAGAGGTGTACAACTGTACCCACAAGACACGATTCCACACATGTCGCCATGCCCCGAAGTATCACCATGATACTGCAAAGGGGGAAATCGTGACAAGACCCTCCACATAACCCTCCCCTAACCATCCACACCACGCTAAGGTTTCACCCCCACCCCTAAAAAGGCAGTGGGCGGTCCCCTCTTGCGCCGCGGTGAATCCGGCAGCTGGACAACCGGACACCCCGGCCGACCCAACTCCATCACGCCCACCCTCGCCACCGGTGCCTAGGAAAGGGTCGAGCTATACTTCAGATCAAGCAGTTACCCACTCCCGCTTGTGGTAAGCACGGTAAGTCTCCCAGGGTTTCCCGTGAACCGGTCCTTAATTGCTATGGGTGCGACCAGCAAAACCATGCACCCACAGCCCACCATTAAGTGTATTTTAATTAACTAACACCATTGCGGTGGCACCAATCCAAAGCTATTGCCAATAATCAAAGTCTATGCTTTAATGTGATCCCCTTTTTGTGTACTAGTAGAACTAAGCGTGGCTAAGCATTTCCTAAACCAACATCTAGTCATTTTAATACCCAAGTTGTCAATGGCATAAGGAAATCAATATATGGCTGAGTAGTAGGACCCATCCCACATGATATTGTAAAAGAATGCAACATTTAATAGAAATGCGGGATACTGGTAAATTGGGTACAATATGTTCAAACGTATTGCATGACTTGCCTTGCTCTCGAACTGATGAGACCTCAGCAACGTCTTCGAGAAACCGCGGATCGACGAAACGGCCGAATTCTACGCGACAAACAAAGCACACAAGCAAAACATGCTATAAGACTACTGAAACAGGAAACAAAACCATTTTTATTGGATTCTTTGCATTTTTCTTGATTTACTAAGACTTGAATGGACTTAAACGGAGCTCGGATGAATTACTTATGAATTTTAGAAGATAAACTGTGTTTTTACTAATAAAGAAAAAGCCTTAATCATTTTATTGCGCAATAAAGCCCAGGGCTGACGTCAGCGAAAAGGGAGGGGCGCCGGCACGTGGGCCCCACGGGTCAGCGGCTCCAAAGAGAGGGAGGTGGCGCCTGGCAGGTGGGCCCCACCAGGCGGTGGCTCAAAGGGGAGGCGAGGGAGGCGCCGGCCGGGCTCGGCTCGGCCTCAAGGCCAACCGGCCGACCAAGGCGAGGCGGCGGCGAGGCACGGCCACCGACGGTGGTGACCGGCGGTGCGGGAAGCGGTGGCGACGGCCGAAAGGCGGCGGCGCATGGCCGGAGCAGCGGTGTGGCCGGCGCTCGCGGGAAGGTGAGGAAAGGAGGGGGAGGGAGGACTCACCGGCGACACGGCGGCCGGAGCGGAAGACGAAGGTGGCGACGACGACCCGACGAGAGGAGGGGCGGACGAGCGGCGGCGACACCTAGAGGAGGGGAGGAGAGGAGTTAGGGATAGAGAGGGTGACCGCGACGACCAAAGTGGCCGGCCGGAGACGGAGGGGAATGGATAGCTCACCGGCTCGCGAGGGAGATGGGGTTCGGTGGGGTTCCGGCGACGCGAGGCGGTGGCCGAGATGGCCCACACGACGGCGGAGCTAGCGGCGGCGGCGGCTTGGCGCGGCGGCGGCCCTAGTGGCGACGGCACGCGGCCGGAGATGGGCGGCGGCGGCGGAGCTCGGGTGCACGGCGCGAGGGCGGTAGACGGCACGGGAGAGTGCGCAAATGGGGGAAACGAGAGAGAGAGCACGAGTGAGGGTTTTTATGGGCGAGGGAGGGGCGGAAACGGCCGGGGATGGCCCCTATTTGGCCGGCGACGTGGAGAGGTGGAGGAGAGAGAGAGGGTGTTGGGGGATTTCAAATCCCCCACCACTTGCGGGCGCGCGCGCGCGGGAGATGGGGGGGAGAGAGGGCGGCGACGTGGGCGCGAGGTGTGGGCGCGGAGTGGAGGCGCGACGTGGAGCGGAGAAGGCGGCGGCGCGGGCGGTTGGAGCTCCGGCTCCAACGACCGGAGGTAGGGGACGACCTGACAGGTGGGCCCCACCTGTCAGTGTCCCGGAGAGAGGGGAAAGGGGAACGGGCCGGGCCAAAGGAAGGAGGCCAAGCGCGGGAGGGAGTGGGCCGACGGCCCAATAGAGAAAAAAGAAGGAAAAGAGAAAGAAAAAGAAGAAAGGATTTTTTTTCCTGGGATTTAACATTGCACTTTGGTGATTTTTAATTGGTTAAAATTATTTACAAGGCTCTGAAAATTCCACTAAAAATCTTGTTAATGCATTGGAGCATGGGGAACTCAAGAAAAATTCCACCACGCTATTTCTGATTATTAATTGCATTTATTAATTAGGGATTTAGCTCTAGGTTAATTAAGATAATTTCTTCGGGCAATTTATTTAACCAATTTTTAAAGCAAGAAAAGGGGGGAAACTTCAGGGTGTGACAACTATCGTGGAATAAAGACGGTGTAGATCCATATATAGTGAGCGAGTAGATCATCGCCTCCATTTATGGTTGGGGAGGGCCAGGAGGAGTCATAGTGGGCAGGATCCGCTAAAAAGATGGGAGCGTGCATCCTAGACTCATTGGCCTAGATCTGCGGCCAGGAGGCAGGTTCTGAGGGCATGTTCAATGCATGCCCCTGGAGAGTATCCCTAGCGCCCTCCATTGATGGCCATTTGCTTTTTCGTCCATGACGTCCCGTCACGATGGAACGCGTCCCTCTGCTGGGGGACGTGGCTCTCTCCACGCCTCGCTAGCTTTTCGTGGAGAGTCGCAGCCAGGCGACGCGTTGGGAGCTTGGGGCGCCCGTGGACACGGATACCGCACCTGCGATTTCCCCTTCTACCCTCGACCTCGTCACTGGGAGGAGGCTGACGGCGGTAGTGAGGAGCCTGAGGCGGCGAGGAGGTTGAGTCGCTGACGGCGGCCCCAACCCTGGCCACCGTGCCCCGCGTGCCCCTCTCCATCGGCGACGACAGGAGAGAGAGCCAGCGATGACGGGTGGCAAGGAGAGAGAGAGGCACCGGAGAGAGAGAGAGAGGATGTGGCAAGAGAGACAGGCGGTGGTGACATAGAGATGGTGCCGGCCCACCGGATCCGGCTGCTAGCATGCCAGATCCGTGCGCCGACGAGGACGGCGTCACCGGAGATGCGAGGAGGGAGGCGGCGGTGGCTGGGAGGGTGAGGAGGCGGCGGCTACTCGGAGAGGGCAAGGAGGGAGCGGCGGCGGCGGGAACCGCCGGCGGTACCCCTTGCACTCGACGCGACCATAATCGCCTTCTTCGCCACGGTCGGAGACAGAGAGAGGAGCGGGCGGAGGTGACGAGATGGAGAGACGAGCGGGCGGAAAAAGAAGAGGACTGGGGAGGAACGGGCAGAGAGAGAAGGGGATGGGTTGGCGGAGGGGTATCGATGGTATTTTTACTCTGAGGCTACCATGGGCCAAGACACCCATTGTGCTGACTTATCTCCATCAAATGGCCTTAGATTTTGAAGAACCCACCTAGGGTATCCTCCATTAAGGGATGAGTACGTTTTTCAAAGAGTACCCTCAATTAGTGATGGCACTCTAAGGATGGCTTTGGTTGTACATGCCCCTTGAGATCGACAACCGGGCTAACACTGTGAATACTCCCCGATCGTCCTTCCTGCACCATATCTTCCATCAACCGCAGGTGGGGTTGTCACGTCGGTCATGCTCGCACATGACGGGAGCCTCACCCTCGCTGCCGCACGCTGCTGCACCATGCCACGCGCATATATGTGAGTCCCACAGTATTGGGGGCAATGGGCACTTCGATCCACATGAAAATACGGTGACAAAAAAACAATTCAAATCATAGTCGAGATGTACAAAGTGGCATGGATCTAGTTTTATATATTGTAATGGCATATATAGTTACAAATGAATCAATAGTGTCAGTAGATTTTCAGATTAACCATAGACTTTGCAAAGGCATGGATCTAATTAAATCTACTATCTATATATTTCATATATAGTCATTTTTCATGGTACTTAGCGCGTCCCATAAATATTCTTGTTGTTTCATATTGTGCAAAGTAATGCTAGATTTTTTTATGCGGCACAATATATTCCTTGGACTCATCGGGAGCACCACTTCGTATGCCATGTAATCCTCATCCCGCATGCAAGGTAAGCGCTAAATGTCTATCCTATCCTTATATATTACATTTAAGATAAAAATAAGAATTGCTAAAAAAAATGTCACAAGTTTTTGGCAAAAAAAAACTTTCAAATGTAACTATAGCTAATATAGTTGTTGTGTAATTACAATATAATTACACTATAGTTACACTATAATCTACAATATAACTGCACTGTACGTAGCTACATTGTAATCTCTATATAAGTTAGATATAAAGTTGTATATATTATTTTAATACTTATATATAAGTTATATTATAGCTATAGTGAAGTTATATTTAGATTTGAAAGTTTTCCCTCGAAAAACTTGCAACAATTTTTTTGATAGTCCCAAAAACTAAAAAAAAAATAGATCTAAGGAAAAATAAAGAGAAAAACAAAACAAATTAATGAAACTAATAAGGACGAAACAACGCTGGCCGGGCCGGGCCTTTTTTTTTTTCCTTTTTTTTCTTTTTTCCTTTTTGATTGTTTCTTTCTAATGATAAATGTAGGGTTGCTTTGGACATTTAAATATTGACCTTACATGTTGAGATGACATGGCATGCACCGGTGGGTCCAACTACTCGTATGCTAAATTTGTAGGACTATTTTGGATAATAGGAAATGTTAGGAACTAAATTGAGTCCGGGTATTGGGTATTTGACCCTTACTTAAAATAATCATGTTGTTTGAGTCTATAGTAACGACCGGACATTTTACTATTCCTAGCAACAGAAGGGTATTTTTGCTACTACCTCCGTTTCACAATGCAAGTCATTCTAGTATTTCTCATATTCATATTGATGTTAGTGAATCTATACATATATATCTATCTAAATTCATTAACAATAATATGAATATGGAAAATGCTAGAATGACTTACATTATGAAACGGAGGAAGTATTTCTTTAAGGGTGAATAGCCAATACAGTCCACAAAGTTTTATTCCTGGATCAATTCAGTCCCCGGGTTTCAAATCGTTGAAAAAGGTTCCCAAAATTAATCGTTTGGCTTAACATAGTCATTAGACCCACAAAAATATCTCATAGGTGTGCCACATCATCCTCGCATATAATGATAGGGATGAAATAACCATTCTACCCTCACATGCCATAAAAAAAGAGAAAAGAAAACAACCACGAGAGAAATTAGCGAAGTTCATTGAAATGGTACGTTGGTATTTCTCCGTGCCACGGCGTCACATGTGAACTGGAGCAATCATCGTATGTGCAACGCTGCGATGATGCGGCCGCCGTTCGCGTATCGACGTTTAGATGGATAAATCAAACTGATAGGATAATAATAGTATATTTTTATATGATATATATAACAATGATTATTTCAAAACCTTACTGCCCTTACATTCGAGGATGACGTGGGGCATGCCTTATGTGGCATTTTTTTGGACCAAAGACAATATTAAGTTAAATAATTAATTTCGAGAATTTGTTTGGATTATTTGAAGCCTTAGGAACTAAACCGCGTCTCTAGAGCGAAACTTCAAGGATCGTATTGGTTAATGGTTATTGATCATTTCTTTAAAAAAAATGATCTCTAGGTAATTGCTTAATTTGGTCTACACGTACTCTATCTTAATATAAAGTTGATGCTCACTAACTTCTAAAATTCAACATGCAAGGGTGTCATATCATCATCCACTAGCAATTACTATCTAGGGTATTTTAAATCAAATACAAAGTGTGTACATCATTCTCATGGTTACGGATAAGGCATACCTCCTATCCTCCCAAATTGATCATCATGTAATAGAATCCAAAATTTCTCAAATTTCTCAAATTGACAATTATATAACTGTATGGACACGGATTTCATCGGAATACAATTAATGCAGTATGGGTGAATGTGTGCATGATAGGGTGTAATTGGCATTAGGTTTTAATCGATGCATGCACTGTGGGAGAATGTGTGTATGGTGTCTTGATTGATATGATTTAAATTAACATTGGAACATAAACTTATATGATGATCAATTTGGGAAGAAGTGAGTATGGAATATACGAGTATGGTATACCTTCACGTACACGGGTTGTTTCCGTATGCGTTGTAGGAATCCGTCACGAATTATAGAAAAGATCTCTACGGGTCGAGTGATTAACACGGTCCTACTCGGAGAGGATAGAGTTTCTGTTGTACCGTATAGGGTCCGATATCTCCGGGTCTTGCTTGGAGACCAAGGTGATCCACGGTATAAAAGGGACTCCCTGGGAGGGGTAAAGGGCATCGAATCTCATCGCCAACACATCCACCACAGTCTATGAAGCCGGAGCATACGGAGCCAAGTCGTCGGGAGATTTTATCGAGTCCATCGACTAGGATCTCGTTGGTATCATCAGATTCATCTACTCCCATTGTATTATGTGGCTTTTCTATATTAATCCCATATAAACTGGACTAGGGCTATTACCTGACAAGGGGTCTGAACCAGTATAATTCTTGTCTTCCGTTTGCTTGATATCGTATCACGTAGATCCTCGTACCAACATACCCCAATACCCAATTTATCCGGTCTACGAGTATTACTCCTCGACAATCATCACACACTAGCAATTATTATCTAGAGTATCTTAAATATCATACAAATTAGGGATGAAAAAGGTGCGGATACGGACGGATGCACATACCATATTCATTTTCAGATTTTTCGCTGGATATAGAAACAGATACGGAGTATCTCGAATACGAAAACCAACTCAACTCCTAATAGAAACAAATATCAACATATATAATTAGCTCATTTTATATAAAATGTAGTATAGTTTATAAATATTTTTAAAAATTTAAATAATATTAATAGTATGGACTAGTGTTAAGAGATAAACTACTATTAAAATCTAAAAAGGTATATTGAAGGTTATAGAATTATAAAGAAATGGGATATGTCAAAGGCTTATGTGGATATCCGAATTATTATCCGTATCCGACGGAAACCCCTATACCATATTCGTATTCGTATCCGGGAGAAAATATCTGTATTCGTATCCGTATCCGAACTATCCGAGAATTATCCGATCCGAAAGGTATCCGTATTCGTTTTTCTCCAGAGTGGACGGAAACTATCCGTTCTGCTTTCATCCCTAATACAAATATGACATATTATTTACAATTTTATTGTATTTTTAGAACTCAATATGCAGTTAATGTCAAATCATTATCTTCATATATCATTTTTATATTATTTAAACATGGACATATATCATTTCTATAATATATAATATGCATTCTTTCATATATTCCACAGCAAAGCGTGGGGTATCAAGTATTGAAGGCGGCTAGCTGGTTAATTGGTTTCCAATTTCTGGTGCTGGTCATAGGTTACCCGACCTCCGTCATTTGTTTCCTTTGGGCTTATATTTGGTGCTTTTTATATATTAGTCCTCTGTTTTAGGTTATAATACGTTTTGACTTTGACTAAGTTTATAGACAAATATAGACAAATATAGTAATATTTATAATACTAAATTAGTTTCATCAAATCAATAATTGAATATATATTCATAATAAATTTGTCTTGGGTTAAAAATGTTAGTTTTTTCTACAAACTTGGTCAAATTTAAAGCAGTTTGACTTTGACCAAAGTTAAAACGTCTTATAACTTAAAACGGAGGGAGTACCAATTTATTTGACAATGCTCCTATATTACCCTTTTTTTTTTCATAGGATCCGCGCGTATTAGTGCATAACTGTCTGTGCTGGGTGAGAGCACCACTTTCTCTAAATCATCGCGCTGCTCACATTATTGTCGACGAACCTGCACCCGCTTTAGACGACGAAGAAGATTACATGACAAGAAACGGAACGATTGGGTCGGTTCTGATCGCCACAGTGGCATTCGCGGCAGCTTTCACTGTCCCTGGGGGCTTCATCGCCGACGACCGCCCGCATGCCGGGACAGCAATACTGGCGAGCCGGTTTGCATTCCGAGCATTTGTCGTGACAGACACCATGGCCTTCCTCTGCTCCATCGTGGCAACCAGCTTCCTTATATACGGTAGCGCAAAGGAGATTCCACGCGGCCATCGTTGGTGGTACAGCTTACTGGCATCTGGGTTGGTGCCGTGGGGAGCTCAGTTCCTGATCGGCACGTTCGCGCTCGGGTTTCACCTTGTGCTCGGCTCGGCCAACCGTGGACTTGTCATCTTCGTCTATATGGTGTCTTCAGCTGCAGTCCTCTTCTGTTTCCCGGGCATCTGGGGTCCATTCTGTCTTGGGCTTTGGAAAACGATATGGCGACGAGCAGGGTGGAGAGGACTCATCAACATACACGATCGACCGTCGAGCTTGCTAGAATTCTTGGAGTCTCTATTCACGGGACCTTTGATGGATATTAGGAGGACATTGTTCCCTGTACTCATCTCCGTCACCTTCGTCGTCGCAATCGCACTCGACATTGTTATGCCAAGACAGTGAGCTAAGATATACTCCCTCCGTTTTAAAATGTTTGACACCGTTGACTTTTTAGCACATATTTGACCGTTCGTTTTATTCAAAAAAAATTTGTGAAATATGTAAAACTATATGTGTAAATGAAAATATATTTAACAATGAATCAAATGATATGAAAAGAATAAATAATCAGTTTTGAATAAGACGAATGGTCAAACACGTACTAAAAAGTCAACGGTGTCAAACATTTTGAAACGGAGGGAGTATATCTCTACCACAAACCCTCCGTGTTTTGCTTTTGAATATAATTAAGAATTTAAGAGTGATGCGTTGTATCTTTTTTTAATGGAAAGTGTGATGCGTTGTATCGATATTCAGAACAATTCTCTTTTGAAATAAAAGCCATTCCATGGATAACTTCTGTACAAACTACATAGGGATCACTTCTATACACGGTATACACCCGTCATTATCAATGTCGCTGCAGGGCTGCTGTGATACACGGTACACGCGAATCACCACAGCCGAGATAGCATTCTACTTCATTCCTCTGCTTCTACCGGACAGAAGGTAGCAGATTGAAGAACCGTCTATTGGCCGTTTGCTGTAACAAACGCGTCCGTCCGGCCCGTGCGTGTGCCATTGCTTGTCGCCACGACGTCGTCAGCAAAGGTCACCAGTTCTCCATCCGCTTTTTTTCTTTTTTAGCGAAATAATCCTCCTGTCTAATATTACGAATCTAGACATACATATATTTAGATTTATAGTATTAAAATATATCATATCCGATTATAGATTTATTTTTTATGGGACGGATGGAGTATGTGCTTTAAGGCCGATTTTTTTTATTTTACATTTTTTATTAAAATATTTATAAAAATAATTTTTGTTTTTAATATTACAAATCTAGTCGCCTCTCATCCTTTGGAAGGGAGATTTTTAAAAATCGCCCTTACAGAGAGCGATAAGGGACCTAAATATAATTTTTTTATTTGTGTTCAAACCCTTCTCACCGTTTTAATTGCTTAAAAACGAATAATGCTTATTCGACACTCTAAATAATTTTAAATGGAAAAGTGATAAACTACAAAGTTGTAGATCTCGATGAGATCTACAACTTTTGTATAAAGTTTATCTCCATCCGATGTCGTTTCAAATGTAGATCTGAGATTTTTTAAAATAGGTTTTATATTTTGTGGATATCTAAAATATCTTAAATGAAAAGGTTGTTAACTACAAAGCTGTAGATCTCCTCGAGTTCAACAATTTTGATATAAAGTTTTATTAGATCTGACTTTATATAATATAATTTTAAATTGTAAAATCATAGAGCTACAAGCTATGCTGAAAAATTTGTATTTAGGTCCCTTATCGCTCTCTGGCAGGGCGATTTTTTAAAAATCGCCCTAGAGAGCGAGAAGCGACTAGATTTACAAATTTTTGAAACAAAAAAATTGTTTTTTAAATATTTCTTTATCTATAGTCTATAACTAATTAAAAAATACGTAAGGTTTCCGTAAAAAAAATTTCGTCCGTCTTTTTTTTTCTTTTTCGCCATTTTTTCTTTTTTTTCCGGTCAGTTTTCATTTTTTTTCTCTGTCGCCAAAAAAATCGGCTGCGAAAAAGACCACTCGGACGAAAAAAAATGATCGGATGGAAAAAACCGCGTGGAAAAAAACCGGGAAAAAACCGCGTGCAAGAAAACCAATCCAAACCGCGTGGAAAAAACCGGGGAAAAAAACACGTATTGGGCTTTTCTTTTCTTTCCGTCCTTTTTCACCCTTTTTCTTTTTTCCTTTTTTTTTCTATTTTTTGTCCGTCTTTTTTTCTGTTTATTTTCATCTGCTTTTTCACTTTTTTTCTGGGCCTTTTTTTTCAAGGCTTTTTCATATGTTTTTTCTTCGTTGCTGTTTTTTTAGTTGCATTTTTTTCGTCGCGCGGTAAGGATTTGTGCCATGTTTTTTTCGTCACGCGGCCGAATACTAATGTCGCCGCCACATTGATCTACCTCCCCATGCGTTCCCTCCTCCAATTGATTGCCAAAAATCAATTTCCCACTACTCCCTCACCATTTTCCTCATGATTTTCCCTTTTAACTCCGCTTTAATTCATTGAATTTAATCTCCTTTTAAAAATTATCGTTTTTATCCCGAGTTTTGTCGCTCTGATTTTGATAAAAATGAAAAGGGGAACAAGTGTATCAAAAACTCTCAACCAATCTTAAAGATTGAGAAAGATTTGACTTGATTAGATGTGGAGGATTTGACCGGATTTGATGGGGAGGATCGGGGACCTATAGCTCCACTTGAAGAAGGAATGAAATGAGCTTTTGGTCCAAAACCAAAAAGTAAAATGTATAGTATTCTAAAAATGTTTTTACCCGTTGCAACGCACGGGCATTTTTTCTAGTTAATAAAAAAAATATATAAATAAAAAAATTCGGCCTACTAAGCCATAATTAGCATGTCCCTTTGAATCCCTTTCTGACCCAACTGGAATGGGCCGCACGGACCTCACATAACTTTTCAGGCCACTAAAACAGTCTCGTGTTCACGGTTCACCGAGAGAGAACCTCGCAGCAGTAGTACGGCAGCTGGAGTCACCGCCCGCCGGCATTGCCGCGCGCGTCCGCGAACACAACGAAACGCAAACGGCCAAGCAGAAGCCATGGTGCTCGATCGCTACGGAAGAAAATGAGGGTTGTTCACTGCCGCCGCCATTTACAGGGAGCTGCTCCGACTCACGGTCTGGAGGCAGAAGGAATCAAGGAATCAGGGCAAAAAGATGCGATGGGCTTGCTTCAAGATCCAAAGGAGGCCAAGCCGCCACATCCCACATGAGGGGAAAAAAAGGAGTATTATATTGACCTCGAGCAGTCCTCACAAATATTTTTTACCTAAGAGCAAGTTTAATAGTGTAGTCTACTACAAGCTTCTAATTATATATAGCCAATCTAATAACTAATTTATACAATAGTTGCTTACTATACTATTGATATCTGGTCCCACCTGTCATACACACGTTACGTCTTGGAGTCTGTGTTGCAGTTGGCTACAGATCTGTAGCCCTGCTCTTCTCTTTCTTTTTTTATCTATTTAAAATATGTTTATAGTTAGTTTATAGTCTGCTATTGTACCTGCTCTAATTAATTACCTCTACCAAAGCAGTGTGTCAGCATCTAAAAAAAATAAGAGGGATCGCCGAAGTGAGGTGTGTGCCACACAAAGCAATTTAAGCAAAGCAAGCGCCGCAGATAAAGCTTCAAATTCAGTCAACCATGGCGGATGCTGTCGCCGCAGCCGCGGGATTCGGGCCACACCAAAAGATGACGCTCGATGCGGATTTGGTACAGGTGCTCACCGCCGGCGACGCGGTCCGCCTGGAGGAGCTGTTGATGGGGAGAGAAGGCTGCGGCGGCGACGACGGTGGCTACCGTCGAACAGACGTCGCCCTGCAGGTCTCAATCAACGTCGGCGCCGCGGCCCTGCGTGCAGCGGCGCCGCGGACAGGTACGAGCTCCCTCCTTGGGGTGACGAGCAACGGGAACACGGCATTGCATCTCGTCGCCAGCCGCGGCCACGTCGAGCTCGCGAAGCTCATCAGCGAGATGGCGCCGTCGCTGGTCGCCACGAGGAACAAGTGCCTCGACACGCCGTTGCACTGCGCGGCAAAGGCTGGGCACCGGGATGTAGCAGCCTGTCTCTTGCCGATGATGCGCGCCGCCGAGGGGACGGCGCCTCTGCGGGCGATGAACCAGCTGGGCGCCACCGCGCTGCACGAAGCCGTCCGGCACGGCCGTGCTGAGGTGGTGGACCTATTCATGGCGGAAGCTCCCGAGCTGGCCGCAGTAACATCCGGCGATGGCGTCTCGCCGTTGTACCTGGCGGCGACGACTGGTTCGGTGCGAATGGTCGCGGCGCTGCTACGTCCGTCACGTGACGGGACGCCATCACCGGCGTCATTTGCCGGTCGGGAGGGCCGTACGGCTTTGCATGTTGCGGCAGCTATAAGCAAAGGTATGTGGCCTTTTTTAACTGTCTATGAGTACAATCTTGATCATATACTTTTTTAATAAGAATAGAGTAAATTTACGGTCCTTAAGGAGGTACTAAAATTTTTAATGTAAAATTTGATATCTAGATAGAAAAAATGGTACCTCCTCAAGTATTATAAAATTACTCACTCGGTACTCCCTCGTATTTTCTTCCCTTCTCAATCGCATTCGACGTTTCAAAGGTCACGGTGAACAATTCGCGTTAGAATGATGAGCGACTGGAAATATGTAGGTAATACATATTATGCCACTATACTAGACCAATTTCATTTTTCGAGAAATTTCGTTCTACAAAAATCTTAGTTGATATCAGAGCTTGTGAAAATGAAACAAGCTATTGTTAACAACTTACCTCGTAAGCCCATGTCAAAAAATATGTTTTCTTAAGGGGCTGACATGCATGATGAAAGTTAAACTCCAATCGTCTAATATTTATCATAGTTTTAGTTTCCCGTTGCAACTTGCAACACATGAGCACTTTCTCTAGTTTAATTTAAATCGCAGAAATATGAATTGCTGATGTGTAACTTGGATTTTATATTTATAATTTTTTTGTCCTAAATACTGACAAATAGTTATCCATAGTCCATACCGAGCCTGATGACAAACTGGCAATGATCCTGTAGAGCTGGCTCAAGAAATTTTGGCATGGGAACCAGAGGGACCAACCTTGCTGACCATGGTTGATTCGGCTGGGAGGAGCCCCCTTCATTTTGCAGTGCTAGATCAAAAACTAGATGTCATCCAGCTACTTCTAAATGTTGAACCTTCCATAGCTCGCATTGCTGATAATGACGGTTTATTTCCTATACATGCTGCTGCAATCGTGGGCAGTACAAGGATCATTGATGAGCTCATACACAGATGCCCAGACTATTATGAACTAGTTGACAGCAATGGAAGAAATTTTCTTCACTATGCTATTGAGCATATTCAGGACACGGTAGTTCGCTACATTTGCCAGGACGGAAGGTTTGCAATTCTGTTGAATGCGATGGACTCTGAAGGAAATACACCACTCCATTTAGCTGTCAAATATGCATTTCCACTGGCTGTCAGTTTGCTGCTGCAGACGACGAGTGTGGTATTAGACATTGTCAATAAGGATGGTCTAACTGCTGCAGATCTTGCTCACCGTGCATTGGCTCCTTGCAATAAGTCACGCTATTTCCTGGTAAAGTTATCATTTAATTTGTTCGATGTGCACTCTAATGTCCTCCTTTTCTTTTCCTTTTGCGAGGATACTTGATACTGTAATGCCCTCTTATTCCTTATGCTTAATTAACTGACACCTTTTCTCCAAACTTTTAGGACAATTTAAACCTTTGATTAGTTATAATTGATATTATATATGTTGTACTCTAAAAGATTATAGTTAATCCCTTTTTCTCTTGTCGTTTATTGTTTAGGACATCAAGTTATGTTTTATCATTGCCTTGTTACATAGTATATTATGAAAATTATTGAAACATGAAATAATAAAAATATGTTTTGCGATGAATCTACTCAGATTAGTTTTACATATCATTTTTTTACCATTTGAATACATTAGTTATTTACGATTTTGAGGTTAACTACATGTATCCTAATGATGGTATGTACAATAATAGGTAATAGATCGATGAAATATAAAACTATTAACTAAAGGAGGAGAGGAGTAAGGAGAGATAAATATGCAGGGTTTGAAATTTCAGATCGAAATTTCAGAAATTTCGCCCCCCACCGAAATGCTCATATCTCGCCCAAAACTTTCGGTTTTTTGCAAATTTTTGTGAGTTTGGTTAAATTTTATTCAAATCCATTTAAAATCAGTCAAAATTTTTTAAAAAATTCATACGAAAAAAATCTGAAATTTCTGAAAATTTCCAAAATTTCGGTTCTTTCCGAAATTTGAAACCCTGTAAATATGACTCTTGGATTGACATTTGGCTCAAGATACTAGGGTAATTTTTGGTGGAGTACGTTGAGGAAAAGTATAATTAATAAAGAATTATTTTGGTACATCAAAATGGTTAGAGCCTTCAATTATTACAGAGGAATGGTCTCTAAATGACGTATACTAAGAGTCCAAACTCAACCGTTATAATTGCCCTAGAACAACTTCGATCTTGTGGAGTACGGTATATTTCAAATATATGCTACTTCATTAGTGAATTTATTTTTCCTTTTCTGATCTGAGGGCTATTCATTTCGCTTACTAGTGGTGGGATCTTGGAGTTGTTGACTGTATTTGGAATGAAGATAATGAATTGAATAAATCCACCCCAGTGTATTAGTTCATGTTTGACACACCTCAAGATTCAAAATTTACAGTTGTGTATTCCTAACTCCATAAATCCATTATAACCAAGAGCTGTGAACATATGGATTGTTTTATTTCTATTTTGAATGAAAGATAAGTTGTTAAACCACTCTAGTTTGACTTATTACAAACTCCAAATCAGCTGGGCATGGATTTGCAATCTGAAGTTGTGACCAAGTTCCAGCACCGCAGGTCGATCTGTAGTTTAAAATGATGGCATTTTACTTGGATGGAATTATTTAGTTACCTAACTTTAGTACTACGTAGTATTAGTTTCAACTAGTTAGGGGAAGCACCACATATTGGGATGCCGTGAGTGGATGACTCCACTCACCAAGGTTCAAATCCTGGTATCCACAAATATGCATGGTTGTATGCATTCATTTAAAAATAGTTTCAACTAGTTGATCATCCTGGGTAATTTTCCGATGAGCTAGATTTAAAGTGTTAAATTGAATTTAATATATAACTCTTGTCTCATGTTTCTAAGTAGAATCATATTTTGTATAAAATAGATTTTAAAATTTCAAATGGATTTGGAATATAATTTTCAGTTTGTATTTCCAAATTTTTGATAGATATAATGGTACATTGTGTATATAAAACTATATTGATTAATCTACACCATTATATAAACCCTTCATGACCTAACGGTAGAGAATCTTTTTCTTTATCTCCAGTTAATATGCAATTTGTAGGTCTTCAGAGTAAACGTGATATCTTCATTTTGACCTCTTTTAATATGTCAACAACAATGTAGTAAAAATTTTCAAAAAAAACAATAATGTAGTAATACATAGATTTTGTTGCTTTATTTGTACAGGATCCGCATGCTATAGTGTGGAATTGTCTGTGCTGGGTGAGAGCACCCATCACACAAGAAGGAGTTCCTCCTCTTATCCATACAGAGGACAAATCCGAGACCAAAGAAACACCCAATGAGCAGAATGACATGAAGAAGAATGGAACGATCGCATCGGTTTTGATCGCCACAGTGGCATTTGCAGCAGCATTCACCCTACCGGGGGGTCTTGTCGCCGATGACCACCCACACCCAGGGACAGCAACGCTGGCGAGGCGATTTGCATTCCGGGCATTTGTTCTGTCAGACACCATGGCTTTTGTCACCTCCATCATCGCCACTTGCTTTCTCATATATGCCGGTGCGATAGAGATTCCAACCGGCCATCGCCGCTGGTACGGCCTGATTGCATCCGGGCTGGTGCCATTGGGAGCACAGTTCATGATCGCCGCATTCGCCTTCGGGTTTCATCTCATGCTCGGCCCAACCAATCGTGGGCTTGTAATATTTGTGTACTTGGTGTCTTCGGCTTCAGTCCTCTTCTGCTTCCCAGGTATTTGGATGCCATTGCATCTTGGGATTGGAAAAGCAATATGGCGGCGAGCCGGATGGAGAGGACTAACCAACATGAGACAGCAGCCGTCTAGTCTTAGAAGTATCTTCCGTCGTTTCACCTACAGCTTTTTGTTCACAAATTTAAGAAGGCCATTTTTTGCTGTGCTCATCCCTGCTACCTTCATTGTTGCCATTGTACTTGATGTTGCTTTGCCCAACTACTGAACTGAATAATTTTTAGAACGTACAAGGCAACGAGTGCTATGACTTACTATGCCATAGGCATTTGCAAACATGCACAGGCAATGAATAAGGGGTAGAAAGAGGAGAAGTTTCTTGCCATTTGTGGATATTTGTATCTTTGTCTGTGTAATTGACTCGAGTGCTATGGTCTTTTGATTTCTCTGGTGATCTTGCATTTTGTTTCTAGCTGAGGCTTTTGTGTGTATTGTAGAGAATTGATTTAGCTTCAGCCTGCCAGATACTTAATTTGCAGAATGTTCTGCCCCTGAAGGGCGTTTCCTTCTGATTGAATTATTATTGCAGAGGATGTTTTTATCAGTACTTTTTAATAAAACGGGGGTGATTTCTCCTCCCTTGGCCCATCATAAAATGGGTTTGCAGATACAGTTGGCCAATTAAAGAGAGATTTTTACAACTGTTTTTTTCCTGTATGGACGATATCTCTGGGATGGCTTCTGAACCATGCATGCCCTCCGATCCCTTCCCCTAGGCCAAGCGGTGAGGCATCACAACGATCCCTCCCCCAGCTGCCCAACGCATCGCATCAATCCCTTCGGGAAACTATTTTAATTAACTACTCCTCCGTCTCATAATATAAGTAATTTTAGAGGAATGTGACATATTACTATGTATCTGGACTGCTTTAGGTTTGATCCTCTTTTGCTTTCCGGGTATTTGGCTGCCATTTCATCTTGGGATTGGAAGAACAATATGGCGTCTCTTCCGTCGATTCAACTACAGCTTTTTGTTTGCAAATATGACAATGACGGTCTTTGCTGTGCTCGTCCCTGCTACCTTCATCGTTGCGCAACTACTGAGCTGAATAATTTTTAGGACGTACTCCCTCCATCCCAAAAAAACTTAACTTCTGGAGTTTAAATTTTATCCCACAAAAAACCAACTTCTACCATCATACTTACCCTAGACATATAAAATGAGAAATTTTATCCCTTAAATATCCTTTACCGACCTATCACCATTACTACTTTTTCTAATAATGAGGGCTATTTTGGGGCATTTTTACTCCCCCATTAAGTTTACATTGGGATGCTAGGATTGGTCTTTTTTTGGGACAGATGGAGTATACAAGATTACAAGTGCTATGACATACTATGCGTCTATGCGATAGGCATTCGCAAAAATGCATGGGAAATGGATAAGGCTTGGTTTGAAATTTAGATTGGGGTGAGCTTTTTCTAGCACAGAAAACAAAATAAGTCATTACAATATGACTAATTAAGTAAAAGCTATTGAAAACTTAAAAATAGATTTATTTAATTTAAAAAAACTCCTAGAAAAAAATGTAATGTTTAAGTATTACCTCCGTCCTAAAATGTAGCTATTTTTAGTACAGTGTCTTATCATAAAATAAAGCTATTTCTTCGCCTACCTCCTCCTCTTAACCAATCACAACCATTCTTCTTCACCTACTTTCTCTTTTCAATCAATCACACACTTCCTACAATCATTCTCACATACTTTCTTAATACCCGTGTGTCATCCTTAAAAAACGCGAATGCTAGTTCGCGCGTATGCACCAATACAGTAACTCGCGCGCACTGCCACGTGTCGATTGCCGAGCGAATCCGTCACGTTGATCCCATTACTAATCACGGTGATTAGCGTTAATTACAGCGATTAGAGTTAATCATGCACTACAGTAATTCGAGAAGCGCTAATCGTCCGCCCTGCCCGATTTTTTTTCTTTCGTTTTTTCGCAATTTTTTCGCTTTCCCTTTTTTCGCAAGTAGATGTCAAGATTTAAAACTTTCGAATCAAGATTTTTTTAAAAAAATTTCAGCTCAGATTTGAAAACTTTCAAGTCGAGATTTAAAAACTTTCAACTTATATTTGAAAACTTTCAATTCAAACTTGAAAACTTTCAATTCGGATTTAAAAACTTTCAACTCGGATTTAAAAACTCTCAATTCATACTTGAAAACTTTCAACTCAGATTTGAAAACTTTCAATTCGGATTTAAAAACTTTCAACTCCGATTTGAAAACTTTCAACTCCGATTTGAAAACTTTCAATTTAGACTTGAAAACTTTTAACTCGGATTCGAAAACTTTCATGAAGATTTAAAACTTTCAACTCAAATTTAAAAAAAATAAGTCAATATTTAAAAACTTAACTCAGGTTTGAAAACTTTTAACTCAAATTTTAAAAATTTGAGTTGAAAATTTTTTAAATCTAAGTTGAAACTATTCAAATCTTGACTTGAAATTTTTAAATCTGAGTTCAAATCTGGAATTAAAAGTTTGTTTCAGTCAACTTAAAAAAAGGAAGAAAGACGCGTGATGATTTTTTATCTGGAAAAAAATAAAAAAAGTTAGCGCTAAGCGCTATCAGGGCCGTCAAAAAGCGCGCCGCGCTCCGTTCCTGGCGCGTATGCACATAAGAGGAGCCCCCCTTTTAAAAGGCTATATTTTGGAACGGGGGAAGTAGTCCGAGAATGGTGCTCACAGAAAATCGTGAAGTAGCTCTCCTGAACTTCTCTTTACAACTTGGTCTAGGGTAGAAAGAGGGGAAGTTTCTTGTTGTTTGTGGATATTTGTCTCGTTGTCTCTAGAATTGACTGGAGTGTGATGGTTTTGTAGAATTGAATTGAGGCTCTGTTAAGATCCCACCCTAAAATTTTTCATCATATCACATTGAACGTTTGAGCACCTGCATTAAGTATTAAAGATAGGCTAAAAAATAACTAATTGTACAGATTGCAACTAATTTGCAAGACGAATCTTTTAAGCCTGATTGCTCTATGATTCGATAATGTGTTGCTACAGTAAACATTTGCTAATGACGGATTAATTAGGCTTAATAAATTCGTCTCACGGTTTACTGACGGATTCTGTAATTAATTTTTTTATTAGTGTCCGAACACCCCATGCGACACCTATGTAATACCCTATATGACACGCTAAAATTTTACACCCCTGGATCTAAACACCCGTGAGTGTGATGGTCTTGTGATTTTTCAGGTGATCTGGCATGTCAGTTGCACTCTGTTTCTAGCTGAGGTTTGGTGTGTATTGTAGAGAACTGATTTAGCTTCTCATGATGCTTAATTTGCATAACATTTTGCCCCTGGAGGGCATTTCCTTTTGATTAAATTATAATTTAGTGGATGTTTTTATCAGTTTACTTTTTGGTGCTGTATGGTGTCTCTGAGATGGTTTCTGAACCATTGCATGCCTTCTGATCTTACTGGGAGACCATCATCAACGTTGTCCAAGAAACGAAGGAAAAAAGAGGAACCGTTTATATTTAAGAAAAATATATAGTGAAAACTATCGTTGAATCCAAAAATAAATTTTTAAAAATTTATCCACGTCATTAAGACTTAAGAGTAAAAAAATTTACTTACAATAAAACTTTTACTCATAATTAAATTTACAAGTAAAACTTTTAGCCTCGATAACTTTAACAAATTCCATGCATCTTTTTTTATCTAATGGTAACTTTTAGGTTTGCACTACATATTTTCCGTTTATCTGTTTCAATTTTAAAAGCTGAGCAGTTGGGGACTTGCAGCGCGAGTGGAGGAGAGAGAATACGGCTTTTTGCCGCCACTGCCACTCGTGAGACCCCAATCCTCGCATGCCACCTCACCTGTGTTGCTTTTGCCGGTCGCTATATGGGGATTTTTTGTTGACTACTAGTCTCCGTTTCAGCGAAATCAAGTGATGAAATGGAATGTTTTCAACCGGGTGTAGATCAATTACTACCTTTCACCCTCTCGTCTTGACCAGCCAAAGCCATGGATTTCGGACCTTGCAACGAGACGCTCGACACCGAACTGCTACACGCGCTGACCTCCGGCGACGAGGTCGGCATGGCGGACCTGCTGGGCAGAGAACGCCGTGGCCATGGCCACTCCCAGTCCCAGGTGGCGATAAGCGTCGACGACGACGGCCGCGCGCCGGCGGGAGCGAGCCACCTCCTTGGCGTGACGACGGGCAACGGCAACACGGCGCTGCACGTGGCCGCCACCCGCGGGCACGCCGCGCTCGCGGCGCTGGTCTGCGCGAGGGCGCCCGCGCTGGCCGCCACGCGCAACAGGTCCCTCGACACGCCTCTGCACTGCGCGGCCAAGTCCGGGTGGCGGCCTGCCTCCTGTCCGAGATGCTGCGAGCCGGCGGCCGAGCGTCGGCGGCGGTGGCGCTGCCGCTGCTGCGGGCGACGAACTGCCAGGGCGCCACCGCCTTGTACGAGGCCGTCCGGAACGGCCACGCCGGGGTGGTGGCTCTCCTCATGGCGGAGGCTCCCGAGCTGGCCTCCGTGGCCAACGACGGTGGCGTCTCGCCGCTGTACCTGGCGGCGACGGTTGGCTCCGTGGACATTGTCAGGGCGCTGCTCCGCCCGTTGCCTGATAGAACGCCCTCGCCGGCGTCGGCCGCTGGTCCGGACGGACGGACAGCTTTGCATTCTGCGGCAACTACTAGCAAAGGTATGATCACAAACACGCGAGCAATTTGTGAATGACACATGAAAATTCAAAGTCAATTTATGTCTTTAATCAGAAATCACGCGAGAAATACTGGACTGGAAGCCAGAGGGTCGAACACTGCTAACCAAAGCTGATTCGTCGGGCAGAACACCTCTCCACTTTGCTATATCATCACAAATTGAGCGGTTTGACGTGTTTCAGCTGTTCCTAGATGCAGAGCCCTCCCTAGCTCTGGTTTGTGATATCCAAGGATCATTTCCTTTGCATGTTGCTGCTGTGATGGGCAGTGTTAGGATCGTCGTTGAGCTCATACAGAAATGCCCCAACAACTACAACGATTTGGTCGATGATCGAGGAAGAAATTTTCTGCATTGTGCTGTTGAACATAACAAGGAAAGCATAGTTCGCTACATTTGCCGAGATGACAGGTTTGGTATCCTGATGAATGCAATGGACAGTGAAGGAAATACTCCCCTCCATTTGGCCGCCGAGTATGGGCACCCAAGGATGGTCAGTTTACTCTTGGAGACGATGAGCGTCGATGTAGCCATTACCAACAGGGATGGTCTAACTGCTGCTGACCTTGCTTATCGCCATCTGCAACCTGGTTTGCACTATTTTCTGGTAATGGAACACGGTTCAGTTCATTAGTTCATCACAATTGGTTATCACGCAGCTGCAGAGAATCGTTTCATGTGCTGTCCTGTTTACTTGGCCAGTTAATCTGTCTTCTTTCTTGTGATAATTTTTGTGTACAGAATCCTCGAGCCGTGGTAAAGAATCTCTTCTACTGCACCAGAGCACCGGTTACCCTAGAAGGGGATCATGCTAGGACTGGCATCCCATCGGCCATGGAGGATGCCGATGCTCCCAAGGACAGTGGTAGCGTGACATCCACCGGAACAGTCGCGTCCGTGCTGATCGCCACGGTGACGTTCGCGGCGGCTCTCACCGTTCCGGGGGGCTACGTCGCCGACGACCACCCGAACGCCGGGACGGCGGCGTCGGCCGGGCGGTTCGCCTTCAGGGCGTTCGCGGTGTCGGACACCATGGCGTTCCTCTGCTCCATCGTGGGCACCTGCCTCCTCGTCGTCGGCGAGGCGAGGGAGGTCCGGCCGAGCAGGGGCCGTCTCCGCGCCTACCAGGGGTCGGCGTGGGCGCTCGTGACGGCCGGGGCGCAGTTCATGGTCGCCGCGTTCGCGTTCGGGCTCCAGGTCGCGCTCGGCGGCGGCGCGGACAGCCGGTGGCTGGTGGTGTTCGTCCACGCGCTGTGCTCGGCATCGGTGCTGCTCTGCTTCCCGGGCATCTGGGCGCCGTTCTGCCTCGGGAAGGTGATCTGGAGGCGCGCCGGATGGCGAGGGCTCACGAATCTTCACCGGTGTCCGTCCAGTTTGGAAGAGTTCTTGTGGTGTTTTGTGACAAGCTTCTTGGCCAAAACTCTCTTGCGGACATTCCTCCCGGTGCTTATCACGGTCACCTTGGTCGTTGCCATCGTGCTAAATATTGCAAAGCCCAACTGCTGAGTCGGCAAGAATTTGAGGATCGGAAGTCGTTAGTACTAGTTGGAGTATATTATTATAGCGTATGTGTTGAATGAGTTTTGACGTATTTGCCTGCCATTCTATCAAGCTTTCGATGCATTTTGTGTTGCTATTGTTTGCTACTGAAATCGATCGAAACAACAGTACAACACACCATACCAGATCCGTTGCCAGAGCTATAGCATGACTGCATGACGTGCCGAAGTGATCCCCAAATTCTCAGTTAGCCAGGGCTCCCCGTACGCCGACATGTGATTGGCAGCGGAAGAGAAGACCATCGATCCTGTCAAGTGTAACAGGTGGCCTGTTACAGGCCACACGTCACTCGCAAATTCGTTTGGGCCCAACCATATAACAGGCCGCACCTGGCTGGACGGCCCAACTATAATGATGGGCCATGTCCTTGTATAACGGAACAATAGTGAACAGTGGACTAGGGGGCGTCGCAGGGGGAGGGGCGTGCGCGCACGCATTAGCAACCCCCCTTCTCTCCCCTTGCCAAGTAGTCCCTCCGTAATCGTAAAGAAAGTCGTTTTACACAGCGACACGGTCTCCAAAACACAACTTTAACTTCTTGTTTCTATAAAAATATTTATTGAAAAGTGATATATGACTTTTATGAAAATATTTTTCAAGGCAAATCTATTCATATAATTTTTACATTTTCAAACTCAACAACTTGAGAGTTATTTATGATTTATATTCCCAAAGTTTGACTTAAACATTGTCCCAAACGACTTTCTTTACGAGTACGGAGGGAGTACATTGCGGGTGATAGTATACGCACTGCTGTTGGAGCTGGGGGTCCTCATCGGTAAGTATCCTATATACTACCTCCGTCCCAAAATAAGTGCAGCTGTGGATATCCGTACCCAATATTTGACCGTCTGTTTTATTTAAAAAATTTGTAAAAAAATTAAAAGTAGTTTTTTAAAAGTATTTAGTCACACATAAACTACTGTTCATGTTTTATCATCTAATAGTAATAAAAATACTAAACATAAAAATTTTTTAAATAAAATGAATGGTCAAACGTTGAACGTTAACAGTGCAAAACTGTACTTTTTTTTGGGACGGATGGTGTAGTACTTATATAGTTCATCCCCACTAAGTTTAGTTTAATGCTATTTCTCTTTTCTCTCATTAAGCCACATCACCTCAATTATTTTTAGCTTTGAATGATAGATCTATAGTCTAAATGGTCTTTTCTTTCTTCTCTCATAAAACATTCAATCTCAATTTTTTTAGGCTTAAAATTGTATCAAATTGTTTTAGTTTTGATAATCAAATTACATTTTATTTGTACATATTATGTAACTTAATTTTCCGCAGCAACGCGGTGGGGTATTCATCTAGTATTCTTAGAGCAGATACAATAGCAGACTATAAGCCAGCTATAAATATATTTTAAAGAGATAAAAGGAAGAGAGAGAAGAGCAGCCAGCTGCAGCACAGACTCCAAGACATAATGTGTATATGACAGGTGGGACTAGGTATTAATAGTATAGTAATCAACTATTGTATGAATTGGCTATTACATTGGCTATAAATGATTTACAGTTAGTAGTGGGCTATGCTATTAAACTTGCTCTTAGGCTGAGCAGCCAAATAAGCCTTTTTTCAATTCAGGCTTGCGTCGACCTCGAGTCGGCCACGCGGGCGTGGAGGTTGCCGAAGCGCGCGGCGGCATCAGCGAGAAAGGAGGCTTGCCATGCGGGAATGCGGAGGTCGTATAACTGGCGGTTCAGCTTCTTCCAGCGCTTCCGCTCGGCCTCCACGTGGCTGGCTCTGGGCCTATCGGGACACGGTCCGAGCTTTCTCCCCTGCCGCGGCGTCGGAGCTCCTCGACAGCTCCGAGTCTTACAAGAGCAAGCCGCCTGTCAAACTGCATGTAGCCTAAAGGTTAAGGGCTAAGTTAATTTAAGATTGGGTTATTTAAGGGCTAAGTTACTAGTTTAAGAAGGCTGTATACATCCGATTGGACATAGAGACTGAGTAAAAAAAATTTCCTTCTCTAATAAAAAAGAGCAATCCACCTGTGACGACAAGCCACAGCCGTAGGACTATGAGCTCGTCGGTTCCCGCCTCCCTTCTCTTCTCCTCCGTCACTGTGGACCATTGGAGCCCTCTCGTCACTAGCGTCCAATGGATGCACATCCTCTCTAATATTGCTGATGTAGTAGCAACAGCTAACAAGTGGGTGCAGGTCCACACGTCAGTGTCTTCTACTGCATCAGTAGTATTGCTGACAATCCTAGCAGGCGTCCCATCGCCATTGTCTTAAACTATAGTATTTATAAGGAGTAAAGTACACGGCCGGTCCTTAAAGTTAGAGCGTGGTGTCACTTAGGTTTATGATGTTGAAAAATCGATATTAGGGTCCGTGATCTTGTTTAAGTGAATCCACTACAACAAAACAACAAATAAAGACATTTGGCTGGAGACGAGACTTAAATCGTCTCTATTTTCTGGGCTACCCCGCCAATAAAGACGGTTTATGAGACGTTTTAAATAACGCCCTAGTTTTACATTGATTTCTCAAAAATTAAGATATACATTGAATTTTTTTTTCTCCTGGAAACCACCCACGTCCTCATCCTCTCTGCGTGCTGCAACAAACTCCCATCTAGATTGAACTGCCTGCTTGGTGCCGCCGCCTATCTTCCACCGGTCGCCATCTCGATGCCTGCCGCCGGCTCGTCCTCGACCGGGGGCCAGCGGCGCCTCATCCTCGGCGAGTCAATGCCACATCTGCCTCCTCCTCCTCAGGCCGCCGCCACCACTGCCTGCTCTGATCCTCGCCATGGGAGCCACCGCTGGCAGTTTGCCGCCTAATCAGCGACTCCCCGTCGCCAACGCGTCCCTCCCTCAGTTGCCTTCACCAGCCCAGCGACAACTCCACGGTGGTAGCTTGGTAGGTATGCTCTCTCATCCCCTAATCTGTAAGGCTTAAGGAACTACAAAGGTGCTTTGATTTGTTTGTGTGATTCAATTTGTCCAGACTTTATGTTGAGTTCTACCCCATCGGATTATTTCGTAATCCTGCAGAAGTATAAAAGAGTAAATATTGATCTGTACCTTTCGTTCTTTCTGCTTCAGGGATGAACCATCGTACTAGTTGTTTGACGAAATGCTAATACCAATACTTGCATGATGCAGATCTGATAATCAATTTGATGATTTGTGAACCTCTGTGGATCAATCAATACCAATATGTCGATCATTAAGGGCTCATTATAAATTCTTTTTTGCTACTGATTCCATTCCATCTGATGACTACATTTGGAATTTTAGCTTCAAGAAGGCACAAAAATACAGATGAGTATTGTTGAAGGTAACTTTTTTTTTTTTTTGCAGATTTTTAGGAAAAAATTCTGATGATGATACTTTGGGATTGTTGTATACTTTGTTCAAAAGGATAATCACTTGGTAATTTGGTATCGCTTGCAAAATATTTATTTGGAGTATTGGATTGCATAACGCTGTGTTCTTTCCCCTGCTTTAGTTCAGCATTAATTAAGTAGTTTTAGCAACAAAATCACATTAAAACACAGAGAGGCATTGCTTTGACTCAACTCAATCTTCTAATCGATTCACTTTGAAATAAATATTGGTATTAATGCTTGTTTAACTTGGATCTCGGACACTAGTTCTGAATGATGCGATGGTTCTTCATACTGTCCTTCGGTGGCATATGAGTAAAGGAATAGAGATGCTGGTCCAAAATGGGAGATTTGCTTTCTATATGCTGAAGTTTCCAAAGTATTTACATGCAGGAGGGAGAGCAACTGCTAAAGTGTCAAAGGTATGGCCATCATAAGTTTTTACCTGTTACTTATAGTGATGATGAGAAATTCTAGCCACATAAAAAGTATAGAACAAGTAGCTATTAAGGTAAATTGTTGGATATCTGTAGGAGAATATTCTCATGTTAATACTGTAGTATGGCTATAGTCTCTTTGTTCAGAAATATACAAATTGAAGTGCTTTATTTTGTTTTACTTTATTAAGGGTCGATTTCAATAAATCTTTACTGAAGCTAGTAAACAATGCTAGGAATAAGCTCCTGACAATTATGAAATATGTGATGGGTGTATCTTCTATGAATCAATACATGTATGGATTGTCTAATTCTCTGTTTATGGCCTAGTAAACTTAGCTAGCTTTCTTACATTTTTTAGAAATCTTATCATGTACACTGATTTGGTTTACACAATTCATTTTAGAAGATACTGAAGATTGTAAAGGATTGCTACATCATGCTGTGAAGGAGGAGGAGATAAAGCAAGAATTATCTTAAGAACAGTTATAGATATATTTTATCATGCTGTGAAGAAGGGAGGAGATAAAACAAGAATTATCTTAGGAAGAGTTATAAATTTATTTTTCTAAGAGATGACGCAAATCTCTTTTTTCTGTATGGCTGTTTAGCTGACTTGTGAATCACAGTTGTCCTTAATATAATTACCTTTCATCTATTGGAGTGTTTTACTGTTTACTGTCATTTTGGTATATATGTTGATGGCGATATATACTGCTCAGATGTGAATGCTGTAAATATGCCAAGCATGGCATCCTACAATGAATCGTACGTACACGTCTCAGTTACTCATAAGGACGCACCATGAGACACGTTATTGGATCTCATTTACAAAAGCATCTCAACTAACGTAGGGACGCTATTTCATGTCTCAGATCTTGTAGAGATGCTATATGGAGCGTCTTTATAATTTTGAGATGGTCCTAACGAAGACGCTTCTGGGACGCTTTGCAGAAGCGACTCTATGTATGCCTAAAGACGGTTCAAAACGTCTCTAGACTATAAATAAGATGTCTCTAAACATATGTTTTGTTGTAGTGATCATTACGGTCCAAAACACATCTGACCGGGTTGATTGCTTTGCGTGGCGGTCCAACTTGGCAACATATTTGCATTTTGGCCCCCCGCATTTTACTTTCCTCGCGTATCCTACCCCCTTCTTCCCCAAATCTTCTTCTCTACCCACGGTGGCTACTGCCAAGGCGCCGTTGCGATTACGACCGTGTCGTTCGGCACGGCCGCCGCACGCTCGCCGTCGAGTACAACGTCGCGCAGCTCTCCAGGGGGTCGACGAAGGAGTGGAGGAAGGTGACATCGGAGGCACGGAAGTTGTCAAAGCACAACGTGTTCTGTTGGGCGTGCCTCGTGGACGACAAGGCCGTGCCTTGGCTGCTATGCTTCCTCTCCTCCACCACCGCCGCCATACAGGATAATGCCGTGGCGTCGCTGCTCAACCTCTCGAAGCACCCCGCCGGGCGGATGACCATCATGGAGGTCGGAGGCGTCGGCCTCGTTGTCTACGTGATCAACGTCGTTGCCAAGGCCGTGGCGCAGCATAACGTAGCGGGCCATCCTCTTCTACCTCTCGTCGAACAACCCAGATGCATCCCGGAGGTGATCCCAACACTGGTCCAGCTCATCCTAGACGGCGCGTACCGCGACCAGAAGAACACCATGGTCAGCCTGTATGAGCTGCTCCAGAGAGCAGCCAACCAGGGCAGGGCCATCGCCGCGGGCACTGTGCCAGCCCTCGCCACCTTGCTCTCCACCGACCGCGACGACCTGGCCGGGGACAGCATCGCGCTGCTGGCAAGGATAGCCGAGCAGCCATCGAGCGCCGTGGCCATCCTCTCGCAGCCGGGCCTCTTCGCCCACTTGGCCGCGTCGTCGTCATCTCGGTCGGTGAATGTCATCGAACAACGCGACGCGGCAGTACACAAAAACACTATTTAGCTGTTCATGACGAGAACGTCATTGCTGTTCTCGTCACGCCGTCCAGCTGTGCACACAGTTCGCTCTCCAAGAACGCAATCTCCTCGGAGCAATCCAACCAGCCACCGACCCTTACCCGGTAGAGCACTCACCTCATGTCGTTGGCATCCGGCGCAACGCGGTCCTTGAATTAATCCAAGATTGACCGCACGCTCTGCGCCGCGCGTTCGTCGGTGCCATCGGCCACATCGTTGTGCGCCATGCTAAGTAGAGGCTGGATCAGACCAGGGGGAAGCAAAATAATGCAGGGGCCAAACTGCAAATATGTTGCCACGCTGGACCGCCACGTAAGGTAGTTAACCCAGTTAGACGTATTTTGGACCACAATGATTCACTTAAACAAGATCACGGACCCTAATATCGATTTTCCAAGATCATGGACTTAAGTGACAGCACGCTCCAACTTTAAGGACCGGCTATGTACTTTACTCTAATTTAAGTATCAAAGATTGGGAAAGTGATTTCATCCCTCGATGAAATATCCCCTCGTTTTGTGCTTGCCACTTAAATAGTCACTGAAAACTTTGAAAAAAATTGGTAAGATAGATTAATATGAAATATATCACTCCACAAACATGCAAGTTAAAATTCAAATTTTACAAGTTGTCGCAAAAATAATATGAAATATATCACTCCACAAGCATGCAAGTTAAAATTTAACTTTTACAAGTTGTAACAAAAAATAATAAATATAGCTACGAATGTACAATAACTATTTTCAGTTTATTTTGTTTTTTTTTGCAACTTATAGAAGTTGAATTTGGCTTGCATGTTTGTGGAGTGATATATTTTATATTAATCTATATTGTCAATTTTTTTCAGTTTTGTTATAACTATTTAGATGACAATGCAAATGACAATGGGGCATCTCCTCAAGAGATGAAAACCATATCCATCAAGATTTATTTTAACATAAGTGGTTTCGAAAGAAAAAATAGTGGATGGAGACGTAGTCATGACACATCTCTAGCACACTTCACCAACTTTTCTTTTATTTTCAGTTTTAATACGTATTAGTATAACTTTAAGTTTTACTTTTATTTTTACATATACTAGCTTAGTGGCCCGCGTAGATTTCGCGGCTAGCATCATTATATTTTCTCTCATATAATAGCATATATGTTTTCTCAATTTATTATTAAAATATATTAAAATGACAGCATAATTTTAAATTTTGTACTAACTTTACAAACTACAAGTGTGTAATATTCATATTGTATTTTATACATGTGTTTGTTATTAATTATTTTTAATATCAAATTTTAGTTATTTCTAAATTATATTTAAATATGGACTCTGGACTCGTCTTTGAATGTTTCTTATTTTTTAATGCTCTTCTTCTAATATTATTTATTTTTAATTCTGAATTTTTATTATTTCTAATGGACTTTAAACTCATCTTTCAATATTCTTTAATTTTTAATTTCGAATTTTAGTTACTTCTAAATTGAATTCCTATATTGTCTTTAGACTCTTCTTCCCTTGTTTTTTTTAATTTCTAATTTTAGTTATTTGTAAATTATATTTTTATACGGACTCTAAACTCTACTTTTAATTTTATTATGTTTATTCTGAATTTTTGTTAGTTTTAAATTCCTATATATACTCTATACTCTACTTCTAATATTCCTTATTTTTAATTCCGAATTTCTATAATTTCTTAATTTCTTAATTGTATTTCGATAAGGACTCTATACTTTGCTTCTGATGTTATTTAATTTTTAATTTCGAATGTTAGTTATTTCTAAATTGTATTAATATATGGACTCTAGTCTCCTCTTCTAATATTACTTATTTTTTAATTCTGAATTTCAACTATTTTTAAATTGTATTTCTATATGGACTTTATTTTTCTTTTTCTCCGATTAATATGAGAATTTCTAGGCCGTGAGAGCGAACGTGGATGCTCTTTTTTTATTCCTTTAATAAGTTATTAGATTTGACACAAACTAACGGTTGGTTGAATTATTAGCACGCGGTTTCTAATAGCAGTTTAAGGGAAATTTCAAATGCAACTTGGATCAACTATGAGTTGTTGAATAGTGTATATAAGATCGAGTAACCTTCATCAAACCAACACCACGAAAAAGACGACAAGGAGGGACACAGGAAACATGTCATCCAGCACTGCTGCCATACTAGCCCTCGTCATCATCCTCCTCCCGCCGATAACTCTCGCCGGCGATCTTCATGGCTTCCGCGCCACTCTTACTCGCATCCACGAGCTCTCCCCCGGCAAATACTCGGAAGCGGTACGCCGCGACAGCCACCGCATCGCTTTTCTCTCCGACGCCACCGCAGCCGGCAAGGCCACCACCACCAACTCGTCGGTCAGCTTCCAGGCACTGCTTGAGAACGGCGTGGGAGGGTACAACATGAACATCTCCGTCGGCACGCCGCTACTCACCTTCCCGGTCGTGGCCGACACCGGCAGTGACCTCATCTGGACGCAGTGCGCGCCGTGCACCAAATGCTTCCAGCAGCCCGCGCCGCCATTCCAGCCGGCGAGCTCCTCCACCTTCTCCAAGCTCCCGTGCACCAGCTCCTTCTGCCAGTTCCTGCCCAACTCCATCCGCACGTGCAACGCCACCGGCTGCGTCTACAACTACAAGTACGGCAGCGGCTACACCGCGGGCTACCTCGCCACCGAGACGCTCAAAGTCGGGGACGCCTCTTTCCCCAGCGTCGCGTTCGGGTGCAGCACGGAGAACGGCGTGGGCAACTCGACGTCGGGCATCGCGGGTCTTGGCCGCGGCGCGCTGTCCCTCATACCGCAGCTCGGCGTCGGCCGGTTCTCGTACTGCCTCCGCTCCGGCTCTGCCGCCGGCGCCAGCCCGATACTGTTCGGCTCCCTGGCCAATCTTACGGACGGAAATGTCCAGTCGACGCCGTTCGTCAACAACCCCGCGGTACACCCCTCGTACTACTACGTCAACCTCACCGGCATCACCGTCGGTGAGACGGACCTCCCGGTGACGACCAGCACGTTCGGCTTCACGCAGAACGGCCTCGGCGGCGGCACGATCGTGGACTCCGGCACCACGCTCACGTACCTCGCCAAAGACGGCTACGAGATGGTGAAGCAGGCCTTCCTGTCCCAGACGGCTAACGTGACCACGGTGAACGGCACGCGCGGCTTGGACCTGTGCTTCAAGAGTACAGGCGGCGGCGGCGGCATAGCCGTGCCGAGTCTGGTGCTGCGCTTCGATGGCGGAGCTGAGTACGCCGTGCCAACTTACTTCGCCGGAGTGGAGACGGACTCGCAGGGCAGTGTGACCGTAGCGTGCTTGATGATGCTGCCGGCGAAGGGTGACCAGCCGATGTCTGTCATAGGCAACGTGATGCAGATGGACATGCACCTGCTCTACGATCTCGACGGCGGGATTTTCTCCTTCGCTCCGGCGGATTGCGCCAAAGTGTGATTTGTACCGTCCGTTTGGTTACTGTATTAACCGGCGAGAGTAATAAGTCTACGAGTGCCTACCATATGAGCCATTGCTGTTGGTCAAGTCTTTCTTCTTGTTTTGCACAGATCGTCCTGAGTCAGTCCGTCTGCTGGTTTAATATTATGTGGTATATGAATGAATTCTATGTGCCGTGCCTTTGAATTAACTGTGCTTTCGGGTGACTTTCAGCGATTAGTCCAGATTCAACAAATTCTTGAAAAGAATGGGAGTAGGTATTGGCCTTTTTAGTTAAGATCGATAGAATATGGCTACTTTTCCATCTTATCCTTGACGGAGTAAATGACGTTGAAACCCCTAATATATAGAGACTAAGGACTTCAGCTTAGTAAGCATGCATCTCAAAGCATGACAATGACATGTAAAAATAGTATACTACATTAGTTTTTATTTTTACATGTCGTTTTAGACATTGACATAACGTGGAATGTAAATATCTGATCATTACATTTTTAACTTATATATATTTATAAAAAAAATATAAAAGTATAGCAATATAAAAGTGTTTTCACAAAAAATATACTAACACTATTTTTATGTATTAAATCATAATTTCTTTCGTCTACTAATGATTTATGGTTTTTTTTGATGAAAATTATTGATAATTTTGATATTTAAAAACGGATGTACTCCCTCTAAAATATAAGAACTTAGGATCGGATGGGATGTTTCACAGTACAATGTATATGTCCGTCTGTCCAGATGCGTTGTACTAAGAAACATTTCATCCGGTTCTAGGTTCTTATATTTTGGAACGGAGGGCTGTCCAGATACGTTATACTATAAAACGTCCCACCTAGTTCTAGATTCTTATATTTTGGAACATAAAGAGTAGATGTCGTCAGATGGATGTACTAGGTTAATTTTTACGATCAATTCATAGGCATGGGGCGCTGCATAAGTTGCAAGCTCAACTTGCATTGGCCAATGGATACATTGATTTTGACAACTGTTGCAGTGATCTCTAGCTACTAGGGGTAGAATTAAGGTAAATTGTTCATTTGCATAATCATATCTATTCCAATTTGGTCTACTACCAAAGGCACTGCCTATGGCATTTGTCAACGAGTTTTCTCTAAAGTATTTATCAGATGTAAATATAGTATAGTCTAAGTGTAACTACATTGTAAATTTATGAAATTTCAAAATCTGGAGTTAACATGCTATATATTTTCGCAAAACTGAGGTTGCCGGTCGAATCCCCTCACCTGCGCGTGCTGTGTTTTTTTTTCTCTACCTCACTTACGAGAATTTTGAAGGCAGTCTAACGGTTCAAAATTGTTGGGGGAGTATCTCCGGATCGAGGGAAGCTAGCCTCTGAAGGGCTGCGATGCTCCGGAGAACCATCCTCCTAGGGAGATGACCGTGGGTCGAGGCCATGCTAGTCCCCGACCGAGGTGGCCGCTTCGGAGGCCTCCGGGGATCCTAGAGAATCGGATCCTGCAGAGGGCAAGAGTGGTGGAGCCTGGGAGTGCTCCGGAGATCGGCGGAAGAGCTCCGGGAGTGCTCCGGGAGGCCATAGCACTCATGGGCTCCGGTAACTGCCAGAAGGCTCCGGAGCTCGGGAGGCTCCCAGAGTTCAAGATGCCGCCCAGAGCAATTCAAGCCTCGATGAGTTTCCGCTGGCCAGAGTCAGGAACCAGGCGCTAGTGGACTAGAATAAATGCGCACTACGCGCTCCAACTGCATCTGACACCATTAAAGACGACCAGGCGGAGCACGCTATTACCCGGGGCGTGCCTTTATCCGGGTAATAGCGGGTTCCCTCGGGAACAGCACTGCTCCCCTCCTGATGAGCGCTTCCTTCTCATCTATTGTAATATTACCAATAGGTCCGAGGCTGGTCCACTGGCTAGCTACTCAGATCCCCCATAGGGCTAGGGGCACAAAAACCATTTCCTCTTGTATACCCCCTTAATAAATATGTAAATATCGCCCCCATTTGGGCAGATCGAATGCAGAAGGGATATTGATACGCTTGTTGAGTTCTTGCAACAACAAAAATTATGTGAAAGTTGTATACAAGTTACTCCCTCCGTTCATATTATAAGTCGCTTTAACTTTTTTAGTCAAACTTCTTTAAATTTGATCAAGTTTATCGAAAAAATTAATAATATCTACAACATCAAATTAGTTTCATTAGAATAACATTTAATATATTTTGATAAACTTGGTCAAACCTAAATATGTTTGGCTAGAAAAAAAGTCAAAACAATTTATAATATGATATTATAAAACAAAGGTAGTACATTATAGTTACATGAAAGTTACAATATATATAATTACACTATATTATACTAGTAATTTGCCCGTGCTAACGCTACGGTAATATTTAGTTTGCGTGTAAAATCCAGTTGTTTTAAAAATAGTTCATTTCATACTGAAATATAATTATATATTTTAATGTATAAGTTTCTTTTTTTTAAAACGAACGTATTCAGAAATGATATGGACATATAGTTATTCAACGGAAAAAAACAAATGTATTTTCAAAGTCCCCATTGTTCACTGCCAAAATCTAAATTCTAAACTTGAATTTGATGCTTTTGTAATGTAATTTTTTTCAACGTTAGCTTGTAAGTTCTTTATAAGTAAAATTTTTATTCACTAATTATTTTTTAATTACTAACAAGTTGTGATGGTTTATTATAAGTCATAGACAATGACGGGTCCTCAAGAATGCGATTGAATCCATGATTGACCAACCAACAATAATTCACTATAAACCGAGATACAGTGCCAGTGCAAAAAACTTAAATCTTAATAAAAAATAAATACTAAAAGACAGTCACACAAAAACAACAACAGACTCATGTGAATTAAACTGCATGTAGCATAACCTTTTAAAGGTCGTCTGACCTAATGTTCAGACTTCAGACCATTCAAAAGCAATCTGAATTTATAGATTGCAAGAAGAAAATCTAAAATCTGATACGAAATAAATCTGCTATCTTGTAGAAGAATATGACTCCAATATAAATATGTATGTTATATAGTATATTAATGTACACGTAGGATCTTCATACAGTATTTTCCTAAAAAAATGTCTCCCATGTGGAATTGCAACCTGCAGAAACAACTCAAGTGATGTAAAATCCCAAAATCTATTTACAAGCTTGATAAAACAAAATACCATTTCTAATTACTTGTTAGACCGTCCACTGTCCAGGTATGTTTGAAAATATGTATCGCTGTCTTTTGAAAGAGAAACCAGCAATCTGTTGCAATGCATGCCCATATGTATGCATGTCTTCGGAGAGAACAATCTTGCCAAAGAACTGATCACACCTGAAACCAAAGGTAGCTTCGGACTCACAGGAAAGCAGTGCCAGTAGAAATTTGGGCAAGGCCGGCCAACACCATCCTTCTTCGCATCAGTCAGAATGGTGGTTATCAGCGCAGAAAACAGAAGGCCTGCATAGCAAGCAAGACCAAGCAGAATTCATAATTAACTTGTCGATGCACTCTGATTTCACTTCCTTTTTTCCCGTGAAAGAACGAACTAAATGGCAACTGCAATAGCTAAGAACAAGTTGTTCTAAAAAAAGCTAAGAACAAGAGAGAATTAAAGGATGTGACCAGTGACCACCATAAGCTCATGGTCTGTCTATCCTATTTTGACCTATAATGCACAAATACCGCACATGATCAAACACCCAGAAGGGCCATTCTGTGGTTATCCCAAAACGTGAGGAAAATGCCATGGAGCATAGACAATCCTCACTTGGAACATAGACTTCGCAAGGAATCCATAATTCTAGGAATGAATCCTATTCTGCATATCCTTGTCATCAAAGAAGGCCAAGAAAATCAACTTTTTTAACCAAACATCACAGATAATGAAGGCTCTTTTGGATTTGGCTTGCTTTGGAACCTTGTGTTTACTTGATACCTTGGATTGCAGTTGCATCATTGCTGGAGTATTGCTCATTTGAACAGTTTCAAGGTATTCTCAGCAGGTCTTTTGAGGATGCTAATTGAGGATATGCTCCTACAGGATGCATACTAAACATTGCATTTTTCACGGTTCCAGGCAGTTCCGGGCCTAGTGCTATGCAGGGTTGGAAATTTCGGACCGAAATTTCCGAAATTCGGTGACCCCCGATACGATATCAATTCGGCCGAAATTTTTGAATTTTTCAATTTTTTCATAAATTTGGATAATATTTGTTCAAATTCAACTAAATTTTGTTCAAAATTTCGGACCGAAATTTCCGAAATTTCCGAAATTTCAGGATTTCGGTGACCCCCGATAGAAACACCTGGACCGATAGAGTGAACCCTGGTGCTATGAAGTTCCAGGCAGCCTCCTCTATTAGAAATTCCACGGTTTCTCCTTAAATCCATCCGGACATGTAAACCGCTATCTATGTATTGGGATATAATGACTGTTAGCTTTGAAGTTTATTTTATGCTACCTTTTCTATATGCAATATGTGATATTCATGGCACTTGTGTAATGTTATTTTTCACTCTTTTTTTTTGTGTGCGCTTACCATGACATATGCATTCTATATTCAGTTCACACTTTTATCTCACACATTTGCACCCAGCAAACGAGAAGTGTTGGGCAAAGCACTCTCCACTTGTCCCTTCAATATATGCATGTGAGATTCACTCGTATTTCCTATACGCATATATTAAGGGGGTTTTGTCTTATCTCTTTTTATTCAAAATCAATTATTATCCATCCTTTTGTAAGCTTTAACCGGTTATCATCAATCACCAAAAAGGGAGAGTTTGAAGATGCATCTAGCCCTCTAAGTGGGTTTTGGTAATTTAATAACAAACCGGTTAATTAAGGAACTAATTAACTTGTTAAGAAGTGTGTGTAGGTTTTTTTTAGTCCCCAGGAGTTTAAGCAACACATGTAGACCCCGTAAACTGAATGAAAAGTGGAGAAAAAACTCGAAGAGTTGTTTTAATTTTTTTTTCTATTTTGTCTCTTGAGTTCTAGGGCCATCGTAGTATCAAAAGGGGTTCCTTGATGTTGTCCAGTGTCTACAAGTGTTCAAAGTCATCCTGTAAGAGAGAGACCTATTTTTCACAAACATGTGTACGGGTTTAGGTTCTAACAGAGAAGTCTGCCCAGGAGTTCTTGTCACCTTGCCCGGAAGTTCCGAGTGGCTATTTTTTTTCCTTTGCTATGCCTAAGTGTCGGCTGGAAGTTTCCAGCACCTAGCCCAACCTCTAGGCCCTGATTCTGTTGAAGCTTGTGAGTAACGGCTAGCTGATATCATGGGGTCCCTATATATTCCAGCCACCCCCTACCTTTCTTGGCTAGAAATCCCACTTTTCTTTATATGTCTTCTAGCTCCTATGGTTCTAGACCTTCTCCACCTTGTTCTTGAACTTCTCTTCATGAATTGAGGGATGGTGGTGAGGGATTGAATCGGTGAGAGATCAGCTATGAGTTCTTGAGCACTTGGAGATCATCTTGGGCGGACGCTTGGGGCTTGTTACTTTTGGAGGACAACCTCCTAGACGTTTAGGCGTCACCTACGAGAATTCAAGTGATTGTGGATTAGCCAGGGAAGGTTTGTGAAGGTGATCCTCGCCTCTGAAAGGAAAAGAGGTAAATTAAGTGAAATTCAGAGTTGAGGTTTTAGGAGGTCGTCTAGGCAGAGCAAGTCACACTTGTGTTACTCTCTTGATGTTTAAGTTGGGATCTTAGTGGTCACTTGAAATCAAGAAAAATACCTACGAGTGTTAACTTAAAGACCGAAGACTTCTTCCTAGGCTTTTGCTCGGTGAGACAAGGGGTTAATCAAGACCTAGCTCGTTGAAGAATATAATTCTAGTCATCCGAACTTCAGGGGGAAAAAAATCTCTTATATCCCTTTGTATGCTATTTGTTTCATCCTATACGTTTTACTAGTTCCTATTGATTCTAGTTATCTCCTGCACCTCTGTAAGCCTTGGGGTTTCCTAAGAATCAACACTCTAGCCTCGAGGTGCTAGAACACTGAAAGTTCTTGGGAAGAACATTGGAAGTTCTGGACAACTTTCACTGCTCGACATTTAAGTTGCTAGGAAGTTCCAGGCCCATGCTAGGAAGTTCTCGGACTAGTATTTAATCATTGCAATTCTAAGTAAATTTTGGAAATGCCTATTTAACCCCCACCTCGCTCTAGGCGATATCTACCGGTTTTCACAAAAGACACAACCCTTTATAGTTTGGCCGCCACATCATTGTCAGGCTCGTGAGCCTGTTATATCATTACCACAAACGATTTTTCATGCACACCCCCCTTTATTTTTCCAAGCGGGCTAAACAGAAACATGCCTACAAAAATATATGCGAGGTGTCTAGTCAAGGCATACTTGTGAAAATATATAGATGCCAGTTCTAAATAAAAACCCACACCTATTTTATAGGTGCCGTTTTTTTAAAAAAAACGGATACCTTTAATATATTATAGGTGTCGGTTTTTTTATGAAAATTCAACACCTATAGAAATTAAGCCGAGTCGGGATGAGCCGACCGGTGGGCCCCACCACGACGAGGCGACGAGGAGATAAGTCTCCCTCTCGCTCTCTTCTCTCTCGCTCCATCCCTTCTCTCTCGCTCCCTTCCTTCTCTGTCTCTCTCCCTTCCTTCTCTATCTCTCTCCCTCCCTTCTCTCCCGCAAACGGCAGCTGCCCAGGGTAGCGCCCGTTCCGTCGTGGCGCATAGCGGGAAAATTTAAATTCTAAAAACCCTAATTGAGAAAATTGTTTCTTCGCTTGCAGTCAGTCTCCGTGCCATTCCGGATCTCGAATCCCCGATCCATCGTCGAATTCAAATCACGAATCCAATTCCTTCCCAAATCGAATTCCTCCGCAAAAGTCTATTTTGCCTCCCTCGGGTTCGGTGGGCCGATTCCCTCTCGGCCCATCTTTCTCTTTCTATCTCTCTCTCTCTCCCTCTCTCCCTCGCTCTGCCCGCGCGTGCGCGTGCGCAAGAGCCGCGCTGAGCGCCTTCCCCTCGCTCTCCCTCTCCCCGCCTCCATCCCCGGCGAGCTCCCCGCCCGCGAAATCGGCCCCCGCGCGCCGTTGCTTCGAGCGCGCGCCCGCGTGGTCGCCGCCCGTGCCGCGCCAGCGCCGTCTGCGCTGCCCGGCCCCGCTGCCCTGCCGCGCCTGTAGCCGCGCAGCCGCTCGGCCCCGCGAGCCAGCATGCGTGCCCGAGCCGCGCCGCTCAAATCGCCGCGCGCCGTTGCTTCCTGCACGTGCGCGCCGTGGTGGCCGACCGCCTGGTCGCCGCCGCCGTCAGCATCTGCCGCGCCTGCCCGCGCCTGCCGCCCGTGTCACCGCTCCGCTCCACACCGCCCCCGCCGTCATCGCCGTCGTCACGACCCGGCCCCGCCACTCTGCGCGCTAGCTTCCAAGGGATGGAGGCAGAGCTCCTCCTCCCTCTGCCGCGTCGCCCTCTCTCCCTCCTCCTTTTCCCAAAGTGGCAAGGGGCAAGCCCCCCTTTTCTCTCCTCCTTTTCCCTTTTCTCTTCCGCCGGCGTCACCCCCCTTTTGCCGTTTTGGTCGCGACCGCCGAGCGCTAGCTCGCTCCCTTGACCGCCCTAGGTCAGTTCCCAAACCGACATCGCCTCCTATTTAACCAAGGGGCCCTCCCATCGATTCCTCCTCCCGTTTCGCTCGCCACCACTGCGCCATTGCCGCCCCTCTGTCTCGCCTCCGCCGTTCATCGCCAAGCACCGGGAGAGCCGGTGCGTGCAAAGGACGCGTGAAGGGGACTTCGGGCGCATCGTCTTCCTCCGCTTCCCCGGCCCGAGGCCGGAGAGATCACTCCCGTTGCGTCGGCCCATCGTCACTGCGCCCCGTCCCGCACGGTAGTGCATCTCCCTGTTCTCCCTCCTCGATCCATCTCCTCCCCTTAGACTCGGTTAGTAGCATGTGTAGCCTCCCCGTAGCAAACTGGCACCGCCCCGACTGCTGCCGTCGCTCGCAGTGGGCTCGCCGCCGTCGCGGCACGAGTCCGGTAGCCACCTCTCGTCGCCGGCCTCCCACGGCGTGTTTCCTCCTAATCCGGTGCTAGGAATGCATTACCGTAGCCGTGTAGATGCTCTCACCGCCGGGAATCAGTCCCTCGTGACCTCGTCACCGTTTCCCCCTTTTCTCGCCGCCGGTTGCCGCCACCGCAATCCGCCGCCGACGAACTCCCTCCGGCGAATCCAAGCCGTTGGCTCGCTCTCTCTCGTTCTCCCTCGTCATTCCGGTGTACACCCCGTCGCCCCTTGTCGTCGCACGGCGTCCCGGAGAAACCGCCGCCGCCCGCCGTCCATTCGCGGCCGGCGCCTTCGTCTTCCTCTCGCCGGCCCGCGTGGCTGCCACGAAGGCACCACGTCGGTGCCACCTCGGCCGCGACCGGGTCGAGCCGACCCCGGTCAGCCGCTCTCTCCGACCCGCTCGCGCGCGCGGTCCACCGCGAGCCGTGAGGCTGCGCGTGGGCCCGCCGCATCCGCGTCCTCCACAAACCGTGCACGTGCACCACGTCTCTCTCCCAGAACACTAGCGCACGCCGCGTGCTCCCTCCGCACGGTGAGCCGAGCCACCGACAAGCGTGTCCCACTCGGGACCACGCGAGATGGACCCGGCCCACCGGCTCCCTCTCTCCTCCCCGCCCGCACGCGCACCTTGGGCCGCCTTCTCGGGCCGGCCGGCCCGTTAAGTTCGGCCGAGCCACCCCTTTCTCCCGGGCCGCGCCCTAGCCGCCCGAGGGAAGTCTAATTCCCCTCCCTCTTTATTTTCTTTTCTTTTCTCAAAAAGGATTTAAATAAATCCTTTTCGTTTAGATCAAAAATCCAATAATCTTAGGAATTCAATATCTTATCAGCTGTATGTCCGTTTGACTCCATTCAACTTCCAAAATTCCTCAAATCTCGAGATCTATCTAATGGTACGCTTAGTGGTCAATAATAGGGCTTTATCTTCGCCGTTTGTTGAGTTGTCCCATTTCGCGTGTAGTTTCGGAGCCCGAAGACCCGCAGTGCGAGGATTTCGAGGATCAAGCTCAAGGTCTCGAGCAAGGCAAGTCACCTTTGATCATCTTGCACCTATAATTTAAATCTAAGTATTTCTTTTTCGCAAATATTGCATGGATAGGATTTACACAAGTAATTCGGCCGCGGCTTGCGAGATAGCCTGCCGGCCCCCAATCCTAATTCTGCAATTACCCTCCTTGAATTATTGAACACTTAAACCTCCTTTGTCAACTGTTGTGCTTCGATGCACGGGCCTTCGGGTACGCGCATCGGAACACCCCCCCTCAAAATATAAAATATCCAACGATGGGTAAAACTTGGGTTTTACAAAAGACTTGGAAAACCCGACACCTAGGTCGGTGCTTGCGAACTAAATGAATTTCCAAAATCGCGGACCGGGGAACGTACCGGGTGTACGGTTTCCCGCTCTTGCACTTAAGGACCGTTTCCTCGGAATTTCATCCGAACATAAGACAAGTGCGACCACATGGATGAAATGGGACACCGCTGGCTGAGTAAATTGCTAATCGGGGGAGCCTTGATGCCAAGAGACATGTGGATTCAACGGGGTGGTGTCGGGGAGAACCCCCGGGCTTCCTGGCACAGTATGGTCTGGGACCTAATCTGGTGTTGGTCTGGGACCCCTCTCGTTGGCATATGGTGAACCTGTGTCGGCTTTCGAAATGCCTTGTCATGAAAGCCTTAAGGTCTCTAGACGTGGCCGTTCTGCACGGGCTGGATGATCCGGGTTAGTAATGTCGTGTGGGTAAAGTGTACCCCCTCTGCAGAGGTTAACAAACTGTTCGAACAGCCGTGCCCACGGTCATGGGCGGATATGAGGTGATTCCTAGCGTAGTTTTGTGAGGGGATCAGCCAGGCCCGGGTGGCCGTTTTAAGGTTGTTGGCCGAGTGCCAACCTTGAATAAATTCAAAGACGGATACATTGCACATACTCCGACCGGACGAGACGCACTATCCCATCCGTGTCGTTTGAGAAGCGCACACACTTAGTTATTCAAAAAGGAGTTTAAATAAAATCAATTGTAAAAACAACAACCTTTCCTTGAAGCCTGCATTAAACACTTAATTCCCATGGCTTGCTGAGTACTCCCGTACTCACCCTTGCTCTATATAAATAATTCCCTCCCCCAGTCGCTGAAGAAGATGATGTGGATCCCGCTGACGAGGAGTTCTTCCAGGAGCAAGTCGGCTACGATGAGTTTTAGGGTCTCGGCCTAGTTCCTATGTCGCGCCTGTGATGTTTGGTCCAAGTCTTGGCTTCCGCTTTCCCTTTTGTAATGCAGTTGTGAGCTCGAGATATGTCCGCAGCCCAACATGACTGTACTCCTACTCTATAATAAAGAGACCTCTGTTGCTGTGATATACTGTCTTCCTGTGATACCAGCACTGTTTCCTGGGACTGGTATCGATTAACAAGTTAATTTGGAGCGTCACGGGCTAGTTCCGCTCGGGGCTAGTTCGGGGCGTGACAAGAGATGGTATCAGAGCACAGGCTTGGCCTAGGGCGAAACCCGACGTTTAGGACGACCCTAAGGATACTAAGTTCAAAACTACTTGCGAAAAGCTAAGGCTTCTTTTTGTTTCTTTATTTTCAATAGTTTGTTGCTAAAATGGTTACTGATCTTTTCTCCCTCTTTCAAAATTGTAGATGGCAGTGAACGCCAGCTTCAGTTCCCACGGTTTTGGTGAGGGTCACCACATCGCTCAGCTTCGTGACCTCGCTCGCTACCTTGGCTTCTCGTGTCCCGAGTACACAGGGTACTCCGTGGACCGTGTTCCCCCTCACTGTGAGCTTTCGGTGTACCTTTACCCTCGTGGAGGTATACACGGAGCTGGCCTTCGCCCACACCACTTCACTGTGGCCAGGCCCACTCTCCAGATCGCGTACCAGGACCTCTCCTGGACTGCGCTTCGTCGCTTGGCCCACGACTACAATCACCGTCTCGGGGGCTCTGCCTTCCGGCAGCTCCCTCGCCTTCCTTTTGGCCACACAGACACCAGGTACCCTTGTCCGTACAGCGAGTCTCAGCCTGTGCTGACTCGCATGGTTGAGCTTTCTGAGGCTAAGGCCACCCAGCACGACCTTCTCCTTGAGGCTTACCGCTCCCTTGCTTGCCGCTACGCCGTTCTGGAGGCCCGTCTGGCCGAGGAGGGTGTCACCTCAGTTGACACTGCCTCTTGGGACTCAGGCCGCCTCTGCCACGCCAGCCACCTGTCTTCCCACAGCTCTCGCGGCTCTGCTCGCACTCCCAGTGGCCCGCGCTCCCCCAGCTCGCGTGCGCCGTACTCTCCAGTGTACTCCCCCTACCCACACCCAGTTAGCCCCTCCTACACCCCCGGACACACTCCAGTTGCTTCCTCCCGCCGTGGGCCACGCTTTATCCGCACTGCGCGGAAGCGTGTTGTTGGTTCTTCCACTGTGTTCCACTTCGACTACCCAGCTCCCCCATCGCCAGCGGTTCGTGCTGCTGCCGGCCCTCGACAGGTTCTGCCGGTCTCTTCACGTCAGCCGATCGATGTTTCTTCGACTGAGGAGCCGACTACAGGAGGCAGCCAGGCAGACGAGGAGTAGAGGAGGTAGTCTTCAGCAGCCGTCCGTGTGTTAGGCCCTTTTTGTTCCGCCGCCAACTCTTTTGGAGTCGTGGCGAGGTAGTGCGTGCGTGTGTTTGATGTGGGTGTTGTTTGGTAGTCTGGTTCTTCTAGGTGGTGTGCGTACAGTCAAGCTCGGCGTAGCTCTGTGACTTGTCCACACCCGTTGTATCAGGTGTTTTTATGATTTGAGAAATCCAGTTTTATGACTAGTGTGTGCTATCTGAGTTGTTATTTACTTTGCTTCTTGCCTTCCTAAGTGCTTATTTGATCCTTACCTCGCCCTCTTCTGGGAGTTTAGATGGCTAGCCGTCCCCGCCGTGCTGCTCGTGCACCAGCCCGTTTCGGTTTCGAGGAAGGTAGAGTCGAGCCAGAACCAAACCACGAGCCAGCTAATGAGCAGTCTCACCGCAGCAACCGCTCGCACCGTACTGCGTCCCGCAATGCAGAAGTAGAGCAACCCACCGTAGCAACCGCTCGCATCGCACAGTTTCCCGTACTGCAGAAGTGGAACAGTCTCACCGCTCTCACCGCGCTGCCAGTCACAATTCTGGAGAAGAACGCATCCCTTCCCCACCTCATGTGGAAAACAACATGCAGTACTTGATGGCAGTTCAGACACAAATCCTGCAAGGATTAGCCGCAGCCATAGCTGGCTTTCAGCATAATGCGCATGGAAATGGCCACCCTCACATGGGCAACAATAGATCCAAGCTGACAGACTTTCTGAGGTCTCGTCCGCCAGAGTTCTCTCAGACCGTCGAGCCCGTTGAGGCTGACGATTGGCTGAAAGATGTTGATAGAAAACTCAACTTAGTGCAGTGTACTCCTGTTGAGAAGACGCTCTATGCCTCTCACCAGCTAAGAGGACCTGCTGCAGATTGGTGGGAGAATTACTGCAATGCACACCCTGAACCCACTAACATTGCTTGGGATGAGTTTGCTACGGCTTTCCGTGCAGCTCATGTGCCTGAAAGCACCATTGATATGAAGAAAGAGGAATTTAACAGGCTTAAGCAAGGCAATAGTAGTATCAATGAGTACCTAAGTCAGTTCAACAAGTTGGCTCGGTATGCCCCCGAGGAAGTGGACACAGACAAGAAGAAGATCAGGAAGTTCTTGAAAGGAGTCGTAGTTGGAATGAGACTCCAGTTGCTTGCTCATGATTTCCCCACTTTTTAGCATATGATCAACAAGGCACTTCTACTTGAGGATGCCAGAAAAGAGGCCACCGAAGAATATAAGAAACGCAAGTCTAACCATCAGGGGAATTCTTCCCGAGGCGCACCTCGCCCTCGCTTTGGTCAACCCATGCAATATCACCAGTCAGTCACTCAGGTTAACCGCTAGCCAGGCTATGCCCCTCGTCTTCAGATGAACCGTCCGGCACCTCAGCCACAGCAGCATGCCCCAAGTGGCAATACTGCGCCAAACAGTGTAACATCTTTCAAGTCACCACCAGGACTATCCGCAGTTCAGTGTTTCCGGTGCAACCAGATGGGTTACTATGCCAGACAGTGCCCTCAGAATCCTACCAACACCAAGTCAGGGCATGCTAATGGCAGCACTGCCAGAATTCCTACTCCAGCGGCAGCTCCGTCTCGTCCTAGCTCTCAGGCAAGTGGACAAGGTTCTCGTGCTTCCAACAACTTTGGTCGAGGCCGGGTGAACCACATTCAAGCTGAGACCGCTCAGGATGCTCCAGACGTCGTGATGGGTATGTTCTCTGTCAACTCCGTACCCGCAATAGTTCTGTTTGATTCAGGAGCATCCCATTCTTTCATATCGCAAGCTTTTGTGAAAAGAAATGGTTGGAAAACCCAAAAACTGCGAGTACCAATGATAGTACATTCCCCTAGAAGGGATATAAGGGCAACTAAAATATGCCCGGAAGTTAACCTTAGAATTGAGGAAGTTGACTTCCTAGCCAAACCGATAGTCCTAGACTCGCAGAGCTTGGACGTCATCCTAGGGATGGATTGGTTGGCTAAGCACAAAGGGCAGATAGATTGTGCCGAAAGGTCCATCACTTTGCAAGAACCTGGGGGAAAGCAAGTTCGCTTCACCCCTAACACCCTTACTGCAAGTCGATCTATCCTAACCAGTTTGCAAGCCATTCCCTTCGAATCAGTGCCCATAGTTTGTGAATATCCCGACGTATTTCCAGAAGAATTAACGGGTATGCCACCAGACCGAGAGATTGAGTTCACCATAGAACTGGCACCAGGCACCGCGCCAATTGCAAAAAGACCATATCGAATGGCAGCTAATGAATTAGCAGAAGTCAAAAGGCAGATCGAAGAATTGGAGAGTAAAGGTTATGTGCGACCTAACTCGTCCCCTTGGGGAGCCCCAGTGCTTCTGGTTAAGAAAAAGGATGGCTCTGAGAGAATGGTAATTGACTATAGAGCCCTGAATGAAGTAACCATAAAGAACAAGTACCCGTTGCCACGGATTGACGATCTGTTCGATCAACTTAAAGGAGCAAAAGTTTTCTCTAAAATTGACTTAAGATCAGGTTACCACCAGTTGAAAATCAGATCTGAAGATATCCCAAAGACCGCTTTCTCAACGCGTTATGGTCTGTATGAGTTCATAGTGATGTCCTTCGGACTCACCAATGCTCCAGCATTCTTCGTGAACCTGATGAACAAAATCTTCATGGAATACCTGGACCGGTTTGTCGTGGTATTCATCGATGACATCCTGATATACTCCAAGAATGAGGAAGAACATGCTGAACACCTGAGGCTGATAATGGAAAAGCTCAGGGATCATCAACTATTCACTAAGTTCTCAAAATGCGAATTCTGGTTGGACCGAGTAGCATTTCTTGGACACGTGATCTCCTCCAACGGTGTCGAAGTAGATCCCAGCAAGGTTGAAGCTGTACTTGCTTGGAATCCGCCCAAGAATGTGTCGGAGATCCGCAGTTTTCTTGGCCTAGCTGGTTACTATCGAAGATTCATCGAAGGATTCTCTAAGCTAGCCAGACCTATGACCGAGCTGTTAAAGAAGGAAAAGAAGTTTGAATGGTCAGCAGCCTGTGAAGACAGCTTTCAAGAAATGAAGAAAAGGTTGACCACTGCCCCAGTCCTCACCCTGCCAGATATCCGAAGGGATTTCGAAATCTTCTGTGATGCATCAAGACAAGGCTTAGGATGTGTTCTAATGCAAGAACAAAAGGTTGTGGCCTATGCATCTAGGCAGCTTAGGCCTCATGAAGTCAACTATCCCACCCATGATCTCGAGTTGGCAGCCGTGGTTCATGCTCTTAAGATCTGGAGGCACTATTTAATCGGGAACAGATGTGAAGTATACACCGATCACAAAAGTATTAAGTATATCTTCACTCAGACCGAGTTAAATATGAGGCAGAGAAGATGGTTGGAACTAATCAAGGATTACGATCTTGGAATTCATTACCATCCCGGTAAAGCTAATGTGGTCGCTGATGCGCTAAGTCGCAAGACCTATTGCAATGCAGCTCAAATATGGCCAGACCAAGATCGCCTGTGCAGAGAATTGGAGAAGTTAAGGCTGACCGTGGTATAGTCAGGTGTCCCTGCCAGCTTAACAGTGCAGCCTACCCTAGAATCGCAAATCCGGGAAGCTCAGAAAGATGATGAAGGGATAAAAGAATTAATAAAAAGAATACAGGAGAAGAAGGACACCGATTTCTCCATAAACGATCAAGGCACAGTTTGGTGCGGTCCACGCATCTATGTACCAGCCAAGAAGGAGTTAAGAGACCTCATTCTAAAAGAAGCTCATGAGTCCGCCTAGTCCATTCATCCAGGAAGTACGAAGATGTATCAGGATATCAAGGCATACTTCTGGTGGGCTGGAATGAAGCGAGATGTCGCAGAATACGTAGCCCTTTGTGACATTTGCCAGAGAGTCAAGGCAGAGCATCAGAGGCCAGCTGGTTTGCTGCAACCCCTACCGATTCCCGAGTGGAAATGGGAAGAAATCGGAATAGATTTCATCACCGGTTTGCCAAGAACCGCTAGCGAGTACGACTCCATCTGGGTAATCGTGGATCGACTCACAAAATCAGCTCATTTCGTGCCAGTGAAAACCCTCTTTGATGGAAAGAAACTAGCAGAACTCTACATGACCCATGTCGTATGTAGATTTGGCTGCCCCAACAAGATTGTGTCAGATCGAGGCACTCAGTTCACCTCAAGGTTTTGGAAGCAGTTGCATGAAGCTCTCGGAACCGATCTAAATTTTAGTACAGCTTACCATCCGCAGACCGATGGTCAGACAGAAAGAGTAAATCAGATCCTAGAAGACATGCTCCGTGCGTGTGCTCTAGATTTCGAAGGCACTTGGGATTGTTGTTTGCCGTATGCTGAGTTCTCATACAACAACAGTTATCAGGCCAGCATTCAGATGTCGCCGAATGAGGCAATGTTCGGAAGAAAGTGCCACACTCCCTTGTGCTGGAATGAGGTTGGCGAAGCACTGGTGTTCGGTCCTGACATACTCAAGGCAACAGAAGAACAAGTTAAGCTGATCCGAGAACGTTTAAAGATAGCTCAGAACCGTTAGAAGAATTACGCTGACAATCGGAGGCGTGACCTTGAGTTCGAAAAAGGAGATCATGTGTACCTGCGGGTATCACCCCTCCGTGGTATGAGGAGGTTTGGGATGTCCGGCAAGTTAGTACCCCGCTACATCGGCCCCTACCTCATAACTACTAGACGTGGCGAGGTGGCTTATTAGCTTGATTTACCTGAAGGTCTCGCAGATGTGCACAACGTGTTTCACGTGTCTCAGTTGAAGAAGTGTCTCCGTGTTCCAGAAGAACAAGTTCCCCTGGGTAATATCGAGCTGGAAAAGAATCTGACCTACAAGAAAAGACCGATCAAGGTTCTTGAAGAGGCAGAACGACAAACGCGAAGAAAGACCATCAAGTTCTATATGGTCCAATGGAGCAACCATTCTGAAGATGAGGCAACCTGGGAATGAGAAGATCATCTCCGCGCCGAGTTTCCGGAGCTGCTCCCTTAGGTGCTAAATCTCGGGGTCGAGAATCTTGTCAGGGCGGTTGGTCTGTAGCGCCCGTTCTGTCATGGCGCCTAGCGGGAAAATTTAAATTCTAAAAACCCTAATTGCGAAAATTATTTCTTCGCTTGCAGTTAGTCTCGGTGCCATTCCGGATCTCGAATCCCCGATCCATCGTCGAATTCAAATCCCGAATCCAATTCCTTCCCAAATCGAATTCCTCCGCAAAAGTCTATTTTGCTTCCCTCGGGTTCGGTGGGCCGATTCCCTCTCGGCCCATCTTTCTCTTTCTCTCTCTCTCTCTCTCTCCCCCTCTCTCCCTCGCTCTGCCCGCGCGTGCGCGTGCGCGAGAGCCGCACCGAGCGCCTCCCCCTCGCTCTCCCTCTCCCTGCCTCCATCCCCGGCGAGCTCCCCGCCCGCGAAATCAGCCCCCACGCACCGTTGCCTCGCGCGCACGCCCGTGTGGTCGCTGCCCGTGCTGCACCTGCGCCGTCTGCGCCGCCCGGCCCCGCTGCCCTGCCGCGCCTGTAGCCGCGCAGCCGCTCGGCCCCGCGAGCTAGCACGCGTGCCCGAGCCGCGCTGCTCAAATCGCCGCGCGCCGTTGCTTCCCGCGTGCGCGGGCCGTGGTGGCCGACCGCCTGGTCGCCGCCGCCGTCAGCATCTGCCGCGCCTGCCAGCGCCTGCCGCCCGTGTCACCGCTCGGCTCCACACCGCCCCCACCGTCATCGCCGTCGTCACGACCCGGCCCCGCCACTCCGCGCGCTAGCTTCCAAGGGATGGAGGTAGAGCTCCTCCTCCCTCTGCCACATCGCCCTTTCTCCCTCCTCCTTTTCCCAAAGTGGCAAGGGGCAAGCCCCCCTTTTCTCTCCTCCTTTTCCCTTTTCTCTTCCGCCGGCGTCACCCTCCCCCCCCCTTGTCGCTGTTTTGGTCGCGACCGCCGAGCGCTAGCTCGCTCCCTTGACCGCCCTAGGTCGGTTCCCAAACCGACATCGCCTCCTATTTAACCAAGGCGCCCTCCTATCGATTCCTCCTCCCGTTTCGCTCGCCACCACCGCGCCATTGCCGCCCCTCTGTCTCGCCTCCGCCGTTCATCGCCAAGCACCGGGAGAGCCGGTGCGTGCAAAGGACGCGTGAAGGGGACTTCGGGCGCATCGTCTTCCTCCGCTTCCCCGGCCCGAGGCCGGAGAGATCACTCCCGTGCCGTCGGCCCATCGTCACTGCGCCCCGTCCCGCACGGTAGTTTAACTCCCCGTTCTCCCTCCTCGATCCATCTCCTCCCCTTAGACTCGGTTAGTAGCATGAGTAGCCTCCCCGTAGCAAACTGGCACCGCCCCGATTGCTGCCGTCGCTCGCAGTGGGCTCGGCACCGACGCCGCTCGAGTCCGGTAGCCACCTCTCGTCACCGGCCTCCCACGGCGTGTTTCCTCCTAATCCGGTGCTAGGAATGCATTACCTTAGCCGTGTAGATGCTCTCACCGCCGGGAATCAGCCCCTCGTGACCTCGTCGCCGTTTCCCCCTTTTCTCGCCGCCGGTTGCCGCCACCGCAATCCGCCGCCGACGAACTCCCTCCGGCGAATCCAAGCCGTTGGCTCGCTCCCTCTCGTTCTCCCTCGTCATTCCGGTGTACACCCCGTCGCCCCTCGTCGTCGCACGGCGTCCCGAAGAAACCGCCGCCGCCCGCCGTCCATTCGCGGCCGGCGCCTTCGTCTTCCTCTCGCCGGCCCGCGTGGCTGCCACGAAGGCACCATGACGGTGCCACCTCGGCCGCGACCGGGTCGAGCCGACCCCGGTCAGCCGCTCCCTCCGACCCGCTCGCACGCGCGATCCACCGCGAGCCGTGAGGCTGCGCGTGGGCCCGCCGCATCCGCGTCCTCCGCGAACCGCGCGCGTGCACCGCGTCTCTGTCCCCGAACCCTAGCGCACGCCACGTGCTCCCTCCGCACGGTGAGCCGAGCCACCAACAAGCGTGTCCCACTCGGGACCACGCGAGATGGACCCGGCCCACCGGCTCCCTCTCTCGTTCCCGCCCGCACGCGCACCTTGGGCCGCCTTCTCGGGCTGGCCGGCCCGTTAAGTTCGGCCGAGCCGCCCCTTTCTCCCGGGCCGTGCCCTAGCCGCCCGAGGGAAGTCTAATTCCCCTCCCTCTTTATTTTCTTTTCTTTTCTCAAAAAGGATTTAAATAAATCCTTTTCGTTTAGATCAAAAATCCAATAATCTTAGAAATTCAATATCTTATCAGCTGTATGTCCGTTTGACTCCATTCAACTTCCAAAATTCCTCAAATCTCGAGATCTATCTAATGGTACGCTTAGTGGTCAATAATAGGGCTTTATCTTCGCCGTTTGTTGAGTTGTCCCATTTCGCGTGTAGTTTCGGAGCCCGAAGACCCGCAGTGCGAGCATTTCGAGGATCAAGCTCAAGGTCTCGAGCAAGGCAAGTCACCTTTGATCATCTTGCACCTATAATTTAAATCTAAGTATTTCTTTTTCACAAATATTGCATGGATAGGATTTACACAATTAATTCGGCCGCGGCTTGCGAGATAGCCTGCCGGCCCCCAATCCTAATTGTTGCAATTACCCTCCTTGAATTATTGAACACTTAAACCTCCTTTGTCAACTGTTGTGCTTCGATGCACGGGCCTTCGGGTACGCGCATCGGAACACCCCCCCCCCCCTCAAAATATAAAATATCCAACGATGGGTAAAACTTGGGTTTTACAAAAGACTTGGAAAACCCGACACCTGGGTCGGTGCTTGCGAACTAAATGAATTTCCAAAATCGCGGACCGGGGAACGTACCGGGTGTACGGTTTCCTGCTCTTGCACTTAAGGACCGTTTCCTTGGATTTTCATCCGAACATTAGACAAGTGCGACCACATGGGTGAAATGGGACACCGCTGGCTGAGTAAATTGCTAATCGGGGGAGCCTTGATGCCAAGAGACATGTGGATTCAACGGGGTGGTGTCGGGGAGAACCCCCGGGCTTCCTGGCACAGTATGGTCTGGGACCTAATCTGGTGTTGGTCTGGGACCCCTCTGGTTGGCATATGGTGAACCTGTGTCGGCTTTCGAAATGCCTTGTCATGAAAGCCTTAAGGTCTCTAGACGTGGCCGTTCTGCACGGGCTGGATGATCCGGGTTAATAATGTCGTGTGGGTAAAGTGTACCCCCTCTGCAGATGTTAACAAACTGTTCGAACAGCCGTGCCCACGGTCATAGGCGGATGTGAGGTGATTCCTAGCGTAGTTTTGTTTGACTACTGCTTTGTGAAATTGCTGTTGTGGAATGGGTTCGATGTTTGGTAAATCCGCGGCTGATGGGATCAGCCAGGCCCGGGTGGCCGTTTTAAGGTTGTTGGCCGAGTGCCAACCTTGAATCAATTCAAAGACGGATACATTGCACATACTCCGACCCCGGACGAGACGCACTGTCCCATCCGTGTCGTTTGAGAAGCGCACACACTTAGTTATTCAAAAAGGAGTTTAAATAAAATCAATTGTAAAAATAACAGCCTTTCCTTGAAGCCTGCATTAAACACTTAATTCCCATGGCTTGCTGAGTACTCCCGTACTCACGCTTGCTCTATATAAATAATTCCCCCCCCCCATGCGCTGAAGAAGATGATGTGGATCCCGCTGACGAGGAGTTCTTCCAGGAGCAAGTCGGCTACGATGAGTTTTAGGGTCTCGGCCTAGTTCCCAAGTCGCGCCTGTGATGTTTGGTCCAAGTCTTGGCTTCCGCTTTCCCTTTTGTAATGCAGTTGTGAGCTCGGGATCTGTTCGCAGCTCAGCATGACTGTACTCCTACTCTATAATAAAGAGACCTCTGTTGCTGTGATATACTATCTTCCTGTGATCCAGCACTGTTTCCTAGGACTGGTATCGATTAATAGGTTAATTTGGAGCGTCACGGGCTAGTTCCGCTTGGGGCTAGTTCGGGGCGTGACACCCAGCGAAGGCAGCAGCGGCGGCCACGCGCTCCCCTCCGCCAGATCCGGTGGGAGGAAAGGTGTCGGCAGGGTCGGCGGTAGGCGGCGCGCTGGATCCGGCGTCGGTGGCGGGCGGGGCGGCTGGATCCGGCATCGGCGCCCGTTCCTGCGATGAATCCGGCATCGGCAGGGCTCCCATGGTGGATCCAGCGTCGGCGGCTAGCGGGACGGCATCAGTGGTGGTCTCCCGTTGACGGCGACGTATTTTGATTGTTCATGATTTTTGTGATTTTTGTTTGTGGTTGTGATTGCGGTGGATTTTTGTTTGTTGATGATTTTTATTTGTGATGAACAAGAACTAAGGTTTTTTTAGATTTTTCGAATTTCTTTCTTGGCTTGGAGGCATCGGCTCTGAGCCATATTTTTTTTCTTCGGATCCATACACCTCAATGGTGCCGGTTCTTGAAGCCGACACCTTTGAAAGAACTCAAAAGTGCCGCCTGCAAGGTGCCGGTTGCCAAATCCGACACCTATCTGGGGTTGGCAACCGGCACCAAAAGGGTAGGGACATATACGCCAAGAGGCTATACACTCTTACTAAGGACTTCCTCAAATTCCTGGCGACTCAGTAGTTGGGCATTGCAAAATTTAGCACGATGGCAACGACGAAGGTGACCGAGGCAAGCACCGGGAGGAATGTCCGCAAGAGATTTTTGGCTAAGAAGCTTGTGACGAAACACCAGAAGAGCTCTTCCAAACTGGAGGGACGCCGGTGAAGATTCGTGAGACCTCGCCATCCGGCGCGCCTCCAGATCGCCTTCCCGACATAGAACGGAGCCCAGATGCCCGGGAAGCAGAGCAGCACCGAAGCCAAGCACAGCGCGTAGACGAACACCACCAGCCACCGGTTGGCCGCGCCGAGCACGACGTGGAGACCAAAGGCAAACGCGGCGACCATGAACTGCGCCCCGGCCGGCACGAGCGCCCACGCCGACCACTGGTAGAACCGGCGGTGGCTCGGCTGGACCTCCCTCGCCCCGCCGACGACGAGGAGGCAGGTGCCCACAATGGAGCAGAGGAACGCCATGGTGTCCGACACCACGAACGCCCTGAAAGCAAACCGCATGGCCATCACCGCTGTCCCGGCGTTCGGGCGGTCGTCGGCGACGTAACCTCCCGGAACGGTGAACGCGGCCGCGAACGTCACCGTGGCGATCAACACGGATGCGATTGTTCCAGTGGATGTCATGCCACCACCTATGTCCTTGAGATCATCCTCCATGGTCGATGGGATGCCAGTCCTAGTATGATCCCCTTCCAAGGTAACAGGTGATCTGGTCCAGTAGAAACAATTCTTTACCACAGCTCGAGGATTCTGTGCATAAAAATTAGAAAAAGAAAACAAACAAATTAACTGGTCATGTGAACAGTGGTACAGCACATGAAACGATTCTCTGCTGCTGCGTGGGTGTCACCGTGTCAGTATGAGGTCTGACAACCAATAGACAATAGTGATGAACAGAACGGTGTTTATTACCAGAAAATAGTGCAAACCAGGTTGTAGATGGCGGTAAGCAAGGTCAGCTGCAGTTAGACCATCCCTGTTTGTAATGGCTACGTCGACGCTCATTGTCTCCAAGAGTAAACTGACCATCCTTGGGTGCCCATACTCCGCGGCCAAATGGAGGGGAGTATTTCCTTCGCTGTCCATTGCATTCAGCAGGATGCCAAATCTGTCATCTCGGCAAATGTAGCGAACTATGCTTTCCTGGTTATGTTCAATAGCACAATGCAGAAAGTTTCTTCCTCGATCATCGACCAAATCGCAGTAGTTGTTGGGGCATTTCTGTATGAGCTCAGCGACGATCCTAACGCTCCCCATCACAGCAGCAACATGCAAAGGAAATGATCCTTGGTTATCACAAACCAGAGCTAGGGAGGGTTCTGCATTTAAGAATAGCTGAACCACGTCAAAGCGCTCACTGTGTAATACAGCGAAGTGAAGAGGTGTTCTCCCGGACGAATCCACTTTGGTTAGCAGAGTTGGACCCTCTGGCTTCCACCCCAGTATTTCTTGAGCGATTTCTGATTAAAAATTGCCAGAGGATAAGCCAATTTACAACACACAAATTGAATCGGATATTTGGATGTACATCATTCAAAACATAGTGAAAATATTGACAGGTTACAAATCGGAAAAACCTTTTGGGGAAATAAAACAACATTGAAGTTTGGAGGCACGATGCTCGCGTATTTGTCATACCTTTGCTTGTTGTGGCCGCAGAATGCAAAGCAGTCCGTCCGTCCGGCCCAGCGGCCGACGCCGGCGAGGGCGTTCCATCTGGCAACGGGCGCAGCAGCGCCCGGACAATGTCCACGGAACCAATCGTCGCCGCCAAGTACAGCGGCGAGACACCACCGTCGTTGGCCACGCACACGCAGGCCAGCTCGGGAGCCTCTGCCATGAGGAGACCCACCATCCCAGCGTGGCCACTCCGGACGGCTTCGTACAAGGCGGTGGCGCCCAGGCAGTTCGTCGCCCGCAGCGCCGCCGCCGCCGCCGATCCGCCGGCTCGCATCTTGGACAGGAGGCAGGCCGCCACCTCGCGGTGCCCGGACTTGGCCGCGCAGTGCAGAGGCGTGTCGAGGAACCTGTTGCGCGTGGCCGCCAGCGCGGGCGCCCTCGCGCAGATCAGCGCCGCCAGCGCGGCGTGCCCGCGGGTAGCGGCCACATGCAGCGCCGTGTTGCCGTTGGTCGTCACGCCGAGAAGGCTGCTCGCTCCCGTCGTGCCGTCGACGCTTATTGCCACCTGGGAGTGGCCGTGGCCACGGCCTTCGTCTCTGCTCAACAGGTCCGCCATCCGTGCCTCGTCGCCGGAGGCCAGCACGTGTAGCAGTTCAGTGTCGAGCGTCTCCTTGCAAGGCCCGAATTCCATGGCCGCACCGTGACCCTGAGCTTCGGCCATGGCTGGTCTGATCGCGGGAAGCTGCTGTGCGGTTGCAACCTGAGTCTATGATTGCAACATTAATTTCACTTTTGCTTGGTCAAAACAGGAGACTGATAAATCCATTTCGCGCTATCCCATCATCACTTAATTTAGCCGCCGACAGGAAGACTACGACTAGTCAGCACTCAGCAAAATCCCCATCCAGCGACTAGACATACATCGCCAAAGCAACATATAGGTGAGGTGGCCGGCCGCACCGCAAGGCAGGCAACTGAGAGTGCCTGGTTGCAAGGTTGGAAATTTCGGCCCCTCCAGTACGATATTATTTCGGCCGAATTTTTTTAATTTTAAAATTTTTCGTGAATTTTAGTAATATTTATTCAAATTTAAGTAAATTTTGTTCAAAATTTCTGAAACTTCAGTATATTGGTGACTTCCGATCAAATTGGCTAAACCGAAAAGGTAAACCCAGCCTAGGTGAGTCACGCTGCACGCGCCTACGGCTGGGAGGAGCGGCGCCGATGGGGGCACCATATGGGAGAGGGCTGAGCCTGCCGTGGACCCGGGGTGGAGATGGGCGCCTCCGCAGAAGCACCGTCGATTAGGACCGCGGTGGGCCAAAGCCTGGAGGTGCGGGCTGTGGACTGCGGAAATGGGCGCCATCGACGGCACAGGGAGTGGAGAGAGGCGCTGCCACGCTAGGCATAAACGATGCTCTCACGGGGAGCGCGTCTTGGGACTTGGGAGTATAGAGTACTACTATGAATAGATGGTAAAACAGGGATTGAGATTGTCTACAGTCAAATGCATTGTGCTTTTGTCACTGAGGTATAGGCCCCAAGGATCATTGGGCCCATATACCATTAATAAAGTCACGTGACTTCGACTGCAAAGGATCCTTATCCATAAAACAGTTCCTAGAAAAGTGACTCTGAGAAATTTCAATGATATCGAAATAGAGATATTTAACTATTTGCTACTTTTGCAAGTGGCAATTAAGGATTGCCCATATTTCATAAATACATAAGAGCCCACATATCATAGACTACAAGTGCAAATTCTTAATTGCTACATCTTAAAAGTGGTATAAAGTTAAATGCCCCTATTGAAATACTACCACACTTCAGTGGCATAAATAAAAAGAATCGCTAAATCTAATCAGTCTACGCCGGTTTCCTGTGCAGGTTTGGTAGGAGTTTTAAACTCATCAAGATGTCACATAAATTAAGATCAATCTAATAAGAGTTCTAATCTTATTGGAGTTTAATTCTCAGTAAATAAGATGTTATGTAAGCAAATACGGTGACATGATAACATAATTATGAAGAGAGAGGAAAAGAGTTTTATCTTGATGAAACTAGCTAGGTGTACACTATTTCAATTTTAAAGACTATGAAATGGTTGGAACTAGCATTGATCCTTCCGAATCTTGGTCCACCAAACGGGCAGGGGAAGCCAAGACGACTTCGCTCCCGCACCCAAACCTGCGTTAAATACTACCGCAGAGAAAGCAGCAGCTCACCCAGTGCCAACAGTGACGTTGCAGGTTGTCAGAGGTGAGGCAAGCTCCCTGCATTGCCCAGTTGATCACCCAGAGCAAAGCATCAGATAGTCCGACTTAACCGAGAATTCGTTGTTTTTTTTTTTTTTTGCGGGGAACCGAGAACTCGTTGTTTGCCGTGGCCGTCCAAAAGGAGTCAAGAGTGCCGGGCTCCAGCGCCACCTCTGCGGCCATATCGGTTTGAGGTAACCCACGAGACCCTATAGAGACAACCCGCTATTTATATAGAAGAACTAAGTTTCATCTAGATGAAACTTGGTTTACACACTTACCTATGTTTTGAAAATAGAATGAAACCCCACTGGGACTGAATCATTTCATCCTATGCCTTGGAAACTGAAATAAAACCCCATTGTGACTAAATAGTTTCATATATAACACCATTCAATAATTAAATGATATTAGGAGAATATAAAACCACGAAAATTTAGATTATATGGCACTCTTGAAAACCACAAAATAAAACTCCACTAGGAATGGCCTAAGGGCACTCGAAGAGGGTATTAGAGTGACACATAGGACAAGATCATATTTCTCTAATCTATTTATCCCACAATGCGAAGTGACTCAAGGGGTGAATTCCATTTTTCATGTCAACTCTTAAAATTTTTTGCTTCAATCCTCACATTTTTTTAATTTATAGAGTAATCCAACATTTTACACTCAACATCCTAAAAATCATAAACAAATATATAATCTCCCCCTCCCCTAACTTTTCCCCACTCTTCCCTTAAAAATCTCCCCTCCGGCCCTCCCTATCATTCGATCCAGCGACGCCCACTCCCGTCGAACGGCTCACAGCGGGTTGAGCGGCCTACCAGCGTCCAGCGCTAGCTCCATCGATCCCGTCAGGGGAGCTGCCCATGGCCGCTCACTCCTTCCTCACCGTTGTGACGTCCCCATGGCCACCGCCTTCCTCCCCTTCCTCCACCACCGTCAGATGGGGCGGTGAGCTTGACACTGCGTGGTGCGTGGAGGGCGACAAGCTCAGGATGGATCTGGTGGCATCGGCGCCCCCACTCCTCTACCTCCTACGGCCTCCATACTCGAGCCGGCGAGTTTCTTCGGTGCAAATCGGGACGGGTGACAAGGGCACACCAGCGGCCCAACAAGCTTCAGATCCATTAGCCCCGCCGTCGACCTTGTCCGATGGAGAAACCGAGAAGGGTAGCGATGAGACGGAGACGGGCCCCAATCCAGCATCTTCTTCGACTCCATCGCCTACTCCTCCCCTTCCCTGTTGGCTTCCGCTCAACCTCAACGACACAAATTGGGGCGACGGGTCAAGGAGCTTCAAGACGGCGGTGCGGAACAAGGGATTATTTCACGGTAAAGATATTTTTTGTTCTGTTTTTAGTTACCATTATAATGTAATCCACTGTCTCTTATATCCCTTTTTATTATGTCTCTTATATCCCTCTTTATTACGTGGTTCTCATGTAAATTAGCATGGTGGTCCGCGCAGATTGCGCGGCTAATATCATTATATTTTCTCTCATATAATAGCATATATGCTTTCTCAATGTATTATTCAAATATATTAAAATGACAACATAATTTTAAATTTTATACTAACTTTACGAAACTAACTAATTTATATACGTGTTAGTTATTAATTATTTTTAATATCAAATTTTTATTTGTAAATTATATTCCTATATGGACTCTAGACTATTTTTTCAATATTTCTTTTTTTAATTCAAAATTTTTGTTATCCGTAAATTGTATTTCTATATAGACTCTAGGCTCTTCTTTCAATATTATTTATTTTTAATTCTGAATTTTTATTATTTCTAATTGTATTTCTATGTGGACTCTAAACTAATCTTTCAATATTCTTTAATTTTTAATTTCGAATTTCACTTACCTCTAAATTATATTCCTATATTGACTTTAGACTCTTCTTCCCATGTTTTTTTTAAAAAAAATTGAATTTTAGTTATTTGTAAATTGTATTTTTATACGAACTCTAAACTCTACTTTTAATTTTATTCTGAATTTTAGTTAGTTTTAAATTCCTATATGGACTCTATACTCTTCTTCTAATATTCCTTCTTTTCAATTCCGAATTTCTATTATTTCTTAATTGTATTTCTATATTGACTCTATACTCTACTTCTAATATTCCTTATTTTCAATTCCGAATTTCTATTATTTTTTAATTGTATTTCTATATAGACTCTATACTCTACTTCTAATATTTCTTATTTTTAATTTCAAATTTCAGTTATTTATAAATATATTTCTATATGGACTCTAGTCTCATCTTCCTATATTCCTTATTTTTTAATTCGGAATTTCAATTATTTCTAAATTTATTTCTATATGGGCTCTGTTTTTCTTTTTCTCCGATTAATATGAGAATTTCTAGACCATGAGAGCGAACGTGGATGCTCCTTTTTCTATTCCTTTAATAAGTTAATAGATAGCATTGTCAATTAGCATAAATAATTTTAATAACATAGATTATTCGTTTGTATATTACCCATCAACATGCATAGGTAAATTAGATGTATAATAAAAATAAAAAAAAATAAAAACCCATATTATGCTTGTGGAGGATGGTGATAGCCTAGTTTATATATAACCAAGACAAAAGTAATTTTTATTTGAATATGATAGATATTATCATTTTGTATATCAAAGTCTATCGTCTATTTCATGGTATAAATATTTTTTTCTTTACGATTATAAGGTAATTTATGGATCTTATAGTGAATATTATTCTTTTTATAAATAATAAATAAATTGTGCGGGTTTCCTTCCTATTTTTTTAATATTTATATACAAGTATATTTTAGTTATAGTATAGTTACGGTGAATTTATATTAGCCTCAAAATTATATTAGCTATAGTATAGTTATGGTGAAATTATATACAAATAGTATATTTTAGTTATAGTGTAGTTACTATTAGCTTCGAAAGTTTTTCACTTGAAAACGTACAACAGTTGTTTTTTTTTAATAATCCTACTGAAGCATAATGTGTGTGAGAGAGTATTCATTAATTGATTCTTCCGTAGGCCAAACGAAAGAGTCGAAAACCAAAACCTACTCCTTCCATTATATTCAAACTTGTTTAATTAGTGCTGAAAATCATCAGAGCATAGTCAATCAGGTGACACCAGAATACGTACCAGACACGGCAAAATAGAACGTCGTCAGTTAGGACACAATCTCAAACAGAGAATGACGGCACAAGAGATATTAAGCCTTATTTGTCCTATGATGAACAGCAAGCTAGACCAAAACTGTATATGATCCCCACATGCGTACAATATAGTACTTCTACTCCGTAGTTATTGGGTTTATACTGTACTTAACGAACGGTAATTACTCCATCACACATTGGCGCAATCCGCTGGCGCGAAAGAGAACATCCCGCCGTCGAGGTCGTAGAGCACGTGCAAGTCCATCTGCATGACGTTGCCTATGATGGAGATCGACAGTTTCTCGCTCGCCGGGAGCACGAGCAAGCACTCCACCGCCGCGCGGCCCTGCGAGTCCACCGCCACCACGCCGACGTAGCTCCGCCGCCGCACGGCGTACTCAGCTCCACCCGCGAACCGCAGCACCAGCGTCGGCACGGGCACACCGCTGCCGCCGCCGGCGGCGGTGGCGTCGAAGCACAGGTCGAAGCCGAAGCGCGTGCCGTTCACCGTCGTCAGGTTGGCCATCGCCATCTGCGACAGGAACGCCCGCTTCACCATCGCGTAGCCTTCCTTGACGAGGTACGTGAGCGTCGTGCCGGAGTCCACGATCGTGCCGCCGCCGAGGCCGGCGCCGGTGCCGCGCGTGAAGCCGAACGTGGTGCTCGTCACCGGGAGGTCCGTCGCGCCGACGGTGATGCCGGTGAGGTTGACGTAGTAGTACGAGGAGCTTGGCATCTCGGGGTTCTCGAGGAGCGGCGTGGACTGGACGTTCCCGCCGGTGACCTTGGCGAGGGAGCCGAACAGTATCGGGCTGTCGCCGGCGTCGGCGTCGGCGTCGGCGTCGGAGCGGAGGCAGTACGAGAACCGGCCGACGCCGACCTGCGAGACGAGGGACAGCGGGCTGCGGCCGAGCCCCACGATGCCCGACGACGAGTTGCCGACGCCGTTCTCCGTGCTGCACCCGAACGCGACGCCGGGGAACGAGGCGCCGCCGACGTGGAGCGTCTCGGTGGCGAGGTAGCCGGCGGTGAAGCCCATTCCGTAGGGGTAGTAGTAGACACAACCGGTGGCGTTGCACGTGTGGTAGGGGCTCGTGAGGAACTGGCAGAACGAGCTGGCGCACGGGAGCTTGGAGAAGGTGGAGGAGCTCGCCGGCTGGAACGGCGGCGCCGGCCGCGCGGCGCACTCGGTGCACGGCGCGCACTGCGTCCAGATGAGGCTGCTGCCGGTGTCGGCCAGGACGGAGAAGGTGACCGGCGGCGTGCCGATGGACAGGTCCATGTTGTACGCTCCCGCGCTGTTGTCGAGCAGCGTCTGGAAGCTCACCGACGAGTTGGTGGTGGTGGTGGTGGTGGCCTTGCTGCCGGCTGCAGCGGCGGCGTGGGAGAGGAACGCGAGGCGGTGGCTGTCGCAGCGTACGGCCGCGGAGTATTTGCCGGGGGAGAGCTGGTGGATGCGAGTGAGAGTGGCGCGGAAGCCATGAACGTCGGTGGCGAGAGTGGTCGGCGAGAGGAGGACGAGGGCTAGCATAGCTGCAGCGGTGGCTTCCATATTTCTTTCTTTTCTGTTTTTTTCGTTGTGTTGGTTAAGTATATATGATGATGATGGTAGTTCATCTTATAAGCACCACCATTTCAACAGCTCGTAGATGGCCCTAGTTGCATTTAAACTTGGCAAAGCGATGAAAAGAATTTCTTTGATGAGCAGCCGTCTATTCGGTCCAATCAACTTCCAAGCACCACGGACTATATACGATTAAAATCATTGTCAATCATGATCAATTGTACTTATATAGTGACTATTTGTATCCTAATGGTTGATTTTCCAACCAGTGATGATCTATGCCAATAGTGATCTCCCATGCCGATGCCTCCGGTCTTTCTCAGGCACCCGCACCAGTGACAGTGAGCCGTACAACTGTTTCCCATTTAAATTTCAGATTGTTTAATTTATATGTATATTCTCCACGAATAAAGTACCGGTATAATTCAAATTCAGTATAATTTCATATGAATTTGGGTATTGTGGTTTAACTTACAAAAAATCATATGACATATGAAGCATATCGTAGGTATTATTATATATACATACTCTATCCGTCCCATAATATATATAAAGGATTTTGGGTGGATATGACATCTGTACGGATTCATTGTGATAGGATGTGTCATATCCACCCAAATCCCTTATATTATGAAATCGATGGAGTATATGATTATATAATTCCACACAACCGAAGTGTTAATAATCCGACTTGCTAGCTATTGGCATAAAAGAATAAGAAAAAGTACGAATTACCATCCCCCCACACACACACCGCCCCGAACTATCGCGGTCGACCGAATTACCCCCTTAACCCAAAAACCAGAATTGCTCACCTTGAACTTTCAATGCTAGACAAATTATCCCTCTCGACCGAATCCAGAGCGGTTTCATTTTACGTGGTGTACGCATTGCAATCTAGTCAGCATTTTTTTTAAAAAAAAATGATGGGACCCACCTATCTTTCTCTCCTCTTCGCCTCTTCCTAATCTCTCTCTCGCGCGCAGGTGCGCACGACGCGGGGGCGGCCGCAGCAGCAGCTGGGGAAGATGGTGTCGGTCCTGACCAGGGAAAAGGGGCGTGCGCCGTCGCCCGTGCCGACTGCGTCCAGGAAGTGGCTGCAGCCAGGGAGAAGGGGCTGCAGCCGGCGCACGGGGCCGTCTCTGAGCCGGAGCTCGCCGCGGAAGGCTAAGCACTAGCCATACCATCGCAACCCCATGGCGGAGCTCGACGACAACAATGGTCGCGGACCTCAACTCGTCGTCGTCGGAAAACAAGAGCTTCAAGCTGGACCGGTCGGCCAACGACAAGTGCTTGGCAAACGGGAGGTACGGTGACGGCAAGGTCGCCGGCGGTGGCACACTCATCGTTGAGTCGGAGGTTGACAGAGGTTGTTGTGAAGGATGACCTGATGGAGCCGAGCCTGCACAACTACGTCTTCGTGCGTGACATCCACGGCGAGGCGGAGCCGCAGTAATCCGGCGGGAGCAACAGCTTTGCCGGCAACGCGTGGACGCCCTCGTGGGAGCCCAATTCCGTCGATTCCACCGACCATACATGGACGACGTCGCAGTCCAACAACAGCGACCAGGTGGAGCAGCTTAGCAGCGGTGCGGTCAGCCCACTGGAGCTGTCGTGGCAGAGCAAGCAGCACGAGGACCGCGACGGCGGCGGCAGAGGCGACCACGATGGCGGCCTTGGGCGTACCACCGCCTCCCTCGCGCGCCTACGTGTCCGGCCCGCTACGCGACGATGACACTTTTGGCGGTGACCGTGTTCGGCGGCGGCGGCGGTGGCTCAAGGAGCAGTGCCCTGCCGTCATTGTCCACGGGGGTGGCAGGCGTGGAGGGGTCGGAGGAGAGAAGACTGGGGAGTGATCCGCCATGGGGTTGCGACGGTACGACGAGTGCTCGGCCTTTCGCAACGAGCTCCGCTCAGAGATGGCCCATGCGCTGGCTGCAGCCCCTTCTCCCTAGCTACATCCTCTTCCCGCTACTGCTGCTGCAGCGGCCGCCCCCGCGTCGCCGTGCGCACCTGCGAGAGAGAGAGAGAGATTAGGAAGAGGTGAAGAGGAGAGGAAGACAGTTGGGTCCCACCAATTTTTTTTTTTAGAAAAAAATGATGATTGGATTGCCACGTAGGACAAAACCGCTTTGGATTGGGTCGAGGAGGGTACTTCATTCGGTATTAAAAGCTCAGGGTGAGCAATGTCTGGTTTTCGGATTCAAGAGAGTAATTCGGTTGACCATGATAATTTCGGGGGGGGGGGGGGGGGGGGGACATTCGTACTTTGGACATTCGTACTTTTTCCAAAAGGGAAAAGAATATAACTTTCATGGTTACAACTCTTATAGGAAACTGTGAGCTACCATATGTCAAAATCTCATGCATGGTTTTCTCTAAGTAGAAAGTTAATACTCCATCCGTTTTAGGTTATAAGACGTTTTGACTTTTGTCAAAGTCAAATAGCTTTAAGATTGACCTAGTTTATAGAAAAAAAATAGTAACATTTTTAACCCAAGACAAATTTATTATGAAATTATATTCAATTATTGATTTAATGTTACTAATTTAGTATTATAAATATTACTATATTTGTCCATAAATTTAGTTAAACTTGAAACAGTTTGACTTTGACCCAAAGTCAAAACGTCATATAATCTGAAACGGAGGGAGTAGCTGTTTTTCTTTTTTATGAAACTTATTCGGTTTAAAATTGTGACGGCTGGAAATAATTAGAACAATATAAAAGGAAGAATGAGAGGGAATTGGGCCATGTTGAGGTTGGACTGGAAATAATTGGAAGAAGGAAAAAGTACACCGAAGGTCCCTCAACTTGTCATCGAGTTGCAAAATTGTTCCCTAACCGCAAAACCAGGTATCCAACGTCCCTTAACTAACGAAAACCGATCACAATAGATCCTTGGGTGGTTTTGACCCTGGTTTTATCCTACGTGGCAGCTGAGTCAGCATGGGACCCACATCGGCCCCACATGTCAGGCTGCCACATCAACCTTCTCTCTCTCATTTCCCATCTTCTCTCCTTTCCTCGTCTCTCTCTCCCTTCTCTGACTCAGCTGGCGGGAGGACGAGGGCGTCGGCGGTCGGCGATGGGCGACGTGGCAGCGGTGGGGGTAGGAGCTGCCGGCGGCGAGGAGAAACGCGCGGGTGGGCGGCGGGGGAAGGGGCGGCGCGCGGGCGGCGAGGAGCAGCGGGCGGGCGGGTGGGGAGCGGCGCGCAGGCTCCCCCGCCGGCCGCCGCCCACGAGGGCGGGGAAGAGGTGGTGGACTGCACCGGCGAGGGTGTGTGGTTCGTGGAGGCCACAGCGAGCTGCGCGCTCACCGACGTGAACAACCTCGAGCGCCTGCTACTCATCGCCAAGGAGCACCTCCTCCCTCGCCCTCCGCCCAAGGAGAAGCTCGAGGACCTCATCCTCATGGCTCAGGTTCACACCATCTCCCCCCAATTCCCAAATCCGAATGATTCAACTGCTCGATCGATTGATGGTTGAATCCAGCGAGAGAATTTTTGGTGCTGATTAATTTGAGATCTTTTTGCTTCGCAGGTGACCAAGTTCACCTGCGGCGGATTCACGGTCCGTATCTGCTTCAGCCACCTGGTGTTCGACGAGCAGGGCGCGGCGCAGTTTCTCAAGGCAGCGGAGTGGTGGCCGGGGGAGAGGAGCGGCAGCCGGCGAAGTGGAGTTGGGTGGCCCCTCCATCCCCGCCGACGAGCAAGCACACCCTTCCCGTCTTCTACAACTGAATGGTGACACCCCTTGCTCCCATGTTGGTCAGCCTCTGCTCCATGGTGTCCTCAGGGCCCGCGCTGCCTGCACCTCCCGTCCTCGTTGTCTCCGGCCGCGTCACGTCGAACTTCTCACCGTCCCCCCACACCCACAGAGCGTAGGCCTCGTCCCCGTGCGCCGCGTCATCGCCGATCTTGAGCTGGTCATCGGACATGCGGAGCGGGATGAAGAGTCTGATGCAGAGGAGAATGGCGCTGGTGACGATGAGGTTCCAGACGGTGATGAACAGCGCGCCGCCGAGCTGCTTGCCAAGCTGGCGATGCCGCTGCCGTAGAAGACGCCGCGCATGTTCGGGATCGGGCAGTCGGGAGCGCAGAGCTCCGGCGTGGCGAGGAGGCCCGTGAGGATGCCGGCGACGGCGTGGGTGTGGAAGACGGCGAGGGTGTCGTCGACCTTCATGAGGAAGGTGGATTTCTTGTGCAGGATCATCATCGTGAACCACAGGACGCTGCCGGCGAACGTGCCCATCAGCATCGCTAACCATGTGTGCACTAGCCCTGCGTCCATGCAAAACGTACTTGAGGATTTGGAGCCATGAACTGTGTGTGTGCTGTGGTTTTGATCGGATGAAAGGTTTGTTACCCGCGCCAGGCGTGATGCAGACGCCACCCCTCCCCGTCGCTGCCATCACCGCCGCCGCGTCGCCCGTCGCCGGCCGCTGGCCACCAACGCACTCCTCCTCCCGCCGGCTGACTTAGAGAAGGGAGAGAGAGATGAGGAAGGGAGAGAACATTGAAGAGGGAGAGGAGGCTGATGTGGCAGCCTGACATGTGGGGCCCACGTGGGTCCCACGCTGACTCAGCCTCTACGTAAGACAAAACCAGGGTCAAAACCACCAAAGGACCTTTGTGACTGGTTATGGTTAGTTAAGGGACGCTGGATATCTGGTTTTATAGTTGGGGGATGATTTTGTAACTCGATGACAAGTTGAGGGGACATTCGGCGTACTTTCTCCTTGGAAGAATATCAAAGGAAGAATGAGAGGGAATTGGGCCATGTTGAGGTTGGACTGGTTTTCTTTGGTCCTTGGGCCAACCAAGCCCCGCAAGGCCTCAAGCTAGCTTGTGCGGGAAGCAAGCAGTAGCAAGGCCTTTGGAAGTTGGGCCAGCATGCGGCTGGAGGAGCAGCTAGGGATAAGAGCATCTCCAACAGCCTCTCTAAATCGGACTCTCCAAACACCCATATAACTAACTCTCCATCCGATTTGGCTAGTCAAACTAGTTACTTGCTTCAACAGTCTCTCCATCTACCCACTCTATTTTAAGTCTATGACACTGGGTCCCCAAGTATCAGTAGCTGCTGCTTCTTCCTCCTCTCCCCTCCTTCCTCTTTCTCCCGAGCTAGTATCACCGATCTTCTTACCGGCGAAAGGGGAGAAGCCGGCCCCACTGCCGCCTCATCTCCCATCTCGCGGGCGGAGGCGAGGTGGCGGGGCGACGGGCGGCGGGGCGACGGCTGCGGCGAGCAGAGGCCGCGGCTGCAACGAGCGGAGGCCGTGGCTGCGACGAGCGGATGCGGTGGGCTGCAGCGAGTGGAGGCCGGCAGCTGTGGCGGCGGGACGGGCGGAGGCGGGGCGACGGGCGGAGGCGGGGCGACGGGCGGAGGCAAGGCGGCGGGGTGACGGGTGGCGGCTCAGTGAGCGGAGGCCGGCAACTGCGGTGGCGGGGCGGGCGGAGGCTCCCCTCCGGCCACCCCGATCCTATCGCCGTGCTCCACCTCCAACCCAACCCCGACCCCGCCGAGGTCAAGCACTCCTACTCACCGCCATGACACACGCACGCACACTTGAGCACACAGAGAGAGAGGGGGGAGGTGAGTCCGAATCCAACGCCGAGATGAGGCCGTCGCTGCAGATCGCAGGCGCTCCGCCGCAACCGCTGCCCCCGCCACGACTACTCCTCCGCCACCGCGGCCGCTGAGCGGAAGGTGGCCATCCTTGGCGCCATGAGGACGACGACGACGGCGGCGGCGTCGGCATTGGGTGCTAAGACAACAACGACGTCGGCACTGGGCGACAGGACGGCGACGACGCCGGGATGCTGCTACGTGCCTCGGATGGAGATCGTGCGGAGAGAGAGTGGGGAATCAGGCGTGGGTCACACGGATGGCAAGCTGGCTTTGGTTGGCCAAATTTGGCTAGCCAGGGAGCCGATTTGGCCAGCCGGATGGCTTGGCCATCCCGATAGCAAGTCTGTTGGAGTGCAATTTTGAACCAAACTTGCCAAATTTTGGCTTGGAGAGTGAGATAGCAAGACTGTTGGAGATGCTCTAAGTTCACTTTGATTCCCTTAGTTAGTGACCGAATCTAATTCGTATCCCTGAACAACCATACCAGATATTTTGACCCCTAACTATTAAAACCGTTACAATTTGACTCCTTCAGCGGTTTTGGAGAGCGGTTTCGCTGACATGGTGCCTACATGGCGGTGTTGACTCGGTCTTCATTCCACGTGGAGTTGACGTGGTGCTGATGTGCATTAGAATTTACACCGAAGACCGAGTTGACGTGGAACAAAGACCGAGTCAACACCGCCACGTAGGCGCCACGTCAGCGAAACCGCCCTCAAAAACTGTCGAGGGAGTTAAATTACACGGTTTAGTAGTTGGGGGTTTAAATATCCGGTATTTTGGTTAAGGGATACGAATCAGATTCGGTCAATAATTAAGAGAGTCAGGGGCAGATCCAAGGGGTAGGCTTCATCAGGCTCTAGCCTACCCTCTGATTTTTGCAAAAAAAAAAATTATGTATATAGCATCTCTCCCATGGCAGCAGCTGGAGAAGGCAGGGAGAAGAGAAGAGGCTAGGAACTCTGTCTCTGGCGGCGCGAAGAAGAACAGGAGCAATGGAGGTTATGTAGCTGAACCGGTACGCATAAAATGGTCCACTTATAACTTTAGCAAAGCCCACTTGGCCCATTGTGTCTGTTTTATCCATTGGCTTAGGGTTTGGAGACCTGTGGCTGCTGGCCTTGCCCTGTGGGGATTTTTCATGGTGTTGCGACGGCGTGCGATTGCAGCGACGAGCGGTTGCCGAGCGGCGCAACACAGGCGACCACCATGCACCGGAGCGAGGCGGCAAGCTGGCAAGGCGAAGGGGGCTGCACGCAGCGCCGTGGGCGCAGCCGTGCAGGCCGTAGGGCCCTGGCCGCCGGAGTCTCTACGTGACAGTGTGAGTGAGGCAGTGAGCTATACTGTTTTTTTACTTCTTCATTGTTATTTGTTACTTGTTATCATTTACATTTCCTAGTATTTTGATTTGTTGGTAGATTCGTAATGGAGAAGAAAACAACATTGCTTAATTACTATACAAGCCATTTAAGTGATACACCTGCAACTGATGAGAGCACAAACAGACCAAGTAGGCATCGAGTGGAATTTGATCCTATTGAAATTTTTGCCGATCCAGTAAAACGAATACCAATAGATGATTATGATTCTAAAATTATCACTTTATAGTTCAACAAATGGTTTCACTCATCACTAGGGGTGGGTATATTTAGACCGAACCGAAGAACTGAACCGAAAAGACCGAAACTGAGAAATTCGATTATCTGTTCGGTCCCAGCCCTCAAAAGACCGAATTTATTTCGGTCATTTTAGTTATTGGGCTCAGTTAACTGAATTAACCGAAATTTTGGCCCAATAGGCCTAGGAAGCCCAATAAGCCCACTAAAACAAACAAACCCTAGAACTACCCTACCACTGCCGCACTCGTCTCCCACCGCGCGGCCTCCGTATGACCGCCTCCACCGCGCCGCCTTCGGCTCCACCACGCCGCCTCCAGCCTCCGCTGCGCCTTCGCCCTCCACCGCACGGCTGCCGCCTCCGCCCTCCACCGCGCCGCGGCCGACGCCCCCGCCCTTCACCGCGCCTCCGCCCTCCACGCGCCGCGGCCGACTCCCCCGCCCTTCACCGCGCCTCCGCCCTCCACCGCGCCGCGGCCAACACCCCCGTCCTCCACCGCGCCGGCGACGCCTGCACCCTCCACCGTGCCATGGCCGCTGCCTCCTCCCTCCACCACGCCGGCGATGCCGCCGTCCTCCACCGCGCTAGCGCTCCTGAAAAATTTCGGTCAGACCGAGACCGAATTTGCCGGTCCTGAGATTTTTTGGATGAAATTCAGTCCTGAGTTTTCAAAGACCATATTTTTCGGTCTGACCTAACACCCACTCCCTACTCATCCCTCATTCTTTCATTCCTCATGGAACGGTCCAAATCGTCTAGCTAAGATCCAACGTCTCAGATTTATCCCACCTCCCCACGCATATCTCCGCCAACTGATTCCTCCCACCTGCGCGTGCATGCCTCTCCCACCTGCACGCATGCCGCGGATCTCTCCTAAAATCACGCACTCGCGGCGATTTCAGAAAAGAAAAAAGAAATCATGCACTCGCTATATATTCTGCCAAAAAAAACGCGTCTCCCAGCCCTAAACGCTGCCACCCACCGGATCCCCTCCACCTCGCCCTCAAGTCGCCGGCGCCGTCGGCGCCGCCGGACGGTTTCCATCGACAAGTCGCCGACGATCCCTCACCATCGCCCCCGCGATCCTCCCTACCCAACGCTGCCTCGTCGTCACGGCCACCGGACCGGCGGCGGCGGCGGCTACTCCCTAGGGTTTCGTTTTGCGAGGTTAGAGGGGATCGAGATCGATCGGTAGGAGGGAATTGATTTGGGATTTTGTGGTTTTTGCAGTGGGCGAGGTGAGGGTTCCGGACCCGAAGCCGCGGCGGAACCCGCGGCCGGAGCAGATCCGGATCCTGGAGGCTATCTTCAACTCCGGCATGGTCAACCCGCCGCGCGACGAGATCCCGCGCATCCGCATGCAGCTGCAGGATTACGGCCAGGTCGGCGACGCCAACGTCTTCTACTGGTTCCAGAACCGCAAGTCCCGCTCCAAGAACAAGCTGCGGTCCGGCGGGACAGGCCACGCGGGGCTCGGGCTCGGTGGTAATCGGGCCTCCGCTCCGGCAGCGGCGGCGACGGCGCACCGGGAGGCCGTGGCGCCGTCGTTCACGCTGCCACCGATCCTCCCGCCCCAGCCGGTGCAGCCGCAGCAGCAGCTTGTCTCGCCGGTGGCGGCGCCCACCTCGTTGTCGTCTTCGTCCTCCGACCGCTCGTCCGGGTCCAGCAAGCCCGCGAGGGCTACGTCGACGCAGGCAATGTCCGTGACGGCGGCCATGGACCTGCTCTCGCCGCTCCGCCGATCAGCTCGGCCTCGACAAGAGCAGCGCCATGTCTAGGCCGGAGGAGGCGCACGACGTCGATGCCACGAAGCTCGGTCTGCTACAGCATGGCTTTGGCATCACCACGCTGGCCGTGCACGTGGACGTTACCTCCTCCGCTGCTGGCGTTCTGCCTCCTATTCCGTCCTCACCGTCGCTACCGGACGCCGCCGTCACCGTTGCGAGCGTGGCTATCACCGCTAGCCTGCCTGATTTTCCTGCAAGTGCTATATCTACTGGGCACTGGCGCCGTCGCTAACAATCAGTTGCAAGGTACTCTTTTTGTTCTTTGATATGAACAATTTAATTAACTGATCAAATCGTGAATCACCACCATTTAGGTAGATTATTTGTTGGCATTTTTTCCCCCTTTGTTCAGTATCACATGCATGCATCATATTCATACGCTCATGTTTAAATGGATTAATTAGAAGTGTCAATTGGGGGGAGTCAATAACTTCTCTTGTAGTGTTGCCCTCCATTTCAGTTTCGTTTGGATTTAACTACAAAATGACAAAATGACCGTACTGTCGCCACGCTGTCAAGTCGTCGCTCCCCCGATTTCTCGGCGCCAGCTCGCATCAACTCCACGCAGGCCAGGTTTCAGGGTGCTAGCTACTCACTTTTTCAGTGTATCGTCTCAGTTTTATGTTTGATATGAGGCATTTTTCTATTGTGTTTTCCATATGTTTTTGATGTTTGGTGGAACAATTGGTGAATAATACAGCACCTTATCTGAAAATGGTGATAGCACGATATGGTGTTATACTCACCGGTTCATTTTTTTTTGAGCCCTTCAGTGTTTTGATTAAAATGCGTATCAAACAGTAAATTCTTATGAGCATCTAACTCAACCATGTCATAGTACCTGTCTAACATGCTCAATAGCACTAAAACTACACAAAAGGGAAGTAATGGCTACTATCAAGTTTTTTCATCACTTTGATTACTTAACCATTTTCCTCGGTGACCAGTACTGTTGATTGGTGCCATTAACATTTTTCTACTAATGACACAAGGATGACAGCGTTGCAATCTTTCTTGCTTAGGGTGTGTTTAGTTTGCGAAAACAAAATGTTGGGGTGTCACATCAGACATTTGACCGGATATCGGAAGGGGTTTTCGGACACGAATGAAAAAACTAATTTCATAATTTCATGAGTATGTCCAGATACATTGTTCAAAGAGGGGTCGCATCCTCTCCTAGGTTGATTCTTTTTAGGACGGAGGGAGTGTCTGATATTAATGCATGTCAAGTATTTCTCATTGTATTACAACCGGTGATAAAGTGATACACTTATTATATAATCAATATTTTTTAAATGGATAGAGTGACTTATCAGTACTCATTATCTTGTCTAATGTATCTGGGGTATTTATTCAATTTTAATTTCATACCGATGAAAATTGGATTAGCTACATGCAATCCAGATTACTCCCTTTTACAAATGAGATTGTTAATATATTTTTGCCATGTTCAGATGAATAACCTTGATTCATAGAGGGTATCTCCATCAGGGTGGCCACGAGTACTACTGCATCTCAGCCAACTAGATTGGTGAGGATTGAAGGGTTTTTGTTGTATAATAGGCCAGATGATTAACAACAGGAACCAACAAGATTGTAATCTACCCTATAATGTTAGCCTACTCATTTTTCCAGATGCAAGATGCTATAATGCCTCTGGGCTTCATTTTTTTCTGCTTTTATGCCTCCAATTTTTTTGTCAGTGGACTGATTTTGTTTCCTGGTGAGAATGTAATCTGTCAAAAGCAACAGGCCTTGTATATTCTTTTTATTCTAAATGACTGATGATGGGGCACCATGTAGGATTTGTCGCCATGTTCTTCCTCTTCGTCCATGGCCGCAAGCTCTTCGACCAGGTCACCTGATCCCCTTATTTCTAGGGTCACTAGGTAAATGAGTTGCTTCCATGTTCTGCTTCAGTAGCATATAATCGTTTCTGAGGGCAACAATTCGATGTTGGCATTGCTTGTTGTACCATAGATATTTGATATTGATAGCCGCAGGGTGAAAATATCTCCATAGCTTCAATAAGAGTTGAGACAGTTTTAGGAGGTAATACTATCTATCTCCTAATTTGTCTTTGATATGTACAACTGAATTAAAATTAAAATCAAATTTCAACTAATTTATAGTCTTTAAATGTTTGCTGAACCAAGGTTTTAAGGTAGATGGCATTGCAAAATGCCTGTGATAATTGTCATGATAAAAAGTTATTGAGCTGAAGTCAAGAAGTAGGTTCTTACCTCTGTGTTTGAATTCTGAAAAACACTGCATCTGACCATCTGACATAAAGCTAGCTGAAGATGACCGATCCATCTGTAACTTTGCACATTAGTTTGCACCTGACATTGTCTTAATGTGATGTAGATATCGGAACCATCAACTGGACGAGCATGCTGGATGATCTCAGGAAGAACCTGGACAAAAGGGGGCCTTGGGTAATTGCCATCTTTGCTGCTTTAGATTTAGCTTTGTTCAGAGTTCAGTGATGTGATGCAGCTGTTGGAAGCATCAACACCAGCAAGATGAGCGATGCTGAAGTGTTTACTTTTGTTTCTATTCTGGTTTGAATTACAATTTCAATGAAGCTTGATTATTTATTCTTCTGTACATGCAAATGATTTGCCTTGTGTATAGAATATGCAAAATGTTAGCTTGAAGCAATATATATTGTGGGAAACATGTATTTGTACATGGTTATATAATTAGCAATATATGATTCCATTCTTTTGATTGTCTGAATCATATATTTGATCTGTATTGTTAAATATAGCCGTAGCGTTAGCACGGGAAAATTACTAGTTAGAGATGAAGTGAGAAGGGCATATTTGTTGAATGGTCCAAATAGAGCACTCGGACATGTTTTTCCTAGGACATTAGATGGTAAGATTTGGAGATCCTTTCAACAGAATTGGTTCGATAAATTTGATTGCTTGGAACATAGTGTGGAAAAGGATGCTGGTATGTTACTTCTTTTAGTTAACATTTGTTTACTTCTACCATTTATGCATTACTAATTTTGCTCATTTATATATTCAGGTGGCTTCTCACATTATTCTTTGCTAAGGTCTAAGAAAATTAGCATTTTACTGGTTAGTCAAAAGTCAAGGTACGTCTTTTATAAGTATGTTTTTGTATTTAATTATGTAAGTGATACATTTGACTTGATAATGGTATGTGCCTTATTTTAGCATTATCAATTTAGACTTAGACTTTCAGTCCAGCCTATCCTCAATTTTTGTCCTAGATTCGCCACTGGCGAGGGCAACAAAGTTGTTTTTACACACTATTTTGTGTACTGCCTACTGATTTCAATTTGCATCTTGCTTCAACTAAGCCCTTGAAGCCCTTGATTTTTTTTCTTCTTGAAGTGCAGCTTGTTGATTTATCATGTGCCGATGAAAACATGTCAGCCATGTTTAATGTGCTGAACAAGAAAAAATCTGTAAGGCTTGAAAACCTAGTGTTGGATAGAAATTCATTTCCCCAAACGGTACAGAACATATATACTTTGTCATTCCTTGTTTATGCTGGAAGGGTAGAAATAACTGTGAATGATGGGGGTCGTTATATTGTATGTAAGTGCCTCATTACTTGTACACAGATTTGCAGCAACAGAAATAGAGATACTCTAGCTTAACTTGATGGTATTATATTTGCTGGTATAGACCCAAGGAATGTACCTGCGGCAGAAGACACATCATGTGGAAATGTAAAATACATCCAGTGTGTATTCAGGTTGGATTTCAATGATTGCAGGTATATAGTCATTCATAACATTTCTGACCTTCATCTATCAGATTTTGGTTGCTATAGTTTTTTAATATTGTTAATGTTCTCCTATTCGATTTGTATCAAGAGCAACTGGTTGTCCATATTACAATGCAATATGTTTTAATCTTATGTCACATTTGTGGGTAGATGATGAAAGACGTGGTTGTGGACGGCGAAGAGCTGATGGATAGTCCTCAGCTGACCACACATGGCACCAATGCCAGCAATACGCCACCAATCCAAGTCATGCAGGATGTGGAGGCGGCGGCCACCACCGTGTATGAGGAAATGGAGGAGAAGAGAATGGACATGGATTCGCGGGAGGCTCGGCTCAAGTTGAACCATTGTCTCTTCCAAGACCGTAGTCTCTTCCAAGACCTCTCTTACAAACGTCTTGGAAGAGACTGCGGTTCAACTTGAACCGAGCCTCCCGTGGATCTATGTCCATCCTCTTCTCCTCCATTTCCTCACACGTGGTGGTGGCTGCCGCCTCCACATCCTGCACGACTTGGATTTGGTGGTGTATTGCTGGCATTGTTGCCATGTGTAGTCAAGGACTATGCATCAGCTCTTCGCCGTCCACCACCACGTCTTTCATCATCTACCTACAAATGTGAAACAAGATTAAAACATATTGCATTGTAATATGGATAACCAGTTGCTCTTGATACAAATCGAACATGAGAACATTAACAATATTAAAAAACTATAGCAACCAAAATCTGATAGATGAAGGTCAGAAATGGTATGAATGACTACATACCTGCCAATCCTTGAAATCCAACCTGAATACAAACTGGCTATATTTTACATTTCCATAGGCTATATCTTCCTCAGGTTGATTCCTTAGGTCTATACCAACAAATATAATTGCATCAAGTTAAGCTATAGAGGACACAGATTCGTAGCAACAGAAATATAGAACAAGTAATGAGACACTTACATACAATATGACGGCCCCGTTCATTCACAGTTATTTCTACCCTTCCAGCATAAACTAGGAATGACATAGTGTATATGTTATGTACCATCTGGGGAAATGAATTTCTATCCAACACAAGGTTTTCAAGCCTTGCAGATTTTTTTCTTTTTCAGCACATTAAACATGACTGACATGTTTTCATTGGCAAATGATAAATCAAGCTGCACTTCAACAAGAAAAAAAACACGGCTTAGTTGAAGCAAGATGCAAACTGAAATCAATAGGCAGTACACAAAATATTGTGTGTAAAAACGGCTTTGTTGCCCTCGCTATGTGACTTGATCATCATATAAACCACATGGTGAATTGTCTGCTTGTGCCAATTATCAGTCACTGAAATCAATAGGCAATACATGCATTGGAAAGTAGAAACTGCTTTCTGAACTTCTCTTGGTTTGAAGAAAGGCAATTGTACTTAACAGTGGTGGAGCCTAGTTGATATAGGGGGTTCACAAGAACCTGGGAGCCTAGATAAGTGATTGACAATGTATGAATATTATAGCGCAGAGAAAAATTAATATATGATCTTAAGGAAAACATATGTTCTTTTTAGTGAATCAGAAAAATATATTATAGGAAAACATCTGTTTTAGGCTAATGAGATCCTGAGATCGACAGCTTGGTGATATATTTTGACAATACCAATTATCTATTGTGCCTTTGACAATCCTGTTATTCACATTTTCATTTGCTAAGTATTCTTACCACTGTAGTCACTTATACTATTGCTTATAAACTAGTATATATTGAGTAATAATTACTACCTCCGTTTCAGGTTATAAGACTTTCTAGCATTGCCCACATTCATATAGATGTTAATGAATCTAGGCGCACATATATGTCTAGATTCATTAACATATATATAAATATGGGCAATGCTAGAAAGTTTTATAATATAAAACGGAGGAAGTATATAGGTAGATCCAACGGAGGGTAGTATTCTACATGGCTCAGCACAAACATGGAAGCCATACCAAACAAAATAACAAGGCATGTCTACAGTAGCGGCACAATACAATAAGTATTAAAGAAAACTTGCACTCACCTCTGCTGGATCGTCATGGACTTCAGGATAGCTATGGACCTAAACAGCGGAATCAGACATCTTGCACACAACGGAGGTTCGGACCTGCAAGAAATAGGAAGTTGAGATTCGTGGAGAAAGAAGTGAGATTATTGATAAATGAAAATCATATCGGTTACCTGGTCCATCCTTTTTATCTGTCAAACCTCCGCATGATTCGGGCGTAGCTAACGAACTCCCTGCAAGCCGCTGGTGGTAGTGCATCCGCTCCTATTCACCGAGACCGCGGGAGGTATGGGACTGCAGCCGCATCCGCTCCTATTCGCCGAGATCCACGGGAGGTACGAGACCTCGGCTGCATCCGCCCCTATCCGCCGCAAACCTAGGGTGCTACGCGACCGCCGCGGCTTCCGCTCCTATCAGCCGCAAACCCGACCAGGAGCGATGCATTTTTATCTTTTTTATGTTAATTTCAGGAAAAAAAATCCATATGGAATCCAGGATAGTCCGGACCGGGTCGATTTTAAAAAACCATGGTTTTCCGGTCGATCGCTCATAGAATACAGCGAACGGTTTATTTTGGACAAATAAAATATTAAGTCCACGACCGGACCGGGTCAATTTTAAAAAAAACCTTTGTTCCGGTCGATCGCTCATAGAATATAGAGGAACGGTTTATTTTGGACAAATAAGAAATTAAGTTCGGGACAGTCCGGACCGGTCGATTTTTAAAAACCATGGTTTTCGGTCGATTGCTCCTAGAATATAGCGGAACGTTTATTTTGGACAAATAAAAAATTAAGTCCGGGACCGTCCGGACCGGGTAGATTTTAAAAATCCATTGTCTTCCGGTCGATCGCTAATATAGCGGAACGGTTTATTTTGGACAAATAAAAAATTAAGTCCAGGACCGTCTGGACCGGTGAATTTTAAAAACCATGGTTTTATGGTCGATCGCTCGTAGAATATAGCGGAGTGGTTTATTCTGGACAAATAAAAAATTAAGTCCGTGACCGTCCGAACCGGGTCGATTTTAAAAAACCATTGTTTTCCGGTCGATCACTCATACAATATAGCGGAACGGTTTATTTTGGACAAATAAAAAATTAAGTCCGCGACCGTCTGGACCGGGTCGATTTTAAAAAACTGTGGTTTTCCGGTCGATCGTTCCTAGAATATAGCGGAACTGTTTATTTTGGAAAAATACAAAATTAAGTCTGGACGGGTCATTTTTTAAAAAGACACTCATGGCTGTCCGATGTCGGGTGTAAATTCTTGTTGGAATATATCCCATTTTTTATCCCGTACTTAGAGACAATATATCCCATATTATTCCGTTCTGATCCCCTGTTATCACGTACTTGGAGACAAGGTTTATTTTTTTTTTAATACTACCGATCTTGGTAGAGTTTTTAATCTATTTTCTATTTTTCCCGTATCGATCCCCTATTTTTCCGTACCGAGCTAGGCCGAGAAAATCGCATTCATTATTCCAGGCACAATCATTATTTTCGTTTTCTTCAGATTGTGGGCATCAAAATACGAAAATACAACATGAGACCAAATTACGAGCCCTTAAAGACGAGCAAACGAAATCACTGTAATCCAGCTTACAGCGATGACAGGCACAAGCCAACGGAAGAAAAAACGGGTACGTCTTTTACAGATCCTTTTACAACTGCAATGCCAAATTTCAATCAAAACACTCTAATCCAACGATGACTTTATAATTGCAATTACAAGTAATATACATTCAACCACGAAAGCTATGATATACAGAAATCGACACTTTCAGAACCACAAACTTCTCTTTTCCAATATTTTGCGTTGCCATAATCTTGTTAGCAAGATGGGTTTCTCCTGCACCAGAGATAATATAAGATGCTGATTTATAGGTCAATAAAGCGAGGACATATAACAGTGAATATAAGATGACTTAAATCTAGAGCGAATATAACATGACTTATTATATAGCCTCAAAACATGCAAAACTTGATCTATGTTCTGTTCTGCTCTGCTGTGCTGCTGTTCAAATCTGTTCTGCTCTGTGGGAATGTCTGGTTAGCTAAGTGTCGAAGCAGAAACACAAAATCATACCCATCTTTTCAAATGAAAATGTTCAAGACTGCATGCCATACTAAAACCTTCAAGCATTTCACTGCCAGTCTGCCACACTGTTGGTTTCCAAAGCTGTGCCGCTGCTGCATCTATCTAGCAATCCAATAATCATAGTTCTGGATCTGAAAGTTTGGAACCATACATCAGTTCATATTACTAATTTTTCACAACTAGAACACAAAAACAATTATACAACTACTGTTTCATAAGAACATGTTGAGCATAATACTAGCCTGAATCTAAAGGAACTCCATGATGCATTGATATGCACTGATATGATTTGATTGGGTATTCTTGTGAAGGTTATGTACGAAGATTGGCCTAAACTCTTAGTTTTCTTTTCTGTTAATCAGGGAACTCTAGTATGCTCCCCATACGCCATGTATGAGCTAAGACTCCAACTAAGTCCACGTCAAAAGCAAGCTATCGAGGATTTAGGCAACTTGCTAAAGATTAACAAAATTCATATTGACCGAAACTTGTGCAATAAGATTGCAAGAAGCTACGACAAGGAGAAGAAAGCCTTCAATATAAATGGTACCTTCATAACAATGACACTCGATGATGTCTATTGTTTGCTTGGACTGACATCAAAAGGAGAGAAGATATTTGAGGCACCAAAAATCAACAAACCTAAATTGTTCAACCTGTACAAAAAGGAAGGACAAATAACAATTACTTTACAAGCATTACAGGAAGCAATAATCAACTCTTCTAGCTATGATGACCACTTCATATGAAGATTTATTCTTTTCTCAATTGGATGCTTCATATGTCCTACAACTCAAAGATATGTGCGCTCAGAATATCTCAATCTCGTTGACGACGTGGACAAAATGAGTGAACTAAACGGGTCAAGTCTAACCCTCAATCAGTTAACGAAAGGCATATTAAAATTTAGAGAGAAGACAACAAACATTAAGGGGAACGTATGCCTCTTACAGGTTTGTTACAAAACACAGAACAAATTGTGTTTGTTTAAAAAAAAATGGCATGCACATATAACTCTGTTATTTTTTTATTATGATATTGATTATCTCATGTACAAATGCTTGTAGATTTGGTATTGGGAAAAAGTGCGATTAGATAAATTGGCTGTGACAATATATTATTCTGGCCGTCAAAAGCCACTAATTCAGTACTGGGACAAAAAAAATGAAAAAGACCGAATTTCTTACCTTTTTGGTGAAGGGAAGGTAATTATCTCATTTTTAATACTATGTTATCAATTGTTTGTAAAATCTCTAATACACATTTTGACTAAAACATAGGTTGTCGACGACATTAGGGGAACTATAGATTGCAATGAAATCCTCAATGAAAAAGAGCAGGACATAGACTCGGATACACATAGCAATCAAGATTTTCAGTGCACTTTTGAAGAGGTATATATTATGGGGTTTTATTATGACCTCTATTTAACAAAATATGTTTGACATCCTTTTCTCACTTGTGCTATTCAGGTACACTCTATAACATCCACTGAACAATCAGCCGATATCACTTTACAAGAAAGGCTACAAGAAAGGATCCAAACTTTAGAGAATAATTTCAACGGTTTCACAATGGATTTTTGGCCACGTATGCGATCATTGATACTAGATTGCATGGAAAATGATTCAAAATGCCCAAATTGAAAAGATACTACGCATGTGTTTGAGGTAAAGATCATAAAGTAGACTGTAAATCAATATTACTTATGTAACACCGCTAAAAAAAGGTTGACGCTATTGCAAGATGTTGAACAAGAACAAATTGATCCCAGGACCCTATATCAAATCATCACGAAGAGGCCTATATAAACCCAAATGTAAACATGACTTGTGAAACGAACGTAAAGTGAATTTTAATTCTCTCGCTAACGTTACTACAACTTATCATAATACTAACGTGAACATCATTACCTAACAGGATAGCAGTAACCAGTTCAATCAAAGCAGCAAGAGGCTTACAGGTCCTACAGGAAGATCATATAAACCAACAAATCGGACTGACATCATCTACGAAATAAGGGGTAAAAAGGACATAATCAGAACCCAAACACCAAAAAAAAAACAATAGGTACTATGCTATTTCATCGTGACATATGCTCATGTGAATGGTACCAACTTTCCTCCTTTTCAAGCACAAACGAATAAAGAAGTTATCATGCCAGACATAGACGAATTACGGGGTCAAAAGAACAGGAAATAAAACAACCAAACACCGAATGAAATATCTGAATGTATGAACTCTCTACATCATCCTTAATTTTATTACTTATATTCTATGTTTGTTTGTTACTGATTTGACTTACCCTTTTCTAGTGTACATCAAGAAGGAAGATCTTACCCAAAAAAAACGTACATAAAAGCCCACCAAAGAACGCCTTACGAGGTCGAAAGAAAAGAAAAATGATTAGCCAGACACCGTTAAAACATGATTGGCCTGATTTCAATATTACCAAATGGGAATACAACAAAGTCCAAAAATTACGTCAAAAACTTGTTACGGTAACTTGTTAGCCTAACGACTCAATTCTTGTAGCGTCTCGTGTGGCCTATACACCCTTAAGTTCATGGAGCATTGGAGCGGATCTTATCTCCAGAAATTCAAATACAGGCAACTGCAACAACCTCTATTCATATTTTGCACCAATGCTTCCCATTATGAAAACCATTTAAAATGCACTCCCTTTAAATTATGCGGAGGGATATGAAAACATTTTGATAGGCCTTAGCAGGAATTTTGATCAAGTCCGGACTGAACAAGATTAAAGACTGTACACTGCTACCAACCACGATATAAATGGATTATCTGTCCAACATTTAGATACTCTGTAACATCCTGAAAATTAACCTTTTTCTAATCTTGCATCATGCCGGTTCTTATATTCTTATTAACCCTCGTAAACCTAGGAGATTATAATTAGAGGGACCCCCTAAAAACTAACTCGCAGAAAGCTCTCTTATGTTTGATTTCTTTTGTGATTTTCATTTGCAATCTATCTTTAGGAGTTTCTTGATTTGGTTTTGATTTAAAACCTTCTTTCAAATATAAAACCTTTATTAACGGGTCCATCATTTTAAATGAAAATCTATAATTGGATGTTTTGCTTTTTTTTGAAAGAATTTATATGATTTTCTATATTTATTAGATCGCCACGTGGCGGCGTAGGAGCGTTTGTAGAGTACCGCATGACGGTTTGGGAGTGTTTATAGAAAGTTTAATGGACTTTTAGTATCTTATGTAACACCGCTAAAAAAAGGTTGACGCTATTGCAAGATGTTGAACAAGAACAAATTGATCCCATGAGCCTGTATCAAATCATCACGATGAGGTCTATATAAACCCAAATGTAAATATGACTTGTGAAACGAAGGTAAAGTGAATTTTAATTCTCTTGCTAACGTTACTACAGCTTATCATAATACTAACGTGAACATTATTACCTAACAGGACAACAGTGAGCAGTGCAATCAAAGCAGCAAGAGGCTTACAGGTCCTACAGGAAGAACATATAAACCAACAAATCGGACTGACTTCATCTACGAAATAAAGGGTAAAAAGGAGAACCCAAACACCAACAAAAAAAACAATAGGTACTATGCTATTTCATTGTGACATATGCTCATGTGAATGGTACTAACTTTCCTCCTTTTCAAGCACAAACGAATAAAGAAGTTATCATGCCAGACACAGACGAATTACTGGGTGAAAAGAAGAGGAAACAAAACAACCAAACACCGATATACAACCAAACACTGAATGAAATATCTGAATGTATGAACTCTCTACATCATCCTTAATTTTATTACTCAAACACCGAATGAAATATCTGAATGTATGAACTCTCTACATCATCCTTAATTTTATTACTTCTATTCTATGTTTGTGTGTTACTAATTTCACTTACCATTTTCTAGTGTACATCGAGAAGGAAGATCTTACCCAAAAAACATACACAAAAGCCCACCAAAGAACGCCTTATGAGGTCAAAAGAAAAGAAAAAATGATTAGCCAGACACCGCTAAAACATGATTGGCCTGATTTCAATATTACCAAATGGGAATACAATAAAGTCCAAAAATTGCCAAAGCAAGGAGACGGGTGGGTGACTCATAAACTCTTCCACATGATATTCACATTTTTCAATTATGGTAACTTGTTAGCCTAACGACTCAATTCTTGTAGCGTCTCGTGTGGACTATACACCCTTAAGTTCATGGAGCATTGGAGCGGATCTTATCTCTCAGAAATTCAAATACAGGCAACTACAACGACCTCTATTCATATTTTGCACCAATGCTTCCCATTATGAAAACCATTTAAAATGCACTCCCTTTACTTTATTTATAAGGATATGAAAACATTTCGACAGGACTTAGCAGGAATTTTGATCAAGTCCGAACTGAACAAGATTGAAGACTGTACACTGCTACCAACCACGATATAAATGGATTATCTGTCCAACATTTACCTTACTATGCTCTCTTCCCCTTATTAACTATGCTCTCTTCCCCTTATTAAATAATTTAGATACTCTGTAACATCCTGAAAATTAACCATTTTCTAATCTTGCATCATGCCAGCTCTTATATTCTTATTAACCCTCGTAAACCTAGGAAATTATAATTAGAGGGACCCCCTAAAAACTAACTCGCATAAAACTCTCTTCTGTTTAATTTCTTTTGTGATTTTCATTTACAATCTATCTTAGGGAGTTTCGTGATTTGGTTTTGATATAAAACCTTCTTTCAATTATAAAACCTTTATTAACGGGTCCACCATTTTAAATGAAAATCGATGGTTAGATGTTTTGCTTTTTTTCTTAGAATTTATATGATTTTCTCTATTTATTATATCACCACGTGGCGGCGTAGGAGCGTTTGTAGACTGCCGCATGACGGTTAGGGAGTGTTTATAGGAAGTTTAATGGACTTTTAGTATATAATAGATAATTAATTATTCTAAAATTAAATAACCAGTAAATCAGTAGCGGTACATATAAAAATAGGAAGGACGCTGCTAGCAAGAGCGTCAGGTGTGGACGCTCGGATGAAACGCGTCTGGCTCTGGACGCTGCAGCTAGGGGTGAAAACGGAGTGGATATTATCCGATCCGATCCGCTCCGAATCTGTCTGAAGTGAGGATATGGTAAGGGTTTTTAGATATCCGGCCGTATGCGGATGCGGATGTGGATAGTTACATGCGGATGCGGATGCGGATATGGTATCGGTAATATCCGGCGGATACAGATTATCCGCTATTTTTAGCAGATTATCCGATAAACGTTTTGCTGGATAATCCGAATTTCACAGCCCATATAACCACTCAATTTGGCCCATTTGACATGAGTATTTTCATCGTGTAAAGGTTCAGGCCCATCCAGGTCCACCTTATCCATCAATCTATCCAGGAGTTCAGTCCGTAACTCCATCGGCGTCGCGTCAACCAATTTTTTCATCGAGACTTCTCTTCTTCCAGTCCTCCCACGCCGCCGCCTGACTTCTCCACCCAGCGCCGTGCCCTACCATCTCCAGCCCGGACATCATTTGTATGAGAATTGGACATCATTTGTGGACCTCCAATGTTCTATCACCTATGTCATGTGATACTGTTTTTTTCTAACATTTGTGGAACTTCTATGTCTTACGTGTTATGTGAATGCGATATATCGTGATGTCAATACTATATGTGTCGATTACATGCTTTTGGACAGAAGACAAGTCAATCGTTAACATCTTGATATTATATTATGATGTGATCGGTGCTTTCATGAGTCATGTAAATTGTGATATTCGTACCTCATTGTTGCTCATTGTACAGATGATCAGATGTTGTATCGATGTATATACATGTCACATCCGATGGCTAAATATTCTTACTTAAATACCCACACCCGTTGCGGGTACAAAATCATCACCGTATCCACACCTGTGCGAGTAACGGGTACCCATACCCATATAATCGACTTGTAGCATTTATATTTTTTTACTGTAATTTAATAATTTAACCATACATTAGAACTGTAAACCATCGATACTTTCTCTGGCAACAATGCTATTAACATTAGGGCAAATTTTGCTACAAGACACTACGATTTCGTGGTTTTAGCTGTGGGACACTCTTTGTCGAGCCGAGTCCGCACCGACTCCGCACCATTTCTGATATCTGAAATAATCCGCTCCGCATCCGCATCCGCACATTATCCGCGCCGCCTCCGAATCCAATTAAAAAATATGGTATAGAATATGGTATGACTACTATCCGTTCGAATCCGATCCGTTTTCACCCCTAGCTGCACCCAACGGTGTCCATCGCAGTGGTGCGGCCAAGCTCCAACCCAAGTCTAACTGTCTAGGTTTACTCGATCAGACTAATGCACTAGCAGCCGCCACCCTCATTTCTCTCAATCTCTATCATATGCTGCCTCGATCGTTGCGGCGAGGCTCGCCGGCTCGCTGCCGGCGCTGCTCACTGTGGGGGAAGGGGGACCTCCTCCTCGATCCCGAGCTTGTGAACTCTAGTTTCAGTGCTTCGATCTGTGGAGGGGTTAACCTAAACTCATGGAGTCCAGACTAGGGCTGGATGCTCCAGCCTGATCACGTTGGGCCAGACTTGCACTGGACGCCGTTCATTGCAGCGTCCACATCTGGACGATGTTCGCTCTAGCATCCGGACCTGATTTACTAAATATTTAATTTTGGGATAATTAATTATCGATTTTGCTATATCTCACTCGAAAGATTTTTTCTTATCTCTCACTCGATTTTCTCACTTAAATTTACATTGCATTTTCTTGTAACTTACAGTGTAATTTATGAAACTTACATTGTAACTTTTGTAAGTTAAGTGTAATTTTTGAATCTTCGTATGTAAGTTTTGAAATTTGCATTAGATTTGGTCTTTTTCTTGAAGATATGGTAATTTAGTGTCCATTATAGTGCTTCTTAGTTGCTTTTTGCCTTTTACTGTGTCTATTAAAATCTGTGTGATACGATCATAAAAATCTTTCGAAAGATGCATAGGTACTCCCTGAGTGAATTGCATGTTGGGCTAGTTTTTATTACCAATGTTGCATATTGGATTAGGATTAAACTTTAATTTTCACTTTAGACTAGTTATCTTTGCAAAACGTTTTGGTTTCGGACCAGCTCTCGTATCTTTTTCTCCAAGAGCCAGCAGATGATCTAAGCAGGGTGACCGTGACACAGAGCAAATCGAGCTCATTACTAGCTGGAAGCCTGGAAACAAAAATGGAAAAGGAGATGTCTCTGTCCTTGCTTGTTCACTGTAGGCTGGAAGCAAAAACTGGAAAAGGAGATATATTTGTGCTTTGCTCATTAACCCGGGGGCTTTTGCTCATTCACCAGGGGATTTTGGAAGATCTCACCAACGCCAAGAGAACATAAGCTCATTGACCTGTGAAGGGGCTGACAGGAGCAACCTTGAATCAGCTACAAGGACTAGAGGAAGAAGAAGACACAAGGACTATGTCACTGGGGTGTGGGCCCACTAGTCCAAGGTGCAAAGCTTGGTAACAAGATATGGTCTAAAATGAAAAGATTTAATATCACCTAGTCCAATATGCAACTTAGGTAATAAATATAGGTCCAAAGTGCAATACACTCTTAATTATTATAGATAAAAATTCGGGTTTGTCTGTAACTCTGTTCTCTTTTCTTGACTTTTACTCCCCCTGTTTCATATTATAAGTCACTTCAACTTTTTTACTTTGTTAAGTTTGACTAAGTTTATTAAAAAATTAGCAATATTTTAAACACCAAATTAGTTTCATTAAATCTAGCATTGAATATATTTTGATAATATGTTTGTTTTATATTAAAAATGCTACTATATTTTTCTATAAACTTAGTTAAACGTAGAAATGCTTGAATAGAAAAACAGTCAAAATAATTTATAATATGAAACAAAGGGAGTATTTCTATACTATTTTTCTTAAACTATTGATTTGAAGTAGTATATTTTCGATTATATGGAGAAACAAATATGTGCATGCACCGTACAGAAGCAAACCACATTAGATTTGATTGATGGGTAATAATCCATTCAACTGAGATAGATGTAGATGTTTATATATTCTATCAGTTTTGCTAAAATAGTGACGTCTTATTTTTGCACGTACAATTTCAATATCTTTTTTTTTAATTTTTTAATTGCAATTTGCAAACTCTATCTGGTGTTCAAGTTGTTTGTATCTGTCTCGTGTATCTTTTCTTTGGAATGACCTCTGCTCTTCTTTCTTGACTTCTATTTATGTAGCTTCTTCTTTAAGTATAATTTGCACTAGCATTTTTTTAGTTAGTTATATAGAGGACACAAATGTGCACCACTACACAAGCAAACGACACATTAGGTATCAATTGATGGGGAATCGACATGGATATACCAAAACAAATTGTAATCGATGCCCCTTCTTTGCTTTAGTCGTCGTCCTTGTATGGTTAAACAGAAATGATATTGTTTTGATTAAAAAATTGTAGATTCTACATAGGTGTGATTTTTATGAATTCTTTCGAGGTACAGTTTTAATCTTTAACGCTTTAACGCAATCAGAGACCAGTCCTGAGAAAACCGAGGACATTGCAGCCGCGCTCGTCGGACGTCACCTGGGATGTGTGTTGGGATGAAGCCAGAGAGAGACACGGTCGCGCTCAGTGGCCGCCTGGAGAGGGGAAAAGTGAGGCGATGAGAGTAGGGACTGCAGAGCATATGCCATCCGCCCGCGCCAACAAAAATCACGGTAGAAACCATTGGGCCCAATGTTACCAAGTTTCTTGGTAACACTAGGTATGTTCTTAATCTTGCCAAGTGGTACTACCTCTATCCCATAAGAAATGAATTTTTACCTTTAAACCTTTGTCCGATAAAAATTGTATTTCTACTTATGTGGAACCCATTAAACTGATTACATTTCCTTGTAATCTTCTTTCCTTCCATCCCATCTCTAACCCATTATCTCAATATTCATTTTAATCAAGTTTATATATGGAATGTGTGCATGTACTGTGTTCATTAAATAGGGTTATTGTAGTCATTTATCTATCATCCTAATATGTTCTTGATTCCCTAGAAATTCAATTTTTATGGGACAGAGGTAGTAGTAGATAAAATCGGTAGCACAATTAGGCAGACGTAGGAGCGGACCTAGAAATGGATCAAGAGTTCAAGACCTGGGCCACCCACACTAAAATTTTGGCCTAACAAAAATGAGAAATTATCGATGGTTGTGGTTCTGAAAGTTTGATATATCAAAACTTATATTAAATGTCTTTTTTTAAAGAGAAGGTTAGGGAATATTTTCATATAAAAATGTAGGCCACATCACCGTATGTCGTAACGCATTTGCCAGCACGGGTAGCCATGTAGTGGAGAAGTCATAAGAGGATTGTTGTAAACTGACATGCATTTTCTGTGCTATACATGTCCCTGAGATGGTAACGTGCACTCATTCTTTCCTAGCCAGGCCAATGAAAAAGACCGATCCTTACTCCTTCCATTAATTCTTTTCATACAACTTGTTCAATTAGAACTTAGAGCTGAAAGTCAATCGAGAGAATAGTCAACCTCAATCAAGGGACACGGCAATTAGAACGTCATCGATCAGGACAGAATATCAAACTGGATTATAGAGAGGATGAGTACAACACCGTTGGAACATTCTTCTTTACCGTTGAAACACAATATCGATACCTTCTCTTTATGATGGGACTCAAAAGAAACATTCTTACGTGGAAGAGATTATGCATGAGTACAACACCGATGAATATAACTTTTGGACGATCAAATGTAGGACATAAGCTAGTTGAGTGAAATAATTTGATTTACCGACTAGTTAATATACCCTGACAGATAAAAAGACCATTTATCTAGTTTCTACATAAAAATATTTAATTTTTGATTAAATCCATATACAATGCGAGCATGAACTTCAATGTAAGAATTTGTAAGAGGTTTTTTTTTTGAGTTAAAAGGTACTACCACTAAAAAATAAAGGTCTTATACGATTCCTTGAAAAAAGAAATCCTAACAAAAGATGACTTGGCAAAGAGAAATTGTGCTTTGGGGGGGGGGGGGGGGGGGATAGTAATGTTTTTATAATGCATAAAAGACTGTCGAGGAGTAATCCTCTCTAGCGGGAGATCGTGAGACCCCCTTTTTTAAGTTCGGCCGGAGGCAGCGGATGAGATCCGAGGTTTTCGAGACAAAGGAGACACAAGGGATTTATACAGGTTCGGGCCACTATGAAGCGTAATACCCTACTCCTGTGTGTATGATGATTCTTCTGTGCTTGCAAAGCCTCTGGATCTCCCTCAATAGCGGGAGGTCGTGAGACCCCCCTTTCGTGAGTTCGGCCGGGGGAAGAAGTTCGCCTCTAGAAATCACGAATCTGTCCCTGGGGCTCCTAGCTAGCTTGCACGTAATCAAATTATATAGGTTCGGGCCGCTATGAAGTGTAATACCCTACTCTTGTGTGTATGATGATTCTTCTGTGCTTGCAAAGCCTCTGAATCTCCAATATACAAGCAAGGGTTAGAGAAGCTTTGGCTCGGGGATCCAGAGTTCGATCGGAAGTTCCCCCTCCCCTCCACCACTAGGTCTGGACCTCCTTTTATACCTCAAGGGGTTACCACATGTGCTGCGAGTGCTACCTATGGAGAAGGGAAAATATTCTCTATATTAATTACATGTCTTGTGCCTTAGCTCAGAAGCTATCTGCACGTCAGCTGCTGCGCGGGGCCCATCAAATCATGCAGGGCGCCCTTGTCATTCGCCATTCAATGGATGAGGATTTCCGAGTTCCCGTTCGCACCAGGAAACGGGAACTCGGGTCAGTTCAGAGTGGTTGGATCAGCTCTGACCGAGGTAAGAGGCTGTGAAGCCCCTCATTATTATGATGGGATGGGACGGAGCATGCCGCACGCCGCCTGGCATACTGACAGGATGGGGGTACACAGCCGCCGTCCCATCAGTCATTCGACCGGTCACGGACCTGTCACAGATCGGTCACAGATCGGTTGAGTGCACTGCACGCCATATTAAATGCGGCGTGGCGCAACCGCTCAGGTCGCCATAAAAGCGGGTAGGTGGGCGCCTGGAGACGGCCATCTAACCCATCGCACGTGGCGACCTAGAGAGGGGCTCGGGGGAGCCCAACCCCTAGTCACAGGAGGGGGCGGCCGCTGCCCTACCTCGGGCCCGATCCCCCCTCGGGGAGGGCCACGTGGCGCCTGGGGCAGCCTCCTCCCTCTAGTCTTGATCGGGACGGGCCCGCCTAGAGACGGCCACCTAACCCATCGCATGTGGCGACCTAGAGAGGGGGTCGGGGGAGCCCGACCCCTAGTCACAAGAGGGGGCAGCCGCCGCCCTACCTCGGGCCCGATCCCCCCTCGGGGAGGGCCACGTGGCGCCTGGGGCAGCCTCTTCCCTCTAGTCTTGATCGGGACAGGCCCGACCCCCAAGCAAGGAGGGGCAGCCGCCACTCCACCCCGGGCGCCACCCCCTTAGGGGAGTGCCACGTGGGTTAGGGGGCAGCCTCCTCGCTCCAAATTCGGTACCCTAAGCTGAGGGGGCAGCCGCCTGTCACGCCCCGAACTAGCCCCGAACGGAACTAGCCTGTGACGCTCCAAATTAACCTGTTAATCGATACCAGTCCCAGGAAACAGTGCTGGTATCACAGGGAGACAGAATATCACAGCAACAGTGGTCTCTTTATTATAGAGTAGGAGTACAGTCATGTTGGGCTACAGACAGATCCCGAGCTCACAACTGCATTACAAAAGGGAAAGCGGAAGCCAAGACTTGGACCAATCATCACAGGCGCGACTAGGGAACTAGGCCGAAACCCTAAAACTCATCGTAACCGACTTGCTCCTAGAAGAACTCTTCGTCAGCGGGATCCACATCATCTTCTTCAGCAACTGGGGGGGTTATTTATATAGAGCAAGGGTGAGTACAGAAGTACTCAGCAAGCCATGGGAATTAAGTGTTTATTGCAGGCTTCAAAGGAAAGGCTGTTGTTTTTGCAATTGATTTTATTTAAACTCCTTTTTGAAACGACTAAGTGAGTGCTTCTCAAACGGCACGGATGAGGCAGTGCGTCTCGTCCAGTCGAAGTATGTGTAATGTATCAGTCTTTGAAATGATTCAAGGTTGGCACCCGGCCAACAACGTTAAAACGGCCACCCGGGCCTGGCTGATCCCATCAGCCGCAGATTTACCAAACATCGAACCCATTCCACAGCAGCAATTTCACAAAGCAGTAGTCAAACAAAACTACGCTAGGAATCACCTCACATCCGCCCATGACCGTGGGCACGGCTGTTCGAACAGTTTAATAACCTCTGCAGAGGGGGTACACTTTACCCACACGACATTACTAACCCGGATCATCCAGCCCGTGCAGAATGGCCACGTCTAGAGACCTTAAGGCTTTCATGACAAGGCATTTCGAAAGCCGACACAGGTTCACCATATGCCAACGAGAGGGGTCCCAGACCAACACCAGATTAGGTCCCAGACCATACTGTGCCAGGAAACCCGGGGGTTCTCCCCGGCACCACCCCGTTGAATCCACATGTCTCTTGGCATCATGGCTCCCCCGATTAGCTAGTTACTCAGCCAGGGGTGTCCCATTCCACCCATGTGGTCGCACTTGTCTTATGTTCGGATGAAATTCCAAGGAGACAGTCCTTAAGTGCAAGAGCGGGAAATCGTACTCCCGGTACGTTCCCCGGTCCGCGATTTTGGAAATTCATTTAGTTCGCAAGCACCGACCCAGGTGTCGGGTTTTCCAAGTCTTTTGTAAAACCCAAGTTTTACCCATCGTTGGATATTTTAAATTTTGAGGGGGGGTGTTCCGATGCGCGTACCCAAAGGCCCGTGCATCGAAGCACAACAGTTGGCAAAGGAGGTTTAAGTGTTCAATAATTCAAGGAGGGTAATTGCAGCAATTAGGATTAGGGGCCGGCAGGCTATCTCGCAAGCCGCGGCCGAATTACTTGTGTAGATCCTATTCATGCAATATTTCCGGAAAAGAAATACTTAGATTTAAATTATAGGTGCAAGATGATCAAAGGTGACTTGCCTTGCTCGAGACCCTGACCTTGATCCTCGAAATCCTCGCACTGCGGGTCTTCGGGCTCCGAAACTACATGCGAGACAGGACAACTCAACAAACGGCGAAAATAAAGCCCTATTATGGACCTCTAAGCATGCCATTAGATAGATCTCGAGATTTGAGGAATTTCGGAAGTTGAACAGAGTCAAACGGACTTACGGTTGGGAAGATTTTGAATTTCTAAGATTATTGGATTTTTGATCTAAAGGAAAAGGATTTATTTAAATCCTTTTTGATAAAAGAAAAGAAAAGAAAGAGGGAGGGGAATTAAACTTCCCTCGGGCGGCTAGGGCGCGGCCTGAGAGAAAGGGGCGGCTCGGCCGAGCTTAACGGGCCGGCCGGCCCGAGAAGGCGGCCCAAGGCGCGCACGCGGGCGGGGAGGAGAGAGGGAGCCGGTGGGCTGGGTCCATGTCGCGTGGTCCCGAGTGGGACCCGCTTGTCGGCGGCTCGGCTCACCGTGAGCGAGGTGCACGCATGGCGTGCTAGGGTTTGGGAAGGGGAGGCGCGGCGCACGCGCGGTTCGCGGCGGGCGCGGTGCGCGGCGGGCCCACGCGCAGCCTCACAGCTCACCGTGGACCATGCGCACGGGGAGGGTGGAACGGAGGGAGCGGCTGACCGGGTCAGCTGATTCGGTCGTGCCGAGGTGGCACCGACGTGGCGCCTACGTGGCTGCCACGCGGGCCGGCTGGAGGAAGACGAAGGCGCTGGCCGCGAATGGACGGTGGGCGGCAGCGGTTTCTCCGGGACGCCGTGCGACGACGAGGGGTGACGGGGTGTACACCGGAATGACGAGGGAGAACGAGAGGGAGCGAGCCAATGGCTTGGATTCGCCGGAGGGAGTTCGTTGGCGGCGAATTGCGGCGGCGACCACCGGCGGCGAGAGAAGAGGGGAACGACGGCGAGACGACTAGGGTTCGATTCTTCCGGACTAGAGCATCTACACGACCTCGGGATTGCATTCCTTGCGCCGGATTAGGAGGAAACGCACCGAGGGAGGCCGGCGACAAGAGGCGCTACCGAGCTCGGGTGGCGACGGCGTCGAGCACACAGTGGGCGGCGGCAAGGCTTGGGGCGGCGCTAGCTAGCTACGGGGAGGCTACACAAGCTTCTATCGAAAGCTAAGGGGAAGAGGGGGAACAAGGAGGGAGAACGGGGAGATGCACTACCGTGCGGGACGGGGCGCAGTGACGATGGGCCGACGGCACGGGAGTGATCTCTCCAGCCTCGGGCCGGGGAAGCGGAGGAAGACAATGTGCCCGAAGTCCCCTTCACGCGTCCTTCCCACGCACCGGCTCTCCCGGTGCTTGGCGATGAACGGCGGAGGTGAGGCAGAGGGGCGGCAATGGCGCGGTGGTGGCGAGCGAAACGGGAGGAGGAATCGATGGGAGGGCGCCTTGGTTAAATAGGAGGCGATGTCGGTTTGGGAACCGACCTAGGGCGGTCAAGGGAGCGAGCTAGCGCTCAGCGGTCGTGGCCAAAACGGCGACAGGGGAGTGACGCCGGTGGAAGAGAAAAGGGAAAAGGAGGAGAGAAAGGGGGGCTTGCCCCTTGCCACTTTGGGAAAAGGAGGAGGGAGAGAGGGCGACGCGGCAGAGGGAGGAGGAGCTCTGCCTCCATCCCTTGGAAGCTAGCGCGCGGAGGTGGCGGGGCCGGGTCGTGACGACGGCGATGACGGCGGGGGCGGTTTGGAACGGAGTGCCGACACGGGCGGCGGGCGCGGGCTCAGGCACGGTAGGGGCTGACGGCGGCGGCGACTGGCCGGTCGGCCACCACGGCGCGCGCGAGGGCGGGAAGCAGCAGCGAGGGCGGAGGGCGCTCGGCTCGGCATCGGCTCACGTGCACGCGCGGGCAGAGCGAGGGAGAGAGGGAGAGAGAGAGAGAGAGAGAAAGAAGGAGAAAGATGGGCCGAGAGGGAATCGGCCCAACGAACCCGAGGGAGGCAAAATAGACTTTTGCGGAGGAATTCGATTTGGGGAGGAATTGGATTTGGGATTTGAATTCGGCGATGGATTGGGGATTTGAGATCTGGAATTGGCACGGAGACTGACTACAAGCAAAGAAACAATTTTCGCAATTAGGGTTTTTAGAATTTAAATTTTCCCGCTAGGCGCCACGACGGAACGGGCGCTACACCGCCGCTCCTCTCGGGCGCCACCCTCCTCTGGGGACGCCACGTGGGTTTGGGGGTGGCCTCCTCCCTCTAAACATGATACCCCCGGGACCATATCACCGACAAAGACCATTGAACATTTTTTTTTCTTTTTCTTTGCCTATCATGTTGTCTGTTTTAATATCCCTCTTCCTTATAATAGAAAAGTTATCTTTGGTAATTGGCTATCAGGAGTGTTTTATGAGGAGCCTGTACGTAATGCAAATGATTTTATTTTGGGCTATTATTTATGTTGGTCAATTTGTTTTTAACAACAAAAAGTTATCTAATATGATACATGCTATATCCATGTGTGTTAATTGGCTCCACTACTTATGCATGATGCTATCAAAGTAATAGCAAAATATTATACGTAATGGTGCTACACACTTACAATTGGTAGGGAACATGTATCTTTTGTTGTAGTTTGAATGGTGCAGTACCTATAAAATTATGTGCTACTCCTTCCGTTCCGTTTTAAGTTATAAAACGTTTTGATTTTGGTCAAAGTCAAACTGCTTCAAGTTTGACCAAGTTTATAGAAAATAATAATAATATTTTTCAACTCAACACAAATTTATTATGAAAATATATTCCATTATTGATTTAATGAAACTAATTTGGTATTACAAATATTACTATATTTATATATAAACTTAGTCAATTGAATTTAACCAAAGTTAAAACGCCTTATAACCTGAAACGGAGGGAGTATAAATTTTGTGACTTTGAAAAAGTTATATCAGTTAATCTCTTATTAGCGAAATTGGGTGTTTGCCTCATCACCGTATTCTTTTTTGTTTTTCTAGCTTTAAGACCTTTTTCTCTGTACCAAAGCAGAGGCCGGTGATGAACGGAAATATACAAACCATTTTCATTATTAAAAATAATATTCCAGAGGATGATGTAACAGGAGAAAGAGCCTTGTTAAGTTGTCGATGCACAGCAAGATCAAACGGCAGGCACATCCGCACATGTGCGCCGTTATATACGCTTATTATTATCACTGCAGCTAGCTAACGGACGGTCGAGATCACAGTTTGGCGCAATCCGCGGGCGCGAAGGAGAACATCCCACCGTCGATATCGTAGAGCAGGTGCATGTCCATCTGCATCAGGTTGCCAATGATGGAGATCGACAGGTCGTCCGTCGCCGGGAGCACCAGGAGGCACGCCACGGTCACGCGGCCCTGCGAGTCCGCCTCAACTCCAGCGAAGTAGTTCTGCACCGGCACGTCGTACTTCGCTCCCCCGGCGAACCGCAGCGCCAGCCTCGGCACGCGCACGGCCTTGCCGCCGCTGACCTTGAAGCACAGGTCCAGGTTGTAGGGCGCGCCGCTCGCCGTCGTCGTCGCGTTAGCCATCTGCGACAGGAAGGCCTGCTTCACCATCGCGTAGCCGTCCTTGGCGAGGTAGGTGTACGTCGTGCCGGAGTCGACGATCGTGCCGCCGCCGAGGCCGGTCTGCGTGAACCCGAACGTGCTGCCCGTCACCGGGAGCTCCGTCGAGTCGACGGCGATGCCGGTGAGGTTGACGTAGTAGTGCGTGGAGCGTTGCAGGTAAGGGTTCTTGAGGAGCGGCGTGGACTGGACGCTGCTCCCTTCGGTCAGCTTGGCAAGGGAGCCGAACAGTATCGGGCTCGCGCCGCCGTCGGCCATGTCGGAGCGGAGGCAGTAGGAGAAGCGGCCGACGGTGAGCTGCGACACGAGGGACAGCGGGCCGCGGCCGAGGCCGACGAGGCCCGACGAGTTGTCCACGCCGTTCTCCGTGCTGCACCCGAACGCAACCTTCGGGAACGTGCCGTCCCCAACTGTGAGCGTCTCGGTGGCGAGGTAACCGGCGGTGTAGCCGCTGCCGTAGGTGTAGTTGTAGGCGCAGCCGGCCGTGGCGTTGCACGTCCGCGGCCGGAAGGAGGTCGGTAGGTACTGGCAGAAGGAGCCGTTGCACGGGAGCCTGGAGAAGGTGGACGACCTCGCCGGCTGCAGAACCGGCGCCGGCGTGGGCCGAGGGAAGCACCTGGTGCACGGGGCGCACTGCGCCCAGATGAGGTCGCTGCCGGTGTCGACGATGACCGAGAAGTCGAGCGGCGGCGTGCCGAGGGAGATGTTCATGTTGTACGCTCCCGCGCCGTTCTCGAGCTGCGCCTGGACGTTCGCCGCCGACGAGTTGGTGCCGGTGGTGGTAGCCTTGCCGGCTGCGGCGGTGGCGGCGTAGGAGAGGAATGCGAGGCGGTGGCCGTCGCGGCGCACCGCTTCCGAATGCTTGCCCGGCGAGAGCTGGTGGATGCGAGTAAGGGTCGCGCGGAAGCCATTTAGGTCGCCGGCGGCGAGAGCTATCGGCGGGAGGAGGAGGAGGATGAGGGCTAGTATAGCAGCTGTGGATGCCATGTTTCGAATGTATATATCTCGATCTCCTTTTTCGTTGAATCTTGCAGTGTTGATTCGATGAGCATTCGTTGATCTTATAAACACCATTTCAACAACTCATAGCAAGAAAACAATTCATAGATGATCCGGCCTAGTTGCGTATTTAAACTTCGCAAATTGCTATTAAGAATCGCTTTAATGTTCTACATTGAAAAAAAGACAGACTCGTTCCATGCGTAGTTTTCCTTCTTTCTGTTTTTTCTTCTTTGACGGGTTCATCTAGACATAGATCAATTCGACTAAAGGAGACTATACTCACGAAAGTTCATCGAGATCAAAATAGTATTAGCCATTTTTTAGTGAATAAAGGCAGAAGCGAATCTTTAACCGCGTTTTGGCCGGATGACAGTTGTAATTTTATTTCACATCGCTTTCAGTGAGTAATATATCTCCTATTTTTCCAAAAAAAAACTAAGATAGGTGTAGAGGGTATATACAATCAGTTTTGCTAAATAGTGTTGCCATATTTTTGCATGATTTCGATCTCTTTTTTTATTGTTCAATTGCAAATTCTATCGTTTGTATCCCTATTTTTTATTGTAATAATTAATTATTCTGAAATTAAATAACGAGTAAATCAGTAGCGGTATTTAAAAAAATAGGAAGGACGCTGCTAGCTAGAGCGTCCAGGTGTGGACGCTTGGACAAAACGCATTCTTTTCTAGATACATGACATCTATGGCATGCCGAACCTCCAGATATTTTCAGTACGAGAGGTAGTTAAAGAAAATGGAATGCTTCATGAATGGGGGAGAGAGTTTATCATCTGACTTCTTACTATCTTCTAGTTTCTTAGTCTTGTCAGGTTTCTTGCGTTTTGTCCCCTTTGAAGGTTTTTTAGTCACTTTTCCAAATTTGCAAACTATTTTCTCTGTCATTTCACACTTTTTCCCTAGATGTAGGTTTTGGTGAAGGATCACTCTCTTCAGTGCCATCGAATTCCAACTTCATCTTGTGGTACTTGTGATTTGTGCATAGGAACCGGCGGTGCCGCATGTACACAAGCTTGTTGGAACCCAGGAGATACCTATAATACGTTCCATTCAAGTATATCACGCATCCTGTTTTACCTTTAATTTGCCCTGAAACTAAAAACATGGCTGGATAATCGTTAATGGTCATGAAGATGATGGCCTTCACTGTGAAGTATTCTCTTAAGTACTCGGCCCACACTTTCAACCCCTCTTTCCATAAATCTGCCATATCTTCCAATAATGGTTCAAGAAATATGTCAATATCAATAGCAGGCTATCGGGGTCCCTATATCAGGATACAAAGTAATACGTATTTTCGCTTTTGACAAAGCCAGGTAGGAAGATTATACATTTATACATGGTGAGAAGCACAGGCCAAGTACTATGTGAGTTGCTCATGTCTCCAAAAGGATTAACTCCATTAGTACTCAGGGCAAACCTAATATTCCGTGGGTCTTTAGTAAACTTTCTGTACTGAGCATCAAAGTTTATCCACTGACGAGCATCTGTCGGGTGTCGAAGCATCCCATCTTTCTTGCGTCCTTCTTGATGCCAGCGCATTAGTCCCGCATCTCGCGGATTTGAGTATATCCGTTTAATGTGGTCTTTGACAGGAAGGTACCACATCACAAGCTACGAGATTTTTCTCTTAGTTCCCTCAAATGTGTCAGACACTTATAGGCAAGTATTGCTATTTGATTTATACCGTCTAACACTGCATGTTGGACATTCATCCAAAGAAGCGTGTTCTTTCCTGTACAGTATGCAGTGATTAACGCACGCATAAATCTTTTCCACACCAAGTGAAAGGGGACAAATGAGTTTCTTCTCTTGATACGTGTTGGATGGTAATGAGTTAGGCCTCGGAAGCATTCTCTTCAGAAGTTCAAGTAGACTGTCGAAACTACTATCAGACCATCCATGTCTCGCCTTTAACCTCATAAGTTAAAGAACTGACCGTAGTGTTGAGAACTCACTGTCACAGCCCTTTAACTCATCGTACAAAACTTCCTTAGCTGCCTTCTGTAAAGTTTCAAAGTTATTTAAACCTCTAGCCGACCCAATCAGCACCTCAGGTTCTGCATGACGTAACATTTCCTCTAGATCAATTTTGTCCTCACCACAACCATTTCCGTACACCATGTCTTCAACTTCTGTCGGAACAACTTTTTCAGGCCCATCCACTTGTTGTTCGCCATGACATGTCCATATTTCGTACCTTTCCATAAATCCACGAGTTACTAAGTGCTCTATTACTTTAGAAGCATCTTCCCAGGCTATTTCATTCTTACAATCACCACATGGACAATGTATCTTCCTCATATTGTTGTGTTCAACGTGTGTCTTCGCAATACCAATAAATTTAGACATTTCATCCTTATATGGAGCCAAATACCTCGGCGAATGATACATCCATTGCCGCATGTCCATATCTCTAAAAAAATGAACAACAAATATTTGCATTATTCATACCAAATTTCTAGGGTTCACTAAATATAACAGAGCACTATTCATAACTAAGGGAATGTAATTTATAAATTTATCAAAAACAAAGTTTATTTCAATTTGGTATATAGAGACAGAAAATTAATATAATAGGAAATTCTAACAAAATCATATCATCAGCATATTAAACATAATACAATTAATTTTTTAATGGACCAAATAAATAGACATAAAAAATTTTCTTCTCTCTCCCATATCATCTAGATCTAGATCTAGGAGGTGGATGTGATAGAAAAATAAAAAATGGGAATTTATATTAGCACTTTAAACCACTACAACAAGATGCATCAAGTATTGCACATATATTTAACACCAACATATCAAAAGAAAGTAAATAAAAAAACATGGGGTGTTTTTAGTTCCACGCCAAAATTGGAATTTTGATTGAAATTGGAACAATGTGACGGAAAAGTTGGAAGTTTGTGTGTGTAAAAAAGTTCGATGTGACGTTTTTGGGGGTTCAAAGTTTGAATCTAAACCAGGCCATGGAGCTTTTCTTTCACAGTTTTGCATGCATAGATCCATCACAAATTGAGGTCTAAAAACTTAAAAAAATACATACCTAGAGTGAAAAGGAGTAGATCTAACCACCGTACAACCCCCCCCCCCCCCCAAGGTTTGAAGTTCAAAACCTTCCCACTATATTTTAGTTGCTTTAGGAGAGAGAAACACCGGATAAAATGAACAGGGCTTGGGGAGGAAGATAACTTTATAGTGCAATTTTCGCAGGCGGACCACATAACGGACGCCTGCGAAAACCGATCTTCGCAGGTGGAGCACATAAGCCGCCCGCCTGCGATTATTGCAGGCGGCGCACCTAAGGCGCCCGCCTGTGAAGATCGGTTTTCGCAAGCTCCCGTTATGTGGTCTGCCTGCGATAACCGATCTTCGCAGACGGCTGGCCAACTCCTCCCCAGTTCTAGTTTTCGTTGGCGGGGTTTTCCCTCGATAGTGTATGTCCGCGTGTGAAAATGATTTGCCAACGTCGGCGAAAATGTTTTTTCTAGCTGTAAATGTTTAAATCTTACTTTCCACGAATATTATTTACACATGACTGCTGCACTTCCGATATGATTTTACAGAGGCTAGAGATTTAATCTCCAGGTTCTCTATATTTTTAGCATGTCAATGGAATTTGACATTTGGACAATATTTGGTCAAAGTTATTGAATTCTGACCATCAATTCTATATTAGCATATATAAGTACTTTTCTATATCAATCTATTTGCACCATTTGTTTTCAACTAAGCATTTTTAAATGAGAAATTATCGATTGTTGTTATTCTAAATAAAAGTTTGATAAATCAAAACTTATATATTAAATGTCTTTTTTTTACCAGAATGTTAGGAAATATTTTCATATATAATATATAATCCACGTGTTATTAGACTACATGGATTCTAAATTTAATGGATGTTTGACTTAGGATAAATCATAGAGAGTAATTTGATCGACGGAGGAGAGTAATAAATTGCAGAGCACATATCAGTCCACCGTTTTCATCCACAAACCTTCGCATGTACGCTTCTGATCAGCCCATAGTTATGGATTCTGAGAACCGCTATAGTTCTGACTTTGTGCATGAAAATGTTATCTAGCTTGCATCAGTAAAGATCACCACACAATTATTATTGTTTTTCTAATTTCCAAGTGGGGAGGCATGCATGAAATTAAAGCCTCGTACATCAGTCAGTGATTGTGACTCAATCAGGTGGAATTAGGTGCGTGCTCTCTTTTCCTGCTTATAAATATATCATGCATGTATATTTTGTCAGGGGATTCTAACAACGGAAGAGCTAGCATATTACACTCCTAATTAATTAAGCTCGCCTGATCAATACCCGCCGTCACCTTAATGGGAAGCGCAGTACTCGTCCTTGTCTTGTCAGCTCTCCTCCTGATCGTCCTAGCTGATCCCCTGCTGCTAGCCGGCGGCGCCACACGACCTGATGGGTTTCGAGGTTCTCTACTCCAAAAGAAGGCGGCTACCCTCCACGACCATCCTCTCTCCGACCGGCGGCGGCTGTCGTTGTCCGAGGCCACGGCAGCCAGCAGCACCCATATCAAGGGTATCGCTGATCTCTACTACGTTATGGAGCTCGCCGTCGGCACGCCGCCGGTGACCGTCCAGGCCCTTTTCGGCATCAGCGATCTGTGCTGGGTGGAGTGCACCCCATGCAGCGGCTGCAACAACGCCGCGCCGCCGGCGGGGGCGCGGCTGTACGACCGGGCGAATTCGAGCAGCTTCTCGCCGCTGGCGTGCGGGAGCCAGACCTGCGAGGTTCTCCGGAGCAGGTCCGCACGACGTGCAGCGACACCGAGTGCGGGTACCGGTACGTGTACGGCGCCACCGACACCGACCGCAACTACGTCCAAGGGATACTGGGCACCGAGACCATCGAGTTCGGCAGCAACGATGCAGCTACCGTGCACAGCTTCACTTTCGGGTGCACCAACACGGTCTACCGCAATGATTTGTTTGACGGGTACGTAAACGTACTCACGAATAGATTTCCCTCTCAAGCTTCACAAACAGTAATAAGAAATTAAGAATATATAAGGGCGATGGATTAATTAAGTGGTATAAGTGGGCTCTTCTTTTTTTCATATCAAATTAAACAGGAACACAGGTGTAGTTGGGCTGGGCAGAAGCAAACTGTCGCTGGTGGGCCAGCTGGGCTTGGACCGCTTCTCCTACTGCCTCGCGTCGAAGCTAGGGATGGCAGCGGGTCGGGTCAGGCACGGATAGAGCAAAACCATGCCCGAACCCATACCCGTCATCGTCCGTCCAAACCCTGCCCACTAGGGTTAGCGGGCAAAACTTTGTGCCCGTACCCATACCCGACGGACACAGATATACCCGGCGGGTATCCAGTGGATCTCACATGAATAGTAACTCGAAAGATACATAATTTAACAAAGAAAAATAAAATCAACAATTTACCAAATTATCAGTTATCAACAATAATTTGAATTACATCACAACTTATTATTAGTTAGTATCACAAATGAACCAAGAGAACAGAGGCGGAGCTAGGTAGGAGAGGGGGGTGCCCAAGAACCCGGTTAAGAAAAAATTTTTAGCTATAGTTCATCTATTTTCACCATATATGCACCCCCCCTCAATCCAAATTTAAGCACTTATATCAGTCTAAAGTAGAGTAAAGCAAGTGAGTGGCACCTCTCTCTATTTCGTTCTAGCTCCGTCCCTGCAAGAGAAAGGGGTATAAGAATTAAGAGATAAGTCGAAATTAGCTACTTCCTCCTTTTCACAATATAAGTCATTCTAGCATTTCCCACATATTGATGTTAATGAATCTAGATAGATATATATTTCTAAATTCATTAACATCAATATAAATATGAGAAATGCTAGAATGACTTACATTATGAAACGGAGGAAGTAATACATATGTATCGGGTCGGGCATGGGTTACCCACAGGCAAAAAATGAAACCCGGCTATTGCCCACGATATTTACGGGTTTCGGACGGGCGTGCTCACGGATAAAAAATCACACCCACGCCTGTGCCCATTGGATCGGGTATCCACGAATACCCGGACCCATGGGCAAAATTGCCATCCCTAGTCGAACCCTAACGTTGCCAGCCCTGTGCTGTTCGGGTCCACGGCCAGCATGGATGGGAATGGCGTTTCATCCACCCCTCTCCTACCCTACAACGCCAATTACTACGTCAACCTGCTCGGCATCTCCGTCGACGGGACACGCCTCGTTATTCCCAACGATACGTTCGCGTTCAACCCAAACACCGGCCAGGACGCGCGGCGTCGCCTTCCAGATCGGCGCGCCGGCGACCCTGCTGGTCGAGCCGGCCTACACCGCCGTCGTGGAGGCGTTCAAGGCGCGGATGTCTAGGACGTACGAGGCTGTCAATGGGAGCAGCCTCCTGTGCTTCCTCGTCAACGCGAGCAAGAATGTCGTCACCGTGCCCACGATGACGATGCGCTTCGACGGCATGGACATAGAGTTGCCGTTTGGTAATTACTCCCTCCATTTCAAAATGTTTGACACCGTTGACTTTTTAGCATATATTTGACCATTCGTTTTATTAAAAAAAATTGTGAAATATGTAAAACTATATGTGTACATGAAAGTATATTTAATAATGAATCAAATGATATGAAAAGAATTAATAATTACTTAAATTTTTAAAATAAGACGAATGGTCAAACACGTATTAAAAATTAAAAATTAACGGTGTCAAATATTTTAAAATGGAGGGAGTACTTCGCCTACACCGGTAAGCAGAGCGGCGGCGGCGACGTGCTGTGCCTGATGATCGGCAAGTCGAGAACCGGCTCGCGCATCGGGAACTACATGCAGATGGACTTCCACGTGCTGTACGAGTACGACCTCAAGAACTCCGTGATGTCCGTGCAGCCCGCGGATTGCAGCAAGATCTGAATCATCTGATCGAGACCGAGACGCATGTACTGATTAATGGAGTTGATCTCTATTGCGTATTTCCATACGTACATATTGGCTGTGTAGTTTGGATCTAAATTTCAGTCCTTTTCCATCACATTAACCTGTCATACACACATAACTTTTCAGTCACATCATCTCTAATTTCAACCAAAATTCTAACTTTGCGTTGAACTAAACACAGCTATTGTGTTGTTGATCGTACTTCTCTTGGCTAGCTAGAATTTCGAGTTACATACATTTGTTGTTGTTCGGCTGATCATGACCTTTTCATATGTCACTATGTATTCTTGTAGATATGGTTGTGGAGAATAACGTACAGTCCGTGTATTAGACACGCACGTGTAAATATAAGTATGTTCAGTTTGGATTTCAGATTAGCTGCAGTGATTGAGCTGCATTCAGCTGAAATTATTTAGCATTTCAGAAGTCAGATGAACATCGGACTTCTTTGAAGAACATGAACACAGAACACACCATCAAGCACACGCATAATCAACCAAGCATATGCAAGAGAACAAGGGGAAAGTGTGTTTCTGGACATGCAAGAAACGAGTGGATGTCGCCTTGGGAACGAAAAACACCTCCATAGAACAAATGCAAAAGCAACTGATAGAAAATTCAAGTTATGTACATATGGTCATATATCTCGGCCGCAATTTAATTTGATCGTCGTTCGAATCCTAAAGCTCGCCGCATTTGGCAGGTTCGAACGATAGGACGCCTCGCTCGAGGTCGTACAGGATGTGCGTGCTCTGCTGCTGCATGCTGCCCAGCACCGACATCCCCCGCGCGCTCACCATCCCGAGGCACGCCACGCCGGCGCTCCGGTCCTCCACCACGTAGCTCTCCCGCCGCAGCTCCATGTCGGCGGCGTCGAAGTGGAGCACCAGCCGCGGCACCTCCACGGCCTCCGGGGCCGCCGCGGCGAAGCAGAGGCTGAGGCCGAGGTGCGCGCCGCGAGCGCGCGCGCCAGCGCCACGAGCGCGCGCTCCTCCAGCGCGGTGAACGTCGTGCCGGAGTCGATGAACACGGCTGGGTCGATCGGGAGGAGGGTGTCGCCGACGGTGATCCCTTCCAGGGAGAGGTAGTAGTAGGAGCTCCGCCTCCGCGCGCCGCCGCTCGGGCTCGGCACGAACGGCGTGGTCTTGGCGGCGGACGAGAGGCGCGCCGACGAGCCGAGGAAGAGCGGGCTCGCTGCGGTGGCGTTGAAGGGCGTGAAGCAGTAGGAGAACCTGGTGACGCCGAGCTGAGACACCAGCGACAGTGGGCCTCTCCCCATGCCGACCAGGCCGGAGGAGTTGTCCGTGCTGCCGAGGTTCTCCGTCCCGCACCCGAAGGCGACGCCGCGCACGGCGGTGTCCGAGCCGAGCGTGAACGTCTCGGTGGCGACGACGCCGTCGGTGGAGGTGCCGTCGCCGTAGGAGAAGTAGTACGCGCAGCCCGTGTCGGGCGGCGAGCAGCGGGACCACGGGCTCTGGAGCGCCTGGCACGTCGGCGAGCGGCACGACACGTTGGCGTACGTCGCGGACCTGGCCGGCGCGTACAGCGGCGCCGGCTGCGGGAAGCACCTCCGGCACGGCGCGTCGCACTGCGTCCAGATGAGGTCGCTGCCCGTGTCGAGCACCGCGGTGAGCGGGAGCGGCGGCGTCCCGATGGCGATGTCGACGAGGTACGTTGCCGTGCTGGCGTGCACGGCCGCCGTGGCACCTGCACCGTCGCTCCCCAGCCTCGCCGTTGACGACGGCTCCTCAACCGCACCGAGGAGGCCGTTCACACGGCGGTGGCTCCGGTCGGCGGCGCGGCGGACGCGCTCAGCCCCCGCATAGCCGCCGCGGTCGTCGGCGCGCGTGAGCTCAAGACGAACGCCATGGTTCGCCGTGGACGAAATGGCAACGTACGGTAACAAGAGGAGAATCCATACCAGAAACGCCGCCGTTGGAGTCAAGAACAGAGCACGAAGCCACGAAGACGGTGTGATTTGTTGCGTTTTCTGTCCACATTGCGTTTGATGATCAATCATAATATCGTACTATAATTAGCTTGTTTCATCGCAGTGAGGCTTTGAATACTAGTTGAATCCGGAGTGGCACGTTCATGGATTGTAGTCCGGTGGGTGATCTGTCAGTCGAAATGGTAGTCGCGGCGGTGTGCGCCGCACGTCGATGCAGATATGGTTTGATGCGTGGTGCGTCGAACCTGAATAAGTTCACCTGACGTCCCTCGATTGTACGCCGAGTCTATTTGAGGTCCCGTAACTACAATACCAGAAATATGTACCTCATAATTGTGTAAAGCTATAAAAAAAAAAGGTCTCGTGACAGTATAGATACCTGGTTTCGCTAGCGTGGCATCCTAGTCAGAAAAAATATATGGGGTCCACATGTAAGTGAAAAGGAAAATGTGGGGCTCACATGTCAGCATCATCTTCTTCCTTTCGCTGAAGTGGCATCTAGTCAACAAAAAAATTAAAAAAAGTGTGTGGAGCCCACATGTAAGTGACAAGGAAAAACTTCTCTTTTCTCTTTTTTTTATTCTCTTCTCTTCTCTTATCTTCTCCTCTCTTTAGCCGAGTGGCGGCGACAGCTGGCGACGGGCAGCGGGCGAGAGTGGCGGCGGCGGCAACCGCCTCTTTCCCCCTCTCCTGTCGGCGCCCGCTGCATCCTCACCCCCCCTCTCCCGCCAACCTCATCTCCCCCCACTTCGGCTAGCCTCCTCTCCCCCTCTCCCACAGTCGCTTGGCGAATGTGCGTCGTGCAGCACCTAGTGGGCCTCCTCCGCGGTCGACGTGGCTCGGCGGATAGGCGGAGCAGGAAGGGCAGAGCCGCGTCAGGTAGCCTCTTGCGACCTTCTCCACCGCCGTGTCGCTGTACTCTACGAGCTTGTTTTGGGCGGCGGTGTCCCTCGTGACGCCGAGCGTGTGATGCCGGCACGGTGGCGCTCGGAGCGTGGCGCACCCTCGTCGGCTTCTTCCTCACCAAGCACGCGCGCGCACTCGGTGTTGTCGTGCATGATCTTGCGCGCCGCCTCCCGCGCATGCGCCTCGGATCTCAGCTGCTCCGCATGTCGACCACTAGTCGCCGTGCTCACCCGGCGCCGCCCCTGCTCCGCTCCGCCGCCTAGCCACTGACATCGCCTCCTCACCGCCCTTGTCGGTGTCGCCTCCTCGCCGGCCCAAGTCGTCGACCGTCGTTGGCTCATCGTTGCCGCGGCCCCAGCCGACGGCCCCACGCCACCTCTTCGCGTGCCCCGAGTGCAACGCCGCCACCACCATAACCTTGTCGAGGGAGGAGAGACCACTAGCAGGGGAGAGAAGAGGGGAGGAGGGAGAGAGATAAGGGGAAGAGATAAGGTGGAGATTAAGGATGACATGTGGGGCCCACTTTCATTTTTGCCACATCAGTGTCTACTCAGCACGAGTGGATCATGTCAAATTGCCATGTCAGCAAAACCAGGTGTCCCAAAATAAGGTTATTTTTAGAGTAATCATTGTATTAGAATTTGTGAAAAATAGATAACTCTTATATTGGGAGTCAAGTGATTCGGATAGTTTCCGTCCGACCGGACCTTTTTTTCGGATTCGGATAGTTTCTATTGGATATATCTGGAAATTTTCAAATTCGGAAATGAAAACGAATATGATATAGGTGATATCCCTCGGAATCATATAATGGTCAAATACTATCCGATATTTCCATCGGATTCTTATGCAAAAACATGTTTTTCTTTTCTTTACTTAGGTGGAACAAAACAAACCATATGAAAAAGAACCAAGGAATAACAATCAACATACAAACAAATGGAAAAATTCAATTCTCAAAAATAACCACTCGAATTTTCAAAAACTTTAAATTCAATTCTGAAAATTTTAAAAAGAGTAAATTGCACCGACTGTACAACAACTTGACAGGTGGGTGTGATACAATGCAAGAACTTGAGAATTGAACGTCTGAGTGCAACAACTTGTACTAGAACGCACCCACTTGTCAAGTTGTTGCACTCAGACATTCAATTCTCAAGTTCTTGCATTATATCGCACAAACCTATCAAGTTGTTGTACAGTCGGTGCAATTGAATTTTGGTATATCAACTTGGCTAAGCATATGGTAGGTGAGTTTTTTTCACGATGTTAATATGCCATTACATAGTAATCATACGGATATTACCTTATAATATTGAATTTAATCTTTAAGAATTATACTGCATATTGTAGTACAATTTACATCCAATTACCTTATCAAATATCAACCAAAATATAATAATTTCTACATCCAGTTTAATTGACTTTTTGTTATTAGTTAAGTGATCGTATAAATTCAAAATAAATATTTAAAAATTGAATTTATAAAAAAAAGTACTCCAAATAATTAAGTTGTCGCATAACTTTTTAATTTATTGTATCAAAATCGTAGCAACCTTGCAAATTGTTGCATTTATACGATCACTTATGAAGTTTTTATACTAAATTGTACATACCTGCCAAGTTGTTGCACTAGAACGCTCATTTCTCAAATTATTGTACCAATTTGCACCCACCTGCCAAGTTGATAAACCGTAGATACAATTTACTCTTTAAAAAACTTTTAATTCAAAAATTGAAAAGTTTCAGTTTGAATTCAAAACTCTCAACCCATCTTTAAAAAATTCAACTCAAATTCTAGAATGTTTAATTCAATTTCGAAATTCTCAACTCCAATTGAAATGTTCAACCCAAAATTTAAAATATTCAACCAATTTTCAAAAATTTCAATGTGCCTGCGAAAATTTCAGTGATACAATTAATTTATTTGTTTCAGGATAACATAAATTTGTATAGAAAATAAACACAACATTTTCTATCTCCCCCTTACCCTTGCAAATAGAGATAAAATTTGAAAATGTTGATGTTTTGTTTTTTAAAACTAATGGCTACATCTCTTCCTCGATTTAAGAAGCTTACTTTGAGGGGTCTTGATATTTCGATAATTATTCGTCACCGTATTCGTTTCGATTTGTATTCGCTCCATATCTGTATTCGACAATATTTGATTCCGTTTTCGTATCCGGGTTTCTGATTCCGATTTCGATTCCGAGAAAAAATATGAAAACAAATATGATAGAGCTAGTTTCCGACCGTATTCGATCCATTTTCATTCCTACTGTTATGTTTGTTTAAAATATACTTCAACAATATTAAATAAATAATTTTAGCTTCTGCAAAATTACTAAATAAAAAGTACTCCCTCCATCATGTACTCATTTTTAGCTCATTCCAACCGGAGGAGGAGGTGGAGAAGGAGGCGCGGTGATGGACTAGGGAGGATAGGAGGCTGCGGCGGCGGCGAGCCGGCGGGAACGGAGGAGGTGGCGGAAGCGGGGACAGGAAGAAGACGAGGATGGGTGGGACTGCCGGATTGGGGATTAGAGTTTCAGGTGACATCTAAACCAGCGATGATGGATCCAACGGTCACAAAATAATGATGGCGTGGCTATTCTAGCCTCCCGTAGTATGAATTGTTAGGGGCTTATTCAAAATCTTTCATTGTTCAGCTATTTACTTTTTACTCCCTCAAAAAAAACTCAACCTAGGAGGGGATGTGGCCTCTCATAGGACAATAAATCTGAACTACTTCCTCTATTTTATACTATAAGACTTTCTAGCATTGCTCATATTTATATATATGTAAATGAATTAACTTCTATATGAAAAGATGTCTTATAATATGAAATGGAGGGAATACCTTTTATCGAGATTCACTGTTATACCATTTCAATAACAATAAAAAGGAGAAGCAGCGGGCAGGGTGTATAGGAGTATAATTGCAGAGCCACCGACGGTTGACGGGGCTTCTAGAAAATAAAAAATAAATTCCAACGATAATTATGTTCGATTTTTAGAATTACAATGACAATAAAGAGTAGGCGGCGGATGGGCCATAGAGGAGCATAGTGGCATCGTTTGACGGGACTTCTAAAAATTATAGAAAAGAAACCCAACAAAACAATAAACTCTAAAAACTAAAAGGTCCAATTTTTAAAGGTTCGAAACTTCTAAAAAGTAAAAAACAATGATAATCATGTTCGATTTTAAAATCTCAATGACAATAAACAAGGGAGGCAGCGGGTGAGTCGTAAAGGAGTACAATGGCAAAGCTGCTGACGATTTGGCGGGACTTCTAAAAAGTAAAAATGAACCCAAACGATAATTATGTTCGATTTTTAAAATCTCAATGACAATTAAGAGAAGAGCAATGGACGGGCCGTAAAGGAGTATAATGGCAACGTTTAATGGGACATCTAGAAATTATAAAAACGAAATCAAACATGACAATAAACTCTAAATACTATAAGATCTAATTTTTAAAGGTTCCAAGGAGAATAAATAGAAATGGTGGTAGATCAAGCAAGCAAATAAAGAAGGAGATGATATAATGGGTAGCAACTGGTGTGACTTTTAAAAACTATATAATTAGAAACACAAGGATGATAAGATTTGGTCTTTCAAAGTCTTAAGATAATGAGATAGCTATTTAATAAATTTTGAGTAAAATCATACTAAAAAAATATATGATTTTGTTTGGGTGCTAGCCGCGCAATTGCACGGGCCACCCAACTAGTTATAATAATACCGTAAGACTTATTAGAATTTATAAATTTATTATAATTGCCAAAATTACAAAAGTTTGACAACGTTTTGCCCTAAACCGTTAAATATTAATTTATGATCGAAAGTAGAACGATGGTTTGTTCAATTTCTATGAAACTAAAAGGTAGTAAAAAGTATTCTAGTAGGTTTTTTATGTTGAGTAAGGTTCATACCTCTACATCCAAATATTGGGGTAAAAGAACACGATTACTATTGTTGACTACTACTCTCTCTAGTCAATAATACTCCCTCCATCTACATATATTTCACGTCTAAATTTTTCCAAATAAGTTGTTCCTATTTATAGTCTTTATATATTCAAAACTTAAATAGAGAGATAAATTAAATGTTTGATTAGAACCCAATGAGTCATCTAAATACTCGTTGGTTGCATGCTTGCATTTACTCATTGATTTTCTAACATTCAAGATGATTTAATTTTTCCTTGGTCTTGATGACAAAAGTAATAATAAGTGTAACTTTTGTAAATGGAGGGAGTATTTTACGTTAGAGAAGATTAGTTAGTACTCTCAACGTTAAATACTATTAACTGGAGTGAGTATAAAAGCATGGGTACATGTTTAATTTCAAAAAAAAAAATATCCATCACATTTCCCTTTTCTAAAACTTTTTATTGAGCGAGAGATAAATCACATTTCCCTTGTACCTTGTTCTCACCTTCTACATTCAATCCAACAAGGCACCTACAAAGTACACGTATATAGTAGTTGAACAAGAATGAATTAAGTGGTTGCAATATCTAAGCTATTGTTTGTCAATCATAATCATCATGTCGTCATCAACAAAATGTGGCTAGACATTCACTTGCCACGAGCCCGTGTTTCTCCGTAACTTCTCTACATATCTCTAATTTCTTAATTACTAAAGTTTCATTATTTGACAGAACACTTTAGAAGAAGCAGTTAATCAGTTCAATCGATGTGACGACAGACGACTCAATTATCATCAATCTGTGAACGAATTTAACTCGACTTCTTCTCTGCTAATAATTAATTAATTAATTAAATTTCTGGTCGGTGAACTAAACGATGATCTAGTACTTGCATCAGCGGTCGTCGCAGCCACGATTCTCTTTAAAAACGCGGCGATGTTCTCAGTTTCGTGTTCTGGATACTTTGGATTAAGTCAATCAAATTCATCTTACTTTTTTTTACCTAATTTTGGACCACAACGGCTGCGAAAGAGATGTCCTAATAGGCTAACAATCATCATCCAACGACCACAAGGTCTCGTCTTTAGAATGCGAGTTTGAACGCTTATTGCCTGCACGCCGAACTAATTCTACACCTAATGACTTTCCCTCAATAATTTAGCCCCCTAATCTTCAGCATCATCCTCTTGATTAATTGCTTCTAGGGTTGCTATAATCACAGGTGCAACTGTGCACTATGCTGTTTCTCGGCAGGAGAGGCAACCTGAACCTGCCCATGGAGGACTCGGATTAGACTAGGGCACAAGATGGCGTGCTTGACCAAGTATCATGCGCCAAAAATGTTGCACGTTTCAGCACGCCACGAACACAACGAATTAACGCGAGAGATGTTGTATAAGTAGTGCGATTATTTGACGCCAAGTTCTTGCATCTTGTCTTGTCGATAGTGTTCGACATTTGATGATGAGTGTGCAAATGGCGGCGTCGCTACGTGTGATCGTTGTGTTGGTGTGTGCGACGGCGATCGCCGTCGTCGATGCGGCGGCCGGCGGCGTCCGCGTCGGGCTGACGCGCATCCACTCCGAGCCCGGCGTCACGGCGTCCCAGTTCGTGCGCGACGCCCTGCGCCGCGACATGCACCGGCGCGCGCGGTTCGGGCGGGAGCTCGCGTCGTCGTCGTCGTCGTCGTCGTCTCCGGCGGGCACGGTGTCCGCGCCGACGAGGAAGGACCTGCCCAACGGCGGGGAGTACATCATGACGCTGGCCATCGGCACGCCGCCGCTGCCGTACCCGGCCATCGCCGACACCGGCAGCGACCTCGTCTGGACGCAGTGCGCGCCGTGCGGGAAGCGGTGCTTCAAGCAGCCGAGCCCGCTGTACAACCCGTCGAGCTCGCCGACGTTCCGCGTGCTCCCGTGCGGCAGCGCGCTGAACCTGTGCGCCGCCGAGGCGAGGCTGGCCGGCGCGACCCCGCCGCCGGGGTGCGCGTGCAGGTACAACCAGACGTACGGCACCGGGTGGACGTCCGGCCTGCAGGGCTCGGAGACGTTCACGTTCGGCTCGTCGCCGGCCGACCAGGTGCGCGTCCCCGGCATTGCCTTCGGGTGCAGCAACGCCAGCAGCGACGACTGGAACGGCTCGGCGGGGCTCGTCGGCCTGGGCAGGGGCGGCCTGTCGCTCGTCTCCCAGCTCGCCGCCGGCATGTTCTCCTACTGCCTGACGCCGTTCCAGGACACCAAGAGCAAGAGCACGCTCCTCCTCGGTCCGGCGGCGGCGGCGGCGCTCAACGGCACCGGCGTCCGGTCGACGCCGTTCGTCCCGAGCCCGTCCAAGCCACCGATGAGCACGTACTACTACCTCAACCTCACCGGGATATCCGTCGGCGCGGCGGCGCTGCCCATCCCTCCCGGCGCGTTCGCGCTCCGGGCCGACGGCACCGGCGGGCTCATCATCGACTCCGGCACGACGATCACGTCGCTGGTCGACGCGGCGTACAAGAGAGTCCGCGCCGCGGTGCGTTCCCTGGTGAAGCTGCCGGTGACGGACGGGTCGAACGCCACGGGTCTCGACCTATGCTTCGCGCTGCCGTCGTCGTCGTCGGCGACGACATCGCCGCCGGCGACGCTGCCGAGCATGACGCTCCACTTCGGCGGCGGCGCGGACATGGTGCTCCCGGTGGAGAACTACATGATCCTCGACGGCGGCATGTGGTGCCTGGCGATGCGGAGCCAGACCGACGGTGAGCTCAGCACGCTCGGGAACTACCAGCAGCAAAACCTGCACATACTCTACGACGTCCAGAAGGAGACGCTGTCGTTTGCTCCGGCAAAGTGCAGCACGCTCTGATCCTACGGGAGTTTGTACAGATCGATTCATGTGACACGTGTACATTTTTTTTTAGTGCGTGTTTATTAGTAGTATATGTTTCTAGTTATTTTTGTATAGTTTCTACCTCGTTTCTTGAGGATCTTGATCAGTACAAATTTGTGTAAAAAGATTCTTAAAAAATTGTTGTATGGAACTAAAACAGGAAAGATTCAGCTTAGAATTCACAATAATGTTTCGTAGGAATTGATAATTTGCATTTGACCAGGTGGAAACAGATTTTCCAGGGTAGTCTAAGCCACTATTAATTGTGACTAGGACTTGCGAACACGGCAATGCTGTAAGGCATCCTGGAAATTTCAATGAGATTGTGATGTTTAAATGGGAGCAAAACCAAACAACATACGCTGAAAATAGTTAACCCGTAATTCAGAGAGTACATCTGGACGGTGAGTTTGTGAGCATGATAGAACTAAGTTGAAAGTAATGAAAAAACTGTGAAAAAACGGAAATAAAATTAGCTATAAGTAAAAGGGACTTTACTAAAATCTAACTTAATACCCACTCAATTTTCACTTAACAATTTCACTAAAGAATACATGTAAGATGTAACTTAACCAGAACACAGGAAGTATCTATATATGACAAAGTCCGGACAATGACATACTAGCATATATCTAAAAATAACAAATGCGGATAATTGACATTTTTCATGACCTCGTCAGTACGCATCACCAAAACCACCATAGAAAGTTCAGGCAAATATGTTATCCACGTTTGGTGTCCTCAATGACCTCATCTGTCAGCATCCTTTGTTGAGCTACAACCACAAATGTGATTTATTTTCTTCCATTGTACTTTCCTCTTCGCCGTCGTTTTCCACCTTGCCCTTGACCTCTGGCTCGTAACCAGTTCGTCCTACTCGTCGATGCACCGGTTGGTCGGTCATTATACTGACCTTTCATGAGCAACAGCTTGTGAGCTTCAGCCTCTCTTAATGTCCATAGCAGGTCATAGTACTTCTCATATCTTGCAGCCCTGTACTGCCGATGTAACTGAAGGTTAATGGGGTGAAATGTAGATAATGTCTTCTCAATTAACTCCTGCGTGATTTCTCTACCACAAATTTTGAATCGAGAGATTATGAGATGGAGAGCTGAGTCATATTCAGACACAAGCTTGTAGTCATGGAAACGCAAGTTCAACCAGTCATTCTGAGCTTGATATAGGACCCTGGCCTTCTGCTCCTCTTCAAATCGATCCTTCAGGGATTGCCATAGAACAAATGGATCTCTTTCAGCACGATAACCAGTCCGAAATCCTTTGTTTAAATGGCGCCAAAGAAAAGCCAATGCCTCCCTTTTTTGGGTCTCGGTACACTCTGAATTAGAGATAAGTGCCGTACAGAGACCTTTCATGCCTAAATGGATTTGAGCCTCAATAGCCCATTCCAAGTAATTGCTTCCATCAAGAGCAAGCTCATCAAAGTCTTCGCTGTTGAAGTCGAACATGTTTTCCTACAGTTAAAAGTATTTAGTCTACAGATAGTCATGAATAAAATAAAGATTAAACAAACCATATATATGCGTCAGGGTTGCAATGATTAATTAACAGGTGAATGCTAATATGCAGTACATCCTGTCCAAACTACAATCTCTGTTCTATAAAAATGAGAGGTTTTAAGGAGAACTTATCATATTACCAATATTTTATGAATTTTATATGAAACATAACTGCATCATCCTTAATACTCCCTCTTGTCATAAATATTTAACGTGTAGGAAAGATTTGTCAATATTGAAAATATACTTTAACCATAGATAATTTTTCAAATGCTTAGTTTTAAATAAAAATAATAATGTGCATAGATTTGTCTCGAAAAGTACTAATCACAATATCATAAACATATTTTAATATAAAACTGATGGCCAAAGTTTCACAATTTTGACCTCTAAACGTCAAGTATTTATTACCAGCATCAGTATTTAACGGCTAAGCATACAACTTAGACAGATTGTTTGGCCTAACGCCAAATATAGTATTGTGAAAGTGTAATTTATAAACCTGATCAAATACCATATCTAAAACAATTAACTAGGCTTAGGTCTACTCCCGGTGTCCCAAAATAAAATAATTCCTCATCCCAAGAAGATTTTAGTAAGGAGGGAAAATGACTAAGTCCCTCGTTAATCGGAGATGGTTGGTGGATAGGCAAGAGGTATTGAAGGGATAAAATTTCTTGATTTGTATACTGAGGGATAGGTAAGAGTTTAGGAATACAACTTTCCAAACAAATTTTGAACTCTGTGAATCAACGTATTTTGAGATGGAGGGAGTATATTATTTTTTTGTGTTATTGTCTTGGTTGTACTTGGGTGAGTTACTATAAGACACGAAATGTTCATGTCTGTATTAGGGTTATTATTTTTCTTTTCTAGGCATCCCTGGTTGATGTAGAGGTTACGTGTAATTCATTTTTAATGAATTTTTTCTCGTTATCTTAAAAAATGTATATGTTATTATTTGTGCTACTGATCAACAAATTAATTGTTACTTCTGAACTGATTCAATTGACTAGCCATAATAAATACTAGACGAAAGTATCTGGCTATGAACAATGAAGAACAAAGAATCTAAAAGGGACATGGTAGCCGAATATTATCACACAGCAACAAACAAGGAATTAATAGTCCATAACACAATATCTCGTCGGAGAGGATGCCCCTCTCGTACGGCACGGCGGAGGAAACGGGAGCAAAATCTGGGTAGAACTAGAGTTAATCTACATGTATGATGTATCTCAGCAATTTATCTTTGTAGGGCAACGTCTAGAGTTGAAAATGGTGAAAGGGGAAAATGCGGAAATCAAATTTCATATATTGGCGCCGGGGAAGGCAGGGAAGAAATCGAGAAAATCAGTGAGATCAAATGTTGTGATCTTGTTGATGAGATTAATAAAGGAGATTTTCAATTGTGAGATCGTGGCTTCCGAACTTGAAATTGGAACAGAAAAAAAAAACCTTTCAGTTTCACAACACTCACCATGATAGTGCCGGACGGGCTGGCCGCTGTCCGAAACTGACCCTAGGCTAACCGCGGGCGCCGGGCGGCGGACGGCGGTGCAGCGCGACCGGAACGGCGTGGTTATTGGATTGGAACCGACGGCGACTAGCCTGAGAGCGACTGTTCCAATCCAACAGCGGAGTAGAGGCGGAGAGATCCATATATAGGGGAGGCGAAAAAGAAACTGACAGCCCAGAGAGGAACGAGTAAACGGGCCATCCTTCGAAAGCACAATGGCGCTAGCCATCCGGCCCAGCCCACATCGTGTGCAAGTCGAAGGTTTGAGGAATAACTTCACCTGCTGTCCCTCAACTTTACACCGAGTTAATTTGACATCCATTATCTTCAATACTAAAAATTTTCACCCATAAACTATACAAAACCGTCCAATTTAGGTCCTATAGCAGTAAACCCGCCTCGTCATCCCCGCGCGCAGCCACTCCCCCCTTCTCCGCCGTTCTATGGCGACGAACATGGTTCTCCTTCCTTGCCACGCCCTTCGGATAACACCTCCCGGAGCAGCCGCGTTTGCGTCGTCGCCATTATCTGCTCGTCCAAGACCAGTATTTGCTTCTTCCCTCGGCGGCCGCTGCTCCGCTTGTCGGACTCCACCGCCCGCCGCCGCCGCCGCCGCCGGCGGCGGCAGGGATGCTGCTGCTTCTTGGGACGGTGACCTCGGAAGAGCGGTGCCATGGAAGGCGGCGGTTTCCAGCGCGCTTGCCGTCGCCTTATCCTTCACTTGCTGTAAGTTTCTTGGCCTTCGTCTTTGTTTTTCAGGAACTGAAGGGAACTGCATCTGCAAAATAAAAATAAAAATAAGAACAAGAAAAAAACTGTACGGCTTGTTCGAAAAGAAAAGAAGCAATGATCCACCATTGAATAAATAAAGGATTGGGTGTGGAGAATCGCGGTATAATTGTTGCTCAAACGAACAGATGTGACTTTCTTTTTTATTAGAAGTCTGGACTGGTGGTTTTCCAGTTGCAATATGATATTCAAGAGTGGAGTGATCACTTTGTAATATGAATGGATAAAGCTATGAAACTGAATCTACCAGACTACCACTAACAGCAATACAGCATACTGTAGCACAAGAAATGGAACTCAAGGTGCTTTTTTTAATGGAAAAAAAATCCAAATGTATACGTTGCTTTTTATTTGTTTTGCTACTGCATAGTCCATGTAGTAAAATATGAGAATGGGCAATTGTATATATGCTGTCCATGTAGTAAAATATGAAAATGGGCAATCATATATATGTTATTTCAAAGACACCACAAAATTCCCTCAGTTCAGTGCTACTACTTCGTTTCAGAAAACTGGTACCTTGTGTAACTTTTATTACTAATGCATATTCATGAGGGATAAATGCGGGCAAAAAGATTTGGTTTGGTCATGTGGATAAATGGCATTCCAAAAATTTGGCCAATTAGTGCCACTCGAAAGATATTTCTGTATTAAAATTCTACTCTGATATTTCTATTGATTATTTATCCCCCTATTGTTTCTTCCTATGTGGATATTCAGCTACAACTTCCGCATTTAGTGGATAAATGGGTTACTACATAATAAAGTCTACACTATAGGCCTACACAGAGTCTGGGTAAACCATTTAACAGCTTATGCAAATGAATCTCTTGCCAAATATATCCAGGATTAATTTATTTACTGCAGTGATTCGGTCACTAGCCACAGCAGCTTGTCAAGCTGTGGTGTTGTACCTTCACGCTGGCAATGCATTGGCTGCTTGTAACAGCCAGACAGAACATTCTGTATGTTCCTTAGTCAGACACCCAATTCATTTCTCTTTTCTGTTTGAGGTTTATGTTGTTTGGTCACTTTGAATTTTTTGGTATTAAAGTGGCATTTTGACCATTACATGTATTTGCAATGGCACACATAGAGTTCTCTGAAATATATAGTTTTTTTTGTATTTTTTGTTAAGTAAAAAGGCTGTCAATGGAAAAATCTCATGCAGAATCTCGCACATGCAGTTGTTGGTATAGTTAATGCAAAGACTGGGGTCAACAAACCCGAATTGCTTCCCAAGGAATTCACCACCGTCATTGATGTTGCTGGTTTTCTCTCCCCAGGTCAGGTAAATTCAAACAACATATTCTATGAGATGTAGTTTTTCAGAACTAGTTACAAAATTTAGTGTCCATTAGAAACACTGAGATGCAGATCAGAACATGCACATGTTTCTCATCCGTACAGATAGAGAGCTGCTTAAACTCTGAGAAGATAAAGCAGAAAGACGATACCTAATCACATCTATTTAACCATAACTTCATGGTATCTCAGCTGTATTAAGTGCTTTAGTGTCAATAGGAATAAAAAGAGTTCTGCCCTGCAGACTTGGAATTAAGCTTGCTGAATGCCTGAATCTCATGTAACAAATCATGAATAGGATAATTTTCTGTTGTAACTTGGTTAGGGAAATTCTGCTGTCAATGGTTGACATCCCTTCACTGCAGAAACACAATAGTTGCATTCAAAAGCAACATATTTGGCCCTAATTTCAGATCCTTTACGGTGGAAAAAAGTGTTGCCTTCTTCTTGTAGAACTCTGACGTCTCATAAATGTGGAAGATAGGTGTATATATGGATACGATTGTTCTATTTTAGTATAGGCATTTGGATTTTGATTTAAATGCCATATTTTCTATTGCCATGCACTCTTTATCAGCATTCTGTACTGACTTCCATGGGGGTAGAAGTAGAAATAATTGTCTTTTGGATCACTAGATCACATTGAGTTGTATTTCAAAATGCACTATTTGTCTTTGTACTCTTTGTTTTGGTGGTTATAATCTAGATTATAATAGCTAGGAGCTATGTATTGAACCTGATTTTGTTCTTAGGAAAACCGTCTGCGTCAAGAGATAGAAGATCTTGAGAAAGATACAGGATACAAGTTGAGAGTTCTTGCACAAAATTATCCTGATACACCAGGTGCTTTTTGCCTCTGTTATATTACATATAGTTATCCTTTGTTTGTGTTATTTAATTATAAATATATTTATAGATACATGGTAACATTGTGTGGCAACAATTGGACTTTGCCAATTTTGACCAATTTTCTATCTATAGAGTATCTCAAGTCTCAACCAGCCACATGGAATTGACAGTATAAATTTTTCTAATATATCGTTTGTTCATTACAAAATCAATAACCAAACCTATTTTTAAATGATGATTCTAAAGCCAAAAATGGAATCTATTTTTGGACAACTGAGCCTGGTTTATGTACTACAGTGTACTTTCGGTCACATTGCAAGTTGCAACAGCTAAGTTCATTGTCATGGGGTGTATCTATAGGCAAAAGTTGCAACAGCTCAGCTTGTCTCTTTAGGTCTGCTTTATGAGTTGAGCCTGGTAATTAACTCCTTGCAAAAGAAAAAAAATTGGTAATTTAACTCACTGGATCAGCCGATTAATTATTGCTGATGTGCTATGATCTGAACTCGTTCCTCAACAATCTTATGCCCTTTTTAGAAGTCTCTTGTATACTGTGATAATTTCTTTTAACAATTATTTCTCTCTTAGCAAAGGATGTACAACTAACTTATGAATTGATTGCCAACTTGATTGCGATAATCTATTGGCACATAGCTTTGTAATCCTCTGCTATTTAGAGCAGGATCCACTGGTTCGTACTATCATGTTGATATTTGTATAAAGTTGATTTACTTGCTTTATGGGCAATCTTTTTCCAGGGTTGGCTATCAAAGATTTTTGGCAAGTTGATGATCAGACCATTGTGTTTGTCGCCGATCCCACCTTCGGTAAGATACTTTTGGTTGAAAAAACAGTTCTCCATATCTTTATTTTTTTTTGCATCGCACGCTTGATGAGTATAATGTTTGGGTATTATTTAAATAGGAAAAAGAAGGAATCTAACTCTCTGAATTAAGGGCGAAAGTTTTAGGACTATGGAAATTAGGAAAGACCGAGCCATGCTGGGATGAAGCTTGTTGTTAAGATATTCTCAGTGATGGCTGATGATCAATGAGCTTGCTAGTCCATGCAGTTGATGTCCTTACCATTTCTTGCCTGGCTCTTCTTATCATGCGAACAAATGATACTGTTTAATCATGGTACCCAAGTGTACATGCTAGGTAGAGCATGATACCTATCATGTGATCTGGATCCATAAGACATTGAGTTGTTCTTGCTGGCCTCGTGATCCCAAGTGTTCATTCCCTAAAAATGATCCCAAGTTTTACCAACTTCTGCATTTCTTGGATGTTAACACCTCATAACTGAGCAGCAAAACTTTGCACACCCAAAGTACCATTGTTTATATTACAGAACTTTTGAAATTTGATCACTTGTCATGCACTCATGCTTATTAGCAGCACAATGATGTCTTTGTTTTGGCAGGAAACATTATAAATTTCAATGTTGGTGCATTAGTTGATTTAGACATTCCTCGGAGCTTTTGGAGTCGTGTTTCAGGGAAGTACGGAAACATGTTCTTCTGGAAAGAAAAGGTAACATTTTGTTATTCAATCTAGCAGTTAACAACAAAATTACTCATAATGATGATTTTTTGTCCTCATTCTACAATTAGAATAGTACTAACATATGATCATTAGCAATGGAAACAGCACAAACTTTTAAAACCATCCAATAGAAACTATCCTACAGTTACCTTTCAAATAACAAAATTCCTCCGACTGATCAGGTTCTCTCTTTTCGTGCTTCAGATTTTCCTTCCTTGTCTAAGCTGGTTTCAATGTCTCAATATTTTGAACAACAATGTAAATTGTTAGCAAAAATAGTAAGCTCAAGTTTTGTTTTTTTGTGAGGAAATAACCAAAAAATTTATGTTTTGCCCTGTGAAATTGTGGATAACCATGCCAGTCCCTGCTTAGAAACTCTCTTCTAGTTTCTATATACTGTAGGAACCTTTTATATGTTGTCCACACCATTGCCTTCTTGAAACATGGAACAGGGGGAGGATGCATCAATTGAAGCTGCTGTGATGGCCGTATCACGCTGTCTGAGAGAGCCCACTGGGGCAAATAACTGCTCTGAGGTTCTGTAGATGTGAAGACAAGCAAGCGCAACATATGTATAGAAGCGAAAAAAAGTCCAAGAGCTATAGTAAATAGTACGAGGCCAAGGACCATTCAGGTTTCTTTTTTCAGTTGTACACACAAATCTCATCATTTTGACTAATTCTGTTTTTCCTTTTTTTTTTTTGCAAGGATGAAGTCACTCTTGTTTATAGATGCGAACTACTTCGAGGTTTAGGGACTGTTCAGATTGATGTCATTTTAAACCATAACATCCTTTTTTAGTAAAGTTTTCAAAGATATGTATACATTTATTTTTTTTGCCAAACTTTGGTAAATATATAAGAATCGTGCCAAAATTTTGGTAATATTGCCAACTTACCAAAATATTTTCATTGATAAAATTTGTTAATATTTATTTTGGCTACAATCTGAACAGCCCCTTAAGACCAAATAAACTATTAACCCTTTTTAATCTGGAATAAGTTCACTTTGGGTCCCTCTATTTGTTGTCCAAACCGATTTTCGACCCTTCATCGCAAAACCGGGTATGACGGGTCCCCCAACTTATGAAACCGTTTAAATAAGGCCCCTCGGCAGTATTGTGTCCTGTTTTGGCTAATGTGGCGCCTATGTGGCTAATTTTTACTAGGTCTTTGTCCAACGTGTCATTGATGTGGTGCTTACGTGGCAATTAGATCCACAAAAAATAATAAAACCGGTGGGACCCACATGCCAGTCGCACACACAAATAATAAAAAATGGTGGGCCCATGTGGACCGACACGTCATCCTCACTACCCTCTTCTCTCTCCAGCTGGCGAAGCGGCATGGGCGGCGGCAGGAGCGGCGACGGTGGAGCGGAGCTGCGGCAGAGCAGAAGGACGGAGGCAGAGCGGTGTGGAACCTGAGGGGCGAAGCAGGCGGGCGGCGGCCGGAGCGGGGGCGAAGCGAGGCGGGTGGCGGCTGGAGGAGGTGACAGGCGGGCGGAGCGGCGGCGGACGGAGCAAAGAGGTGGAGTGGGGCAGAGCAGAGGGGTGAAGCGGCGCCACGGCGACAACGATGACGACTCCCGCTGCTCGAAGTCCTCCAGAGCCCACGCCACGGTGCGCTGGACGTCGGTGGCGCTGCGGAGGGTGGCCGGGGGCGGCACGGCGAACAGCCATGCGGAGTCGGCGAAGTTGAGGCACGCGGAGCACGAGCATGGTGGTGTCAGCGCCGTCGAACGTGCCGAGCTCAACAAGGTAAGGCTGGTGATGTCGCCGCCGCGTGCGCCGATGCTTTCTGTTTGCCTTTTTTTTTCTTTTCTCCGGCGACGCGAGCTGAAACAGGACGCTATGGCGGTGCAGCCGCCGCACGGGACGCCGATCAGGAGTAGGGACGTGGTTGTCTACAAGTTCCGGGCGGACCCGATCGTGGCACTGGGCGCGCTCTCGGTGGTGGCCGCCGCGTGCGAGGGTGACAGCAAGCGAGGCCATGCACCACGTCCGGAACGTGCACGGCGGCGACCCGGGTACGCCTGCCTGACGGCCAAGACCGGCGTGCTCGGCAGCGCGGCGTTCCTTAACCTCGACGCGTTGCTCTTCTGGCTCCTTAGCCTCATGCTCGCCGGCAACGTGGACCTTGCACACCCACCACCCCGCACATGTATCGCTCGAGCAGGCCGGAGGGGCGGAGTGGCCGGAGCGGCGGTGGGCCATAGGCGAAGTAGAGGGGCGGAGCGGGGACGAGCAGACATCGTCGCAGCCGTCGACCTTGCCAGGGTAGGAGAGGAGGGGTGGAGCTGGGCGGGAGAGGAGACGCGAACGGAGTAGGGGATTTGATGGCGACGATGATGACGTCGAAGCTGGTGTGTGTGCAGTAGGCGCTCGCGTTGCTCAACAGCGTGGCCGAGTCGAGCTACCTTGCTCGTAGCCCGCTCCAGCCACCGCCCAACCTGCTCCGCCGACCGGCCACCGCCCACTCCGCCGGAGAGAGAGGAGGGGGAAGAGAGGATAGAGAGAAGAGGGTATTGAGGATGACGTGTGGGTCCACATGGGCCCACCATTTTTTATTATTTGTATGTGCAACTGACATGTGGGTCCCATGGATTTTATTATTTTTTGCGAATCTAATTGCCACGTAAGTGCCACGTCAATGACACGTTGGACAAAGACCTAGTCAAATGAGCCACGTAGGCGCCACCTTAGCCAAAATCGGACACAATACTGCTGAGGGACTTTATTTACACGGTTTCGTAAGTTGGGTTGGTTGGGGCGGAAATGCTACTGAGCGAGCGATCGCCCAGAGCGATCGGTAGCCCGCCCCCCTTCTCCCCCTCTCTCCACCTGGTTTTCTTTTTTGGCACCGCATTACTTTCCTATTTTAGTAAATTTATGCACCTAAAGTTTATACACCTTAAGTTTACACATCTAAAGTTTAGAGACCAAAAGTTTATAAGTCAAAAGTTTATATATCCGATTCAAATTTGAATTTGAATTCAAATATTTTTTATATATAGTATTTCTATACATCTAAAGTTTATACACCTAAAATTTATAGACCTAAAGTTTATAGACATAAAGTTTATATATCCGATTCAAATTTGAATTTGAATTGAAATATTTTTCATATATAGTATTTCTATACATATAAAGTTTATACACCTAAAGTTTATAGACCTAAAGTTTATATACCCGATTCAAATTTGAATTTAAATTCAAATATTTTCTATATATAGTATTTCTATACATCTAAAGTTTATACACCTAAAGTTTATAGACCCAAAGTTTATAAGTCAAAAGTTTACATACCCGATTCAAATTTGAATTTGAATTCAAATTTTTTATACATAAATTTTCTAACTTTTTGTTTTTTTTAAATTTTTTTTGGTGTACTATAATAGAAAAAGAAGGGGAGGAGGAAGGGGAGAGGGGGGGGCGGGACCGATCGCTGGATCGATCGCCCATTAGGCGCCCCTGGTTAGGGGGGGAGGGGTCGTACCCGGTTTTGCGACCAAGGGACGAAAATCGGAATGGGTGACAGATAGAGGAACCCAAAGTTAACTTATTCCTTTTAATCTCCACGTGGACAAATCCAGCCCACTCATGAGCAAATTCGGCCCACCTATTATTTCACATGAACGAAGTCAGCCCAACTCTTTCACTTCAACGAATTGGCCCACCTCTTTAATGTGAACAAAGTCAACCCGCAAATTGCCCTGGAGCGAATTGGCCCATAACAAAATTAGGGCGCCGCCAGCTCACCAACTAAAAGAAGATGGTCCACCTCCGAACTCGAACAAATTCGGCCCACCTTTCACTTGGATGAAATCCAAAGGAAAAAAGTATACTTTGGCTCCCTCAACTATGGCTCTAGTATGATTCATGACATCTAACCACAAAACCAAGTATATCGATTCCTCCAACTATCAAAACCGATGCAAAACTATACTTCTGGGTGGTTTTGAAAGCGGTTTTGGCTAACGTGGCGATGTTGACCCGGTATTCGTCCTATGTGTCGCTTATGTGGCATTAGAGTAAAAAAATTGTGGGACCAACATGTCATTCACAAAAAAACTAGTGGGACCGATCGACATGTGGGCCCTACATGTCATCCTCACCTCTCCGCCCTCTATCTATCTCATTTTTTCCTTTCCTCTCACCTTTCATCACTAGAGGCGGGGTGGCGACAACAGCGACGGCGCACGGGGAAGGAGCTCACTGGCCGTCCGCGCTCGGGGGAGGAGCTCGCTGGCCGTCGGCGTGCGGGGAGGAGCTCCCCAACCGTCTGCGCGTGGGGAAGGAGCTCGCCTGCCATCCGCGTACGCGGGGAGATGGAGCTTGCTAGCCATCCGTGCGTAGGGGGAGGAGCTCGCTAGTGGGGTTTTCAGTGCGCTTGAGCCACATGAAGGGTTGAACGGGATGAGCCGAAGTGTGGCGTCGTCAGGGTGAGTCTTTCTCTTCACCTTGGCTGGAGCGGCGGTGGGGATGGCGGTGAGGAGTGGCGGTGGCGGTGGGGACGACAATAGGGAGCAGCAGTGGCCGCCACGGCGTCCAGTGGCCATGGGCAGTGACGACCATGACGTCACCAGCAAGGCCGCCCTGCACAAGCTGACCACCGGCTGCCTCCTGTCGACCAGTCCTGCTTCGCGCTCTCCCGGCTGTCGTACCGCTGCTGCTCCACCACTCTTACCTCGAGGTCCTCACCATCCCCGGGTCACAGTGGCAGCTACAGCGGCGGCAGCGGCAGCGGTAGCAGCAGTCGGGAACGTCACCAAGAAGCGGCCAGCGTCAGGCCTCGGCGAGGACGCCTTCGCCGCGCTGCCCAAGTTCGAGTTCCATGGCACGGGTGACGAGTGTGACAAGTGGGAGTGCTTGATATGCCTCCGTGTGGTGGCCGACGGCGAGGTGGCCTGGCTGCTGCCACTCCCTACCGCCATCTCCACCGCCACCATCGCTGCTCCCCACCGCTGCTTCGGCCAAGGTGAAGAGAAAGGCTGGGAGAGAGAAAGATAAGGTGAAGAGAAAGGCTGGGAGAGAGAAAGATAAGGGAGAGAGAGGGAGGGAGGAGGAAGAACTGAAAGAGAGGGAGGATGACATGAAGGTCCTACATGTCGCTGGTTCCCACAATACATTTTTGTGTGAATAACATATTGGTCTCACATATTTTTTTATTTTTGTTTTTATTCTAATGCCACATAAGCGCCACGTAGGACAAAGACCCGGTCAGACCGCCACATAGGCGCCACGTCAGCCAAAACCACTGAGGGACATTGTTTGCATTGGTTTTGATAGTTGGAGGAGTCGATATACCTTGGTAGGTTGGCGGACATAAATCATACTCGGGTAATAATTGAGGGAGTCAAAGTATACCTTTTCCAAATCCAAATCAGGTTCATATATGAATCCGGTCCACATCTTTCTCGTCAACAAATTCAGTCAGCCAATGGCCTTACAACGACCTGGACCTATTTCTTGTACCCACATATAGGGATGAAAACGGATCGAATACGGTCAGAAACTAGCTCTATCATATTCGTTTACATATTTTTTTTCTCGGAATCGAAATCGGAATCGGAAACCTGGATACAAAAACGGAATCGAATATTATTGAATACAGATACGGAGCGAATACGAATCAAAACGAATACGGAAACAAATAATTATCGAAATGTCAAGACCGCTCAAAGTAAACTTTTTAAATCAAGGAAGAGATGTAGCCATTAGTTTTCAAAAACAAAACATCAACATTTTCAAATTTTATCTCTATTTGTAAGGGCAAGGGGGAGATAGGAAATGCTGGGTTTACTTTCCATACAAATTAATGTTATCATGAAACAAATAAATTAAAGTGTATCACTAAAATTTTCGTAGGCACATTGAAATTTTTGAAAATTGGTTGAATATTTTAAATTTTGGGTTGAACATTTCAAATGGAGTTGAGAATTTTGAAATTGAATTAAAAGTTCTAGAATTTGAGTTGAATTTTTTAAATCTGAGTTGAGAGTTTTGAATTCGAACTGAAACTTTTCAATTTTTGAACTAAAAGTTTTTAAATTTTTCAGAATTGAATAGAAAGTTTTTGAAAATTTTGAGGGGTTATTTTTCAGAATTGAATTTTTCCATTTGTTTGTGTTGAAAGTGGATAAAATTGATTGGAGCGAGAGAGATTGAGCGAGAGAGAATTGAACGACACAATAGAGCGAATGAGCGAGGGATAGAATTCTCATTGATCATATGTTGTATTTATACAAGGGGATACGGTAGGAACCGTAAGGACGTGATGGTTGGGAACCACCGCACCCGTGTTGAGGAGCGCCAAAGGGAGAATGGGCGTGGCTAGCCGCCGCATTTCCTTCTCTACCAGTTGTAGCAATAGAAGGCGTGGTAACCACCATGCCTATCTCCATGCATGGATGAGATCACCCAAATATTTCATAACACTCCCCCTTGATCGAATCCAGCTTTGATTATTGCTCATTTAGTGTTCCAGATATCTATAAAGATGATTTTAGAAATAATTATAATTAGTATATTAAATACATCACTAAAACTCCTCAAAAACCAAGTGGGAAAAATAAGGAGAGAACCGTGATACATAATTGACTATTTTTAGATCTTTATAATTAAAGCTCATAGTATGATCCAAAATTAGTATAATGTCTACAATTATCATTTAGTAAAAACCCCAGTGGGGAAAAACAAAATGATAAGACATATAACTTATGTTGATATTACCTCGTTAAAAACTTTGGATGAGAAAACCTAAAGGGTAAAACTCATACAAAGGAAAAATAGTATAATATGAACAAAATAGGTTATTTTCCTGAGAGAGGTACTCCCCCTGAATCCTGCAAATTTTTAAGTCGTCTCATACCAGTTCCTTCGACACATTTAAAGAATGTGGAGTACGGTAGAGATTTTGTGAATAAATCAGTAAGATTATCACATGACTTAGTTTGCAAGATGTTTATCTCTCTATGTTGCTGAAGCTCATGAGGATAAAATAATTTAGGAGCAATATGCTTAGTGATGTTGCTCTTAATATAACCAGTTTCCATCTGAACAACACAAGCGGCATTATCTTCATAGATAATGGTAGGTGATTCCAATGAACCAATACCACAAGATGTTAATATGTGGTTAATCATTCTGCAAAGCCATACACATTTACGTGATGCCTCATATAATGCAATTATTTCAGAATGATTTGTGAAAGTGGCTACCAGAGTCTGTTTAGAAGACTTCCATGAAATAGCAGTTACACCTTGTAAAAATACGAATCATGTTTGTGATCTGGTGTTGTGGGGATCAGATAGATAGCCAGCATGAGTATACCCAATTAAAGTCGGATCCTGCTTCTTTTTAAAGAAAAGTCCTAGATTTCTTGTGCCATTAAGATATCAAAAGACATTCTTAACTTCAGTCCAATGGCGTTTGGTAGGAGCAACGCTGTATCTTGCTAATAGATTTACCGAGAAAGCAATATCAGGCCTCGTACTATTTGCAAGATATATAAGTGCGCCAATAGCACTAAGGTATGAAAAATTAGGTCCAAACACATCCTCTCCATCTTCCTTTGGTCTAAATGGATCTTTCTCTACGTCTAGAGATCGAACCACCATAGGGGTTTTGGAAGGATATGACTTGTCCATATTGAATTTCTCCAAAATTTTCTGGGTATATGCACTTTGGTGCACAAGGATTCCAAAAGGTAAATGCTCAAGTTGTAGACCTAAGCAAAATTTGGTTTGACCCAAATCCTTCATCTCAAATTCCCTCTTTAAATGATGACATGCTTCATTAATATCTTGTGTATTGCCAATGATGTTGAGATCATCGACATATTCTGAGATAATACAAAATCCTGTGGGGGACTTTTTGATAAAGACGCACGGACAATCATCATTTTTAGTGTATCCCTTTAGCGAAAGGAATTCACTTAATCGGTTGTACCACATTCTGCCCGATTGTTTTAAGCCATAAAGTGACTTCTGCAATACATGTTACGATTTACCTTCTGATTCGAGATGTTGATTCCATTAGTAACTTCATGTAAATATCAGAATCAAGTGACCCATAAAGATATGCTGTCACTATGTCCATTAACTGCATAAATAGATGATTTTGTACTGCCAATGATATTAAGTATCGGAAAGTTATACCACTCATAACTGGAGAGTAAGTTTCGCTGAAATCAACGCCAGGTTTTTGCGTAAAACCTTGTGCTACAAGCCTTGCTTTATATCTCACCACCTCGTTGTTTTCATTCCGTTTCTGGACGAAAACCCAGTTGTATCCCATAGGAAAGATACCATGAGGAGTAGGCATTACAGCCGAGAATACATCTCTTTTGTAAAGCGAGGCTAATTCTACGTCAATTGCATCCTTCCATTTGTTCCAATCATAGCGCTTTTGGCACTCTTTTAGAGACCTAGGTTCTGGATCAACTTGGAGGCAATCATCAATTTGTTCAGAAAAATTAGTGTCGACAATTGTAGCTCTTCTATCAAAAGATTCTTCTCGATTTTTTGGTTAAGAGAAGAAATTCTTCTCGATTATGCATTTGGTTTTCAATGTGAAACCCATTTTGACAGATATCTCTATAACTTAGTAGGGTACGGGTTGAATCAGGATACAATAAAGCATCCTCGATTGCAATTTGTGTACCCATTGGGAGTGTAATAGTTGCTCGTCCTAAGCCAACTAACTTTAATTATCGCGCCCAGCGATAGTCAAAACTTTGCCTTCTCTCTTTTTGAGAGTTTGAAAGTATTTGATCTCCCTAAGTATAGAGTTTGTGGTACCACTGTCCACAATACATAATTCCTCTCCAATCGGAGCGATATCCTTAGACATCTATAGTGAAAGAAGAATTGTTTAGTGAAGAATTCTTTATCCACAATATATACATACATAGAATAATTAAAACATCAAATACATAGTATGATGTTTACATATGTTAAAAGTACATACTCTAATGACTAGCAAGTCTTACAACCTTACAATATAAGGGAGTTTGTACTAATCTACTTATTACAACCAATATTGTTTGGCAAACTTATAGGATATCAATATACTGTTTCAATCACACTAAGATTAGAGCAGCTTCATCTCCAAGTGGGACGCACTGAAATCATAGTAAATCTCCAAGTGGGTCCGTTGAGCAATACTCGATGAGCATGTCATCCATTGTAGAAAGTGCAGCGGTATCCTCTGGGAGAAGATCGAGGTTGTTCTCTGGTTCAATAGGAGCCTGGTGAGAACTTTCAACCTCAGGTATTTCTTTTGTAAGATTGAAGTGAGCTTCAAATCTTAGTTCCTCAAAAGACTTTTTCTCCTTTAGGGATTTCTGATACAAGAGAACAAGATGTTTTTGGGATGCGGCAATCTTTAGCGACATGATAGTCATATCCACACCTGCTACAATGTCTGTTGCTATTGCAACGAGGTTGTGGTGCCTTACCCTTCCCTTTTCCTTTTTGTCGACCATTGGATTTGCGCCTGTTGTTGCGTTTGCGTTTTCCAGTTAGATTCTTAGGGTTATTCGAGGAATTTCCCTTGAATCCTTTTAGTGCGATACTGTTGGTTCAGTATCCTGTCCTCTGGAAACATAGTTGATAGAGTTTTCTCTATCTTCTCTGCTTCCGTTGGCTCTTTTTCGCAAAACTTTAACTTAGAGAAAATGTTATGAACATGATTGTATTCTGCCACAGTTTTAAAATCCTGTAGGCGTAAATGAATCCACTCATAATTAGCCTCAAGCCAAATGAGTTCCTTTTGCTGATCATGACGCTCTTTTAGAGTTTTCATAGGTTGAGAGGGCTCGTCTCCAACATGTACTCATGTTTGAGATCTTTATAGATGTAGAGCCTCAGAAGGAAAAGGGCAATATATAGCCTTCTGTTCTCAACTAGTGGATCCCAATCATTGCGTTCCTCGATTGTATTTGAAATCCCACGAGAAGAAAAATTTATTTTGATATCGGAAGCCCAAATTGGGTAGTTACTCCCATCGAGGGCGAGTTCGTCGAACTCTATAGTTGCCATGTCCCTATAATCATGATTAACTCCCATAGACCGCTGATGTTATGTGTTAAGAGATCTACTCCACTGTTTAATTACTTAGAGATCTACTCCACTGTTTAATTACATAGGTAAATTAATAAAAACATGATATCGAGGTTGTAATCTCTAAGTAATCAAATAGTGGAGTAGATCTCTTAACACATAACATCAGCGGTCTATAGGACCATTACATAATAATTTGAACAACCAATGAACTGTTTCCACTGAATTACATAAAACATAGGGACTAAAATGAAATTGCTGCTAAAATAAAATTATAAACTAAAAAAAATAAAGGGTAAATGGGTGGTGGGCCGAAATCAATAGGATTCGACGCACCACTGCTACTGTGCAGCCGGCCCATCGGGCTTGAGGGGAAAAGGGTGGCACGGGGGAGGGGGGAGGGGGGGCGTGGGGGCCGCCCCTGCAAAATGCGTCGCCGCCGGCACCGATTTGCCGCCGCCTCCTCTCTTCCTGTTGTGGCGCCATTGGGTGTGCCGACACTGCCGCCGCCGATTCCACCGCCCGTCCGCCGTCACCGCCTCCATTCTTGCCACCTCCCCCTCCCCTTAATTCTGCCGCCGCCGCCTCTCGCCTCCACCGCCGCCTCCCACATCCACCATCGCCTCCACTGCCGCTCCGCCGCCGCCGCATCCCCCTCGTCGGCCGGCGGCTTGCCGGCCGGCTTTAGGCCGACGGTCCCCGCTCCTCATCGGAGTCGAAGACCACCCAGACCCGGACACCGTCCCCCCCCCCCACGGCATTGGGTAGCGTGCGGCTCGGGGAGCCATGGGGAACGGCGAGGAACGTATGGCGGAGGCCGGGACGGCGTGCAGCGGCGGCTCTGGTATGACGACGTGATGAAGATGGTGTGAAGAGAGGTGGCTCCCCCGTGTGCGCCGCCATGGTTCCGGTCCGGCCGAATCCTCGTGGCGCGGGAGTGCGGGAGCGTCGACGGCTTGGCGTCGGCTGCGACGTTGGTGGAGGAGTGGCTGTTGGTGGCGGGGTGACAACGACTGGAGCCGACGATGAATCCATCTCTAGTGGAAGATCGCACGGCTCACTGGGCAGAGTCACCACTACCGTCCATCCATGGTGGGCACAGTACTGTACCCCCTACACACGGATACGGTGAGGCGCTTCGGCAGCTAGAGACGGAGGAGGAGCAACCGGAGTAGCGGCCACCATGATGCGGCGGTGAGGGTGGTGGCGATGGCCACCAGCCCTAGTCTGATGCTCATGGTGTTGGTGGCGACCGTGGTGGTGGCGGCGACTCCTCTCCGATCGACGGAGAAGATGGCGAAGACGACGGGCACGCTGATGGCGAGGGAGGCCGAGAACGGAATCCATGATCGAATGAAAGGTAGGCATAGTACATTTTGTTGATTTCGGTTTCTTTCGCTTTTCTTCAGATCGAAAGTGATGTGTTTCTTCTCTTTGCTTAGAGCGAAGTGCTGATAACATATTGAAAGTGGATAAAATTGATTGGAGCGAGAGAGAATTGAATGATACAATAGAGCGAATGAGCGAGGGATAGAATTCTCATTGATCATAGGTGTATTTATACAAGGGGATACGGTAGGAACCGTAAGGACGCGATGGTTGGGAACCATCACACCCGTTGTTGAGGAGCGCCAAAGGGAGAAGGGGTGCGGCCAGCCGCCGAGTTCCTTCTCTACCGGTTGTAGCAATAAGAGGTATGGTAACCACCATGCCTATCTCCATGCATGGATGAGATCACCCAAATATTCCACAACAGTTTGTATGTTAATTGCTATTCCTTGTATCTTTTTCATATGGTTTGTTCTGTTACACCTAAGTAGAAAAAAGAAAAAACATGTTTTTGTATAAGAATACCAGAAAGTATCCGACCGTTATCCGATTCTGATGGATATCACCTATATCACATTCCTTTTCATTTCCGAAAAAAAATATCCGAATTTGAAAATTTCCGGCTATATCCGACCGAAACTATTCGAATCCAAAAGAGGTCCGGTCGGACGGAAATTATCCGAATCACTTTCAACCGTACCCACAAAGAGTTGGGTGTACTTGTGGCCCACAAAATCTTCAGATTACGGGCTGAAATTATGTGCACATATAGGAAAAAGTACACCGAAGGTCCCTTAACTTTTCATCGTGTTACAAAATCGTCCTTGAACCGCAAAATCAGATACAACGCATCCCCAAACTTACGAAAACAATGCAAACTAGGTCTCTCGGTGGTTTTGACTCCGGTTTTATCCGATGTGGCAACTGACTCATCGTGGGACCCACACGTCAGCCTCTTGTTCCCCTCCCCTCTCCACCTTTCTTCCTCTCTCCTCTCCTCTCTCATCCACTCTCTATATCTATCCGCGTCATGAAGCGGGGCGCACAAAATCGGCGAGGCGGCGACGGCGAAATCGGTGAGGTCTACATCTCACGATGATTACCCACATGTGTTATTTTCCGAGAATATGTTTTGAAAAATGAGATTATTTGAAATTTGGTTGAGCACAAGATAGTGGAGTCTTAAACATTGGCTGTGGTATATTCACCAGAATATATTTGCCTGGAGACCATGTTTTAGGCAGCAAGTATAACTTGCCCACTATTAAGAGATCTACTCCATTGTTTAATTACTTGGAGATAATCCACATTGTACCACCTAATTTCGAATTCTAACTCAAATTGTTAGGTCTATTACCTACATTTTTTTGAAACATTACAAAATATGAAGTCTTACATTTCGCATTGAGATTACAACCTCAATATCATGTTTTTATTAATTTACCTCTATAAATTGATAATGTTAACCATGATTGTAAGGACATGGCAACAAAAGAGTTCAATGAACTCGCCCTCGATGGGACTATCCCATCTGGGCTTCCGATATCAAAATCAATTTTGCCTCTCGAGGGATTTTAAATACAATTGAGGAACCCAATGATGGGGACCCGCCAATTGAGAACAGGAAGCTAAATCCAGCCCTTTTCCTTCTGAGGATCTCAAACATGAATACATGTTGGAGACAAGCCCCCTCAACTTTTGGAAAGCTCTAAAATAGTGTTATGATCAGCAAAAGGAACTCATTTGGCCTGAGGCTAATTATGAGTGGATTCATTTACGCCTATAGGATTTTAAAACTGTGGCAGAATACAAACATGCTGTTCATAACATTTGCTCCAAGTTGAAGTTTTGCGAATAAGAGCCAACGGAAGTAGAGAAGATAGAGAAAACTCTATCGACTATGCAGAGGACAGGATACTGATCAACAGTATCGTGCTAACAATTTCCAGAAACATTCTCTGCTTACACATACATTGACTCGGACAGAAAGACACCATGAGCTTTCTTTAAAGAATGCCCAACAACGCCCCCCGGGCTCTGCTCCACTGCCTGAGGTGCACTTCAATGTAAAAAATAATGCTGAGAACAAGAAAGAATTCAAGGGAAATTCTTCGAATAATCCTAAGAATCTGACTGGAAAGCGCAAATGCAACAACAGGCGCAAATTCAATGGTCGAAAGAAAGGAAAAGGGAAGGGTAAGGCGCCACAACCTCGTAGCAATGCCAATAAACATTGCAACAGGTGTGGATCTGACAATCATGTCGCTAAAGGTAGCCGCATTCTGAAACATCTTGTTCTCTTGTACCAAAAATCTCTCAAGGACAACAAATCTTGTGAGGACGCAAGATTTGAAGCCCACTTCAATCTTACAAACGAAGAACGCCCTAGGGTTGCAAGTTCTCACCAGGTTCCTGTTGAACCAGAGAACAACCTCAATGTTCTCCTAGAAGACGTCGCTCCAATCTCTGCGATGGACGATATGTTCATCGAATACTGCTCAACGGACCCACTTGGAGATTTACAATAAACTCGGTGCGTCCCACTTGGAGATGAAGTTGCTCTAATCTCAGTGTGCTTGAAACATCATATTGATATCCTATAAGTTTGCCAAACAATATTGGTTGTAATAAGTAGATAAGTATGAACTCCCTTATATTGTAAGGTTGTAAGATTTGCTAGTCATTAGAGTATGTACTTTTTAACATATGTAAACGTCATACTATGTATTTGATGTTTTAATTATTGTATGTATGTATATATATTGGATAAAGAATTCTTAGGGTGTATTTGGTTGAGCTATGGCTTTTGGAAAAGCTGCTGTGAGCTGTGGGCTGTGGAAAAGCGGCTGTGGGAAAAGCAGAAGCCCGTTTGTAGAGCAGCTGTTAAACTGTTGGTTGTAGAAGAAATACCTGTAATGCCCCTAAAGGCCTGTGGGACTGTTTATATGCAAATTACTCGTAAAAACCTAATTTGTTCAATATTTCATATTTAAAAGGCTAATTTGGAGAATGGCCTAACCAAAACCTGTCACTTGTTTGGTTTGAGGATCCATTTATCTCAGTGTTCAGAAGTACATGTTTATTAGTACGATGAAGAAGGAAGTTATCCCACCAAAACCATGGGAAGACCTCATGATGGACCAACTCATCCTAAGATGGTTTTATTCCTCAAATTAAAGAGAACATTTACTAGAATTGAGCTAAAGAATATCTCAATTATCTTAAAATGTTGCTCAGTTACTTTCTGTTCAAGAACAGAAGTTAGGTTGAGGGCTAACATTCCCCGATTCCTTTCATAATTTTCTCTGGATCTTGAAGCTTGTTTCCCCATAGGTTGAGGGCTATCATATTCTAATGGCATACAAAGAAAATAAAAGGAGAACTTCAGAACACACACAAAATTCAAAGAAGCATGAAGGTATGGTAAAAATATACATCTCTAAGTCATATAATGTTTTTCGGAGAGCTAGACCAGCACTAAACATTCCAAATTTTTTTTTACTGAAACGATCTTTAGCACTGGAAAGTTTCTTTTCCTGAAGAATAATTCAAACCATAATATTGGATCGGATCATCTACAAAGATATGCACAGCAGGATATATTTTATCAGATCAGGCAGATAAACAACGTTTTGGTTTATACTCCTCAAGTTCCAGCCATGCTGCAAAGTCACTTCCCTTCTCCTGGATTCTAATCCTTTCTTTCTCAACTATCTCCAAGGCATTCTCCAAACTCCCTCCATTCCCATTGTCCTGTTCATCTGTTTCTTGAAGCTCAGTTCTCCTGTCCAGATCCACACACATCAAATGCTGCCATTCTTTCAGCCAGTCCTGGTACTTCCCTCAACTACATATCACCAAAATACAAGCATAAGACCACTCATGGGAGTAAAAGGCTCTGTAAATGAACACACGCAAAATTTGTATTTGTTGGTCAGTAGACAAAGCTATCAGATGATAGCATGAAACCAATACAGCAGGCCCTAATTATGCAGTGTTGACCATTTATTAACCACCATAAGAAAGCTAAGAATACAAGACATTAACAGCAAAAAAAATTAGAACACTCTTAAGTTAGCTCAAACGGTAGCTGTCGCTCACTTAACTAATCAATACAGTATAATACATTGACAATCAGCAGTCGAAGCAGGGCGGCGCCAGGCGACGCAGAGCCAGACGAGCGACGGGAGACGCGGCGCCGGACGGGCGGCGGCCGGCCGGCTTGAGCACGGGCTGCGTCGCGCCGCCGTCGGAGCAGGGATGCGTCGGGCGCTGCCGTTGGAGGTGAGGTCGGCGTCGCAGGGCGGCGGCGGCGCAAAAACCTAACCCGCGTCGGGCTACCCCTGTTCGTCGCCCCAGCAGCGTGTTCGGTCTATTCGCGAGAAGGGAAGGGCAAAGAAGCGAATAGTTTTTTATCATAATGGCATAGGTGGGTAATTTTTCCCTCAAAAGCCAGTGAAAGCAGGGGTAGGGGCTGCTTTTGGATTTGTAGTACACTAAGGGCTTATTCGGAATGGAGGAGAAACACAGGAAAATGAAGGATTTTGGTTCCTATGGATTACTTTACTGTGGCGTCATTCGGATCACAGGAAAACATTCGTAGGAAATACATAGGGAAAATTCCTGCGCTAGCCATATCACTGGAAGATCACAGGAAAAAAAAATCCACGCTGACCTCTTTTTTCTCTCCCTCTGCGTGGGAACGAGGCAAATCATGCCATCAAGCAACTAAAGCATATTATTAGGTTGATTAATGTTGTTTAATTCACTAGTAGCATGTGATAATTTTGTAATAGTGCACCTATTTTCTTAAAGATTCCTATGTTTTTCCTTTACTCCATCCAAACACCTATTCACATGAAATTCCTATATTTTCAAATCCTCTGTTTTACACTTGCATTCCTATCCTATTCCTACGTTTTTCCTATTCCTATATTTTTTCAATCCTGCATTCCGAATGAGCCCTAAAAGCAGCTTTGGGGAAAAAGCACTTGTGGCTTTTGGGCCCTTTGGGTGGCTTTTGACTTTTACAAAAGCAAAAGCAGGTTGAGAAGCCCAACCAAACACACCCTTAACCAAGCAATTCTTCTTTCATTATAGATGTCTAAGGATATCGCTCCGACTGGAGAGGAATTATGTCTTGTGGACAGTAGTACCACAAACTCTATACTTAGGGAGATCAAATACTTTCAAACTCTCAAAAAGAGAGAAGGCAAAGTTTTGACTATCGCTGGGCGCGATACTGTGATAGTTGGCTCAGGACGAGCAACTATTACACTCCCAATGGGTACACAAATTATAATCGAGGATGCTTTATTGTATCCTGATTCAAACCGTACCCTACTAAGTTATAGAGATATCCGTCAAAATGGGTTTTACATTGAAACCCATTTAAATAATCGAGAAGAATTTCTTCTCTTAACCAAACAAAACGAATTTCTTCTCTTAACCAAACAAAACGGATACGAATTTCTTCACATCGGGATTTTACTATACATACATTAAGCCCATTGCACATGTTGCGTACGAAGTAATTTTTCAAAATGTTGATGCATTCCACACTTGGCATGGTCGACTTGGGCACCCTGGTATCGGGATGATGAGAAAAATTATTGGCAACTCTATTGGTCATCATTTGATCACTGACAAATTTCCTAAATCCTCTGATTTTGTATGCACTGCATGTGCTACTGGGAAACTGATTTTGAGACCATCTTATCTCAAAATTAGAGCCGAACCACTTAAATTGCTTGAACGCATTCAAGGAGATATCTGTGGCCCTATTGTGCCAAGATCTGGACCATTCAGGTACTTTATGGTTTTGATTGGCGCATCTACTACATGGTCTCATGTGTGTCTTCTATCGACACGAAACCATGCCTTTGCCAAACTAATGTTTCAAATTATAAGGCTGAAGGCACATTACCCTGAACATAGGATTCACTAAATCCGTATGGACAACACTGCCGAATTTACATATCATGCTTTCGATGATTATTGTATGGCATTGGGAATTCAGGTTCAGCACTCTGTTCCATATGTCCACACACAAAATGGTTTGGCTGAATCATTGATCAAAAGAATTAAGCTTATTGCTCGACCATTATTGATGAATTGCAAATTACCTTCGTTGTGTTGGGGTCATGCAGTTCTGCACGCTGCTAACCTTGTCTAACTACGACCAACTGCATATCATGAAACTTTCCCAATGCAGTTAGTACGTGGAAATCCTCCAAGCATTTCCTATTTGCGTAAGTTCGGTTGTGCTGTATACATACCGATCTCACCACCACAGCGTACCGCTGTGGGCCCACACAGGAAAGTGGGGATCTATGTGGGATTTAAATCTCCTTCGATCATAAAGTATTTAGAACCCTTAACAGGTGATCTGTTTACTGCCCGGTTCGCTGACTCTATCTTTGGTGAGGAACATTTCCTGGCATTAGGGGGAGACTTCAAGTTCCAGAAAGGATACCAGGAAATTAATTGGGATGCCCAAGGTATTCCAGCCTTAGACCCACGTACTACTGAAACTGAACTCCAAGTTCAGAAAATTATACATTTGCAAAGATTTGCAAATAACCTGCCAGATGCATTTACTAATTATAAATGTGTGACTAAATCTTTCATTTGCGCTCAGAATGCACCAGAAAGAGTGGAGGTATCAAATAAAACCACTCAACTTCCACTCACTAAAAAGAGAGGAAGAAGTATGGCCACTCAGCGAGACACAATTGCTAACAAGCAAAGAAAGACGGTAAATGCAAACCAACCTTTAGTTGGTACACACCAAATTGATACTATATATCGAGCAGATCATTATAATCTGCAACCTAGCTCGGTTGTGCACAATGCTGAGACTAGGAACTCGGAAGACTATAGACACATTGTTTTGGGAAATCACAATGAGTCTATAAGGGTTGATGAAATTGCCATCAACTACTTTGAAACTGGAGAATCTTTTGATAGAAGAGCTATAATTGTCGACACTAATTTTTCTGAACAAATTGTTGATTGTCTCCAAGTTGATCCAGAACCTAGGTCTATAAAAGAGTGCCAAAAGTGCTTTGACTGGAACAAATGGAAGGACGCAATTGACGCAGAATTAGCCTCGCATTACAAAAAAAAATGTTTTCTCGGCTGTAATGCCTACTCCTCATGGTATCTTTCCTGTAGGATATAAATGGGTTTTCGTTCGGAAACGGAATGAAAACAACGAGGTGGTGAGATATAAAGCAAGGCTTGTAGCACAAGGTTTTACGCAAAAACCTTGCGTTGATTTCAACGAAACCTTCTCTCCAGTTATGAGTGGTATAACTTTCTGATATTTAATATCATTGGCAGTACAAAATCGTCTATCTATGCAATTGATGGACGTAGTGACAGCATACCTTTATGGGCCACTTGATTCTGATATTTACACGAAGGTTCCTGACGGAATCGACACCCCGAATCAGAAGGTAAATCGTAGCATATATTATGTTAAGTTGCGAAAGTCACTTTATGGCTTAAAGCAATCGGGCAGGATGTGGTACAACCGAGTAAGTGAATTCCTTTCACTAAAGGGATACACTAAAAATGATGATTTTCTGTGCATCTTTATCAAAAAGTCCCATACAGGATTTTGTATTATCTCGGTATATGTCGATGATCTTAACATCATTGGCAATACAGAAGATATTAATGAAGCACGTCATCATTTAAAGATGGAATTTGAGATGAAGAATTTGGGTCAAGCCAAATTTTGCTTAGGTCTACAACTTGAGCATTTACCTTCTGAAATCCTTGTGCACCAAAGTGCATATACCCAGAAAATTTTAGAGAAATTCAATATGGACAAGTCATATCCTTCCAAAACCCCTATGGTGATTCAATCTCTAGACATGGAGAAAGATCCATTTAGACCAAAGGAAGATGGTGAGGATGTGCTTGGACTTGATTTTCCATATCTTAGTTATATGCCTTATCATTTTGCTTTTCCACATTGGGTTTTTTTACTAAATGATAATTGTAGACATTATACTCCCTCCTTCCCTAAATGTTTGACACCGTTGACTTTTTTAATCATGTTTCACCATTTGTCTTATTCAAAAACTTTTGTGAAATGTGAAAAACTATATGTATATATAAAAGTATATTTAACAATAAATCAAATGATAGGAAAAGAATTAATAATTACTTAAAATTTTTTGAATAAGACGAACGGTCAAACATTTTTAAAAAAGTCAACGGCGTCAAACATTTGGGAATGGAGGGAATACTATTTTTGGATCATACTATGAGCTTTACTCATAAAGATCTAAAAATAGTCAATTATATATCACGGTTCTCTCCTTATTTTTCCCACTGGGTTCGAAGAGTTTGACGTGATGTATTTAAGATACTAAATTATAAATATTTCTAAGACTATATAAAGATATCTGGAACAATGAAAGAGCAATGATCAAAGCTGGATTCGATTAAGGGGGAGTGTTATGAAATAACAGGGTGATCTCATCCATAAAAGGATGGATCGCAACCGAAGGCAACCGCGCCTCTTCCCTAGGTGCTCCTGGGCAATGGACGCAACCATCGCGTCTACGATTGCCACCCCTTCCCCATCTATAAATTGTACCGCATTAATCAATAAAGAACACATGCTCAATTCGCTGTATTGTGTTCAATTCTCTTTCTCGCACAATCTCTGGCTCCAATCAATTCTTTCCACTTTTAATAGTTCCCAAATTTTCACAAGTGCACTAGTTGGTTTAGAATTACTTAGGTCTTAAATGAAAAAAAATAGGATTTCTAATTTAGAAAATCATTTTCAAATTTTAGGTACAAATTTTGAAATTCAAAATTTTTGGGTATGTTACAGTTAATTAGAGAAAAGAAAATAAAATGATCCTGTGAAAAGAAAAAGGAAAATGATACCGACATGGTTAATTAGAGAAAAGAAAAGAACATGATCTGACGTGAGAAAAGAAAATAAATAATTAGAGAAAAGAAACATGACCCCGAAGTTGGTCGTATATAGAGAGAAGAAAAATGACCAACATGACAAAAGAAAATAAATAATTAGAGAAAAGAAACATGATCCCAAAGTTGGTCGTATAGAGAGAAAAGAAAAATGATCCTGACATGAGAAAAAATGGAAAAATGATGACAATTAGAGAAAAGAAAAATGATCCCAACGTGAGAAAAGAAAAATGATCGACGTGGTTGACGTGAGAAAAGATAAAAGATAAAATGATACTGACGTGAGAAAAGAAAATAAAATGATCCCGACGTAAAATGATCTACGTCAGAAAAGAAAATAAAATGATCCTGACGTGAGAAAAGAAAATTGATAAAATGATAAATGATCCCAACGTAGTTAATTAGAGAAAAGAAAATAAAATGATCCCGACGTGAGAAAAGAAGAAAAATGATAAAATGATCATGAGAAAGGAAAAAGAAAAACAATGATTGATGTGGATGACGTGAGAAAAGAAAAATGATAAAATGATCGTGCTGATTAGAGAAAAGAAAATAAAATGATCCCAACGTGAGAAAAGAAGAAAAATGATAAAATGGTCATGAGAAAAGAAAAATGATCCAAGAAAAATGATGACTTGGCATGGCTTATGTGCGTCGAACGAAAATCGTATATATATACGTCGAGGCTCGCCAGTAGCTCGATAGAAGAAAAAAAAAAAAAGAAGGCAAAGCAGCCAGGGAAAAGAAGGCAAAGCAGCCGGGGAAAGCATAGCTTGAAATGATCTCAATGTGAGAAAAGAAAAATAATCTTTTTCTTTTTTTCTAATTGTTTAATTTTTTTTCTTTTTTGTTTTTCTTTTTTACTAATTGTTTAATCTTTCTTTTTATTTTTTTTCTTTTTTTATTGTTTAATCTTTCTTTTTCTTTTTGCTTTCTCTTTTTTTCTGATTGTTTAATCTTTCTTTTTCTTTTTTCTCTTCTTCTTTTTTTCTGATTGTTTAATCTCTCTTTTTCTTTTTTCTTGTTTAATCTTTCTTTTTTTTTTTCTTAGATTGTTTAATCTTTCTTTTTCTGCAAGCTATGTGTAGGGTTTGTGCAGCACAGTACGTGTTCATGCAGAAGCTTGAGTTCTGCAAGCTTCTTGAGTGTGTGCTAATATATTGGTACTTTAACAATGATGATGTGTGCTAATATATTGGTACGTTAACAGGTACGGCTTGTAGGTGCTAGAATCCTGCAAGTTGCTTGAATTATGATATGGTCACATGTGGTACTCTGCCATGCTTGTTATATGGTTTTCGATCGAATTTTTCTGCAAGTTGTGCGAAATTAATATTCGAATTGTATCAAAGTTTTGTCATGTTATTTGTCAAACTTTGTGAAACGTTTGTTAAAATTCAGGTTAGATTAAGTTGAATTATGTGAAAAAAAAACAATTCAAAACAGGGCAAAGTTTATGTCAAAATCCATCGTATATATAGAACCATTGAACCTTCAGAAGAAACAGCCGAGCCGATCGACTGTGTAGCCGTGTAGGGTTTAATCTTTCTTTTTCTTTTTTTTCTTGTTTAATCTTTCTTTTTCTTTTTCTCTTGTTTAATCTTTCTTTTTTTTTCGATTGTTTAATTTTTCTTTTTCTTTTTTGATTGTTTAATCTTTTTTTCTCTTTCTTTTTTCTGATTGTTTAATCTTTGTTTTTTTCTTGTTTAGTCTTTCTTTGTCCTTTTTCTTTTCTTTTTTTGATTGTTTAATATTTCTTTTTCTTTTTTTCTAATTGTTTAATCTTTCTTTTTTCTTTCTTCTTTTTTTGTTTTTCTGATTGTTTAATCTTTCTTTTTTTTTCTTTTTCTTTTTCTATTTTTCTGATTGTTTAATATTTTTTTCCTTTTTTTTCCTTTTCTGGTTTTCTTGCTGTGGGTTTTTTTTTCTTTTTTTTTCACCTTCCTGCCTTTTTTTCCTTTTCTTTTTTTAACAAGCGATGGGAATAGCTATGCCCAACAGCTTTCCAATATTTGATTCCCTAAAAATCTGAATTAGGAATACCAAAATAAAAATTAGGCTCAACAATCACCCCCTCCTACAAGAGAGGCCTAAACATTAAATCCCTATCATTTGCTAGTTTGCCACATGAGCAAGGTGGGACCCAGTCGGAAGTTGATCTGCCAATTTCCCCTTCCCTGTATGATTGTCTTCTCCTTACCTGCACCAGCGTCGCCGGCATCGTAAATCTCCATCATCACTAGCCAACCAGTATCCTGACTGCTGTGATTTCTAAACAAACGAAATACCGAGGATATACTGTAGCTATTCGTGTCATCAAGGAGGTAATCCCTAGCAAATCCCATTGATCTGTTGTGTCCTAGACAATCTCTATATCTGTATTTTGATCCGTGGGGATCTATTGTATGCAAAATATTAAGTTTGATCTGATAATTAGTTTTGCATATTGATTATTGTTCTATCGGTTCCCCTCCAAAAATACTAGGAGAAAAAGAGATGACTCGCCCAAGCAAACTCATTAAAACATGAGCAAATTGTGACTAGAACAAAAATTCATTCATCAGTACCCAGTAACACAAGTTTTGTTCACGGAACAAATTTTCTTTGACAACATCGTTCTTCAACGTCGTGTGTGATATATATTATTCGACAGAAGCGAAGCACCTGAATCATTTAATTAGCTAGTCGATTAGACGAGAGGCATGGACTTTCCACTCCGAGCCAGGATTAGCATGGAACCTAGATGACTATCATGTAACTTAGATTCTGTTTGAGGGATAGATTCTGTTTGAGGGAGCTTTTGATAGTCGTAGCTTCTTTTATATAACCTTTTTTTTTCAAACAGTTTAAATTTTCATCTAGATTTTAAGAAATTATAGTTATTGAATTTAAAAAATGAACTAGAAGTTTAAAGTTAGAAAACCTATTTTTTTCCATATTCTCACCAATTGAGTGATTGACTACTCACTAGCTATGCTTCCCAAAATCTCAAAGCTCTCCAAATAAGGCTTAGGTAGCTGTTACACTACCTACTAGCTTTTCAATATCCTCTCAGCGATTTCTCGCTAGCTAGCAACCAACCAACCAATCGGCCATGACCGAATGGCAGCGCTTGATCTGCGCCGGAGATGGCTAAATGCATTTTATAAGTTCATGGATTGTTTTCTTAGGTAACAGATTAATATCCAGCCTCTACACTAATAAGGATGTATATATCCAACCCATGGTTCTCTTAGCAAAGGATAGTTTCATTAGATTTATGCCAAATAGTTGGTTCAAATTTTGTTGTTGGAATTTTTTTTATTTCAACTGATCATAAACCTCCAATTGAGACTTTGTGAGAAAAGAAGAAAAATAGCTAGCTAGTCACCTCATATCAGTATATATATGAACTGATTAAGTTAATTTTACCAAGGGTATCACGTCTAACTACGTACACATATATATATATAGGCCTTAGAAACCTTGACTATGCTATTCTCTGTTAATAACACAAAATGATTACAAAAAAAAAAATTGGTGCCCTTGTTTTTGAACTGGAAGGATTTTATGCTAAAAAGGAATATCTGAAATTGTTTTCGTGACATCTACCGTTGGGCTTCTGGGCTTTCCCTAGTATACGGGCTGCCATCTATATGGGCCTTGGTAATTCCGTGTTATTTATCATTCCATTGATTCGAGTATAAACATCAGCAATAAAGTCGCTGTTAGGTACGTGTGTTAGAGTTTTCATATTTAACTAATCTCCTCTGAATACACCTGTAGAAACCGGAGCCTTAGAAGTCAAGGCATGCAAATCTGTTGAGAGGGAATCAAGAGACCATATATATATTTGAACAAGACGCTGCAACTAATATATCACTGCAAGAGCTAGCGGCAACGAACTAAAAAAAAAAAACAATTTCACCATCCAATCTAACTAACAAATTTATCATGAGAAAAGAAAAATGATCCAACAAAAATGATGACTTGGCATGGCTTATGTGCATCGAACGAAAATCGTATATATATACGTCGAGGCTCGCCAGTAGCTCGATAGAAGAAAAAAAAAAAAAGAAGGCAAAGCAGCCAGGGAAAAGAAGGCAAAGCAGCCGGGGAAAGCATAGCTTGAAATGATCTCAATGTGAGAAAAGAAAAATAATCTTTTTCTTTTTTTCTAATTGTTTCTTTTTTTTTTCTTTTTTGTTTTTCTTTTTTACTAATTGTTTAATCTTTCTTTTTATTTTTTTTCTTTTTTTATTGTTTAATCTTTCTTTTTCTTTTTGCTTTCTCTTTTTTTCTGATTGTTTAATCTTTCTTTTTCTTTTTTCTTTTCTTCTTTTTTTCTGATTGTTTAATCTCTCTTTTTCTTTTTTCTTGTTTAATCTTTCTTTTTTTTCTTTGATTGTTTAATCTTTCTTTTTCTGCAAGCTATGTGTAGGGTTTGTGCAGCACAGTACGTGTTCATGCAGAAGCTTGAGTTCTGCAAGCTTCTTGAGTGTGTGCTAATATATTGGTACTTTAACAATGATGATGTGTGCTAATATATTGGTACGTTAACAGGTACGGCCTGTAGGTGCTAGAATCCTGCAAGTTGCTTGAATTATGATATGGTCACATGTGGTACTCTGCCATGCTTGTTATATGGTTTTCGATCGAATTTTTCTGCAAGTTGTGCGAAATTAATATTCGAATTGTATCAAAGTTTTGTCATGTTATTTGTCAAACTTTGTGAAACGTTTGTTAAAATTCAGGTTAGATTAAGTTGAATTATGTGAAAAAAAAAAACAATTCAAAACAAGGCAAAGTTTATGTCAAAATCCATCGTATATATAGAACCATTGAACCTTCAGAAGAAACAGCCGAGCCGATCGACTGTGTAGCCGTGTAGGTTTTAATCTTTCTTTTTCTTTTTTTTCTTGTTTAATCTTTCTTTTTCTTTTTCTCTTGTTTAATCTTTCTTTTTTTTTCTGATTGTTTAATTTTTCTTTTTCTTTTTTGATTGTTTAATCTTTTTTTCTCTTTCTTTTTTCTGATTGTTTAATCTTTGTTTTTTTTTCTTTTTTAGTCTTTCTTTGTCCTTTTTCTTTTCTTTTTGATTGTTTAATATTTATTTTTCTTTTTTCTGATTGTTTAATCTTTCTTTTTTCTTTCTTGTTTTTTTGTTTTTCTGATTGTTTAATCTTTCTTTTTTTTCTTTTTCTTTTTCTCTTTTTCTGATTGTTTAATATTTTTTTTCCTTTTCTGGTTTTCTTGCTGTGGGTTTTTTTTCTTTTTTTTTCACCTTCCTGCCTTTTTTTTCCTTTTCTTTTTTTAACAAGCGACGGCTACCAGATGGGAATAGCTATGCCCAACAGCTTTCCAATATTTGATTCCCTAAAAATCTGAATTAGGAATACCAAAATAAAAATTAGGCTCAACAATCACCCCCTCCTACAAGAGAGGCCTAAACATTAAATCCCTATCATTTGCTAGTTTGCCACATGAGCAAGGTGGGACCCAGTCGGAAGTTGATCTGCCAATTTCCCCTTCCCTGTATGATTGTCTTCTCCTTACCTGCACCAGCGTCGCCGGCATCGTAAATCTCCATCATCACTAGCCAACCAGTATCCTGACTGCTGTGATTTCTAAACAAACGAAATACCGAGGATATACTGTAGCTATTCGTGTCATCAAGGAGGTAATCCCTAGCAAATCCCATTGATCTGTTGTGTCCTAGACAATCTCTATATCTGTATTTTGATCCGTGGGGATCTATTGTATGCAAAATATTAAGTTTGATCTGATAATTAGTTTTGCATATTGATTATTGTTCTATCGGTTCCCCTCCAAAAATACTAGGAGAAAAAGAGATGACTCGCCCAAGCAAACTCATTAAAACATGAGCAAATTGTGACTAGAACAAAAATTCATTCATCAGTACCCAGTAACACAAGTTTTGTTCACGGAACAAATTTTCTTTGACAACATCGTTCTTCAACGTCGTGTGTGATATATATTATTCGACAGAAGCGAAGCACCTGAATCATTTAATTAGCTAGTCGATTAGACGAGAGGCATGGACTTTCCACTCCGAGCCAGGATTAGCATGGAACCTAGATGACTATCATGTAACTTAGATTCTGTTTGAGGGATAGATTCTGTTTGAGGGAGCTTTTGATAGTCGTAGCTTCTTTTATATAACCTTTTTTTTTCAAACAGTTTAAATTTTCATCTAGATTTTAAGAAATTATAGTTATTGAATTTAAAAAATGAACTAGAAGTTTAAAGTTAGAAAACCTATTTTTTTCCATATTCTCACCAATTGAGTGATTGACTACTCACTAGCTATGCTTCCCAAAATCTCAAAGCTCTCCAAATAAGGCTTAGGTAGCTGTTACACTACCTACTAGCTTTTCAATATCCTCTCAGCGATTTCTCGCTAGCTAGCAACCAACCAACCAATCGGCCATGACCGAATGGCAGCGCTTGATCTGCGCCGGAGATGGCTAAATGCATTTTATAAGTTCATGGATTGTTTTCTTAGGTAACAGATTAATATCCAGCCTCTACACTAATAAGGATGTATATATCCAACCCATGGTTCTCTTAGCAAAGGATAGTTTCATTAGATTTATGCCAAATAGTTGGTTCAAATTTTGTTGTTGGAATTTTTTTTATTTCAACTGATCATAAACCTCCAATTGAGACTTTGTGAGAAAAGAAGAAAAATAGCTAGCTAGTCACCTCATATCAGTATATATATGAACTGATTAAGTTAATTTTACCAAGGGTATCACGTCTAACTACGTACACATATATATATATAGGCCTTAGAAACCTTGACTATGCTATTCTCTGTTAATAACACAAAATGATTACAAAAAAAAAAATTGGTGCCCTTGTTTTTGAACTGGAAGGATTTTATGCTAAAAAGGAATATCTGAAATTGTTTTCGTGACATCTACCGTTGGGCTTCTGGGCTTTCCCTAGTATACGGGCTGCCATCTATATGGGCCTTGGTAATTCCGTGTTATTTATCATTCCATTGATTCGAGTATAAACATCAGCAATAAAGTCGCTGTTAGGTACGTGTGTTAGAGTTTTCATATTTAACTAATCTCCTCTGAATACACCTGTAGAAACCGGAGCCTTAGAAGTCAAGGCATGCAAATCTGTTGAGAGGGAATCAAGAGACCATATATATATTTGAACAAGACGCTGCAACTAATATATCACTGCAAGAGCTAGCGGCAACGAACTAAAAAAAAAAAACAATTTCACCATCCAATCTAACTAACAAATTTATCATGAGAAAAGAAAAATGATCCAACAAAAATGATGACTTGGCATGGCTTATGTGCATCGAACGAAAATCGTATATATATACGTCGAGGCTCGCCAGTAGCTCGATAGAAGAAAAAAAAAAAAAGAAGGCAAAGCAGCCAGGGAAAAGAAGGCAAAGCAGCCGGGGAAAGCATAGCTTGAAATGATCTCAATGTGAGAAAAGAAAAATAATCTTTTTCTTTTTTTCTAATTGTTTCTTTTTTTTTTCTTTTTTGTTTTTCTTTTTTACTAATTGTTTAATCTTTCTTTTTATTTTTTTTCTTTTTTTATTGTTTAATCTTTCTTTTTCTTTTTGCTTTCTCTTTTTTTCTGATTGTTTAATCTTTCTTTTTCTTTTTTCTTTTCTTCTTTTTTTCTGATTGTTTAATCTCTCTTTTTCTTTTTTCTTGTTTAATCTTTCTTTTTTTTCTTTGATTGTTTAATCTTTCTTTTTCTGCAAGCTATGTGTAGGGTTTGTGCAGCACAGTACGTGTTCATGCAGAAGCTTGAGTTCTGCAAGCTTCTTGAGTGTGTGCTAATATATTGGTACTTTAACAATGATGATGTGTGCTAATATATTGGTACGTTAACAGGTACGGCCTGTAGGTGCTAGAATCCTGCAAGTTGCTTGAATTATGATATGGTCACATGTGGTACTCTGCCATGCTTGTTATATGGTTTTCGATCGAATTTTTCTGCAAGTTGTGCGAAATTAATATTCGAATTGTATCAAAGTTTTGTCATGTTATTTGTCAAACTTTGTGAAACGTTTGTTAAAATTCAGGTTAGATTAAGTTGAATTATGTGAAAAAAAAAAACAATTCAAAACAAGGCAAAGTTTATGTCAAAATCCATCGTATATATAGAACCATTGAACCTTCAGAAGAAACAGCCGAGCCGATCGACTGTGTAGCCGTGTAGGTTTTAATCTTTCTTTTTCTTTTTTTTCTTGTTTAATCTTTCTTTTTCTTTTTCTCTTGTTTAATCTTTCTTTTTTTTTCTGATTGTTTAATTTTTCTTTTTCTTTTTTGATTGTTTAATCTTTTTTTCTCTTTCTTTTTTCTGATTGTTTAATCTTTGTTTTTTTTTCTTTTTTAGTCTTTCTTTGTCCTTTTTCTTTTCTTTTTGATTGTTTAATATTTATTTTTCTTTTTTCTGATTGTTTAATCTTTCTTTTTTCTTTCTTGTTTTTTTGTTTTTCTGATTGTTTAATCTTTCTTTTTTTTCTTTTTCTTTTTCTCTTTTTCTGATTGTTTAATATTTTTTTTCCTTTTCTGGTTTTCTTGCTGTGGGTTTTTTTTCTTTTTTTTTCACCTTCCTGCCTTTTTTTTCCTTTTCTTTTTTTAACAAGCGACGGCTACCAGATGGGAATAGCTATGCCCAACAGCTTTCCAATATTTGATTCCCTAAAAATCTGAATTAGGAATACCAAAATAAAAATTAGGCTCAACAATCACCCCCTCCTACAAGAGAGGCCTAAACATTAAATCCCTATCATTTGCTAGTTTGCCACATGAGCAAGGTGGGACCCAGTCGGAAGTTGATCTGCCAATTTCCCCTTCCCTGTATGATTGTCTTCTCCTTACCTGCACCAGCGTCGCCGGCATCGTAAATCTCCATCATCACTAGCCAACCAGTATCCTGACTGCTGTGATTTCTAAACAAACGAAATACCGAGGATATACTGTAGCTATTCGTGTCATCAAGGAGGTAATCCCTAGCAAATCCCATTGATCTGTTGTGTCCTAGACAATCTCTATATCTGTATTTTGATCTGTGGGGATCTATTGTATGCAAAATATTAAGTTTGATCTGATAATTAGTTTTGCATATTGATTATTGTTCTATCGGTTCCCCTCCAAAAATACTAGGAGAAAAAGAGATGACTCGCCCAAGCAAACTCATTAAAACATGAGCAAATTGTGACTAGAACAAAAATTCATTCATCAGTACCCAGTAACACAAGTTTTGTTCACGGAACAAATTTTCTTTGACAACATCGTTCTTCATTTTCTCTAAACTAGATGAAGAAGATGGAGAAATAGTGTTCAATCACCTTGGCTGCTGAGCCCATCGGCAGTGGCCACATCAAAATTGCTGCGAATCAAAGAGCTTAACTGGTTTTGGGCTCTAAAATGGAAAAGACGTGCAAAAATCACCTGGTGCACCTTAGGAGATGAAAACAGCCACTTCTTCGACGTTGCGGCCAGGATACACCACCGAAAAAACAAAATCAAAGTGCTTGTCAACAATGATATACTCCCTCCGTTTCACAATGTAAGACTTTCTAGCATTAGCTACATACATATAGATGTTAATGAATCTAAACACATATATATGTCTAGATTCATTAACATCTAAATGAATATGAGTAATAGTAGAAAGTCTTATATTGTGAAACGGAGGAAGTAGAATTCTTTGAGACTACCCAAATACTCCAGATAGCCACTGATTTCTTCAATAACATCTTCGGCATTGCTCTGCCCTGGTCCAACACAATAACCTAGCCTCTCTTTACCCAAACCAGCCGAGCGTACGAAACCTATCCATTGACTTCACTTGGGAAGAAATTTCAACGGTAATCCTTCAATCTCCCCAAAACAAAAGTCCTGGCCCAGACGGTTTCACAAACGAATTCTATAAATGCTTCACCCAAACTCTAAAGCCTGATTTGATTGCCTTCTTCAATGACTTTCATTCTAACGCTGCGGATTTATCTGGAGTAAACATTTCCTACGTAACACTGCTACCCAAGAAAGAGACACCGATCCACATCAAAGATTTCCGGTTTAGGGAAATCCAATTTTCGGAAACGTGATTAGGGGTACTGTTGGAGCTTAATTTTTGCTAAGATGCCCAAAAATTTAGGATTGGGATGCGTATAGGGTGACTGTTTGGCATGCTCTGCCAAAAGGAAATCCTGTGCATGCGCTAGAAACTGGGAAGGTACACCCAACAAACTAGGAAGCGGAGATTTGCATGCACATGATCGAAATCAGTGCGTGGAAAACAAGCGTATACACCAGCACAAGGAAACGTGCATGCATGCGCAATAAAATAGGATACCTCCGTTTTTGACTAAGGTAAATAATTTTGTTGAAAGCCTTATTTTGTTGACTGATCTTAGGCCATTGAGAAGATCCGCCACTGCCCCATCCTCCCCGCCACCAGCGTCGCCCCACCCTTCCAGCCGACGATGAGGACCTCCTCCTCCTCCTCCACCGGCGAGTTCCCCACCCCCCCACCTCCGCAGCGCAACGGCCGCCAGATCTGCCGTCACAGCGGCAGCGATGCATGGGGCGCCGCCAACGCTTCTCCGACCCGGGACGCCACCGCCGCCGCTTCTCCGACCACATGGTTGTCTCGTTCGCGCGGGCATGGCAGGCGTGGCCACTCCGGCCCCAGCGGCCTCCGCTTGCTCGCCCGGCTGACCGATGCCCGCTCCAGGTATGACACCGTTGTCGAAGTCTGTCCCGGCGCCTCCCAAACTCCTCCGCCGGCCCAGCCTCCTTCGTCGAGAGTCGACTCTGGACCGCTGCTCACCCCCAGCCTACTTTCTGCGCCTTCGGGAGCCCGTGCTCGATTTCTGGAGGGAGTCGTCACCGTCGCCGCCGCCCATATCCACCCGCGTTCCCTCTCCGTGGAGCATCTCCCAAGTACCGGAGCCACCGGATCTACGCCGCCCGGACCACCACCGTACCTTCGCCGAGCAGTTTGTCAACCCCCCGCGCGGGTTTAGATGCCCACGCGCTCCTCACCCCTGGCGGTGACCTAGCCGCCACCAGCCCGGGGCACAGCGTTGCCCTAGCCCCCGTCCACCACGCTTCCCCGCAGGCCATGAGCACCTAGGATGCCACCTATCCCCTCCTGGGCTCGTCCAAAGGAACTACGCTCCTCACCTCCAGCGGTGCCCCAACCGCCGCCGGCTGCGCTTCCCCGCAGGCCGCGTGCAACTAGGACACCGCCGCCGACCCCCTCCTGGCCCTTCACCGCCCCAGCTCAGCCGGAGGAAACCGCCCGCAACGCCGACTCCCGGTTTGAATTGCCGATTCCGCCATCGGCAAGGTCTGAGCATCGCCAGCCACCTCGATGACCCGCCTTGAACTTCATCGTCACCATCCCCCCTAGAGTAACCTACAAGCTCCGCACCACGCAGAGGAGACAGTACGTCGGCACGACGATATGGCTTCAGCCGACGCCTCCCCTGAGGAGGGATGGACGCAGGTCAAACCACGCTTGTAGTGATGCCGCAAGCAGCATCGACACGCCAGCCAAAGTCCACCTACAAGTCATTCAGGCACTCCGTCAAGGTGCTGTGCATACCATCTGCACCGGGCCGATGCGACATCCCTCCGCCTCTTCCAAGAGAGAACTCAGGGGAAGTGCTTCGTGTGACTCGCCCACGACCACCACGCCGCCTCTGGCCGTGACCCCGAGCGCTGCTTCCTCTGCTTTTGGCCTGGACACAAAGCCTGACATTGTTGGCATGGCCGGAGGCTGCCTCGGTCGTTTTCGCCAGTGGGCCGGGTGTCCCCAAGCCATCCTTCTAAGCACTCCCACCCGTGGTCGCTTTCGCCGCGTCGCCAACACTCCCGCCCACGCTCGCCTTCGCTGCGTCGCCAACAACCCGCTCCTCTGCCGACTAGCAGGCGCCTCTCCCCGCCCAAGCGCACCAGGCATTCCAAACCTCCCGTGCTTGTGGACCCGTACCCGGGAGTAACTAACTGTGTCATCCCAGATTGAGCAGGGGTAGTGGGAAATCCCTAAGAATTTGGGGCTAGCTGCGCAGCCCGGCTCCGTCCTGGTGACAGACAAACCACCTGAACACTGGCAGCCTGGCGTCAAGTACGCTATTTTCGTTCAACTAGAAGGGGACCCTCAGCTACATCTCCATGGAGATGACGACGACGACGTTTGTGATGGCAGCAACAGGAGCGAACAAGAGACCTGGCACGTGTTAACAGCGAAATTTGGTATCAAGCTCGGAGGGGAGAAAAGAGACCGAGATGGACCTGGTGTTGAGAGCATAAATGAAATCAAGATTGAATCGCATATCGGCTGAGGAGCGTATCGGCTGAGAGAGAGGATTGGGGATCACATCAGCTCGAGATAAAGGTTGGAGGATGACTTGGTCAGAGGGGCCGAGGGCTAATTTGGCCGATGCAACACGACCTGGGCCCGGTACTGGCCCGATTTGGGATAACTGTTATTGCCGAAAAGAGATAGAGCTCATTGAAGGCAATTGTATCTATTAATTAGGTTAGCTATGGCGGTTTGGTTAGTTTTGGTAAGAAACCGTCATATATGGTCCTTTTTGTATTTTAGAGTTTAGAAGGTTTTGACTCGTGTCCTCAATGGACTTATCTGTACCTGGGGTATAAATATTAACCCCCTAGCACTGTAATACGGGAGACAATCCAATACAACTTCGGCGCATCGCCACCTTTTTTTTACTTTTCCTGTTTTCGACGAGTTCTCTCCACGTCGCTTTAGATGTTTTAGTTCTCTTATCATGACCATCGTTATCATATGTCTTAGCTAATCTGGTCTTGGTATCTCAATATAACTCTATCGGTTGTCTCTCGCTTTAGGGTTTCTACCGGTATCGGCTAAAATTGTCTTACCGGATTAGATTAGCTAAGGCATCTACCATCTTGAAAAGTGTTTAATTCCTTGATTGTTTAGACTTTAAGTTTCTTTACATACTTTGAGATGCATCATCCCTAGTCGTGTTTAGAACCCTGGAAACTAACCTATAATTAATCATAATTAGAGATAGTATCGGAGTTTCAGCCGATCTTACCTACTATGCCTGTTTCTTAGATCGTTACATGTGTATCCACCACCTATAGAGATGGGCTTCGCTATAGCTTGGCATCGAGACCGTGTCTATCGGCTAGGGCTGCTAATTCGACTATCGGCTCAGTCTTGACGCCTTGTTACAGCTTGGCTCGCCTGTATAGGTTCGTGCCGGAATACTAGCCGACACGTTATCTTTTTTGGCTCTGTTTTTACTTTATCGGCTGTAGTCTTGCTAGTATTGTCCTGGTTCCATATGCTTTTATCTTTATAGACAGTACTTTGGCTGATAGGGCATTCTCAGAGCATACATATTCCGTGATATACTCAGTCCATGGCCAGCCCAATCGGCTGGGGACCACTAACGATACACTGTCGGCCTATCGGCAAATCGGCTATTGGCTGACTGACCTCTCTTTTGTTTCTTTGCTGATTGTAGGATCAAATCAGCTGGCACGCCCTTAGCACTCGAGGCAAACCCTGGACCTACACTGGAGTTAAGCAGATCTCCTAGGCTGCACGTGTTTTCGCATTGACACACCTTTTGGCACGTCCAGTGGGACCAAGTTTCATTAATTAAAGTCATGACAACTGATAGGGATTAGATCCACACCGACTGGCATTATCTATCCCCACAACACCAATGGCAGGAGATAGGCGACAACCCCAGTCCGTACACCGGAGATGCAGTCGACAAGCTAGAAGGAAAGCTGGGGCAGGGCTTCATGTCAGCTGATGAACTAGAAGAGGTCGACATTGGCCTAGGAGATAGGCCAAGGCCAACGTACATATACGCTACCTTGCCAGCTCAGCTCAAGGAGGAGTTAATTGACTTACTGAAAGAGTACCGGGATTGTTTCGCCTGGGAATACCACGAGATGCCAGGGTTAAGCCGATCCATAGTTGAACACCAGTTGCCCATTAAGCCAGGGTATCGGCCAAAGCAACAACCTCTGAGGAGATTCAAGGCAAGATGTACGATGCAATCAAAGATGAGATCACAAGGCTGTATGATGCGAATTTTATAAGACCCTGCCGATATGCTGAATGGATTTCAAACATAGTGCCGGTTATGAAGAAGAATGGGAAACTGAGAGTCTGTATTGATTTCAGGGATTTAAACAAGGCTACACCTAAGGATGAATACCCAATGCTAATTGCAGATTTATTGGTGGATGCAGCCTCAGGGCACAAAATTATTAGCTTTATGGATGGTAATGTAGGGTGTTGACGGTCGTTACAGACAAATTTTGACCGCCAATATAACTAAAATAATGGAGAACTAGCTATGCTTACAATGCATGTTTGTTTTCAAATAATATAGTTCCACTTGTACTTGGAGAATAACATGTTGCAGGAATTTATCAAATAAAACAAAGAGAAAGTGAAGAAACCTCACTCCTAAGCAAGCACATGGATAAGGGGGCCCACATGTCAGGTGTAACCGTCCGAAAACCGCCTTAACTGTCAAAACCGCCATGAGGACCCACCTGTCAGCCACCTTGCCGAAGCTGGAGGCCTACTGGGCCGATCCAGGCCGAACCCTGGCGGCGCCCAGTCAGGTCAGCCCTCCACGTGAACGTCCAGGATTGCTTCTCAATGACGGTTGTGAGGGTAAAATGGATATTTCGTATGCCAGTAACCATCATACCGACCCTATAAAAGGAGGAGCTCATTCACTCTCTCAACACACTCAAGCAAGCTCAATTCCTCTTCATACATTAGTATAGTAGTATAGTGCTAAGTGGAGTAGTATAGAATAGTGTTCAGAAGTCCTCGGAGTCTTCGGAAGAGTTTTCGGTATGGCTCGAGTAGCTCTTGTAATCTCTTCTGTAATACTTTCTGAATTAATGAAATACTCTTCTTTATATATCTTCGGTACTTTGCTTAGTCTAAGTACTGGTCTTACTTTATTTCTACTTTATGTTAATTGTGTGGATAGCCTACCAGAGAGGTGTAACGGTGCGGGTTTAATGTCTGACTTATCAGTTGCTCTATGTCGGGTGCACAGGTATAGAGTAGTATTTAGTAATGTAATCATGGTGCTTAGATTTTTAAATATCATTAATTGGGCATATATGCTGCGAGACAGTAGAGGTGGACCGCTGATGGTGACAGCTCAGTACAAGTATTCCTCCACGTTAGTATATATTTCTAAGACAAATTCCAGGGGAGGGTACTCCTCCGTATTTAGCCCCGGCTGGACGGCCATAATAGGTTGTCGTAAGAAACTCAACAACCCGGGGTGGTCTCTCGAAGTACCAGGAGGACACTGTTAGATGGTATTGGCCACATGATTGTACATTAATAGATGTAAACTAGGATTTGAGTGTATACTACAAGTAAAGGAATTTAGTGTTTTATATTTCTCCTTCCACTTAGGTAGACTTATTTTATTATGAGGATTGAATAGCTTCGCTTTGTGTCACTCTACCCATATATTATACTTAACCCATGTTTAGGCTTTGACAATTATAAGTAATATATGTATAAAGTGCATTAGCAAGGTTCACTCTTATTAAAAAATACGATACCTTGGAATACTTCTGGGTGAAATGCTATAATGGTATATCCGTGCGCGTGCGGATTACTTCTGTAATCATAAATATACCAAGACCATTTCTGGCGCCATTGCTGAAAATGAATATTTCTAGTAATGTCGTTAATAAATACCAACACAGGGGATAATCAAATCTTCATGGCAGAAGAGGATGTCCACAAGACAACATTTAGGTGTTCGGGGGCAATTGGCTTGTATGAATCAGTAGTAATGACTTTTGGGTTGAGATGCGCTGGCGCTACATATCGGAGGGCTATGAATTACATCTTCCATGACCTCATCAGCAGATTGATTTAAGTATATATTGACGATGTGGTGGTCAAATCAAAAGAAGCCAAAGAACATATAGCTGATTTACGCCAAGTGATTGAGCGAGAAAATATGGTTTGAAGATGAATCCTAATAAGTGTGCTTTCGGCGTATTGGCTGGGGAGTTCCTGGGTTTTTGATCCACGAAAGGGGAATTGAGGTCACAAAGAAGTGCATGGATGCCATCAAGAGCATTGAGCCCCCAGAGAATAAGAACAAATTACAATCGTTGGTCGGCAAGATTAACTTCATCAGAAGGTTCGTATCCAACCTGTCCGGGAGAATCGAGCCGTTCACGCTGCCGTTGAAGCAAATAGATGGTCAAGAGTTTGTATGGGGGGAGCAGCAAGAAGCGTGCAATATCAAGAGCTATTTAAGCTCCCCACTAGTCTTGACATTACCTCAGAAAGGAGTGCCCTTCAAGCTATATCTTTCAGCCAATGTGAAGTCTATCGGCTCGGTTCTAATACAGGAAGTTGACGGGAAGGAGAGAGCAATCTTTTACCTCAGCAAAAGACTTTTAGACGTTGAGACAAGGTACACTCCCGTAGAAAAGCTGTGTTTATGCCTGTACTTTTCATGTACAAAGTTGAGGCACTATTTACTTTCAAACGAGTGCGTCGTGGTTAGCAAAGCCGATGTGGTAAAGTACATGCTATCGGCTCCTGTTTTAAAAGGAAGAGTGGGGAAGTGTATTTTTGCCTTAACAAAGTTCGACCTCAGATATGAGTCGGCCAAAGCAGTGAAAGGACAAGCCATAGCCGACTTCATCGTTCAACACTGGAATAATTCGGTAGACTTGGTCGAATTGGTGCCTTGGACTTTGTTTTTCGACGATTTGGTATGCCGACATGGTTGTGGCATCGGCTTGGTTATCATATCCCCAAGGAGGGCGAATTTCGAATTTGCATTTACAATTAAGCCCTATTACACTAAAATCAGGTACAATACGAGGCGGTGCTCAAACTGCTACAGTTGTTAAAAGAAGTAGAAGCCGATGCCATTGAAATTATTGGAGATTCACAGCTAGTCATCAACCAATTGTCTGGAGATTATGAATGTAAAAACAATGTTCTAAGGGTATATTACGAAGAGTGCAAGGAACTTATGAAGAGCTTCAAGATAGTTACAATGAGGCACATTCCAGAGAGCAGTACGGTAGGGCCAACGACTTGGCTCAGGTAGCATCAGGATACGAGCCAATGACAAGAGACATCGAAGCTGAAGCCATGAGTCTGGAAGCTAATGATTGGAGAAGGGAAATCATCAAGTATCTAAAGAATCCTTCTCAATCTGCTTCAAGAAAGTTGAAGTACAAGGCCCTTAAATATGTATTGCTCGATGATGATCTATATTACAAGACAATTGATGGGGTTCTACTCAAGTGTTTAAACCTGGAAAAAGCCAAAGATGTCATCTGTGAAGTCCATGAGGACATTTGTGGAACTCATCAATCGGCTCACAAAATGAAGTGGTTACTCATAAGGGCTGGATATTTTTGCCCGAACATGCTAGAAGACTTCTTCAGATATTACAAGGTATGCCAAGATTGTCAGAAGTTTGGGGCTATTCAGAGAGCGCCGGCCTCGGTCATGAATCCTATCATCAAGCCATGGCCGTTCAGAGGATGGTGTATTGATATGATCGGCCAAATTAGCCCACATCAAGCAAAGGCATAAATATATCTTAGTGGCTACCGATTACTTCACGAAATGGGTCGAGGCCGTACCATTGAAGAAGGTGGATTCTGGGGATGCCATCAACATCGTCAAGGAACATATTATTTATCGATTTGGGATCCCACAGACATTGACCACAAATCAGGGTTCTATCTTTATATCCGATGAATTCGTACAGTTTGCTGACAGCATGGGAATTAAACTACTAAATTCATCCCCTTATTATGCACAAGCGAATGGACAAGCAGAGGCATCAAACAAAAGCTTGATCAAGTTGATAAAGAGAAAGATCGATGAACAGTTGAAGAAGTGCACGCGATGTTGGCAGACTCATTGTGGGCATGTCGGATGGCGCGCCATGAAGCTACCCAGGTGTCCCCTTATCAACTCGTATATGGACATGAGGCTGTTTTGCCCTGGGAAACTAACATCGGCTCTAGAAGGATTGCATTACAGAATGAATTGACAACCGACGAGTATAGGAGTCTGATGACCGATGAGTTAGAAGATTTGGCTCAAGTCAGGCTACGAGCTTTGGCAAAGATTAAGAAAGACAAGGATAGGATATCAAGGCATTACAACAAAAAGTTCGTGCCCAAAGCTTTTGACGAGGGTGAACTTATCTAGAAATTGATATTGCTGATAGGGACGAGAGATAATAAATTCGGCAAATGGTCACCTAATTGGGAAGAGCCTTTTCGTATGCATCGGTGCGTACCTAAAAACGCCTACCTGCTTGAAGGTCTGGATGGATAAGTTTATGGAAAAGCCCTCAATGAGAAATACCTGAAGAAGTACTACCCAAGCGAATGGATCAACTCGTAATCGGCTGACTTAGCCGATGCATAATATAGCCGATACAATACATATCGTCTGGAGAAATGGCCGATGTTACACATCGTCCTTAGATGTTTATATAAAGTAAGATCATAAGGGAGTCAAGACGTTCAGAAGAAACAGTAGCAGACAAATCAATTACATGCCCAAGAATTTATGAATTGCCCCAATGGCGTGAAGGCGTTAGCCGTCGATCTTCGCAATGGTGTTGCGATCCTCGGCATTAGTCCTTGAGATTGGCCTTAGATATCTCTTCAACTCTGCAAAGTGCTTAATGGCCGTTTTGACTTTCAGGGCTTGCTCCTTTATTGCCTTCGGAAGATCGGCTAGTTTTTGTCGTTCCAGTGATATTTCGTGACGAGTTTTTGCTAGTTGAGCAAGGAGGGAGGATTCATTTTGCTTCAAGCCATTGAGTCTCTTCTGAGGAGTCTAGGCCAGCTAACAGTTAGTCCAGTTTAACTTTGTCTTCCGAAACTTGCTGGTGGCTAATTCAGAGGGTTGCTCCAAAGGATAATCTTTCCTGCCAATCAACCAGCTTTTGTTGTGCTCTCCAGAATTTAAAGGTATATTGTTCAAAATGCACAGCTAGGGAGATATCATCGACTAGGCCCTCAGGGATAAGATCTTGGATGTCAGCAAACTTAGACTTGACAGGACCACAATCCGCCACCAGTACATCTAAAGGGACATTGAGCCGATCGATCAGGTCTAGCAAGAGCGCTCTCAATTCATCTGAACCAGATGATCGAGCTTGGTTGGAAGCTTCTGCTCCGTCGTCTTCCAAGAATTGACGAATATTGAAGGAAAGCATGCCGGGAAGATCCTGAAGACGGGAAGATCCTGAAGAAATTTGAAGGTTAAAACAATTAAGCTGATATGACGGTGTAAGAGATTTATTATCACCTGAGGAGCAACATCAGTAGCGTTACTCGTGTCTCAGTATGATCATCCACAAAGGGGCCACGCATGTCGGCAGCAAAGTCATCGGCCGGGGGAAAAGATGAAGCCTTAACGGAGGACAATGAATTACTCGGTCCTAGCACGCCGACAGTTGGTGCTGGAGTCGCCTTCGTCTGAAAAGGAAGAAAAAAGATAGCTTCAATCAAAGGGAAAAGAGCCAAGGGTGTTGGTAATTCTTACGGTCACAGATAGAAATCCGCAATCACACGGATATACCGATGTAGCACTTCCCCTACGGAGTATTCCAAGGGTATCGAATCCAAGGAAACGTGTGTGGTCAAATCTTCTTCCGATTCATCCAAGAACACCAAGCAAACTATAGGCTAGGATAGAGAGGTTTACTAGTAAGAAACAGTGTCTAGGGAAAAGCTTAAGTTTAATACTTCAGGCACTGGCAACCCGTTGTTCCCAGCTGTCGCTTTACTACGTACCCGGACAGGGAGGACTTAAGTGATCTTGAGGGCTGTCACCACCTCTACACCTACCTTAAACGTACTGTGGGATACGCAGCAATTACTGGATAACAATTACCTAAACACCACATCTAAGCAATTAGTACCTACTTTAGTGTTAATAACTCACCAAAGCAATCACTATATTTTAGTTGATTATAGTGAACAATAATCTCGTATGCTATTTAGGAACTAACCAAGAGATAATTCTCACAAGATAAATCTAAATTACTCAGGAAGATAATTCTATTGAAATCAGAGTAATAAACAGAATAAAAGAATGAGAGAAGATTACCGACAACTCCGGAATTCTTCCGACTTCTTTTATTCTACTCTCTTCCCATTCTAGTATACAATATAGTACAATAGAGCCTCTTATAATTCAGCTCAAGCTTGAAAATGCGTGTGAGAGTGAAGGAGTGAAGCTACATATATAGAGGTAGGTATGACGGTTGGTGAAGAGGAATTGTCCGAAGTACCCTCCAACCGCCATCAGGAACACATCAGGAGTGTCCATTCCAAAGGGGAAGATCAACGGTGATCAGAGGGATTCGGCCGAACCCAGGCCTGGCCCAAGCCGCCCAACCAGCCTCCCCTTTAGCCCATCTTCTCCTTTCGTTCTACCTTATCCATTTCTGCAAGTTTTGGGCCGATTCTCTGAAGTTCACAACCAGTCCTTGCTCGAATAGATTTATCCTTCACTTCTAGTCTAATTTTCCTCCCAACTTCGGGGTTTATCATCTGCATACAAATATACACCAACACTTGTGGAATATGTGAGATTTAACACCTATCACTATGTTGGATGTTTTATTATCTGGTCTTTACGCAGATATTGGCAGTGTAGAATCGACATTTAATGACTGCCAACAAAGGGGAGGTGCCGAAAAAGAAGGTACCTTCATCTTTTTGACCGACGAAAGATGGTCAAGCACTGCATCAGTTAAGAGAGGACGAGTAACGGGACTCATGTCAGCCCCTTGAGCTTCGCTATTGGTTCCAGTATTCCGTTTCCTAGGAGGAAGGGTCTTGACCTTGGTTGCCACTTTCTTCGTGGGACGCTTGGGTTCGGAAGCAGCCGACGCGAACTCTGCAGGCCCCTGGTCCGGGAGCAGGGACTCCACCGGCGGGGAGCCTAAGCCGATGGTTGATTCAGCCAGAGTTAGCTCGTTGTTCACAAGAGCTTTCACGGCGGCATAGGCAATCGGCTGCCCGCTTACACTAATGGTCGGAGGGGGCTGCCCGAGGTCCTGGAGAGGAAACAGTATTTCAAATTCAGAAGGAAAGGAAAGTGAGACGGAGCTAAGGTTACCTGAGGACTAATGGAAGGGTTAATAATGGTAAGGTAGAAGGCATCCGGCCGATGAAAGATATGTCGATGCCACTCCAGCCACCAATTCGAGTAGTCTGCACTTGGGACCAGCAGAGTAGGAACAACAGGGATGGATGAGTCCAGAGATGGAGGTTCTAGGTTTAAGACTGCCTCCATTAGTTGTGCTGACGACACCACACCCCTAGCCTAAACCTTTTTGAAGAAATAGAGGTCTAGAGGGAGCCGCCCCAACCCGAATTGCCTGGCCGATACCATGGGGTGATAGAATTCATAAGAACTCTTGGAAAAGCGACATTGGATTACTCGCATTGGGAGGATACACGGTACGATAGCCAGCGGGAAGGCCTCTGTATGGTGTGGATGGAACTCATTGTTCAAGTTATCTAGCTCCAAATCTTCAGGCCAGATAAAACACTCCGGATCCTCATAAACATACCATGTTGACGCATCGCCCAGGAACTCGTCATAAAAATGCCTAAACAAGAGCTCGAAGGATTCGGCCGATAAATTGGAGCCGGCAAACATGAAGACAGCTTCGCCAAAGGATTTGCAGGGCCGTTTTTTCTTCATCCTCATCCAGAGAAGGGAATTCAAATCCGCCAAGGTCTCAAGGAGTAAGGGAATTAACGGCATACAAGTTGAGCCACAACTGAGCAAACCACCAGGGACCCCCATGTTTCACTGTCTGATTCATCAACTTGAACACCACGTGATTCAGGGTCTGATAAACAGCCTCAAACAGGTATTTGCCAAGAGGGATCGGCCGCTCCTCATGGATAGCATGCGTCAAATGGAGAGAGTTGGACGTCATGCCACACATTGCGCCGCAGAAAATAAACTTCTCCAACCAGAGATTAAGAAAAGTGATGTGCTCTTCATCCATGACTGGTCCGGTGCCTTGATACTTGGTCACGTAGCCAGACCACCCGCCGCCACCTTTTCCCTTGATCTGAAGGTCAACAGTCGCTTTCAAACCAACAGGGTTGGCCGATGAAGCAATGTCCAAGCCAGTCAGCATCTTGACGTCCAGGAGCGTTGGGGTCATGGGTCCGTGACCAAAGATAAAAGCGTTGAGGGTATTGGACCACAAGTAAGTTGCAGCCGATAGCATGGACTCATTCTTCGGCATATCGGCCAAAGAGAGCTAGAGACACTAGTATATGCCGGTCTTTTTTTCAGGTTGCCTGTTTAACGGCCGACATCCTTTCAAACCAACCCCTCCACTCGTCAAGCTTTGCCAAAGGCCAAGACCTGAAGACATTTGGCTAGCTTTTGAGCTCCGGCTTCGACTCCCTGAAAAGGATCCTGTTTGACTCGACATTGATAAACGAGATAGGATCCGGATTGCCCATCGAACCAAGGAAGTGAGAGTTCTTGGTATGCTGGACAGGAATCAGTATTTGGTCCCTAGGTGCTGAAGGATAGAAGAAAAAGAGGGGTGAAAAAACTGTTGCAACCTACGAAAGGGGAAAAATCAAAACTACGAGCTGGCCAAAAAAGGCTTACCTCGGGGATGTTGGAGAAGGACGCCATCGGTGAAGCTTGAAGGAAGCGGTCACCCAGAGATCAACCGGAAAATGATTATTGATCCAGGGTTTTGAACGGCGGCAAAGATGGCGAAGGAAGGAGGTAACGTTGTTTATAAGGCCAACGGTCGGTGAGGGAGGCCCCAAAGATTCGCGAAGATTGGTTAGGATAAATCCCACCGGCGAAATTTAGGGGGCATGTGTTAACAGCGAAATTTGGTATCAAGCTCGGATGGGAGAAAAAGACCGAGATAGACCTGGTGTTGAGAGCATAAATGAAATCAAGATTGAATCGCGTATCGGCTGAGAATTGGGGATCACATCGGTTGTATCGACTGAGAGAGAGGATTGGGGATCACATCGGCTTGAGATAAAGGTTGGAGGATGACTTGGTCAGAGGGGCCGAGGGCTAATTTGGCCGATACGACACGACCTGGGCCCGGTACTGGCCCGATTTAGCTGAGGAACTGTCCTCTACGTGAGGAACTTGGCAAGAAGATACCACAACACGAGGCACCCAATGCTCCTCTTTAAACTCGATATAACAAAGGCCTTCGACTCGGTATGTTGGGATTATCTAGGGACTTAGGCATATTTTTGCTTATGCAAGATAGCTCGCAATAAAAATGCCCAATAGTTAAATATTTTATTATTATTGATGATTTTTTTCTAAGTCACAAGGTTGTTTGGGTTTATTGAGAATAAATGATTATATACAATATCATTATTCTTTGGCCATGTAAGTGTGCTCAAATCTTTAATAAGGACCAGTATTATGGCTTTGGCTGATTATATACATGGTCATTTTGGCGGTTGGTGAACCTATTATGAGTTTATTTACTCGAGTTTATATACCAAAAATGCCATATATCTTATAATATTTACTTAAAGCGGATGGTAAATCCATTTTGAGTATATGTTACTCGGATTGCATGCCACATATGCTTTTGATTTAATAAAGCGATAGGTATGATCACTTTGGTGATTACATTCAAAAAAACCACTCTGTTGGTTATGTTTATTTATCCTTGACTATATGTCTAGTTTATTCAACTAATCACATAATCGGGGGCTACACCTATTAGGTGCATCTAGTCGATGCACCTAATGCTTTTATTTCAGCCATCACAGCCTTTGATTCAAGCACTCGGGAGACCAAGGCAGAGATAATTGAAGTATTCGGAATTTCTCTTTAATGATTCGGGAGAAGATTATTTCATCGACTGTGAAGGTCTCACGGGCTACTCTGGAGATTATAGGTACCATATACCCACGTGGCATGGATATCCGACTGGTTACAAGGGATACCTTATATGCATAGAATATATTTAGTAAAGGACTTGGGTATTATGTTAACTTGTGTATCAAGGAAATATCACGTAGTCCTAGTTGAATACAACTGTAATATATCTGTAGGCCGAGTCCGGAAGGCATATGGCTTGTACATTGTAATCTCGGCCCCTCCCCTATATAAAGAGGGGTCCGGGCGCCTCTTGGGGCAAATAGCTTTTCTCTTAGATCATCAGATCAATAACAAACTCGACGGAATATTTACCCGAACAGGAGTAGGGTATTACTTCTCATTGTCTTCTAACCCATCCACTTTTCTAGCTTGATTGCCACCCCCTTTTATATTGCCGAAATCTTGTTTCGACACTACTGAAATGTTGAAAACTTCAAAATCAAAACAAAAAACAAAAGTAGTCAAATTGTGAAACTCTCAACTCAAAATGGAAACTTTCAAGTCAAAATTTGATAACTTTCGACTCAAATTTTGAAAACTTTCGACTAAATAAATTTCAAAACCTTTCAACTCAAATTTTGAAATCTTTCAGCTACAAATTTAAAACTTTCAACTACTTTTTTAAAAATTTTCTAACTAAATTATATCTATACCTAATAAAAAAATTTGTAAGGCTTCTTGGTTTTTTTTTCATCGCCCAACTCTTGCTCGCATGCACATTTTTGTCCACATCCCTGTCCGCTTTGTCCGATTGGGATTCACCATTGCCCTCCACGTTAGTCCTGGACTCTGAATCGAATGCAATAATCGCAATAAAATCAACTAGGAGGGATCCACGGGATTGATAGTTTGAAGCCCACATAATCGAGCAAATCACAAAACAATACATAATATCAAACCTTGATTTCGTCATGCCCCATGACAATGATGGCTCTGTGTGGCAAACGAAGATGCTCCATGGCTGTGATGGTATCAAGCCCAAAGCCGCGTCGGGGAGGTCGTGCCCCCACTCCCAGGCTCGCCTTCCACTGGATCCGGCGAGGAGGAAAAAGAACAGGAATCCAATGGTCCAAGGGCTGAAGAGAGTAGGAAACGACACGATGATTGTGGGCGCCAGATGGCAATGAAAAGAAAGATGGAAACGATGAACATACCTCGACCACTCCGAATCTGCGCTGCTACCCATGTGTGCCGCCGTCATCAAGGGCATCGCTTTGATCTGCCAGTCTGCCACCCCACCTCAACATCCGTCTCCTCGTTGCCAGCAAGGAGAAGAGGGCCACCGGCCAGGGAGGAGTAGAGGACGGATCCCGACGAGCTCTCGCGTCGCCGTCATCAAGCTCGTCATCTGACAAAAGGAGGACAGTGATGACAACGGAAGATGGCGAGAGGACAGACACAACACCGACGGCTCAAGATGCGCCGTCGGTGAGGCCACTCCACCGTCCCCACGATGCTGCCATCATGGGACCCTCCGCTAATGTTTTGTGCCGCACCGCTCCTGAGAGGACGGACCTCGACGGTTCACGCCGCCGACGGTTCCCTCTCTGTTAGAAAATACAATTTAGAAATAGCTGAAATTTTAAATTAAAAAAAAGAATATTGGAATAGCAGACTAGAGTCCGCCGGTAACAATTTAGAATTAATGAAAATCTGATATTAAAAATAAGAGAAATTAAATTTGTAGTCCATATAGAAATGCAATTAAGAAATAACTAAAATTCAAAATTAAAAAAAGAATATCGAAAGAAGAGTATAGAGTTCATATAGAAATATAATTTAGAAATAATTAAAATTCGGAATTAAAAAATAAAGAATATTAGAAGATGAGCATAGAGTCCATATATAAATACAATTTAGAAATAATAGAAATTCAAAATTAAAAAAAAAAGAATATTAGAAGAAAAGTATAGAGTCCATATAGGAATTTAGAATTAACTAAAATTTGGATTAAAAATAATAAAATTAAAAGTAGAGTTTAGAGTCCATATAGAAATACAATTTACAAATAACTAAAATTCGAAATTAAAAATATGGGAAGAAGAGCCTAGCTAGAGTCCATATAGGAATACAATTTAGAAGTAATTGAAATTTGAAATTAAAAAATAAAGAGTATTGAAAGATGAGTGTAGAGTCCTCGTATAAATACAATTAGAAATAACGAAAATTCAGAATTAAAAAAAATAATATTGGGAAAATTCAGAATTAAAAATAAATAATATTGCTAGAAGAGCCTAGAGTCTTTACAAATAACAAAAATTTGAAATTAAAAAATAAGGAATATTGAAAGACGAGCCTAGAGTCCATATATGAATACAATTTAGAAATAACTAAAAATTAATATTAAAAATAATTAATAACTATCACGTATATACAATATAGAATGAATATTACACATTGGTAGTTTTGGTAAAGTTAATGCAAAATTTAAAATTATAGTCATTTTATAGAACATCTATTATGAGCGCAGCGCGTTTCTATTATTCCGAGCACCAAACATGTATTAGTACAGGCCCACCATACCCCACGTCCCATCAACCTGCTCCCGCCGTTATCGGAGTAAACGATTTACTTCAATAATAAAAACAACTTCCCTGCTTCCGATCCCACCCCACGTCCCGCATCGTGATCCCACCATTATCGGAGTAAATGATTTACTTTGATAAAAACAACTTCTCTGCTTCCGGTATATATTCTATTTTTTCCCGTACCCAACCAACCACTCTCACCCCCACTTTATTTTTTTCGGGATCTGAATCGATCCACCATCCTAGCCCACAGATCGGTAATGCACCATGAAGGAGGGCGACACCGTGCCGGTTGACGGCGGTGGCCGGCGGCGGTTAAGGCGAAGGCACAGCTTCGTCTCTGCCGGACGTCGGGCATTACCTTAACCAGCAAGGAGGAGTTCACCTGGCCCAAGAGCAACAACCAGCGGATGCTCCACGTCGGCGACATTGATAGAACAAGCAAGGAAATGACACTCTGATTTGCATCTGCATACTCTCCTTCACCTTCGCGCATGAAACCCTAATTTCCAATATTACCTGATCTCAATTGATAGGCTTCACAAGTCCTACATTTGCACATCGTGCTCTATGTGGCTGGCTGCAGAGAATAGGAAAGAGTCCGCAAGTGATGGAGGTTCTTTGCTATTTTTCTTTCGCTTTTCATCTCTATGACATGAATGAGTGTTTTTGTATTTTTTTTCGTGCTTGCTAGATGATGGATAGCTGCTACTGTGCAACGCCACGCTCATCTCTATAGCACACCGCTACATCCTTCCAACCGCTCGCCACCCGGTTACACTCTCCACTACTAGTCAAAAGACACAAACCATCCTCTCCATCCTTATAGTAAGATCCAACAAAGCCACCAGGATCCCAGCTTCACGATGGATTTTTGGCTGAATCACTTTTTCTTTTCTAGCTTGATTCACCTGTGAGTAATTTTATCACTTGTGTGTGATTGAGCCTGTATTTTTTTCATTCGTACGACCATTTTGTGACACAGATCAACAATACTCTTAGTATTAGTTTTTACTCATATATTGTATATTAAACACATCAATAAACATATTACTACACGGTGGCTACAAGATCATGGCTATATTGAGAGGAGGTGGTAATTGTTTTACTCACAGACCACGAAATCTAAACAATATTTATAATATTGGTAAAATAATTACTAGCGTTGTAAGCTGGTAGTAATTCTCTTACTATCATCTAGGTATGGTGTCGTACAATGTGAAGGCATTCATGCCAATAAATTTGTTACTTTTAAATGAGCAGATGTGGGAGACTGAGAGTAAATGAAAAACTCCAGAGAGTAAATTCATTACTTCGAAACGTGGGGAGATACTAGAAAAACGGAAAACTCGGAAATAGAAACTAGATAGTAAATATTTTACTAAAACGCGAAAACTGAAAAACTAAATACAAGGAAGATGGTTAATATTTTACCAGGCTCTTCGATAAAGAGCGGATGAGATGGAAAAGAGAAAAAAGAAACACGCAATGTGGGGTGGTAAAAAACGAAAAAAAAGAACTACCGGACAGAGGGAGCGTTGTGCGGCGCTCGAACTAATATTTCACACGCAGTGCACGGATTAGCGCTACCAGTCATTATAATATATTTTAATAATAAATTGAGAAAATATATATGCTATTATATGATAGAAAATATAATGATACTAGCCGCGTAATTTGCGCGGACCACCATGCTAGTTGTAATAATGATAACTGATGCTAATTATCATAATTAGCAGCGCGCCGCTAATTAGGACAGACCGCTAGCGCGAGGGCCATGGGGAGAGCACGGCTGTAATAGTTAATTAAGCAGGTGGTGCGTGCCCACTATGAACCCCCTATACATAACCTGTATTTGGTTTTGTGGATGTTGTGCTTTATGCTACACGAATCTCAGAACATGTATGGACAGCTGGCATCAATGGCGGATTTGCCATGGTCGGCGGGGTCTCGATCCCCTACTACCGACGTTGCAATCATGGGAGCCCCTATTAATAAGCCCTCACTAAAATTTGTTGCCATACATGTATTATAGGAGGGGGTTATAATTTTGTATAGTTTGTTCAGTCCCTACTATTAGTTCTTCTTGGATCCACCCTTGGCTGGCATACTGCGTGTATAAAACCCGGTCCTGGTGATGAAGAAATAAAATCGATCCTTATTTGTGCTGTCGTGAGAGGAGAGGAGAGGGTTGTCAACCGTGAGAATTGCTACCTGCTGCTTACTCCCACTGCATGCCATGGCCGGATGGTAGCAGCTACCAGCTGCTGCTGTATCGGGGTAGGCGGATCACATTGGCAAGTTTGGTAGAGCTAAGAAGAGATGGCCGACGTCACGTTTGGCGCCGTGAAATTGGTGCTGGGCCTCATCCAGGATGAGGCCCGGCTGCTCAGCGGCGTCCGTGAGGACCTGCGCTTCATCATGCAAGAGATGGAGAGCATGAACAACGTGCTCCGCCACCTCGTGGCAAACAAGGGGAGTGCCGCCGCTGACTACCAGCTCCGTCCGTGGATGAAGCAGATCATGGAACTCGCCTTCGACTCCAAAAACTGCGTCGAGCTCTACACGCAGTCCGGTGGCGGGCACTGTGGTTGGCTGCCCTGGACAATGGTAGCTCGCCACCGGGTCGTCACCCGGATCCGCGAGCTCAAGATCCAGGCGCGCGAAATCAGCGAGCGGCAGGCAAGGTACCACATTGCTGGTGTTGCTCATGCCCAGCAGATGGACGCGACCACCACAATAGAGCGCTGGGATGCTAGTGTGCCCAACCAGAGTCGCGCCTGGGCCGGCAGCTCTAACAACCCATCCCGGCGTGCCATACTCCACGACGGCTGGTTTGGCGACTACATCAGCGTGGATGAGGCTCTCTCGCGGCTCAACCCGTTCACGCTAGACCGTTACGAGGTAGAGCCACCGGCGCTGTTGGACAGCGATGACGAGCAGCAGCCACGGCCTCAGTTGAACAGCGACGGTGGCAAGGAGCAGCCCCTAGCGCCGCAGTCGGATGGCAGAAACAAGGAGCAGCTGCCGCCTCCCCAATCCGGAGGCGGCAATGGCATCAAGCAGCAGCAGCCACTGCCTCCGCAGTCAGATGGAGGCGACAAGGAGCAGCCGCCTCCTTCGCTGTCGGATGGTAGCGACAAGGACCAGCCGCTTCCTCCCGACTGCGGCGTCAAGCGGCAGCTGCCGCCCCAGTCGGACGGTGATGACAAGCAGCAGCCGCCGCCCCAGTTAGACGGCAGCGATCAGCCACCGCCGCCGCAGCCGGATGGAGGCGACACGGAGCAGCAGCCGCCTCAGTCAGACGGCGGCGATAAGAAGCAGAAGCATATTAGAGTCGTCACAATCAGTGTGCAAGACGGCACGGATGAAGCTGTTGCTGCAGAGGCCGTGATCGAGCGTTTCAAGAGCCGCTGGGCACGGCGGGGACTCTGGTCGCAGCAGCTCTGCCTCCACGTTTCTGTCCATCGGCCTCCGATTCTCTCGGAGATTACAAAGGTCATGGTTGAAAAGCTGAAAGAGAAGGAGGATGATGAGACGAAGAATGAGGCGGAAGACAGGGAGTGGCTTGGCGATAAATTGAAAGATGAAGATGTGCTGCTTGTTCTTTCCGGTTTTAATTACCCAAAGTTATGGAACCAGGTTCTGGATTTGCTGACCTCGATGAGCTGCTCTGACTGTGCAGTAGTACTCTGCACAAACGATAGTAAGATGGCAAAATATTGCTGCAGCAATGACTCTGCCAACGATGGGCCTCAGATAATCTACTCTCTCGTTGATATTTACCTCAACAGAGCGCTCGCCCTGCTTTCCCACAGCTACGGATACGAGGAAGGACACTTGAAAGAAATTCTGCGCAACATCCTCGCCAAGTGTTGCCTTGATGTCTTCTGCATGAAGATGCTCCTCCATGCCCTCTACTACAATCCTGACATGACGGAACACCAACTGCAGTTCCTGAATATAAGCCTTGGTAAAGAATTTACAGATCATGGGAGACAGGACCGAATAATGGCCTTCTGCTACCAAGCACTGCCAAATAGTTACAAGAACTGCTTATGGTATTCAACCATTTTCGCCCGTGGAAGCGGCGTCCGAAGGGCAAGTTTAATAAGACGATGGATTGCCCAAGGCTTGATAGCCCAAGTGAACCAGTCAAGTGCAGAGGACGAAGCCGGGCACTGTTTCGAAGCCATGAACAGCCAGAAGCTTATTGTTTCTTCTGGTCTTAGTGGTACACGCAAGGTAAAGAGCTGCACCGTGCATCCAGTAGTTTCTGGCTTGATCAGCAGGGAGTCTTCGACAGTTGAGGACCTATTGCTCAACAACCAGCTGCCACTTGACTTGGATCTCCTCTACTCAATCCGGAACGGCATGCAACTCCATCCGGCAAACTCTAATATCAAAAAGTTCTTGAACTCACTTTCCAGCAGTTCAAGGTTGCTGCTGACAGTACTTGATTTGGAAGGTCGCAAGGGCCTCAAGGCAGGCGACCTCCATACCGTATGCAAGATTCATAAACTCAAGTATCTAAGTCTCCGGAACACAGATATTGCCCAACTGCCCAAGGAAATAGGTCAGCTCAAGCTCTTAGAGACACTTGACATCCGAGGAACAAGGGTACAAGTGTTCCACACGGCGCTACCAATGCTAAAGCACCTGCTTGCTGGTTGCATTATTGACTACCCAAAGGAAGACATCATCAAGTCCAAGGAATCATTCTCCACGGTTTCCATGCCTCGTGCTGTTGCAACTATGGAAAAGATGGAGATATTGTCCCGTGTCAAGGTTTCGAACAGTGCTAAAGAACTGAACAACATTGGTGACAAGCTCGAGCACCTAAAGAAGTTGGGTGTGGTTCTATCTGGCAAGAAAGCTAGCTTGATAGATTTGTTCCTTCAGGTTGACAAACTCCACAGATGTCTTCGGTCCTTATCAATCCGAATGGATCCACCAGGTAACTGGGATTCTATTGATGTTATTTTATTGAGACCTCCAAAGCTTCTGGAGAGCCTACACATCTGCAGCATCAGAAGCGGGTTGCCTCCCAGGATCAAGGAGCTCCATCAGCTTGCCAAGATAACTCTACGTGACACCTTTTTGAATCAGGGTGCCCTCGATGTACTTAGCATGCTCAAAGGCCTACGCTATCTCAGGCTTTGCTACCATTCATTCGCAGAAGGCGCTCTGAGCTTCGTGAAGTTTGTGGAACTTGTGGATCTTGTCATTGAAGATGATATTGTTAACAGTGTCGCCTTGGGTAATAATACTTATGGTGGAGACCCTGATAAACTTGAAAAGATGGTTTGGTCCTTCACTCACATGGAGGAGCTTTCAGGGGTCAGTACGCTGCAGAGTCTGACACACATCGAACTCAATGGGAGAACATGGCACCTACAGAATCTGGAAAAACTGAAAAGAGAAGTAGATGAATGTGGGATTACTTTCACGCTCAATCCACCTGAGAATGGCCAAGGATCAAGGCTGTAGGTGCTATCGTACCCCATAATCATCAATGCTGAGAAAGATGGAACTCCGTAATCCTGGGGAGTATTTCTAAATTCTACTACGGCTGCTTCTACTATGGAATAAAGATGTTTTTCCTCTTCCGTCTGTCATGTTGGACTGGTATTGCACCTTTATGTTTTGAGTGTTAATGGCAATCTCATATTGTAATATTGTTTCCATTGCTTTTAGTTTGGTTTAGTTGCATCCTGCATTTTATTTCTGCATGTATTAGCTCACTGGAAGTAGTCCGGGGTTATCGGAATTCAGTTGAGCCGTTAATTTCATTTTCTGTTAGGATGCTGAGCTGATCACTCCAAATGTGGGATGTCACGATTTGGTGGATAGGCGTTTAATCAGCATGCTTTGCATGTAAAATCCTCCAGCTTTGGAGAAGAGCAAAACAAAAAAAAAAGGAAAAAACAGAAAATGCTGCAGCTTCACGCAGCACAAAAACTTTTGCCTTCTGCTTTTTTTTTCAGTTTCGTCGGACATTTTATTCACGCACCACATAATCGTCAATGCTGAGAAATATGCGGGTTGTATTAATTAGATTTATCTGCATCCAGAAGAAAACATGTACATTTAATATAGTGATTTGAGATTGCTTAATGTGCTTCTTTTTTTAATCCAAAACATGTTTTACATATTTTGCATCAGCGTGCAAACGATTGTTGGGCTGAGCAATTTCTTTGGACTTAACTTATTTCCCCACAAGACAATGAGCATTCTTGAGCCTAACGTACGCGTTTTGAAAACTTAACACCAGTTGCTAGTTGTCCATTCCTAGAATAAACTGCACAAGAGGAGTATAGAGGAAGCAAGGCAGCATATAGGCCAGCAGCTGCTACCAGCGTGTGGTTGTAGTTACAGCTGATAGTAAAATGGAATTGGTAATCAACCGAAGAATAGTCGCGCTTCCTAGCTATCCCCATTCGAGAGAGTTGCCACGAAAAGGGACTCCTACCAATTAATAGCAGAAGATTTGCAATTCCTAAAGCCATCTCGCACCTTACTCCTATCCAAGTTACAGTTTTGCTGCCGCGCCATCGATCTCTCGCTCTCACCAGCAGAAAAGATAAGATAACATCATCCATTCGCTATCCCTCGCCAATCTAATCCCAAAAAGTGAAATCGCGACGTCTCGATGTTCAATTCGAAAAGCAGAACAACAATAATGCAGCTGAGGAGACGAACCTGCGGTGTGCTTCCCCCCCCCCCCCCCCCCCCCCCCCCCCTCTTTCGTCCAGCTAGGCGAGGTTCGACCCCGCGCGCGCGCGCGCGCGCAGCGCGGACCTCGGAGGCCCGGATCCGCCGTCACGGTGGGGGAGCTCGCCGCCTCGCCGGCGCCGCCGCCCTCAAACCCTTGCGCCGCCGGCCAATGCAGCCATCCTGGGCCCAAAACCGCCATGGATGACGAAAGGCGACAGGCCGAAGAACATTTGTTGGGCTGGCGGACGTGACGTAAGCGACGCCGGCCCACTTTTGGTCCTCCAGTCCTTTTACCTTCCCTCCTTTGTCTCGCCAACGCCATAGCATCAAACCGTGTAAAAAAAAAAGCCAAACATCCAACCACAGCATTGATTTTATAATAAAATAAATTAAAATGGTTCGTGTCAGAGCTCCTCTAGCGAGGAGACAAGACACCCCTTTTGAGTTTGATTAGGGTACAAGTTTTGAGCTCGGGTCACATATGAAAATTGACACAAAGAAGTATATAGATTCGGGTCGCATGGGTGCATAATACCATACTCCCGTGTGCTCTCTATGGATGATCAAAGTGGTTATAATATGAAAATGATGAGATATTCTAAGTGAGAGAGGATGAGTCCTTCACTGAGTCTAAAGTTAACTTAGCTATTCTAGTTGTTTGAATCATTTTTTCGGTGGCATAGATCCTCCTTTTATACGTAAAGGGAAATCCATAATGCCAATGCATGCACGCAGGAGTGAGACCCAGCCCCACTGAATTTGTTTGCTTGGTTTTGTCACTGTCCCTGCAAGTGAGCCGACTAGATGTGATGGACACACCTACTAACTGACAAGTGGAATAGAGATACAAAAACCTTCATCACGACTGTCACACGGGCCCACCTGTCAGCCACCGCAGCTAGTGTAAGGGGGCTCGTGAGGTAAACATCGAGGGCATGCCATGTTGCGCACCTTTTTTCTCCAGGGTGACATGGCGCATGAGGGACAACATGCACCGTCACGTCTCTCACATCGCTGGTGAGTTGTGCACAGGGATTTGTACCGCCCTGCAACTAATATGGAGTGACGGTATAAAGAAACCCACAGGATCTGTCAAATCCCCTTAACGGGAGTAGTATAGATGGCCATATGGCCCGAGGCCCACGGCCCGGCACGAAGCCCGCAATTTTGGCCCGGCCCAAGCACGGCCCGGCCCGACAGCCGGGCCGTGCCTGGGCTGCACCCTCAGCACGGTGGGCCAGCCTGGCACGGCCCGATCAAATAAAAAAATATAGGGACAAAAAATAGACTTATATAATCGTATAAGGCATCACTACAAGAATCTATTTAATCTGTGACGAAATTTTCGTGATGTTTTCAGAGATCGTCACGGATATGCAACTATGGTTACAAGGCCCATAATACCGTAACAGTTTATCGATTTCATCATAAACCGGCCCAAAACCTGTGACGTTATAGCAATTTCGTCACGATTTAAATACTTCAAAACCATATAAGAGAAATGTAAATTTTGTGAACAATGTTACTATCACTTTATCGGATAAAGAAAAATGACTAAAATAAAAGTTATAGATATTGATGAGTTATACAATTTTGTTGTTGATGACTTTTTCAGTTCAAATCATTTAGTATTTGAAAATGTTGTTTGCAGGTTTTCATAATTTAAAATTCAAATTCAAATTATTGAAACATATTCATATACCAAAATGACCAAAACAAAAGTTGTAGTATATTGATGATTTATACAACTTTGTTGTTGATGACTTTTTTAGTTGAAATCATTTAGTATTTGAAAATATTGTTTGAAATTTTCATAATTTGAAATTCAAATTCAAATTATTGAAACAGAGTCATATAGCAAAATGACCAAAACAAAAGTTGTAGAAATTGATGATTTATATAACTTTCTTGTTGATGACTTTTTTAGTTGAAATCATTTAGTATTTGAAAATATTGTTTGAAATTGTCATAATTTGAAATTCAAATTCAAATTATTGAAACAGAGTCATATAGCAAGATGACCAAAACAAAAGTTGTAGATATTGATGATTTATATAACTTTGTTGTTGATGACTTTTTCAGCTGAAATTATTTAGTATTTGAAAATGTTGTTTGAATTTGACATAATTTGAAATTCAAATTCAAATTATTGAAACAGAGTCATATAGCAAAATGACCAAAACAGAAGTTGTAGATATTGATGATTTATATAACTTTGTTGTTGATGACTTTTTCTGTTGAAATCGTTTAGTATTTGAAAATATTGTTTGAATTTGTCATAATTTGAAATTCAAATTTTATATAGGTCAATTAAACTCGGATGGAGAAATAACCAAAATAAAATTTGTAGACCTCAATAAGTTATATAACTTTGTTTTTGACAACATTTCCACGTAAGTTCATTTTATTATGATAAAATTCGATTCGAAGGTTTAATATTTTGAAATTAATTGAAAGGAGGGAGTCAATATGAACTTCTCGGGGAGGGATGAGCAAAAGGGCTAGCCCGTAACAGGCCTTTTGCTCCTCCCTCGCCGTGAAGTCCACCTAGCAACCCTCCTTTCAATTAATTTCAAAATATTAAACCTTCGAATCGAATTTTATCATACTAAATAACTTATGTGGAAAAAGTTGTCAAAAACAAAGTTGTATAACTTATTGAGATCTAGCTATTTTATTTTGGTTATTTCTCCATCCGAGTTTGATTGACCTATATAAAATTTGAATTTCAAATTATGACAAATTTAAATAACATTTTTAAATACTAAATGATTTCAACTGAAAAAGTCATCAACAATAAAGTTGTATAAGTCATCAATATCTACAACTTTTGTTTTGGTTATTTCACCATATGACTTTGTTTCAATAATTTGAATTTGAATTTCAAATTATGACAACTTCAAACAACATTTTGAAATACTAAATGATTTCAACTGAAAAAGTCATCAACAACCAAGTTGTATAACTCATCAATATCTATAACTTTTATTTTGGTTATTTCTTCATCCGATGAAGTAATAGTAATATTGTTTACAAAATTTACATATCTCTGTTATAGTCTACAAACTATACAAGAGATATGTACATTTTGTGAACAATGTTACAAATTACTTTGCCGGATAAAGAAATGACCCAAATAAAAGTTGTAGATCTTGATGAATTATACAACTTTTATATTGATGACTTTTCCAATTGAAATTATTTAGTATTTGGAAATGTTGTTTGAAGTTGTCAAATTTTAAAATTCAAATTCAAATTACTGAAACATAGTCATATAGCAAAATGACCAAAACAAAAGTTGTAGATATTGATGATTTATACAATTTTATTGTTGATGACTTTTTTAGTTGAAATCGTTTAGTATTTGAAAATATTGTTTGAAGTTGTCATAATTTGAAATTCAAATTTTATATAGGTCAATTAAACTCGGATGGAGGAATAACCAAAATAAAATTTGTAGACCTAAATAATTTATACAACTTTGTTTTCAACAACTTTTCGATGTAAGTTCGTTTAGTAGGATAAAATTCGATTCGAAGGTTTAATATTTAGAAATTAATTAAAAGGAGGGAAACAAAATGAACTTCTCGGCGAGGGATGAGCAAAAGGGCTGGCCCGTAACAGGCCTTTTGCTCCTCTCACCGAGAAGTCCATTTGGCCTCCCTCCTTCAATTAATTTTAAAATATTAAACCTTCGAATCGAATTTTATCATACTAAATGAACTTATGTGAAAACGTTGTCAAAAATAAAATTGTATAACTTATTGTGGTCTACCTATTTTATTTTGGTTATTTCTTCATCCGAATTTGATTGACCTATATAAAATTTGAATTTTAAATTATGACAACTTCAAATAACATTTTTGAATACTAAATGATTTCAACTGAAAAAGTCATCAACAACAAAGTTGTATAAATTATCAATATCTACAACTTTTGTTTCGGTCATTTTTCCATATGACTTTGTTTCAGTAATTTGAATTTGAATTTCAAATTATGACAACTTCAAACAATATTTTGAAATACTAAATGATTTCAACTGAAAAAGTCATCAACAATAAAGTTGTATAACTCATCAATATCTATAACTTTTATAACTTTTAGTTTGGTCATTTTTTCATCCGATAAAGTAATAATAATATTGTTCACAAAATTTACATATATCTTTTATAGTCTATAAACTATATAAGAGATATGTACATTTTGTGAACAATGTTACAAATCACTTTGCAGAATGAAGAAATGACCAAAATAAAAGTTATAGATCTTGATGAGTTATACAACTTTGATATTGATGAGTTTTCCAGTTGAAATAATTTAGTATTTGGAAATGTTGTTTGAAGTGTTTAGAATTTAAAATTCAAATTCAAATTATTTTAAACAGAGTCATATAGCAAAATGACCAAAACAAAAGTTGTAGATATTGATGATTTATATAACTTTGTTGTTGATGACTTTTTCAGTTGAAATCATTTAGTATTTAAAAATGTTTTTTAAATTTATCATAATTTGAAATTAAAATATTATATAGTTCAATCAAACTATATAATATTTTACAACTAGATAGAGAAATGACCAAAAGAAAAATGGTAGATCTAAATAAGTTCTACAACTTTGCATTTTACAACTTTTTCGTACGAGTTAATTTATTGTCATAAAAATCGATTCGAAATTTCCAATGAAAATTTTCCCTCCTCAACGCTTCAAAATTTTTCATCTTTCCTCCACCTCTCTCTCTCTCCCCCACCCCTCCCTGTCTCCCTGATATTTTACCCTTCTCACTCTTTTTCTTCCTCTCTCACTCTCTCTCCTCTCCCTCTCTTTCTCTTCCTCTCTCGGCGCCGAGCACGAGTGGGCGGCGTGCGCGTGCCGGCGGCTGGCGGCCGCCGCGTCGTCCCCGTCGCTCGGGCTGCCCCCTCCGCGGCGGCGCCGACCCCGATGATGAGTGGGCGGCGACGACAACGAGTGGGCGACGACGACGCGGGTGGTGGCGGCGGCGCCGACCCCGACGACGACGACGAGTGGGCGGCGATGCGGGCCTCGTCCCGCCCGGATCCGGAGGCGGGAGTGGGCGGCGGGAGCGGGGAATCCGGCGGCGGCGCGGCGGATCCAGCTCGGGCGCGGCGACGACGACCTCGGCGACGACAACGGCGCCGAGCGGTGAGTGCTCCTCTCCTCTTCCCTTCTCGTCTCTTCTATGCCTGCGAGGACGGTGCCTCATCGCCGTTGTCGCCATCGTCCCGCTGGCTGGCGCCGCCCTTTCCCCTCTCCCCATGGTGTCATCCTCTCCGATGCCGCCCCTTCCTCCTCTTCATCGGATGGGGTGAGGTGCTCAGCAGCGGCAACGAGCTCGACCTCGGTAGGCTGGGCAACGACGTAGACCTCGGTAGCAGCGCGGATTGAGCTGGAGGAAGGGGGCTTGCTCAATTCGATTTCCCGGGAGGGTGATGGGGTGCTTGCCAGATGAGTGGGGGTGTGTGAGTGGCACTGCGACGAAGCTGGTGCCTAGCTATGATCGAGTGAAAATTTGTATTAGTTGAAACCAGTTTTTTGGGTTAATACTTTCTCTGGTAGTACAAGCATTAAGATTCGATGGAAATATCAGGTGTTGATTCAGATTTCACCTTTGCATGCAATCCTAATTTTCTACTTCTGTGTTAGTAAAACTTATATAAGTGATATTACCATTTACTTGCAACAATCTATCAGTGTCAGACCTGAAATTGTTCAAGCTTGGCTCTTCAGTTCCAGCTGCACAATTTTTTTGTATGGGCTTTACTGATGATGTACTCAGTTGACACAATTGTACGATGGTTAAAAAAAGGCCTAGGTTATGATGTTAGACAGTTCATAATAAGATAAGGGAATTTGGTAGGAGTACAATTTACTATGCAAGAAACAGAGAATTTATGCTTGTTAATCCCTGTAGATCATTGAGCCATCACTTTGTTTTACAGCAGTAGCTTCGCTCAAGAAAATGTTTGCCTTTTACTGAAAGTTCTTTTGTCCTCGCAGTGCGACCATCATCACTGTAGTCATGCCCTTGTCAGGCGCATGGCTGAGGCCATCTGCATATGCTCCATGAACTCAAGCTCTGTCTGTCTCTGGTACAGGATGGATGTTGCTGGTCAAGGTAAGGCTGATGGTAAGGGAGGTTGGAGCCGACTGAGCTAAGTGCCTGTTCTCTGAAGCCTGACTTCACTTTGTTCACTATTCAAGATGGAACAACTGGGTTAACATATTACCTCTCTTCTGAAAATCTTAGCAGAATACTCAGGTTTCTGGTACATGTTTCGTAGAGTAATTTTACTTCATTGCTTATGCTACCCTTCACTTGTTCATAATTTTGCATCTCAAGCTTGTACGATAGTCTGAATGTCATTTGTTTGCATCTCAAGCTTCCCCAAATTACCTACACTGAGATATCACAAATCAGTTTCAGTCTTTTTCAGCTAGAAGTAAAAGATGCAGATCGTCTATGTTTTTTTTCATCATACTAGCTGTTGTACGATGGTCTGAATGTCATTTGTTCTTCTGTCGGTGCTACTGTTGAAGTATGGATGCTACCGAATCTATATTATGTTCCATGATTTTTCTTCCTAAATTATGTGCATGTTGTAAATGTTTAGTACAATTCAGGAGCAGAGAAACTGGCTGAACAGTTAAATTAAAAATATATAAATTTGCTGTTATTTATTATTCTACCCAACAGTTAGAATTACGCAATTATAATTACAGCCACTGCAAAAAACTAAACTGGCCAATCTATAATTACGCACGGCAAAGCCGTGCGACCTTCCTAGTTAGTACGGGTTACTTCTGAATATTTTAGTGCTTTTTTTATACTCTCAGCTGCTATACTACTAGGTGTCCATTGCAGCATTTTGACTGATCCGTGTTTCCTTTTTTTACCTTTCAGAAAACAAACGAGCTTCAGTTGAAATATTTCTCAAGGCAGCTGGGTACTTAGATGGTGCTATCCAGCACGCTCTCCCGAAGATATCGCCTGAAAAAAGGTGGTGTGCTTGCCCTCTCATTGTTTGATGAACAGCGTTCCATTTGTAATTAGTGCTCCATACCACGCTGACCAACACACGGCCGCGAGAGAAGAGGCAAACCACGCGATCAGCACCACACTTTCTTCATTCAATTTAGCTATAAAATCTTTCCATAACTCAAAGAAAAGACGCCTAAAAATCATTCAGGGCTCTTGGTATCCTTATTGTTACTAACTGCCATTTCGTGTAGGAAAGGTCTTCCTGTGGACCTAGCTGAAGGAATCCTGAAAGCTATCTGCATGCAAGCTCAGGGTCAAGTAAAGCCTTTCTCCCGCTGCCTCCTTTTTTTTCTAGGTGAATCTTTCTTTCAAACAGCTAGAAATCACATGACTCATGTAAATAGCAGTTGAAATGTCCATTTCTCATAACATCATAGTAATATGATATAATCCAAATTCATAACTTTTGCGTACATGCTAGTTTTTGTGGCTTTTATGTCTGAAGAACATCTGGAATTGCAATAGATGGAATCATCCTTTCTGCTTTGAAAGTTGCAGTCCACATTTAGATCTTTTTTAGATCTTACAGCATGTATATTAGTGAAAAATGTGAAAGAATTGAAAAAAAACTGCAATCTTCCATTCTTTGAGAATGAACTCTCATTTTGCACTCCATTTGCTAAAAGAATCTTTTGTTTACTTTGCAGATATGGAAGATCAATTTCTCAAATAGCTTGGTTTTGCTACACAAATTTTTGTTGCTTGTTGTAGAACTATTGTTTGATTCTAGAAGCAGAGATGAATTCTTTTGAATATGAGATTGTATAATTTATTAGGTTGAATCTGAGATGAACTATTGTTTGAATTCTGTTGTATTCTGATTGTATCTGTTATTATTTGGATCTGAGATGGTATTTGTCATTAGGTTTGAATCTAAGATGTTATGAGAAATTGGATTGAATTTGGTGGGCTCAAATTTAATGGGCCTGTTTAGTGGGCTTTGATCTGATAGTTGGGTTGACAAAATGGGCTAGTTTTAAAATGGGTCTAGTTCTGAAATGGACCTATTTTAAAATGGGCTAGTTAAAAAAAATTAATGGGCTGTTTAAAAATTAATGGGCCCGTCAAAAAAATAATAGGCTCTTAAAAAAAATAATGGGCCGTATAAAAAAAATTGCTGATGTCAGCTGCCACATCATCAATGACACATCATCACACACGTGTCAAAATGACCACGTCACCTGCCAAGTTGGTTGCCACGTGGCAACCATCTGTGACGTTTAATTTCGTCACGAAGGTTAGGGCTGGGCTGGACTACATGAGCCCATAAGTGTTTTTATGACGGTTAAAAAACGTCATAGATTGTGCTGATCCGTGACGATTTCAGAGAAAACGTTGGCAGATTTAATCTGTGATGCTCAATAGATGACGATAAGTATAATCGTCACAGACAAATTCCTGTGACGAATTTTCAGTGATCCATGACGAATTTTTTTCGTCATAGATTAAATAGATTCTTGTAGTGTGGCCCAAGACAATAGGTATACAAAATAGACTTATTTTCCAGCCATTTAACACAGCCCACAGAGTTGAGGGACCAAAAATAGACTTATTTCCAGCCATTTAAACACAGCCACAGAGTTGAGGGACCAAATATAGACTTTATCTGTGAGGCAGCACAATAGCCCATCGTGCCTTCGGGCCGGCCCTGCACGACCCGAGTAGTATTGGGCCATGCATGGGCCGTGTATGCCGCTCGTGGGCTGGCACGGCACGACCTGGTGCGTCGGTCGGGCCGTGCCGGCCCGACAAGCCTCGGCCCAGGCACGGCCGGGCTTGGGCCGTGCCGTGCCGGGCGGCCCAAATGGCCATAGGGAGTAGGATGGATCTTTCTGGGGAAAGCCTAGGTCCTACGAGTGTCCTCAAGGCCCTGATTAGACCTCGCGGTCTCGAGGCGTTGAAGGCTTGTCCCCAGGCTATCGCTATGCTCGGGTCACCCCTGTGTTCTTGGAGCCACAAATGTCATCGTGTGTGGACTTCTTTTCATATCGGGTGAATTAACTTAGTGGACTCTTCAGCAAGCTTCCCGAATATATCGTTGATGAAGTAGTTCGAGGTGTATCTGCTTCAGTTGCCCGAAGATGTATATCTTGTACATCTCCATGCTCTTCTTCAGCACCTTAAAGATGCAGATCTTGTATGTCTCGATAAGGCTCGCATTGCCCTAGGCATTTGAGGGAACGGGAACCCTCGTTCCCACTTCCCCGATAGATCATATTGAAATAAGTCCACATTAGTTACAACTTACAAACTCTAAATGTAAAAAAAAAAAGTATTTTGTGAAACACGGTACGGACACGTACACTCATATACACATGCGCACACTAACCCTTCTAAATATACACACGGTCCGTATAAGCACCTCTCTGTGGATTGGCCAACACATCTTAAAATTAACAAAGTCATCGCTAGTGCCTTGTTATTGACGGGTGCTTAATTTGTATACTGTTGAAAGAATAAATATTTGAGTCATGCCAAGTATAAAATTTAAACCTAAATTTAACTAAATTATACTAAAGACTAAGATCCCTGATCAATCCTTTCAGTGGTCAGGTCTCCTTTTTTAAGTTAGTGTGGAACTTTCTCAGAATGAACTCCGATTAGTTTAGTTATATATATGTAGATAGTTAGCTAAGATGCTACATATCCATACAACACCGAATACGACGTACTACTCCACATGGTCTATCACTCTTTCTACCAGCTTTTATAGGTCAGTTCGCAAAAACATAAAGGCTAAAAGCTCTTCGAAGAAGAGCAAAAGCTTTGCGTCGAACTGTCGAAGCTCTCCTTTTTTTTCTTTTAGTTACCCAAAACAACGTGATTCACACATCGTTCTCTGCAGTCTTTGGGTCTCAATAGTGGAAGGGAGAGATGGAGAGAGCGACGGATTTGGACCCATGCAACCCGACACGGTGACCGGTAACTAACAGTGACATCTGAATCATTCGATGATATATATCTATCCCCTAGCAGGCAGGCTAGCATCGACTTTTTATCCAACTGTTGCTAGCAAGAATGTAAAATATCTGCATAACGCCAATCAAACGCTTTCAAGGTGCATTTCTTGTCCATCAAAATTGCTTTATTAAGCCACGTTCCTTTCTCTACCACTCGGATGAGAATTAAGTGCACACGTAAAACAAAAAAGAATATTAATATATGCTTGAGTAGTTGAGCTATAATTATTATAAAATTATAAATATAGATTTATTTGATATTTTAAAACAACTTCCATATTAAAAGTTTTTCACTAAACACGTCGTTTAACCGTTTGAAAAATGCGCTAACGAAAATCAAGATAAAATCTGTATCGTAGTGAGTATTTTCTTTCGGCCATGTCCAGATGGACAATTGTGAAAGTCTTGTTTGCTTTCAATTCGGCCTTCGTCGAGAGGTGAAAAATTCCCCATAAACTTTCACAGAGAAGTCATGTCTCATAAGCTGGTCTCAGTTTCTACCGGAGTGTAAAAAATTCCTGCGGTCCAATGGTTGCTAGGACTTCACTGCGTTCGCGTCTAGAGATCAAGGTGTAAATTTCACGTGAACTTCAAAAGGAAAATCATACAAATCAGTCTCGTTTCTTTTGGAGAGCTAAAAGAAAATTCTTACATTTCAATGGTAGAGATTTCAGGACTTCGTCGAAAAGAAAATTTCACATAAACTCCGAAAAGAAAATCATATAATGTCTTGTTCCGGTTGGAATTAAAAAATTTCATGTACTCCAGTGGTAGAGCTTTCAGCCTTCGTCGACCGGTGAAAAATTCACATAAACTTACAAAAGAACTCTCATAAAATTTCCTATGTTCCAATGGTAATGTTCAGTCGTGGCTACAGCTTCTCCTGAAGCAAAGACCGGATGCTTTTTCATTATTAAAAGAAAAAAATGAAAAGGGGTACTATTCAGTCAAGTCTTGTGCATCTCCATCTGTGAAGAAGAGAGGAACGAATCAACGAATCATCGATCGGGCCAACACACCACTTATGTCTCTTCTGCGTTAGCGACGTGCATTACAATTTCGCACGGTCTCTCACTGTTGGCAAGCTACTTCTACTACCACCGTTTCCTACTCCACTTTTACTCAACCGGTGAGAATATCTTGACAGATTAACGCGTGGCAAAGTCGTCGGATCTGAAAAGAAAAAAAAAACCCAATGTCCGTAGCCCGGCAGTTTTACAGCTTAAAATTTTCAGTTCCGTCAGAAGGTGACAATATCACTGTTAGCATCAACGTCTGTGTCATCTGAATATTACGATTTTTGAGCTGCATTTTGCAGCATATTAATTACCACAATAAGCATTTCTAGGATTTAAAATTTATATTACAGTATAAATATTTTTAAGATATTGATTTCAATGCAAGGAAATTTTAACCAATCATATACCTAAAAGGGATTCTTAGCAATTTAAAATTCAAAATTTGACCAATAATATGACTGAATAGGAATCTTTTTTCTCACCTCTAATCTTTTCTGGATAACCTAAAAATGCTTATATTTTTGGGAACTTTGTGAGTAAAATTTTTCAGTTCCATCTGAAGGTGACATCACTGTTATAGCATCAATGTCAGTGTCATCTGAATATTAGGATATCTGAACTGCACGCAGCAAGTGCCTGAGGTGCATGTTTGTCATATGGAAGCCCAAGTGGAGCATTGTACATAGTACTTTAGTAGTACCTGTGAGCAACGTTGAATTAAAAGCATAAGTTGGCAGAATTCTTTCTGAAAGCGATCAAGCAGGCCGTGCGAAATTGTTTAACGATTTCATAGAATTTGGGTGAAGTTTAAGATTATGAGGAACCGGACAGGTGGCTGCAGATTTTTAAACAGATGAAATTTCAGCCAAGAAAGAAAGTCCAATAGAAGAAAGGTAGGCGGTAGAAGTACTGTGAACAGTCAAGAATTTCTGTCCCGCTGCAGAATCAGTTCAAACATTTTGCACATTCACATTGGCAATGCCAATTATTGCGCATACAAGCAAAAGAAAAATGAGAGATACTCCGTAACAAGGAAATTCAAAAACATAATACAACAAATCAATGCCTCAAGAGCAGAGATGATTCGGACAAAAACCAACCAAAAGAGAACCCAGTAGACAAATTTAGTATTCTCTGAAATTTCACCACACTTTCCAATCTCGTTTAATTTGGACTAGTCCACTTAAATTACTCAAGTCCAAGCTAGAGCCGAAGTCACTTTCGTTCTACTGAAACTAAAAACTTTGTCCTGACAAAACGAGACACCAACCAAACAGTACTTAAGAATATGCACTCATCCAAGCCATGTTCCATACGCATCACAATTCCACAAGCTCCCTGCAGAAGAAAAAGCCTCAAACATGCAGATGCTGATCGTTTCCCTCCTAATGCTTCTCCTCTCTACCCCGAATCTGTTGGTAGCTAAACAGCTTCCCTTCTGCAGCAACGCGAACACCATCACACACATGCCAGAGGGCACCTACAAGACCAACCTGCTCCAGCTCGCCAAAAACCTGATCACCAATGTCAACCAGACGCAGCTGCACTCTGCCAACGGCACAGCCGGGGCGGCCGGTCCTGACACAGTATACGGCGCCGTGCTCTGCCGGGGGGACTCCTCCGTCGAGAGCTGCGCTACCCGCCTCCAGAGAGTGCTTGACACGGCCAGCATCAATGGAACTAGTGGCGATGACTCTGGCTACTTTCAGAACCAGAAGAATGTCACCTTGTACGACCATGATTTCCAGGCCCTGCTAAGCTTCTCCGACAAGGATTTCATCTCCAGCTTCAGCAACGCGCCGGAGTGCACTGTGAGCGCTTACCTGAACCCTCCGCCGGATGCTGATCGCGCGCAGTTCAGCCAGCTTTTCTCTGAGCTCATGGAGAAGATCGCTGCAGCCGTGGTGAGTAGACGGCCGGTCAGCTACTTGACGGGCAGGGGGTGGTTCGACCTCAAGAGCCAGACGGTGTATGCGCTGGCGCAGTGCACGGACGGCATGCCGCCGGAGAATTGCCGGAGTTGCCTGGACGGCATCATCGACGAAGGGAAGAAGATGGTCGGCGGTGGCCTGACGGGTGGCGCGGTGCTCGGGATGCGATGCAGCCTGTGGTACCAGACGGATGTCAAGTTCTTCGCCGGCGACCCAGAGGTGTCGCTGCACATGCCTACACGTACGTCCCACCTTCACCTTTAATAAATTGTGCCTTGTTGATTTGGTTCAACCAGTCTTTCGTCTTCACTTAGTCTTCAGTCTTCATTGCCTGATTACTACTCAGCAGGGACATTCTTTCATCTTGAGATGCCCTTATCTCTGTGAAAACAAATCAAACGATGAGATTAGTTCAGCATTCAAGCATGATTTTCATTACCCCATCAACAAAAATCTGCATGCTTTTTTGAGAGAGATTTGATAATTTAACATAAATGGGTTTCGATTATCTGACATCTTGGCCCACTTTCATTCACTCAGATGATCCTACATGTCATCCTCACAAGTGTCAATTAAAGCAACTGTGTAACGAAAAAAATGTCAAATTATCAAATTTCTCCATTTTTTTGGAAGGGTTTAAGTTGGGATGCACAATTATTCCCGTGTGAAAATCAACCAAAAACGATTTCAAAACCAAAGAAACTGTTCACCTTCCCCTGTTTAATATTTACCTTCAAAGTGTCGTGTGGCCTTCCTATTGTTTCCACTAGTCATAACTCATATCAATGGATGTGCAGCAAGCAAGTTTTGGATCTGGGTTGTAATTGGATCGTTCTCCCTCATGGTATCTATTTCATGGTTGCTTGTTCATATTTGGATCAAACGAGAGAGAAAAAGAGGTAAATAACTAAATATTAGTCTCACAACATTCTCCTTTGCGTAAGGATATATGCATCTGATTCAATTATATAGCTGCCCGCTAAGAGCCTATATGAGTGACAAGAATAGACTGCTTCACTATTTTCTTTTTCAGAACAAGCAAGATTTGAACTACGATTGCTGTCGATGGCAGTACAGAATGTAATAAATCTTTGGAGGATTGAAGAAGGGAACTCAGGGTTTTCATTGTATGATTTCTCTCAGATAAAAGAAGCTACACAAAACTTCTCAAGGGAAAACAAACTTGGGCAAGGTGGTTTTGGAGCTGTTTATAAGGTAAATTATATACTTGGCTACTTGCATTGATATTCAACTTATTTATTTTTATCTGTATATTTTAAATGATTTTTAGTTTTTAATGAGATTATTTCTGCTATAGTTCCATTTTCCTTTTTCAAAAAACATTAGTGTATGCAAGATCCGTACTTACCCAATGTCACAAGATAATGTGGCACTCAACATTGTAATTGTACCAATGTCAGTTTTTCAAAATAAAAAAAAACAGAAACAATATCCTCCACTGAATATATGATTCTAGTAGCAATTGTAATGTTCTTTATTTTCAGGGCTTGTTGCCGGGTGGTCTTGAAGTAGCAGTCAAAAGACTTTCAGCATGTTCTGTACAAGGTTTATTGGAGTTCAAAAATGAAATTCAGCTGATAGCAAAGCTTCAACACAAAAATCTTGTCAAGTTACTCGGCTGTTGTATTGAGGGAGAGCATGAAAAGATGCTCGTCTATGAATACTTGCAAAACAGAAGCTTGGACGTCTTCATATTTGGTATGCCTCCATATTTCTACATACTAAAATTTGAAGTTAATATTATTTTGAGAATTTTTCAATAACCTCAATTCATATTCTGTAGACTTTGTGAAAGGAGCACAATTAACCTGGTCAAAGCGTCTACGCATAATTGATGGGATAGCTCAAGGGATTCTATATCTTCACAATCATTCACGAGTATGTGTTGTTCATAGGGATTTAAAAGCAAGCAATATTCTCTTGGACAGTGACATGACTCCAAAAATTTCGGATTTTGGGATGGCCAGAATATTTGGTTCAAATATGATTGAATCAAACACCACCAGAATAGTAGGCACACAGTAAGTACAAATATGCATCTGAAACTATCAGTATAAATGAACATGCATAGTTTTATATGTTCTAATAAGAAAATTGCATAGAGCAGTCCATTTTGTGACTACTTATTAGTTACTACAATTCCTCATATTATTAAAAATAACTCGAGATTTTCTGCTGGAAAAGCAATATAAGTTAATTATGAAATTGTATATAAAAATTTCTATACTTCATGTATCTTGGTAATGTATAACAATTCTACTACTGTAATTCAGTGGTTACATATCTCCCGAATATGCTTTCGATGGGGTTTGCTCGATCAAGTCAGACGTCTTCAGTTTCGGCGTCTTGGTCTTGGAAATCATAAGTGGAAAGAGGACTGCTGGTTTCTATCCCTATGATGGCAAACTTTGCAATCTCATTTCATACGTGAGTAAAATGTACTCCAGATAATCTTTATGAAACAAACAGTGGGACCGGGTTGGTCCAGATATACTCTATATTGCAAACCATTATTTTTTCTTTTTTGTTGACAGAAATACGCCTTTGTCTTTTAACAGGCTTGGCAACTCTGGAGATCTGGACAGGGGCATGAGCTGGTCTGTTGCCGTATAGGAAACAACCATAAAGTGATACAAAGGTGCATTCAGGTGGCACTATTATGTGTTCAAGAGAGGGCAGATGATAGGCCTTCTATCGATCAGGTGGTCACGATGCTAAACAGCGAGGAAATGACATTGCCCAAACCAAACCAACCAGCTTACTTCTATGTCCGATCCAGTGGCTCAGATGATTCATCATGCAATAACAGTATAAGTATCACATTGGCAAGGTAGAGTAGTGGATTGCCATCATAGCCATTCAATAGAATGATCCAAAAACTACGGATCGACAATGTCATTTGTGGGTGCAAGTGACGGTCCAATGCAGTTGCTTCTCTGTATATCCGATTTGTTTGTCTTTGTTTAGGCGTTTAACCCAAATGTGTTTCAGATCTTTTTTTCTGTTTCATAATGTAGATTAGTGTTATTTTGTACTGCTATATATGATGTTCTCTTTTCAAATTGTCTGTAGATAAACTGTAAGACAGTGGACAGTAATCAGCATAAACATGTAAGGTAGAGTATCAGGCAGAGCTGCAATTTTCAAATCTAAGTACGAGCTGTCAGCCACCGATTAACATCAATCCCTAATTTCTTCAGCATTTAACAACAAAACATCTTTAGCTTTCCAATCAGGTTCCACAATTTTATGATCAGAAAATAGGAGGAGCTTTCAAGTTTCAACCAAAAATGGTGGGGAAATTAGACTTAAAATGCTGGGAAACCCAATGCTCGAATCCCTAAACTTTAACCTCGCAAAATAGACGAAATTTTCGAATAATCTCACCTCAGATCCGAAGGCATTTCAGCCCCCGGTCCCCGGTGCACGCCCGTACTCAAGAGCGACGGCCGGCCTGACGGCCTCCCTCGCCGACGGCGACGTTGGACGACGGGTGGCGGCGCGGCTACGATTCGCCGCGCAGGGGAGGAGAGGATTCGCCGCGTGGCGGTTAGGTCGCGCTCGCGCCGCCCATGGGAGTGGTTGGGCTGGGCCGCGCCGCCGTGTGCTCTGGTGGGCCGTTTGGTGGGCTCGCCGCTCGTGTAAACTGGCCAGCCCAATCTTTGAAGATTTGAAGGTGATTTGTTTTTTTTTTTCACGAACCCGTAAAATGATTACGTCAATATATATTAGAAAAAAAACCAAGTTTTAGTTACACGGCGCAACTAGCCAGAAGGCCATTGAAGGTGATTTGCACATATTCCTAACCTCAAATTTTCATTCACTGTTACGGTCTAAATTTCAGATTCTATGCTCATATTCCCCATGAGTTTGTTAAAAAATTCTTTTGAAATTTTATATTTCAGAATTTCAGAACGAGGAGGATTTTGGATGGCAACATGAGCATTGCATCAGCTGGAGGTGCAGCTCGTGTAATTACATTACACATTCCGTAAGTTCATGATCCAGACCCAAATATAGAGCTGTCAGATTTCAACGATTTTATTCAAGTATTCATTCTAGTCTAGGATGACATGACAGGCAATCCTGCATTAATTCCTCTTCGTCTCAGGAAACAAACACCAAATTGACCAAGCTTAGCTCCGGAGAAAAATCTCCATATAAATCCAGCAGGATAGGCTAGCAATCATAGAAATTTTGCAGTCCTTGTCTGATAGCATGTCAGTATCCAAAGGATGAAAGGAGAGGTTTGTCTGATTAACGAGTTTGACTTGGAATTCAGGCAACTTTCAGCCAACCATGCCAAGGATGCAAACTTCTCATTCTGGCATTCTGCAATACAGCATGCGTGGATTACGAACAGATCTTGGTTTGTTTGCACGTTGGACTCAAGAGCTAATCTAACCGTGGGTCTTTTTTTAAGTACATGTTTTATTTTATTTTTTTTGGAAGGAAGGCAAAAGCTTTGTCTTGTATATATTAACAGAGCAGGAGAAAATTATACAGAGGTATATACAGGGTTAGCGAAGAAAAAACGACTAGCCCGCAAAAGGGAAATTAAGAAATTAAGTGATATCTCCCAAAATTCCAAGCTCCGGTAGGGTTGTTGCCCCTACTTTGACTCATCCTCTTCCTTCCTCCTTGATATTTGCTAGAATTGAGCACGGTGGTGACGCAGAGTTTCGGAAAATTCTTGCATTGTGTTCGCACCAGATTTCCCACGAGATTAGAATAATCAAAGTCCTGAGAGGCTTGCGGTGGGTGTTTGGGGACTCCGCTACGAGAGTCTACCACTGCTCAATCGAGTGACAAGTTTCTCAACTGCCCATCTGAAGGTCGGTGCCTGTCCATCTTTGAATTTCTGCCCATATTCTCTTTGTTAGTCTGCATTTGGCCAGGAGGTGTAGGGCCGATTCATCCACCGTGCAGCAGAGTAGGCAGATCTTTTGGTTTTGCCATCCTCTTTTCTCCAGTCTGTCTGCCGTCCATACCCTGTTTTGAGTGACCAACTAGGAGAAGAATTTGCACTTTGGCGGCGCCTAGGCCTTCCAGATTGATTGGTTGAAGACGGATCGCGCAACCCCAAGGAACTGAAGTCTATAGGCCGATTTTGCGGAGTACATTCCGTTTGCTGTGAGGTTCCATCGAATGTTATCTTCATTTTCGTTTAGCGGCCTCATGTCTCTAATCATTGTCTAGAGGCAGACATACTGTTGGAGGTGGCTCGCCTCCGTGATACGAGAGATTTCGATGTCTCGGATCCAGTTGTTTTCTGTTATGGCATTGCTCACTGATCTGTTCTTCCTTCTAGAGGCCATGAAAATATCCGGGGCGATTTATTGCGGAGTTTGATACTCCAGCCATCTCGAGCTCCAAAATTGTGCAGTCTTGCCATTGTCCACCGTTATTGTTACTGCGGCCACGAAGAGATCTCTATCTAACTGGTTGCACGGCAGCGCGGTCCCCACCCAAGGTTTTTCTGGCGCCACCCATTCATTCCAAAGCCATCTGAGTCGTAGTGCTGATGCGAATTGTTGCAGATCCATGATCCAAGACCACCCAGGTCTTTGGGCCTGCAAACTCTTTTCCAATTTACTTTGCATTTTCCGCCAGAGATATTTTCGCCCCCCGCCCATGCGACCTTACTTGAACAGGATCTGTTCTATAGGCTCGTACCGTTGCATCCTTTACCAGTACATGTTTTAAATGCTAGTTGCTGCAAAGGTTCAAGCTGGTAACTGGTATATGTAACTTCCATCCTTAACAGGGTATTGTATTTTTTTATGTAAATCTTGGTATCTCCACAGACTATATATTTTAAAATTTTAACATATACATATAGTTTCTCAAGAACTTTAAAATTAGGAAACGGCTTTGACAATGACTGGATGTGGCGGCATCAACTTCTATACTCCTCGTCTCATGCTTGCTTGCCGGTGAGGGGTGTTGGCGTCTTCCCGAGGTAGCGATGATAGGTGAGCGCCGCAAGGTGGTGGTGATGGTTGGACTTGTGCAGGGAAGCACGAAGGCAGCCCTCCTACACCGCAGCCTCCTGCTTGTTTGCTGGTTGGTGATATGGCGCTGGTCGATGGTTGTGCACCAAAGGTACTCGAAGGGTGGGGGCTGCTGGTAGTTAAGTGGTCGGACTAGGCTTTCACCAAGTTACCCTTTCGCACTACGAAGCGACGACGAAAGTGTAAATGGAATGGTATGTGTAAGTGTGTCCATCCGTCAGATGAGCTAGGTTGCGCGGTTCTGGATGGTGGGCTGTTACAAATCCTTATAGGTGAAAACCACACCCTTGTTTCCTAAGTTGCGCAACTACAACACCATCAGTCTCGCAACCTCTCAAGAGAGGATGTTTGGAGGTCAATTCCTGGCCAAACTCTTCTCTACTCTAGACGTTGTTCTCTTGCGGTGAAGTCCTAGTCATCACAAATTGGCCACGTTGGTAGGCCTTGTGGAGAGCGGATCCACTTTTCTCTCTCGCACTCTCCCTTTTCAATCTAAAGATGTGGATGGAGTTGAGTGCGTGGATATCGTGCTCCTGTTTATTTCTAGTAGTGGGTGTTTATGTTGTAGGCGTCTGATGTGCCTTTTTTTATTTTTCTAATTATAGCATTACGTACAAAGCTATAGCTTTATAATTTTTTCTACTATATTAATATGAAAGCTCGTATTCTCATATAAATGAAACATAAAATTTGTCAAGTGTTAATACGTAAGTTGTACTCTCTTTGTTTCATATTATAAGTCGTTTGATTTTTTTTGTCAAATTTCGTTAAGTTTAACCAAGTTTATAAAAAAATTTAGCAACATCTAAAATATCAAATTAGTTTTATTAAATCTAACATTGAACATATTCTGATAATATGTTTTTTAAAATACTACTATATTTTTTATACACTAGATAAGAATTTTAACTTAGGAAAAAGGTCAAACTACTTCAGATATGAACAGAGGGAGTACTAAATACTGTAGCAACCTGCATGTCAGGCAGGCAGAACTTTGATTGTTTTTCCTTCAGAATTATCCCGTATGAAGACTTGGCATCGTCAAGTTGTAGTCATTTTTACTGTGCAAGCTGACTTGGCGATGCAATATTTCTTGTTTTTCACTCGAAAAAAGTCTTGGCGCATGCATGCCAGCGCGTGAAATTAAGCAATGGGCATCACGGTAACTTACACAGGGTTACAAAAGATTCAATTAGTGTGGAGTTATCTTGGTGTGAGACTGTGAGGTAATGCAATGAGATATTGCATTGCGTGGGCTTTTTTGATATTTTACATGAAAAATATAGGGAGACGTTCTGGAAGACCATTGAACTGTCCTTCTCTTCATGTAATCCTTAGCCATAAGGAATCTTTTTTTAGTACCTAATTAATAATAATTTTAATGGAAACCAAAAACTAACTTTTCTGCCAAGTACCAACTATATTGACTACTTAACCCATCATCCATCACCAAGGAAATAAATTCACAATACAAACTTTAGGTCAGGACTTAAGAACCTGATACCAATTAAATTACCAACTCACAATGATATGATCAAAGGGAAATATTAAAAGGAGTCATTTTAAATTAATGGTTCGAGATAGCATTTGCAGTTAGAGCTTGAAAAATGTTGCGTGCTGTCCCTCCCTCAAGTTTGTACAAGTAATGTGCATGAATCAGCATGAAAAATTTCTTCAAGAGTGAACTAACATATATATTTCTTCTACTTTTGGGAACAGAATCCGATGCATGCAGACTGATAGCTCAGGCTGTAATGTCTAACTAAAATATAAAAACATAGCACATGGTCAATTATAACTCAGTTTTAAGATATGAGGCAGGCATGTAGCACAAGTACAGAAAAGGGCAGCTGATCCTGCCGTATTTTCCCCTTTCTTACGATCGGTTGCTCCCCTTTCTCACGATCGGTTGCTCACAACAACCCGTAAGTATAATAGTAGTAGGATTTAGCTAGAAGGATCCAACAACCATTTGCTTTCTTAATAGAATGAGAAGAATTTGTTGATGTTGCCCTCTAATTAGTGAAGTACATGGGGACGATCTCTAAATTTATGTGGTGTGCGCCATTTAGATTTTTAACTCCTAAAATACTTTTATAGATCTTTAAAGGTGTCATATAGGTCTAAACAGGTTCTAACCCGCTCCATCTGCTAACATGGCAATACCACGATGATGCCTACATATCAGTGGGACCCACATATTAGTCATATAAAATACAATTAAAAACCATATATTTTTCTCCTCTTAGGTAGAGAGAAAAAAGATAAAATTAAAAAATAATCTAAGGTAGAGTGGAGAAAATATATTTTTTAAATTTGTTTATGTAACTGGCATGTGGATCCGACTAGCATATAGGCGTCACCGTGGTAATGCTACATCAACACATGGACTGGGTTGGAGCCTGGTTAGACTAATATGACACCCAAGACAAGTTCAAGGACCTAAAAATACATTTTTAGAGTTCAGGTATCTAGATGACACACTCACTTAAGTTTAGGGACCGCTTATACACTTCACTCAATTATTAACATATAAACATATAGAATATCGAGTCGTGCTACTGATTGAATGATACTCCAAGCAATTTTTATGGTACTCGAGGATATACCAATAGACATCACAACTTAGTGTTTGTTTATACTAACTAATCTTAACACTGATGAGTTATCAGTAGAATTTACATTGAAAAATATGGTTCCTCTCGGGAGTAAATATTTCTCATGAATTATACCATGGGCAGGTGATAGGGCATTATAGCGGAATTTGTTGCTATTAGATCAAGCCATCTTTTTTTTCTGAACAGATCTAGTGACCTAAAATATCTAGAATTCAAAATCTTTAAGAGTACTAAAACCAGGTGCATTGTACATACTAGCGGAATGTTTTCGATCCACAAATAATTTATCACGAATGTTAGTTCAATCTGGAAAAACACTAAGATCGAGCAGAGGACACAGGCAATCCAGCATCTACTAGCTGTAGCCAGAAGCTGCCAAATCTGATCAGAGACCCGCTTATCAAATGGAGTCATCGAGAAATTACAATTTGATAATCTGCAACAGCTACCTAACACAGTCGAGTAGATCTAAGCTGCAGATATTAACACTTCTAATTAAAATGGCTATTAGCTTGTACACGAAAGAACGACTAATCAGATAGACAGATATAAATAAAACTCTGAACGGAACATTGGAAAATTCATACCAATTACTGGGAAACTGAAACATTCTTGTGAAATTAATGTGTTCACCTTTAGACAAAAGAAAATTCATGTGTTTCTAATGGAGCCTAATTTGGGGCATCAATTGGTTCCGAATTATCCAATATCTAGATCTAGAGGGAGTAACGAATATAGGAGGAAAATACATAAAATGGTGTGAATTCTCCCCCGATGGTATTTGTAGTTCTTTATTTTTTTTTTACCAAAATACTGTCAGGGCTTTGCCTGATAGTTATATTATACTAAAGAAAATATTTACATAATATTTACAAAGGTAAAAACAAGATCCCTAAATCAAATGAGTTGTAACCAATCAAGAATTTGCTGTTTTAAGAGAACATCATTCTTTACATAATATTTGTAGTTGAAACTTGAAAGTTGAAACCAAGTGAAAATTATGTATTTGAATATGTATGGGGTTTCAACATTCAAAATAGGATGCTTTACATAATATTTCTAAACAATTTAGATCAATCTTAATAATTTTAACGTGAATTCATATTTTGATCATGTGAAGTAAATATAGAAGCACCTCGCAAATAAAATATATATAGAAGCAGTTGCTTGGTTGCTTGTAGTTGCATGATGGATGGTTAACTGTAGTTGTATGAGCTTACCAAATTACACAGATATTGGATTTGAATTCATGTTTGTTACAACATTGCATTTGTGTTAATAACTTGATAATGGAGTAGTAAATATTGAAATGCCATCATATATACTTGTTCGGAAATATAAGATAAATTGGTAAGACCTCTATCCAATTCAAATTCGATCGGTTGGCAATTTACACTTCATAACAAGTGCCTATCCAAAATACAATAGTTTTTGAGAAAATAAAGAGATGATTATCGGAAATTCAATTTTGAGATGTTTTACAACAACAACTATCTCGAAATCAGTATAGACTGAATTAAGTATTATCTTTTATAATTCAATGGATCTTATTTATTTATACTAAGTGGATTCTTTTTTCTTACTGAAAATTGAGATCACCCTACTGGTGATAATACTTAGTAGTAGGTAAAAGGTACTAGTCAATTATTTTTGGCGACAAACATTGCCCCGATGATCTGATGTACTCAAAACGATATCCATAACAGCTTGAACTATAGATCTCAAATGCTGTACACACACCTACTACTTAAAAAAAAAAAACACTCAACTGACACGTCCCTCCATACTCATCTCATCAAGCATCCATTGTAAACAACTCTGAAAACCATGAGCAACGGAGCAGCTCAACCAGCCAAAAAAAAAAAACCTAAAGAGAGTACAGACACAAGTACAGCCAAAATTCTCAAATTCATTTCATCCTCCAATCCCCATCAGTTGCTGGCTAGTTGCAGCTTGCTTCAGCCTATCAGGCTTTGCAACAGGTCAACCCTCTCAAGCTCAAGCTAGCATACTGTCACTGTCATCCTAGCTGAAGCAACCATGCACTAATCAACCTGGCCATAATCCTATTATAATCTTAGTTAAGCCCTAATTAACTTAAGCTTAATCCTGATGCCCCCTATAATATACAAACCACTGGAGCAATGAGAGTTGCATAGCTTTTGTGTCACTCTCTTTAGGCTTAGCCATTCCATTCCATGTACAGCAAACACCATTAGCCCGGTCCCAACTCCCAAGTGTTTTCGGTTAGCAACCTACCATGCTTGTCCTCTTGCTCCTCCTCGCCGCCGCCGTCTCCTCGCCGGCGCCGGCGGCCGGAGACGGCGGGGGCGCCTTGCCGGTGCTCAACCCGATCTCCTCCTTCTGTAACACGACGGCGGCCAGGCGGACGTACCTGCCGAACAGCACGTTCGAGGCCAACCTCAACGGCCTCTTCGCCGTGCTGTCCAGGAACGCCTCGGCGTCGGGCTACGCGGCGGGGGCGTTCGGCGCGGCGCCGGACACGGCGTACGGCCTCTTGCTCTGCCGCGGCGACTTCACCGGGAACGACTGCTCCGCCGCGCGGCTGGCGTCGTCGTTCCAGCAGGCGGCGAGCAGCTGCTTGTACAGCAAGGACGTCGCCGTCTACTACGACCAGTACCAGCTCCGGTACTCGGACCAGGACTTCCTCGCCGGCGCCGCCAACGAGCCGGAGACGGCCGCGTTCAACATGAACAACGTCTCCGACGCGGGCGACGTCGCGGCGTTCGACGCGCTGGTGGCGGAGCTGGTGAACGCGGTGGCCGACAGGGCGAGCAACGCGACCAGGAGGTACGCCGCGGGGAAGGCCGGGTTCGCGCCGGAGGCGATGACCGTGTACGCCATCGCGCAGTGCACGCCGGACCTGTCGCCGCCGCAGTGCCGGGGCTGCCTCGCCGGCATCATCGACCAGATGCCCAAGTGGTTCAGCGCCCGCGTCGGCGGCAGGATCCTCGGCGTGCGCTGCGACTTCAGGTACGAGAAGGATCCCTTCTTCAAGATCCCCAACGACATGGTGGTGCTTAGCCCGCTCCCGGATCCGTCCTCACAAGGTTAGTCCTAAATTAAATCCTCTCACAAAATTTGAAATTTGATGCATTCAGTTTAAATTTAGAGATGAATTCATTCCCCCAGTTCATCGATCCTATCAGTGGGTTTCTAGTAGTCTTGTTTTTTTTTTTAACCCCCAATTCAATTTTCAAGGCCTCATTGCCTAGTATCAATTGCTTGCCCCTTTGATTGTAAATAGCATTTGCATTTTCTGAAATGAGATGGAGTTATTTGATTTCACAAACTATATATATGCTTCTCTCCTCTGTAAATTAATTGATGGTTTAGTAGTGTTGAGTTCTCACGTGAGTAGCTAGTATGTTTTCCTTTAAATTATAAGTAGTATGTAGTGTGTTGATTTGATATATATGCTTGATTAGTTTTTGTTGAATGGGAACATCGTTGAAATTTATGCAAGCTAAACTATATCCATATGACTTTAAGGCATTAATTATCTAAGCAACGGATCTATACAGACAGTGATTACATTTTGCAAAGTGTATTATTTTCCTTACTAGGGAGGAACATTTGGTAGTTTGACATTGTGTATATACTCGTGTTGAACGGGAAGATGTTGTGATGATTATATGGAACGGCATTTTTCTTTTCTATGATGCATAACGGTTCGTTAATTTTACTATAATCTTGATCATATGATTAAGGGAATTAGGTTCCAACTTAATTAAATAATTTGGTGCATCAATATCGTTGTTCATCTAGGTATACTACACAATAGCTAATCAACAACTTGTATGCTAAATGGTCAAATTTGTAAGCCAAGGATGAAAAAAAAATGCTACTTCAACAATTTTTCTTAAGTTTGCAGAGTCTAGGACATACATGGACAAAATATATACTGTCAGAAATGTCAACAAATTTTCCATACCCAACTTGATAAATCAATCAGTATAATAAATAACACAACCTTCTATTGAGTTCAACAAAATTCACACACTTGGGGGGAAAAAAATACTTTGTGTCAATGCACAATGCTTGCATCATTTGTTATGCGTGCTTATCTTAAAGTAGGACCCGCTTGACTTTCCTGTCCATAAAAAGAATTCCCCAATCCACATCGGCCTATAGAAACGAATTGTTTGCTGGCCACGAGTATTAGTTCCGGCTGCAAATATATTCTACGACCCGGAGCCGTGGCAGCTGATCGATCAAAGTCTTGCCTTTCAAGATCTGAGAAAAAGAAAAGGGTTCTAAAATGATGTCAAATGGATGATCGAATCGACCATCAAATTTCCTCAATCCAAACACCTTTTGTGTTTATTAGTTTATTAAACTCTTGGAGAATACCCATTGCCCAATCCAGAGTCCAGACACTTGGGTAGGGCCATTTTTTTTTCTGATATTTTAATATCTCCGTCTTGCTCATTGTTTTACCCTCTCGGTGTGCTCCTGTCCCCTTCTCCACAAGAAAAATATTCCATCTTGTAGAGCTTTCCCATGTGAAGAGGAATCGATCGAGCGTACGGGGTCCAGGAAATGCAGGGAAAAATTGCTTTTTAATTTATTTTTATGGAACAGGAGATCTGGGCGTCTCGATCACATGATTGATGTAGTTTGTTTTTGACTAGATGGGGCGCCGTGAGCAGCGGTGTCCATTTTTCTTCCCAAACGTGTGTTCTGTTCCATCTCAAGAACATGAACGTGCATGCCCCCTGCTGGATTGTTCAGAAATCCGCCACGAGATGGGCTGCTAGCTACTCCTTCCGTTTCACAATATAAATCATTCTAACATTTCTCATATTCATATGAACGTGAAAAATATTAAAATGACGTTACATTGTGAAACGGATGAAGTAGCCAGCAACGAGATTTGTATAGTTCGTTTGGGCAGCTGGGCGTAGTGAGACGGTCATAGGGAGAGTTCAGCTCACACTAATCTTCCTGTGGCCGACACAGCTATGGGCGTCCGTGTCGGATGCATGGTTAACTATGAATATAGTAGTATTGGTTTTGTTAACCTTTTTTTAGCTTTGTTCTTTTCACACGATCGATCTCTTGCCCCTCGTAGGCAGCTACTAGTAGTGATGTTCCAGCGACACACGAAAGCGAATCCACGTGCGTCACGCGATGCTACTGCCAAGTACGGAGCACTGCAAACAAGCTGGTCTTGCAGTAGAATATCTCCGCCGATTTGTTGAATTCGATTCCCCTTTCTCCCTGCACTTTCCACGGTCGGTCGCTGACACCGCCCTCCCTGCATTTGCACAGCGCACAGCCATGGTCCTCCCCCATGCCTCCAGATACCAGATGCATCTGCCTAGTGCGCGTGCACGTTTGTACTATCCGACAGGAGAGAATTTGTTCCTCTGTACGTATAGTGCGGCAGTTGCAGTAGTAGTTCGTTTGCTGCTTTGCTTAATTTGCTGTGAAGTTGCTTGCCATGATATTCGTTTCCATGGAATGTCACGTCGCGTCGTCGCCGCCGTCCGACGACGGCGACCTCCCGTCGGATATTTAGCCGGCGGAAAGAGAGAGACCCACGCGCGGTGTTTGACGAACCCCTTTCCCTTCTCTCGGTCGTCGTCGCCTTCGTCGTCCACTACCGTCCAGCCAACCACGGTTTCGCCTTTTGCCATTTGGGACTACGGGAGCAGTCCCTACCGCCCAAAACCGATGGTGATGCTCATCATCAGCAGCATCATCCGTGCTACGAACCTGCGTCGCATGCGCCTACGTAGTTGTCATCTCATCGTTGTCGAAATCGAGAATAATGTCACGTCACACGTTCATCGATCGTTTTCCACCTTTTGCGACTAGTCGGGATTTCCAGTTAGACAGAACCGAATCAAACTCTGGTGATGAAAACCTTGTAGTGGTACAGGAAAAAACGCATGCATGATCTTTTCTGTCGAAAATTCGTAGCATTGGAAAGTTGGGACATGGATCTGACAGTGGCAGTTTCTGCAACGTTTGCACGCAGGGAGCAGCAGCAGCAGCAGCAGCGGTGGCCTGTGGATCGTGGCGATCGTCGTCCCCGTCGCCGTGCTCCTCCTCGGCTTCTTGGGATGTTTCCTGTGGATCAGGAGGCGAAGAAGGAGAGGTGCGCACGGACCATCGCTGACACCTGTTCGCGCTCATGCTTCACTGCCGGTTAACTGTAGGTTTCACTAACTGTCAGCTGAATCAGTGATCAACATGGCAGGGACGGTGAGCGTGCCGACCATGTCCATGGAGATGGAGCAGGTGCTCAAGCTGTGGCGGATCGAGGAGAGCGGCTCCGAGTTCTCGCTCTACGACTTCGACCAGATCGCCGACGCCACCGACAACTTCTCCGACGCCTGCAAGCTCGGCCAGGGCGGCTTCGGCCCTGTCTACAAGGTAAGCACAGCTCCTCCATTCATGCTTGCATTCTGATGCAGAGTTGCAGACACACTGATCGACTCTTCAGTGTCATCTGCAAAATGCTGCACTAACTGATATGTTTCTTCAGTATTCACTATTCAGTTAATCTGATTTGAATTTTGTTTTACTTATATGTTTCAGGGTCAATTGCCTGATGGGCTTGAGATAGCGATCAAGAGGCTCTCATCCTGTTCAGTGCAGGGGCTGATGGAATTCAAGACAGAGATCCAGCTGATAGCCAAGCTGCAGCACACCAACCTGGTCAGGCTGCTGGGCTGCTGCGTCCAGGCTGACGAGAAGATGCTCATCTACGAGTACATGCACAACAAGAGCCTGGATTGCTTCATCTTTGGTACATCACTCACATATCCATCTCGATCAAAAGCTTTCAACATCTCTGTCCATTTTCCAAAATCTTTGTGAAAACCTGCTGAATGTTGCTGATGCTTTTGTCTTGCCTGGCATTTTGATATGCAGACACTGAAAAGGGGGCGATGCTGAACTGGGACAAACGCTTCCGTATAATCGATGGCATTGCCCAGGGGCTTCTTTACCTGCACAAGCATTCTCGATTGCGAGTTATACATAGGGATCTGAAAGCAAGCAACATACTCCTCGACCGGGAGATGAACCCCAAAATCTCGGATTTTGGCATGGCAAGGATATTCTGCTCGAATGTGACCGAAGCCAACACGACCAGGGTTGTGGGCACACAGTAAGTACTAATCACTGATGATGGTTAAGTTACAGCACATGTGTTTTTGTTGTGTAAGAAAAGAAGAAAATTCAGTCTTAGTCTGATGCAATGGTGATGTTATGACTTATGACTGAATTCTGATATACTTTCTTTTTCAGTGGGTACATCGCTCCGGAGTATGCTTCCGAGGGCCTCTTCTCGATCAAATCAGACGTGTTCAGCTTCGGTGTCCTGCTTCTCGAGATCATAAGCGGGAAGAGGACGGCCGGATTCTACCAGTACGGCAAATTCTTCAACCTCACAGGCTACGTAAGCACAAATAATCCCTGACAACCAAAATTCACAAATTCTCCAGGAGTGCAGGGTGTGTGCTGATCAGTGATCACTGAATATTTCTGAACTTCTTTTCAGGCGTACCAGCTATGGCAAGAGGGGCAATGGCACGAGCTGGTGGACCAGGCGCTGGGGGAGGACTTCCCGGCGATGGAGGTGATGAAGTGCGTGCAGGTGGCGCTGCTGTGCGTCCAGGACAGCGCCGACGACCGGCCGAACATGTCCGACGTGATCGCCATGCTCGGCAGCGAGGGGCTGACGATGCCGGAGCCGAGGCAGCCGGCGTACTTCAACGTCAGGATCTCCAGCCTGGCCGTGTCGTCCAGCTCCTTCGGCGAGTCGTACTGCATGAGCAACGTCACGTTGATAGAGGAGGAGGGCAGATAGCATTTGCAGTGCAGGCACGTTTATAAATCATGTAGATTCAGATTGTAGTAAGTAATTAATCACGATTGGTGAAGTTCTAGCTTGGCAATTGTATATGATTTGTTGTGATCAGACAGATACCAAAAGGAACAGGATGACATAGTCGATGGCAATGCAACCAACATGTTATTCTTCTTTTTGTTGGTACGTCTCATCTCTGCGGTCAGGGTTTGCCATGAAGGATCTTGGTACCCTCCATCATTTCCTCGGCGTCACTGTTGTTTGTCAGCCCTTGGGACTTCTCCTTCACCAGCGGCAGTACAGTATAGAGATCCTTGAGCGTGCTGGCATGGCAGATTGCAAACCTTGCAGCACTCCGGTTGATGCCTCTGCCAAACTGCCAAACTGTCAGCAACAGCAAGAGATCTTGTCTCAGATCCAACGGATTTTCGCAGCCTTGCCGGAGCACTTTAGTATTTCACTTTCATTTGCCCTGATATATCATATGCTGTTCAGCAAGTATGCCTCCACATGCATAACCCTCGCGAGCCCCATCTTACTGCGCTCAAGAGGATACTGCACTATGTCCGCGGGACTCTCGACTTCGGCATACACATCCAGCGAGCTCCCTGTACTGACCTGGTTGTATACTCTGACGCTGATTGGGCAGGCTGTCCTGACACTAGGAAATCCACCTTTGGATATGCTGTTTTCCTCGGTGATAGCCTGGTGTCTTGGTCTTCAAAGTGGCAGAACACTGTCTCTCGTTCCAGTGCAGAGGCTGAATACAGGTCTGTTGCAAATGCTGTTGCCGAAGCAAGCTGGATACGTCAACTCCTAGAGCTTCACACGCTGCTTCTCAAAGCTACCCCGGTGTATTGTGACAATGTCAGCGTTGTTTATCTCTCCTTTAACCCGGTGCAGCATCAGCGCACCAAACATGTGGAGATTGATCTACACTTTGTACGGGAGAAGGTTGATGTCAGTGCTATTCGTGTTCTACACGTTCCTACACCATGCCAGTACGCTGACATCTTCACCAAGGGTCTGCCTACACCGGTCTTCACCGAATTTCGCTCCAGTCTCACCATCCGTCCTCCATACGACGTTGCGACTGCGCACGGGGGGGGGGGGGGGGGTTAGCGTGTAATATGTCATACATATCCTCTCACGATGCTCCTCCCTATTCTCCTTAGTCTGTTTCTATAAGTCGGTTGAGTGAATAGAGGAGGGTGCAATATGTAATTGCTCCGTGATCAATCCAATCTATCGCGTTGAGTCATATCTTCCCACAGTTTGGAGTATTTTTTTAAAAGGTTTTGCTATTGCACTTATGGCATATTTTTTTTTGAACGATTTGCACGAGACGGTGTGAAGTTCTATTGATAGAGCAGGAAAAAATTACAAGATTACAACCCTGGAGGGTCGTAACCAGGAAAAAAGGGAAAAAAAATACCACCCACCACACACCGACGGCGCCAACACACGCCACACCCACCGGCAGCTCCTCCTCACACCAGGGTCGCCTCCTCCATTCGCCGGCCGCGCCTCTCGCACCAAACTGGCCTCCTCCACTGGACGCGCCTCTCGCGCCAATCCGGCCTCCATCTCCGCCGCCCGCGCCTCTCGCGTCGAGCCGGCCTCCGCTGCCATCAGTTGCACCTCTCTGCGCCAAGCCGGTCTCCGACCCCTCCTCCATACGCTACCGCGCCGGCGAGATGCAGCCGTCTGTCATACCCTCGGCTAGCCATCCGAGACCACCATGCCACCTCCCACACCACCACCGCAACCGCTGCTGCCGACGACCACCTTGCCGCCGGCCAGCCGCAGCCCCATCGCCGTCGTCCAGCCGCTATCGCGACCGTCGCCATGAGCTCCGCGCCACTGCCTCCGCCGCGAGTACCCATTGCCACAGCAGCCGCCAGCCACCACTGCCATCGACCAGCCACCGTGCTATCGTCGCCGACAAGCCGCCGCTGCCACCATCGCCATAAACTTCGCGCCGTTGCCACCGTCATCGTCGCCCCGTGCTCCTGCGCCGTTGCCACCGACATCGTCGCCGCGAGCTTTTTCCGCACCGGATCCGCCCTCGGGGGGGGGGGGGGGAGGGGGTGATCCGCCTCCGGCGCGATGGAGACCTGTCCGCCGTCGCCATCCTCGTCGGCCTCCGGGCAACGGCCTCCCTACCATCACCCATGCCCAACCGCCGCCTGCCGACGCTCAGCTTCCACACCCGCGCCCGGCCGCGCCGCTCGCACCCTCGCCCGGCTGCGCCGCCCGCGCCACCATCGCCGCCAGCGCCACTTCCCCGCCGCCAGCACGCCCGCTTCCCCGCCGCCCGCAGCCGTCGCTAGGCGTCAGCCCGCTAGATCCGGCCAAAACGGTGTGGATCTGGGCGTTGGTTTCTGTCGCGCCCGGAAAAATACCTTTTCCAGAACGCTAGTGTATTAATCCCCGTCCCAGGAAAAGCCGGGGTACACCACACAAACATGATACAAAAGACACATCTTTATTATATCGATAATATTTACATTATTACAAAGGCACTTAAGGCCTGACAAACAAAAATAAACAGCAGCGGACTAGCGGGCCTACGGCTCCATCTTCACAGGCGCTCAACTGGGATATAAACCAGAACTCCACCTAGGACTTCTTCTCCAAAGCTTCTCTTACTGAAGGGGGGAAAGATTGATCAAGAATGAGTACAACCATCGTACTCAGCAAGCTACACCGGGAGATGCATGATTAATGCAAGGGAGTACAAGGGGTAATAATATAAGGGTTAAGTTTTGCAGTAAACAGCATTTGAAAGTCACTTAGTTGCCCAAAGCTATTTTATAAAGGCGATCCTAGAGCTACACAGTATTATTAATCAAGGCCGTGAACCCGCACGAACCTGCCTTAACCCAAGGCCTATGATGATTCAGACCGAACTGGCAACCCGACCTGGGTCCCAGCTCGTCCCAAGCCAACCCAGGCCAACCATTCCACATTTTAGTTTTTAAGCATGTTTTAAGAAGTAAACCACTAACTTGGGTACATTGCTAGGCTTGCCCATATCTGAGGGCGCGGCTATTCGAATAGATTTACTCTGATAAGAGGTGTACATCTTTACCCACAAGACACATCTTTACTCCGCATTCCATGGTCTTGGAACCCGTCGTAAACATGTGACATAACCCTTCACCCATCCTAGCCGTGAACAAAAGTACCGACCCAACCCTGCCTACGGCCGGTATCTCGGACAGGCAGGCCAGGATTGAGCCCCTAGCAACAGGATCTAGACCGGGTGCGGCGCACACATAGGGGTGAGACCACCCACGTACTAGTCCAGTGCCATGGCATCTCGACTAACGGGCACCGACCCGTGTAGCCTTCATTTGCCTAGACATCTCGATTACTGAGCCGTAGCTCGTGTAGCCTTCATTTGCCTCAGAGATCCATCGTCGCAACGACTTCATCCACCTCTATCCGTGTCCTTTTGTTCAGGACTAGACTGAGCACCGAGTTAAGCCTTACCCATTAGACATGTGGTTAGTACGGTAGTGCTTTGCAACAGAGGCCCGAAGACCGGTCCTTATGATAGCCGAGGTGCTCTTAGCAAAACCATGCACCTCGAGCCCAGCCTAAAACCATTTTGGAAGTTTTGAATAGAGGGGGGAGGTGTGTGTTCAATTCCATCACAAGCCAACCATTTCACAATGTCCAAATGATATGAGAACTCCCAAAGTCTAAAGTTATAAAACCAGCTAATGTTGTCTAATTAATCAGCGAAGCATCTACCTCATACTAGTGGAACCATGAATACACTACCCACTAGTTGGGGTTTTGTTTTCCTAGGGGAAGCAAGGTGATAATAAACAATAGCAATGATAAGGCTATAACAAGGATTAATAGGTATTGCTAAATAAAACAGTGACAACGCGGGAATTTAAATAAAGCAGTAATGCAATAATTTAAATCAAAATAATTTTATAAAATGGGATTCAATATGCTCAAGGATAATGTGACTTGCCTTGCTCAGAGAGAACGGCCTTCCGAACCTTTGGCGAAGACCGCAAAGCACGCTTCGGAAACCTCCGGAACGACAGAAGCTACGCGAAGCACACAAGCAAAGCTACAAGCCTATAAAGAAGCAATAACAATACATAAAAAGAAAGCACATGGTTCTTTAGGTTATAACAAACATTAGGAGACTTTAACGGGTCGATTCAGAGTTCGTATGACCAAGGCATGGTCATCCGAAGTTTAATGCTGTTATATGGAGATTTATGGATTATTATGATTAGGCTTTGCAACTATAAAATATGTGCAAGCGCTAGCCTAGAAAAGACAGGAAGGCTGTGCTGTTGATATGCGGACTCCACATGTCAACCTAAGGGACCACGGTGGACCGGGTACACAGAAACGGTCCACGGGTCGACGGAAGCGGACCCCGTGTGTCAACCGAGGTGAGTGGCCGACAAACGGACTCCACTTGACACCACGTGGGCTGCACACGTGGAAACCACGCGGCTACCGAGCGGGCACACAAACACGGTCACCACACGCACACACGAACGACTACCGACACCGTTACACGGGTACCGGGGTCGACAACCGCACAACGGGAACGGGCGACACCGAAAGGACGAGGACGGGGGCAGCGAGAGGACGGATCCTTACCACCACGCGACGAGGGGCGTGGGAACGACGACGACGAACGGGCACGGCGGAGACGGCTCGGGGACGACGGAGGCGAACGGCGAGGGAACGACTTCGGCGGCGATCCTTGGACGAAGGCGAGATGCGGCCGGCACAAGGCTTGACGACGCGGAGCCGAGGACGAAGACGACAACGGGGCTGCTGCAACCTTGACGAAACGCGGGCGGCGAACGCGATCGGCTCGACGAAGGGAGGGCCGACGACGAGCGCAACCGGGAACGACAAGAGGACGACGACGAAGACCGGCGGGGTGGCGACGATGAACGCCGGCGGGGTTCGGGTGGAGGGGAGGCGAGGCCGAGGACGACCTTGCCGCTGCGATGCTGAAGGAGGAGACGGCGACGTCGGCCGGCGCACGGGCACGGCGGAAGGGGCTGCCGGAGGAGACGTCGATGAGGAGGAAGGAGAGGCCGGCGCGGCGGCGGCGTTCTGGCAAAACCGAGGGCAGGCCGGGGTGAAGGGCGACGTCACCGTGCCGAGCGAGGAGACGGCAGCGTAGGCTGGCTCACCGGCGAGGAACAGTAGCCGCCCGGAGGAGGGGAGGTACTGGACGCCGACGAGGAGACCACTCCGGCGAGCTTCGGGCGAGGAGGAGGTGAGGCCGGAGATGAGGATGGCGTCGCGGAGCCGAGGGAAGTGGTGGCGACGTCGGCCGGTGCAAAGGCGAGGCGGCACAAGTGGCTGGAGGCGGCCGGCGCCGGGGAAAGAGGAGGAGGAGGTGGGGAAAGGTGGTGCGGCCACGGGGGGACGCGGGAGGAGGCTAAAACGAGAGAACGGAGGAAGGGGATCCCATTTTATAGCGGATGGGAGCTAGCCGAGCATGGGAGAGGGTGGAACGCGCCGAGAATGGCGGCCGGCGACCATGGAAGGTGGCCAGGGATGGCACGGCCGTTCCGGGCGATTGAGGGCGCCATTCAAGGGGGAAATTTGGGGGAATTGAAGAGGAAGGAAAGGGGATTAATTCCCCCTAATAAATTTTGGAATTAGACATTTGAATCAAGCGGATTTGAGGGAGGAAATGGCTAGAGTTCACGGGAGAGAGAGAGGAGGAGGCCGTGCGGCTGGAGGAGGACGACGACCGGGAGTGGGACCCACGCGGTCGCACGATCAGCGCGCGTGCGCACGCGGCTAGGGCAGGAGGGCGCTGCGGCTTGGGCCGAGAGGCAGCCCAGGCGGGAGGAGGCGGGAGAAGGTGGGCCGGAGGAGAAGAGGAAGGAAGGGAATGGGCCAAAAAGGGCCCAAGCTGAGGAGGAGGATTTATTTTAGGTTTTTCTTTTTAATAAATTCTGATAATTGTTTTTATTGCTTAATAATTATTCCGGTGCTCTGAAAATTCAAGTAAAATTTGAGGGCTCATTTTAGACCAAGGAGAATTTAACAAAAATTCTCCGGGCCACATTCGAATTTTTCTTGTACGTATTTTAGTGTTTGCCAATTTATTTTCGAATTTTAATTAATTCTATTATTCCTTTTAGAGAATGATTTTTATTTTGAGATGAATTTATCAGGACGTGACAGTTTCCGCCGCCGCTGGCCTTCTCCGCCACCACCTCTCATCGCCAGACGCCGCCGCCACCACTCCGCGCCGCCGCCAACTGCCACCCCACTGGATCCGACCGGACGGGCGCGGATCCGGACGTTTGCCGCTGTCGCCGCTTGGCCAGCTCCTCGGGCCGTTCGAGCGCGCGCTGGGCGAAACCCCGCCGCCGCCGTCCTTGCAAGCCGCGCGGCTTTGCCGGCGCCCACTCACGCAGCGGCGAGGTAGAGAAGGAGGAGTGGAGGAATAAGTCCCGCGGCGGCGCTCGCCTCTTGTGTCACCCGTGGGAAGAGCGACGCGAGAGCTCCCCTGCTAGCAACGCAAAAATTGTGGCAGATTTTTGAGCTCCTATTTTTTGATTTTTCGTCTGTAGGATTTTGCATCAAGATACGTGCTAATATAGACCCAACTTACAGTTACATTTAGTCACATAGCAGTTACACTCAGTTACTTACACTCAGTTGCAATCATCTTGCACTACCAAAATTAGATTTTACAACTGACTTTGTCTCTAGATTTACGATTTTGACATGTTTGTCTCTTATATTATTATTATTTCATTTTAAACGGGCTATATCCATTGGTTCAAAATTTTGCAAAAATTTAAAAGTTGAAACTTCAAATCTTTCGAAAAGATCAGTAGCTAGTCCATTTTCTTTCCCTTATTCTTGCTGTAACTTCACTTCAATCTGCTGTCGTTTTTATGTGCGGGCTCGACAGCAGTTTATAATTGGAATAAGTTCATCGGAGGTCCCTCAACTTAGCAGTGAGATCTTTTGAGCTCCCTTAACCAAAATATCAGAAATGTATACTCCTAAACTCACTCAAACTGTGCACTCAAGGTCCTATGGCAGTATATATGGGTAGTTTCGCTGACGTGGCATCCTAGTCAGCAAAAAAATTAAAAAATTATGTGGGGCCCACATGTCAGCTGCACATTCTCACCTCCACCGCCGACTCTTCCTCCTCTCCCGCCACCCCCACAACACCGCCGGCCATCTCTCTCCCCTCTGCCGCCGCCTCCTCCCCATCTCCACCTCTCTTCGCTCCCCGTCCCCGTCGCCTCGAGCCAGCGGTAGATGTGTGAGAGGTGGCGGCGGCAAGAGACGACGGCGGCAGCGGCGCGCGGCCGGAGGCCGGCGGAGTGGCGGCGTCGGCGGGTGAGCGGCCGAACACAAGGGCGGTGGAGTGGCGGCGTTGGCGGGCGAGCGGCAGAACACAAGGGCTTGGGGCGTGGGGGGCGCGGCGGCTGGTTGGCTATGGCGGGCACCGTGTCAAGCGCTGTGCCGCGCGCGAGACTTCTACGTGTGGAGCATCACTGGCTGCGCCAGCCACTGCCTTCGGCTACGCCTACCCGACGTTCGTCGCCACGATGCCGACCATGCCGACGAACAGCAGTTTCGCCTCCTCCCGCTACTCCGGCGCCGGCGCCAGCGGCGACATCATGCGCGAGCTCGTCAGCGCCGCGTCGCAGAGGCTAGCGGCGGAGCGGGCCGCGGCCGCAGAGTTGGCGACCGTGCCACGTAGCCAGAGCGTGGCCATGGCGAGGATCGACAAGGACCAGCCGTGCGAGTTCGCCGGAGTTGGGTTGGTATTCCCCAGGAGCTGTGCCGTGGGCTCCGGCCTTGTTGGTGGAGGAGGGGGAGGGTGGCTGCCGTGGCATGAACAGCCGCCGCCGTCGCCGCTCGCACGACCGAATGATGGCGGGCTGTGGAGCCATAGTCCGCCTCCGCTCGAGCGCCTCGTCGCTGCCGTCCCCACGCCCTCGGGAGCGGCGATGGCTAAGGGGATGGGCGCCGCCAGCACGCGGATCCTGCCGCCCCCGTCCTTGGGAGCAGCGGAGGTGGAGACGAAGGCGGCTGCCTCTTTCCCCCTCTGACGCCGGCACCCCATCTCCTGTCGGTCTCATCTCCCCCTCTCCGACCGGCACCAGTTGCTACCGCCACAGCCGCCGCCATCTCTCACCATATGTGGATTTGAAGAGAAGAGAGAAAAAAAGGAAAAGAGAGACCCCACTTTTTTTTCTCACGTACATGTGGACCCCACATATTGATTTTTTTTTTATTTTTTCTAACTAGGATGCCACGTCAAAAAAACCGGGCAAAAATACTGCCATAGGACCTCCTTTGAATGGTTTGAGTGAGTTTAAGGGTACACATTTCCAGTTTTGTGGTTAAAGGACCTTAAAAAATCTCGCTGTTAAGTTGAGGGACCTCCGGTGAACTTATTCCTTTATAATTTTCCCGGGGAATAAGTCTATATTTCCTCCCTCAACCCTTGCCCTTGATTAAATTGCCTCCCTCAACCGCAATACCGGATACAACACCTACTCCATCTTTGAAAACCAGATCAAATTGACTCCCTCGGCTGTTTGGATAACGGTTTCGTCTTACATGGCTCTTATAGGACCACATGTTAGTGAGAAAAACATAAAAAAATAAAAATCCTACATGTGAGCCATCTCATCTACCCTATAATTCACCAACTCCTTTTACTCACCTTTCACTCTTACACTCTTACATTCATCACTCAATGGTTCAGATCATCTCATCTCAATCTAACGTCTCCCGCGTACCCATCGCCTTCCCTCACCCAGCAGCGCCCCTGAATCACGCGCACTTTCCTTCCTGTTCCGATCGTGAAATTCCTCCGCTTCCCTCCCCCGGCACCGCATCGCGGGCCATCGCTCCCCCACCTCTCGCTCCACCGCGCCTCCAACCCACGCCCCGCCCCCTCCACCTCTCGCTCCTCACGCCGCCTCCATTGCTCTCCAAACCCTAACGCGCGCCACTCCGCCGCTCCCTTCTCGCCGGTTTCACCGCCTCCGATCTGATTTTTTGAAACTCCATTGGCTCCTCGGCTTGCTTTCTTACAAGCAGAAACCGGCTCCGATCTGATTCTTTGAAACTCCATTGGCTCCTCGGCTTGCTTTCTTACAGGCATCAAGTCAGGTAAGCAACTAAGCATGGATTTTCTCCAAACATATATCTCAGCAGAATTGCTCCTTATCATATGAAACTACTCCTTAATAACAACGAAATATTTAGGCTCTGAAACTAGCCAAAACAAAATTGTCAGGGTGGATAGATAATCTTGGTCAGCCTTTTATTGTAACTGAACCTCATTGTGTCTTTTTATACGCAAATGTATATGCAGGCATATATCAGGATCCTTCCTATTCTTTCGTGATGATTTGTTTTTTTTAAAAAAATCTTAAGGTTCATGATCGGGTAGGGTTAGCCCCTTTTAGTTCAACAAGTTCAGATTCTCAGCAACGGCACAGTGTTTTTAGGAACAAACTCCTAAATCTAGCACAATATGATGTTTTCAAACAGCAGGAAACCAGTAAGTGCAGAAAAAGTATATGCATCTCTGGACGAAACGGACACTATGATGGTTTTAAACATATACCATGTGATGTTGCAAACCACTGAAATCCCAGACTGACCTTGAACACTCAAGAATGACATCACCACCTCTTCCTCCATTACCACCTGCATATTTCACATAAGGAGGATCTGTTCTGGCTCCATTGTTTAAGAATCATGAAAAAGAAAATCCTGACTGATTGCCGAATTGGACCAAATAGCATGAATTAAAGCCATGACAGCATCCCTCTAAATCAGGTAACTATTCTCTCCCTAATCACTTTCCTACAAAATACTTTACACCTCATAGATCGATACTGTTTATTTCAATCTGTCATGATGTATGCCTGCACTTATCTCCACTCAGCCTACTGCGATGGATTACATCGTTGAAACCTTCCCACCAAATCTGTACTCATGAATGTATCCAGGTGGTCACTGATCTCCTCTCTTGTTAATTCCTTGAAGTCCCTACTCCCTATATAAATGTGCAGTTTTAATTCATGAAGTGTCTGAAAATTAACTATCTCGTTTTGTTAGTACATTGAATAAGCATAATTACAAAAGCTATTTATATGAAATTACCGAGGCGGATGGATACCTTTGTTAAATATATTTCTATGGAATGTCTTGATTTATGAATCTATGTAGTGTGGACCTCTCCTCTGTGAGCTATACTCAAGAAACCCAGTTTTACAGATATACTAGTTCAATCTGCATTTTAAGCCTTGAGTGATCTCTTAATTGACTTCAGTGACATGTTTGTCAACACAGGGATGAGCTAAATAGGTTTGTCTCAGATAAGCGATCTCCATCAGTTCTAAAATTAGATGGATGGCAGCGGCAATCTCAGTTTTCTTAATATGAGCTCTTCAATCCTTTGAACTCTTTGGCTATGTGATCATTCTTCCCTAACAAAATCAGGAACACAACCTGCTACTACAATTTTTTTTCAGTTTAATTGAATTACCATTGCAAGTTCATTGAGATATTAATTTCTTGCAGGTCATAAACTGTCCTAATGAATGAACTCACTGAGATTTACCCAACTATGCAATGAAGTTGTGTTTACTCTAGAGAGTTCTAATATCAGGTACTTTATATGCTGCTCATTTTTCACGAATTATGTTAGGGAGAGTCTTGTTAAAATTATATTCCTTTTGAGTTAAATCCTTTATCCATCTTTTTTTCTTGTTTTATTAGGGGCCTATGCATGCTATGCTTGATTCTTGGTTCAAAAATAACAGATGCAGTTGTTGCATCTATTGTCCGTTCTTATGCATGCTTGGATTTGCTTGATTCTAAATACTTCAAATCAGATGGCAGAGATGTTTTCGGTCACTAAGTTCCTGAACGGTATCTAAATTTACTTTGCTTGAACTCCAGATCTAGAGGATAATCTGCAAGGACTATAAGCTGGCTTCTCCTTGCCCTATGCCCAGATTTTACCTCATAACCTTGTTCTTTGTTGTATTGATTTAAAAAGAATAAAGAAGACAATAACACTTGCTCTTCTGACTTATAGGTGGGGTTTAGGTGGCTACTTCAAAGTTGCCACTTCTTCAGCTCATGGACTGTGGCAAGAGCTATGTGCCAACTCGCAAGCTGAACAGAGATATCATACTTTGGCGAAATTTCTGGAGGGATTAAATTTGGTTTTTACCTATGTCGATAAAGCAGCAGGTTAATCTGTTATTTCGTAATTCTTTATCCAAATTTGTAATGAGATGTTGTGCATTTTTTTTTCATTATATTTATAATGAGACATGAATATACATTGGTATTTCATTGGTGTTTCGTCTCATATGTGGCATAGATATGTTCATGTTTATGATATGATGTATCATATTGCCTAACTATTCTTTATGCTCTGCAGTGAGCAAGCTACAAGTGCTAGCTGTTATTGTTTGTTTAATCATGAAACAGAGGCTTTTTGAAACCAGATCGAGCAAGCCAAATGGGACTGCATCAGCAATATGACGAAAACTTTCCCCGTTTTGACATCAACTACCATCAATTGCATATTCTTTTGTATGTAGAGATTGCATTTTATTTTGGTTCAGATCAGATATAATAGTGCCAAATCTGTCCTGTATGAAACATATATTTCATTTTTGGTAACACAAAAGTTGGACTGAATATACGACTGGTTCTTTTTAGTACTCTGTTTTGGTGCAAATAGCATTTGTGCAGTGACCAATTGTACTATCTTCTTGATTTTGCGATCATTCTCCGATTGTTTGCTGAGGCCATCAGTACTCTTATACATGGACCGTTCAACTGAACAATTAGGAACTGCATCACTGGAAAAAAGAGGAATAGGCATCATGAGGCTTGTTTGAGTTCTCTTCTGTTCTCTGCAAAAAGTTATAACGCGTTAATTATATGGCGCCAAGCTTTTTCATGTTCCCAGGAGTTTGTATGGCACCAAACTGTTCACCTGAGCAAATGGTCCAATAATGAATATATGATATGATTTTTTTGCTTTTTCATGGTACGTTGCTAACCTTCTGGTGCAGTTTTCTCATTAAGATATTTTGTGTAGTGAAGAAATGCATGTTTGTGTTGTAAGATGCTTTTAAATTTATTTTACAAATGGAATTAATGTATGAACTATGAACACATCAATAATAGTGTACTGTTAAGTATTGATTATATTTTTTATTTTAAAAGTTCAGCGTGTTAAATGAGGTTTCAAAGATGCTTTGAAATTTATTGTGTTATATGAAATATGTTGCCACAACAATCCTAAGATATCAGTATGCGTGTCATCTAGGTGCACTTGGCTGATGAGCTGTTGGAGTTGTCCATATCCTCCAGGAAAATGTGTTGATGGGTTATGCGGGGTCTGGTACATTTAGACATGTGGAAGTTCTGATGGTAAATTTATGGAGAGATTTAAGATTGATCAGATGTATTTGTATGCAAATTGTGGATAAAGAATTGCCAGATATTCCCTTTTGGAGAAGAAATGAGACAGTTCATGTTATAATGTTATAATATTGGTGCATATACCTTTTGTGCAAACATTCAAATAATTTACCGTTTGTGCATATGCATAAGATGCAATTAATTAGTCCATCTAAATTTACTACTCCCTTATAAAAAATGAAAATTTATATGATTTTTGAATTATTTTGTATTGGTGGCGTGCGTTTGACCATAATTTTATATTTCAACAAGTTCATAAAATACTATAAATTTGAGAATATGGAATTATTGTTTTAAGGCTAAATATGTGTTGATCCTTTAGCATTCGCATAAGAACATATACTCCATATCTTTGCTTGGATATTTATATTTTTAGACATATATTTTGATTTGTATTATCAAAAACAACCATAGCGTTAGCACGGGCAGATTAATAGTCTTAATTGTTTTTCTTTTTCCTCACCCCTCTCTCTCTCCCGTTCTCTCTGCACCTCCGACGACGACCCGCCTTCCTGTCCGTTCGCTCCTTCCTCCGCTGGAGCCAGCAATTTAGTTGTTCGGCCGCCGCCATCCCTGTTGGCAACAGACTGTTGCCCTATGCCGGAGCAGGCTCCTAATGAAGGCCACGACAGTGCCCCGGGCGAGGGACGAGCGCGCGGACGCCGGACGGCCTCCTCTAGTCCGTTGACCTCGCCGTCCTGGTCACCGACGCCGCCCAAGACACCCTGCCCACTGGATTTGTGCGTGATGAGGCCGAGAGAGACAAATCCGGTGGTGTCGTGCCCCTCCGCCCCCCGGTGGCACATGTCCCGTGCTCCTTCGCCACTAGGAGTGCTTCGAGCAAGTAGGGGGTGGAGGAGTGCCCGCGCAAGAAGGCTACGAGAAGGCGCCGACACCGGCGAGAGGTGGCAACTGGCAAGAAGTGCTCACACCATCCTTGCGACACGATCCAGTCAAGCAGCAACGCATATGCCTAATCGCCATCCTTGCAATGCAATTTAGCTCTCACCAGTCATCACTCACCACTCGCCAGCAATGTCACTCCAAATCCTCAACACCTCCAAGCCCACGTTGCCATCACCACCTCAGCCACACATTCACCACCCGTCCGTACCACTACCGCCTAAGATCGGTCGCCACGCCGCTGGCATCACGATCGTTGTCGCGGCCGCGTCAGCCATCCCCAATATCACACTCGCACAACCCAGAGCGCAGGAGGCAGCAGCAGCCGCCGCCGCCGCCGTGCCCTGCATCCCCGACTTGCCAGTCACCGCCAAGGCCTTCCTGGATGTGTCAATTGGCACCGAATCAGCAGGGAAAATCACCATTGGCCTCTTCGGCGACGAGGTCCCCACTGGTGCGTCCCGGTTCCTGTCGCTCGGTGTTGGCTAGTCAAGATCGTGCGGGGTACCCGGCCATCCCGGCGGTGACCGACCGGCTGGCAGCGAAGATGGATGTCGCGTCCGGCCGTGCGCAATGCGGTGGGGACAGGAGCGGTGTCCACCCAACTCCCGCGGCAGAGAGCGGCGGGGTGGCGGCGGCCGAACAACTGAGCTCCTAGCGCCCGCCGAGGAAGGAGCGACCGAACGGGCAGGCGAATAGTCGCCGGAGGTGGAGAGAGAACGGGAGAGAAGAGGGGTGACGAGAAAGAAAAATTAGGATCACTGACATGGGTTTTTTTTCTCACTAACACGTGGGTCCCTTAAGTGTCACATAGGACGAAACCACTATCCAAACAGCCGAGGGATCCAATTTGCTCTGGTTTTCAAAAATGGAGGAGGTGTTATACCCGGTATTGCGGTTGAGGGAGGTGATTCAATCAGGCGCAAAAGTTGAGGGATATAATATAGACTTATTCCTTTTCCCGGTGTAATGGGCTCAACCGGGGATTTAAACAGGAAACCGGCCCATTTAAACAGCATTTTGTAGCCCACCATGGAAACCTTTTCAGGCCGATCATTTCCACCGGGGAAAAAGTACACCTGAGGTCCCTCAACTTGTCATCGAGTTACAAAATCATCCCGAACCACAAAACCAGGTATCCAAGGTCACTCAACTCACAAAATCGTTTATTTTAGGTCCCTCGGTTGTTTTGATCCCGGTTTTGTCCTACGTGGCGGCTGAGTCAGTGTGGAACCCATGTGGGCCCCACATATCAGGACGCCACGTAAGCACACTCTCTCTTCCCCCTCCTCTCACTTCCTCACTCACTCACTCTCTCTCTCTCACTTCTCCTCTATAGGATCACGGCCGGGAGGGGAGGAGTGCCGGCGGCTGGCGGAGGAGGAGGTCCGGCACGGCAGGTGCGGCGGGCGCGTCCGGCGACCAACACGGGAGGAGGGCCGGCGCAACGGGCGCGGCCAATGGCCGGCAGGGGAGGAGGCCTGGCCCAGCGCGTGCGGCGGGGGCGTCTGGCGGCCGACAGGGGAGGAGGATCGCGCGAGGCGAGCGCGGCTGGCGGCCGGCGGGGGGGAGCGCAGCGGAGAGGAGGGCCGGCGCGACGGGCGTCGGGGAAGGAGCGGGGATGGGCTGACGATGGGTGGGGAGAGGAGCGGAGGTGGATACGGACGTGGTGGCGGTGCCACCGGCGACGGTCTCTTCCTCGCCTTCACCTCGCGTCATCTTGCTCTCCGCTCTGCTCGACGGGAGGCGACTCCAGCGATCGCCCGCGTGTCCTCCTAAACCTGGCGGCGTTGGCCCTCGTTGGCGGCGGCGACGCTAGCTGGCGAAGACGAGCGGGGAGAGAAGCAGCGGCCGACAGAGAGGAGCTTGGCATTGGTGGTGGCGGCCGTCGGCTAGACCTAGCTGGCACCGTCCTCTACCAGGAACGCGTAGCGGCGAGACCGGACGTCGAGCCCGGTGGGCTTGTCGGAGAGGTCGAGGCTCGACACCCATGGCGTGCGCAAGCTCCCTGTTGCCGTCGGAGAGGAGGAGCACCTCATCACGGTGGCATCATCCGCGACTTTGCAGACTCGCCGACCTCCTCGCTTCGCCCCGTCGGCCTCCTCCCCACCTGCCGGTTGCGGTGGCGGTGGTGGTGGCGGTGGGGGCGGCGTGGGGGAAGGCCCTCCTGGTCCGGTGCTCCCACGCTGTCGCTTCCTCTCATCTTCTTGTCCATGGCCACTACAAATACACAATACACCTCGCCATGCACACTCCCAAGCCCAGCACACAGCAAGCAGCAGTAGCAGCGGCAAGCTCGAGCTAGCTACAAGTACAAGCTAGCAGCCTAGCAAAGCTCGATCGATAGCAATGGCGGCGAAGGTGGTGCTTATTCTGGCGGTGAGCCTCCTCACCGTGGCCATGGCGGCGAGCGCCTGCAACTCCGACTGCCTGCCGGCGCCGAGGCCGACGCCGACGCCCAGTACCGGGTCATTGTCGAGCCCACGCGACGCACTGAAGCTGCGCATGTGCACCAACGTGCTCGGCCTCTGCTGCTCGCTGCTCGACGGCCTTCTCCCGTGTCGCAGCCGCCGCCCGCCGCCTCCTCCTCTCACGCCTTGCCTCGGCGGCCTTCTCCCCAGCTGCCAGTCGGCTCGCCCAGAGAAGAGAAGAGAAGAGAAGAGTGAGAGAGAGAGAGAGGAGGAGGAAGGGAGAGCCGGAGAGGAGGGGAGAGAGAGAGGATGATGACGTGGCATACTGACACGTGGGGCCCACGTGGGTCCCACGCTGACTCAGCCGCCACGTTGGATAAAACCGATGCCAAAACCACCAAGGACCTAAAATGACCGGTTTTGATTAGTTGAGGGACGCCGGATATTTGGTTTTGTGGTTCGGGGACGATTTTGTATCTCGATGATGACAAGTTGAGAGACCTTCGGTGTACTTTTTCCTTTCCACCGGCGATTTGGGCCTAAAACCGGCCTTCCAAGCAGGTCACAGTCGGACTCACGGGTGAGAATTTTTTTCATTTTTAATTTTTTCTTTTAATATTTACAGAAATAATCTATCGGCGTAAAAAATTACAAAAATAGACCCTGCCGCCCTAGTGGAGGGCGGCAAGCTGCCGGAAAATTGCATTTAGCCCCACAGAGGGCGGCAAGAGGCTAAATGCAACTTTCGCAGCCCTAAAGAGCATTTGGCGGCAAGGGACCCAAATACAAAAAGTACCAGCCAAAAAGTATAAGGCCCGGGCTGGCTTTTTTTGCATGGGGCCCTTGCCGCCCTAACAGAGGGCGCAAGTGCAAAAAGCCCTCCCTCTCCCGTCTGCCGTCATCAGCCGTCCCTCCCCTGTTTGCCACGTCAGCTTGCCGTCCTAGTGGAGGGCGGCAGGGTCTATTTTTGTAACTTTTTGCGCCGATGAATTATTTCTGTAAATATTAAAAGAAAAAAATTTAAAAATGAAAAAAATTCCACGGGTGACGGGTGTACACTGAAGTGCAACATCGCCACTTTGGGGATGCGTCGCCGCCGCTTCTAGGTCGTCTTCTCGGTGACCGGCGAGGTAGCCGGCGCGGCTTTGCCGGCGAGGGCTATAGGTTGCCGGCGCGTGCGACGTGCTCCGTGGCGAGCGCACGGGGGCTGCCGTGACCGAGCGGCCGCACCACGCGGCAATTAATGCTTCGTGCCTCCCAGTGAGCTGCCCTGATTGGTAAGTTCCCCAATCTAAACATCTACTACTTCTCAAATTAGTTCGTCTAGTGCATGGATTGATGAACCGTTGGTGTTGATTCGTTGTCAGGATTTTACTTCTTTGTCATTTCGATGTTTCTGTTCGAGTAATCCAATCCCAATGTTCTGCTCTTGCCGGCGAATCCCCTTCTCTTCGCGGATTGCAGGCTGACACCCTCTCCGCAGCTTCACCCGAGATGGAGGATCTCCCCATGGGGCGGCGGAACCCGGCGGCCAGCCTCACCGACGACCTCATCGTCGAGATCCTCCGCCGCTTCCCCGTCCGCTCCGTGTGCCGCTTCAAGCGCGTCTGCCGGTCCTGGCGCAGCCTCATCGCCGACCATGAGCACCGCAAGAAGCTGCCGCAGACGCTGTCCGGCTTCTTCTACGAAAGCCTCAACGGCGAGCGCTGCCCTTGCTTGGCGCACCACTTCACCAACGTCTCCGGGAAAGGGGTGCCTCTCATCTTCCCATCATTCTCCTTCCTGCCCCAGTGCGACACGGTCGTCCCCTTGGACTGCTGCAATGGCCTCCTCCTCTGCCGCTGCTTCCAGCCCGGGCCTAACAACGGCGATGATGAGGTTGGGGTGTTCCATTATGTCGTGTGCAATCCTGCGACCAAGGAATGGGTGATGTTGCCGGATGCCAACTGGGCTAATGGCGAGACCCGCATTGCCTGCCTGTGTTTCGACCAAGCAATCTCCTCGCATTTCGATGTTCTTGAGTATGTGGAGGCTGAATATGAAGATGTCACAGGGGTTGAGATCTATTCTTCCGAAACTGGGTTGTGGACTCTGCATGAAAGTGGATGGGGCGATGATGTTGTTGTTAGGCATTGGGCCAATCCGAGAAGTGTTTTCCTTAATGGTTTTCTGCATTCTGCTACGTGTGCTGCTGAGATTGTGGTGGTTGACATGGAGGGGAAGAAATGGAGGACCATTGCTATGCCGGAGCCTGAAGGTGATACTGGCATAATTCATCAAACTCAGGGTCGCCTATGTGCTTTTAATGTTGATCCAGATGACATCTTCAGACTGTCAATTTGGATTCTTGAAGATTATGATACAGATAATTGGATATTAAAGCACACTGTTAGCTCCTTGAGGCTGTTTGGAGGGAAGAAATCTCAGTTTGGATTTGACTACCAAATAATTGTGGTTCATCCAGAATGTAATTTGATATTCTTTGTTTATGGATGGGACAAAACGTTGATGGCATATGAAATGGATCGCAAGGAAGTGCGTGTTATACGCAATCTTGGACATGACTCCTCGGATCCATATCTACCGTATGTTTCACTCTTTTATGAGTCATTTGCAGATGGGCGCTAACATGCAGAGCGTCGGCTCCACTTTTACTACTGCGAAAACATCCTTTTGCACTAGGAGAACCAAGCTTAGAGTGGGCAGAAAGCCATTCTCTAGTACAAGGATTTAGCAAGGTCTGTTTTATTGTACTTGAATTAAGAAGTCAGATGGTAGTACTAGTACTATGTAGATTGTCTTTTGGAAGGTTTGTCCTGTTACTCTGAAGGTTGTCTTGTTTTATTCTACTGGTGTTTACCCTATTATAGTGAAGCTTTGATGTCCTATGCTAACACTGAAAGGTCTTTTGACTGTATCAGCACAATCTGTTTAGGGTACTGTGACAGTGTGACTAATGTTTTGAATGTTGGAGCACACCACATATGTACTTCCTGTTTTCATCATTCTTTTTATTTTTTTATTCTTTTCTTTAGTGCTTCTATATGTTTACCCTTGCAGATCATTTCTACACGTTTCTTTTCTGTATGGTGATCTATAATTGTCTCATTAATTGGAATATTACTTCCCCAGCCCTTTGTGGTTAGAGAGAGTTTGGTAACCAAAAAGTGCTGCTATGATAGTTCAACTATCCAGGCTGATGATCCTCTGATGGTTACCCTTCTGAATGTTGCAAATTACCTGCTACAACCATGACAAAGTTGATCAAAACTGCAACTATTCTGCTCCTCTAAGTTCCAATATATTATTCTGTTCAGAACAATAGAACATAATGTTTATCTGCGCCGTGAAATTTCTTATCGTTTTTAACACCAAAATGCACTTGCAATTCATTGCACCGTGATGTTTATTTGCAACAATACGAATCACAAGAGTGTGATGCGAGCTGCAAAATGGCTCATGGGAGGGCATTGGCAGCATTGAGGCCTTGATGGCTGATGCCAACTTGCCAAGCTGCTAACTGTTTTACAGATAACCGGGACGAATGTACGTCTTGCTAAGAACAGTTGATCACAATTCGAATTTTATTTCAATGTATAATGCTTGTTTTGGATACTGTAACATTCTAGACACGCCTCTGCATGCGCCGTTATCAGCTACCAGAGCCCCAGACTCAGAACTAGTAGTTGCAGAGCAAATCGAGAGACATAAGCAGAGGAAGAAGAAAACAGAGAGGAGCGAATCGTACTGGAGTTGGAGTGTCGCGGCGGCGTGGCAATGGCCGGATAGGACCGCCATGTCGCCGCTCGCCATGCCCGAGTAGAGGCTCTAGAGCGGAAGGCTCTAACAGCCGGCCAACTCACAAGCAAGATTGTCGATGAGATCAACCTTTGGATCTACTATGGTGCAAGAGATATCGTGAGAATCTTGAGATAGCAATCTGAAGGGGTTGTACAGTAGAGTGTTTGTTTTATTTTTCCCTTTTTTTTTTCACCTTGGTGAAGTTGTAAATAACTTTTTTCTGCTGCATATATAACACCAGCAATGCTTGGCTCTTTTTTTTTTTTAAGGCTGATTTGGTCGTATTCAAGAGCAGATTTTTTTTTTCTATGGCAAGCTGAAGAGGGCCAAGGTGAAGGCATGGTTTGGTGAGGCCTATCGTCTTCTGTTAAGAGAAAAGGAGGAACTAAAAATTTGGTTTTGGTGATTAATGATAAATCTAATTATATAAGAGTAATATTGTTATAAATATTTATTTATCTACTAGACTTATGTGGATATGAAAGTAAAATTTGTGAGAGGTGATTTCATATGAGTTGAGATAAAAACGTTTATTGATGGTGGACCTAAATCACAAGGAACATCCTGTAGTAAGGAACGCACGGCGGCGGCGGCGCTCTGTCTTGCTGCTGCTGCTTTTCCTTCTTTTCCACCCCCCTCAAACGCACGACAACCTCGCTCCTTCGTGTCGCCGGTGGCGGCAAGCCGGCCTCCTCCCGCCGCCACCGCGAACGCCTTCACCGCCGCTGTAGGGAGCAGGCCGATGGGTTCGCATCACGCCCGCTCATAGCAAGCTCCGCAGCCACGCAGCCGCAGGGAGCGCTGCCGATGGCGGCAAGGAGGTGAGGGAGCAGCAAGAAGAGGAGCACGCGGTAGGGCCGGTTGCTTCGGCGGGAGGTCAAGCTCCATGGCTGGCCGAGTGAGGCCGGGACAACAACCTCTACTTCGATGGCAATCGTGCCTTCACGCTTCGGGCCGGTCCTCCACCGCCGCGTGAGGCCCGCCCCCACCGGTGTGGATGGCGGTCGAGCCTCTGTACTCCGGGCCAGTCCTTCGCCTCCGTCGCGGCTGGGTCGCTGTGGCCGGGTCCCTATCGGCAGTCGAATGGCGGTCCCCATTGGTGGTTGAATGGTGGACGCACCTCCGCGCTCCTAGCCGTTCTTATGCCTCTGCCGCTGCCTCGTGAGCCCCACGGCGCCACCACCGCTCGTGCTGCTATCGCCACCATCGCAACGCTAGAAGATGGGAAGAACGAAGGAAGAAGACGGGGAAAGAAGGAGATGGATGGAAAATGTGACGATGATGGCATAGTTCTAGTTTCGTAAAATTTGAGTGGCACGCTTATGAATAGACGAATTGTAATAGTATTCTTTTAATAACCATATTTGCATTGGCATGGATTGAATGAACCCAAATACTTCTTGTTGCATTGTGTAGAATGTTTTTGTAAGCCCTCCATCCAATAATAATAACAATTTACTATTAGATGTGACATATCATTTTATTAGGTTATGTCTCATCTAATACTAGTTTTTTTTACGGAGAGAGTATTTGCTTAGTGCATTTCTAAAAGTATTTAATTTATCTCTATAATCAAATATATAACCATGACAATAATCTCACGAATAATCTGTATCACTTGTTGAATGATTTCGAAGCATTTCTGTTGCTGGGAGTATTTTGAAGGAGAACATTACCACCATCTTTTTTAGTGCAAGGGATGGAAGACATAATAATTTGGAAATGGAATATTTGGTTAGATCACACTACAAAATTCAATTGCACGACAATTGAGGACTATAACACATAAATAGCTTGGAAAACTGCTGCAGAAGGTAAATGCTAAATTTGCATGATTTGATTGCAGGGGATGTCCACATGGTTAATTATGTCCTTTAGGCGGCCAGGTGAATGAAATGTCAAATTATAATGATTTTAAGGAAGCTTAGCCATTTGGCAGTAACTTTTTTTAGATGCATTTGCGATTTGACACTAATAACTTAGTAAGGACATAATTGAAAAGTATATAACTTTTTTTTATGTCATTCTGAATTTCTGGTTTATACACATTCGAACTTAGAGAAGGAACATAATAGTTGAAGTTTTGATAATTTTTATCACGGTTTGTAGCAGGTAATTGGGAAAATTGATAAGGGTAAACATGAGAGGAAGCCAGCATGCATAGTTGAACTATTGTAGAACTTTTTGGTTTACCAATCTATGCTATCCACGATGTACCCTTTTACGTGCTCTTGTTTGAACATACACAAACTCTCTCTCTCTCTCTCTCAAACTAGAAAAGGTAAGGAAAGCAATATTCCAATTATTAAGATCATTAAAAATCACCACCCAGAAAAGTAAGGGTCTGCTGGGAAGGCGACGAAACCCCTAGATGTCCCCAATTCAGTGCCTGCTGGGACATTGGTTCCAAATTGAAAAATAAGGATCTGTTTAGTTCACGGCCATCACATCGAATATTTATACATATATGGAGTATTAAATGTAGAAAAAAACCAATTATATAGATTGCGTGTAAATATGAGATAAATCTTTTAAGTCTAATTACGCCATAATTTGACAATGTTGTGCTACATTAAATATTTGCTAATGACGGATTAATTAGACTTAATAAATTCGTCTCGCAGTTTACAAGCGGAATTTGTAATTTATTTTGTTAGTAGACTACGTCTAATATTTCAAATGTGTGTCTGTATATCCAATATGACACGCCAAAAAATTTTCTTCGGAAACTAAACAGGGCCTAAGTTCATTTGATTCCCTTAGCTACTGGCCAAATCTGATTCGTATCCCTAAACCACAACACCTGATATCTCGACCCTTTAAGCCATTACTATCTTGGACTGTGCACTCCACGTCTTCAAAATACATTTCCTGAAAATACTTTTTGTTGCATTGCGTACAATGTTTTTTAAGGCCATGTTTAGATCCCCTGGCAAGTTTTTTCACCCTGTCACATCGAATGTTTGGACACATGCATAAAGTATTAAATATAGAAAGAAACTAATTATATAGATTGCGTGTAAATTGCGAGACGGAACTTTTAAGCCTAAATGCTCCATGATTTGTCAATGTGATGCTACAGTAAATATTTGCTAATTACAGATTAATTAGGCTTAATAAATTCGTCTCCAGTGACGGATCATGTAATTTGTTTTGTTACTTCAAATGTGTGTCCGTATATCCAATGTGACACGGCAAAATATTTTCACCCCTGGATCTAAACACCCCCCTAAGCTACTCACCTCCATTAAAAAAATAATATAGTATTAGATGTGATATACCATTTTATTAGATTATGTCTTGTCCAATACTAGGTTTTTTTTATGGAGTTTGCTAAGTGCATTTCTAAAAATATTTAATATATCTTTATAATAAAATATATAACCGTGACAATAATCTCACGAATAATCTGTTTCACTTGCTGAAAGATTTTGAAGCATTCTTGTTGCTGGGAGTATTTTAAAGGAGAACATTATCACCATCTTTTGTAGTGCAAGGGATGGAAAACACAATAATTTGGAAATGGAATATTTGGTTAGATCACACTACAAAATTCAATTGCACGACAATTGTGGACTATAACACATAAATAGCTTCCAAAACTGCTGCTGAAGGTAAATGCTAAATTTGCATGGTTTCATTGCAGGGGGATGTTCACATGGTTAATTATGCTCTTTAGGCGGCCAGGAGAATGAAATGTCAAATTACAATGATTTTAAGGAAGCTTAGCCGTGTGGCAGTAACTTTTTTTAGATGCATTTGCGATTTGACAGTAATAACTTAGTAAGGACATAATTGAAAGAAGTATATAACTTTCTTTATGTCATTCTGAATTTCTGGCTTATACACATTCGAACTTAGAGAAGGAACATAATAGTTGAAGTTCTGATAATTTTTATCACGGTATGTATCAGGTAATTGGGAAAATTGAAAAGGGTAAACATGAGAGGAAGCCAGCATGCATAGTTGAACTAACTATTGTATAACTTGTTAGTTTACCAATCTATGCTATCCTCGATGTACCCTTGTACGTGCTCTTGTTTGAACATACACAAACTCTCTCTCTCTCTCTCTCTCAAACTAGAAAAGGTAGGGAAAGCAATATTCCAATTATTAAGATCATTAAAAATCACCACTCACCACACTCCTTTCTGTTATTTTGCCTGAGAGCCTGTGCTTATGTCTGAAAACTGGTAACCCCAGTGTTATGTAAAAACTATGTAGGACTTCTGCTTTCGATAAAAAGCTGGGCCCTGTGGCCTTCCCTCTAAGAAAAATCACCACACAGAAAAGAGTAGAAATGATCTAGGAGACAGTAAGCTGCAAGGGTCCAATACAGACAGGTACTTCAGAAAAGAAGAAAAAGAGAAAAAGAATGCGGGAAAAAAGGACAGTACATATGTTCCAACATGACATCAAGCTTAACTAGCATAGGGTTTTTGAAGGGAACTAGCATAGGGTTACATCAGTGGAATAAAAACAAGGCATAACCTTCAGAACAACAGAACTTACACAATTCGCTTACCATCTACGATTTAAGAGAGTTCTTCAAAATAACTTGAAGAGGATTAATCAAATACAATAAAACAGAACTTCATAATTCTTATTAGAGACTGGCTGGCCCACTCTAAGCCTGATTCTCCTAAGGGAGAAAAGTTGTTTTTGCAACAACAGAAGTGGAGCCGCACCTCTGCAAGTTGGCCATTAGCGCCCATCAGTTAACAACTCAGAGAATAGTGGAACATATGGCAGATATGGCCAGCAGTAGTCATGTCCGAGATTGCGTATAACACGCACTTCCTTGCGATCCATTTCATATGCCATCAAAGTATTGTCCAATCCATAAACAAAGAAGATCAAATTGCATTCTGGATGAACTGCAATTACTTGGTACTCAAAATCAAGTCGATAATTCTTCCCTTCAAACAGGTCCAAGGAGCTAACGGTGTGCTTTAAGATCCAATTATTTGTATCATAGTCTTCAAGAAACCAAATTGACAGTTTGAAGATATCGAGCAGATCGACATTAAAAGCACACAGGCAACCCTGAGTTTGATGAATTATGCCAATGTCATTATCACGGTCTGGCACAGGAATTTTCCTCCATTTCTTCCCCTCCATGTCAACCGCCACAATCTCATCAGCAGGCGTGACAGAGTGCAGAAAACCATTGAGGAAAACACTTCTTCGATTGACCGAAAGGCTGACAAGAACTACACCATTCCATCCATTTCCATGGAGACTCCATAGCCCAGTTTTAGACGAATAGATCTCCACCCCTGTGACGCGTTCAGCTTCATCCTCCACATACTCGACCACATGGAAATGCGAGGAGATGGCTGGATCAAAGCACAAGCAGGCAATGCGGTTCTCGCCATCAGCCCAATTGGCGTCCGGCAACATCACCCATTCCTCGGTCGCGGGATTGCACACGGCATAGTGGAACTTGCTAACACCATCAAACTGCAAGCAGCGGCAGAGGAGGAGGCCATTGCAGGAGTCCAAGGGGATGATCTCTTTGCACTGCCGGCCGGAGAGGCCTTCAGCCTGCAGTCCGTGAATCCGCGAGCAGATCGAGCAGGTGAACAGTGAGCAGATGGGGATTGCTCGAACAAAACAATCAAAACGGCAAAGAGATAAATATCTGACAACGGATCGACGCCATGGGTCATCAATCCGTGCACTAGACGAACTAATCCGAGAAGGTAAATCAGTAAATGTTTAGATCAGGAAACCTACACATCAAGGCTGCTCGCTGGGAGACACGAACCTTTGCCGCTTGCTGCGCCGCTTGGCCTCGGAAGCGCCCCGTGCTCTCGCCGTGGAGACCGTTGTACAGGTCGGCAACCTAGCGCCCTCGCCCTCGCCGGTAAAGCGCCTCCATTGCGCCGGCCGGTTACCGAGAAGGCGAGAGCTGAGAAGAGCTCGAAGCCTCGAAGCGACGGCGATGCGGTTAAATACGCGGGGCGTTGAGTAGGAGTATCTTTCCTACTGACATTTTCTCAACGTGAAAAGCTAATTCGCGCGCGCGTTATCAGCACGTACTTCCGGCTCATCAGGCCCACGCACGCACGCTTCTTCTATCTTTTTTCTGTTTTTTTTAACACAGCCGTTTCTTTTTTTTCGCTGTTCCTTGTTCCTGCCGTGCGGATAGGAGAAAAAAAATCGTAATTAGTTTAGATTAGTTCTCTATTTTTGTTAGTTTACTAGTAATTTTAAAATCTTAACTTTAAAGTTTTCAAATCTCGAGTTGAAAATTTTTAAATCTCGAGTTGAAAATTTTCAAATCTCAAGTTGAAAGTTTTCAAATATTTTAAATCTAGACTTGAAAGTTTTCGAATCTTAAGTTGAAAGTTTTCAAATCTCGAGTTGAAAATTTTCAAATCTCAAGTTGAAAGTTTTCAAATTTTTCAAATCTGGATTTGAAAGTTTTTGAATCTCGAGTTGAAAGTTTTCAAATCTCGAGTTGAAAATTTTCAAGTCCGAGTTGGAAGTTTTCAAAATTTAACTTTAAATTTAAATCTTAAATCGAAAGTTTTCACATCTGACTTAAAAATTTTCAATGTGTTAGTAAAAAAATCTCCCGAGAAAAAAAATCTTGAGAATCTTCCCTAATTACCCGTCATTAGTGTTAAGTGTTAACTAATAGAATAGTTAAGTGCACGCCGCTGGCGCGTACGCGCTAGCTAGCAGCCCCCAAAATAGGGTGGGATCTATAGACTACAACTAGGCCCATCTTGGATGGACGGTTTTAGGTGCAAATTACCATAACAAAAATTTATGAAAAAAGTCTATTTTGACATCCTCAAATAAAAGTCGGATATGATTCATAGCCTCCAATCGCAAAACCAGAAATATTGACCCCTACATCGATTAAAACCATCCAAAATAACTCCCTTAGCTGTTTTGAGGGTGGTTTTCGCTGACGTGGTGCCTATGTGGGCATGTGGGATGGTTGACCCAATTTTCATCAGACGTGACGTTTACGGGGCAATAGAGGAAAACATAAAAAATAAAAACCCAATAGGACCAATGTGTCAATGGGATTTACCAATAGAACCCTCATGAGACCCATATGTCAAGTACTCTCTCTATGGCGGCCTTCGCTTGGGGACATCGCAGCAGGAGGCGGGGCTAGCCAGCACGTAGAGGAGAAGAGGCAATGGGAGACATCCACGATGCTCTTGACGATGGTAACCCGAGTGAAGCTAGCCACCGCAGTGAGTGAGATGGGAGCGTCGACTCTAGTTTGGTTAAGAGGCACAGAGGACATGGTGGCGGTAATACGATGCGATGGCTCACGCAGAGGGCGAGCATGCCTCCCTTTCTAGGGATGACGTCTCGAGCTCGACTAACCACAAGGCCACCGCCCATGCCACTAGAGTCCCCTATCGATAGCATTGATCTAAGTGATGCAAGGAGATACAATGGTAGCAAGCCGACGAGATTCGATTGGTGGGGTGGCAAGCTCCCGGGTGATGCGTGGAGGTAGAGGTGAGGGCTGTGGTGCATAGGCCACCGACGAGGAGATGGCTCGTTGTCCTCAGGCTCGGTGCCTCCGTCGCATAGATGGGCAGTAGTGCTCGAGCTCTAAGGGGCTCACCGGCCACCCCTGTAGTGCTCCTGCTCACGTGGCCACCCCACCCATCACTCCTTCAACCATAGACACACCCACACATAGTCACACTACAGCAGCAATGCGCGATGCCTTGCTGCAGCCCTCCCAGAGGTGAATCCCCAACCTCAACCTCCCCTGCCCACTCCTTCCCATCACTCGCAACAGTGTCGGGATCCACACAGCCACCCGTGGCGCTGTCGTCCCCGCGCGGGGTAGGAGGATCCACGTCGTCGTCGCCACACCACCGCCACGCTATATCTAAGGTGACCTTCGGGGGGATGGCACGGATGACGGAGAGTTACAAGATTGACTCCAAGGATGACCACTTGTCGACCTTCATGGACATGGAGAAGATGGCACCGACCGCGACCACGCCGTCGAGACATCCTCCCCGCCACATCCCACCAAGCACCGCCACAACGAGTTCTTGGATGGCCTTCGGGGTTCTTTTGTTGCGCTCATCTGTGGGGAGGGGGGAGGGGGAGGGTGGGCACTCACATGTGCGCCCCACAGTTTTTTTCCTTACCAATTACATGTAGGCCCTATGTCTATTTTCAATTATTCTGATGACTAGGTTGCGACGTAGACGCCCCTGTCAACAAAAACCTCCCTCAAAATAGACGAGGGAGTCATTTTGATGCTTTTAATAGTTAGGGGTCGATATATCTGGTTTTGTGGCATAGGAGTACGAATAAGATCCTACTGATACTTGAAGGGGTCGATATATCTTGTTGGTGCTTAGATGGGCCAGGCTCATATTAAAAATATACTCTTAGGGTGTGTTTGGTTTGGGGATCAAGTGGGATGGGTTAGACCCATCCCAGTTTTTTGGGATGGGATGGTTCCAGTTGTGTGTTTGGTTTGTGGTTTGGGATGGTTATAGTTTTTTGTTTGGTAGAAGGGATTGAGGTGGGATGGGATGGACAATTTTTCACGGACGTTAGGGCCGTCTGCTCCCATCGGCTAGCTTCCAGGCTGCTGGTGAGATTGGGGACGGAGGAGCTCGTCGGCGCGACTAGAGGAGCTCGTTGGCGCAAGCGGAGGAGAGGCGGAGGCGGGTCGCGAACGAGCGGCGACGGTCGCGAAGGTGGCGGCGGGCGCGGACGAGCGGCGGCGGTTGGTCGCGGACGAGGTGGTGGTTGGTCGCGGAGGCGGAGGTCGGACACGGACGAGGCGGCGGCGGTCATGGAGGCGGAGGTCGGACGCGGACGAGGTGGCGGCGGTCGCGGAAGTGGCAGGGGCGGTCGCGGAGGTGGAGGGAGCAGGCGGAGGAGGACGGAGCAGCGCCGGGGTTGGGAGCAAGCGGAGGAGGGACAGGCGGCGGTCGCGGACAAGCGGCGACCGGTCCCGGAGGCGAGGCAAGGCGAGGCGAGGCGCGGGCGAGTGGCGGCTGGTCCCGGAGGCGAGGTGAGGCGCTGACGAGCGGCAGCTGTCGGTCGCGGACAAGGCGGCGGCCGGTCGCGGAGGCGAAGGTCGGACACGGACGAGGCGGCGGCGGTCGCAGACGAGTGGCGGCGGTCGCGGATGAGCGGCGGCGGTCGCACGGAGGAGGACGGAGCGGCGCTGGGGGAGGGAGCAGGCGGATGAGGGACGAGCGGCCGTGGCGGAGCCGAGCGGGAGGCTGCGGGAGCTGACGCTGTTCTCTCCGTCGAAGTGGGATGGATTGGTCCAGCCGATTTTGGCGGACCGTTTCGTCCCGGATCTGAGAGGAATATTCCTCTCCTGGGACCATCCCATCCCACTCACCTCTCAACCAAACACCCATCCCATCCCATCCTTGCAACCAAACACTACCTTAGAAGCGATGCCACCATATTCCTCTCCTGGGACCATCCCATCTCACTCACCTCTCAATCAAACACCCATCCCATTCCATCCCATCCTTGCAACCAAACACTACCTTATAAGCGATGCCACCGGCCGCCCTTCGCTCTGTGAACCGACCTGCCCAGTTGCTCTCTGTTTTCTTCTTCCTATGCTATTTCTCTTGATTTTGCTCTGCGCCTCCTTGCTCTGAGGCGCTCTGATAGATGATAATGGCACATGCAGGCGTGCCTATAAGGCTAGTTTTAGGCCCAAAAGGGGGAATTACCAGCCCGAAAAGATTTTTCCGTTGGGCTGGAAAAGATGGCTAGATGGGATAGTTGTTAATTAAAGGAAAAGGAAGTCGAGTGTGATTCACATTCTTCACCGCAAAATAGGTACTCTCTCCGTTTTTTAATAGATAACACCGTTGACTTTTTCTCACATGTTTGACTATTCGTCTTATTCAAAAAATTTACGTAATTATAATTTTTGTTATGAGTTGTTTTATCACTCATAGCACTTTAAGTGTGATTTATATCTCATACATTTGCATAAAATTTTTGAATAAAACGAATGGTCAAACATGTGAGAAAAAATCAACGACGTCATCTATTAAAAAACGGAGGCAGTACATGGCTTCCCAACCATTAAAACCAGATCAGTTTACATATGTAGTTTTAAGGGTGTTTTCAACCTACGTGGCACTTTGCACTTACATATCATTCCAATCCAGTAAAAATTAAACTAATGGAGTAAAAATAATGGACGAGACCCACTGTTCGACCAAAAAAATTGAACACACCGGCCTAGGAGATCTGCTTAACTCCAGTGTAGGTCCAAAGATTGATGAGATACGAGCGTGCCAGTCAATTTGATCCTGCAACTGACAAGATATGTAAACAGCAGATAAAACAGCCGATCGGCTGCCAAGCCGATGGAGTAGTTCCAGCCGATAACCGATAATAGGCGATGCCGATACCAGCCGATAGTGATAGGGTTTAAGCAATCGGCTATATGTCCAATGTAGATAATGATATAAAGACAATCGGCTGATGATAATATAATATAGCAATATAATCCAGTAGAAAACCAATCGGCTAACAATATGATATAGTAGAACAAGTATTGATCCGAAGGTTAAAGCATACATCGGCTGGAGATCCGATGCCATGAAATCCACAATATTAGATTAAACAGTAAAACCTTTGTTGTTATCAGCTAAATCCAACTTATATGCAATCCTTATGAGCCGATGCAACGTCCAGATAACTCATCGGCTGAAACCCCGATGAAACCCTTATTGGCAATCAAGAAGCAGGCTAGAGATTATGGTTCTAAGCACGACTTAGTAGATCAAACTTAACTGATGCAGCACTAAGTATGAAAAGAAACATAATATCTAGACAATCAAGCCATTGACTGAGTTTTCAGGGTGGTAGATGTCTAAGCTAATCTAATCTAGCAACGCGATTTAGCCGATACCGGCAGAAACCCTAAAATGAGAAGCAGCTGATAGAGCTAAATTGATATGCTAAGACTAGATTAACAAAGACATATGATAAGTAGGTAGGCAAATATATCATCCAAACCAAAGTAATCCAAGAGGTCGAATGTACTGATGCAGCCTTGAACGACACCGACATAGACGATACAATTGCTTGGACCGGTAGAACATTGGACTTATTCCTTCGCCGGAGATCGAAGACGATACAAACCCGCGTCGGGTGCCAAGTTCCGCCAGAACGTAAAAACAAAAGTAGAAGTAAAAAGGGTGGCGATGCGCCAAATTGTATTGATCGTAGCGATAGATTACAATGACCCCGGGTGTACATATTTATACCCATGGGTAGATACTAGTCCTTGTAGGACAAGAAAGAAACTTTCCTAAAGATAAAAGGAAAACATAAAGTCATAATCGGACACTAAACACACTTTCCTAAGGATAAAAAGGAAACTAACAAACTATTCCTAATTAATAGATACAACTGTCTTCTTCGGACTCTATCCGTACGTGGCAATCATCATGAAGCACGTCAACTCAATCCGACAATGATTCCATTATCACCTTGCCGGAATCGGCTACATCGGCTTGCCTTGTCCGATTCGGTAACTGCCAATGCACACTGTAGCCGATGCGGTTCCGAAGCCGATTCATACCCTGTTTCCATTATCGATTTCCTCCCAAATCCGCATCGGCCTTAACTCCAAATCCGATGCATGTTTTACCAAATTTCGTCGTTAACACCCACATGTAAGTCTCAAGAATAAATAAATAAAATCAGTGAGGCCCACGTGTCATCCTCTCTCCTCCCTAAATTAAGTCCATGATCCAAACACCACCTAAAAACTACCCCAACCAAACGGGCCGTGTTGTTTCTTTTGCACACGTTCAGAAAGTCTCAGAAAGATATTCCTACGCAACGCCACGTGAATGCAACCGCAATACCACACCGCCGCTGCCTCGCCACGCGAAAGCTCTTCTCAGCCCTCGGCCTCTCGCCTTCTCGGTGACCGGCGGGCATAGCAGCCGGCGCAATGGAGGGGCTTTACCGGCGAGGTCGCTAGGGTTTCCGACCTGTACGACGGCTAGAGCACGGGGCGCTCCCGAGGCCAAGCGGCTCAGCATTGCAGCAAGCGGCAAAGGTTCGTGTCTCCCAGCGAGCAGCCTTGATGTGTAGGTTTCCTGATCTAAACATTTACTGATTTACCTTCTCGGATACTATATTACTATATTATTTTTTTAATGGAGGTGAGTAGCTTAGGGGGTGTTTAGATCCAGGGGTGAAAATATTTTGCCGTGTCACATTGGATATACGGACACACATTTGAAGTAACAAAACAAATTACATGATCCGTCTGTAAACTGGAGACGAATTTATTAAGCCTAATTAATCCGTAATTAGCGAATATTTACTGTAGCATCACATTGACAAATCATGGAGCATTTAGGCTTAAAAGTTCCGTCTCGCAATTTACACGCAATCTATATAATTAGTTTTTTTCTATATTTAATACTTTATGCATGTGTCCAAACATTCGATGTGACAGGGTGAAAAAACTTGCCAGGGGATCTAAACATGGCCTTAAAAAACATTGTACGCAATGCAACAAAAAGTATTTTCAGGAAATGTATTTTGAAGACGTGGAGTGCACAGTCCAAGATAGTAATGGCTTAAAGGGTCGAGATATCAGGTGTTGTGGTTTAGGGATACGAATCAGATTTGGCCGGTAGCTAAGGGAATCAAATGAACTTAGGCCCTGTTCAGTTTCCGAAGAAAAATTTTTGGCGTGTCATATTGGATATACAGACACACATTTGAAATATTAGACGTAGTCTACTAACAAAATAAATTACAAATTCCGCTTGGAAACTGCGAGACGAATTTATTAAGTCTAATTAATCCGTCATTAGCAAATATTTAATGTAGCACAACATTGTCAAATTATGGCGTAATTAGACTTAAAAGATCTAGTAATTATATTTAAAAGATTTATCTCATAATTTACACGCAATATGTATAATTGGTTTTTTTCTACATTTAGGGCCTGTTTAGTTTCAAATTTTTTTTCCCAAAAACATTACATCGAATCTTTGGACACATGCATGAAGTATTAAATATCGATAAAAACAAAAACTAATTGCACAGTTAAGGGGGAATTTGCGAGATGAATCTTTTGAGCCTAATTAGTCCATGATTAGCCATAAGTGCTATAGTAACCTACATGTGCTAATGACGGATTAATTAGGCTCAAAAGATTCGTCTCGCGGTTTTCAGGCGAGTTATGAAATTAGTTTTTTCATTCGTATCCGAAAAACCCTTCTGACATCCGGTCAAACGTCCGATGTGATACCCAAAAATTTTTATTTCGCGAACTAAACGGGGCCTTAATACTCCATGCATGTATCGCCGTGAACTAAACGGACCCTTATTTTCCAATTTGGAACCAATATCCCGGCAGACACTGAATTGGGGGCATCTAGGGGTTTCGTCGCCTTCGCCGCCGCCGCCGCTTCTATCTCTTCTTCTCCGTGACCGGCGCACATCGCAGCAGGATAGCCGGCGCAATGGTTGGCCTTAACCGGCGAGGGCGCTAGGTTTGCCGTCCTGGTGTCCCGTCCGACGAGCTCCACGGGTCAGCCGAGGCCGAGCGGCAAGTCACGCGCGCGGCGGCATCGCTTCCCTGCCTTGATCGGTAGGTTCCTGATCTACACATTTAGTCCTCAGATTAGTTCGTTTCGTAGGTGGATTAACAAACCCAATGATGCCGATTTGTTACCAGATTTTTCTTTCTTCGCCATTTCGATGTTTTGCTCGATTTAATCCCCATCTGCTCACCTGCTCGATCTGCTCTTGCCGCGGTGAATCCCTCTTCACGCGGTTGCAGGCTGACGACTTCCTCTCCTCCACCCACCCCCGATGGAGGAGAACCTTCCCAACAAGCGGCGCAACCCGGCGGCCAGTCTCACCGACGAGCTCATCGTCGAGGTCCTCCGCCGCCTCCCCGTCCGCTCCGTGTGCCAGTTCAAGTGCGTGAGCAAGTCCTGGCTCAGACTCATCGCCGACAACGAGCACCGCAAGAAGCTGCCGCAGACGCTGTCGGGCTTCTTCTACGAGAGCATGAACCACGAGCGCTGCCCGTACACGGCGCGCCATTTCACCAACGTCACCGGGAAAGGCATGCCTCTCGTCAGCCCGACCTTCTCCTTCCTGCCCCAGTGCCACGACGTCGACCTCTTGGATTGCTGCAATGGCCTCCTCCTCTGCCGCTGCTACGTGTCTCGTGGCACTTTTCAGTTCCACTATGCCGTGTGCAATCCTGCCACCAAGGAATGGGTGATGTTGCCGGACGCCAACTGGGCTATCGAAGAGAACCACACCGCCTGCTTGTGTTTCGATCCAGCCATCTCGTCGCATTTCCATGTGCTTGAGTATGTGGAAGAGGATGAGGATTCATACGTCACACTGGTCACAGGGGTGGAGATCTATTCGTCTGAAACTGGGTTATGGACTCTCCATGAAAATGGATGGAATGATGAAGTTGTGATTAGCCTTTCGGTCAATCGAAGAAGTGTTTTGCTCAATGGTTTTCTGCACTCTGTCACGCCTGCTGATGAGATTGTGGCTGTTGACATGGAGGGGAAGAAATGGAGGAAGATTCCTATGCCGGATCCTGATGGTGATATTGGGATAATTCATCAAACTCAGGGTCGCTTGTGTGCTTTCAATGTTGATCCAAATGATATCCTCGAACTGTCAATTTGGTTTCTTGAAGACTATGATACAGATAATTGGATCTTAAAGCACACCGTTAGCTCAATTGATCTGTTTGGACGAAAGAAATACCAATTAGATTTTGACTACCAAGTAATTGCAGTTCATCCAGAATGCAATTTGATCTTCTTTGTTTATGGATGGCACAATACTTTGATGGCGTATGAAATGGATCGCAAGGAAGTCCGTGTCATACGCAAACTCGGACATGAGTCATGCCTGCCATACCTACCATATGTTCCAATGTTCTCTGAGTCATTACCTGATGGGTGGTGCTAACATGCAGAGGTGCGGCTCCACTTATGTTATTGCAAAACCATCTTTGTACCGTAATGAGAATCAGGCTTAGGGTCAGCAGCCAATCTCTAATATGAATTATGAATTTCTGTTTTATCGTACTTGTGTGATGGCTCATTTGTGTTGTTTTGAAGAATGTTGTGAAATCATAGATGGCACGTAACTTGGCCTTTCGGAAGGTATGTCCTGTTCTGAAGGTTATGTCTTGTTTTTCACTGGTGTTTACCCTATGCCCTATTCTAGTTAAAATTTATGTCCTGTGTTAACAAGACATACCTTTTGATTGTACCAGCAGTCAGCTTATGGAACAATGACAAATGCTTTGGAAGTTGGATCATATGTACTTCTTTTATTTCTGCCTTCTTTTCCCCTTTTGTTCTTTCTGAACTACTTGTCTGTGTTGCGGCAATGTGCCCATGCAGCTTATTGTCTCCTGGATCATTTCCACTCGTTTTTGTTTGGTCATCTATAATGCTCATTAATTTGGGCATTGCTTCCCCTGCCCTTACTTGCTGGAGAAGAAGAGAGTGCAAACAAGAGCACGTACAATGGTGCACCAACAAGAAACTGCAGAACATTCTAGAAATGAAAGATAACAAAGATGGGTAACCAAAAAGTGATAAAATAGTTAAACTATTCTGCACTGTCTTCCTTTTATGATCACCCTTCTGAAATTTCCCAATTACCTGCTGCAAACCATGATAAAAACTAGTATTATGTTCTTCTTAAGTTCCAACAAGTATCAATCACTTCAATTGTCTCCATTCTAAATTACTTCCACTTTGAATTCCTCTAAGTTACAACATGTTTAAATCAACAATGGCATAAATTTTGTTCTAATTCTCTTCAATTATCTCTGTTCTAAATTACTGTCAAAGTGACCAAGCCTCCCAATAATTATTGTGGTGTTGAGAGTTGAGACCTGGTAGTTACATCCGATTCTCCACTTCCTTTCAGACCCGCTGCGAGAAAGAGCAATGGATAATTGGATATTTTCTTTTGGCCACATGAAAGGGCGTATTAAACCATATTTGGGCATCCCCTGCAAAGAAAGCTATGCAAATCTAGCATTAGTTTTCAGTTGTCACCGTTTTCCCAAACTATTTCTGTGTTGTAGAGTAGTCGCAAATAAATTGTTCTCTGTAATTGAATTTAGTATGATATTTTCTCCAAACTTCCCGTTTGCTGTCAATGTCCAAACTATTATGACTTTGATCCCTTGCAGTAGAAAATAAGATAACGATGTTCTCTTTTGAAAATAAAACTCCCAGCAACAGCGATGTTTTGAAGCCTTTCAAGTTTCAACACATTATACATGTCATGGTAAGGTCAAAGATCAGCTAGTGTGGTGTGGTGGGGCCAATAGAACACGTCATCGGACAATTAACCTAATAATGCGACACCATCATCTGCATCCTTCCCAGTTCGCAGTGCTCGCCGGCATTCACACTTAGGGGTTCAGATGGTTGGCTGGTTGCTCCTCCTTCAAATTTCTATCGTTCCAACGACAAAAATGCAGTTGCAAAACCTGCAATTCATTGCATTTGCACTTGCACACCGTGATGTTTATCTGCAATACTCGTCACGATGATCTGCAGATGAGGCTGAGGCTCATCGAAGGAGGACACCGGCGGCGTTGAGCACTTGATGATGGCTGATGCCAGCTCTAACTGTTTGCAGATAACCAGGACGCATGTAACGTCATGCTAGGAACAACAGAAAACTTAATTGCGTCCAGGAACATTCGACGACATGGTCATAGTAAATACTGTTAGTATTCAGTGCACACCATGTGGTACAGATGTATATCATGTGGTACTACCTAGTTCTGCAGTAACATAGAATCTTTCATTGCTGCCAATCTTTGAGTCAATATTTAGCACAACAATTAGGCTTCAGAAAGAAAGAACAAAAAAAACATTTTCCAGCAACAGCGCAGCAGCCTGATGATTTGACTAATACAACAAAACAAATCACGGCTACAATTCCATTTGCCAACCACCTTCTTAATTTCAAGCCCTTTGACTTGTGTGATCGCCCAAAGTACTTAAGCGAGAGATCGAGAGAGCCCATAACTACGGAGAAAGCTGAGAAAGAAACACGCACTAATCAAACAATCTCTTCTTCTTCTTCTGTTCACAAGCAATCAGAAAAGAAGAGGACACGCCATGTCCCTCCTCGTCGTCTTGTTCTTCTTCTTCCTCTCGCCGCCGCTCGCCGCCGCCGCCGCCTACACGGAGTACTCGTGCAATGGCACCCGGGGCAACTTCACGGAGGGGAGCGCGTTCGGGCTCAACCTGGAGCTCCTCGCGGCGGAGCTCCCCGCCAACGCGTCGTCGTCGCGGTCGCTGTTCGCGTCGGCGGCCGTGGGCGCCGCCGCGGCGCCGGAGGACAGGGTGTTCGGCCTGGCGCTGTGCCGCGGCGACATGAGGGACGCCGCCGCGTGCGCGGGGTGCGTCTCCGGCGCGTTCCAGCGCCTCCGCGCGCTCTGCGGCCGGGACCGCGACGCGACGTACTACCACGACCTGTGCGTGGTGCGCTACTCCGGCGACGACTTCCTGTCGCGGCCGGACGACAACTCGCCAGTGATCAACGCGCTGGACGCGAACGCGTCCACCTACTACGGGTGGGACGGGCGGAACGCGACGACGCGGAGCTTCTTCCTGTCGCTGGTGGGGACGCTGTTCGGGGAGATGGCCATGTACGGGTCGTACAACTCGTCGGCACGGCGGTACGCGAGCGCCGTGATGTACGTGAACCCGCAGCTGCCGACGGTGTACGGGCTGGCGCAGTGCACGCCGGACCTGTCGCCGGCGCAGTGCTGGCACTGCTTCCAGGGGCTCCAGGAGCAGAACCGGCAGTGGTACGACGGCCGGCAGGGCGGCCGGATCCTCGGCGTCCGGTGCAACTTCCGGTACGAGAGCTACCAGTTCTACGCCGGCACGCCGGACGTCAGGATCGGCCTGCAAGACGTCGCACCCTCACCAACCGCAAACAATGGTAACACATGCACGATCATTTCTTCTCCAAATAAATTGCTCAAGATAATTTCTTCTCCAAATAAATTGTTCAAAAGCTATTGTTGGAGCTTAATTACTATTGTTGTAGTCCCTCCATCCTAAAATATAAGCATTTTTAGTATAGTGCCAAGTCAACCATTTTTAACTTTGACTATTCATAGCAACAAAAAATAAAAAACATGAATCATATAAAATTGATGTTACCAGATTTATCAGTAATCAAACTATCATAATATTAACTTTTTTATTTAAAATATTTTATTTTTATAGATATTGTTAGTCAAAGTAGCATTTTGAAAACTATATTGGAGTCCAAAAATCTTATATTTTAGGACAGAGGGAGTACGTTGTTATAAATGTTAAACTTTTGACCATATTGATTGCGTTTTTTTTTTTTGGAATTATTGGAGCTTAGATTGAAGAAAGAGTCCATATCAATTAAAACTTGCTAGTAGTAATTATTAATTTTGATTTTGGGGATGGATTACATTTATATATTATTAATTAGAGAGTTCAAGATTGTTCATCTCATACACATGGTATTAATTTTAATGTCATATTTTATTTAACTCAAATTCTGAATACAATCTACGGCCGTGATAATACAATCCACCTAATCAACAACCAGATCTTCCATCTTAATGTGAGAGCTCTCATAGTGCTCAATTAGTATAATAGAATTGTTACATAAATTTGTTTGAATTGGCAAAGACTAACCATATTATTATTACTATTACTGTCATGTTTGTTTGTGAGCTCACAATGGTCAAATATGTAACCACTTAATGGTGGTGTTTTCTGTCAGTGCATTATCTTTTCTACAAATCAACATTAAAACAATCTCTGTATGATCACTACTAATTTTCTTCTTTATTTATGCAGGAACCAACCACAGGAAGACCTTAGTTATCGTTCTATCCGTGTCAATCACGGTCTTCTGTTTCATGCTGGTCGGCTGCCTCCTACTGATCAAAAAACTACGGAAAGGAGACGGTAACAACACGATGCCACTAACCTCCCTCTCATAATGAACATCATTTTCTCCCTCCATTTCAGCATCACAAAGTGCTTAATCAACCAAAACCACCAAATGTCCAATCCATCATTGATCACAGGGAGGAAGTCGAATCGGCAGCTGGAAGCACATTCCAGGAACAGCTCCAAGACAGAGGAGGCACTGAAGCTGTGGAGGATCGAGGAGAGCAGCACCGATTTCACGCTCTACGACTTCAGCGATCTTGCCGCTGCCACGGACAACTTCTCTGAAGATCACAGGCTCGGCAGAGGCGGATTTGGACCTGTCTACAGGGCAAGTTATCTGAAACTCCTATAATTTTTGTTTTTACAGTCGATTTTTGACCAAAATGTGTGAATGGTTGTCGCTATATATGCTAATAATCTGCGGCATCATTGTTGCTGTCCCTATTGTTTAGCAGTCAATGTTGACGAAATTGCGGATGACTTGGTGATGCTAACATGCATGATTATTATTTGCTTTGTCTGTTCGTGTTTTCAGGGTGAGTTATCTGATGGAGCCGAGATTGCGGTGAAGAGGCTGGCAGCGCAGTCCGGGCAGGGGCTGAAGGAATTCAAGAACGAGATCCAGCTCATTGCCAAGCTGCAGCACACCAACCTCGTCAGGCTCGTTGGCTGCTGTGTTCAGGAGGAGGAGAAGATGCTGGTCTACGAGTACATGCCCAACAGAAGCCTGGACTTCTTCATCTTCGGTATTATTCTCTCTTTTTGTTCAATACAATCTTCGTCCAAAATTATACTTAACAATTTACAATTTAGACATACAGTTGTGTAGATTCATATCTATAAATGCTTATATTTCGGAACGGATGGAGTAGACAGGGGCGGAGCTAAAATTTTCTCAAGCTTAGGACTAAATTAGTGTAATTTTCATATGTTCGTCGAATACTAATATTTGAGATATGAAATTGAGTTCTTTTATGGATTAAAAACTTTTTATCATTTTCATAACTATGCGATTAATTAAAAACAATAACACAAAAGCAAATGCCCTGAATATATAACAGGTAAAAAGGGAAAAGACAATTACTTTTGTTTGTAGTCCACTTGATCAAACAGCGTGTCAAACTGCTGTTAAAAAAAATCAACGTGCCAAATTTTCAAAAGACTATGTTACCGTCGATGTTTTACTCATCTTCCGATTTTCCTAATCCTTTCTATCGTTTTCAAGTACGGTTTAGGAAAGAAAATGCATATTGCCAAATGGTTTCCATATCCAAATGGTTTCCTAATTAAACAACAAGTAAAAAAAAGTGAAATGGATTACTTCTGAACGACTTTGTTACCGTCAACGTTTTACTAATCTTCGATAATGTTTTCACGCATGTAGACCAGGAGCAAGGGCCATTGCTGGACTGGAAGAAACGGCTGCACATAATCGAGGGCGTCGCGCAGGGGCTCCTCTACCTTCACAAGCACTCACGTGTACGCATCATCCACCGCGATCTCAAGGCCAGCAACATACTCCTCGACAAGGACCTCAATCCTAAGATCTCCGACTTCGGCATGGCCAGGATCTTCGGCTCCAACATGACTGAAGCCAACACCAACAGAGTCGTCGGCACCTAGTAAGAAAAAGAATAATTTTAAATTACTTAGCATTTTAATTTTTCTTAAGTTCAAACATTCGTAAATTTAACCATCAATTACTAAAACATTATAAAGTTTAGCATCATAATATTTATGTTTTTATTCACCATGAGATGTAATTTTTATAATATATAATTGACATGTTACTAATTAAACTATATAAACACTTAAAATGACTTTAAATAAACTAAAGTAACAAGTAAATTAAAACGGAGAGAGTACTGGTAATCTGGTATTAAGTTTTAGCATGTCAACTCGCTGGGCAAATTGATTAATAGCCGTGATGTTTTCCTTCAGGTGTTTGTACCTTTATTTTTGGAGGATAAGATCAGGTACCTGCAGTACTGTACTTACTAGCTAGTGGTATTGATTGTTGTTTTGGTGTTCACGTGTGCAGTGGATACATGGCTCCTGAGTACGCATCGGAGGGCATTTTCTCGGTCAAGTCCGACGTGTTCAGCTTCGGCGTGCTGCTGCTGGAGATCGTCAGCGGCAAGAGGAACAGCGGCCACCAGCACTACGGCGAATTCGTCAACCTCCTCGGATACGTACGTTTTTACGTTGTTTTTTCTATCTTAATTTCTTTTTCTCTCTCGCTGAAATAATGGCGTGTTACTATTCTAGTACGACCTTTTTGTGTGTGTGTTCTTAATCAAAATCGTACTTGTCGTCCGTGGATTAATAAATGGGCACGCGGCTTATCCTGTACAATTATCAATTATGTCGAAACGTTTTCACGTCTACACTGTAGCTACGTTTGACTTACGCTAGCTAGCATCATGATTAGTCATCACTAACGAGGATTAATAAATTGGTTGATCAACTTGGCATCTTTTTCAATAACTTTATCGTGCTCTCTACTGTTACAATTATATTCCGATTATATATATTATCATCAGCTGATTCTTCTATAATACTCCCTCCATCTACTTTTGATAGTCATATTTCATCTTGGCACACAGACTAACGATAAGTGATTCTACTTATCATCCATTTAAACATGCTACTAGTCATTCCTCGTGAACAAGCGATTTATTAATATTTACATTTCTCGATGCCCATGTAGCCAATCTTGTGTGGAGGAATAGAGAATCACACATTAAATTCGAGAAATACATTAAGATGATAGGTTGTTGGATTGAAATATGCCTATCAAAAACAGATTTTTCAGATTTGGAAATATGACTATCAAAAATAGATGGAGGGAGTATAATCTGAGCTATTAATTTATGAATTCCATTACTAATAATTAAAAGATGTACTATAAATAAATACTACTATCTATTAGAATATAAAAGATTTATATATTTCAAACATAGAGTTTTTTTTAAAAATATATTATTATTTTTTGTCAGGTGTGGCAGCTGTGGAGAGAAGAGAGAGGGTGCGAGCTGATCGACCCGACGCTGGGCGAGTGCAGCGGCAGCGAGGCGGCGGCCATAATCCGGTGCGTGAAGGTGGCGTTGCTGTGCGTGCAGGACAACGCGACGGACCGGCCGACGATGACGGACGTGGCGGCGATGCTCGGCAGCGACGGCGTCCCCCTGCCGGACCCGCTGCCGCCGCCGCACTACCAGCTGAGGGTCTCCGGCGACGACTACGACGACGGCGGCCGCGGGTCGCCGGCCGGCGGCGGCTTCCGGCCGTCGCGGTGGCGCTTCACCGACTCGTGCAGCACCAACGACGTCACCATCACCACCATCGAGGAAGGGAGATAATAGCGGTCGATCGATCTCACCGGCATTTCGATCATTACGTTTACGCGTTCGCTGGCTGGCCTTCACATGTGGCCAACGCGTCCTTTTCGTGAGACATCTGTGAGTGAGTGTACTCCACTTGTGGTCGATCGAAGTCGAAGATAGGCAGGGCGCAACAGTGGTGGTTTGCATGGTTGCATCACCGTATGGATGTTACGTCGTTGTACAGAGACAACTCGTATATGGGGATGAGTACCTGAGCGGCTGAGCCAACAAAGAGGGTGTTTTTTTTTTTCTTTTGTACAACTTTTGTGTGAAGAGTGTACGACTAAAGCTGGTACGTACAGTGTTTGTTGATGGATGAAAAGAAAGTACAAGGATGGTTGGATGCAAATTGGGGTTTGGGGTGTCGATTGCATGGTTGGTTTCCTTTTGCCACGAACACCCCCATGTTAGGTGTGTGGCGTGCGGCCGACTATTAATCCAAGCCGTGTTAATGCGAAGCGAAACTTGATGATGGTTGACGATTTATTCGCGGGGGGAGCACGTGTGAGCTTGGTAGTTGTCGTTAGCAGAAAATAATGCAGTACAGTACAGACTGATGGAAATCGACGGATTTTCCCCTTTGTAAAAATGAGACAATGTGTGTTTCCCTTTCAAAATAATACACAAGGTCATCCCACCACCACTTCTCATCTGCAGCAGCAGCAGAAGAAACAACAACAATAATAATAAATTCTTTTAGCAGGGCTACCGATAAATATGTGATAACATAACATGGTCCCCGAAAATTTAGGCCACAATTTTTTTTATATTTTAATCCATACTAATGCTTTCTAATATATTTAAAGACCACTCGTTATATTTTTAAAAAGTTTTGCTCTTCCTACTTTACTAAGTTGGCTAAAATGTGTTTATTTTCTTCAGCTTCTTTAAAGTGTTGGATGGTAATCATAGCCACCTCAAAGAACTGTGCTCGTGCCCACAATGTGAACATGCTCACGACACAATTCTATTTAGTGAAAAATATGAGTCTAGCTAAGTCTATTTGCAACTTCGGTACGATCCGTTTATAGACATCATCTCAACAGATAAGTCCTTTCCACAAAATATGTCCTAAACAACCATTTGAAAGATGGTATGAATTTCAACAATTAAATCTCAACCTGGCAATCTAGATTTGTTGTTTGCGGTATATAAACTATAGGCAAAATTTGCTACAGGACATCCAAAAAACGTGTAATTAGCTGGAGGACACCGTAAAAACGTGTATTTGCTGTAGAGCATCGCAAAAAACTGGTAATTGGCTGCTGGACACCTGCATTATTTTATTATTTTTGGAGGAAAAGAAGAGAGAAACAACTGTGTAAATACGGTTCTACCCTTTCATTTTTTTCTTTATTCTTTTCTTTCTCATTCTCTCTCTCTTCTCTCGGTTCTTTCTTCTTGCTTCTCTCTCTATCCCCTTCCTCACCACGCGAGCGTACACCTGAGCGGGAGGCGGCTGGCGCGGGGCGGTGCGGGGCGACGACCGAGCGCAGCAGCGCAAGTGCTGGCGGCGCGGCCGAGGCCACGGCGGCTTGCCGTTGTCCTAGACGAGCGCGTGGTCGCGCACGACGCGAAGAAGGACAGCTCGGCGGCGAGGCGCAAGCCACCGGTGCCGGCCTCCGGGTCCGCCGGGATGACGATGCACGCGAGGCTGCACAGCCCGGACACCGCGGTGAGCTCGACCACCGAGCTGCGCCGGTTGAACCTGCCCATGAGGAGCCACGAGAGGAAAGACGACGGGAGCTCGGCCGCTGTGTTGTACGCCACGCTGTAGAGGTCGAAGCTCAGGCTGCCCACGCTGAGCGGCATCCCGTAGTAGACCACGCCGATGCTAAAGCTGGCCGTCGTGATCGTCGCCAGCCTCTGGAGTGCCCACCACCACTCACATATCGACCGCAGCATGGCTAACATGCCCTCGCCACCGGCCACTCCCCACCTCCACGGCGCACATATCCAACATGGTGAAGCTCGACATTGTAATGCCTTCGCCGCCGTTGAGCGACGCGATCTGCCGCAACGCCTCGATGGCCTCTTGCTTCCGGCCGTGCACCAGCAGCCACCGCGGCGACTCCTAGACGAGGAAGTAGAGCAGGACGGTGTAGCAGAGGGACGGGAGCGACGTTCACATGTACATGGTCCGCCACGACGCCTCGCGGAACGTGTACGCGAGCACCGGGAGTGACATGAACCCGACGGAGAAGAAGACGAACCCGGCAAAGCTTACCGTGTTGCGCCACCACTTCCCGACGAGCTCCATGGATAGGACCATCGCGGATGTGCCCGCCATGGACCTGCCGAACCTGCACATGAACCTCAGGGTGGCGTTCACCCACACGTTCGGTGAGAAGGCCGTGATCACGACGGCGACGGACATGTTCACCAGCGACAGGACGAGCATCTTCCTTCGTCCCAGATGAGTGTCGGCGAGCGTCGTGAGCAGGAAGCTCCCGGCGAGGTTGCCGGCGAAGAACGACGCCGCCGGGAGGGAGATGAGCGCCGGGCCGCCGCCGCCGCCGCACTTGAGCGTCCACTCCGACACAACCAACATCCCGGCCGGGCGGTCCCACTCATGTTGCGGCGCTCCGCCATGAGCGCGACGGCACCGCTCATCGCCGAGTCGAGCACGTAGATGAGCGCCGGCGGCCGGCAGCGCGCGGCGACGCGGCCGAGGTCACGGCGGCGTGGCTGCACGTAGCCCCCTTCCCGATGGCGAACGTGGTCGGCACCGCCGCCACCGCCGCCGCGGATTGCCGCTCTGCCACTTGGCTTGTCTGGGAAGAAGGAGAGAGAGAGGGAGAGGGGACTTCCATGTGGGGCCCACGTTGGGGTCATTTGAGCCAAGGGCAAACTTGTCTTTAATCGTTGTTTCTCTCTCCTTTTCCTCTAAAAATAATAAAATAATGCTGCGGGTGTCCAGCAGCCAATTACCACTTTTTTACGATGCCCTACAGCAAATACACGTTTTTACAGTGTCCTCCAGCTAATTACACATTTTTTGGATGTCCTGTAGCAAATTTTGCCTAAACTATAAGAGTGGTTTCGTAGTCCTTACAAGGGTACCTATAGTTATCATATTTTCTATATCTAAAATTTATTTAGTGTATGAGTAAATTTCACAAAACTACAGATACTATGACCAAACTATCACAAAACTATAGATTTAACTTGGTGTATCATAAAACTACACATTTAACACCAAATTTATCACAAAACTACACATTTAAGATGAAGTGTCACAAAACTACACGTTTAGTAACTAAATTATCATAAAAATATAGGTTTAGAACCAATTTAATCACAAAGTAATAATGTTTATAGCTTCACCATAACAATGGTGCTAGGGATTTAAACTCCAAAAGTTGTAATTTTGTGAAAAGTTCAATATTAAATATGCATTTTTGTGATACTTAACCTAAAATCCGCAGTTTTGTGATAAATTTGGTGCTAAATGTGTAGTTTTGTGATACAACTCCTTAAATCTGTAATTTTGTGATAACTTGGTCAAAATACATGTAGTTTTGTAAAGTTTACTCTTAGTGTATCTCGATACCTTATTTATTAAAAGCTCCAAAATTTACATGAAATTATTTTGGTACAATAAAATTGCTCAAACTGGTCTAAACCCTAACTCTCCTTGGTTCTTTTGTCTCGCCCTGCTGCTGCTGCCCCCTTACATTTCTTCTCCAATGCGGACAGTGGGTGGATCTTGTACTTGCCTATTGGCAATTCTGCATCCCAACAGTTCCGTACTTCCGTAGTCTCAGCTTTTTAGATCAAAGATCAATCACTGAAGTCTCATAGCAAGTTTGATAATATAGCTCACTACTAACTCCAAATCATCTATAGCAAATGTAATAGCTAATTCTTACAATAGTTGCTTACTATACTATTAATATCTAGTCCTACTTGTTATACACACATTACGTCTTATAATCCGTGCTGCAGCTGGCTACAGATCTGTAGCCCGCTGCTTTTCTCTCTCTTCCTTTATCTCTTTAAAATATATTTATAGCTGACTTATAGTCTGCTATTGTACCTGCTCTCGATCAGCTAACAAATTGTGTTGCCTCGGGCCAAGAGAATTCGCTGGCCACATGGCCCATAGGCCATAGTCATCTGCCGCCATCGGCTTGCGCCCTTGCGTAAGCCTTCTGGGCCGAACATGGCCGATCACCCAAGCTAACTCGTATGGGTCATCATTTGGAGCCTTGGAGGTGGCACACATCGCCTCCTTTTCCCTCATCAATTGCCGCGACGCTCCTTCTCCCAGCCAAGGTGAACGGATCCTCTTCCTCCTCGGCCACCTCGCCGGCGTCCGGCGAGAGACCCAACAAGATCGCCGCCTCCGTCTCGATCCTGCGACCGGTGGCGTCCCGATCGCAGGAGAGGCCCTGCCAGTCTGCTGCCATAGGTGGTGGAGATGTGGATCAGTATATGTAAGTTCAGTTCAGGTATGTATGTTTCATCTGGTAATTAATTTGGTTTATTCCCAACAAACTTGCTACCAATTTTACTACAAATAGTGTACAATATGTCGAGTTGTTTACATCTTATAGACCTGCATGTAACGTAGACGAATCAGGTCTCTCCTTTATAACAACCAGAGATCACTACTCCGTACTGTTTTATCAACTTGGTTAGACGCTTGTTGACTGATATAAGTATTCCAATTGATATGATACAGGGCGTTACACTTGTGTGTTTCTAAGTCGACTGATCGCTCACAAAGAAAGGGCACATTCTTATTGATGTATATTTTATTTTCCATGGGAGATGTAGCCACTTTTTCCTTCTAAGAAGAATGTTTAAGGGCCTGTTTAGATCCATTTAGAATTGCAAATGGCAAATGGCAAAAGTTTTGGTGGCAAAAGTTTTAGCATTGCAAAAGTACTAGTTGGTGTTTAGATGCATGCTAAAGTTTTGCCATTCTAGCACTAAAGTGAGAGAGAGAAAGAGAGAGGGAGTGGTCCCTAAACACTTTTTGGCACAATTTGCTACTATGGACTAGCAAATGCTAAAGGCCAAATTGCCAACTTTTGCTACTAGTGTTTAGATCCAAAATGACAAAAAGTGCTACAAAATGGCAAAACTTTTGCCATTTTGGAGGATCTAAACAGGGCACATCCTTTCCCACGTTTGTCAGGTGGAGATATATAAATTAGAGATCAGACAATGAAGGGCCTGTTTAGATCCATTTGGAATGGTAAATGGCAAATGGCAAAAGTTTTGGTATTGCAAAAGTACTAGTTGGTGTTTAGATGCATCCTAAACTTTTTCCATTCTAGTACTAAAGTGAGAGAGAGAAAGAGAGAGGGAGTGGTCCCAAAGCACTTTTTGGCACAACTTGCTACTATGGACTAGCAAATGCTAAATGCCAAATTGCTAAGTTTTACTACTAGTGTTTAGATCCAAAATAACAAAAAGTGCTTCAAAATGACAAAACTTTTGCCATTTTAAAGGATCTAAACAGAGCCAAAGTCACAACATACCCCTGATCGTGGTCGCATGCATTAAGGCATCCATGCATGTATGTTATTTCATTATATTGATATCTCTAATTTCATCTTTTATTGCATTCTAGTGCATGAAGTGGCGCATGCGTGTGACTATCACTATCTTTTCTGATTGGTGTTTAAGAATAATCTATTACTAATATTATGTCACTGAAGAATTTGTTGTGAAAATATATAAAATATATGTTTGTTTTAAGATAGAAATATATGTTTTTATCATTTCTCTCAACCATACAAACATTTTTTCTTTATTTCTTATGCGTCTCTTCGTTGCTCTATATCCCTCTCCCACATATGGAGACACGGAAAGCTCTATAACACCCTCTTTTATCCAATGGCTGAAATTTATTCTCTTGTTTTGTTTGCTTGTTGATCTAACGGCTATTATTTATTAGATGATATGGCTCATTCTTCTTATGTTTTGGGATTCTCTTTTCAAGAGTTAAGATATATGTGTCCATCCATACATCTATCTATCTATACAGACATATACTAATTAGTTACTTCTAAGAAGCTACTACTTTTATTAGAAAGATCTAACCATTAATTTGTTAGATCCTATTGTCGTGAACGTAGATCATGTGTGTAGAGTCCGAATGAAATAAATCATGCAACTAGAAATAGAATGGTGATTCTATTTAAAATAACTTATTTTATAAATATTATCTGTCAAACTAGGATCTTGATGACTATATGAAAATTCAAAAACACTATATTTTAAAACAGAGAGGATAAGTTGTAACTGATGTGAACTCTTGTTTTAATATGAACAGGCTTGAAAGTAAACAACACGTTTAAAATACTATTAAAATATTAATATCTAGCAATAGCATGTGCAACCAAAGGTTACGAATCTTTGTCTATAGGAATAGTATATGTGGAGTATATATGCACATGTTCATCATCGCAAAGATCAAAAGTGATCGAGTTAATAACTAATATAATGTATTGTGAAAGCTCTTTAGTTGGCAGCTGCTGACTAGTCAATGGACAATGGAGGTTTGTAGTCAACGGTCAAAGTCAACACTAGCCCCGCTTATCTATGTATACCTACTGAACTGGAGCAGCCTGTACTACTACTCCGGCTGAATTATCTCTTCTCCGGCGATGACTCTCGCCGCGATCCTCCTCCTCGTCCTCGCCCTGGTCGCGCCGCCGCTTGCCGCCGCCGCCGTCCTCGACGACGGCGGCGGCGGCCACCGCCCGCCGTTCCACATGTGCGGGATGGTGCAGGGGCGGTTCGCTCCCAACAGCTCGTACGAGGCCAACCTGCGGCGTGTCGCCGCCACGCTGCCAGCCATGGTGGCGAACGGATCCTCCTCCTCCTCCTCCGGCGTCGATGTCCTCGTCGGCGAGCGGCCCGACCAGATCTCCGCGTCGGCCTTCTGCGGCGCCAACTCGTCGGCGGCGCCGGAGTACTCCGACTGCGGCGCCTGCGTCGCCAAGGCGCTCCGGTACGCGCGGCGGCTGTGCGGGTATAGCAGGCGCGCCATGGTCGACCTCGGCGCCTGCCGCGTCAGCTACCACGACGTCGGACGCGTGGAGCTGGAGATACAAGCTTCATTAGCCGTTCGCATCTTCGACGAGCGTGAGTGATCTGCTACTGCTAGCTCGATAGATTTAATTATACTGTGATTTTGTTCGCCTTAATTCAGTACTGATTCCAGAATTTCAGATAGACTCTGCTTCATCCGAATCAACATTTTAGTCGTTTTCTTTTCCAGATACTTCATCTTGGTGGAGAATTGTTTTGACCCATGATTTCCCTATGATGGTGGTGTTCCAAGTGATCGGAGTCGCCTGGGTTCTGTTCATGTTCCTCCAGGAATGGCGAGACGGTAGAAGGAGAAGAGCCCAGGCCAATCGGCTGCCATAGGTGGAGGTTCAGTTCAGGTATGTTTCATCTGGTTTTGTTTATTCCCAACAAGAATTCGAAAAGTTCGTTATAATATCATAGAATGTTTCAACTTGGTTGAAATGCAAATATAATGTAGACAAGTTAACCAGAGTTCTTTGAGATCTTGGTCGGATTCTTGACTGATATCCATATTCCATTTGATACAGGGTTTCAACTTCTGTTTGTAGTTCGACCGATCGGCTGACCCTGAACAAGCAAATCCATTTGCGGCAAAAGAAAAGGGCCCATATATTTCCATACAAGATTGTACATTCAGAAATTGATAGGGACTGTTTCCTTGTTCCTCCGATTTATCAAATGGAAAAGGCGATATACTGATACTCCGTATAATGTTGGAGACTGGAGAGTGCGGACTGATAAATATGCAGATACAGAAATCAATGTAGGGCTGTAGGCATCACTTGCGATGTCACCTTGTTATTATTTATTATAGAAAAAGTCCAATATGACTCCCTCAACTGTAGGTTGGATCTGATCTTTATTCCTCAACCGTAAAACCAGGTATAACGACTCCTTCAATTGCTTAGACTGTGTTCGAACCCTCACTCCCTGGCACAGAAAACGGATGAGCGATTAGCACGTGATTAATTAACTATTTGCTTTTTTTTAAAAAATGGATTTATATGATTTTTTGAAGCAACTTTCGTATAGAATTTTTTTTTTGCAAAAAACGCACCGTTTAGTAGTTTGAAAACCATGCGCGCGGAAAATAAGGGAGGAAAGTTGGGAACCGGAGGTAAAGAACGCAGCCTTAAACCAGAATAATTTAACTCCCAGGGTAGTTTGAGAGCAATTTTGGCTAAGGTGGCTCATTGACCCTGGTCAACTGGCTGACTCAGCATGTGGGGTCCATATGCCAACGCATCATCTTCCTCTCTATCTCTCCCCACCCACTCAAGCTCGTCGGCGTCCGACGCAACTAGGCGAGGCTTTCCCATGCCGCTACCCGATCTCACCGTCGCCCTGCGTGGTGGAGGGCAAAGGGCGGGGATCCCCTTTCGCCTACCTCCGCTTCGATGGCATGTTGCTCAGGCAAGAGCGCAAGTATGATGACGCCGTCGAACAAGTAGACTCTGCCATGCCGATGAGGTAGCAGCGGAGGAATGAGCTCGAGATGGAATAGTTTGGCGCAGGAGACTAGAGGTCTATGACAGTTTAGGGCTTGACATCAGTTGGAGGAGCTCTGATACCCAACTAGCCTCCTAGAGCAGATCCAACACAAAATTCTCCACGTACGCCGGTGTCTACTCCTTGTCACAATGTTGTCATCGGCCTCACTTGATCCCCCTCATGATCAAGCAGATATGGAAGGCGGCTTGGAAAAAGAATATGGATAGAGAGAGGTAGTCCACACTGTTGCGTCCCAAGCGAAGGACTACACCGACCATGGGTCCTGCCATTCATTCAACTTCCTGTCACAACGCCTCCCTCACCCTGCATGGCCACAATCACTATGTTGACCTCACCAAATGCTACAGGGCATGGAGGACGCCATCAACCAAGGTGCCACCCCTATTGTCACACCCCAATCCGGCACCGCCGTACAACGGCACCTGACAGGAGCGTGTCGTAGGAATAATGGCGCGAACCGCTTCCTGTGAAACCGCGATCTCAGTACCAGTCCCAGGACATAGTGCTGGTACCCACGGTGACAAATATGAATCATTGCAAATCCTTAAAATAAATAGAGGACTTATTTACCTTAACTTAGATTGTAGCTTAGGACAGCCTGAGAATACAACTGAAGACACAGACGAGGAAACACCAGCAACAGCAGCAGCAGCGGAACCAACGGTCTAACACCCAACACCACAGGCGACGGCTGGGAACCAGGACGAAACCCTATTCTTCAATTCACTTCATCTTCAGCTTCAGGACAGAGGAACTATATATATTTATATAGAGCAAGGGTGAGTACTTTCGTACTCAGCAAGTCACGGGAACTTAGGTGTTTAATGCAAGCTTGGAAGAGAGGCAATGTTGTTTTGCAAATCCTTTGTTTGAAATCATTTTTGAAATCACTAAGTGATTTATTTCTTTTTAAGTTTGGGTCGAAAAGGAGACTTGCGTCTCGATTCGACTTAAGAGAAGCTTTTCAACAACTCAAATGGTAATGTACCGACCCCCCGGGTCAGATTATTACTTATCGACTCCCAGAGCCATTTCACTTGATTAATCGGCTCCCAGAGCCTTTTTCATTTTCTCGGACTCCCAGAGTCCAGCTGCCCAGCAGCACAACAATCCGCTTCCACTCAGGAAGCCTAGTCTATGATGCCCGCAGACATCCCGAATCACACAGATTCGTTTCCGACCACTCAGGTCATCCATCTGCCACTTAGGCTGATTCTGGTAACGATTCCCACACCACAACAACTTTTCACAAAGCACAGGCAATCAAATCTACGCAACGAGAACCACCTCACATCCGCCCATGACCGTGGGCACGGCTGTTCGAACAGTTAGTTAACCTCTGCAGAGGGGTACACTTTACCCACAAGACACGAACTTACTCCAGACACTGGCCGGTGTCAGAGGCTCGCGACAAAGCCTTTCCCAAGCCGACCCAGGGTTACCTCATGCCACATAGAAGGATCAAATCCTCACGTAAGTATAGGCCATTTTAGGCATTCACAAATCAATTCCAACCACCTTGATCGGTAAGTAAGCAAGCTTCTCGTCCTTGCCTTACCAGGAACCTGGTTTGTCCGACCCCGCCCCGGCGTTCCCAACTATTGGCATGCGAGGTTTCCCTGAACCAACTAGTTACTTAGCCAGGGTGTCCCATTCCACCTTGTGGTTGCACTTTGATTATGCTCGATGATTTTCCCACAGGAATCGGTCCTTATATGCGAATACGGGACAACGCCACATAGGCACGGCTCCCGCATCGCGAGTTTTCGTAATTCATTTTATTTTCAAACACACCGACACCACATGTCGGGTTTTCAAGGCTTCACAAACCCATTTCCCAAGTTTTCGACAATCAACGGTGTATGTGGGGTATTTGGTATGCGCGCTCAGAGAGCACGGATACCAAGGGTGGAGCGACAAGGAATCAGGGTAGTACAACCTACAGGAATTACTGCGACTACTGGGTAGGTCCGTCGGTTTGGCATGCAAACCGAGGCCAAGCAAGTTAAACGTGACTGATTCTAATGATGCAAGTTGCAAACAAAATAATAATGACTTTCCAATTATAGGAGCAATTGATCAAAGGGTGACTTGCCTTGCTCAAAGTCTTCACGAAGCTTCACGAATCTTCGAGAAAACCCGTGGTTGACGGAAATCCGGTAACCACAACTATACGCAAACAATTGAAAACCTAGACAAAAGACCAAGAAAAAGACCCTATTTAGACTAAATAATAGTGCCATTAAATAGATCTCAATTTTACGGAATTACTGGAAGTGGAACGGGGTCAATCGGATGAGCGGTTGGGAATATATGGATTTTCGAAGTTTATTGGATTTACTAATCAAAGGAAAAAGGATTTAATAATTTATTAAACCCTTTTTGGAAAGAAATTGAAGGAGGGATGTGATTTAGACTCCCTCGGGCGGCTTGGGCGCTGCCCGAGAGGAGAGGCACGGCTCGGCCGAACTAATGGGCTGGCCGGCCCGGAGAGGCGGCCCAAGGGGCGCGGGGAGAGTGAGGGAGAGAGAGAGGGCCGGTGGGCCGAGTCCACCTTGCGGGGTCCCGAGTGGGGCCCGCTTGTCGGTGGCGCGGCTCACCGTGGGAGCGGTGCATGCGGCGCGCGCTAGTGTTCGGATAGGAGTGGCACGCGGTTTGGTGCACCGGGTGGACCGAAGGGTGGCGGGCCCATGTGCAGCCGTTAGGCTCTCCGTGGACGGAGCGCACGCGAGCGGGGACGAGGCTGGCGGGTTGACTTAGTCTAGCCGACGTGGCGCCTACGTGGCGGTCGCGTCGGATGGCGAGAGGAGGAAGACGAAGGCCGGCTGAGATGGACGGCCGACGGCGGCGCGCGTCGGCGGGGCGGCGCGAGGCACGGCGGGAGGAGGGAATACCACCGGAGCGACAAGCGGATCGAGGAGGAGTGAGCCTACGGGACGGATTAGAAGGGGAAGGGCCGACGACGACGAATCGCGGCGGAGGTCACCGCCGGTGAGGGAAAGAGGAAAACTCGCCGGGAGAGGAGAGGGATCGATTCACGGTGGTGGGAGCATCTCCGGGGTTCAAGGAATCCGTTTCCGGCACCGGATGGGACAGAAGAGCACCGAGGAGAGCCGGCGACGAGCGGCGGCCTCCGGGAGTGGACGGCAATGGCGGCAAGGCCATGCCGGGCGGCGGCGGGGCTCGGGCAGCGTCCACGCCCGTTTGGGAAGGTCTAGGCTAGCAATCGCGCAAGCTAGGGGGGAGAGGAAGAGTGGGGAGGGAGAACGGGGGCTACCGCGTCGGGAGATCGCCGGGAAGAGCGTCCGACGGCACAGGCGGGATCACCTTGGTCTCGGGTCGAGGAAGGGGAGGGAGAGAGGGCGACCGGAGTCCTCTTCGGCTCCGCGCACACGCCGGCTTCCTGGCACACGCGACGGCGGAGGAAGGCGAGGATGGCGGCAGCAAGGCGGCGATGGCACTGCAGCGGTGGAGACTGAAGCAGGAGGGATTGAGAGGAGGGACTCGGCTTTATAGTGGAGGCGAGGTCGGTTCGCGCGGGAGGTCGGTTCAAACCGACCTTGGGGCGGTCAAGGCGGCAGCTGGCGGTCGTGCTCGGAGCTAGCAGCCAAGCGGCGGCAGAGGCGGTCACGGGCGTGACGCCGGCTAAGGAAAAAGGTGAAAGTGGAGGGAAACGAGCTTTGCTCCCTTGCTATTTTGGGAGGAAGGAGGATGTGAGAATGAGAGAGAGGAGCACGAGCTCTGTCTCCTGGTTTTGGAAGGATGCGGCATGGGGGCATCGGAGCCAGGCGATGACAGTGGCGACGTCGGCAAAAGGCGAGCGGGGCCGGGAGGCTGCGCGGCGCAGGCGCGGCAGGGCTGACAGCGGCATCGACCGGCTGGTCGGCCACGCGCGCGCGCGCGGGAAAAAGCGAAGGCGGTGGCGGGTTTGAACGACAAAGAAGCAGCGCGGAGCGCGGGCGAGAGAGAGCGAGAGAAAACGAGAGAGAGAGATCGGGGGAGAGAGAGGCGCTTTCTCTCAGGCAGGGCACGTGCAACGCACGTGAGGAGGGGAGCGGGCTGAGAGGAGATGGGCCGGGGAAGAAGAGTCGGCCCACCGAGCCAGAGGGACGTAAAATAGACTTTCACAGAGAAGGCTGATTTGGAGAGAATTGGAGTTTGGATTTGGATTCAAATTCGATATTCGAACTCGAGGGTTCAGGGAGGAATCAAGGAAGGCTCAAGATAGAGTTTGGTATTTTTCGGAATTGGGAGCGAGCGTTTAGCGAGGATTCAAAGGATGCGACTGAATTTCGAAATTTGATTTGGAGACTTGAATCGGAAGAGGAATTTGAGGTGGAGGATTTTGATTTCGATGAGAGGGAACAACGGGATTTGAAATGAGATCTTGGCACGACATAGACTCGCACACAAAGAACGAAAATTTTCGCAATTAGGATTTTGCCGAATTAGTTTTTAACGTCTCACGAAAAGCGGAGCGTTACACCTATGGCCCTCTTCGCTGTTACCTGGGTGACGACCCCCTCCTCGCGCTACCTATAGGTGTAGCAGGTGTTGCCTCGAGGGGAGAAAGGGGGAGAGAGGAGAGAGTGAATGAGGAAGGAGATGAGTGTAGCCATTTACATGTGGGTCTCATATTTCTTAATTTTTTGATAACTGGGTTATACGTGGACATCATGTCAGCTGAAACCATCCTCACAATAGTTGAGGGAGTCATTTTACACAATTTAAATAGTTGAAGAGATCAATATACCCGCTTTTACGGTTAAAAGATATAAATCAGATCCGACCTATATTTGAGGGACTCAAATGGACTTTTTCCAGTAATCTTTGTGGTCGTCTATTGTAGGCGGAGTTCTATCCTAGCAATCTGGGCCCAGAACAGCCCATCAGAGCATATACTCGTAGCATATGGGCCGTTATTTCTCATTTGGTTGTGGAAAAGTATATCTGAGATCTCTCATCTTGTCACTGAATTACAAAATCGTCCCTGACATCACATGTTGGGGGAAGAGAGGGAGATGGAGAGGGAGAGGGGAAAGGGTATAAAGAAGCTAAGGTTTCACTGACATGTGGGCCCTACGTGGGTTCCACACTAACTCAGTTGCCACGTCGGACAAAACCAGGGTCAACCAGAGTTAATACTGTCTAAGGACTCAGAGTGATCCGGTTTTATAAGTTAAGGGATGCCATATACTCCCTCCATCCATAAAAGTTACACATATTACTTTTGACACTAAGACCAAGGAGAAATTAAGTCACCTTAGATGTTACAAAATCAATGAGTGAATGCAAGCATGCAACCAATGAGTATTTAGATGACTCCTTGGTTCTAATAAAACATTTAATTTATCTCTTCATTTAAGTCTTGAATGTATAAAGACTATAAATAGGAACAACTTATTTGGAAAAACTCAAATGTGAAATAGGTGTAACTTTTGTGGATGGAGGGAGTATCTTGTTTTTGGGTTTAGGGACAATTTTGTAATTCGGTGACAAGATGAGAGACCTCATATATATATTTTCCCTTGCTTGTGGAATGGGTTGAAAGTGTCAATTAGGGCTAGAGGGGGGGGGTGAATAGGCTAATTTAAAAATCAATTAAAAGCGGAAGCAGTAATTTTTGTATATTTCCGAAATTTTCGGATATATCCGAAAATTTTTCGGAGTTAGCACAAATAGCAAAGTAAATCCTAGATCTAGTTGCCTACAACAAGAATATGCTAGCACATACAGCAACTAGACCTATAGCGGCTCAAACAAGCAAAGCTAGTGGAGAGGGAGGAAGTAAAGTCACCAAAGATGAAGCTCACAAGGTTGTTCCCGAAGTTCGAATCCTTGAGGGGATTCTACTCTCCGTTGAGGAGCTCACTAAGAGCCGGGTCTTAGCTAACCCTTTCCTTAAGAGGTTGCACTAAGCACTCCTCCTTCCACTAAGGGTATCTCTTCCCTTTCGGAGGTGAGATCCGACCTTCACAAACTTCTCCCGGCCAACCACAAGTAGATCGGTGGCTCAGGAGCGACACCTAGCCTCCTAGGAGTCCTCAACCTCTAAGAGTAACAAATGAAGCAAAGAACTCCCGGAGATGATGCAAGTGCTCACAAATCTTCACGAAGTCAACAACAAGCACTCACAAAACTCGAATCCACAACTCTCACACACACCAAATCCAAATCGAACACGGGTGAGAGGGGAAACAAGAAAGCAAGGCTCAAAAGTGCTAGAGAGAGAGAGCAAGCCAAGGGCACAAATGATTGAAATGGAACCAGCAGCCCTCACAAGTGAGGGGAGGGGGATATTTATAGCCACAACCCAAATTCTGCCCGTTATGCACAATAATTGAGATTTTCGGATATTCCGAAAGATTTTCGGACATGTCCGAAAATTCCAGCTCAGCACCAACAGCAAAGTCAACGAAGGATTTTTTGGACACTCCGAAAACTTTTCGGACAAGTCCGAAAAAAACAACATCATTCTGGATGTTCTCGGAAAAGTCCGAAAATCACTTTCGGACAAGTCCGAAAATATACAAAAGCGAAATTGACTCTACTGATGATTTTTGGAAAATCCGAAAATCAGTTTCGGACAAGTCCGAAAATATACAGAACCACTTTTGCCTTCGCAGTCATTTTCGGAAAGTCCGAAAATCACTTTCGGACATATCCGAAAATTTCCAGAAGCGAAAATTTGGTTCTGTGTGTTTTCGGAAAGTCCAAAAATGAGTTTCGGAAAACTCCGAAAAAATCCAGAACACACCAAACTGAGGAGAAACACTTTTAAAAATAGATTTTGAGCACTTTGATCACTCCTCATATGTCAATGCATCATCCCTCTTAATAGTGCGACTTTCCTATTGACTCAAATGAAAAGAAAAGTTACAATATACCATTTGTCCTTTGCCACATCACATCTCATCAACGTATTTGGCGGGATATGCATTATGCTAATTCATTGAGGACATAACAACCCTCACATTTGCTTAAATAAAAATGTTAGTCCTCTCTAATCGCATTGTAATTAATCACCAAAATTATTAGGGGCCTAGATGCACTTTCAGTTAACATTTTCCGTACTTGGGAGACTTGGTTGGTCCTGCTAAAATGGGGGGAAGCTAGAAGGCGCGTGCGCGCCTCTAGTGCACACTTCCAGCGTAACAAACTCTGTTAGTTAACGCTAATGACAATAATTAGATAAGATTGTGAAGATTTATTTCAGGAGATTTTTTTACTAACAGATTGAAAATTTTTTAAGTTAGATTTGATAACTTTCGACTTAAGATTTAAATTTTAGAGTCAAATTTTTAAAACTTTCAACTCAGATTTGAAAACTTTCAACTCGAGATTTGAAAACTTTCAACTCAGATTCAAAAACTTTCAAGTCTAGATTTGAAAATTTTGAAAACTTTCAACTTGAGATTTGAAAATTTTCAACTCGAGATTCGAAAACTTTCAAGTCCAAATTTGAAAATTTTGAAAACTTTCAACTTGAGATTTGAAAATTTTTAACTCGAGATTAAAAACTTTCAACTCGAGATTCGAAAACTTTCAAGTCCAAATTTAAAAATTTTAAGTTAAGATTTAAAAATTACTAGTAAAAATAGGAAATTAATCATTAGTAAACTAATTACAATTTTTTCTCCTACCAGTGCGGCAGCGAACTGCGAAAAAAGAAAAAAAAGAAATAGCGGTAGCTTGCGTTAAAAAAAAGAGAAAAGAAACGCGCGTGTGTGGGCCGTGTGGGCCGGAAGTGCGCGTCGGCAACGCGCGTGCGTGAATTAGCATTCTCGGTTAAAATGTGCGCACCTATCATGCCTTTTCAAGTAGCTGGGCCTGTGCGCCGTGGCTACCGGCCCAGCCAATCCAAGAACGGTGAAGGCAAACCGAGTAGGAAGAGTTCTAGTGAGAATTAGCTTGTGCGCTTGCAGGGGATCGAACTCAGGACCTTGCTCCCTATCGCAAGTTTCTGAAAGGTTATAGTACTAGACGAGTTACTTATTAGTTACATAGTTACACCCGAGTTATTAAAATGTTTGTTACACTGTAATTATATTTGAAAGATTTTTTAAAAAATTCTTTAGACATTTTTATAGGTAGCCATGTCTTTTAGAATAACCGGATAGTAATATGTAAAACTGCAACCAAGTATTCCATCCATTTCATTAAAAACCAAATCTTTTTTTATTGGGACGGTGCGAGTAGTTTCGTTCAGAAATGATGGGTCCTGCGTATAGCCTAGTTGCTAGTATTTTTTTTTAAAACCCGAGTTGCGTATTGTAATCTGTAAAATATGTTAACTGCATATATGCACGTTGATCATCATGAGGAAGATGAAAAGAAGATCCCATCAACTAGTTGCTAGTATTTTTCTTTTCTTTAAACCCGAGTTGCTAGTATTGTACTAATCGGTAAAATATGTTAACTGCATATACGCACGTTGATCATCATCAGGAAGATGAAAAGAAGATCCCATCAACAACTAGTTGAAACCCGATGAGTTGCTAGTATTATACTCTCTCCGTATTTTAATGTATAACGCTGTTAATTTATTTAAAATAAATTATAATTACATAAATTTTTTAAGATAAATGGTCAAACGTTGATAAAAAAATTCAACAGTATTATACATTAAAATATCGAGAGAGTAATATGTAAAGTAAGTATGTTAACTAAATATACGTACGTTGATCATCATCAGGAAGACGAAAAGAAGATCCCATCAACACAACTAACATAATGTAATCCATTGTTGATCTTTCTGGAATCAATGGTCGTAGGTAGTCAACGGTCAATGTCAACAACTAGCTCAAACAATCCACCATGGAAACGTGGATATAAATGTGCTACAAGACTGGAGCAGATCCTGTACGTACCAGTCCACCACCACCACCTCCCTTCAGCTGATCAATCACCTCTTCCTCCGGCGATGCCTCGCGCCACCATCCTCCTCCTCGTGCTCGCCCTCGTCGCGCCGCAGCTGTCAGCCGCCGACGCCGATGCCCTCGTCGACGACGGCCACACCCCGCCGCCGTTCCACATGTGCGGGATCCTGCCGGGGCCGTACGCTGCCAACAGCACCTACGAAGCCAACCTGCGGTACCTCGCCGCCACGCTCCCAGCCAAGTGATGAACGGATCCTCCTCCTCCTCCGTCGACGTCCTCGCCGGCGAGCGGCCGAACCTGATCGCCGCGTCGGCCTCCTGCAACTCGTCGTCGTCGGAGTACCACGACTGCGGCGCCTGCGTCGCCGAGGCCTTCCGGTGCGCGCGGCGGCTGTGCCCGTACAGCCGGCACGCCGTGGTCCACCTCGGCGGCGGCGCGTGCAGCGTCAGGTACTACGACGTCGAGCGCACGGAGCACGCGGAGGTGCTCATGGTGTCCTCCGGAGGCATCACCAAGGAGCGTGAGTGATCTCTACTCGCTCTACAAAACTTGTCTTTTGGATTATGAATATGGCCATGTTTAGTTCCACCCAAAAAATTTACACCCTGTCACATCAAACATTTGAATATCTTCATGAAGTATTAAATTTAGGCTAAAAAAATAACTAATAACATAGATTGCGACTAATTTGCGAGACGAATCTTTTAAGCCTAATTGCTCTATGATTTGATAATATGGTGCTACAGTAAACATTTGTTAATGATGGATTAATTAGGCTTAATAAATTTGTCTCACTGTTTATTGACAGATTCTATAATTAATTTTTTTATTAGTGCCTGAACACTTCATACGACACTATATATAATATCCGATTTGATACGCCAAAACTTTACACCCTTATATATAAACACCTCCTATATGATGTGTTTTATGCTTTGATTTTTGGTTCGCCTTTATTTTAGTTTTCGTAGATTCGACTTCATCCGAATTTCATGTCCACTTCTTCAGATACGTCATTCTGGTGGAACTTTAGGTTGCATAATTGGTATAAAAGGATTGCGTTTCAAGTAAGTCTCCAAGTGATCGGAGTCGCCTGTGTTCTGTTCATGTTCCTCCGAGAATGGCGAGACAGAAAAAGAGGCACTGCCAAGCTGCTGCCGTAGGTGCTGCTGTATGCCTGTATGATGTATCTGTTCAGTTCAGGTCTGTTTCATCTGGTTTTTATTCATTTCCTACAGAATTATTACGCTAATAGTTAGCATAAACCATTTCAACCTGGTTAAATGCAAATGTAACGCAGACAAACTTCACAAACCATCGTACCGTTTATCAACTTTGACGGACTCTTGACTGATGTGCATATTCCGTTTGATACAGGGTATCAACTTCTGTTTGTAAGCCGATTGATCGCTGACCAGAACAAACAAATTCAGTTTGACGCAAAAGAGAAGGGCGCATTTCGTACAATAATATGTAGATCCAGTTTTTTGTTGCTAATAAGAATGTACGTCAAAAGAAGTTAATAGGCGCATTTTCCTTCTTCCAGTAACCAGTTTACCAAATTACTGCTGATTATCCTCCTCAAGTGAAAATTAAACATACCATGATTCCGATTTGCCAATCATAGTTGACTGGAGATTTTTTTTCGCAAACGCATAAAAACCTTGCACGTTAATATATTAGAAGAAAAACAACGTACATCGGTAACACGCCTAAACGGTTACAGGGGTAGGCGGTACAGTATGACCATGTCTGCAATCTCCAATTCATGGCACACCTCGAAGTTTGACCGGAGTTTCGTGATATTGACTGACAGTCGAAGTTTGATGAGCAGAAGAAAATCGCGAACTTGTAATAAATGTTAGTCGATATAGCGGAACGACGACTAACCTTCTCGATCGATTCAGTCATCGATCATCCCAGACACGCAAGATAACGATACATGGACACACGATATTTGTTAACGAGATTCAGCCGAAACCTACATCTCCGAGGCTCTGATTATGGGCGCCCATCCCCAACCAATATAACTCCTAGCCGCTACGAGTCCATGACCTTACCGCCATCCCCTCCTTACGTGTCTACGTTACATTGTGGTCACTATAGTTATATTGTGGTGCCCCCCTCTCTGTTTAAGAGAGATGTCGGGTACAGAGTCCGACTCTAACTTCACCCCTACCACCTATTACAACTCCAAGTCCAATTATAATCAAATTTGACTAGTATATTCGACACCTATTATATCAGAACTAGTGATTCAAGAGGAGAGAAGAGGAAGGCTGAAGTAATGGAGGGGTACCAAGAGGTGGTAATAGGCCTAATATTTTAGCATACAAAATGTGAGGGTTCGGCAAAAGGAATTAGGCTGAGATTTAATAGATTTTTGATCTAAAAATATTTAAGGGCCGAGGTGGGTTGCGAAAGGGCCAATGAGCATTGGCCCATTACCACTTGAGGTACCTGGGTGAGATGGGGACCATGAGATGACATCGGTATGAGAAGGAGACGGCGTTGCCCTGCCCGAGGTCATATGAACCAGACTAAGTGGGCTAGCGATAGAACCTCCTGTCCTTACCCTAGTTATGTGGTCGTCCATCGAGCTCATCCCACTCGTTCGCCCGGACACCCGTGGCCCTGCCTCGACGTGAGGGTGAGGAGGCGTGACGGTGAGGAAGACCAATCGTCAGGGACAGTCAGGTGGCGGCGCAACGGAGACTGAACAGTGGCAAGTCGACGGTGACCTATGTGTTGGATCTGAGCGGGCGTGGGAAGGATGCAAGGGGTCTTGTCACCAATTGGCGAGGTGTTGCGGAGCGAGCGGAGATAGGGAGGGCACAATTTTGATAAATGGAGGCGCAATGATGACCTGGCTGTGGGGGACTGGTGACGTATAACGGCGATCTGCATGTCGAAGTTCGGCGGCGAAGACTGGATATAGGAGATTAGGGTTTAGGGAAGAGACGATGGGAGTGGGTGGGTGAGGGAGCATGGGTTTTGGAGGAGGGAACCGCAAAACGATGCAGCGAGGTGAGGGTTGCGAGGTATGGACGAGAGATTCGGAGCATTGGATATCAAGATGAACGGTCGAGAATCGGCATGTGCCAGGATTGGAGTCACCGTCACCACTAAGGTTTCTATAAGTAATATCTCATCCATCCTAAAATATACTCTCTCTGTCCTACTTCAGTAGTCGTTCTATCAAAGAAATTACAAAATATGGTGTTGTAAAAATGACTAATGTGCCCCTATGTTAATCATTTCAATGCTTAAAAATTGACACTAAACTAATACTGCGTATGCCATTCTGATATGTCTGGAACAAGCATAAGGAAGAAAATTAATAGAAGTACTCATGCTAGTGGCTAACCTGCTAGCTGCCCCGGGCCTAAACAACATCCTTTCTGGCACAATGACTCTAGCTACCCCATAGGGACAACTAAACCGGGATGGAGGGAGTAAGGCACAACCATTTTTTCTCATGTTTCATAATATAAGACGTGCATGCATATACACATTAACTGTCAACTCTTCTTTCTCTAAATTCCTTTATTTTAAATGAGTAAATTTTAGAAAACTATAACTTTAGTGACAAAACTGTCAGTTTGCTGCAAACATTAGCGACATGTTCTAGTTTGCTGCAACAATAGCGTGAGAAATTATCACAAAACTACAACTTTTATGATATATGCTGCTACAATACATATATGCGACACTGTAGCAGCATATAACGTAAAAGTTATAGTCTTGTGATAATTTCGCACACTATTGTTGCAGCAAACTGAAATATGTCGCTAATGTTGTAGCAAATTGATAGTTTTTGCACTAAAGTTACAATTTTCTGAAATTTACTCATTTTAAATTCTTTACCATCAAAATTCAAACCGCTCAATCATATTATTTGCATGCATCGAGACAATACAGCCGAAGAGATGATTATTTTTGTTATCTTTGCGTTAGTGGTGATTTTTCCTTATATTTTTGCTTGAGGGAGTATAGGTATATTCATTGTTACTGTTCTTTATGGAGGTTAGTACTCAACGGTCAAAGTTAAAAACTAGTCCAAGTAATCTACCGTGGATAAATCATAAACCATAAATTTACCCACTGAACTGGAGCAGCCTGTACCACTACCACTGCTACTCCAGCTGAATTATCTCTCCCCGGCGATGACTCGCGCCGCGATCATCCTCCTCGTCCTCGCCCTGGCCGCGCCACCGCTTGCCGCCGCCGCCGCCGCGGCCACCGACGCCGTCGACGACGACGGCGGCGGCCACCGCCCGCCGATCCACCTGTGCGGCGGGGTTGTGCAGGGGCGGTTCGCTCGCAACAGCTCGTACGAAGCCAACCTGCGGCATGTCGCCGCCACGCTCCCAGCCATGGTGGCGAACGGATCCTCCCCCTCAAATCGCTCCTCCTGCGTCGGCATCCTCGCCGGCGGGCGGCCGGACCAGATCTCCGCGTCGGCCTTCTGCTGCAACTCGTCGGCGCCGGCGTACTCCGACTGCGGCGCCTGCGTCGCCATGGCGTTCCGGTACGCGCGGTGGCTGTGCGGGTACAGCAGGCGCGCCATGGTCGACCTCGGCGCCTGCCGCGTCGGCTACCACGACGTCGAACGCATGGAGCGGGAGATGCGCGCCGTGTCGGCCGTTCGCCGTGAGTGATCTATTTGTTCTTTTGTCTTTTGATTATGCTCGATAAACGGAGGAAGTAGCTCGATAAATTGTCTTTTGATTATGCTGTGATTTTGTTCGCCTTCCTTGATTGCTTCAGAATTTCAGGTAGACTCTGCATCATCCGAATCAGCATTTTTCTTCTTCTTTTATTTTTTTTTCAGATACTTCATCTTGGTGGAAAATTGTTTCGATCTATGATTTCCCTATGATGGTGGTGGTTGAAGTGATCGGAATGGCCTGTGTTCTGTTCATTTTCCTCCAGGAATGGGGAGACGGTAGAAGGAGAAGAGCCCAGGCCAATCGGCTGCCATAGGTGGAGGTTCAGTTCAGGTATATTTCATCTGGTTTTGTTAATTCGAAAAGTCGTTACAAATATCATAGAATACTCCAACTTGGTTAAATGCAAATATAATGTAGACAAACCAGAGTTCTCGGAGATCTTGGTCGGACTCTTCACTGGTATTCAAATTCCATTTGGTACAGGGTTGTCAACTTCTGTCTATAGCCGCGGTTGATCGTAGACCACAGAACAAGCAAATCCAGTTGCCCAAAAGAAAAGGGCACATTGTTAGAATAATTAGGCCAGACCCAATTTATCCTATTAAATCTCAAAAGGCCCATAATAAGTGTTAAGAATAATAATACCACCTCAGGATTTAAGCGAATAATATCTCAATCTAAATAGGGAGTTATTGTAGGCTCCCTGTTAACTGATTGAGGTGGGGGTCGGAAAGCCACACGCGCGCGCGCGCCGGGCTGGGCCAGGGCGGGGCTAGCGTGCGTCACGTCGCTACTCTTTTGCAACCACGAACCCACGTTCCCATGACTGCCTCCGCAACGGCGCGTCCACGATCCCACGTTCCCACGACTGCCTCTCTCCTGATAGATAAGGAGGCCGCGAGTCCGATAAAAACGATCCGCTTGCTTTCCAGTCCGATAAAAACGATCCGCTTGCTTTCCCGGGTGTTAGTTCCTCCTCCGCCACGCCTGTGCTGCTCTCGCCTCCTCGCTTCTGATCGCTTGCGCGCACGAGAAATCGGAAGGAGCAGGGCCTCCGGAACCACACCTTCGCTTGAGATCTGTACCGGGTAGGCGGGTGATCAGGTTTTTAGGGGGGGAGTGCTTCCTGCATAACTGCTCATCCTCGCCCATCATGTCTGCGCCTGGAGCCGGCGCTGCTACTGCTGCTGGAGGAGATGGGGCGCCTGGAGTCATGATGCCTTTAGCAATTCTCGGGGTATATCCTTCTCCTGTTCCTGATATTCATGATGCTTTAGCATGCTACTGCTTTACTGCTATGTTCTTGTTCCTGATATTCATGATGCGCATGATGCCTTTAGTATGCTACTGGTTATGTTACATGTTGTCACTAGATCACCCTACACTGTTTATGCCGTGATTATTGTCTTAACATTTTGGATTAAAATATGCCGATTTATGACCATATTTCCAACAATCCAAAAACCTGATAGGTCTTTTTCGCTAGTTGGCTTTGCTGCTGCACTGAAACCACATGCTTTTGATGGTTCTAACTATAAGAGCTATTGTGGTTGACAGCGATGCAATGCTTCTATGTTTCACGGGGCAAACGAAGTGAACCACCTCTCTTCTCCTGAGGAAGAGGCTAAGTTCGAGGCTTCGGATTGCCTGTTCCATGGAGCATTGATCAGTGTACTCGCTGACAACATAGTGGACGTGTACATGCACATGCCTTCCAGGAAGGACATGTGGGATGCACTTGAGGCCAAGTTCGGAGTTTCCGACGCCGGCAGTGAGCTGTATGTCATGGAACAGTTCTATGACTACAAGATGGTCGATGACCGTTCTGTGGTAGAACAAGCTCATGAGATTTAGATGCTGGCTAAGGAACTTGAGAACAACAACTGTGAGTTGCCGGACAAGTTTGTGGCGGGTGGCATTATTGCCAAATTGCCACCTTCTTGGTCGGACTTTGCCACTTCTCTAAAGCACAAGAGACAAGAGTTCAGTGTTTCTGATCTCATTGGCTCTTTGGGTGTTGAGGAGAAGGCGAGGGCAAAGGACGTCCGGGGCAAAAAGGTTGAGGGAGGTCCTAGTGCCAATATGGTACAGAAGAAGAACCCTCATGCATCCCACAACACCAAGAAAGTCAAGCCTGATGTCAAACCCAAGGCTGCAACCAACTTTAAGAAGAAAGGCAAGGGAATGGTAAAGGGAGACTGCTTTGTGTGTGGCAAGTCTGGGCATTGGGCCAAGGACTGTCCTGAGCGCAAAGACAGGAAGTCTGCCAGCATGGTCATTAGCGAGGGCGGAGGAACATCGGGGTACGGTAAAATATTACCTACAGTTCTCTCTGTTTTTCACTCACCTGATTGGTGGGTGGATACTGGTGCTAATATTCATGTATGTGCTGACATTTCTCTGTTTTCTTCTTATCAGGTTGGGAGAGGTTCCTCCTTGTTGATGGGAAACGGGTCGCTTGCGGCTGTTCATGGTGTTGGTACGGTCGATCTGAAGTTTACTTCGGGAAAGACCGTGCAGCTGAAGAACGTGCAGCATGTCCCTTCAATAAAGAAGAATCTTGTTAGCGGCTCTCTATTGTGTAGAGAAGGTTTTAGACTTGTGTTTGAGTCCAATAAATGTGTCGTATCTAAATATGAGACTTTTGTTGGAAAAGGTTATGACAGCGGAGGCTTGTTCCGCTTTTCTTTGAATGACATGTGTAATAATCATAATGTTGTGAACCATATCAGCGAGAATTGTGAGTCTGATGTGTGGCATTCGCGACTCTGTCATGTGAATTTCGGTTGTATGACGCACTTAGCTAACATGAGTTTAATTCCAAAATTCACTTTGGTCAAAGGTTCCAAGTGCCATACTTGTGTTCAATCGAAACAACCTCGCAAGCCTCACAAGGCATCTGAGGCGAGGAATTTGGCACCTCTAGAACTTGTTCATTCCGATTTGTGCGAAATGAACGGCGTGTTGACTAAAGGGGGAAAGAAATATTTCATGACACTGATAGATGATTGCACTAGATTTTGTTATGTGTATCTATTGAAAACAAAGGATGAAGCATTGCATTACTTTAAAATCTATAAAGCTGAGGTAGAAAACCAACTTGAAAGGAAAATCAAACGGTTGAGGTCCGATAGAGGTGGGGAGTATTTTTCCAATGAGTCTGCATCCTTTTGCGAAGAGTTTGGAATTATTCATGAGAGGACGCCTCCCTATTCACCCCAATCAAATGGGGTGGCCGAAAGAAAGAACCGTACTCTAACTGAGATGTTGAATGCCATGTTAGACACTGCGGGGCTTTCCAAGGAATGGTAGGGTGAGGCAGTTTTGACTGCGTGTCATGTCCTGAATAAAATTCCAATGAAGCATAAGGAAGTAACACCATTCGAGAAATGGGAAAGGAAGAAATTAAATCTCTCATACCTACGAACATGGGGCTGTTTGGCCAAGGTAAATGTACCTATAGCCAAAAAGCGGAAACTTGGACCAAATACTGTTGATTGTGTGTTCCTTGGTTATGCTATTCACAGTGTGGGTTATAGATTCTTAATAGTAAACTCTGGAGTACCCGATATGCATGTTGGTACAATTTTTGAGTCCAGAGATGCTACATTCTTTGAGAATGAATTTCCCAAGAAACATACACCTAGCACTTCTAGTCAAGAAACTGTCATGCCCCATGAGCACTTTGCACCGATAGAACACAATGATCAAACGCCTGAGGAAAATCCTGAGGAGGACAACATTGTAGATACTCGCAAGAGTAAGAGACAAAGGGTTGCAAAATCCTTTGGAGATGACTACATTGTATACATCGTGGATGACACCCCAAAAACCATAGAAGAGGCATATTCATCTCCTGATGCTGACTACTGGAAGGAAGCAGTATACAGTGAAATGGACTCGATTATGTCTAATGGTACTTGGGAAGTCGTTGAGCATCCATATGGGTGCAAATCCGTAGGATGCAAATGGGTTTTCAAGAAAAAACTTAGGCCTGATGGTACAATTGAAAAGTACAAAGCAAGGCTTGTGGCCAAGGGTTGTACCCAAAAGGAAGGCGAGGACTTCTTTGACACATACTCACCAGTTGCTCGCTTGACCACGATTCGAGTACTACTTGCTCTGGCAGCCTCTCATGGTCTTCTTGTCCATCAGATGGACGTTAAGACAGCTTTCCTAAACGGAGAGCTGGAGGAGGAGATCTATATGGATCAACCAGACGGGTATGTACTAGAAGGTCAGGAGGGAATGGTGTGTAAACTGTTGAAATCCTTGTATGGCCTCAAGCAAGCACCTAAGCAATGGCATGAGAAGTTTGACACCACGCTTACATCTGTAGACTTTGTTGTGAACGAAGCTGACAAATGTGTGTACTATCGCTATGGTGGGGGAGAAGGAGTGATCTTGTGCTTATATGTCGATGACATATTGATCTTTGGGACCAGCCTTAATGTGATTGAGGAGATCAAGGACTATCTGTCCAAGAGTTTTGAAATGAAGGATTTGGGAGAGGCTGATGTTATTCTTAACATCAAACTACAAAGAGGAGATGAGGGTGTAATCCCACCATGTGGACAAGGTTTTGAGTCGCTTTGGATATAGTGACTGCAAGCCAGCTCCTACTCCTTATGATCCCAACGTGCTATTAAGGAAAAACCGAAGAATAGCAAGGGATCAACTGAGATACTCTCAAATCATTGGTTCATTGATGTACTTAGCTAGTGCAACGAGGCCTGACATCTCATTTGCTGTAAGCAAGCTGAGCCGGTTTGTCTCAAATCCGGGAGATGATCATTGGCAGGCTCTGGAAAGAGTAATGCGCTATCTAAAGGGCACTATGAGCTATGGAATTCACTATACCGGGTATCCAAAAGTACTAGAAGGGTATAGTGACTCAAACTAGATATCTGATGCTGATGAGATAAAAGCCACAAGTGGATATGTGTTCACACTTGGAGGTGGCGCTGTTTCCTGGAAGTCTTGCAAGCAGACCATCTTAACGAGGTCAACAATGGAAGCAGAACTTACAGCACTAGATACTGCGACAGTTGAGGCCGAGTGGCTTCGTGAACTCCTGATGGATTTGCCGGTGGTTGAAAAACCAGTGCCAGCTATCCTAATGAACTGTGATAATCAAACAGTGATTATTAAAGTGAACAGTTCAAAGGACAACATGAAGTCATCTAGGCATATCAAGAGAAGACTGAAATCTGTCAGAAAGCAGAAAAACTCCGGAGTGATAGCATTGGACTATGTCCAAACGGCTAGAAATCTGGCAGATCAGGTTACCAAGGGGCTACCACGTAATGTGATAGACAGTGCATCGAGGAAAATGGGCTTGATACCCACCTAAGGTTGCACAATAGTGGAAACCTGTCCATTGTGATCGGAGATCCCGTGAATTTGGATGGCGAAACAAACTATTGTGTGATTGAGAGAAGAGACCCTTGAAAAGGGCTCATTTTCATGATGTACTTCTCTTCTTTCCTGCATGGTAGGATGGCTCATGCCTTAATGTGATCCGAGTGGATTTTTCAAGTAGAGATGTTGACCTGTAGAACATCTCAGAAGGAATACACCTATATGAGTTCGACTGCTAGTCACAGTCTATGAGGTTTGGGCGATCTCTAGATACTCATGAAAGGCCTGGAGTTTGACTTATATGCTCCAAACAGAGGGGATGCGAATGGCAGCCCAATACCAGTCAAGGGTTTGAGTGAAACCTGATCACACAAAACTAACAATTCAAGGCATAGTCCATTGTTCAGTTATGGTCTGATGTAGCTCATTTCCTAGGTGGAAGTTCAACTTAACAGTCTCCACCAAAACCCTGGTATATCAAACAGGCACAACCTTGAGAACATTTCTTATGAGCCTTGAAATTTGGTGGGGATTGTTAGAATAATTGGGCTAGGCCCAATTTATCCTATTAAATCTCAAAGGCCCATAATAAGTGTTAAGGATAATAATACAACCTCAGGATTTAAGCGAGGAATATCTCAACCTAAATAGGGAGTTATTGGAGGCTCCCTGTTGACTGGTTGAGGTGGGGGTCGGAAAGCCACACGCGCGCGCGCGCCGGGCCGGGCCGAGGGCGAGGCGTGGCGTGGCGTGGCGGGCGGGTGTCACGTCACGTCGCTACTCTTTTGCAACCACGAACCCACGTTCCCACGACTGCCTCCGCAACGGCGCGTCCACGATCCCACGTTCCCACGACTGCCTCTCTCCTTATAGATAAGGAGGCCGCGAGTCTGATAAAAACGATCCGCTTGCTTCTTTCCTGGGTGTTAGTTCCTCCTCCTCCGCGCCTGTGCTGCTCTCGCCTCCTCGCTTCTGATCGCTTGCGCGCACGAGAGATCGGAAGGAGCAGGGCCTCCGGAACCACACCTTCGCCTGAGATCTGCACCGGGTAGGCGGGTGATCAGGTTTTTGGGGAGTGCTTCCCGCACGACTGCTCGTCCTCGCCCATCATGCCGGCGCCTGAAGCCGGCGCCACTGCTGCTGCTAGAGGAGATGGAGCGCCTGGAGCCGGAGGTGGTGCGCCACCAGGAGCTGGAACCAGTGCCGCGAACAACAACACCAACGGAGGCAATTCTGCCTCACAATCCAGCGGAGGGCCATTCTCGGGGTATATCCTTCTCCTGTTCCTGATATTCATGATGCCTTTAGCATGCTACTGCTTTACTGCTACGTTCTTGTTCCTGATATTCATGATGCGCATGATGTCTTTAGTATGCTACTGGTTATGTTACATGTTGTCACTAGATCACCCTACACTGTTTATGCCATGATTATTGTCTTAACATTTTGGATTAAAATATGCCGATTTATGACCATATTTCCAACACACATTTCTATACAAGATGTAGATGCAGTTTTCGTGTCTAAGACTGTACATTCAGAAATTAATAGGGATATTTTCTCTTGCTCTTCTGATTGATCAAATGGAAAGGATGATACTGATGTAATATTGGAGAGTGCGAACTGATAAATGTGCATATACTGAGATAAAAGTTTTCAGGAAAAAGTGCGCACTACGAACAAACGTGGCACTAAATAGCAGTACCCGAAATTGTGTCTGCTAGCTTGCTACCTAGTACTATGGTTTGCTTTGTGATTTTTTGACCATTTATGCCTAAATTTAAACCTACTTTTGAAGCTTTATTCCTATATAATACTGCCCTCCATTTCACATTATATGTCGTTTTATCTTTTTTCTAAATCAAATTTAATATAGTTTGACCAAATTTATAAAAAATATATTACTATTTTCAACATAAGAAAAATATATCAAATGTTTAATTTAATGAAACTAATCTGGTATTTTAAATATTGCTAAATTTTCTATAAACTTAGCCAAATTTAATAAAACTTAGGAAGAAAATCTAAACGACTTATAATATGAAATAAAATGGATGAAGTATTTGATTCCACAAAGATTAAAACCCTGTTAGATCCCACCCTGAAATTTTTCACCCTGTCACATCGAACATTTGAATACCTACCTGAAGTATTAAATATAGGTAAAAAATAACTAATTACACAGATTGCGACTAATTTGCGAGATGAATCTTTTAAACCTAATTGCTACATGATTTGACAATGTGGTACTACAGAAAATATTTGCTAATGATGGATTAATTAGGCTTAATAAATTCATCTCGTGGTTTAATGACGGATTCTGTAATTAGTTTTTTTATTAGTGCCCAAACACCCCATACGACACTCTATATACCGATATGACACGCCAGCCAATACTTTACACCCCTATATCTGAATACCCTATATAAAACACCTGTGAGGGTTTCTGCCTTTTTTTGAGACCTTCCCAACACTTGGAAGGAAAAGATAATGGTCGATAATGTGGCCCCTAAAGTTAAATTAAAAAAATATATATTGTATCTTTATTTGGGGCCATGCATTATCGTGGGGCTCGTACCTGACATCCTGACCTGAGAAGTGAGATGTCTCCTCGCATACACACTGTCGTGACATCGACAGTCGCAAATCGAATGATCCAGACTAGCGATCGTGTTCATCTCATCATCCGCATTTTTCACAATTCGGTTATTTTGAAAAACTTATTTCATAAATAGACCCCAAAAAAACTTTTTTAGCACCAGAATCGCTAGCACCGTCGTCCAACGGGATGGCGCCAGCCTCTCTGGCGCTGTTCTCCTACCACCGTGGCGGGTCGGCGCTGAGGTGGTAGTGGAACGCGCCTACGTGGCTGCCCCTCTTCCTCCGGCATTTTTTCCTCTCTAGTGTAGAGGAGAGAGATGTGCATCTTTTATTATTATTATTATTATTATTATTATTATTATTATTATTATTATTATTATTATTATATTTTCACACTTAAGAGCGCACAAGAATCAACCGTAGAAAAACTAAACTCAAATAGACGAAATATGTAACTTGTAGAATTTTTCAAAGCTATATCGAAAAGCTCCCCTCTCTGCTCTTCATTGTTTTGGTTTTTCCTATAGTCCAGAAAAAATAGATTAGATTTCGAATAATCTTAGATTTTTTTTACATAAAAAAAAGTTAGGGTTTGTGTATTATTCATTACATTTGGGTATCATTTCTTAAAACACGCATAATTTTCTCATACGTACTCGGAATCAGGCAAATAATATATCCATGGATATCTACAGAAAAAATTACATCTGATTCTCCCTGCTTTGTCGGGTTAGGCGAAATTAGAACCTCCAAATTCCACTTGCAAGATTATATTTTCGAGACGAGAAGCTTTTCGGTAGAGCTTTGGAAAATTCTACATGACACATATTTCATCTATTTAAGTTTAACTTTTCTATGGTTGGTTCTCATGTGCTCCTAAGCGTGAAAAAAAATCAAAATAAAAATAAAAAAAATTCTAGGGGGAGGGCGCTAGTCACATTGGCACGCTCTCTCTGCTACCTCAGCGCCGACCCGCCACGGTGGCAGGAGGCTGGCGCCCTCCCGTTGGACGACGGCACCAACAACTCTGCCGCCCAAAAAAGACTATTTCTGGGATAAGTTGTTTTATGAATCTATTTACGAAATAAGTTTTTCAAAAGAATCACATTGTAAAAAATCCAGTGTTCATCATACGATCGATCGCTGCATTTACCGAGTACGGCAATGGACAACGTTCCAAGGGAGCCTGTCACATCACTTGACTATTATTGTTTGCCGTGTTGGAAGCGCACTGGATATTATTGCTGAGGAGAATGGTAAAATGATGTATCCCATTCGAAATACTTTCTTATATGTATCATGCGATTCCTAGGTATCGACGTATAATATCTTTTAAGATATTATCCCGTCTAAACATGATAGTGTTGTATAGGTGCTAATGATATTAGTATTAAGGATCTATTTTATTTACAAATAGGACTTCAATGTCAATAACATGGCACTGAGAGCTATATGTAAATATTTTTATATTACAAGTAAATCCTTTTTTAATTAAAAATATTCCTTCACGAATAGGCTCTTGACACCAATATCATTGACTTATTGCTGTCTAGCCTACTCCCTCCGTTAAAAAGCACCAATTTCAGGCTATAAATCTGTAAAAGAAAATCTAAAATATAAAAAATCCCCATTGTTTGCCCTCACGGCCTCACGCCGGCCATGCAATGGTCGTCACGGCAGCTTGACGTGGGCCCACCAGCATTTATGCCTGGGTCCCATGATGTCAGGATCGACGACAGCGCAACATAGACGAGTCAAGCAAGCTCCACTCGAGTCAACCAAGGGCCCACCGCTCATATATCATCTCTCCATTTATCACACACTTCTCTCTTCGCCTCGCCGCCGCCGACCACCACCACCCTCACGCCATGGCCACGCCACGTGGCCATCTCCCCGCCTGCGTCGCCGCCGTCGCTGCGGCGGCGGCGCTCCTAACCTCCCTCCTGCCGCCGCCCGTCGCAGGCCAGCCCCTCGGCAACTTCTGCGGCGACAGCGGCAACTACACCGCGAACAGCACCTACCAGGGCAACATCCGGAGCCTCTCCGCCACCCTCCCCAAGAACGCCTCCTCGTCCCGGACGCTCTTCGCCACCGCCACCCTCGGCGCCGTCCCGGACATTGTCTACGCGCTCGCGCTCTGCCGCGGCGACACCGCCAACGCCTCCGCCTGCGCCGGCTGCGTCGCCGCCGCGTTCCAGGACGCGCAGCAGCTCTGCCCCTACGACAAGGACGCCACCGTCTTCTACGACGCCTGCGCGCTCCGCTTCTCCAACCAGAACTTCCTCGCCTCCACCAACGGCGACACAAGTTCCTCATCCTCATGAACACGCAGAACGTGTCCGCGCCGGCCAAGGTGTTCGACGCCGCCGTGGGCGTCCTCATCAACGCCACCGCCGACTACGCGGCGGCGAACTCGTCCAGGCGGTTCGGCACGGGGGAGGAAGGGTTCAACGGCAGCAAGATTTACGGGCTGGCGCAGTGCACGCCGGACATGGCGATGGCCACCTGCCGGAGCTGCCTGGGGGGGATCGTCGGGATAATGCCCAAGTATTTCAGCGGGAAGCAGGGCGGCAGGATCCTCGGACTCCGGTGCCACTACAGGTACGAGATATATCCGTTCTTCAACGGGGTCTCGCTGCTGCAGCTCCCGGCGGCATCACTGGGAGCGCCGCCGGCGCCGTCTCCGGCGCCCGTGAACGTGACGCCACCGGCCACCACCGGAGGAGGAGGTGAGTTGGGTGAAACTGATATAGATCTCGTATCTTGTTTGCATTTACATGCACTTCTATATATTTACAAAAATGTGATGTTATAAGTTACTCACTCCGTTTCACAATGTAAGTCATTTTAGCATTTCCCACATTCATATTAATGTTAATAAATTTAGACATATATATTTATTTAGATTCATTAACATCAATATGAATGTGGAAAATGCTAGAATGACTTACATTGTGAAACGGAGGAAGTACAGTTCAAGGGGGAAAAACAGTCACCAAAATGGAGCCACCCTTACGGCATATTTGCAAATGAAAAATAATTTGTGAATAAAACTTTTATATACGTGTTCTTACTTCTTAGCGATCTAAAAGCAAAGGCTGAAAAATAAACTTAGATGAAAAAACCTCAAAATCAGCTCTAAATTTAAGGTTGAAAATTTAAATTTTGATTGATAAGCATAATCATAAATGAAAAGATGAGGCCCTTTGCTCTCAGAAATGAACTGAAGTTAATTCAATGGACAGGATCTGTCCTTGCACGTGTGCAGCGATTTTAATCCGATGGGTTCAAATAAAAATGTTGCTTGATTTCACTATAGGAATTTGAAATGATATTTGATTCGGTGATGCTATCAGCAAACTAGAGCAATGGATTCTGGATTGATCCACAACACTACAGTCCTTTCTTTGTATGTTTTCTTTGAAAAAAAAAAGAAACCAAAAAGTTTCTGTTGTAGTAATTGTTTTGCACAGAAGTAGAAAAAGAAAATACGTGAAGCAAATAAGCAAGTACGAACAGATCATTCTGGGAGGCAAACTTCCAACCATGTCTGGTACTTGTTTTTCTGCCTTTTAGTTTTTGTTTGGTATTGACTTCTATGCAGTCCCGTCGTCCCGTAGCTATCAGCTGCTTGACTGAAGATCAAGGGAAATTATGTACGTGTCCTTGCTTGACTGAGAGAAGAAAAAACAATCATGTCCTGACCCCTGACTTGGGCTTATACGATGATATCGGCCTTACCAAGTCAGTCCGTAGTTACAAACTGCTCGTTAAATCATAAATCGGGCAAGTTCAAACCAAAATTCTAATTTTTGGCAAAATTTGTCCAAATTCCACCGCTTTTCGTCGATAACCGCTCGATTATCATGGTTAGTTGGTTATCGACAAAACCAGTAGGGGGCAGTTTTTCGATGACAAATGGCATATATAAACCCTGCTTCTGACCATTTGTGCATCCTGAATGAATAGGTTGCCCTGGAACTTGTCTAGTTGTATTTTATTTGGAGTTAGAATAGTCCTCCATGATCGGTGTTAAGTATGAACGAATTTGGAAGTAACTATCTTCTTTCTCATTCTGTGTTATGGTCTGATGTTCACATCTTAATTGCATAAATGCATGCTTTTTTTTTGTTAGATACCACATGTTTTAATGATTGTGCACTTCATGAAGAAAATAACTAAAAAATATCATGCTACTCCTTCTGTTGGCTACATGGTATTTGAAATGATGGCGATAATGAATGGTGTATCATATTCTTTTTTCTTTAATTCTTGAAACTGCAGCACAAATATAATGCTTATACTGAGAGGTGTTAGAGCTCTTTTCTCATGTGTCAATCTCGACTATTCCTGTCAATTTTCATCTTGTCTAAAAAATTCTTCTCCATATAATTGTTCATAGAAGCAATTCATAAAGCTTGTAGCACTAGCGTGCACACATTAAAGCTGTCAAAATTGTTTATACTTGTGTTTGTGGATTTTTCTAAAGAACTTAATCAAGTTAAATGTGTGCTAAAACATAATAGATGCATCATTTTCTCGACAATCTAATTGTGTTTTATGTCTTACTTTAATTGATGCATTCCATTTATGGAATGAACAGGGAACAAGACTGGTAGGGTTTTGGCCATTGCATTACCTATAGTCGCAGCAATACTAGCTGCTGTAGTAATTTGCTTTTATATATGGAAGAGGAAGACGGAACGAGCAAGAAAGCCATCAATAGCAGGTAAGTTCTCAATACACTGGAAATGGCAAAATTATGTTTTTGTCTATGCAGTGACTTCATTCTCATACAAAAGCAAGAATTCCATTAATGCATTACCTCATTATTGAAGTAATTTTTTTTTCTGAAACAATAGATCCAACAGATCCAGAGGACATAGGAAGTATTGATTCACTTATTCTTAGTATATCAACTTTACGGGTGGCAACAGACAACTTTGATGACAGCAATAAACTTGGCGAAGGAGGTTTCGGTGCGGTTTATAAGGTGCTAATTATACCATTTCATTTTAGCTTTTATATTCAATAGTTTACATTTTCAGCCAGTAAAAATCTCTATCTGTGCAGGGAGTCCTCCCTAGTGATCAAGAAATAGCAGTGAAAAGGCTATCGCAAAGTTCTCAACAAGGGATAGAGGAGTTGAAAAATGAGCTTGTTTTGGTCGCTAAGCTTCAACACAAGAATTTGGTTAGACTCCTTGGTGTTTGCTTGGAAGAACATGAAAAATTACTTGTGTATGAATACATGCCTAACAAAAGCCTCGACACAATTCTGTTTGGTAGGTACTCTTCAGCCTTTTCAACAGTGAATCAATAACTGGAACTTTTTTCTGTATAATTTTGAAGTTTCTTCTTCTATGTGACAGATCCTGATAGAAGCAATGTGCTGGATTGGTGGAAAAGATTAAAGATAGTCAATGGGATCGCTCGAGGCTTACAATATCTTCACGAAGATTCTCAGCTGAAGATTATTCACCGGGACCTAAAAGCAAGCAATGTTCTGTTGGATTCCGATTTTAATCCTAAGATTTCAGATTTTGGCTTAGCAAGGCTATTTGGGAATGATCAATCACAAGACGTCACAAATCGTGTCGTCGGAACATAGTAAGTTCTGATGATATTATTGGCTACTAATATATTCGGTAGTATACATTAGTCCTTGACATAACAGAATTTCTCACTGCAGTGGATACATGGCCCCTGAGTACGCTATGCGTGGGCATTACTCCATCAAATCAGATGTTTTCAGCTTTGGCGTTCTGATTTTAGAAATCGTCATGGGAAGGAAAAACAATGTCTCCTACGACTCCGAGCAATCGGTTGATCTCTTAAGTTTGGTGAGTACCTCAGGAGAGATCAGCTATTACAAACTCTACACCCAAGTAATGTGTTGTATTAATATCAGAACATTTACCTATCAAAAAAATGCAGGTGTGGGAACACTGGTTGGCAGGAACAGCTGTAGAGCTTGCAGATTCATCCATGGCGGGGCATTGTCCTGGAGACCAGATCTTGAAGTGCGTCCACATCGGACTCCTGTGTGTTCAAGAAGACCCCACGGAGAGGCCAATGATGTCGATGGTGAATGTGATGCTTAGCAGCAGCACCGTGTCTTTACAAGCTCCATCTAGGCCGGCATTTTGCATCCAAAAGAGTAGTGTCAACTCAGATTCGTACTCGGAGCCATTCCGTGGAGCTAATCACTCCACAGACAGATCGCCTATGTCACCAAATGAGGTTTCGATCACTGAGCTTGAGCCAAGATAAATCCAATGTGATGCTGAATTCATATTGTACCTTTTTTGTTTTGCAAAAAAAAAAAGAAAATCTGATGTAGGGAAAGACCTACTTCATATGTATTATTACACCATCAGACGAGAGCTACCTTATGAGCCGGTATATTTTCTGTAGGTCCCGTAGCCAACTCAAAAGAAATATTAGCTATGATCCACATATATAGTAGGGCACGGTAATATAATACGTATACTAGAAAAATGATAGTATAAGCAGACACTTGTAAGTTGTAACCCTCTGTATGTTACTTCGCATACGCATACTCATTCCTGAATGGTTTTTTACCTACTTCCTCCGTCCTACATTATAAGACATTTTGGTATCTTCATCTCACGTATAAGTATGAATTTAGACACATATATAAAGTACAAATTCATTGCAGCTCTTTCTGAACCCTAGAGAGACAGAAGGGGAATAGGTAAGGCTGGATGGCTTTTTTTCTTTTGCTGGGATGACCAAAGGAGGCCATCCAAATATTATTAAAATAGAGGGAAAAAAATGTTACAAGAAGATTTTTCATTGACAGTTAGCTGCCGAGAAATGATGCGCACCAAAACACATGTCCTGATACTGCACAAACACAAACTACATAGCGGAAAGCTAGATGGCTTTCCACTTATTCTATTCCTGTCTCCACATGATTCTTAGTTTTTTTTACTTTTAATTGCTTATTTAATTCAAGATATTCTACGGGATTTTGTTGGTTAGTTTTTTTAAGGGACTTATATTTGCTTATTTAATTCTATGTGTTGCTAAATTAGTTTAGGTTAAGAATTCGGTCTGTTCAGATAATAGCCAAAATAAATCTTACCAAATTTTAACAATTTTAGCAATTTGACAATATTGCTAAGTTTTGGTAGAATTTCTTATATATTTATCAGAGTTTGGTAAAAAAATAAATGGATACACATATTTGACAACTTAAAAAAATATATGTTTGAAATGACATCAATTTGAACAACCCCTTCATGACCAAGATTTAGCACGCTTTCATTGTAGTGTCAAAATTCGTTGGAATATTGTAGGTAGTCAACGTGTTCATATATAGACATCATGTCTATTTCATTAAACCTCGTCCTTTCTTTCATTCCGGATCAAAGGCTATTGTGAACATGTACCGTTCATATATAATCATTTTCTTTAGCGTCTGAGTTCTGACACGGATCATAAAACCATCTCCATGACTCCATCATTTACAAAAAAAGATTACGCGGGAATCGATCACTACCAACTCTCATCTCATGGCGATCACTACGCTCCTCCTCACCTTCCTCGTCGCGCTACCCGGTGGTGCCAAGGCATGGCATTTCTGCGGCAGCAGCGGCGACGTCTTCGCGCCGAACACCACGTACCAGTCCAACCTCGCGCTGCTCTCCGCCGGCCTCGCCAAGAACGCCTCCTCCTCCCCGGTCCTCTTCGCCGCCGGCGGGGTCGGCGACCCGCCGGACACGGCCTACGGCCTCGCGCTCTGCCGCGGCGACACCACGAACGCCACCGCCTGCGGCGCGTGCGTCGCCGCCGCGTTCCAGGACGGGCAGCAGCTGTGCGCCTACGCCAGGGAGGCCACCGTGTTCTACGACCCCTGCTACCTCCGCTTCTCCGGCAGGAACTTCCTCGCCGCCGACGGCGACAACTTCGCGGCCTACTTCAGCAAGGTGCGGAACGTGACCGCGCCGGCCGAGGTGTTCGACGCCGCCGTGGTCGCGCTCCTCAACGCCACCGCGGACCACGCGGCGGCGGCGGCGGCGGCGGCGGCGAGCTCGCCCAGGCGGTTCGCCACGGGCGTGGAGGCGTTCCGCGGCTGGGGCGTCCGCGACATCTACGCGCTGGTGCAGTGCACGCCGGACATGTCGCCGGCCGGCTGCCGGAGCTGCCTGGCCGGCATAATCTCGTGGGTGAACGATCCCGACTACTTCAGCGGGAGCCCGACCGGGAGGGTTCTTGGGGTGCGGTGCAACTACTGGTACGACGTGCATCCCTTCTTCCCGGGAAGCCCACTGCTGCGTCTCGACGCGCCGGCGTTTGATGTAGCGCCACCGGCGCCGTCACCCGCTCCGGTGGCGGCGGACTCGACACCACCGGCGGACAGAGCAGGTGAGTTTTTTTTTGGTTTTCTTTTTTACAGTTGATAGAGATATAAATTTTTTCCTTACAGTTAGCTGCCAAAAGATCTTAATATCTTTGGCTCTCTAGATTTGACGGTCGGCCGATGGAATAACTAACCTTGACCGCCAAGGGTATTCTGTTTTCTTGTAGTGTCAGTGATAAAATGGTTTACATCTCAAGTCAGTCTCTGTCGTGCCGTTAACCCCAGATGGATTATATGATTGTGACCGCATATATCGTATTTAGAGTTTATGTTCAATGAAACATGCAATTATAGAAATATGGTGGATTCTTTAATCTTTACTCCTACTTATAATACTGTAGTTTAGATAAAACAAAAGGCCATATCAATTACAAACTGGACTATTTACTAATTCTTATATCCGAATTTTGAACAAAAAAATGACATAAAAGTGCTAATTATAAGCCTCCAAAGTCCAATCTGAGGACAACCCTATATTTATTAATCTTGAATTTTGGAATATTAAATTGAAACCCCAACACTAATTACTTATGATTAATTCCAAAACTCCAAAATATTAAATAAAACACAAAAAACACAGAAAGTATATATATAAGGATGGATTATAAAATCAGTATTTTATTTTATTCTATAATTTGAAATTAATAATTGAAATGTAGTAACTGCTGTAGACTATTCTTTCAATCTAGTAATTCACTATGATTCAAAATGTAGTCACCATATGATTAAAATTTAAATTTGTACATTATTCCCTCCGTTTCGAAAGAGAAGGCACATTTTATTTTGTAGGACAAGGTTTTGACCAACAATACTTATTATAATATATTTTATGTGACATAAAATTGAATTTTTATATTCATATTCGAAAGTACTTAGTTATCATTATGCTTTTATAATATGTATCACATAAGATATCCTAATAGAGCAATTGTTGATCAAAATTTTGTCCTAACGAAACAAAATATGTTTTATATTTTGATATGAAGGGAGTACTAATACCAATAACCTGTGGAGCACACAGTTTGGCGACAAGCGAGTAATTGAAGAGGCTTTTTTTCGTAACATAAGTTATGTGGTATACACATTATTCTGTTTTTTTAAATGTTCTAGTTAGTTTTACGAGGTCAAATAAGAAAAGTCAGGCTACAAAGACATCAAAGAGAAGAAGATGGAAAAATTTTCAAAGCGCGTTAGTCATGCACATCTTATATAGTTGTTAGTCAATAGATTGTCCACTTTATGATTATCATATGGTTGTTCGTCAAGCTCAAGGTATTAGATCGATCGATCTAGTTACATCGTTTTCCATGGGTTTGCCTCCTATCATATTGAAAAGATTATCTCCAGTTTTAACTTGTTTCACCATTGTCAACAAAGTTTGGTAGGGGTAGGCAGGACCAAACTAACCGCCTGCATAAAAACCGGATCTGCTACCTCTTAATTTATCAGTCCCGTCACAATCAGTTGCTTAATTGACCAGTTAATGACAAATTTAACGCGGATGTGTCCTTCCTTGACCATTTCTGCGAGTACTAATACTATTCTCTGTTTGTAAATAAATGATTCATGCAGGAAGAAAGAGGACAACTGTGATAATATCTGCATCAGTTGCTTGTTCCATTGTCTTTGTATTGATTATTTCAGGTTCTGTTTTCATCTGCTTGAAGAGGAGGAAGGCTTCCAAAAACCAGAAAAGTGAGTAGCACACATTTTATGTTTCATTCAGAATTAACATGTGTTTCAGTCTGTTGATGCCATTTTTACCCCAATGCCAGCTCAAATCATCCCAGCACCGAACAAAATCAAAAGAGGAAATTGCGCGATCTTCGATTTACCAACACTGCAAATTGCAACTGATAACTTCTCTGACAGTAATAAGCTCGGGGAAGGCGGTTTCGGTACTGTGTACAGGGTAAATAACCATAGTATGTAAGATTAAAAAAAAATAGACCTGACTACCATGTTCTCTTCTTCTCTATAACAGGTTCGTTTTGCAGGGAAAGCTTGGTAATGGGCAAAAAGTAGCAGTGAAGAAGCTGTCACAGGCACAGTACACCAGAGAGGGACTGAACCAGCTGCACAATGAACTTCAGTTGTTGGCTGAGCTTCAGCACAAGAATTTTGTCAGATTACTGGGTTTTTGCTCGCATCAGGATGAGATGATGCTTGTTTATGAGCACATTAAGAACGGGAGCCTTGACATCTTTCTTTTTGGTACTTTCCTTCCTCTATGGTTGCTGATCCAGTATTTTGTCTGGTCACTGACACACTGCAAACTGTTCTCTTTTGAAACTTATGCTTACATTTGAGCACAAAATTGTTAATTTTCCTCTAAAAAGCTATACTATAACCAACTATGCCAAGGGATTAACAAGAATTAAATGAGTATTGTAACAGTAGTGATGGAGTGCCATGGATAATCAAGCACTAGCGTTTTCGGCAAACAAGTTGCTGCAGAAATTAGCTAATACTAGAATGCATAATTAACAATGTCCATTTACATGATTGTAGTATGGCCTTCCATACATTGTATATGATAAAAAGTGTTCAATTCAAATAATTCATTTTGTTGAAACAGATACTAGTAGGGGGAAGACACTTAACTGGGAGCAACGGCACAATATCATTCTTGGAATCGCAAAGGGAATATTGTATCTTCACGAAGATTCGAGCATAAGGATCATTCACCGTGATTTGAAAGCGAACAATATATTGTTGGATGAAAACATGAACCCAAAAATCGCAGACTTTGGGTTGGGAAGGCTACTAGGAGGTGGCCATACTCAGACCAAGACGGCTACAGTTGTCGGAACATAGTAAGTTCACAAACATAACTGAAACTTGAATCAGATAAATGTAAGTTTCCTAGTTCCAAAGTGTAGACTTATTGCTGATCTTCTACATGCAGCGGCTATATGGCGCCGGAGTATGTGCTATTTGGGAAAGTGTCACCTAAGATCGATATTTTCAGCTTTGGTGTTTTGGTTCTTGAAATTGTAACCGGGAGAAGGAATAGCAGTTTCGACAACACATACAACGCAGTGAATCTCCTGACAGAAGTAAGCCCTATTTTCAGCTCTACTTGATTTAGAACTTTTATGGTGGCCTCTACTGCTTGATAATCTGAAGAGACTTTCAAGTTTCAACTGAAAAAAAAAATGACTATATTGATATAACAGGTGTGGAATTGCTGGACAAAGGGGACGGCACTGCAGCTGGCTGATCAATCACTTGATGGATATTCCGACAGCAAAGTGCTACGATGCATCCACATTGGTCTTCTTTGTGTCCAAGAGAGCCCAGTTGACAGGCCAAGCATATCTTCAGTGATTCTAATGTTAACCAGACGCAGAATAAAACTCCAGCAACCGCGACAACCGGCATTCTTCTTTGGAGGGGACTTCAGTTCAGTTTATCAACAACAACACAGACATCGCAACTACATGTATGATAAGTCTGGTGTGATTGTTGAGGATAAATTCTCTGTAAATGATGTCACCAATACTGATCCCTATCCTAGATGATCTCAAACTCAGAATGTGACTGCCATAATCGATTGCTGTTCATTATTTGTACGAATTCTTTCATAATGGAAAATTTCACTTGTATGAACTTTGCTGGAGTTGAGAGAAGTCTCTGAAATCATTTTTATGTTTTTTGAATTTTCTGAAAGTTTTGTTAGCTGAGCTGATCAACCGTTTCTTGAAGTCTTTGACGCTGAGGTCAGAGTCGGCAGACAAGTCACATCACAGCAATTTCTTCTGCGATGATTGTCTCTGCAGGTTCACAGGCGAGCAGTGAGCACCGAGCAGCTGGGCCCCACCTGTCATTCTCAGCCAGCACCACACGGTCAATTGGTCAAACTAAAGCCACACGTTACATAGCTTGCGTGACAACTTTTCTCCAACCCACAAGGTGAGGTGACGACGGGTCTCCGCGGCCATGGCGCGCCACCGCGTACGCTGCCTCCTCGCCGCCGCGCTCCTCCTCGTCGCGCCGATGGCGGCGGCCCAGCCGTGGCAGTTCTGCGGGCAGAGCGGCAACTTCTCGGCGAACAGCGCGTACCAGTCCAACCTCCGCCAGCTCTCCGCCACCCTCCCCAAGAACGCCTCCGCCGCCCTCTTCGCGGCCGGCAGCCTCGGCACCGTCCCGGACATCGTCTACGCGCTCGCGCTCTGCCGCGGCGACATCGCCAACGCCTCCGCCTGCGAGTCCTGCGTCGACAACGCCTTCCAGGGGGGCCAGCAGCTGTGCCCCTACAACAAGGACGTGTTCATCGTCTACGACCTCTGCTACCTCCGCTTCACCAACCGCAACCTCCTCGCCTCCGCCACGGACAACGGGAGCCCCATGATGCTCATGAACGCGCAGAACGCGAGCGCGACGGCGGAGGTGTTCGACGCCGCCGCCGCCACCCTCCTCAACGCCACCAGCAGCTACGCGGCGGCGAACTCGTCCAGGCGGTTCGCCACGGGGGAGGAGGCCTTCGATGCCGCCGACCCCACCATCTACGGGCTGTCCCAGTGCACGCCGGACATGTCGCCGGACGACTGCCGGAGCTGCCTCGGGGACATAATCGCGTTGATACCTCAGTACTTCGGCCGGAAGAGGGGCGCGAGGGTTATCGGGACGCGCTGCAACTACAGGTACGAGGTGTATCCTTTCTTCGCCGGAGGCTCGATGCTGCGGCTCCCGGCGCCGGCGGCGCCGCCGGCGCCTCCGCCTGCACCAGGACCAGCAAACATGACGCCACCGGCGCCCCCTGGAGGTGAGTTGCAGATTTGCGGTCAAAAATCAGTTTCGTTTGGAGTAATTTATAGCACTCCCTCCGTTTCAAATTACCTGTCGTTTTACTGTAAAAAATTGTATATTTAAGCATTGATGTGTAGAAAATCATATAGTTTAACATCACACTAATTATGTTTTTAAGATTTACCATGAGTAGTACTTTATAATATATAATTCACATGTTGTTAAATCATATGAATTTCTAAAAGTTAATGGTGAAAGATAAAAAATGTTTAACCTAAAATAAAGCTAGAACGATGAGTAATTTGAAACAGATGGGGTGTTGGTATTTAGCACAATAACAACTCCTCATAATTAGTTTTCCATCAATTTTGAGAAAACTAGGAAAAAAAAGTTTACCGAAGATACCAATATAGTAGTATAGTTTTGAGTGGAGAAAGAGAGAAACTTACAATCAGTTCGAAGAAAAAGGAAGAAAGAACCCCTAAACTAATTTGTAGTCTTTAAATTGCTTTGTGCTGTCTAGGTTAGAAATGCTACTGCGTTAAGAATTGTGGCTGCTCTGCAGTAGGGCTGAATTGCAAATTTTTGCGGTAAAGACAAAAATGTCTTTATCAGGGAAATTGGTTGCATGGGGATTACTGAACATTGATCAGAGAAATCTGGTTGCTATGACATATTATTATAGATAACCCTGTGCTCTTTTTTCCCTTTTTTTGGATAGATCTGACATTTCTGCTGTCCTGTTTCTTCACACATTTATTCCATGTAGAATTGGTAATAACTGCATTTCCATTATGCAATATATATGTGCCTTAAACATGTAAAGTTCAACAACGATTTTGGTTTCCTCCATGTATTGCCATTTAAGTAGGAAAAAACACGAGAAGATGAAACCATATTCTAAAATGCCATTTTTTTTTTACAGTGAAGAAAGCCCTGTATAATATATTGAAAAGTGATTGACTTTACTAAGTTTGCGATGTGCTGTACAGGTCAAAAACTGAAAAGTGTTGAACTGTAGCATGTACCTTTTTGAACAGAAACTTAATTATAGTGGAAATGTATCATCATATTTAGGTTATGAATTAGTCTCGTTAAGTTCATATCTGTCTGAAATTGAAATCACTTTCTTGCAGAAAGAAAGAAAAATAAAAGTGGCACAGCTCTAGCCATTGCACTGCCCCTAGTTGTTGTATTGCTGGCTACGGTTGCCATTTGTTTTTCTGTTCAGAGGCGGAGAAGAAGATCAAGGTCAAAACAGCAACATTCATGTAAGTTCAGTAACAATTTTGATTATAATTAGAGGGAAATAGTGATTCCCTTTGACAATTTGAATTTTATTCTTCCCTACAATTTTTAGTTGGAAATGACGTCACATTTATTTCAGTTACATCGCATCAAAATGTTGTTGCCCTCTTTTGATAGATTCAATGCAAATGGGGGAGGACACTGAAAGCGTAGATTCTCTTTTTATCGATCTATCAACGCTTTCTCTTTTTATCGATCTATCAACGCTGCGTGCTGCGACAGGTAACTTTTCCGAGACAAATAGGCTTGGTGAAGGAGGATTTGGTTCAGTTTATAAGGTACAATCATATATATCTCACTTTATATAGTATGTAATTATGTTCGCGTTCTGCTTCAATAAGTGAGTGCCTACACTTATGCAGGGTGTCCTTCCTAATGGTGAAGAGATAGCTGTAAAGAGGCTCTCTATGAGTTCAGGACAAGGAATAGAAGAGCTAAAGAATGAGCTTGTTTTGGTCGCCAAACTTCAGCACAAGAATCTTGTTAGGCTTGTTGGTGTTTGCTTGCAAGAACATGAGAAATTGCTTGTGTATGAATACATGCCCAATAGAAGTATCGACACCATTCTATTTGGTACTATTTTCTACTCAGAATTCAACAAATTGCTGGTAAAACTGTGGTTTACTAATGGTATTTCTTGTTCAACTGGCAGATCTTGACAGAAGGAGGGAATTAGACTGGGGAAAAAGATTTAGGATAATTAACGGAATTGCTCGAGGATTACAATATCTTCAAGAAGATTCTCAGCTGAGAATAATTCACCGGGACCTCAAAGCAAGCAATGTTCTATTGGACTCCGACTATACTCCTAAGATTTCGGATTTTGGTTTCGCAAGGCTATTTGGGGGTGATCAAACAAGGGAGATCACGTGCCGTGTTGTCGGAACATAGTAAGTATTGTCCATATTAACCCAATCAGATACAAATAGTATGTCAGCATGAGTAATTTTATTCTCTTACTGCAGCGGATATATGGCGCCAGAATATGCGATGCGTGGGCACTATTCTGTAAAGTCAGATGTCTTTAGCTTTGGCATATTGATGATAGAAATTGTGACAGGAAGGAGAAGCAGTGGTTCACTCACCTTTGATCAATCAAACGATCTCCTAAGTCTTGTGAGTCCTTGCTCATTTCCTGTACACTCTTCTACATACAAAGCTAAGTAGCTATAACTTGTTGCAAAAATCTGAATCATCTTTGCCAATATGAATATATGATGCAGGTATGGGAGCACTGGACCATGGGAACAATTTTGGAGATGATGGATCCATCACTCACAAGCCATGCTCCTCGAGACCAGATGCTGAAGTGTATTCACATTGGGCTACTGTGTGTTCAAGATAACCCAGCAGACAGACCTATGATGTCAACAGTGAATGTCATGCTTAGCAGCAGCACAGTGTCTCTTCAATCTCCATCCAAGCCATCATTTTTCATTCCCAAAAGTGACACAGACTCAAATATATACTCGGAATCACACCCACTAACTTCCCAATCGACTGCCTCGACCGGTAGGTCGGGAGGGATGTCAGTTAATGATTTGTCAATTACAGAGCTTGAACCAAGATAAGGAAACCAATTCCTTCGAATTTAAGATAAGAAAATCAGTGACAACGGTAATTGAATTGTTACTTTTAAGAAACAAACTTCAGGGAGAAGGCCATAAACTTGTAGGAGAAGCATTGAATTCTGAGTGCATTTCTCCATTGGCTGAGTCAATATTTTGGTTGGTTTTGTTTGTTCGTACAAGCCACCCGTTTATTTTATAGTTTGAAAATTGGTTGGTTGCACATCCAGTGACAAAAATTTATGTAGAAGCTATACACACAAAATAAAAATTTGTTGCAAACCTTTTACTGATGCTAAGGTGGCATACTGCGAATAAATTTAGCTTTTCAATTTCTTCAGATAGTGGTAAGACTGAAATTACACACGACCCTCTGCATCAACCAGGCATGTACACAACTTAGAAAAAAAACCTAAGACAAACATAAACATATTATGTTATCTTATAACAATTTAGGCCAATCCCAATATGAGTTTCATTCTCATTAAACGGGGTGTCATGTCAATATTATTTATGATGTGGCAAGAAATTAATGAAATGGTCAGATGATAAAACCATGTCTACATTGTTTTTAATACAACTTGTATCTTGTATGTATTGTCTATGAAACAAGAAAAACAAAACAATAAATTGTATGAGCTATTTTAATCAACTATATACCTTTTTGCTTATGTGGAACTTTTGGAAATATAAAAATAATATCTTCCATTGAAAATGGCATTAAAAAATATATGGTTAGTCACATCCAACATATATACAGTCAAGATAAGCCAAGACAAAACCATAAAGTTTTATATATCTACTCCAAAACAACGTTTTCAGGAAGGACCCAACGCTTGTTTACATCTGCCATCGAAAAAAAGACTAGATATTCATCCAAAGTCTGAGATGATACCGTCAACAAAAAAAAAGTGACAAACCAGCACCGAATTTGCCAAATCGAGATAAACTACATCAGGATTTTCACCCTGAATTAATCACTAGTACTATCACTATGTTCCATGTCCGAATAAAATGAACACAATTGGTTGTAGCCACTAGAACCGACTTTAGTAATTACCAACCAATCTTTCTGACCAAAACAGAAGATGCTACCCGCATGGCACAAACACATACCAAACAGTGCCCATGTGCAGCCATTAGGGACGAAGCGCTAGCCTGCTGGATCCTTCTCCCCTTAGAGCAGGTACAATAGCAACCTATAAACCAGCTATAAACATATTATAAAGAGATAAAGGAAGAGAGAGAAAAGCAGCGGGCTACAGATCTGTAGCCAGCTGCAGCACGGACTCCAAAACGTAATGTATGTATGACAGGTGGGACCAGGTATTAATAGTATAGTAAGCAACTATTGTATAAATTGACTATTAGATTAGCTATAGATGATTTGGAGCTAGTAGTGGGCTATACTATTAAACTTGCTCTTAAGGGCTTGTACGGGTCTTTGTAGACAACTCCATCCGTTTCAGGTTATAAGACGTTTTGACTTTGATTAATGTTAAACTGTTTCAAGTTTGACTAAGTTTATAAAAAAAATATAATAATATTTATAATACTAAATTAGTTCATCAAATCAATAATTGAATAAATTTTCATAATAAATTTGTTTTGGGTTAAAAATGTTACTACTTTTTTCTACAAATTTAGTCAAACTTAAAACAGTTTGACTTTGACCAAATCAAAACGTCTTGTGATCTCTTTTTTTTCTTCAGAGGTCTGCTCAGTTTGATAATAAAATGAACCTTTTCAGAATTTGGTAATGTTAACATTTTGGTAAATTGGCAACATTGCCAAGTTCTACTAGGATGTGCTCAGTATAGGCCCTATTTAGTTCTCAGGCAAAAACTTTTCACCTTTGTCACATCGAATGTTTGGACATATATATAGAGTATTAAATATAGACAAAAAAAATAAAACTAATTACACTGATTGCGTGTAAATTGCGAGACGAATCTTTTAAGCTTAATTGCTCCATGATTTGACAATGTATTGCTACAGTAAACATTTGCTAATGACGGATTAATTAGGCTTAATAAATTCATCTCGTAGTTCACAGGCAGAATCTGTAATCTGTTTTGTTATTAGTCTACGTTTAATACTTGAAATGTGTGTCCGTATATCCGATATGACATGACCAAACTTTTCCTACCGCAAACTAAACAAGGCCATAATATTATCAAAATTCTATGGACATTACCAAAATTAGATAGCAAACTACCTATAGCTACATAATTATTAATTTTATCAAATAATGGTATATTTTAAAATACCATCAATTTAAACAAGCCTATAATGATACGTAACTTTTTTGCATGTTCGGGGGAAAAATTAAAAAGATGGAGCACGTTTCCCTACATGATAAAATCGATTGGTTTTCACCGTCCGCTTTTTGTACGAATTTGGTCGCAAGTTACTAGAGTTCGGCTCTTCTGGTTGCCATCCCATCCTCCTCTTTTCCGTGCGCACGCTTTCCAAATGTCTAAACGGTGTATTATTTGCAAAAATTTTCTATAGGAAAGTTGGTTTATAAAAATTATAATAACCCATTTTTATTTTTTTAGCTAATATTTAATTAATCGTGCGCTAATCTATCACTCTGTTTTCCGTATGGGAGGTAAGGGTTCCTAACCCTCACCTAAGAACATTTTTCTCTGAGGGCCTATTAAGATCAATTTGATGCGGTATTTTTTTTGTCAAGAGTTTTGATGGCAAAAAATTTGATATTGCAATTTTATAAGTTGGTGTTTAGATGCATGGTAAAGTATTTTCATTTTACCATTAAAGACTGATTTGCCCATATTAATGGCACCTTATTAATTTCTATTGTCTCTCTCATACACTCTAGCAATCTCTCTTGCTGCTCCTAGTGTTTGTGCCGGAGCGAAGGAGGCCCTCGTAGCTTTCCATTCCTGGCCACCCATCATCGTCAGAGTTGACGTCGAGGGGGGCCATGTCTATCCTGAAAGCACTACCGTTGTCGAATCTAATGAAGTGGTACGGGAAATCGGTGAAAGGGTCTTACCTGCCGGCGGGGGAAAGTGAATCGGCCTGCGACATGAAGTCCCTCGTGCCGTCACCGTCACCGTCCATCTCCACTAAGGTCTTGGACTGGTGTGGCGGACGAGTTCGGCGGAGGCAGAGGCGGATGCGGGCGTGAGTGGTGGCGGTGGCGGGCGAGATCGGCAGAGGCAGGGCCGGCATGAGCGGCGGCGCGAGCGGAGCAAGGGTGAGAGAGCAAGCAGATGGGGAAATTTTCGAGAGCGGATGAGAGAGATAGAGCGAGTGAGGGGCAGTGCGCGTCCCGCACGGGGCCCAACGCGTTTTTGCCAAATTTACTGCTCTAGACTCCCAAATGATAAATATCAACTTGTCTGCTACTAGTGTTTGTTTAGATCCATTTTGCTAAAATATTATCCAAAACGACAAAAATTTTATCATTTTTGTGGATCTAAACAGGCGTGAATTTTCTTTGTTTGCTGAGCTGATGAAGAAGTCTGTGGTCAAACAAGGGACAAGTCACGTCACTTCAATTTCTTCAATTTTGTCTCTCCAGCTTCGTGGCAGATGAGAGCAGTGCGGGTCCCATACGTCAGTCACAGCCCGCACCCGGTCAAACGAAGCGACAGTCCTTAGCTTGACGGAGAACATCTCCGCAGCCATGGCCACCTTTGCGCGCCACCGCGTCCTCCTCTGCCGCCTCGCCGCGGCGCTCCTCCTCGCGCCGCTGGCTGCGGCCCAGCCGTGGCAGTTCTGCGGGCAGGGCGGCAACTACTCGGCGAACGGCAACTACCAGTCCAACCTCGCCGGGCTCTCCGCCACCCTCCCCAAGAACGCGTCCGCGTCCCGGACGCTCTTCGCCAAGGACAGCCTCGGCGCCGTCCCGGACATCGTCTACGCGCTCGCGCTCTGCCGCGGCGACGTCGCCAACGCCACCGCCTGCGAGTCCTGCGTCGCCACGGCGTTCCAGGACGCACAGCAGCTGTGCCCCTACGACAAGGACGCGTTCATCGTCTACGACCTCTGCTACCTCGCCTTCTCCAACAGGAACATCCTCGCCGCCGCCGCCGCCGACGACGACGACGACGGGAGCCCCAAGTTCCTGATGAACACGCAGAACGCGAGCGCGCCGGCGGAGGTGTTCGACGCCGCCGTCGCCACCCTCCTCAACGCCACCAGCAGCTACGCCGCGGAGAACTCGTCCAGGCGGTTCGCCACGGGGGAGGAGGCCTTCGATACCGCCGCTACTCCGACCATCTACGGGCTGTCCCAGTGCACGCCGGACATGTCGCCGGACGACTGCCGGAGCTGCCTCGGGCGCATAATCGCGCTGATCCCTCGGTACCTCAGCCGGAGGAAGGGCGGGAGGGCTATCGGGATGCGCTGCAATTTCAGGTACGAGATGGGTCCTTTCTTCGCCGGAGGCTCGATGCTGCGGCTCCCGGCGCCGGCGAACTCGACGCCGACGGCGCCAACCGGAGGTGAGTTGCAGACAAAGGGATCCACTTCTTTTGCAGTAATTTATCTTGGTATTTAATTAGCGCGACAACATCTGCTCATAATTAAGTTTCCATCAATTTTGACAAAATGAAGACAACCAAACGACTATTGAAGAAGAAAACTCTAAACAAACTTGTACTATGTGTTTAAATTGTTTCTGCTGTTTAGGTAAAAAATGTTACCGCGTTAAGAATTGTGGTTTGCTTTGCAGTACTGTTGAATTGCAAAAATAACAAAAAAAATGTGGGGAAATATAAAAATATCTCAATCATGGCAACTGGTTGCATGGGGATTACTGGTCAAAGCAGCCTGGTACGCTGGTAGCTATCACATATTATAACCCTGTACACTTTTGTTCCTTTTTTGGGTTGATCTTGACATTTCTTTAGTCCTGTTTCTATCGGATTCTTGACCAGAAATGGCGAAAAGCACGTCTTACTCAACATTTCCAACTGCAATGCATTTATTTACCAATAAATAATACTAGTATGATGTTTTCAGGAATACTTTTAGAAGTACTTTTCCTTATCACTTGATCACGTCTCCGTCACTTTCCATAAATTTCCCCACAATCTTTCATATTTTTATTTGTATTCAATTATCCTGGTTGTCTACTTTGCCGAGATTTGTGGATACCACCAGTAATAAAAAGAATTGTAGATCTGATCACTCCAGCGCCAGAGCTAGGTGAATATGGTTTCATCTTCTCGTGTCTTTTCCAATTGAGCCTGATTACTTGGTCAGTTCACACATTTATTCCAATGTAGTGTTGGTAATTAACTGCACTTCCATTATGCAACTTGTATGTATGTGCTTTACATGTAAAGTTCAACAATGATTTTGGTTTCCTCCATGTTTTCCCGTTTAATTAGGAAAAGACACGAGAAGATGAAACCATATTCTAAAATACCTTTTTTAACAGTCAAAAATAGTCCTTTATAATATATTGAAAATTGCTTGACTTTACTAGCTTTGTGGTGTGCTGTATAGGTCAAAGTGTTGACCTGCACTAAATAAGTTTCTGGTGTGACTTCGTAGCATGTACCTTTTTGAACAGAAACCTTAATTATAGTGGATATGTGTCATCATATTTAGGTTATGAATTAGTCTTGTTAAGTTCTATACTTCTATATGTCTGTCTTCACAACAAAAACAAGTTTTATCTGTCTGAAGCTGAAATCACTTGCCTGCAGGAAGAAAGAAAAATAAAAGTGGCACAGCTCTAGCCATTGCACTGCCCCTAGTTGTTATATTGTTGGCTACGGTTGCCATTTGTCTATCTGTTCAGTGGTGGAGAAGAAGATCAAGGTCAAAACAGCAACCTTCAAGTAAGTTCACCAACAATTTTGATTATAGTTAGAGGGAAACAGTGATTCCCTTTGATTATTTGAATTTTTTTTATTCCCTAGAAATGAAAAAGGGTTTCATAGTTGGAAATGACGTCATATTTCAGGAAAAGTTAATATTTCAGTTAAATCGCATCATAATGTGTTGTTGCCCTCTTTTGATAGATTCAATTCAAATGGCTGAGGACATTGAAAACACGGATTCACTTCTTGTCGATCTATCAACACTGCGTGCTGCAACGGGTAACTTTTCTGAGAGCAATAGGATTGGTGAAGGAGGATTTGGTTCAGTTTATAAGGTGCCAATGCAATCATATATATCATTCACTTTATATAGTGCATACTATGTACAGCTTCAATAAGCGAGTGCTTGCACTTATGCAGGGCGTCCTTCCTAGTGGTGAAGAGATAGCTGTAAAGAGGCTCTCTATGAGTTCAGGACAAGGAATAGAAGAGCTAAAAAATGAGCTTGTTTTGGTTGCCAAACTTCAGCAGAAGAATCTTGTTAGGCTTGTTGGTGTCTGCTTGCAAGAACATGAGAAATTGCTTGTGTATGAATACATGCCCAATAGAAGTATCGACACCATTCTATTTGGTACTATTTTCTACTCAGAATTCAACAATTGCACAAGCACTACTAGATCTGAACTGTACATTTCCTTTCCAAAATGTGTCTCTTTACCCCCCCCCCCCCCCCCACCTTCTTGAATCAGGTCTTCAACCCAAGCCAAACACTTGGAATTCACATGCCCTTGTCATCATGAATATATATTAGTGGTAAAACTGTAGTTTACTAAGACATTTCTTGTTCAATTGACAGATCTTGAGAAAAGGAAGGAGTTAGACTGGGGAAAAAGATTTAGGATAATAAATGGAATTGCTCGCGCATTACAGTATCTTCATGAAGATTCTCAACTGAGAATAATTCACCGAGACCTCAAAGCAAGCAATGTTTTATTAGACTCCGATTATAACCCTAAGATTTCAGACTTTGGCTTGGCAAGACTATTTGAGGGTGATCAAACAAGGGAAGTCACAAGCCGTGTGGTAGGAACATAGTAAGTATTGTCTAAACTAACCCAATCAGATACAAATAGTATGCTGGCATGAGTAACTTTATTCTCTTACTGCAGTGGATATATGGCACCAGAGTACGCGATGCGTGGCCACTATTCTGTAAAATCAGACGTCTTTAGCTTTGGCATATTGATGATAGAAATTGTGACAGGAAGAAGAAGCAGTGGTTCATATAGCTTTGATCAATCATATGATCTCCTAAGCCGTGTAAGTCCTTTTTCCTGGACTATTCTACAAAGCTAATCAGAATGATCTCCTAACTTGTTACAAAAATTCTGAATCATCTTTGCCAATATGATGCAGGTATGGGAGCACTGGACCATGGGAACAATTTTGGAGATGATGGATCCCTCTCTTACAAGCCATGCTCCTCGAGACCAGATGCTCAAGTGTATTCACATTGGGCTACTGTGTGTTCAAGATAACCCAGCAGATCGACCTATGATGTCAACAGTGAATATCATGCTTAGCAGCAACACAGTGTCTCTTCAATCCCCATCCAAGCCATCATTTTTCATTCCCAAGAGTGGTACAGACTCAAATATATACTCGGAATCATACCCACAAACTTCCCAACCGACCCATAGGTCTGGGATGATGTCAGTTAATGATGTGTCTGTTACAGAGCTTGAACCAAGATAAATAAATCAATTTTCTGAATGAAAGATAGGAAAATCATTTGCAAGGACAATCAGATTGCTATCTGTCAAACTTACAGGGAGAAAGCCTTCGATAATTTGTATTACTGAATTCTGAATGCATTTCTCCATTGATTGAGTCAATATATTATGTTTTAGTTTATTCGTTAATTGTTAGTACACGTCACATTTGTTTACGATTTGGAAAAGGGCTATTCATCAAGTGACAGAAATTTTAATGCCTCCCACTTTTCTTATCCTTTGGATGAGATCTAACTATGCTCATCATTCCCACAACTTTTCTCATTGTTTCTTTTTATACAGGTTGAATAAATTAATCTAACCATACAATAAATTTCAAAATGACGAACCTATACAAAAATGTAAATACAGAATACTGAGGTAACGTAAACCCAAGTACATAAACAAAATTGCAGTGAAGTTTAACTAAAGTTAGCCTTGCAATTTTTGGTGACTACAAGATAATAAAACTTCAAGCAACCAAAATTTAGCAAAACCTTGTCAACAAAAACCTTACCCTTTTCTCCATGCGCTTCTATTAAAAAGAGCAATTTTACATTGCTTGAGGAGGTTCCATGAGTTACCAAAAATTTAATGTAAAATTTGGTACCTCATATTACCTAGGTACCAAATTTACAATAGAAAAAGTAATACCTCATGTAACCTCTTCAAGGACTGTAAAATTACTCTCTATTACAAAAGTTTACAAATATTTTGAAATCACTGGTTTGTAGCACAGGAACTCAGGCTCCATGGAGCCACTGAACCACAAGTTTTCAGTATATTTTGCTGCCTTTGATTCTGTTGGTAATCAGTCTGGTACATTAACATTTGCTTTGTTTCAAAAAACAGTCTGGTACATTGCGTTATATGCTTATGAAAGCCTAACCTAACCTGGCAAAGAATCCTTCAGCGGAATGCCAGATCCCACACAGTGAGCACAGTTTCACCGTTGCACACTTCTACAGTTACTTGCCTTGCACCGACGCCGCCGTCGACGTACCAGATGACGTGCCCCCCGAGCTGGCACCGGCACCGCCGCCGCCGCCGTTCCTCCTGGCACAGAACGCCGGCTTGGACGGCGCCCTGAGCGAGACCGTGTCGCTGCCGAGCATCATCACCACCGACGACATCACCGGCCGATCCGCAGGGTTCTCCTGCACGCAGAGCAGACCGATGTGGATGCACCGCATCACGTCGCTCCACGAGAAACCGCCGCCCATCACCGGGTCGACCGCCTCCGACACCGCCCTCGCCGTCCACTGCTCCCACACCTGCACAAAAACGAGTAATCCAGTCAATTTTAGCTAAGCAATCACCTCATTTTTCCATGAACAAACGAGTGGGATCATATGGTTAGTGCTCACAAGGGTTAAGAGGTCTTCGGATTGCAGGGAGTTGTAGCAGTCGTTGTTCTTCTTCCCCGTCACGATCTCCAGCACCATGACGCCGAAGCTGAACACGTCGGACTTGAGGGAGTAGTTGCCTCGCATCGCGTATTCCGGTGACATGTACCCACTGAAATACAACAGCGTAAAGTACTATTCATTAACTGACCATCCAAGCAACAGCTTTCAACAAATTGTTATGTTCTCTGTATTTGGGTTACTGCCACTGACTATGTGCCGATGACGAGGTTGGTGACCCCCTGCGTCTGGTCTCGCCCGAAGAGCCTCGCGAGCCCAAAGTCAGAGATCTTCGGGTTCATGTTCATGTCGAGCAAGATGTTGCTCGCTTTGAGATCACGGTGGACTACCTTGAGCTGCGAGTCCTCGTGGAGGTATTGCAGGCCACGAGCAATGCCGTTGATGATCTTGTACCTCTTTCCCCAATCAAGCTGTTGACGCTTGTCGGCGTCTGATATTGATAAAAAAACATGTTGAGAGTGAATGATCAGCTTGATGTTATTGAACTTTGCAGAGGAAATGGTGAAGATATTTAGCTAAAATTGAGTGGATTAGTAAGTTTGATGGTACCAAAGAGGATCTGATCGAGGCTGCGGTTGGGAACAAATTCATAGACGAGAAGCCTCTCCTCTTGCTCCAGGCAGACACCGACAAGCCTGACAAGATTCTTGTGCTGGAGCTTTGCAACCAATGCGAGCTCGTTCTTCAGCTCTCCCACTCCTTGTGCTGAACTCTTCGATAATCTCTTCACTGCTATTTCATCGCCATCAGGCAGAGTACCCTGTTCAGACCAAATCAATAGTAACACTTAGTAATGAATATATTTTTAGTGATACTTTCTTCAGTTATGTTTGAGTCAGCACCTTGTACACTGCACCAAATCCACCTTCGCCAAGCTTGTTGCGTTCTGCAAAACACCCTGTAGCAGCTCGTAAAGTCGAAATGTCGATAAGCATCGACTCCACACTTGAAATATTCTCCGATTCAGCAGAGTTGCTGGAATCTGTTCAAGTATAAATGTCAATGTAAGCTAACAACTTAATTTGTTTCAAATTCTCCTTGAAAAATTTTGCAGCGCATACATGGCTGAGTTGCTCCTGATCGTAGCCTCTCCATCCTCCTCCAGAAGCAGAGCCAAACTAGAATGTTGATTAGCACTAAAGCTGCTATAGTAGGCAGCAAAATTACTAGAACCAAGCGAGGAACATTGTAATCTTTCCCTGTGAATTGACAGATGTAGACTAATTTCAGATCAAATGAGTAAGTTGCAACTAAACACATAATCAATAGCATCACGCAAGCAACGTGCAAGAGCTGCCAGAAGCTAACAGGCAAGTACCAACATCGCCTTCAGTCATTTTCAATCTCATTTGCCATATTCTTGTCATGTATATTCAGAAAACTGAAGGAAAAAATGTTTTTTTATTCTGTCAAGATCATTTAAACAAGAGTAAATTTCGTAAAGAGTAAATTGTTCGGTGGTACACAAATTTGTTAAGTGGGTGCAAAACTTGTAAAATTCTCGTTTCAGTACACAAACTTGTCTATTTCGTACGAACGAGGACCAAAATATCATTTGCTCGGTTTTTTTCATCTTTTTCTACTATCACTATATCATATTCTATTTTTTTATTGAAGAGGTGTATGTCTAATAGCAACCTTCTCAGATATGTGTTTACATAATATCCTAATTAGCCCCTAAATCAATAATATTAGCGAAAAAAATTGAAAATATACTTTTATTTTTCATATTTTGCATTTATATACTTGTCTCAAATTAATTTACAAAAATATACCTAATCCGCATAATGGTTGCGCGGGAGCGAGGGGAACTGCGGACTCGAGCCGGTCACGTGGAACTGGGATGCGCGACCGAGCCGGTCCCGCACGGCTAGACTGCGGGACCGAGTCGGTACCGCGGTGCCGATGCGCGGGAGCGATGGCGCCGTCAGTTCCGCGGGAAGCACGGCGGTACCGCATAACGACGGCACGGGACCGCGTTGGTCCCGTGGTTCCAGCGCATGGTACCAAGCCAGCCTCCGGCTATTCCGTGTTAATCCCCCAATTTATTCTAACTCATCTCTTTCATTTTTCGTGCGCACGCTTTTCAACCTGCTAAACGGTACATTTTTTGCAAAAAGTTTCTATACTAAAGTTACTCAGAAAAATTATATTAATCCATTTTTGAAAAAAAAATTAACTAATAATTAATTTATCACGTGCTAATGTACTGCTCCGTTTTCCGTGCGGGACATGCATTCACAAGTTTGGAAAAAGGACGTGCATGCTCGGCGGACAGTCCCGCGCATCCGCCATGCGGAGGAGAGGCTGGTCCCGCGCATCCAATATGTGGGGGCTCCCCGGTTCCGTGTATTATTCCCCTAATTTTTCCAACTCATCTCCTTCCTTTTCCACGCGCACATTTTTTAAACTACTAAACGGTGTATTTTTGTAAAAAGTTTTTATACGAAAGTTGCTCACAAGAATCATATTAATCCATTTTTGAAAAAAAATAACTAATAATTAATTAATCACGTGCCAATGTACTTCTCCGTTTTCCGTGCGGGACATGTATTCACAATTCAGGAAGAGACGCGTGTGGGAGCGGCGGTCCCGCACATCCAATATGCGAGAGCGGCTCCGCATGCAAACCACCGGATGCCGCTCGCTTGTCCTGCGGGACCGGTGCGGTGCTGCATACCCAGCCTGCCGGACCGGTCGCTCCCGCGCAACTAACCTGCGGATTGTGTATATTTTTACAAATTAATCTCGTACATATATATAAATGCAAAATATGAAAAATAATAATATATTTTCAAATTTTTTTCTAAGAGTAGCTATATAGTGTCCTTTTCGCCTTCCTCTGCACGCACTAGACAAGTTCATGCACTAACATGAGCATTTTACAAGTTCATGCACTAGATTGCATCCACCTGACAAATTCGTGTACCGCCGATGCAATTCACTCTTTCGTAAAATTACAGATACTTTGCACGATCTATCACAAAACTACAGATTAAGAACTTGTTTCACAAAACTACAGATTCAATGTCTTCATTTATCACAAAACTACATGTACTTTACACAATATACTATAAAACTACATATTTAAGAACTTGCTTTACAAAACTACAGATTTAATATCTTCATTTATCACAAAATTACAGGTTTAGTGTCTCCATTATCACAAAACTATATGTTTTAAAACACTAAATTTGTAGTTTTGTGATAAATAAAGACACTAAATGTGTAGTTCTGTGATATATGAATACACTAAATCTATAGTTTTATGAAACAAATTCTTAAATATGTAGTTTTGTGATATATTGTACAAAGTACTTGTAGTTTTGTGATAAACGGAGACACTAAATTTTTAGTTTTGTGAAACAAATTCTTAAATATTTAGTTTTATGATAAATTATGCAAAACATATGTAGTTTCGTGAATTTACTCTTTAAACAAACATTGCTTCTAACTGCTAATGCCGTAGCCAATACAGTGTGTTGCCTTCAGAATGTGCCTCTGTATTGGAGCAAACCTGCAGGCGCTGATTGAAGAACAAAACCACAGGCTGTATGATGATAGGAACATTGTGAAGGGCTAAATGCCAACAAATGTGACATCTTATCTACTTGGTGCACTGCATCTCTAATCCCACTTGGCCTACGAATTCCATTCTTTAATTTTATTATTATTATTTTGTAGATACACTGAAGCTATGACATACTGAAAATGAAATGACACTGTCCCTATACACCACCCCCACAAATAAACAACACAGATAGATCATCTACCGATTATATGTGTATAGTACTCCACAATGCTAGCAGTGTTCGTTAACGACTCTCACAGGGTTAAGTACCAGTTGAATTGATCAACGGAAGATCAATCACATCAAACCAACTTCAGGGGACTTCGCTAATCATTTTTTTCACCAATGGATGAACTAAACAATGTTTCAATCATTTGAAAGCCATCACGCACGTGCAAAATCTAGAGTAAGCAAAAAGAAAAAAAAAGAAGCATGCTTTGACTCACCTTCTCCGGCCGCCGCCGCCGCCGGAGCGGCGGGCGGGGATGCTGTCGGAATCGGTGGCGCAGTCAGATGCACCATCACCGGGCCATTGAGGAAGGGATTTACCTCGTACCGGTAGCTGCACCTGACTCCAAGAACCCTGCCGCCGATGCGGTTCGTGAACAGCCTCGGCAGCTTGGCTATAATGGCGGCGAGGCAGTCGCCGCACTGCGCCGGCGTCAGGTCCGGCGTGCACTGCGCCCAGCTGTACACCTTGGGGAACTCCGACTCCCTGTCGAGGACGGCCTCGCCGGACGCATACCTGCGGGTGGAGTTGTGCGCCGCGTAGTCGGCGGTGGCGTTCACGAGCGCCGCCACCATGCCGTTGAACCTGCCCGGGTCCGACGTGACGTTCTGCAGGTTGACGCGGTTCGTCGAGGCGGCGTTGTCGACGGAGGAGAGGAAGGGGACGTTGGAGTAGTAGAGGATGCAGGGGTCGTAGTAGATGGCGGCGTCCTTGTCGTAGGCGCACATGTTCTGCACGTCCTGGAACGCCGTGGCGAGGCAGCCGGAGCACTCCGTGGCGTTGGCGTCCCCGCGGCACAGCGCCAGCGCCGACACCTGCTCCGGCACGGCGCCCACCATGGCGGTCGCGAAGAGGTCCGGCGACGACGAGGTGTTCCGTGGCAGCTCCGCCGCGACGGCGTCGAGGTTGGCCTGGTACGTGCTGTTGGCCGTGAAGTTGCCCGTCGTGCCGCACACCTGCCACGGGTACGCCGCGCCACGCGGTGCCAGCGCCAGCAGCACGACGGCGGCAGTGAGCAGCATCGAGAGGCAGCCAGCGCGATGCGCCATGGACACAGCTGACACTGTCAAGAGGTGGAGGCAGGCGACTTATGTAGGGAGACCAACGCGAGACCGGAGTTCGCCGGGGAGAATGGGCCTCACCTTCCGACACGGCAATGCCGACCTCAGCCAATTGGCAATGCAAGTTGCTGTACGTTTATCTGATGACGAGAACTTGACAAGTACCAGCGGCAACGCAGAGGAAATGAATATTCTCAAACGACAAACAGCGCAACTGTAATGGCGGGCGAGAGCTACTGATCATTGTCTCGGTCAAAAACCGCCAATTGCGCGTTTTTTTCCTGCAAAAGAAAAAAAAATTGTTAGTTAAGCTCAGGCTCAGAGTTGCCGCGCAAGGTTCGTCCGTCAAAGAAGGGAAAGAGGAATTGTACGTTGCATTCTGCCGGCCGCGGCAATGCTCGCAGTTGTAGTCGTCGTCGTTGCCGTGCTGCTGCCGCTCGCCGCGGCGCAGCAGACCATGCAGTTCTCGTCATGCGCCAGCGGCGCCTACGCGGCGAACAGCACGTACGAGGCGAACCTCGCCGTCCTCGCGGCGGCGCTCCCGGGCAAAGCGTCCACCGCGGCGGCAGGGGCGGCGGCCGGCTACGCCACGGCCACCGTCGGCGCGGTGCCCGACCAGGTGTCCGCGCTGGCGCTGTGCCGCGGCGACGCGAACGCCACGGCGTGCCGCGCGTGCGTCGCGGCGTCGTTCCGCGTCGCGCGGCGGGACTGCCCCAGCAGCAAGGACGCCACCACCTACCAGGACGGCTGCATCGTCCGCTTCTCCGACCAGCGGTTCCTCGACTTCGTCGGCGTGAACTCGCCGGTCAGCGAGCTCTACTCCGACGCTGACAGCAACATCACGGCCGTCCCGGTGGCCTGGTTCAACGCCGCCGTCGTCGCGCTGATGAACGCGACGGTGGACACGGCCGTGGCCGCCGGCAGCGGCAGCAACAACACCAAGAAGTACTTCGCCACGGCGGTGGAGGACTTCGACCCGAAGCACTACCCGAAGATTTACGGGATGGCGCAGTGCGCGCCGGTGATGACGGCGGCGCAGTGCCGGAGCTGCCTCGGCGGCTTCGTCTCGTCGATCCCATGGTTCTTGAACGGGAAGCCCGGAGGGAGAGTTCTTGGGATTTGGTGCAACCTGAGGTACAGCGTGAAGCCGTTCTATCAGGGCCAGCCAATGCTGCAGATTTCTGCGCCGCCGGAGCCACCGCCGCCGGCCATGCCTTCACTTGCTGCTCCGCCGACTAGAACAGGTAAAAGAATTGCCTTCTTTTTCTTCTTCTTCCATTGAAGAAACGATACTTTTTTCTCGCAAACTTTGACACTGCACATATCAATTCAACTTCTCTGAATGTCTGTTTGTTGTATGCAGCGAGGAGAAGGAGAGTTGCAGGGATCCCTGCAGGCGTCGCTTGCTTCGTTGTCTTGATGTTGATACTGTCAGCTTATGCTTTCATTCGTTTCAAGAGAAAGAAGGCTGCAAAGAAAGACAACTGTAAGTAACTGATGAGTAGCTTGATGTTTGTTCAGGAACTGTTTTCTTATTTTACATTTATTGATATGTATTGCATTAAAAAAAAACACAACAACAGTATTGAAGAAAATGGCAAGAGGAAAATGCACGATCTTTGATTTGGCTACACTGAAAGAGGCAACTGAGAACTTCTCAGAGAAGCATAAGCTTGGAGAAGGCGGATTTGGTACTGTATATAAGGTACTGTTATGCAAGCAAAATGAAGAGTAAAATTTGCAGGTCCTTTTTCTTATGAGAAAGAGTCTGTTTCAGGGAAAATTACCAGACGGCCAAGAAATAGCAGTAAAGAAGCTCATAGAAAGTTGTGGGCATGGACTGAATCAGCTACACAATGAAGTGCTGGTGTTGGCAGAGCTTCAGCACAAGAACCTTGTTAGGCTACAGGGGTTTTGCGTCCATAAGGATGAGATGTTGCTTGTTTATGAATACATAAAAAATGGGAGCCTCGACAACTTTTTATTTGGTATTCTCCCTGATTTCCTCTCCAAGTAATACTAATCCTGAATTTTGTTCAATGTTAATTGATTTCGTGTTCATAAGATTTCCCATTGCTTTATCAAGTTTAAGAAACTGTTGCAACCTGGAGATTGGAATTATATTTTTGCAAATTGCAACATGCATGGTCAAAATGTTTGCAGTACTAAATGGTTTTTCCATACAGTTATACAAGCAGAACTGCAAACCAAATAAGTAATCACTGTTCTAACAACGAAGTTGCAAAAAGGACCATAGCTAAGACTGAAAAATTCAGTTAACATTTTCTCAGGATTTCTTTCTAAGAACCAAGTTGCAAAAGGATCATAAAGTTGTTCTCTACTTATCAATCAGAGTCACTGCCTGATACAAACTAACCACTTTGTTGCAGCACATGCTAGTAGAGGAAATGCACTAAGTTGGGACCAACAGTACAACATCATTTTTGGAATTGCCAAGGGAATAATGTACCTTCACGAGGACTCAAGCATAAGGATCATCCACAGAGACCTTAAAGCTAACAATATTCTGCTTGATGAGGATATGGATCCAAAAATTGCAGACTTTGGACTAGCAAGACTGATAGGAGGAGGTCATACTCACACAAAGACAACTAGAATTGTTGGAACATAGTAAGCTTATGTATTCAATTCAAATCGCTGGGACCAAAATGTGTGCTTCTATGCCTAACTTCTCATCATCTGCAGCGGATATATGGCACCAGAGTATGCAATACACGGAAATGTGTCACCAAAGATTGACATTTTCAGCTTTGGCGTGCTGGTGCTTGAAATTGTAACCAAGAGAAAGAACTGCAGCTATGGCGATGGCACCACTGACACAGTGAATCTCCTAAGTGATGTAAGTGCATTTTTACATACTACATTGCGGTATCCACATTCCCATTTCTAAAAGTAGAATAAATAACTAACATAACTGACGAAATATATTCAAAAGGAAATCTTTAATTGCTCCTTGAAGGTATTAAGAGGTAGTATGTCCTAGTGTTAATCATGAGGGACAAGAGATGTGAGGATCAGAATAAAATGGAAGCAAAATTAACTATAGTATATACTTCTAACTCTCAATAACTTCAAGGAACATGAAAAACTCCTTCAGAAAAGATTGAAAAACTGATAAGAACACCTGACAGGTATGGAGTTACTGGACCGAAGGTGTGATTTCACAGGTAATTGACCAATCACTTGAAGGGCACTTTCGAAACCAGGCGCTAAGATGCATCCACATTGGGCTGCTGTGTGTCCAATCAGATCCTGACGACAGGCCGGACATTCCATCAGTCATTTTCATGCTAACCAGGGATAACATGGAGCTTCAGCCACCAACAGAGCCTGCATTCTTCTTCAACGGAAACTCGAACTCAGCTTCTCAAACATCTGACCAGCGCGTCTATGTGTACGATCGGTCTGGTAAGATCTATGAAGAGGATATCTCAGCGAATGGGATCACACTTACTGACATATATCCTAGATAACCCTTTTAGTTTTTAGTTTTTCATAGATAAGTGAAATGTGTATGCATCTAAAGTGATCAAAGGCGAACTTCGCTAGTGTTTGGTCCTTGAATTCGAAGTCAGATGCAGATATTCTGCCTATTGAGGTAACATTGTAATTCTATATGGTCAGTTATCTCATCTTATTTGCAGACTCGAGCTATTAGTGATCTTCCAGAGTATCGCCATATCATCGAACACCTTGTCTGCACTAGGTTGAGTTCTAGATTTGTAGCATTCAGACCAGCTATAATCAACGAAACAGGCAACCTGGAAAGAAAAAAATATCACAACAAGAGATATTCATATCATATCCTACGGAATGCAAAACCCGCACCTGCTCTGCTCAGCCTGTCCCGGCATCCCGGGCTCCCACGGCACGCCGCCCTTCTTCTTGCTCATGGACGTGGCTCCAACTCTCCTTGTCTAGTGATCTGCATTTCCAGTGGTGCTGCCGATAGCCCTTCCGGTCCACGGCGGCGCATCACCCCGTCGCCTCCCTGGCGAACGGCGAACCCACCCCCCCCCCCCCCCCCCCCCCCCCCCTCTTGGCCCTCCTCTCCCTCCTCGCCGTGCTCGATCGATGATATCCTAGTTGGTAGGCCCATCTTACAGCCCATGAAAATTAATCGGAAGGCCCATTTGACAGAACAGCCCATACGAGTAATGGGCCACTTTTGATCGGAGGAGGATATTTCTGAGGTGAAAAAAAAAAAGAGGAAAAAGTACACCAGAGGTCCCTCATCTTGTCATCGATTACAAAATCGTCCTCTAACCGCAAAACTAGATATATATCATCCTTCAACTTACGAAACCGGATCACTTTAGGTGGATCAATTTAGGTCCTCAGGCGCGGTTTTGATTCTGGTTTTATCCGACGTGGCAGTTGAGTCAGCGTGGGCCCCACATGTCAGTGAGATCTGAGTCTCTTCTTCCCCTTTCCCCTCTCCTCCCCTCAGCCTGCTCACGACGCCTTCTCCATCAGCCGCGTCGTCGCAACGGCGCCTGGCTCGTCGGGGAGGCCGGGCGGTGTGGGAGGGCGGGTGCGGGAGGCCGTGCAGCACTGGCGGAGGTGGGTGGCGCGCCGTCGCTCTAGGTGGAGAGGCGACGAAGGACAGCGGCGTGGGATGGCTGGCCGCGCATGTGTGGTGGACGCCAAGGCTGCAAAGGGTTGTGCGGTGAAGGCCGTTGCGAATGGTGGCCTTGTCCTCCCTTCCCCCACCTCATCCCTGCCGCCGCTGTTGCCTCTTGCTTCGTTGTCGTCACCGCTGCCGCCGCGTCGCCCGTTGTCGGTCGCCAGCTGTCGGACCTCCTCCTCTCCCGTCTCGGCTCGCCAGCCTCTTGCCCATCCACCGGCCGGACCTTCTCCCACCCACCGGCTGGCTGCCCATTAAGGAGAAAAGAGAGAGAGAGAGAGAGAGAGTGAGAGAGGGGAGGAAGGGAGAGGAGGGGAAAGAAAGGGTGTGACCTGGCATCCTGACATGTGAAGCCCACGTGGGTCCCATGCTGACTCAGTAACCGCGTCAAATAAAACTAGGGTCAAAACCACCGAAGGACCTCAAGCGAACGGTTTTGTAAGTTGAGGGATGTCATATATTTGGTTTTGTGGTTGGAGGACGATTTTGTAACTCGATGACTAGTTGAGGGACCTTGGGTATACTTTTTCCAAAAAAAAATCAATTTTACCTCTCTCAGTCTCGACTATGGGCTTATGTAATCCAATTCGCATCCGTCGATCACAAACCCACCATTGGCTTTCGCCCCCATCGTGCTGATGCTCCTAAAGTCTCACCGGAATTTCGCCCCAAGACTCCAACGCCATGCATGCCATCCATAGCTAGCCAGTCTGGCGGAAAGGAAATGTTTGACTCCACTTACGCGTTCAAGTCGCCGCAACGTGCTAAATGATGTCGCACCGACTAGACTACGCCACTCGATTTGACGTCGGCCGCCGCAACTCCATTTTGGTGTTCCAATTTACTTGACAAAAAGAAAAAAAAAATTCTCCCCTTCCCCCCTTCCCCCCTTTGCTGCGATGATGCTCGCCGGCTATGGCATCCTCGCCGTTGTCCTCGTCCTCCTGCCGCCGTCGGCCACGCCGGCTGGGATCGCTGACTGCGACCTCGGCGTCGGCAACACGTACGTGGGCAACAGCACGTTCGAGGCGAACCTGAACCACCTCGCCGCGGAGCTCCCCGGCAACGTCTCCACGGCGCATACCGGCGGCTTCGCGGTCGCCACCGTCGGCGCGGATCCCGACCAGGTGTTCGCGCTGGCGCTCTGCCGCGGCGACGTGAACGCCACAGCCTGCCGCGCGTGCGTCGCGGCGGCGTTCGTCGACGGGAAGAATGCTTGCCCCGGCATCAATGGCGTCACCGTGTACGAGGACGCCTGCGTAGTTCGCTTCTCCGGCCAGAGGTTCATGGATTTCCTCAGTCCGGATCAGTGGCAGGTCACCGAGATGATGTACGGACAATCTACATATCTCCCTTCTTTCGATCTCTTCCTGCTAGAATCAGATAGACTAATTCGAGTAGCTCGTTACAAACAGTTGGGTTCCCGAGCAAGCCTCGGAGAGCGTCAATGCGCCGGCGGTTGGCTGGTTCAACGCCGCCGTCGCGAAGATCCTCGCCGCCCTGGTCGACCACGCCGTGGCCACGGCGACGGGCAACAACTCGACCACCAAGAAGTATTTCGCCACGGGTGAGGAGGACTTCGACCCCAACATCTACGGGTTCGCGCAGTGCGTGCCGGACCTGACGCCGGAGCAGTGCAAGGAATGCCTCAACACCTTCCTTTTTCAAGCAAAACAAGTGTACTTTGGCAAGAGCCTTAGCTGGGTTGGTATGAATTCGGTGTGGTGCAGACTGATGTATAATGTGCGGCCGTTCTACGGAGGCCGGGCGATGCTGCAGCTGTCAGCGCCACCACCACCAGCAGCCGAGGCTCCGGTTCTATCTCTAGAGCCTGGAGCAGGTATGGAGTATGACCTACTCTGTTCTTCATTTTTCCTGAAGAAAAAAAAAAAACAGAAGTTACAGTGAAATCAAGGTTTCCCCAATTGAAGTTCATGTTTGGTGTTTGCAGGGAAGAAAAAGAGTGCAGCTGGAATCGCTGCCGTCGTCGCTTCTTCAGTTGTGGTATTGTTGATCCTTTCATTTTTTGCAGTTGTTCTCTTCAGGAGAAGGTCCAAGGTTACTGAGACTGACCACCGTGAGTAGCATACAGCCTCTGTTCAGTAGCTCGAATTTACTGTTCACTGACATAATCCTTGTCATATGGCAACAGAGTTGAGGAAGATAACAAGAGCACAATGCTTGATTTTTGACCTGCCAGCTCTGCAAGAGGCAACGGATAACTTCTCGGACAATAATAAGCTCGGAGAAGGTGGTTATGGTATTGTATACAAGGTAAGGTTAGCACCCAAAAATGTAAGAGAAATGTTTGAAATGTATTATGCATTAGTGATCAAACGAAGATTAAATTGCCTGCAACAATTGTGTTCAGGGAGTACTCTCAGATGGACAAGAAGTAGCAGTGAAGAAACTTTTGGGAACAAGTGAGCATGGATTGGATCAGCTACAAAATGAGGTGTTGTTATTGGCAGAGCTTCAACACAAGAACCTTGTTAAGCTACAAGGGTTTTGCTTGCATCAGGGGGAAACACTGCTTGTTTATGAGTACGTCAAGAACGGGAGCCTGGATAACTTTCTATTCGGTAATTTCCCTTCTAATTTATCATTTCAGAAGCATAATCATAACTCTATCTTCGTTTGTCAATGTAAAAAAAGATTGCAGTGCTGATCTACTTTGCAAGTACAAAAACTCCCCCTTTTCTGTATGCACAGACATATTTATAATAGTGGAGTCGCTGTACTATAAACAGTTACTGGAAATTTTCAACTTTATGCCAAGTTTATACAACATCAATAAGAATAAACTGAGCAATGCACAACTGCAAGTTAGTGTGGGGTACTAAATATGTACTGTAGCATTTCTGACAAACAAGTTACATGGCTAAGAATAGAATTTGACGTATTATAGGTGAGTGATTATGATTAAATTAAACATTTCATCTCAACAGATACCAGTAGGGGAAACACACCAAACTGGGAGCAACTGTACAACATCATTTTTGGAATTGCCAAGGGAATATTGTATCTTCACGAGGACTCAAGCTTGAGGATCATTCACCGAGACCTGAAATCAAACAACATCCTACTTGGGGAGGACATGGAACCAAAAATTGCAGATTTTGGATTGGCAAGGCTACTAGAAGAAGGTCATACTAATACTCGGACAACTAGAATTGTTGGAACATTGTAAGCTCATGTGCATAATAAAACCTTCACTCATAGAGATATTGAATGTGCAAGCCTAATGCTTATACTCTGCAGCGGTTATATGGCACCTGAGTACACAATACACGGAAATGTGTCAACCAAGATCGATGTTTTAAGTTTTGGTGTGTTGGTCCTTGAAATTGTAACAGGGAGAAGGAACCTCAATTCTGACGATCATGATCGCGGGAATCTCCTTAGTGATGTAAGTGCTCAATAAGGTTGAGCTTGCTCCTGTACATATATACTTTAGTGCATTTACATACTGCAATATTCATGATATCATACCCGAAAGTACTCTATATCAAGTTTTAGATAACAAACTAATTTCAAATCGTCTAACAGGTCTGGAATTGCTGGACAAAAGGGACGGTTACACAATTAATTGACCAATCACTTGAAGAGCAATTCCGAAGACAAGCACTGCGATGCATTCATATCGGGCTGCTGTGTGTCCAGTCAGATCCTGATGACAGGCCTCACATGTCATCTGTCATTTTCATGTTGAGTAGGGAAAACATGAATCTTCAGCCACCGGCACAACCTGCATTCTTCTTTGATGGAGACTCAAACTCATGTTCTCAACCCTTTGAGCAACCCGTGTATAATCGGCCTAATGCAATCTATGAAGAGGATATCTCCGTGAATAGGATGACAGTTACTGACATATACCCCAGATAACCCTTCCCCCTCCCCATTCCTAATCCCCCCTTTCCCAGTGGCGCAATTGTCACCATTGTTTGTCAACTTCATTGAACCATCTGCGTATGGTTTGATCTTCACCTTAGAAGGCACATTTAAATATTCTAGTTGTTGTCATTACATTATATTCTTATATGGCCAGTTATCTTATGTTCTTTGCACACTCTGAACTAATGTTCCTAAACATGGCATATCATCAAACACCTTGTCTGCAGTCTGCAGTAGGTAGAGTTCTAGATTTGTAGCATATAAATGAACAACTAACCATCGAAACAGGTAACTTGGACACATTAACAATATAATGTATAGCAGTGTAAGGCCTTGTTTGGGAGAGGGAGCAATTATTAGAAATCGTTGTTTTCCCAATTTTTGGCTTAGTTAATTTTCTAAAGTATGTAGTCGCTGGTTCTCATAGTTTGAGCACAGAATATGGACTATTTAGGCAGCTGAAAATTTTAGGAGAAACTACGACTGTTAGAAGATCCCTAAATAGGACCTAAGTGTATTTGCATTCCCAAATTTTCCATTGCACTCTAGGAGTTTGATGGAGTTTATTGTACATTTTATTCTGCATTGTGTAGAAAGGAATTTTATTCAACAAGAGCGAACGGAATACACTTAAAATTCTTAACCAGAATCTAAATACAATATCATCCTTATTTTCTCAGCACAGTAATACGGGGCTATTCTTCAATCCCACTTTCATTATTGAGCTTCTGGTAAGCTACCTTCGGTCTTCAGTAAAATATGTTCAATTGAAGAAGTCTTGCTTGGTGGGAGTACGCAGTTTCCAATTCCTATGAATGATTGAACAAACGCTAATAAGATAACAATTAACAACACGAAATAAAAGTATGCATAAGCGTGTGAACTCACTCGGTGCCTGGTTGACGATGGAAGCGGCACCACCAAAGTCACACGAGCCACTTGCCCTGCCGGCAGTCTGGTAATAGTCATTGAATGCATAGGTCGCATGCGCCACCTTGGTGTTAGGATCAAAGCACCGTCCACCAGGCTGGATGGCACTGCAGTCTGCGCAGCTACTGCATGCATAGTCTAGTGCTGCCTGTAACCGCATGTCCCCGACCTCTGCGTTTGCCACGCACCAACTCGGGTTCGGGTCACAGATGCCTAAATCCCAACAAACAATTCATATATAGAACATGTAAAACATAATAAGATGGATATCACAATATGAATTGAATGCACAATTGCAAAAGCTTATTGATCTTAAAAGATGGCCATTGAATGGAAACTAACTTGGTGATGGCTTGTAGACGATGTAAGCAGCACCGGCAAAGTTGCACGCGCTACTTGCCTTGCCATTACGTTGGTAGTAGTCATTGAATGCATAAGATGCATGTGCAACCATGGTGTTTGGCTCATAGCACACTTTTCCCTGTTGGATAGCACTGCAGTCCGCGCCGTTACTACACGCCCAATCCAGTGCTCCCTGTAGCCGTGTGTTCCCAATAGCTGCATTTGCCACACACTAGCTCTCCTTTGTGGGACATGTACCACCACCATGAAAGTCAACATCGTACACCTTCGTCCCATCCGGATAGAACAGGCCGAAGTTGCTCTCTATAGATGGCCCACCCTTCTTGTTCTCGTTGAACAAAGCGAATATGTACGCAAAAACATCCTCCATATTGGAGGCCCCGAACAAGACTCGCTTGGCAAGGCCATTGTTGTATGCTTGAGCGTTAGCTTTAGTTGCCACCGAGTCCCCATCAGCATTGGCTTCTGTGACCCCTGAGTGGATTCTACCACCAGAGGGGTGGCCTGATTCTGAAACTCTGATGGGCACCCGTCCTCCTGCTTGGGCTAACGAGGCCCTCTCGTTACTACCAGAAACCTTGTTTATCGCATAGTAAACTGCATCTAGCTCGGCATCAAAGAGGCTGTAATATGTGACGCCGCTCATCGGATCGAACACACCAGCATTGGGACGGAACGTGGCGTACTCGAGGGAGATTCCGGTAGAAGGATCCGCATATGCAAAGAATGGGTAGAGATTTACCATAAAGTACGAGTCAGTCTGCTGCAAGAAATCGATCATGGGGCTCATCACGACTGCGCGATGTCATCCTGGAAAGCGCCTGCGGACGGCGGAAATGACACCTTGACCGCGCTGAACGCGATCGGCGTGGACACCTTTACGGCATCGGCGAGGCCCAGCCTCACCAGCGCCGCGTGCACGTTCCTCATGGCCGGTACCAGCTGTTGGGTCAGGTGAGGCGCCTGATCGAACAGCTCGTTCCCCACGGCCACGCCGTTGATCAGCGTGGCCGGGTAGTAGGGCACCACGTTGTTCTCCACCCACCATTGCGCGTAGCTCGGATCCCAGCCGGCGGAGCCCAGGTCCGTGTTGGGTAGCGCCACCATCACCTTGATGCCGGTGTTGGCCAGCGCCCTCAGCACCGCAGGGTCGGCGTCGAAGATCCTCACCATCGTGATGCCGTTCGCCTTGAGAAGGTTCACCACGGAGTGCGGGTCCATCAGATTGTCCGCGTCCCTCCCGTAGCACACGCCCAACTCGCCCGCATCTGCTGTGCAAATTAAGAACAAACGACATCGTTGTGATTGTTACGAAAGTGAGATTAATTAGCTTTCAGCCTTAATTTGTAGTTTGTACATCTCTGATCGAGTTAATTACCTGCATGGGAGAGAAAGAGCAGCGGTAATGCGGTGGCTAAGAGAATTCGGAGGAGGTGATGAGTGAGCGCCATCTCTAGTCCTGCTTGGCGCCGTGGCAGACTGAGGATAGTCGAATTCCACTGCGTGACTGTGTGAGCAGTAAATTTATAACGAGCAGTATGGTCGTCGTCGTTTAGGAGCTAGCGCGATGCAAGGAAAATAATACTACCTCCGTTCTAAATTAAATTAGTTGTCGCTTTAACTTTTTACTTATAATACTATTCATCTTATTTAAAAATTAGTACAAATATAAAAAAAATAAGTCGTACTTAAAGTATTTTTGATAATAAAGCAAGTCATAAACAAAATAAATAATAATTTTATAATTTTTTTAATAAAACGAATGATAAAATGTTGCAAACAAAAACTCACAACAAAGTATTTTAGAACGGATGTAGTATAATTTTGATGTACATGTGTTGCCACATTTTCACGTAAAATAAGTTGAATTTGTCATTGTTCGATCAATCATCTATGTTCGTGTATCCCGGCATATGCTTTTGATATGCCGCCTTCATTGATTTTTCTCGGTTGACTAGCTTGTGCCGCCTACGACCCTACGTCTAGCCTGTCTGGTTGCACGTGCACCACTTGAGATTTTCTTCTTGATGATAAGAATGCCAGAGTACTGGGTTTTTTTTGTGAATATATTAATGTATGGTTGTGAGTTTGGTTGCATTTTATTAATAACTTCATCAGTTTTAATATATAAGTATATCTAGGATTTCAGTTTTGTTCAACAATATAAACATTTGTACCACTATTTACACTACATTTTATCACATAAATTATTTTCCATTCAATTTTTCCCCATCTTAATCCCAACCATCCTCCTACACCTAAGTCCCTAACCCTCTCATTAATTGAGAGGAACCAAACTCTTTTCTCCTCAATTTTAATCTCTACTAAATAATTTAGAATTACTTATATTTTAGATTAGAAAGAGTATAACAACTCGTGTATTCTTGGTCACGGATCCCAATGCCTGGAAATTTGAAGGCTCCCATGTAATGGGCCTCTTTTGATCCAAGGGGATATTTATAGCCGAACAACAAAGGAATAAGTTCACTTTAGGTCCTTAATTTGTCGTCCAGTCTGATTTTCATCCTTAAACCGAAAAACCAGATACAATCCATCCCCCAACTTATAAAACCATGCAAACAAGGTCCTTCGGCAGTATTTGACCTTGGTTTTAGCTGACATGGCGCATACATGGATCCTTTGACTAGTCTTCGTCGCCACGTGGCATTGACGTAGCGCTTACGTGATAATTCAATGTGGAAAAATAATAAAAATCTATGTGACCCACATAGTAGTTACACAAACAAAATAATAAAAATGGTGGGGCCCATGTGACCCCACATGTCATCCTAACTATCCTTCTCCTTTTTCCTTTTCTTTTTGTCTCTTGCTTCTACGGCGGGAGCGCCGAGGGAGAGGAGAGGTCGCCGCTCCGGCAGAGAGGGAGAAATTGCCGGAGAGATCCAGCACGCAGAGGTCGGTGTCAGTGTCCCCGGCAGCCGGGCGGAGAAGCGCCCACGGCCGGCCGGAGCAGAGGCCTTCCCCTTCCACTCCTCCTTTTCGTTCACATCGGCGACATTGTCGCCGCCACCGCCCTCCCAGCCCCCTCGCCAGCCTCGCCGAGTGGAGGCCAAGCAAGCGGACCTCCGACGCGGAGACGGTAGAGAGGAGCGCCGCACGCGGCCGGCTGGAGAGAGGGAGAGTGTCGCAACCGGTCGGAGCAGAGGCCTTTCCCTTCCCCTCCTCCTTCTTGTTCACATTGGCGACGTCGTCGCCTCCACCGACCACCCCGCCCCCTCGCCAGCCTCACCAGGCGGAGGCCGAGTGAGTGGATCTTCAGCGCGGCAGTAGTGGAGAGGAGTGCCGCGCGGCCGGCGGGAGAGAAGAGGAGCGCTGCGGCCAGCCGGAGCGGAGGCCTTCCCTTCCCCTCCTCCTCGTTCCTGTCGACGACGTCGTTGCCGCCATTGGCCTCCCCGCCCCCTCGCTAGTCTCACCGGGCGGAGGCCGAGCGAGCGGATCTGCGGTGCAACGGCGGTAGAGAGAAGCGCCGCGCGCGGCTAGCTGGAGAGAGGAGGAGCACCCGCGGCCGGCCGGAGCAGGGGCCTTCCCCTTCCCATCCTCCTTTTCGTTCTAGTCGATGACGTCGTCACCGCCGGCGGTCTCCCCGCCGCCTCACCAGCCTTGCCCATCTCTTCGTCGCCTGCCGGCCCTTCACCCCGCCTGCCGTCGGCCGCCGCACGCCCTACTCCGCTCCGCCGGCCTACTCTGGCCGTCGCTGCTACGCCTCGCCTCTCCGTCGCCCACATGCCGAAAATGGGAAGGGAGAGAGGAGTGGAGCGGTCGCCGCCACTCCGGCCGCCGCTGACCCTGCTCTGTTTCGCTGGCCTGCTCCGGTTGCCACCCGCCTGGCGGACGCTCTGCCGCTCCGCCATGCCGCTCTGCGCGCCTTGTTGCAAGAGAGAGGATAGAGAAGAAAGATGATAGAAGAGAGAGAGAGAGGCGGGGAGTGGTGGATGACATGCGGGCCACACGGGCCCCACCATTTTTTATTATTTTATATGTGAAACTGATATCTGGGTCCCACGGTGTTTATTATTTTTGGGGATCGAATTGGCACATAAACGCCACGTCAATGCAAGACCGAGTCAAATTAGCCACGTAGGCGCCACGTCAGCCAAAAGCGCCGTCCAAACCGCTGAGGGACCTCATCTATACTGGTTTTGACAGTTGAGGGACCCGCTATATCTGGTTTTCTAGTTGAAGGACGAAAATCGGATTCGTTGACAAGTTAAGAGACCTTAGATGAACTTATTCGAACAAAAAATGATTATGGCCCATTGAACAGAAAGGCCCATACATAAAGTGGGTCATCTTAGAAAAATGTTGGCCCTACGTTGATGTCAACCTTATTCTTGAGAGTTTTTTTATCGTCCGGCACTGAGGTACGGTACCAAATACTGATCGTTGGCTGCCAGTGTTCTGTACTATGAGGTACCACTTTTATCCCTAAAATGGTATGCATGGTGAAGAGAGGTGAAATGATAAGATAGTAATTTCACATGGATACGGATGGATGAGGCCATATGGATGGACGAGGGGTTGAGGCGAGCAAAAAATAAACCTAGAATAGGATTGGATCGAACAGGCCGCTACTACATTTGTCCTCCACCGCCGTTCTCCTATTCTTCTTTTCTTGCTTGTTGTCTCTCTTTCCCTCGCCGTAGCACCACCGTTTTGCGCCTTGCTGCCACAACGCTGTGAGGGGATGGAAGGGGAGAAGTGGCGCAAGGGGATGGGCGGCGTGCGCTGGGAATGCGAAAGGGATGGAAGGGGAGAAGCGGCGGCAGTGCGGGCTGGGAAGGGCGAAAGGGCGAGGATGCGCACACTAGGAAGGGCGAAGGCGTCAGGGGAACCACCCTAACTTCAATCCCCATCATACCCGTAATGATTTTTTCTAGATAATGGAAATGGATACCCTCAATGAATTGAACGGCCAGATTTGTTTTGGTAGCTGCAGGTATGGGTACTGGGAGGTACTTTTGCTGTATCGGAACAAAACTCTATTCTTGATGTAGAAGTACTACAAGCTCCATGTAATACATCTGTGCTGGTACGAAAACTCTGCAAGCATTTTATGGGTCTTACATGTCCGTAAGCAGCACAATCCTCCTTTCTATAGGGTCGGAGCCACTAATCGGCAGCGCAAGAGTTCCATAATATCCTGGACGATGGAGCAATACTCTCTCTATGGTGACAGGTTCTACACTGACGCGGTTGACTCGTCGGACGCGACGCCGGGTTTAGCGCCGCCGTTCCTGGCGAAGAACGCCGGCTTGGAGGGCACCTGGAGGGAGACCGTCTCGCTGTCGAGCATCATCACCACCGACGACATCACCGGCCGATCCGCGGGGTTTTCCTGCACGCACAGGAGCGCTACGTGGACGCACTTCCGCACGTCGCTCGCCGAGACGTACGCGCTCATGGCCGGGTCTACCATCTCATCCACGGTTCCGGCCATCCAACGCTCCCATATCTGCATCATTTTTTGTAGTGCAGCATCACACATAGATCAGCCAAACTGCACTGTAATTAATCTGCAGGGTACAGGTTATCAGATGTTCAGAGATATGAGCTATGCTGCATGTGTTCACCGTGGTCAGGAGATCTTCAGATTGGTGAGTGTTGTTGCAGAAGTCGTCGTTCTTCCTTCCCGTCACGATCTCCAGCACCATGACGCCGAAGCTGAACGCGTCCGACTTGACGGAGTAGTTGCCACGCATCATGTACTCAGGTGCCATGTACCCACTGCAACAGCTAAGATAATTTGAAGTCATGATTAGTCACTACTCACTACTTACTGGATGACTGAACAACTACTACAGTTATTATGTGGTTACTGACTATGTGCCGACGAAACGGTTCGTGACAGCCTGGGTCTGATCTTGACCGAAAATCCTCGCGATGCCAAAGTCTGAGATCTTGGGGTTCATGTTCGCGTCTAGCAAGATTTTGCTCGCCTTGAGATCACGGTGGACAACCTTGAGCTGAGAGTCTTCGTGGAGGTATTGCAGGCCACGAGCAATGCCGTTTATGATCCTGTACCTCTTTTCCCAGTCAAGCTTCTCGCGTTTCTCGGTGTCTGACAATGATCAAAGAGAAGGTGTTAATTAATAGATCAATGCGATGATATGACATCAATCTTTGCAGAGAAAACAGAGGAGAGAATTGGTAATGTAGACTCAATTCGTAGCAGTATTAGTACCGAAGAGGATCAGGTCAAGGCTCCGGTTAGGAACGAACTCGTAGACAAGCAGCCTCTCGTGTTGGTCCAGGCAGACGCCTACAAAGCTTACGAGGTTCTTGTGCCTCAGCTTGGCAACCAGAGCAAGCTCATTCTTCAGCTCTTGCACTCCCTGTGTTGAGCTCTTTGACAGCCTCTTCACTGCAATTTCGTTGCCGTCTGGAAGAACACCCTGTGAAAAGATTCAAAATATGCTAATTAAATTAGTTTTCGCTTGTAATTCAGATGCTTGTTTTTTTAAAAAAAATTTCAGTACCTTGTACACCGCTCCAAATCCACCTTCACCTAGCTTGTTGCTCTCTGCAAAATCCCCAGTTGCAGCTCGCAGTGTAGAAATGTCCATGAGCATGGAGTCTACACTGTCGACGTCATCTGCTTCAGCGTAATAGTTGGCATCTGCATAAATGTCAGCATCACAACAATTGTATAAGTTTTTTGCATTGTCAGCTGAAATGATTAAAATGGAGAATTTTGTATGACATACTTGTCTGCTTTGCTTTTGTTATTACTGGACGCTTCCTCCTCCAGACACAGAAGCAAACGACAAGGTTTACGGCTGCTATTATAGGGAGCAGTATTATAAGAACCAGGCGCGGAACCTTGTACTTTGTCTCTGCGAATTGACCAATTCAGGAACAAAATTATCAGGTCAAATAAAGGTCACAAATTTCCAAGGTTATCATGCTAAAACATGTCGATTTGTATGGACAGATTCGGTACTACTCGTTCCGTTCCATATTACAAGTCGTTTGATTTTTTTCTTAGACAAACTCTATTAAGCCTAACTAAGTTTGTAGAAAAATATACTAATATTTTTTAACAGAACAAATATATTATTAAAATATATTTAATGTTAGATTTAATAAAACTATTTTTGTGTTATAAATGTTGCTAATTTTTCCTATAAAATTGGTCAAATTTAAATAACTTTTTGAGGATTGCTACCATCCAGCGCTCGGTACTGGTACCGAGCGGTACCAAATTCCTGGCCGTTGGATCTGGCCCGATCCAACGGCTAGTAGAATTTGGTACCGCCCGGTACCAATTTTATCCATGTACAGTACCGACCTAAAAACTGAGGTGGAGGGGCAAAAATGTAACTTCGTGATGGGAACCCTAGACGCCGCGCCAGGGGCGGATCCACAGTATGTGGAGTGGGGTCCTAGGACCCCACTCAAATTTAATATTTAGTGTATTACTAATGTGTAATTAAGTAAAAAATTTTGAGCGCACTATCAATTCTAATAAGATGCCCCCACTCGATTTTTGGGCTAGGTCTGCCCCTGCGCCCCGCCCCGACCAGCCATGCTTCCTCCCCCCATCACTGTCGTCTTCCTCTTCCGTGCCTCTCACCCCCACCGCCGCCGTTGGGCTTCCACCTCGCCGCCGCGGTGCTTCCTCACCCCCGCCGCCGCCGTGCTTCCGCCCTGCCGCCGCCGACTTCCTTCTCCGGCGCCGCAAGTTCGATCTGGGTCGCCGCCGCCTGGATCGATGCCATCAACGCCGCCACCGCCTGGACGTCAACTCTGCCATCGCCGGGATCGACCGCCGCCGCCTCCTGGACCCTCCCACCGGGAACGACGACTTCGATGCCGCCGCCGCCGCCGCCGCTGGGAACGACGACTTGAACGCCAGTTAGATTTCTCTCCCGACGCTCATCTTTTCTCTCCCGATCCTACCCATCCCGATTCAACGGTTAGATTTGTTTTGGTACTGGGCGGTACCAGTACCGCCAGGTACAACCTGCTGGACGGTAGCAATCCTCTAACTTTTTTTTTACATAATAAAAACGGGTTACATCTCTGGCCTCTACCCATGGTCACAAAGTCAACAAGTTTCAGAAGAACTTTGACTTAAAAAAATAAAACAGCTTATAATATAAAATGGAAGGAGTAAAATATATATTTTTCTTTGGAATAGTTTTTGCTGGGTTTTCTTGGAAATAGTAAACGTGTACTCCCTCCGTCCAAAAAAAAAGGGTAAACCCTGAGTTTTCGTGCCAACGTTTGACTGTCCGTCTTATGTGAAATTTTTTTATAATTAATATTTTCATTGTTGTTAGATGATAAAACATGATTAATACTTTATGCGTGACTTATTTTTTAATTTTTTTTATAATTTTTTCAAATAAGACGAACGATCAAACGTTGGACACGGAAACCGAGTTTGTCTTTTTTTTGGGACGGAGGGAGTAGTTGACTAATTGTGCAATAATGTCTGTAATGCCGCACGAAAGATGTGTAATACACACTTCGACTCACCTCGTCCCGGCGTGGCCGCTGAAGGCGTCGCGTTGACCGGCGGCGCCGGAGACGGCGCCGATGTCGCCGGTAGCCGCACCATCGTCGTGCCATTGAGGAAAGGCTTGGTCTCGACCCGGAAGCTGCACCTGACGGAGAGGGTCCTCCCTCCGATGTCGTCCTTGTACGACCAAAGCTCCTGCGCCACGATCTTGGCGAGGCAGCTCCGGCACCTCGCCGGCGACAGGTCCGGCGTGCACTGCGCAAGGCTGTACACCTTGGGGAGCGCCGCGTCGAAGTCGGCCTCGCCGGACGCGTACCGCCGCGTCGAGTTGTACGCCGCGTAGTCGGCGGTGGCGTTGACGAGCGCCGCCACGAGGCGGTTGTACCGCCCCTGCTCCGACGTGACCTTGTTGTCGTTTTTCACCGTGTACGCGTCGATCCTCGCCGGGTCTTCGCCGCCGGCGCCGCCGGAGAGGAAGTTGATGGCGGAGTAGCTGACCATGCACCGGTCGTAGTAGGTGGCGGCGTCCCTGGAGTTGCCGCACGCGTTGGGCAGGTCGGCGAAGGCCTGGGTGAGGCAGCCGAGGCAGGAGCTGGCGCTGACGTCGCCGCGGCAGAGCGCGGCGGCGGTGACCTGCTCCGGGACGGCGCCGACGTCCACGGCGGTGGCGTAGAGGTCCGGCGACGAGGAGGCGTTGCGGGGGAGCGCGGCGGCGATGAGCTGGAGGTTGGCGGAGAACCTGCTCTTGGGCGTGAAGGTGCCGAAGTCCTGCCCGCACACCGGCCATGGCTCGCCGGCAGCGGGGGGCACGAGCAGCGCGACGGCGACGGCGACGGCGACGGACAGGATGAGACGGCGATCCATCGGGGTAATTCCGGCGTGCGCAAAGAGGAGCTCAATCCATTTTCTAGTTCCCACGGGGATGGACTAGTGAGTAATCTCCGTCCAACACGGCAGAGAGACAGAGACGACCATACAAGTCGTCGTCCCTGATTCTTGCAACCAACTTTGTCGCTTAACAATGGATACATACAATTGCATCCAGCTAGTCGAGATATAGAAAATCCATGTCTCTTTACACACTAGTAAAACCTGGTACCGGTTTAGCAGTGAATTTGAATATAGCGTAGGGAGTATCTCTGGTCAAAGTTTCTGAATTGAGCAAATTTTATAGTTTTCAAGAGGTACCATAAGATACCCAAACTTAGTACCTACTCATACTAGAGGTACCAAATTTTGGGCCTTTCTAATGGACGTGGGCGTGCTAGCTGCCTAACTGGCGCCACGCCCCCTATCTCGCCTCTCCTCAGCGCTGTTAGCGTTGATTAGTGTTGATAACGTTAATTAGCGATAATGATAATTGTTAGTATTAGTTTTTTAATATATATATATATATATATACACACATACATATATATATATATATATATATAGAACATTTAACTCTGATTTGGAAAACTTTTAACCTGGATTTGAAACTTTTTCAACCCAGATTTAAAAACTTTCAATCCAGATTTAAAAACTTTCGACTCGGATTTGAAAAACTTTCGAGTAAAGATTTTTTAAAAACTTTTAACTCAGATTTGAAAATTTTCAAGTCAAGATTTGAATACCTTCAATTTATTTTTTTTAAAAAAAATCAACTTAGATTTTGAAACTTTCAAATCTAGATTTGAAAAAATTCAAGTCAAGATTTGAAAACTTTCAACTCAGATTTAAAAACTTTTAACTAAAGATTTGAAAATTTTCAACTCAGATTTAAAAACTTTCGTCTGAAAATTCAAAACATGTAACTCAAATTTGAAAACTTTCATATCTAAATTAAAAAAATCAACTCAAACCTTAAATTTTTTTAACTCAAATTCAAAACTTTCAACTAAAATTGAAGATGAAAGATTTCAACTTCTAAAATGAAAAATCACGAAAAAAAGGCAAAAACAAAAAAAAATATATACGGATGTGGACGCCGTTCGCACGCATACGCGTCAGCACTGGGCTTTATGGACCTGAAACGCGCACGCGCGAATTAGCTATTGCGCCAAATTTTATATTAGAAAACAAAAAGTACCTCGAGATGCTGGTACCTCACTGTACCAAATCATTTCCGATCGTTGGATCTAATTGGACTGGATGGATATTGTTAGATCCAACGATAAAAACGATTTAGTATTATGAGGTATCGGTAGCTCAAAATGCTTTTTGTTAGACCGGAGCAAATCTCTTAGAAATAATAGTGTCTCCCGGTACTTTCCTAAAAACTGTAGAATCACTCTTTTGAATTTGTTTGAAATTAGCAATTAATTGTTGAAATCAGGGAAAACGTATTCAAATTTAAAGGTGAACACGCTACATTCGTGCCACCAACTGACCAACCTCCTCTATCATCGATTCATCCTAGCGGAAAGAAGTGCATGCGGCCACAACGAAACCATGGGAATGGAGTAGACAGTAGTGCGCAGGCGGCTATGGAAAAGGAGGTGATGGAGTCGCAAAAGCCAAAGACCAAAGACTAGTCGATGACTTCACCGGCCTTGGGATTCACGGGCTTCCAGTTGCAACTTCCAAGGCAGCGATAATCACGCCCAGTGTGCAATGCAATTCGCAATAATCCAAGTATTGCAACTTGTAATCAAGTGGCAATGTTGCATCGCATCAGTAGCGAATTAATTATCCACAAATTTGCAAACTTTGCAAGTTTGTAGGCGACTGGCCAAGTGGCCAGGCATGCTAATTGGACTCGTCAAGGTATTCGGCTCACCACTGGTCAATCTATGACCGTGACATGTATGGGCGTATGGCTATGAAAAAGAAAAGAAAAATCAAGCTCCAAACTTACCACTAGCAAATTAGCAATGTGGAGCTATATGGAGCCTGTTTAGCATGGCACTAACGCTAACTTCACCTTTTCTGGAATTAAAGCCCAGTCAAACAGTTTCACCTCCATTCATAAATAAGAGTAGAGCCAGCTGAAATGCTCACTACTATGAAACATCAAATATATGTCGGTACTATAGGTGCTGAAAGTGCTAAAACCTACACTATAGGCCTTTTCCCATTTTACTCGGGTTAAAATCACAAAAAACCAACACCTTTAGAATTATAGGTGCCTTTTTTTTTAAAAAAAGACACTTATAAAATATCATAGGTGTCAGTTAATTTAAAACCGAAATATATTATAGGTCCTGGTTTTTTAAAAAAAACTGGCACCTAAAAAGTCGAGCCGAGTCTTATCCATCCATCCACAGCGCCAAGCTGAGCCAATAGGACCCACCAAGGAAATAAGTCCGAGTGCCGGAGTCTTATCCATCCATCCTTTTTTCTCTCTCATTTTCCTCTCCTCTCTCCTAGCCTTCTCTCTCGCTCTCATTTCTCTCTCTCGTTTTCTTCTCTCTTCGAGGAGCCGAGAGGGCAGGCGGCGGCACAAGAGGGGAGGCGGCGGCGGGTAGAGACAGTTAGGCCCAGCGGCGGCAGCGATAGAGGGCGGCATCGGCGACGATACCTACGCCCTCCCCTCCACCATATCCGACGGGAGTGGAGGCAGCAGCGGCGTGCAGCGGCAGGTGGCGGCGCCTCCTCTCCGCTAGATCTGGCAGGAGGGGAAGCATGGGCTACCGCGGGATCCCTACGACAGCAGTGGCAGGCTTCTCCGAGGCTCATCCATCCATCCATCCATCCATCCAACCGCCGGCACATCGACGCTCGCCGAGGCTTGCTCGGGATTCCAACTGTTTGTCACGAGCTATTAGTTTATCTGATTTTTTTGCGAGAAAAGAATGGAAAGATGGATTGTGCGTACATCATCTGAGACCTGCCACTGATCCGGACTGAGGAAATCCATGAACCTCTGACCAGAGAAACGAACTACGCAGACGTCCTCGTAAATGGTGACTCCATTGATGCCGGGGCAAGCTTTCTTCCCGTCGACGAACGCTGCCGCGACGCACGCGCTGCAGGCTGAGGCGTTCATGTCGCCGCGGCAGAGCGCCAGCGCGAACACCTTGTCGGGATCGGTGCCGACGGTGGCGACCGCGCGAAGCCGGCAGGCGCCGCGGAGACATCGGTGGGGAGCGCCGCGGCGAGGAGGTTGAGGTTCGCCTCGAAAGTGCTGTTGGCCACGTACGTGTTGCCGAAGCCGAGGTCGCAGTTAGCGATACCAGCGGGCGTGGCCGTGGCCGACGGCGGCAAGAGGACGAGGACAACGGCAACGATGCCCATAGCCGTAGCCGACGAGCATCGCCGCAGCTGAGAGGGGACTTGCGCTGGGTAACGCCGTAACGGATCTGCTCGCCCACTCGGTGCGAGTGCGACGAATCATCAGGTTCGTTGCACGGAGTTTGAGCGCGCAATTGGAGTCAAGAATGGCTGCCGCATGCATAATTTCCTGATTTTTGTTTTCTAGCGTTCAACATTTGCCAGTGTTCTTGTCACACCCTTTGACTACTGACAAGACAAACGATCCTCTACTCCCAGTATATTAAAAGAAAGATATTTGCTTCAGTCCAATAAAAAATACCTCGTCTCATTCATTTCCGATCGTTAGATCTAACAATGTCTATCATGTCTAACTAGATCTAACGATTGAAAACAATCTGGTACATTGAGGTACCGGTACCTTAAGGTATTTTTTTCTGAACCGGAGCAAATCTCTAATAGAAATTAATCTAGTAACTTATTTTCGAGATGGAGGGAATACTTTCATTTCATCCTCTTATGCATGTACTGCATGGAAAATCAAGTTGACAGATGTAGCATGTTTGGGAGTTTAAGATTTTGAGAAGCAGCTAGTGATAAGCTAACTAGTGAGGATCTAGAAAAGCTAGGAAATATAGCTTCTGGCTTCTAGTTTATTTTCTGAATTTTACAACTATATATTCTCAGAATTTAGATGAAAATCTAGACTATTTGAGGGAGTTTCTATTAGCGGGAGATTCTACGTGAAGTTGTAATTGTCAGAAGCTCTCCTAAACAGGCATGTTCTAAACTAGGATTGGCTTGGCTATTTCCTCAATTTTCATTAGCATATTTTCATGTGCTGTGAAAACTTTTTTTTATAGACGTTGCTTTGAACAAAAATCAAATAAATTAGTTTGTTTAAATTTTAATAATTAATACTTCTTCCGTTTCACAATGTAAGTCATTCTAGCTTTTCCCACATTCATATTCATGTTAATGAATCTAGATAAATATATATGTCTAGATTCATTAACATCAATATGAATGTGGGAAATGCTAAAATGACTTACATTGTGAAACGGATGGAGTATTTAGTTAACCATATGCTAATCATGTTTCTCGTGCAGTTAATCAGTCGTTTCCAACTTATGTTTAGAACGTGCCCTTAACTTTCTTAGTCCAGAACACACCTTAACTTTCTCAGTCCAGTACATAAGTATTTATATGTTGTTTAGTTAATTTTAAAATTTTCTAAAAGAAAAGACTTTAGTAACTCTCATTAAATACGGAACAGTTAGCCGTGAGAGAGTGGTTGATGGCAGGGGCGGATCCAACGTGGGTGCAGGGGGACTCAAGTCCCCTCTACACCCACAAAACCCATGGATACCCCCCTAAGCCCCCCTTCAATTTTTTCATCATAGTTGATAAGATAGGATGTGCTAAAGGTCTCATAATAGCATTTTAGTATAGTTTAATACTGAGATTATGTGTTTATATCGGTGTACTCGGTATGTTGAGTCCCTCCAACTTTTTGTTTTTGGATCCGCCCCTGGTTGATAGGAAATATATTGGATAAGAGGTGATTGAGGACAACTATATTATACTACTAGTTATATTTATAAATAAATTTCAAACGCTTACAATGCTTATATCTATGGACATGGACAGATGGAGCAATATTTATTCATTTGTTCCTAAATATAAACATTCCTATGATTTTAAATTTGTAAGGAAATACTACCTTCGTCCCATATTATTTGTCGCTTTGCTTTTTTCTTTGTAATGTTTGATCATTCGTGTTATTCAAAAAAAATTGAAATTATTATTTATTTTATTTGTGACTTACTTTATTATCAAAAGTACTTTAAGTATAACTTATTTTTTTATATTTGCATTAATTTTTCAAATAAAACGAATGGTCAAACATTACAAGAAAAAAGTCAAAGCGACACTTATTATGGGACGGAGGGAGTATAATATTTTCAATACTACTTCTCCTTATTGACCATCTCTCGATTAATTTTTATCTGGTCACATTCGATAGATAACAACACCCCTCAAAATCTTGAATATTTGGACCGTTTGATGGGCTTCAAGATTCATGCAACGCAGAAACCCTAATCTCAGCGCCGCACGTTGAAAGGACGCTTTTCATCGCTGCTACCGCATGGCCTCGCTGGCTTGCCGAAAGGCATCAACGGCACCGGCGAGCCCCCCGTTGCCGGTTTCCTCCCCTCCCCTCGTCCCCTACTCCTCTCTCCTTCTCCTCAAGCTGGTTGCAATGAGATATCCCTGTTTCGTTGTTCTTTCCTGTTTCCGGCGACTCTTCGCGCCACCGTCAGCCACTGCCTCCTAAGTATATAAGCTTGTTTTGCCCCCACCTACAATGTTGGCCCATCGCCCTTCTTCATCCCCATGGTTTCGGTGTCGCCCGTCCATGTCCACTACCCATCACTGGGCCATTACATCTCAATGCCATCCCTCTAAACTCGATGATCTCCCCCGACCCTTTTCTCCTGGACATAAACCTTTACTAAACAAGGTAAAAACAACTAACTATATTTGGAAACGAGCGGAGTAGCCGTTAAATTCCGTTTCGCCGTTGACGACTCTGAATCCGATTTCATAAAGTTTCTCTGGAATCTATTATATACTAAAATTCCATTAAACTTACTACAAACGGTCTTAAGATGCCACGTGGCGCTCTAATAAATTAGAGAAAATCCTAGAAATTCTAAGAAAAAGCAAAACATCTACCCCTTCATTTTCACTTAAATTTATGGGTCCAATATTATACACCGTTAGATAAAATTGATCTTAAAACAAACTAAATACTATAGGCCCCACCTCTCCTTTTTTTTTCTTTGACCAGGGTCCCACCTCTACTCTTTATGCGTGCATAGGTAGGTCACGTATACATGGGTATGTAGTACGTACGCCTGCCTCCCTCCCTTTTGTTTCTTTTTTCTTCTTTTTTCTATTTATACAATTGATATATATATATATATATTTTAATAATCATAATTTTACAAACAAATAATATACCATCATATAACTCTTTATAAACACAGGAAACTAAATTAACTCTATAATCTTTGAAAATAAAATTTACAACATATTATATGTTTACCCAGTAAATCAATAATGTAAGATAGTTTCCACTTAAATCGGTGTACTCATTACTTTGTACTATTATTTTCAACTAATGCACTATTTTAAAATAAAATTTACATAATTATAGTGTACCTATTACTCTGAATATGGTCAGCGGTCAAGAATATGAATTCGTTCATTTGCATTGAAGTCGGGGGCTACTGTCAGGGTTATGGATACCACATAACTAATAGTAGTTGACTAAATCTCGGCAGGACCCACCACATACCATGCCCTATATGGAAACTGACTTCAGATATGGAGGGAGTTCCAGATAAGGAAAGACAACCAGAGTTCTACATGGAAACGACAAGGACTACTCGGATTGTATCCATATTGGTTTCCCTAGTTCTACTCGGACAAGGGGACACCTATAGGTATAAATACAAGCTCCCCAAGGAGGACAGGGGAGAAGGACCATGGAAGACACCCATGACAACAGAACCAAGACAGACAACCCACCACAATACACGGGACAACATACAAGCCAACATACTCCAAGACAAGTCGCCGGATATCAACATCAGAGATACGCCTAGATCGACCCTATCCGGTACCTTCAGAGGCCGGCCGTAGGGATTTAGCGCTGTCTCTAGTCTCACCTGGCACAAGCTCGAGGAGGAAGGCTACCCTGTTGTCGACTACGAGTCAGACTTACAGACCGCCATCTCGACAACAGTTAGATAGGCTACCCCAAATATTGTACTGGTGTGATTATGGTGAATAAAGATCAACAACCAGCTCCGGCCAATAGGATGTAGAGTTATTACCTGATAACTCAGGGGCCCGAACCTGTATAAAAATGTCTCCGTCTCTTTTACCTCAGTCTCGCATATATCCTAGCACCAACGATCCCCATACTGTCCAAATACCGTAGTCGAGACATCAAACGTCGACAGTGCTTTTCTTAAATAACTTTTAACTTTTTAGAAGTTAATTTATTTTTTTATAATCTCAAATAGCTATCACATAAATCAGATAATTCATCAATTTCAGTTGTCCTGAACCCTAAACCCTAAGTAGTACATAATTTTTTCATGCGAGTCATGGTGATCAGTAAATTGATGATCAACGCATAATCAAAGTTATAAGATGAATCTGCAATAGCTACTATAAACAATTATAAATAGGTGTCAAAATTAATTGCTATTAATTAGACATCTAATGGCTTGCTAGCAACATATTTAATTTCTCTCTACATGTATATAAACATGGACGAAGCTAGAACGAATATTAGCATATATCCCATACATATATATTACATGGTTAATATTCTAATTACATGTGATAAGTCCATTAAAATTTCTTAAAATACCATCAAGCTGCCACGTGGTGCTCTAATAAATTAGAGAAATTATTAAAAATTCTAAGAAAAAAAGTAAAGTATCTATTACTGTGTTTTCACTTAAATCTATCGGTCTCACTTAAATCGATCGGTCCAATATTATAAACCATTAGATTAAATTGATCTTAAAACAAACTAAATACTACGAGGTCCCACCTCTCCACCTTCAGTACACACCTACATACGTGGGTACCTACGCTTCCCCTCCCTTTTTCCATTTTTCCCTTTCTTCTTTTTCTCCATGAATACGCTTCCCTCCCTTTCTTACTGTATCATGCACCTTTACGAGACGATTTAATCACAAGAATTTTAAGTATCTTGCTCTCATATTTTTTATTTGTTATTTACTCGAGAACTACAAGTAATAGTTTATTATTTACTCGAGAAAAAAACATGATTCAAAAGTCGTAAGTATTTAATCCATCTTCTACTCAAAAGTTTGTGAATGGATTTTTAAGATACCTTAAGAAAAATAGAACCCTTAAATTATTACAAAACAACAATATCCGAATTTTAGTTTGCCCTTAATTTATGAACAAACAGTAAAAATCTTATTTTTCAATAATACAAGTGCCCACAAATACGCGCGGACCACCTTCCTAGTTCAAAAAGTAATTAATGTGATTGATGGTTTTGTCGTCGCCGCCTTTCAGACCTCACCCCGCGCGCGCGTGCGCACTTACGGGCTACGTACGGCGGCCGATGGTGCCAACTGAACGGTGCAAATGGAAAACACACCATCTCCAAGCACCAAGCTAGCCATCGTAATGCGAATACCTTCATGGTTTACGCACAAACCGGTCCAACCCGTCAACCAAACCATCCCGATCCCCTTTTTGCGGCTGTACAGTTGTACGTGGGGAGGCCATATGTGTGGATCCTGTGCATAATAACCCCGTTGAATCCACCCCCTTCGTTTCTCGAAAGAAATTTAAAAATATACTTTATTTTTTCATATATTGTATTTATATACCTGGATGTGACTAATTTGCAAGAATATACCCAATCCGCGGAACGGTTGCGCGGGAGCGAGGACGAGCAGCCGGTCCCGCAGGCCGGGGATGCGGTACCACGCCGGTCCCGCGGGCGTGGTGAGCGCGGCAACGCTCCCGCATGCCGGATGTGCGGGACCGGCGCTCCCACATGCCGCCCCCATCTCGGTTTCCCGAATTGGATCCGATCTCCTCTGCACGAAAAACGGAGCAGGCTATTAACATATAATTAATTAAGTATTAGTTTTTTTTTTCAAAAATGGATTAATATAATTTTTTTAAACAACTTTCGTATAGAAACTTTTTATAAAAAAATACACCGTTTAGGAGTTTGAAAAGCGTGCGCGCGGATGAGTTGGAAAAATTAAGGGAAGAACACGTCTTAAAGAACACGCGACCTGTTCGGTTCCGCGCGTTGGAACCGCGCGACAACGTTGGTCCCGCGCCGCCATTCTGCGGCACCGCCGCGTTCACTCATCCTACCATGGGCTCCATCGCTCCCGCGCATCGGCTCCGCGGTATCGACTCGGGCCCGCAGGCCAGTTGTGCGGGACCGGCTCGGTCGCGCATCTCGGTTCCGCGCGACCGGCTCGGGTTCCGCTCCCGCATCCCCAGTCTGCGGTTCGTCCTCGCTCCCGCGCATTCGTTCAGCAGATTGGGTATATTTTTGTAAATTAATCGCAGCCAGGTATATAAATGCAAAATATAAAAAAATAAAGTATATTTTCAAATTTCTTTCTTCGTTTCTCTCCCTCTTCCTTCACGGCTCCGCGTGACGTGCGGCGTATAGTACGAGTCTCCGCCGTTAGAGGCCGTGATTCCCATTCCCCGCACGCGCCGCCACGCGACGAGTCCACTCGTGGCCCGCGCGCGTCCCTGTCACCCCTGTGCGCTCGACGAGCCGCATCCATCCCGTCGGCTCAATCTGATGGAGGCCGGCGTCCCGCCCGCGCACTCGCGTTTTCACGCGATCGCTCTGTTCCTATGCTCCAGTATGGCTGCGTTGCTGCTCCTATGCTCAGCTTCTCTCTCGTGTAGTCGTGTGTACAGAGCAGCAAAAGAGGTAAACGTTCTAACCCGTGAAGTCAGTGTTATGTCCTACTACCTCCGTTCCAGAAAACTCAATTGCTCAATTTCTGTGTCTAACGTTTGACCGTCTATTTTATTTAAAAAAATTATAAAAAATAAGTTATTTATAAAATATTATTCATGTTTTATCATCTAACAATAATAAAAATATTGATAAAAATTAATTTTTTTATATAAGACGGACGGTCAAACGTTGGACACGGAAAGTCTTTTTTGTGAGAGAGAGTATATGCGCGGAATAGTGAGTAAACTATAAACGACAATCTTTGCTGCGAGAAACGGCCAACGACTTGAATGGACGACCAAAAGTTTACCCCCATTAACAAAACCGAGCTCGATACAAGTACAAGTGTACGAACCACCCGTTCATCCGTTCCACCGTGCAGTCACGATGGCGGCTAGCCATGTCGCCCTGTCCGTGCCAGTCGCCGCAGCCGTCGCGCTGCTGCTGCTCGTGCTCCCCCGCGCCGCGGAGTCGTACCCGTGGGCGAAGTGCAACGACACGGCCGGCGACTTCCCGGCGAGGAGGAGCAGCAGCTACCTTGCCAGCATCAACCTCATCGCCGCTACCCTCCCCGGCAACGCCTCGGCCTCGCCGGACCTGTTCGCCACCGCCGAGGGCGTCGGCGCGCCGCCGGACCAGGTCTCCGCCCTCACGCTCTGCCGCGGCGACGCCAACGCCTCCACCTGCCTCGCCTGCCTCACCCAGGCCTTCCTCGACCTCCCCAACGCCTGCGCCTACCACAAGGTCGCCGCCATCTTCTACGACTCGTGCCAGCTCAGCTACTCCAACGCCACCATCGCCGCCGGCGACTTCTCCACCGAGAAGATCCCGATCTACGGATTCCGCAGCTACGCGAACGTCACGATGGAGCAGGCCCGGTACAACCGCCTCGTGGCGGCGCTGGTGAACGCCACCGCCGACTACGCGGCGCGCAACTCCACGCGGCGGCGGTACGCGTCCGGCGAGGCCGACTTCAACGCGGAGTTCCCCAAGGTGTACAGCTGGGCGCAGTGCACGCCGGACCTGACGCCGGCGAGCTGCCGGAGTTGCCTCGCGCAGATCATAGGGAGAGGTATTGGGTTTTTCGAGAACAGGGTCGGAGGATTCGTCCGCGCGGTCTGGTGCAGCTTCCAGTACAGTACCACGCCCTTTCTCGACGGACCGATGCTTGTAAGGATACAAGGAACGTCAGGTGCCTCGCCGGCGCCGGCGCCGGCGCCGTCGCCGGCGGCCGTGGTGCCCGCAGTTAACCAGACGCCGCCGGCGGCGACGCCGACGCCTGAAGGAGGTGAGTCAAAGCGCCTTGTGCTTAAAATGGTTCTCATTCCATTTCATATTAGCTTTGACTTTTTTATAGCTAAACCTTTTGGTTTGATTAAGTTTATAAAAAATATCTAGCATTAAATATATTTTGATAATATGTTTAGTTTATGTTAAAAATGCTGTTATCTTTTTCGTGTAAACTTAATCAAACTTTAAAAAAAAATCACTAGAAAAAAAATCAAAGTAACTTATAAAATGAAATGGAGGGAGTATATTATAATTGATTTAATTTTCTTGAAAAATGTATATTAAATATAATTTTGTGACACTTACTTTGCCTGACATTTTATTCTCAAAAAATTTAATTCAGGGAGAAAGTACAGCGTCCCTGGATTGGTTCTTATAATTCTACTGCCTACAATAGCAGCAATAAATGTTGTAGTTGGTCTCTGTTTCTTGAGGAGAAGGCGACCAGTAACAGAAGCAAAGCGCACATGTATGTTCTGCAAAACTCTCCAGTTTACTCAGCGACATTAGATGAACAAAAGCTTATCCCATTTTCTTTGACGTTGATAGATGCCAACTACTCCACTGAAGCAGAGGACATCGAAAATTTGGATTCGATGCTCATCGACATCTCCATTTTGCGATCTGCAACTGGTGATTTTGCAGAGAGTAACAAGCTCGGTGAGGGCGGATTTGGTGCTGTGTACAAGGTATGAAAAAAAAAATGCATGTATGTCAGTGAATCACTATCAAATTCTTTCAGCTTATTAAGCTTAGCGTTTGTTTCATCTCTCACAGGGTGTGCTCCCAGACGGCTACGAGATAGCAGTGAAGAGACTATCGAAGAGCTCAACGCAAGGGGTGGAAGAACTGAAGAACGAGCTGACTCTGGTTGCGAAGCTGAAGCACAAGAACCTTGTCAGCCTCGTCGGCGTCTGCTTGGAGCAACAGGAGCGGCTGCTCGTGTACGAGTTTGTTCCAAACAGGAGCCTCGACCTGATCCTTTTCGGTACAAACTGAGCCATGCTTAACCTCAGTTTTCCTCTGTTTCTTATGCAAAGATTGGTACCATCCATTTCTGTGTGATCAATGTCAGATACTGAGAAAAGTGAGCAGCTGGACTGGGAGAAGAGGTACAAGATCATAAACGGGATCGCTAGAGGTCTGCAATACCTCCACGAAGACTCTCAGCTCAAGGTAGTCCACCGCGATCTCAAGGCGAGCAACATCTTGCTAGACGCGAATATGAACCCCAAGATTTCAGACTTTGGCCTCGCGAGAATTTTCGGTCGAGATCAGACCCAGGCTGTCACCAAGAATGTCATCGGCACATAGTGAGTCTAGCTAAGCTAGTACATATAATTCATATTTCTATCATCTAGTAGTAATTTGCTGACTGTAAAATTACCGTGTTGTTCCAGTGGATACATGGCTCCTGAGTACCAGACACGTGGGAACTACTCTATCAAGTCAGACGTGTTCAGCTTCGGCGTCATGGTCCTCGAGATCGTGACAGGTAGGAAGAACAACCACAGCTATAACTCCCAACAATCTGAAGATCTCTTGACCATGGTGAGTTATCTGAATATCTGATCTGATCACCATCATCCTCCTCGAGAGGAGCACATCGAGTTGCATTTTGGCTCATGGGGTTTTACTGCAAAAATGATATATGCAAGATCTGGGAGCAATGGGTGGCCGGGACGGTGCTGGAGATGGTCGATCCGAGCATGAACAGCTTCTTCTCGGAGAGCGACGTGATGAGATGCATCTACATCGGGCTCCTCTGCGTGCAGGGAGACCCCGGGGAGCGGCCGGTGATGTCGTCGGTGGTGCTGATGCTCGGCACGGACACCGTCGAGCTCCATGCCCCCGCGAAGCCGACGCTCTTCGCCAGGAAAGGCGGCGGCGACGAATCCGGCGTCGCGTCCGGCGGCATGTCAATCGTGTCATTGGAGGAGCAGTCGTAGAGACGGTAGTCCAGTGTTGCTTATTATCAGAGCGGTAGAGCCAGAGGCCTGAAGAGGCCAGTGCAGAATCCTACGAGAGAAGATTATGCTACACTGTGCTACCGTACCCATGTGTAGCAGCAATTTAGAAATGGCTGCCAGATCTTCATCGGAGTGATCATGAAAAGATCAAGCGATAATGAAATTGTGTCAAATTACGATTTATATGAGAGTAAACATTAGATCTTTTTCAACTGATGGCGAAATGATAAACGAAATTGTGTCTTTTCGCTTTAACTGAAACTACATCTACTTATTACATAAGTTATTGGCTAAAAAAACCAAGTACGACATAATGAAAGAAAAATGATGATGAGCAGATGACATAACGACACCAATAAAAGGAAATAATTAACTTATTCAAAGTTTAAGTCTATTGCTAAATCTTCATCTAAAATTGAGACGATTGACTCTAAATTTTGGAATGCAGCGGGTAAAACTTCCGTGTTCTCGTTACACATTTATAGTTGGCCCACAACAGACGGTAAATTAATTCCAGAAGTTTAAATTGAAGCAAGCAAAAACTTTGAGCTTATCTATTATATTATTAAAACAGCTTTGAAAGGAGGCACCACATTCGCTGTGGGGGCTAAAAATTCCCACATTAATCGGAGAAAAAGAAAAAAAGACAAGAAGAGTCCAAGTAGAAATACAATCTAAAAATAGCTGAAATTCGGAATTAAAAATAAGCAATATTGAAGGAAGTTTCCATATAAGAACCCAATACGAGATTAATTAAAATTCGAAATAAAAATAAAATAAAATCTAAAATTAGAAAAAAAGAGAGTCCAAGTAGAAATACAATTTAAAAATAGCTGAAATTCGGAATTAAAAATAAGGAATATTGAAAAAAGTTTTCATATAAGAACCCAATACGAGATTAATCAAAATTCAAAATAAAAATAAAATAAAATCAAAAATTAGAAAAGAAAAGGATAGTCCAAGTAGGAATACAATTTTAAAATAGCTGAAATTCGGAATTAAAAATAAGGAATATTAAAAGAAGAGTCCGTATAAAAACCTAATACGAGATTAAATAAAATTGGGAATAAAAATAAAAATAAAATCCGAAATTAGCAAAAAAAAATAAAAGAAGAGCTCAAGCAGGAATACAATTTAAAATTAGCTGAAATTCAGACTTAAAAAAAGCAATATTGAAAGAAGAATCCATATAAGAACCCGATACGAGATTAATTAAAATTCAGAATAAAAATAAAATAATATCAAAAATTAGATAAAGTAAAAGAGATTTCAAGTAGGAATACAATTTTGAAACAACTGAAATTGAAAATAAAAAATAAAAATATTAAAGAACATAATACGATATTAATTAATTTTTTTTAAAAAATCTGAAATTAGAAAAAAGAAAAATAAGATTCCAGTTAGGAATATAATTTATAAATAACTAAAATTTGTGATAAAAATAAAGACTATTGAAAGAAAAGACCATCTAAAACACATGACGAGATAAATTAAGTAACATGCATATAAAGGAGTAGAGTGGTGGCGGTTGATATGACATAAAAAAAATTGTTAATGAAACACCAAATAGAATCCTAATGACGATTAAAAGGAGGGGCGACAGGGAGGCCGTAAAGCAAACGATCAAGGTGATTGCCGGGACTTCTAGAAAGTAAAAAAAATAAACCCCATTGATAATCATATTCGATTTTTAAAATCTCAATGACAATAAAAAGGAGCAGCAGCGGGCGGGGTGTATAGGAGTATAGTTGAAGAGCTGCCGACGGTTGACGGGACTTCTAGAAAATAAAAAATGAATTCCAACGATAGTTATATTCGATTTTTAGAATTCCAATGACAATAAAGAGTAGGCGGCGTACGGGCCGTAGAGGAGCATAGTGGCATCGTTTGACAAGACTTCTAAAAATTATAAAAAAAATGAAACCCAACAAGACAATAAACTCTAAAAACTACAAGGTTCAATTTTTGAAGTTTCAGAACTTCTAAAAAGTAAAAAAAAACAATGATAGTCATATTCGATTTTAAAATCTCAATGACAATAAAGAAGGGAGGCAGCGGGCGAGCCGTAGAGAAGTACAATGGCAAAGTAACTGACGGTTTGGCGGGACTTCTAGAAAGTAAAAAATGAACCCAAACGATAATTATGTTCGATTTTTAAAATCTCAATGACAATAAAGAGAAGAGACAGTAGACGGGTCATAGAGGAGTATAATGACAACGTTTGACGGGATGTCTAGAAATTATAAAAATGAAAATCAACGTGAAAATAAACTCTAAAACCTATAAGATCCAATGTTTGAAGTTTCTAAGGAGAATGAATAGAAATAGTGGTAGATCGAGCAAGTAAATAAAGAAGGAGATGACATAAGGGGTAATATCTGGTGTGACTTTTAAAAAACTATATAATTAGAAACATGGGAATGATAAGGTTTGGTCTTTCAAACTCTTAAGACAATAAATAGCTATTTAATAAATTTTTAGTAAAATCATAAAAAAAATATAATTTTGTTTGGGTACTAGCCGCGCAATTGCGCGGGCCACCCAGCTAGTTCATATTAAACTTGCAATCTTCTATGTTATACAAGTTTACACTACACCTACACTTGGATATTTTTTAAGACAATACTACATACATTTTGCTCGTGTGTAGTTGAGTTCTTATAGAAAGTCAAGCCCATTGGTTTCTTTTGGTTTTGCGCAAGCGGGTTGTGGGCATTATCTCCTTATCCTGGCTCCATGGAAGATGTGATTGGAGCTTCTTCCGGTGTTAGCTTCCAGTGGCTTCGTCTTTCATGCTGGTGACTAAGGAGTACTCCAGATCCACTTGTGAGGAGGTCGTGCCGATCGTCATCTACATCTCCGGTGAGTAAAGTTGTAAGATTAGTTAGGTTGCGCCTGTTGCCATTCTTTTTTTCGAACGGTCAAGCCGTTGCCAACGTTTTATATTAAGAAGATATCCTATTTTAAGGAGAAAACATGATCAAACCTTACAGTGCTCAGTTAATTAGGGAAAATTGAGCGAAAACCACAACTACAACACCACACCATCAGCTAACCTATCCTAAGTTACTATGACGGAGTTCGACACAAGGCATCGAACAAGCTTGCCATTTGAGACGACACGGCAGCCTACACATGTTATCGTTGCTAAGCTTGCCACCCAACGACACAACAGCTTCAACTTCATTGCGATGCTACCCCAACGGCAAAATGAACAAACAGAAACGACATCCACGAAGGACATCATCCCAAGCTACCAAGGAACCACTCCTACACACAGCTAGCATCAACAATCTAATAAAAAAATTGCAATGTGTTGTCGTTGCCAAGCTTTGTCGCCCTAGCGAAGCAGCTCCGACTCTACCCACAACAGTAACCAGATAAGAGTGATGAACACCCACTGTAGCAAGGAACGAAGCCAAGGTAGTGAAGGCCTCGTCAAACACCCTAGGCTTGAAGAGCTTCGGAGATATTGCAGGAGTCCACCAAAAGCTATCGTTGTGCGCAGAGGGTTCTTGGTGTTATGAGGGGTCAATGCCAGGACGACGCCTCCAAGGAGGGGAACGGCGCCAAATGGCGTCACCGTCGTCATGCCAGCCCATGGCCATGGCAAGGCTTTCGCCAGTTATTCCCTATCAAAACCCCACACAACCATCCTACACAACGACAATCACCGGACCACCACGCCATCCCTTAAACGCCCAAGCTCAGTCTACCACCCCGCAGGTCAAGCTGGCAATAGATTGGACAAATTCTTCACTGCCTAACCGCTTCCTGCATGCTGCTGTAAGCCACTGAGGTCACCATTGGCGGCCAGCCACCACCGCTGACAACCCGGTCACCACCGCTGGCTTCCTCCTCGTGCAGCACCTCCACCACCTCACGCCGCCTGCCATCGGGCCATGGCTGCGTGTGCGGCCAACACCACCTCGCACTGGCCGCCAGCCTCGCCTTCCTCCTACACGCCATCCCAAGCACCGCCAGGCGGGGGCACGAGGCAGAGCAGGATCCGGCGCCGTCGCCGCAGCGGCCCCAACCCACGCCGACCGGGGCACACGCATCGCACCGTTCGCCCCCCGCTTCACCTCCGTCGCGCCGCCCACCGCGCCGGTCGGATCTGCTGGTTGGGAGGCCAGATCCGGCCACAGAGGCACCGGATCCACCGCCCTAAGTTGAACCGCAGTCTCCACCTCCGGCCGTGCCATCGTCGGCCTTCTCCGTCCTCCTCGTGCTGGGGTCAGTTCTTCTGAGCTGTTTGGGCCTTGCCGCCGCCTTCCCGGCTCGCCGCCGGCCAGCTCCGGCAGCAGTGAGGTGGAGGAGGGGAATGAGGGTGTGGCGGCGTGGCGGCTAGGGTTTTGCCCCCGAGCCGCCCGCGCGAGAGAGACGCGGGGACACTTTGACCGTGTACTTTAACTTGAAACTGGATATCGCTTGTTGCCATCCTTATCTCTAGCAAGTAAATTTTGCAAGGTTTTAGTCCATCGATCGTTGTGGACCTTCAACAATAGGAGAAGTTGTGGGAGAATGCTAGCGATAGGTCAACCGGCGGGGGGAGAAAAATCGGACGCTCCCCTCCCCCACACGCGCATGACACGTGACGCCTGGGCCCTACCACGGTCTCTAACCCCACCTGTCACGTGTCTGCACCAAAAATGTTTCACCTTGTTTACTCACAATGTTTCACTATGTATAAATCTAATGTTGCTGTGAATTAAAACATTCTTTTACAACAAATCACCCACATATTTTGGAAACTCTCTATTAAGGGAATTCGTTTCATTTTTTGTTCCACAAAAAATGTTTCACCTAGTGTACTCACAATGTACATAGATCTAATGTTGCAGTGAATTGAAACATTCTTTTGTAACAAATCACTCACATATTTTGGAAACCCTCTATGAAGGGAATTCGTTTCATTTTTTGGTCTACCAAAAATGTTTCACTTAGTGTATTTATAATGTTTCACTATGTATGGATCAAATGTTGCAGTGAATTGAAACATTCTTTTGCTATTTGCTGAAACATTGTTTTTATATAAGGTGAAACAACACCCGATTTAAACGATTGAAACATTTCCGATCTACTTAGTGAAACAATTCCGATATACCTGGTGGAACATCGTGCAACATTTAAAAATAATTCAATAATAAGCTAAATGTTTTTTCGTTGGAATATATCCATGTGTGGTCTTGTTTTGAAGATTTAACTGCAATGAATTTAATGATGCAATCGGATCATGATTTGGATAAATAATTTAAGAGAATAAATAGTTTAGAGTGTTTTTACACGTATACGTCATGCTGATGTCAGCGCCTGATTTCCCCGAATCATCGGGTGTCCGATTCTAAGTTTCTTCCTTCGCTGTGTTCTGTCCGATTTACCATGGATGCCTCAACTTCCATTCAGTGGAGACCTCGTTCGGGTTTTCTCCTTGGCTCTACCTTCAATAGGTTGCCATGAATTTGTCGTCTCCACCGCCGTCGATGTAGTCGCATCGGCTGTCTAGTGGATGAAGTAGATAAAGGACTTGATTGCTAATTCCTTTTAGCATATTTTGTCTATGCCCAGCTTTGATGAGGGGTTTCTCCGTAAAACTGGATGCGCTCCCAGTTTGTTGTCATCAATCTATTAATTAATTTATTAATTTGCCCATCTTTTAGCTCACTTGCTTTCTTCTGTGTTTTTTCAATAATGTGTCGTGGTCAGTACCGGCGGCTGCAGGAAAGGTAACCATTAATTATGATTTGGCAAGGTCATATGCATGCATGCGTGCCGACCTGCCACACGGGTGTTGCTTATCCTGTGACTCGTTAATGACAAGGACGTGCCCCAAATGGCTTTGCAAATTGTTGCTTTCCTTTTCGCCACTACGCGAGTACGCCAGGGTAAAAAAACATACGTAGGCAGTGTTCCTTACATTAGGTTGGAACTAATCTTTCAAACACGTGAAACGGGACAGTGAATTAACGTACAATTAGTTAAGTATTAGTTTAGAAAACTTTAAAAAATAGTTAATATAATTTTTCAAAGCAAATTTTCTATTGAAATTATTTTCTACTTTCTCCGTTTCACAATTTAAGTCATTCTAGCACTTTTTATTTTCCACATAAATATTTTTTATTGAAATTATTGATGTTAATGGATCTAGATATAAATGTTAGAATGTCTCACATTGTGAAACGGAGGAGGGAGTAATAGACATACCGTTTGGTGGTTCAGGAAATGGTGCGCTAAAATGAGAGAGCAGAGGTTGGAAGACAGAACAAACAACACAGCCGTAGTGTGATTTGCAGTATGGTGGACAAGATTTCAGTACTACTAAGTAAACTGTGCAGCCGGCCAGTCATGTTTGACTCCAATTTCGAGCTCAAACCTGACGGAATCTGCCACTTGACAAACAATGTGTCGCAATTCGCACAGAGTTGACAGTTGACAGCGCAAGCAAGGCTGCTTACATGAGGCCATTTTTTTTTTTGGCGTAAATCATGCCGTTAGTTGAGGGAAAGAATCACTCCCCGCATCTTCTTCCACGATGCTCGCCGCCGGCTATGGCATCCTCGCCGTCGCCGCCGCCGTCGTCGTCCTCACGCTGCCCTCGGCCGTGCGTGCCGCGCCCACTAACATCTGCGACATGGGCGTCGCCACGTACGCTGCCAACAGCACATTCGAGGCGAACCTGGACCGCCTCGGCGCGGAGCTCCCCGCCAACGTCTCCGCGGCGCGCGCCACCGGCGGCTACGCGGTCGCCACCGTCGGCGCGGCGCCCGACCTGGTCTACGCGCTCGCGCTCTGCCGCGGCGACGTGAACGCCTCGGCCTGCGGCGCGTGCGTCGCGGCGGCGTTCGCCGACGGGAAGCGGAGCTGCCCCGGGATCAAGGGCGCCACCGTCTCCGGGCCCGGGGACGGCTGCGTGCTCCGCTACTCCGGCCAGAGCTTCATGAATTTCCTCAGCACCGAGCAATGGCAGGTCTCAGAGATACTGTACGGACACCATCTATATCCCATTCCCACCATTGTTTCTTCCAAGCATATTATCATTGGTAGAATTAATCACTAATCAGAGAAACTAATCACTACTAGCTCGTTACAAACAGTTGGTATCCCGACCATGCCACGGACAGCATCAAGGTGCCGGACGTTGGCTGGTTCAACGCCGCCGTCGCGAAGATCCTCGCCGCCCTGGTCGAGCACACTTGGGCCACGACGACGAGCAACGCGACCGCCAAGAAGTATTTCTCCACGGGTGAGGAGGAATTCGACCCCAAGATCTACGGATTCGTGCAGTGCGTGCCGGACTTGTCGCCGGAGCAGTGCAAGGAATGCGTTAGGACGATCCACGATCAGGCGAAAATCAACTACATGGGCAACAGCCTTCCGTGGGCTAGTACTTATTCGGTGTGGTGCAGTCTGATGTATAGCGTTCGGCCGTTCTTCGGTGGCCGGGCGATGCTGCAGCTCTCGCCGCCGCTGCCGCCGGCGGTCGATACTCCGGTTGGTACTCATGAGCCTGGAGCAGGTTCGACTTTATACGTCGGGTTTTTTTTTTTTTTGGTAGAGTTCTAACTTCTAAATTTAGCTTTAGAAGTTAGGTTTAGAGTAGAGTTGTGAAGCAGTCTAAACTCAGTTTTACCTCTCTATTTTATTTTGTGAGAACATTCCACCCAGCTCCCCTCCTATTTTAGATGGAGCTGACACAGCCAAACAGGCCCTTCTTGTTTTTCCATGAAAATTATTTGTCCTAATTCATTGAAGTTCATGATTTGGTTTCTGCAGGGAAGAAAAAGAGCGTAGCAGGACTCGCTGCAGGCCTCGCTTGTTCAGTTGGGGTACTCTTGATCCTTTCAGTTCTTGTGTTCGTTCGTTTCAGGAGAAGGACCAAGGCTGCCGAGACTGACCACCGTGAGTAGCATTAGCATATAGTCTCTGTTCAGTAGCTGAAATTTGCTGTTACCTGATATGATCTTGTCAAATGTCAACAGCTTTAAAGAAGATAACGAGAGCACAGTGCATGATTTTTGATCTGCCTACACTGCAAGAGGCGACCGAGAACTTCTCGGAGAACAATAAGCTTGGTGAGGGTGGTTTTGGTACTGTATACAAGGTAAGTTAGCTTGTAAAATTACAAGACAACAGTTTGAAATGTACTGTGAACTAGTAATCTGTAGAGTATTTGTCTGAAAATCAATGTGTTCAGGGAGTACTCTCAGATGGACAAGAAGTTGCAGTGAAGAAACTTTTAGGAACAACTGGGCATGGATTGGATCAACTACATAACGAGGTCCTGCTATTGGCAGAGCTTCAGCACAAGAACCTTGTTAGGCTACAGGGATTTTGCTTGCATCAAGAGCAGACACTGCTGGTTTACGAATACATCAAGAACGGGAGCCTGGACGACATTCTATTCGGTAATTTTCCTTCCCAATCAACGCTTCAGAAACACACCGATAACTCTGATTTTTGAATAGAATTTTTCAGAAACATTCTGTTCGGTAATTGTCTTGGGAAACATTCTAGTATTTGGTAATTTTACATCATGCCAAGTATGTAAAACAAAAAATAGAATAAATTGAGCAATGCACATCTTCAAATTAGTGTGAAGTACTGAATATGTACTGTACTGTACTGTACCATTTCTGGCAAACAAGTTAAATAGCTAAGAACAAGATGTGCATGCACTTCCTTAACTCTATTATAGATGCGCGATTATGATTAAGTTGCGCTATTTTGTCCTTATAGATACCACCAAAGGAAATTCACTCAACTGGGAGCAACAGTACAACATCATTCTTGGAATTGCTAAGGGTATACTGTATCTTCACGAGGATTCAAGCTTGAGGATCATTCACCGTGATCTGAAATCAAATAACATTCTACTTGGTGAGGACATGGAACCAAAAATTGCAGATTTTGGATTGGCAAGGCTGCTAGGAGAAGGTCATACTCATTCTAGGACAACCAGAGTTGTTGGAACATTGTAAGCTCATGTGCATTATAAAGCCTTCATTGATGGTAAATATTGATATATCTATGTTTCCAAGCCTAATGGTTATTTTTTTTTTTTTGCAGCGGTTATATGGCACCCGAGTACGTAGCAGACGGAAATGTGTCAACCAAGATAGACATTTTTAGCTTTGGTGTGTTGGTCCTTGAAATTGTGATGAGGAGAAGGAACTCCGATTCTGGTGATCATGATAATGTGAATCTCCTGACTGATGTAAGTGCTTAACAATACTGACCTTTCTCCGGTATGCATTTGTATACAATGTTTAAGTTTTAGACCGGTAATCGGTCTATTTCATATAACAAACTAACATCAACGTGTCTAATAGGTCTGGAATAGCTGGACAAAAGGGACAATTTCCCAATTCATTGACCAATCGCTTGATGGGTACTCTCGAAGCCAAGCCCTGCGATGCATCCACATTGGGCTATTGTGTGTCCAGCCGGACCCTGATGAGAGGCCTCATATATCATCTGTCATTTTCATGTTAACCAGGGAAAACATGGAGCTTCAGCCACCAGCACAACCTGCATTCTTCTTTGGGACAGAATCGGCTTCCTCTTCTCCATCATGTGGGCAACGTAGCTATGTGTATGACCGCTATGGTTTTGCTAGCGTTTCTGTAAATGATGTTACACTCACCGAGCCATATCCTAGATGACTGGTAAGTCTTACTAGGAGGTCACAATGCGAATGGGTAAAAGTCAGAGTACCGTACTGTGTCCATACACGTCTTAACTTTGTCCAAGGAATCTAATATTGTCGCGAAGAGGTGGGAATAATCTCCAGTTGCTCGGAGCGTAACACTAATGAGTGGGCCCTGTAGACATCTTCCCCCGCCTTGTCACTAACCACGAGACACGTGTCTGCGTAGAAGACAGTGGAACGACATCCAGCTACGCTCAACCCCGTCAGCTCCTCCAGTGGGCCCAGTAAAGTCCTGTAAAGGCCCCACCGGCGGTCAGCATGCAATGGGATTAACCATACCTAATTCCTGTTTGTATGCCCCCTCCTACAAGAGGATGGCAACCAGTGGCGGAGCCAGGATTATGTGAAGAGTAGGGTCTAATCATTAGAGTATGAACTTCTTTGAACGAATTTTAATAGGAAAATTAGCAAATTCCTTGGTATTTTTTTTGCCAGGTGTGGGGCCCAAGCCCAAGCTGCCCCACACCTGGCTCCGCCCCTGATGGCAACTATGTATTCCCCCCAGACTATAAGGGGAGGGCTAAAGCCATTGTAAACGGGGATCGCATTCTGAAAATCTACTAAGTTCAGAAACTCTCATCATCTCTAGAATAGATAAACCCAATTCTTTATAAACATTGCAACAAGGGATCTAGACAAACACATAGGAGTAGGGTGTTACAGTTCTGAGTGGCCCAAACCTGTATAAGCCCCTCGACTCTTGTTTGATTCCCAAACTCTTTTGTAAACATTGCAGTAATGGATCTAGTCAAAACCACAGGAGTAGGGTGTTACTCTTCCGAGCGGCCAGAGCCTGTATAAACCCCTCGACTCTTGTTTGATTCTCGCGTTCCTAACCTCAGATCCACACACTAGCACTTTGGCCGAATCACAAAGGAGTGCCTTTCCTCCCCGCTAGAGGAGCTCGGGCTCCGATAAGTATGATACAACCTTGATCAAATAAAGAGCCATTAGTTTGGTTCTTAAACCTAAGTGGATTGGAACAACCATATCGATTAATATACATTAGCAAACCAAACATTGGGAGAATGAAAAAAAGGTAAGAGAGAAGGCATTGAGAGAGTAGAGAGCTACCAATAAGACCAAGTGTATATGCGAAAGGGGTTGTACTCTAGGCATTGGTTACGGTGCTCAAGTAGCACCTCCAACTCTCCAAGGGAGCGAATTCCAATCTTAAATAAAAGAAAAAAATATTATGGGGTCTCCCTCGCTGTTTCCAATAAAAAGAAAAAGACCAATGTGTTATCATCTAGAATGATGTTTCCATTATACTCAGTTTAAATAATATGTAGTCCGTTGCATGAATGATAATTATTGTCAATAATGAATTTTAGGCTTAAATAAAAGAAAACAAATATTGTGGGGTCTCCCTCGCCTTTTCCGGTAAAAAAAAGAGACCAATCCGTTAGCATCTTGAAAGAGTACCTCAGCACTAGTGCCGCAACCATTGAATATTCTCTAGAATGGCACAATTGCTTACCTGTATCGGTGACTGACTGAGTGTGCATAAGGGAAAATGATGATAACCACAGCACATCGGCCTCGGCCACAATAGGTTGTGCTGATCAAGCGAAATGGGTAGCTCCAAAATGACAAGCAAATCCTATCAAATGCATGGGCCATTTATTCCATGATAGAACTTGAGGAATTATTTTTAATGTAATTCCTCAAAATGTTATTGAAAGATATTGGAAGGTAGTAAGGTAACAAATTTTACATAATAAATTTTGGTGTCTCTTTATGACTCTTAATGAACGTAAACCACCCATACAGATCTGATGCATGAAAATGCCTTGGATACATGAGTGCGGGTGAATTACATGTTTCTCATATGCCGAAGGAGTTTGATGTACAATATGTCTCTGGAATGTGTATTTGTGGTATTTCCTTCAACAGGGGTGAACTATTTATTTAAAATTCCCTACATGAAATAAAATTAATGTTATCCTTATTTTTCTTTGTAGAATAATGTGGACTACAGGAGTTATTCTTTGATTCATCCTCATTGCCCAGCTGCTTCCGGTTTATTACAGTTTGTTTTGTTCAAGTGTTGTTTGGTGGGAGCAAGCAGTTTCCAATCTATGTAAACGATTGAACAAACACCAATAAGGTAACCATTTACCATTTGAGACAAAAGATTGCAATTTTTCTTAGAGAAATTCTATATTATTAGAGGTGGGAGACATTAATTAAATATACTAAATTTGAAATGAGCATGGACCCACTTGGTTGCTATTTGACAATAGTAGCGGTGCCACTAAAATCACATGAACCACTCTCTCGACCAACTGTCTGGTAATAGTCATTGAATGCATAGGTCGAGGCGCCGCCTTGGTGTCAGGATCAAAACACTGTCCACCACGTTGGATAGTGCTGCAATCCACGTAGGTACTACATGCATAGTCTAGTGTTTTTTGCAGCCGTGTGTCCCCAACCTCTGGTTTCGCAATGCACCAACTCGGGTTTGGGTGACATATGCCTACATATATCTCAGCAAACAATCCATAAAAAAATATGCAGTTGGATGTAATCACGATGATGATACAAAATTCCAAAAACCTCATTGATCTTAAAGATTGGGAGTGGAAAATTATTCGATGATGGCTTGTGGACAATCAAACCGGTGCTTTCGAAGTAACAAGTACGATTAGCTTGGCCCTTGCGCTGGTAGTAGTCGTTGAATGCATAAGATGCATGTGCGACCAATGTGTTTGGCTGGTAACATGTTTTTCCCACCTGGATAGTGCTGCAATCCGCACCCTTATTACATGCATAGTCCAATGCTGCCTACAACACCATGTGCCCAACACCTGCTTTGGCCACACACCAACTCGCCTTCGTGGGACAGGAATTGCCACCATCGAAGTCGACGTTGTACATCTTCATCCCATTTGGATAGAATAGGCTGAATTTGCCCTTTGTGTCTGACCCTTTCTTCAAGTTCTTGTTGAAAAGAGAGAGGATGTAAATAGATACATCATGCATACCAGGGGCACTCGACATTACACGTTTAACAAGGCCATTATTTTACGCTTGGGCGTTGGCTATCTTTGCCAATGAGTCAACGTTTGCATCGGCTAACGGGGGTATCTTCATACCCTAGGGGTACCTCGATTCCGTAGCTTTCACATCGAGGACAGACACACCAGAAACTTTGTTTATCGCGGCGTAAACAATGTCGAGGTCGGTGTCAAAGAGGTTGAAGTACGTCTTGTAGGTATTTTTGTCAAGCACACCACCATTGTCATGGAACGTCGCGTACTCGATAGAGATGCTAGATGGATCCGCTGCAGCGTAGAAAGGAAAGAAATTGACCAAGAGGTAGGTATGAACCGGTTTGTATCAAGAAATCGATCATGGTCTTCATCACCGATTGCACAATGTTAGTTTTAAAATCTCTCATCAGATGGCGGAAACGACACATCGAGTGCATTTAACGCAATCAGTGTGGACACATGTATGTCTTTTGCCAGGTTCAGGTTCACCAATGCCATCTGCACATTTTGCATGGCTGGCACAAGCATCCCGGTCAAGTTTGGTTGTTGGATGAACACCTCATTCCCCATGGCCACACCATTGATCAGTGTGCCCTGGTTGAGGTACAACACCACATTGTTCTTTACCAAGTTTGTCGAGCTACCCAGATCTTGGCCAACAGAAGCCAGATCATCGTTGGGCATTGCTACCATGACTTTGATGCTTGTATTGGAAAATGCATTCAACACCATCGAGTTGGTGCCGTAGATCGATCCTCACTATTGTGATGTCGTTTGAGTTGAGAAGATTCACCACGGCCAGTGGTTCAATCAAATTGTTCATGTCCCTCCTGTAGCACACCCCAACCTCGCCCGCACCTGCAATGAGAAGTAAGAAATAGTTTGCCGCTCAGCTGCATTAGCTTCATACTTAAGTGTTTGTCAAGGTTGACACATTTTCTTAAAAACACATATAAGCATAGCTTCGGTCCCTTACAGAGAGATTTAAGCAACTACTCTGTCCGGGCTGATAATATTGTATTTATCGATGTTTGGACAAGGATATGATCTCCAAATAAAAACCAACTTTGATCACTATTTTTTAATATGTATATATATATATATATATAGAAATATTAATAAATATATCATTTTATTGAAGTATTTTTTAAGACTAATATATATATATATATAGTCTTCATATTTTCTAAGACAAATATTTTAGATGTTATTTATAGTCAAAGTGTTTAAAGTTTGACAATAATCTTGTCCAAAACGATAAGTATTATCAAGTAGAGGGAGTACTATCTCTATCACAAAATAATTTTATCTTTTTTTTTGCGGGAAAATAATTTTATCTTTTGCCTATGTTATACATACAAATACAAATTCTAAGAGTAGAATGTTCCTTACGTTATCAAATCTTGATGCATTTCTTCTCATATTTATCTAGTTTGAATGCATTTATTTTAACTTTATCAAGTCTCAAGGCATTTGTCTTGACTTTATCAGATCTCAATGCATTAATTGCTTAAAATAAAGTCTTTAACGAATGAGTAAGAAAATAGATAAAAGTTATTTTGATATAGACGGAATACAAACAGGAAAAACATATTTTGGTGGGTTCTGACATGTTTGTGCTGCTGCAGTAGGTTACCTGCATGGGAGACAGAGCAGTACTGGAGGAGGTGTCTGGATACTCTGGTCTCACGCGCACCGTGGTGACTGGTGAGTCGCATGCCAGCATTCTGAGATGAGCAAGCAGTATATTTATTTATTTTCATCGAACTTAAAAGAAGTTTGAATTAAGCAAACCAAAAAAAACTTGGAACATAGGAAGTTCTTAAAAACAAAACATACTAATTATCACTGATCAATTATTCCCTATATTCCCACAATATAAGCATTAATAGAGGTCTTCACGGAGCCTTTTTTTTTTTCTCCCTTGTCCATTCCATCTGAACTCTTGAACACAAGACAAATTAACACGTGCAAAACTTTATGGGCTATTTCCGATCTAATCCATCCAACCAAATTCATCCCTCGTGGATTCGATCAGTCCATCAATTTTCAACATTTTTTTTACAAACTTTCAACATTTTTCTACGAGCATTTGCATTGCATGCGCATTGACCGGCCTGTCCAAGCTGGGCAGAACCTGCAAGCAATTAGTACTAGTACTGGTCGCTTTACTAAGAGCAAGTTTAATAGTATAGCCAACCTAGCTTCGAATCATATATAGTCAATTTAATAGCCGACTTATAAAATAGTTATCTATAAATATATACTACACTGTTAGTATCTGATCCCACATATCATACACACATTGTGTACTGGAGCCCGTGCTGCAGCTAGCTACAAACATGTAGCCCGCTGCTTATCTCTCTATTCTTTTATCTTTTCGGTATGTGTTTATAGCTGGCTTATAGTCTGCTATTGTACCTGCTCTAATGCTTTGATGGAGAGGTGAGGTTGGAAACTTACCTCCCACGTACATAAAATAGAGCGACACACTTTCTTACGATTAATTAAGTATTTACTAATTTTTAAGAAAAGATTAATATGGTTTTTTTAAAAGCAACTTTCTTATAGATTTTTTTTATAAAAAATGTATCGTTTAGCAGTTTGAAAAACGTGCGCACGGAAAACGAGAGAGATGAGTTAGGAAAGTAGAAAAAGAACACAGCAAGTTATATATGCATCTTTAACTTAAAAAGTTATCATATGCATGTGTGCCTCTTGCTCCCCACTTGTATGGTTGCTTCCCCACCCCCTCCTCAGGATTCGGGACAAAGCCAACAACTTGACTACTATAGATGATTCCACAACCTTACCATTAATTGCTATTTTTGGCAGTTTGTCTACCCGTGTGGGAAATAGCCTAGACGAGTCGAGCACCTATTACAACACCAGCGGCCGAAAAAAAAAATTGATTAAAACGAAATCAAGGCTGAAAGAAACTTTGAATTAATGGCATAATTCTCTTATGGAAGAGTGGCCCCCCAACTCCTTGTGGGGGGTGATCAGGCTTGTCGCCTAGACTGTTGGGCTCCACCCCTCCACCGCCTGGACATCGATGTCGGTAGGCGGTGGACCAGATAGCGGTGGAGTGGGAAGACGTAGGTGGCGCCAATGCAGGCGGTGGTGGCGTAGTAGCTGCGCCAGCACGGGAGTGGCTGGTGGCATGTGGCCGGTTGACGTAGGTGGCGCCGACGTAGAGGCTGAGTGAGCGCAGGTTCACGTGAAGCTACCCATGGAAGCTAGAGCCATGCGCGTGGTGGTAGAAAGGCTGACGATTGGTCGCAAGGTGGAAGCCTAAGGCCCCTAGGTGGGACTGGGAGTAATGGCGAGGTGAGGGAGTGCCAGTGGTGTCAATTTGGCCTCCTGAGGTCAAATCAAATGGAGTTTTGGGTTTGGTGGTTTTGGGTGGCAACGACAGCGTAGTTGGTTGAAGTTGTACACGGAGGTGTGGTTGGATCTGGTCGGCTTCGGCCGTTTGATAGTTGTTTGGTGCTGGCTTGAGACGTCAGCTCAGGAGTGTGTTGGTTGGACATCAAGCCATCTCCAGCTAGTTGTACCTTCCTTCCTTTAGGAGCTCCTATCGCCGACCCGTTCCAATCCTTTGATATTCTCTTGGGGAGAGGAGGGCTTGGCTAGCTCGGAGCTTCTTGGTGGTGTTTGGCAGCTATTGACGTCTAATTGCGGGAGTCGCTATAGTGTGGCCACATCCATAGTATGGTATGGTAGGGGGACGAGGTGAAGTCAGAATTGCTGTGTCGGGTGACGAGCTAGACAACGATAACACTAGTCTCCTTCGTCATGGTTTCTGACGATAGTGGTGGCTCATGTGCATTCGTTCGAGATGGTGTTCGCATTTGCTTTATGGGTGTGCGTTTATGGGGTTGGGTATGTGTGACCTGTTGGGCAATGATAATGCCTTCCTCCTCTTGTTATGGCTGTGTGCAGTGGTTGTTGTGGTTGGTAGGATATGGAAGCTCTAGGCGTAAGTCTTTGCTTTATGCCTGGTGCCGACGGGCACTGGATTTCTCCTTGCAAGACACCGTGTTAGTGCTTCTACTTTTCTTCAGGTAAAACCTATCGGGTGCTCTCACTACTTCTAAAACTGTTTTTACTGTCGGCCAAAATGGGTTTTCGCTAGCGGCCGGCTATACCGCCAGTGATCAAAGGCTAGTGAAAATTATTCATTTGTGCTGGCGGGCACTCGGCTGCCAGCAAAAATCGATTTTCGCTAGCGAAAATAGGATTTCACTAGCGGCCACGTTAAGACAGCCGCCATAAAAAATAGGATTTCGCTAACGGCAATATTAAGATACCCTCCAGTGAAAACATTTTTTGGAGTAAAAAAAAATGAAAATCCAGATCCAATCACAAATCCCCAATCCCCAATATCACCCACCCTAAATCCCATTTTGTTTGCAATTTCTCAAACACATGAACCTCATGTGACACAAAACCACATGCATATGCATATGGCTGCTCATTACCAAATTCAAACATGAAATACAAATCATCATTTCCACAAATCAAACATTATTTACACATATCATGAAATACAAATCAAAGCATCTGCATCGTCTAGAAGAACATGCACAAAAAAAATTTCACATCTAGCAATCCTAGCTCCCAAGCATTTTTCCCCCCAAATTCAAATCCAAGAACCCTAGCCGCCGTGTGCCATGGACGAGCTCGCCAGGGGAACTTTGCCGGCCACCTCCCCTCCAGCCAGATCTGGGAGAGGGAGGGGAGGGGAATGGTCGAGCAGCCACCGCTCTGTTGTTGTCGCCACCAGCGGCTACCTCCCTTCTGCCGCCTGATCAAGAAGAGGGAGGGAGGGAGAGGCCAGATCCATATCCAGCCTTGCGCCAGAGCTCTCCTGACGGTAGCCCGCGACCCAGCCACACACCTCCCGTCGCCATCACCGCCACCACCGCCCGCATCCTCCCCCCGTCAGATCCGTGCCGCCGCCCGCCTCTCGTCATCGCCGCCTCATGGCCCCGGTGGGGAGGGAGGAGGCGCCGGATCCGCCGAGAACAGCTGCCACTGCTACCGTCCCCTTCCCCGCGCCGCTCCCGAGGCCTAGCGGCGGCGGATCCACCCTCTCGGGCCAGGCGGCGTCGGATCCATCCTCCTGAGGCACGGCGGCGCTAGATCCGCTCCCGATGCGGCGGCGGTGGATGAGATGGCATCCAGCGGCGTTGGTGGTGACGACAGCCGGCATTGGTGGAGAAGGGAGAAGGAGAGACCGATCGAGGGAGAAGTGAGAGAGGTGGAGAGACCAAGGGAGAAGAGAGGCGAGTTTGGTGTCGATGGGGGCGGTGGATTTTATTGGCATAAAATTTTTTTTAGCGGTCCTCTTTACCTAGCGCTAGTGAAAATTGTGTTTTTGCTGGCGGAAACATAAGAGATCCGCCTCGAAAAATAGTGTTATTTTTATGGCGGACCTCTTAGCGTGGCCGCCAGGGAAAATCGGTTTTCGCTAGCGGTCCGTAGCCCCCGACCCCCTAGTTACGGTTTTGCTTGTGGTTTTCACGTACGACCGCCAGCGAAAATTATAGATTGACACCATGAAAAATCGTTTTTTAATAGTGTCTGGACAGGCATCGACAGTTGATTTGGTCCTACTAATGATGATTTGGTTAGGCAGAGAACCAAACAACATTCTAATGAAAGCGTAACCTTTTTTAAAAAACACGAAAACTGAAGAAAAACCACAAAACTGAAGACGAAAACCAGAAAAATCAAACCATGTTTATCAAGCTAATCTAGTGAATCCACACGACTTTCTTCCAGTTTAAATTAATCTTAATCCCTTAAAAACAAGTAAGTTACAATTTGCGCAAAGATATCGTATCATTTTTTTTTTTACGCTGCCACTCCGATTGCATTCGCTAAGGAACACGAAGCAGGTCGCCGCCGCATTCGTTTTGCACGGTACGGATGCTGCGTTCTTCCCGTCGTTGGAGGTGAGGAGACCATCAATCGATCGACAGGAAGGCCAAATGGAGGTTAGCCCCCTCGCTCGATCTCCTGCCTCGCTCACCACCCTCTGGGCGCCGTTCCAGTGGTGACGATTGATGAAGATGAGTCGGACCAGTTGCAGATAGGTTGTTAAGTAATCGTGCACTTGCAACATAAAAGTTTGACTTTTTTTTTCTGACAAAAGGATCGAGTAGGCCATAATCGGCTAGAACTGCTTAATTAATGAGCTAGAATGCTAGGAGTGAAGTGCAGGAGCAGATGGGCCTATCAGGAAATCACACACGTACTGTTTGGATGTCACGGATGCACTACTCGACCGTCTAGTGCCGAGTAGTGCATCTGATTTTTATCCCCAGTCGCTCGTTCTTGATCGCACGGTGGGAAATTTGAATGATTTTATATGTTATCATCCAACTTGGTATAGGTATACTCTATAGATCCGATCCTTTGAAACGTAGAATTGTGAAAATACATGAATAGTAAAAAAATGTAGGATGTAATATCATGCTTATTGGATCAAACACAAGAAAATTTCAAGACAAGCTTTTAATTGGCGCACATGAAAAATACATAAATTCAAGCTATAAGAAGAAGAAAATACTTAATTTCCTCTAATATTTTTCTTGAATTGCCCATTTCATATATGAATTTCAAAGAAATCGGTAGAAATCAATCATTTATTTCAAAGATTCTATAAATTTTTTTTTCTAGGATATAAATGTAGAATCATGTGATGGCTTGACTCCCAGAAAGAGCCACCACAGCTCCAGATCTTAGATTCATGATAGATTTGATGTTTGTATATATTAAATTATGGTAATTTAAAATTTAATTTAAAATAAGAACAAAATAATTTATCCAAATGTTATCAAATAAATGGATTTGTGAAGCTACGGATACCACGTCCAAAAATCTTAGATCTGGAGGAGTCTTAGCTCGATGTGATATGGACAATAGGAAGCCACGATGCAAAGCAAACAACACATGCAAGAATCAGAAGATCCGTCAAACCAAACAAGCAAGTGAGGATGTGCACAGGATGCAGGTCGTCTGCAGTACTGTTCACTGACATGTGAGCTCCTCGGGCCCACACATCAGTGAGCCCCTCGGCCGCACACATCAGTGTTTCAAAAAAAAATTGATGTGCACATAGGTGCTCCTGTACCTTCCCAGTCCTAATGAACTCCTAATTGTCCAACTTGTACGTTGTATCGACCCTCACGTTGCTGCGTGCAGGACTTCCCCTCGCTCGGGACAAATTATATATGCACGCGGCGACTTGTTGGACCAAGAAACTTGTCATTATTAATTGCTAGTTTCCACATCTTGCCTACTCGTGTGAAAAAGCCCGAATACCGGTCAAGTGACAACTAACACTAACTAATAACAATATTTCCAATTCTACTGCAGTAGTGCACTGTATCATTTTCTTCCTCTTTTTTCTAGAAAAAATATATAATTTAAACCACATATATAAACCTGAAAAACATTTTTGGATAAATATACGTGTATATGCATATAAGTAAAACTCGTGGCGTGAACAATTGACGCAACAGATCATTTTCCACTAGAGTTGGAAGTGCGGTACGTGCCCGTGCCTTTACGCAAGCCATGCATCTTTTTCCTCGGGTCAAGGGGAAGACTCAACAGATTAATTTCCAATCATCATTAGTGGCTTAGTGCAACAATTGTGTGCAATATTATACCATTAATTGTCCTCACGAGTGTCTGTCCACGAAGAATGATTTGGTACCTCAGCAACAGTCCCTCAACCGTTGAATATTCTTTAGCACGCCAGGGCACGTTCGGTTTAAATATAAAATTTGCTCAATCAAGTTATTGGCACTATTGTTAGAATGTGCCCAATATACTAGTCATATTTAGTTACGGTTGGACTTAGAGTTATAATAGGTGTTAGGGGATGAAGTTAGAGTCGGACTCTGTAACCCGACAACTCTCTTAAATAGAGATGGGGATACCACAATGTAACCATGGTGACTGTAATATAGCATAGACATGCAAATAGATAATGGCGGTGAGATCATGGACTCGTAGCGGCTAGGAGCTATATTGGTTGGGTAGGAGCGCCCATAATCAGAGCCCCTCAAATTTTATTAAATAAACCAAATTTTATTTTTTTAATAATTAATACTCAATTTTCATATGTTAATGGTTGCCTCGTTTTGAGTGCAAACCAAAAGCTCGATTATAAGAGAAAATCCAGAAAATGCCAATAACAAGCACACAATTCTAAGAAATACCATTCACAAGTGTAAGTTTCATGAAATGTAACCATAAAAGATACTTTGTCCCAGAAATGCCATTGCCGTTACGGTTTGGTTAGTAACCCTCCGTCAAGTGTTATAGGATGAACAGTGTACTTAACAGCGAGGGATGGACGGAACCTTAACGGCGATGATATTTCGGGAACGAAATCGCTGTACGATGGTATTTCATGGAACTCGCACTTGTCGATGGCATTTCTTGGAATTGTACGCTTATCCATAGCATTTCTTGGATTTTCTCCAAGTATAATGCACATTCGAACTAAGTCTTAATTTCTTCAGCAAAATTTGTCACAGGACACGCAAAAAACATGCAATTGGCGGGAGACACCGCGAAAACTTGACATGGCTCATGGACACTTAACAAAACGTGTAATTGGCCGTAGGACCCCGGTCACATTATTTTATTATTTTCAGATAAAAAAAGGTGAGATATTTTTCTAAATGATTAGATTGCCCCTTCCCTTTCCTTATTTTTCTCCTTCTCTTTCATTCTTTTCCCCTTCCAAGATTTCGCCTGGAACGCTCCCGGAGATGGCGGTTCTCGCCGTACGCCTTGAGCAGCGTGGTGATGTTCTTTTTTGGGTCTGGCCGCAACAGCGCCAGGATCATCGGCTTGTGCGGGTTCGTGAAGAAACTGAGCACCTTCGACCAGATGGGAGGGAGAGGCTTCTTGGCCTTGTTGGGGTTGATGAGCAGGTGCAGGAGCCCCCACTGCGCTCCTCACCTTCGACCAGATGTGACGGATGCAGAGCTTGCGCTCCACCTTGAGGTCGAACCCATCGTAGAGCCCCCACTGCTCCTCGATCTCTTGCTTGGTGCTCATCACCACCATGTCGCGGCGTCGAGGCGGATCTCCTCGGCCTCGATCCGCCGCATGATCTAGTACACCGCCCTGGCCGCCAGTGTCGCTGCACCACGTCGCGACGACCTCGCCGCGTCTCTGAGGCCGCTGTGCCCGTTACCGACGAAATCAGTGGGGAGGGGAAAAGAAGGAAAGAGAAGGTTAATCCGCGCATTTAGAAAAATATCCCACCACTTTTGATCCAAAAATAATAAAATAATGTGACCGGTGTCCTACGGCCAGTTACACCTTTTTTAGTGTCCATCAGCTGTGTCACGTTTCACGGTGTCACCCAGCCAATTACATTTTTTTGCGTGTCCTATGACAAATTTTGCTAATTTCTTAACACTGTTGAAGGGAAACGCCTTGGACACATCAGTACATTTGCACTGCTGTGTTTTCCGTTGCTGAAGGAGTTTGATGTACATTTATTTTTTCTGAAACAAGTAACTGCGGAATTTCATTCAACAGGAGCAAACAGTACATTTATTTATTTAAAATTTTCAACGGGAAATACAAAAAGTTTAATCCTTATTTTCTCTGTAGAAGAATATGGAATTATTCTTTAATCCCATCCTCACTGCCTTTGGTAGCTAGCTAGGCTAGCTTTTGGTCTTCCTAGACAGTTTGTTCTGATCAAGCGTTGTTTGGTGGGAGTAGGCAGTTTCCAATCTCTGTACATAAATTGAACAGACACCAATAAGATAGCTATTTATCCTTTAAAAAATCACTTACTACTTGAAACAAAACTGTGCATTTTTTTCTTAATGAACATTTTTAGTGGTATGAAATGTACCAATCTAATACATTACAAAATGAGAATGAACTCACTTGGTTGTTGTGTGACAATGGTTGCGGCACCGGCAAAGTCACACGAGCCACTGGCCCGACCGGCTGTCTGGTAATAGTCGTTGAATGCATAGGTTGCGTGAGCTACTTTGGTGTCCGGATTAAAGCACTGTGCACCGCGCTGTATGGCGCTGCAGTCGGCACAACTACCGCACGCGTAGTCTAGTGCATTCTGTAGTTGTGCTTCCCCGACACTATCTTTCGCAACGCACCAACTTGGGTTCGGATCGCATATGCCTATATCTCGCCAAATAAGTTCAAATAATAAACACATAATGAGGATATGATCGCAATATATATATATATATATATGAATGTACATTTGAAAAACTTACTTGGTGATGGCTTGTAGACGATGAAAGCGACACCATTGAAGTTGCACGTGCCGCTAGCCTGGCCTTTGCGTTGGTAGTAATCATTGAATGCGTAAGATGCATGTGCAACTAAGGTGTTCGGCTCATAGCATGCTTTGCCCAGCTGGATAGCGCTGCAGTCTGCGCCATTATTGCACGCCCAGTCCAACGCTCTCTGTAATGCCGCATTATCAACATTCGGGTTCGCCACACACCAGCTTGCATTCGTTGGACAGGAACTTCTACCACCTTGAAAGTTGACCTCATACACCTGCTGGCCGTTTGGGTAGAATAGGCCAAAGTGTCCCTCCGTGGCTGGCCCAGGCTTCAAGTTCTCGTTGAAAAGAGAGAAGATGTAGGCAGAGACGTCGTGCTTACCTGGGGATCCGGAGAGCACACGTCTGATAAGACCATTGTTGTACGCTTTGGCATTGGGTATTGTAGCTATTGCATTCAAATCCGCATCAGCTTCAACGACCACTGGCCCACCAAATGTAATTCCAGAGGAATACCCTGATTCTGCAACTTGAACTAACATTTGATCTCCTTGGGCCAATGATGCCCTCAAGCTACCACTGGAAACTTTACTTATTGCGGCGTAAACAGCATCGAGCTCAGCATCAAAGAGGCTGAAATACATGATGCCGGTTTTTCCGTCGAGCACACCACTATTAGGACGGAACGTTGCGTACTCGATAGAGATGTGGGTCGACGGATCCGCCGCAGCGTACATAGGGTAAAGATTTACCAAGAGGTATGAGCCGGTCTGTACCAAGAAGTCGATCATGGGCTTCATCACCGACTGCGCGATGCTGTCCTTGAACCTCCCATCTGATGGCGGGAACGACACATCGAGTGCATCGAATGCAATCGGCGTCGACACCTTTATGCCATCCGCCAGGTTCAGGTTCGCTAACGCCGTTTGCACATTTTGCATGGCTGAGACAAGCATACCAGTCAGTTCGGAATTTTTTTTGAACACCTCGTTCCCCACGGCCACGCTATTGATCAACGTGCCCTGGTTGAGGTACGGCACCACGTTGTTCTTCACCCAGTCGGTCGCGTTCCTCACATCCCCGCCAGCAGAAGCAAGATCCTCGTTAGGTAGCATCACCATCACCTTGATGCCTGTGTTAGCGAGAGCGTTGAGCACCGTCGGGTCAGTGTCATAGATCCTCACCATTGTGATGCTGTTCGCGTTCAGAAGCTTCACCACTTCCGGCGGATCGATCAGATTGCTCGCATCCCTCCCGTAGCACACCCCAATCTCGCCCGCATCTGCATTGATGAGCAAGAAAATCAACATCACTGAAGTTGCTGCCCATCTGCATTCACCGGAAGCCAGAAGTATATATAAAATTTGTTTCCAAATCGTCACATTACCTGCACGGGAGAGAAGGAGCAGCGGCAACGCCGCGGCCACGAGGAGGGCGCGGAGTTGGTGACTGACTGCCATGCTCTGCTCCTGAGTGGAGTCAAGAGTAGTCGTTGTTCGTTGAATGTGAGGATTCAGGGACGCGATGACGGGAATTTATAGCAAGCAAAGAGGGTTTACCATACGTTCTGGAATAGAGAAAAAAAAACTTGATGTAAAATTAATGGAAGATCACACCAATGCAGAGTCGAAAGAATTCTGATATGATATACCCTCACATCTTTCAGTTTCAGGAACACTAGCTCAGCTCGTGTCATGTGCCGACAGAACAGAACCAAGTTGCGGCTGCGCCAGCAGCCGCGAAGAATAATACTCTTTGGATAACATCTCAACTATTGAAGAATAATACTCTTTGGATAACATATATGATTGCCAGACAATGGTGATAGCCACAACTGAACTGATAATTTGTCATTTTTCCCCTCCCAAGATTGATACCAAGCCTGCCGACCGAGGGGAGATATCAGTATGCAAAAAGATTATCTCCACACTCACATCATTTATTATATATTTAGAGATTCTCTTATAAACCCCCATTTTAATAATGAAAAACAAAAAAGAAAAGAAAAAACATTTACATACTTTTTCCTATGGTATATGTCACTTCACCCTTACATACATACATATATATATATATATATATATATATATATATATATATATATATATTACCTTTTTTAGTTTTTCCTTTTCTTAATTTCGTGCTTTTTTTCTGTGATATTTAGGCGGAGATATCTAGGTGACACCATGGGCCATGGATCATCCTAAAATTTGACATTGTTTAGTTCCATGTCAAAATTAGAAGTTAGACTAAAATTGAAAGTTTGAAGAAAAAAGTTATAGGTTTATGTGTAGGAAAGTTTTGATGTGATGAAAAGTTGAAAGTTTGAAGAAAAAGTCGGAAACTAGACTTGGCCTAGGTACGTTGCCTAACATCATAAAAATTTGTATATGGATCACTCTACTATCGTTTTGGACCATTACATCTAGATGCATCACCGTTCTAACTCCCAGCTACACCACATATATTATTATAATGGTAAATTGATCAATTAATTATAGATTTTCAATTGGAAGATAACATGACATGTCCATAGGCGAAACTGATGAAGACGAAGATTAAGTTGGCGTACATAAAATGATCAGGAAAACCATTAGCATATGATTAATTATGTTTGAACTATTAGAAACTTGATAAATTGATAAATTTGATATTTTAAAGCAACTTCTATAGAGAAAGTTTTTACACGGAACACATCGGTTAATAGTTTTAATAGCGTGTTAATAAAAGCCGAGATAAAATCTAAATCTTAATGAGAAAAGACCAAGACGAAGTTTATAACATGCTATACGATAACACCATTTGAGATTGATGTGGTATTAATAGGTCAAACAAAGGAGCTTCTGATGATGGGGTGTCAAGGGCAGTCACATCCTGCATTCCTAACTTATTTGTCGGTTTGGTCTGTCCACCGATTTTCAACATTTTTCTACATGCATTCCACGCATATTGACCGGCCTATATGTATCAATATATATTCCTAGCTGGGGAGAACGCCAAACAACTTGTCGCTCTACAACATTGATGGTCGCGTATGGATTCTAGTAGCTATGCATGCATGTGTGCCTCTGTAATTTAGCCTCCTGCTCCTCTTGTGCCCACTTGTGTCTGATATACTATATCGTCGTCCTGACCCTTGTGCTGCGTGCAGGCCATCGTTAATTTGGACAAAGCCAACGACTTGACTTGGAAAATATTACAGAAGACTCCACAGCCCTCGTGTGGAAAAAGCCTAGACAAGTCAAGTATACTATTAATATTTATGAAACACCAAATATAACTTTTTCAATATAGATGGTACCTATTAATAATTATTAGAAGGTAAAACTCAGTGTACAAGTATGCTACATTATCATCTACTAGAAATTACTATTATATATCTTAAATCTCATGTAAGATATATCACCTAGAATATAATATTATAGACCTCAACATATAAGTATGTCAAATTATTTTCCTCACTTCATTTTTGCATTATTTTAACATTTATTGTTTATATAATATTTAACATATATATTCATCCACAAATTCCGTAGCAGTATGTCGTCTATGAGACGGTTCCTCTAATAAGAATTATATTTCAACCACACAAGGAAACCAAGACCCATGTTGGATTTTTTAATATAATCTAATAGTCACAATAATATTATTTTTCTAATCAACTAGCAGAGATCTTAATTTTGATAGATGTGGGAGCTTTCTCATATAGATATTTGATGATCATGTTCGGCACAGTTTCAGATATCATATTCATGATAGATTTGAAATTTGTATGCTAAGGTATAGTGATTTAAAATTTTGAATTTCATCTAAAATGAAACAAAATGATTTATTCAACTATCATCAATTTAATAAAAAAATGATTTATTCAAATATTACCAATGTAATCATAGAGTTAGATCAAAGCTTCAAAAGGTCTTGGATTTGAAGCTGTACAAAAGAAACCTAACAGGTCTATAGTATGCGAAATTTTACTCTCCTTAAAAAATATGGAAGAGGTACACGCTTACCCTACGGCGAGCCGTGGGAGTCAGCCATAATAGTTCTATCGGCTCACAACGCAGGTGGTGAAGCAGGAATTTCGCCATAGGCCAACTAGGCCAGATCAAGGTGCAAGATCCTGTCGTTTATCTGGTAAAAGTGGTAACGGGCAGCTCCCAAGATAAAAATGGGCGTCCGCTCCATGATATAATGGGCATCCTGTTGCACACTAAATTACAGTGATCAAGTTTGAGTTGAGAGGAAAAGAGGAGATTGAGAAGATACGCAAATCAAGGTGAATCATTAGCGTGTGATTAATTGAGTATTAAGTATTTTAAGTTTGAAAAATCGATTAATATGAATTTTTAAAGCAACTTTCTAATATAATTTTTTTTAAAAAACATACCGTTTAATAGTTTGGGAAGCATGCGCAGGGAAAACTAGTAAAAACACAGTCTAGGCCGCAAGCTGTGGCAAACACTGGATCCCTCCTCTTGCCCTGCTGCTAGGCCTACAAGTCCGTTGGGTGGGAATGGTATCCTTTTTTGTGTTGATTCTCCTTTTGAGTTGGCTTTGGATGAATTTGACTGGGCTGAGGTTGTACGTGGATTATATCGAAGAGGTTTGAGTGGACGAGAAAAGGAGAAGGTCCACTTTTGGTCCCTTCATTATGCGTGAGTTTTATTCACGTCCCTTAATCGTAGAGCCGGGTATAGAGCACCTCCTATCTTCTAAAACTACCGTAAATCGAGTCCCTATGCAGTATTCACGGCGATCTTGGATTGATGTAGCGTCTATGTGGCACTTCAAACAAAAAAGAACTAAAAAATATGATAGACCCCACTGTCAGTGAAATAGGTCATCCCCTTCCCTACCCCCTCTGTCTCTCTCCTCTTTTCCTATTTCTCCTGACGAGGAATCAACGGTAGTGGTGGTCGGCGAGCTCGAGCTTGCCAACCCATCTACGGGAAGGTGACAACGGAAGTGAGCATAGGAGAGGAGAGGATAGAGGGGAGGGAGCCGGCGAGTTCGCCATCCCATCCACGGTAAGGTGACAACGGAGGTGGGCCGCCATGACCAATGTGTCGCCGTATTCCTCCCGTGATGCGCCTCCCCTTCTTGGCCACCATCGTCATGGGCCACGTCGTGTCGGTAGCAGGCTAATCGCCTGGCGCTGAACTCGACCTGCAAGATGAATTAGCAGCCAGCCAAGAACAGGTGGTTAATAACTCAATATCAATGCTAAAATGTTGATCCTATTCTTGGCAATTTTTTGAATTAAACCTCAAAAGAAGACAATAACTCACAACCGTATGCATTCCGACAGATCGATCAAAATATATGAAGCTATGCCTATGGGAGGAGGATGGTAGGAAGCGATGCCACCGAGGCTTTGGTGGTTTGATGGATTCTACGGACGGCGATGGCGGCCACATCATACGCCAGCGGAATCCTCGCGTCATAGCTCCAGCGCTAGGTGCCAATGAGGCCAGGCAAGGATCCCTTATCCATCATCGTCCTACTCTTGCCTCGGCTAGCTCCATCTCTATTATTTCTTTCTCATCAGAACTAACATGTGAGCCCGCAACCAACTACGTAGGACTAAACCACCATCAAAACCGTTTTGAGACACAAAATGAACCGATATTAGTAATTGAGAGATGTTGTATATTCCTTTTTTGCGATTGAGGGACGATAATCGAATTAGACTCATACTTGAGAGATGCAAGTGATTTAGATTTGGTTGCAACTTTTGTGGCCCAAAATGGGTTCGATATATCCATGGATTTGCACTGGATGGTAGAACGGGTTTAGCCTAAAATGGTTTCCACTCCCATCGTCCATCAATCCCCAAACACCCACATCTTCGTCGACAGTCAATTTCACGGGTATGGTGCCTCACATCTCGCTGAACACGCCACCGCCACCTCCCTCCTCCTCATCATCTTTTGCCTTGCTCACCCTCTTCCTCTCCGTGCAAGCTGCCGTCGCCGGCGGCCACGATGTCACCATGGAGTAGTCCATCTTCGTGGCAATTGAGTCTGGCCTTGGCGTTCTCGTCTTCTCGATGATGATGTGCTGATCGCCGCCAATGGCCAACGGACATGGGCGAGGTCACTAGGACTAAGCGATCTGTGGCGGTGGCACCTGGCCACCTGGGGCCCGAGCAACGGAGATCATGCCGGCCGGTGGACGCTGGATCTTTCGCAGTGCCCGCATCGCGCGAATGCGCCGGAACTAGATCCGCCGCATTGGTCCGCTCGATCCGCATCGGATGGAAGCTAGCGAGCTCAGCCGAAACGAACGGGCTCGATCAGCTCGGCCCACGGCAACAAAGTTCGGCCCACATGTGCACAACCACCAGTCGAGCACTCGAAGACTTCACGATGCCTCTTTCCTCCTCTCTTTTCTCACCTTGCCCCATGGCTGGCGGCCGCCTCGTCGAGCCCTTAGGCCCCATCTACAGCAGTGCACTACCATGAGCCACAGCACTACGGGAGGGAGGCGATGTTGCAGTCTCTGGAGGAGGCTAACATCACCACCTCTGCCTTCCAGATGAGGGTTACAGCAGCAGCTCGAGAAGATGAGATTGAGAATCTAAATTGATATATGAATTGAGATTGTGATTCAACACTGAATATGATGATTGAATATGAGAATGTGAAATTGATGCCAATCAATATGTATGCAAAAGAAAGCTAAACATTTGAGGCTGCTGGCCTGCTCCTGTTCTTGGTATTAGAATGTGTTGGTGTTACTGAATTGAACATGTGAGACTGAGGCTGAACATATGTATACAGATTTTGTCCCAGGCTAGTCCATATACGTTTGCTCGCTCTTCTGTTCTGTACAATCAATATGAATTTAGAATTTTGAATTGAGTAAGATTATACAATGCCATCCCGATTTGCGATTTTGCTTATTATTGTTGTTGTTAAGGTGTTCAAGGCTCGCTCGCTCACTCGCTACATCTTTCACGACAACAAATTCTTCTACAGCTGCGGAGGGGGCTTCACCTGAAAGGTGGCGTGGTTGACCAGCAGAGCTAGAGCAGTTTGCGATGGGGGAGAACTGGCTCCTTGGCTACAATCCTCTCCTTCAGAAGGTGCAGGCTGCCGCCAGCAGCGGCATCTGTGGCGAGTGAGGCGGCCAAGAGGCGTGAGCAAGCCTGCTTGTGAGCCACGTGGGCTGAGATCTAGCTGGTCTTTCTGCTGCAATCGCTCAGGTCCGTCTGATGGAAAACGAACGGTGCAGCGGCATTGGACGTCCCTCTGACTTTGGTTACTCTTAAGTCAGAGGATCCGGTTCCCAATGCGCCATCGTCCTCGTAGATGTCGAGCTCCGCTCAACTGCAGACAATGTAGGTTTAAAAGCTGAGAAAAATGAACGGAATAACCAGAAATGATTTTAGAGCAGACTTTTATACTCCTACTTTCATCGGTTTACAAGCCAAGGGCCTGAAAACAGGAAGCGATGAATAAAGAAAAACATCTAGAGTAACTCGAAATTTTGTCTGAAAACTCAAATTTAGGTTGTAGCTTATAAGATGACAAGCTGCGGCAGCTGTGTGTTTTCGGTCCATTGCTGCACGAGTGTGGCGTACATGTATTTCTTTCATTCTCTGAAATGTGCAACAGCAGGGTTTCATTCAACAGGAGTGAACGGTACATTTATTCGTCTCTTCAATCCCAACTAATTATTAATGGTACCATTATTTTTTTCTCTGCAGAAAAATATGAAGTGATTCTTTAATCCATCCTCACTGCCAAGCTGTTGCTGGTAAGTTTGCAGTCGATTGATCTTCAATTGCAGTTTGTTCTGTCCCAGCATTGTTTGGTGGGAGCTCGCAGTTTCCTATTTCTGTAAATTATTGAACAAGCACTAATAAGATAACCACTTACTACTTGAAACAGAAGTGTGCAATTTTTCTTAGGGAATATGTACATTAGTAGCAGTAGGGCATATATATCATGCACAGTAAAATGAGAGAAAACTCACTTGGTTGCTGGTTGACAATAGAAGCAGCACCGGCAAAGTCACACGATCCACTAGCCCGACCGGTGGTCTGGTAAAAATCGTTGAATGCATAGGTCGCGTGTGCTACCTTAGTGTCAGGATCAAAGCACCGTGCACCTGGTTGAATGGCGCTGCAGTCCGCGCAGCTACCACATGCATAGTCTAGTGCATTTTGTAGTTGTGCGTCCCCGACCTCCGATTTCGCAACGCACCAACTTGGGTTCGGATCACATATGCCTATATCTCGGGAAACAATTCACAGGACAAATAAACAATGAGATGGAATCAAGATATGAATGCACATTTGCGAAAGCCTCATTGATCTTAAAGATTGAGAGCAAAACATTACTTGGCGATGGCTTGAATACGATGGAAGCGGCGCCAGAGAAGTTGCAAGTGCCGCTGGCCTGGCCCTTGCGTTGGTAGTAGTCGTTGAATGCGTACGACGCGTGTGCAACCAAGGTGTTTGGTTCGAAACACACACTGCCCTGCTGGATAGCGCTGCAGTCCGCGCCGTTACCGCACGCAAAGTCCAATGCTGACTGCAATGCTGCACTCCCAACATCTGTTCTTGCCACACACCAACTTGTCTTTGTGGGGCAAGCTTCGCCACCGCCACCGCCCCTAAAGTCAACCTCGTACACCTTCTGACCATTTGGGTAGAACAAGCCAAAGTTTCTCTCTATGGCTGGCCCAGGCTTCTCGTTTTCATTGAAAAGAGAGAAGATGTAGGCGGAGACGTCACGCATACCGGAGGCTCCGGATACTACACGTCTGATAAGCCCATTGTTGTACGCTTGGGCGTTGGCTATCGTGGCCACCGAGTCCGTATCGGCTGCAGCTAGCATGGAAGATAGGGGAAATCTACCTCCAGAGGGGTGCCCTGATTCTGAAGCTTGCACACTAAGGATTCCATCTCGTCGAGCCATTGAGACCGTTAAGCTACCACCAGAAACCCTGTTTATCGCAGCATAAACAGCGTCGAGTTGAGCATCAAAGAGGCTGAAGTACCTGATGCTGGTATTGCCATCGAGCACACCAGCGTTAGGGCGGAACGTCGCGAACTCGAGAGAGATCTTGTCCGGCTGAGCCACGTACGCGAAGAACGGGTAGAGATTGACCATGAAGAACGAGCCGGTCTGTTTCAAGAAGTTGATCATGGGCTTCATCACCGATTGCGCGATCTCATCCTTAAACTCCCCCGCAGATGGAGGGGACGACTGCTTGAGCGCATCGAAGGCGATCGGCGTGGACACCTTCACGTCGTTCGCCAGGTTCAGGTTCTCCAGCGCCCTGTGCACGTTTCGCATGGCCGAGACGAGCGTCCCGGTCAGCTCGGGTCTCTGCTTGAACACCTCGTTCCCGACGGCGACGCCGCTGATCAGCGTGCCCCGGCTGCGATACGGCACCACGTTGCTCGTCACCCAGTCGGTCGCGCTGCGCAGATCCTGGCCGGCGGCGGCCAGATCGGCGTTGGGTATCGCCACCGTCACCTTGATGCCGGTGTTCGCCATCGCGTTCAGCACCGTCGGTTCCGCGTCGAAGATCCTCACCACGGAGATGCCGTTCGCCTTCATCAGATTCACCGCCGCTGGTGGGTCGATCAGGTTGTTCGCGTCCCTCCCGTAGCACACCCCGATCTCGCCAGCATCTGCATTGACGAGCAAGGAATTTTAGCATCGTTTGGCGTTGCCGATCGATCAGCTGCATTGGCAGGAAGCTGGAAGAACGTTACCTGCAGCACGGGGGAGAAGGAGCAGCGGCAACGCCGCGGCCGCGATGAGGGCGTGGAGGAGGTGACTGACTGCCATGCTCTGCTCCTGCACTGTGCACACCGTGGCAGGAGGCAGCGCAAATCAATTCCTTCTTTGGAGTTCCCTACATCTGGAGCAAGAAAGAGAAGAAAAACACACTTTTCAAGATGGACATCGAAAGTTTGACTCAAAATCCTCGAATATTTCTACTCGTTGTCTTAAACTTTCAGCTCGAGTCCCCAAACTTATCACGCAAAAATCATAACTTTGGACTGAAATATCCAAACGTTTCTACGCAAAAGCCTCTAGCTTGGAACTCGAGTATCTAAAATTTGTATCAAAGCCATGAACTTTGTACTCGAATCATAACAATTCCAATTTGAATCAACAAGCTCTCACCCAAAAATCACAGCAGCAGCCAGCAGGTCCAATCTTAGAGCTGGCAAGATGGCTTCCTTGTGTCTTCCCGTCAGGTAAACAGAAAGGGGATTGGATCTTTGGATACGGAATGGTGCAAAGGAAAGCGAAGAACTTGGAAAGCTGAGGAGAGGGAAGACGAATTGGCTAAGTCTTAAAAGATTCATGGCGTTCGGTACTAAACGTGACTAAAAAAGTATTAATTCGAGATATACCCTACATCTTTGACTAACACCCAGCTAATGTGCCGACAAAACAGAAGCTATGTTGCAGCATAAATACTTCAGCAATAGCATCTCAACTACTCCTATTGCATTGGATACTCTTTGGTGGAACGGTTAACAAACATATTTATCGGTACAATAGAGTAACCTATGTCTCTTGATATATATGCCCATAAGGATGGACTCTAGGATAGGATGGGCACTATATGTTAGTGATATATGTCCCTTTGACTTTACATCAGAGGAACCACTTCCAGTAGACAATGGTGGATAAACACAACATGATTAATTGATTTATTTGTCATTTTTCTTTTTCAAGAGTGATGGAGTGGAGATGTTGATATGCTAAGGTGTCTTCAGAGTCACAATCTCACATTTATGCACCTAAAATCCTTCCCCTACTTCGTCGAGTCTCAACCGGGCAGCCATTTGAATTATTTCCTCTTGATCGCTTTCCCAACACATGGCAACTAATACTCCCTCCGTATTTTAATGTATGACGCCGTTGACTTTTTAACAAACGTTCGATATTTCGTCTTATTCAAAAAATTTATGTAATTATCATTTATTTTATTGTGACTTGATTTATCATCAAATGTTCTTTAAGCATGACATAAGTATTTTTGTATTTGCATAAAAAATTTGAATAAGACGAATGGTCAAACGTTGGTTATAAAGTCAACAGCGTCATACATTAAAATATGGAGGGAGTATAATCTACTGACCACTTATACTCTTGGTGATCAACGTAGACTAATTGGCATCTCTCAACAGATTAGGGGACGGCAACATAGCTTTCAGCCTTTCCACCTATCACAATATCGCTTCGGCGGATTTATCCATTTTTTTTTCGAAATGACCTCGGCAACTTCTGAAAAAAAAAAAGAAACAAACATGGTCTTTGTATATGTTATATTTATCCTTCTGCAGCATATCCCTCCTGCCGCTACCCGAAACAAAAGAAAATTATAATGGGTTTGTGCTAATATACATCTCAACATAAATTTTTAGAAAAAAAAAAGACTAAACCAAAATTTAAAGTTTTGGCAAGTTCGAATTTCAACGGTCCTAGTAAATAAATCACTCTCTTATCGCAATTATTGACAAAACAGCCTGGAAGTTGTTTTGGTGTTTCTTAACCCCACATATTACTTGCTTTTGCCCTCAATTTTTTTCTTTACACACAAGATGCATACACACACAATCCCACACCCACGTACATTAACAGACGCCAAAACGGACAAAGACTGGTGATAAATCTTGGACCTCATTAAAATAATGTTGGAATCATACCCATATTTGCGTAATACTTATGCACAATAATTTGAAAAAAAAAGTGGGTGGAACTATATGTTGGACTATTTTTACCAACATATACATCAGCTGGAAAGGTCCATCTTACACTCTTAATATATAGGCATGTTTAGTTCGCGAAAAGAAAATATACAGGCATGTTTAGTTCGCGAAAAGAAAATTTTTAGGTGTCACATTGGACGTACGTTTGACCGGATGTCGGCAGGGGTTTTCGGATACGAATGAAAAAACTAATTTCATAACTCACGTGGAAACCGTGAGATGATCAATTTATTAAGCCTAATTAATCCGTCATTAGCACATGTGGGTTACTTATAGCACTTATGGCTAATCATGAACTAATTAGGCTCAAAAGATTTGTCTCGCAATTCCATGCAAACTATGCAATTAGTTTTTTTTTTTATCTATATTTAATGCTTCATGTATGTGTCCAAAGATTTGATGTGATGTTTTTAGAAAAAAAAATTTTTTTGGAAACTAAACAAGGCTATAATGTGTAGGTATATATAGACGTTAAAACATCTATATATCAGCAATTCTATCTTTACCAGACTCAGCTTTTGTCAGTATAATTCTTACAGTAGATTATCTTTCGCTAGAGTTTAGGTACTATGTAGAGGACTCCACCACCCCCACGCTATTGATGCCTTCCTCTCGTTCAATCAGCAACACGCCAACACCTGCAATTAGAACGAAGTTTATTAGTAGGTCAAGTGGTCAACCATGGGGAGCTTTCGATGGTGGCGTGTAAGGCTCCTCACATCCAGCATTCTTATCTATAATTAATTAGTTGGTTCGTCCCATCTTTCAACATTTTTTTTTTCTACTTGCATCATGCATCATATATTGCATGGCCTAAGGCGCCTGCCTCCGTCCCATAAAAAAAACCAATCTAGAATTGGATGTGCTATATCCTAGCACATTAAATATGTTCCATCCAATATTAAGGCATATTCAGATTATAGCTAAAATAAATCTTACCAAATTTTGACAATACCAAAATTTCAACAATTTAACAATATTGCCAAGTTTTGACAGCATTTATATGTATTTATTAGAGTTTGGTAAAATAAAACTAAATGGATGCAAATATTTGACAACTCTAAAAAATGGTATGCCTTTGAAATGATAACAATCTTAACAATCCCTTAGGTTTTTTTATATGATAGAGAGAGTAGCTATCTACATAAAGTCTAGCAGGGGAGAGCCAAACAACTTATAGTTTGAGCAAGTTTAATACTTGTCGAAACTAGAATTCAGCAATATAAACGGGGTAGTGCACGGGACCTAAAAGTGGATGGATACAGAGACAAGAATTTAGACAGGTTCAGGCCCTCTCGATGAGAGGTTATACCCTACTCCGGTTTAGGGATTTGAATCCACCAGGTGTAGTATAGATCTAACGATCTGGTTATGAATCTGCCCCCAAAGAGACGTCCTGCCCTCCTTATATAGGCGAAGGAGTAGTCTTATAAGATAGAGACCATATCCCTTACAGTTCAGATCTCCTATACCTAATCTACAAACTTAACAAACCAGGACTACAAGCCGTTCCTTGATAGACAAGTAAATGTTATACCCGAGTTCTAGTCTTATATATATTCTATATACATGATCTATTCCCTATAACCAGTCGGATAGCCTAGCCATGTGAGTATGTGGTACCCATAATTCTCCACAATATTGTCTTGGGGGGACTTTTCTCTGTTAACTGTTTTGTTGTTTTGATTTGGAGCTGGTTCAGGCTTTGCACTTATGCCTGTTGAACCTTCTGTAATAATAAGTTGGTCGTTTTGTGTTTCAGGAGTTCTTAAACTGTTCCAGATGTTCAGTTGTTGTGATGTCTAGTTCCTTTCTCCTCTAGTGCTCGAATTGCCTTAGAAGGTGGAATAGGATGGCACCTATATATGAAGCCGAAAAGAATTGGGTGTGTTTCAGTTGGCGATGCTTTTATTTCAAATTAAAGAGGAAGAGAGGACGTGGGCGTTGGCAGATGCAAAGTGCTTACGCGAGCTCTTACCCAACCATGTATTGGGTATACAGTGCTTTCTATTTTCCTTTATTCCTTGGGTTGTAATTTTCTACTTCTATATTTAATGAAAAACACAATCTCGTGCAGTTTTCCTTTTTTTAAAAAAAATTCAAACCTTTGCAGCGGTTATGGAAATGGTAGAGTGCATTGATCCTCTCTAAAAATAAATAAATAAATACTTCTTCATGTTTTCAGTTCTGCTTAGGAGTCTGATCATATGCACATACGTGATAAATTGCTCAGGGTATGTAACTGAGGAATTTCATCCAACAGGAATGAACGGTATATTTACTTATTTCAATAGACCCGACTGGAAAAACTGCTACAAACATATCATTTTATTTTTGCCAAACGATGTGGACTTGTTCTTCGATATCTCCATCCGCACTACCGCGAACTGATGGTAGCTAGCTTAGTTCTCGGTCTTCAGTACACTTTGTCCAGTTCAAGCATTGGCGGAAGGACGCAGTTTCCAATCTCTGAAAATAATTCAACAAACACCTAAGATAACCATTTAACTAGTTGAATCATCACGTAGTGTACAAAAACAAGTGTGTATTTTTTTTACGCAATATGCACATTATTAGCACTTGAAGGTTTCGAACGCATTGTTAAAATGGAGATTAAAATGGCACGTGGTTGTAAGCCACGAAAGAAGATGGATCAATTAATTAGCTATGTTTGCTTCGAAAAATTATATATGGGAGAAGAAATGCATGGGCAATAATTTTTGAAAGCAATATCTGAAACAAACAAGATGAGTATATATGTTGAGCTTGAACTCACCTGGTGCCTGATAGGTAATGGAACCAGCACCACCGAAGTCACACGAGCCACTGACTCGGCCAACACGCTGGTAATAGTCGTTGAATGCGTAGGATGCGTGCGCCACCTTAGTGTTAGGCTCGAAACACCGTGCACCGGGCTAGATGGCGCTGCAGTCTGCACAGCTGCCGCATGCATAGTCTAGGGCTGCCTGTAGCCGCATGTCCCCAACTGCAGGGTTCGCGATACACCAACTTGGATTTGGGTCGCAAATGCCTGCATTTTAGTAGATAAACAGTGACACAGATTTATCAAATAGTTGTGAGAACTAAACAAAATTGCATTTTAAGAAATATGTGGTCATGGGAACTAACTTTCTGATGGTTGGTAGACAATATAAGCAGCGCCAGCAAAGTCGCACGTCCCATTGGCTTGGCCCATCCGCTGGTAGTAGTCATTGAATGCGAAAGACGCATGCGCAACCATTGTGTTTGGCTCGAAGCAAGGTGTGCCCTGTTGGATAGCGCTGCAGTCTGCGCCGTTATTGCAAGCCCAATCCAACGCCGCCTGCAGCCGGGAATTCCCCACAGCTAAATTTGCCACGCACCAGCTCGCCTTGGTGGGACAAATACCACCACCATGAAAATCAACCTCGTAAACCTTTGTACCGTCAGGGTAGAACAGGCCGAAGTTGCGTTCTACAGATGCTCCAGCCTTCTTGTTCTCGTTGAAAAGAGCGAAGATGTACACAGAGACATCAAGCATACCAGAGGCTCCAAATAGAGCGCGTCTGATAATACCATTGTTGAATGCTTGGGCGTTAGCTTTTGTAGCCACATCCACTTCGGCATCAGCTTGTGTGGTCAACTTGGAGAGCTGACCACCGGAGGGATGCCCACCTTCCGAACCTTCGACGGGCACCCTTGGTGTCAGGTGCCCCCATCTTGCTTGGGCCATTGAGGCCCTCACACTATCACCAGAAACCTGATTTATAGCGTAGTAAACAGCATCGAGCTGGGCATCAAAGAGACTATAGTATGTGATGCGGCTCCACGGATCGACTACACCGGCGTTGGGGCCAAATGTAGCGTAACCGCGGGAGATTTGGCCTTTAGAGTTAGCCCAGGCAATATATGGGTAGAAATTGACCATGAGATATGAGTTGGTCTGTTGCAAGAAATCGATCATGGGGCTCATTACCGACTGGGCGACGTTGTCTTGAAACACAGCCTTGGATGGTGGGAATGACTCATTGACCGCATCAAAATTAATGGGTGTTGATACCTTGATGATGTCGGCAAGGCCCAGGCTCGCTAACGCCGCCTGCACATTCTTCATCGCCGGTACCAGCTGCGGGGTCAAGTCGGGTGCTTGCCTGAACACCTCATTCCCCACAGCCACGCCATTGATTTGCGTGCCCTGGTTATAGTACGGAACCACGTTTGTTTTCACCCAGTCTAGCGCACTTCCCTGGTCGTGGCCTGCAGAAGCAAGGTCCTTGTTGGGTAGCGCCACCATCACCTTGATGCCTGTGTTGGACAGCGATCTCAGCACCGTCGGGTCGGCGTCGTAGATCCTCACCTTCGTGATGCCGTTCTCCTTCAGAAGATTCACCACGGCCGGTGGATCCATCAAATCGTCCCCGTCCCTCCCATAGCACACGCCCACCTCCCCCGCCTCTGCAGTAAGTGGTGGAGTCACAGAGAAAGATTTTTGAGCCCGGACAAACTTCAATATAAATAGTATTTGTTATTTTCTCATCGATTTACTCATCAATATCAAACTTTAATGAAGTTTTCGCTGGCGAGCCGGACTGTCCGGGCTAGCCGAGCGGTGGCTCAGCCACTGACTGTAGTGGAAAGCAAGAAACACCGGTTCTGTTGGTACAAAGCTGCACATACTTAAGCATATCTAAATAATACTACTAGTCCAAAATAATCGAAAGCGTTTCTACGTTTGCCATGGTTACCTGTACGGGAGATGGAGAGCAGCAGCAATGCGGTGGCAAGGAGGAGGGAGCAGAGGAGGTGAGTGAGTGCCATGCTCTGATGGTTTGATCCTGTGCGTGTAGGCGAAAGACAGAGCGATCAAGACGAATTTGATGGTTGGGAGAGGACTGAGGTGCAGGAATTTATAGCAAGCTAGAAATTAAAGCAACAAAAGTCATGCCACGACAGAGTAGAGAATGAAGAACTTGATACCTAACTGAGTTATGAAGGAAAGCACATATATGCATGCCATTAGCGGGGTAGGGGGCATAATTATGTACTGCTTCAGCTTGTCATTGCGCTTGTTTATCATCATTAGGTGAAAGCCACATATACAGGCATAACGCATCATAAGCACGTCCGTGCGGGAGTGTGTCACTAACACATGCTCGAAGAAACCGAAGCTAGCACCAAATCATTTGCCTCAAATAAATCCATCCATTTAGCATAGATCATTTTTTGGAAGAATCTATATTTCACCATTGACAGATTATCAGTTCTACAACCTACCTTTAATGACGAAGTGAACGTAACTGAACTGGTTAGCTTCCTTGTGGTGGAATCTGCTTACCTAGGTTCAAGTCGTAGATTTGACACTGGTGATCGTATTTACGGCAAATTATTCTTTAGTAGTAGGTGATGTACTTCACATCGACAACAAGGCACCGTGGTGATTTCGTCAATTTCAATATATGATAGATAAATCTTTCGGAGATACTCATAGAGGCAGGATGTTTGTTTACAGGGGTGAGGGGTGAGTGTGCTGTGTTATAAACGTCTATATTTGTATTGTGTTTCTAATAACATTAGTTGTTCTACGAAATACCACTGGACAAGCGTTTTTCTTGTTCCAAACCACAGACTATATTAATATTATTGATACTAAATATTTAATAGTGTATTAAATAGATTGATTCTTTATTAATTTAATAGCTTATTCTTGTAAAAAAGGTCCATATCAATTACATTTATTAATTATTAATTTTAGAGTAAAACACATAACACTTGAAATTGAGATTCTAATATGGATACAACTTCATAATTATAAAGTAAATTTCACAAAACTACACGTTTTGTAGTCCAAGTTGCAGAAAACCACACACACTTTGACACTTGGCACTTAAGTACATATATTTTGGTAGTGTAGTTTCACAAAACCACACTATGAATGAATGGATTCACCCGCGAGATGACGTGACTGTTTCACCTAAGATGAGGACATGGCATTCTATTACCAGCCATCGCATGAAATTAATAGGATGCCACGTCCTCATCCTTGATGGAACAACCACGTTATCTCATGGGTGAATACATTCATCGATAGTGTGGTTTTGTGTAACTAAATTACCAAAATATATGTACTTAAGTGCCAAGTATCAAAATATGTGTAGTTTTCTGCAACTTGAACCATAAAATTTGTGGTTTTGTGAAATTTACTCTAATTATAATGCTAAGTACTTTTAAATTTCTAAAAAAACAAAGAGTTTAATTTACAACAACATATTATATTTAGCACAAATTTAGCATATTCTTTTGATAAAAGAACTAGTTTATATATTGATTTTGGAAGCACAGTATAAGTGGTTTTGATGTTTCGATAAATATTTGTGGTTGTATTCATTCCGATTTATATTTACTATATATGTATCTTTATTCAGTAATATTCAATCAAGTTTCTTAATTTTATCTGAAATTATCGTTTACTATTCTAATTTGAAAAGAAATATGGTTAGGGTAGTTTCTGTTTGTTTCTAAGCCATTTTAATCCCTAGGGGCGCTGCCACAAGCCCACAAAGAGCGATGCTCTGAAAGTCTGAAGTTTCTGAGGCAGCAACGGTAGCGAAGCTTCAAACCAGCAGTGCCTACCTAACTAGTAGAGTGGGGCACAGTGGCCTGGAATGCTGTGCCGTGTGCCTCCTTCTCTTTTCTTTTCTTTTTTTTTTCTTTTTTGCTTTTCATAGTCTCAAAGATTACAGATGGTTCTTTATCTCAATGATGGTTAGTAGAATTATATTCCACGGTTCATAAATTCCTTCCTTGCTTGGAACTGTATGTAATTTAGGGTGTGTTTAGATCTCCTAGTAAAATTTTTCACCATGTCACATCGAATATTTAGATATATATATGGAGTATTAAATATAAACGAAAAAATAATTAATTACACAGATTACGAGTAAATTGCGAGACGAATCTTTTAAGCCTATTTGCGTCATGATTTGACAATGTGGTGCTACAATAAATATTTGCTAATGATGGATTAATTAGACTTCATAAATTTGTCTCGCAGTTTACAGGCAGAATCTGCAATTTGTTTTGTTATTAGTCCATGTTTAATACTTTAAAGAGTAAAATACACAAGTGGTCCTTAAACTTGTCAGGAGGTTTCACTTAGGTCCACGAACTTGCAAAGTGCACATCGAGGTCCCTAAACTTGGTTTATTGTATCATCCCGGTCCAAAGCCGCGTTTGAGTGTGGTCTTGCCTACGTGGCACGCCACGTGGACAATGACATGGATTTTTTTTTATTTTTTTCCCTTCTTCCTTCTTTTTTCTCTTTCTTCTTTCTTTTTTCTCGGTGGTGAGAGGCAGCACGACCGTACGAGGGGAGGGGTATTGCAGTGGTGAAAAAAAGAAGGAAGAAGGGAGAAAAAAAATTCCATGTCATTGTTCGCGTGGCGTGCCACGTAGACAAGACCACGGTCAAACGCGACTTTGGAGCGGGATGATACAATAAACCAAGTTTAAAGACCTCGAAGTGTGCTTTGCAAGTTCGTGGACCTAAGTGAAAACTCCCGACAAGTTTAAGGACCACTGGTGCATTTTACTCTACTTTAAATGTGTGTCCGTATATTCGATGTGACACGTCAAAACTACTTTATACCCATGGATCTAAACACCCCCTTAAATATACTGCTACTTGCTACACTCGTTTTCTTTTAAACCTTGCATAAGGTTGTAGGCTGCATGCTATACCTTAATTAATTAGATAGATCTTAGGATCAAGTGCAGATAAGGGTTTTTTTTTTTACCCTTTGGTATATATTTAGGGCCTGTTCGGTGGCGCTAACTGCAGCAGATACTGATTCATATCATCACTTTTGTTTTACGTTCGCCCCTGATTACACCCTCTTCCAATATGAGCAAAACGCACCTCCTGCAAAAGGCCGATAAAACAAAGTGTCGACTATGCCGTCCTGGCCTGATTCTTCTTAAGCCGTGCCTGGGCCGGGCGGGCCGAATGGCCATCTATAATCACAGAGCATTTTTGCAAATCTTTCCTTGACAGGTTGGAAGGGTTCACTCTTCATTTTACCCTCTGGGGTAGGAAGTCTTCTAGATACTTCTCTTCAAAAGTAGCTCCCTCAACTCCTAAAATTTCTCTGTCTCTCGGGTAAGAGATGTTAAACTAGGTAGGCTCTGATACCAATTGTAGAATCGTAAAGGGTCTTTCTCACCCCAAAAGCTAGCCAATGAGGTGAGGGGCTTCCCCACTTATATATTAGGTTTCTTACCCTTCCACAACCAATGTGGGACTATTCATAAAATGACACTTATAGTTGGCAATAGGTGATGGTTATTAAAAAAATCGCCACATATATTATAGTTGCCGGTTTTGAAAAAATGGGTACCCATACAAAATCGAACCGAGCCAAACTAACACCCATTCATCCTTATCCACTTCCACCCAAAGGCTTCTCGCCTCCCTCTCCCACCTGCGGTCTACCTCCTCTCCCTCCCCTTCCCCTTCCCCTCCTGCGTTAGTCTACCCTGGCCGGCTGATGACGAGGTCTTAGAGCTTGGTGTCTGCGCCCATCCACCCCCGCCACTTCAGGCCACTTCCCCTCCCCACGCACAAGGAGATAAGGCCAGAGGCAAGGGGGACCACAATATGGAGATGGAGGCAGTGGTGGCGGCCGGTGGCGCTGTCGATGGTGACATGATGCCATTGTTGAGCACGCCTGGAGGGACAACAATGAGTCGGCGTCGTCATCCCGCTCGTCGCTCTCCCGCGACAATGTCTTCCTGCCGGAGCTCCACCCAACGGTAGCAACACCTCTCCTAGCCATATGTTTTATTATTTTGAAGATTATAGGTGTCGGTTATACTGATAGAACCAACATCTATAATCTCTATAAGTGCCAATTCTAAAACTGGCACCTACACGGTTGGGCATCGGTGCTGACGAATTGAACCGATAACTATGAGAGTAGTGAACATCCCATATCTTCTTTGAGCTTCTTTCGAGAAACCACTCAGAGGATCCTCATACGGGTACGATCAACGCATTCACGATGTAACATAATTGCTTTTCGCAAGTAGGCATTTTCAGTTTTCACAAATGGTGCTCCACCTGCCTAGAGCCAGGTGCCTATAAAAATGAAGATTTTCGCACATCAACACTGCAACCGTGCGCGAACACTATTTTTCACAAGTGGACATGTTTTGGCAAAAACAAATAAATAATCCCAAAAATCTGTAAAATCTTACCGTCAAGGGTCGAGAAACTGAGGCCGCCGGTGGCGGAGGAGCCGAGGTGCGCTGCAGTGGAGAAGCCCAGGTGCCCATCCGTCACCGGGCCAATCGCCGCTGGCCGCTCCCGCACGTCGAGGGGTCGCCTCAGCCGGATCCAACCATCGCAGCGCCGCCACAGTTGGATCCAATCGTCACGAGGCCACTATTGCTAGATCTAGCCGCCACCGTTGGATCCGGCTGTTGCAAAGCTTCCGACCGTGGAGGAATTGAGGCGCTCGCGATAGTGGAGGAGGAAGAGCTGAGGCACGCAGTCACCGCAGTAGTCGTCGTCGCTCCCGAGGCCGATGGCGGTGGATGCGCCCCTCCCGGGACGGGGGATGGTAGATTAGCCACTTTACCACCCTCGCGCGAGTCGCGACATGCCATTGTCATCATTTCCCTACCCACTACTGTCGTCGTCGTTGTCGCCCTGTCTGCTGGCGTCAGATCTGACCATCACAGGGCCACTCCCGTCGCCGATGTCGTCACGACCGTTGTCATCGCTCCTGTGGATAGGCGGTGGGGGAAGAGGGACGGGTGCTAGAGGAGGGGGTGAGGAGAGGAGAATGGATGGACACGAGAGTGTGGTGTGAGGAGAATTTTTTCAAAAAGATTGGAGAGAAAAAGAGATGAAGAGGGAACGGGGCAGCTGGCTTGGTGAGACCCACGTGTAAAAATTGATTTTTACATACGAGTATATTGTCTTCCTCCCGGGCCGATAATATTTTTTCTGAACATATGGGCCGATAATATTATCACAGACGGATGATGTCATAGCCGAGAGTAGCCGACCTATAAGCTAGAGAGGGGCTCCTATGCGAAAATCGTTAATGTAGTAGTGACGCTTCCTCCCACATTCATTCCTTTCCTATAGACACGTCAAATGCCGCGCGCTCCTCTGACCGTGTGTCCGGTTCTTTTCTTTCCTCCAAGCTTCATGCTAATCAAATCAATCGATGCTCCCTTTTTTTTTTCCCTCAAAAAAAAATCGATGCTTCCTTTTTCCAGCGAGCGATCTGCATGCGCATGGCTTTCCAGATTCCATATATACCGGATCAAGGTTCCTGATCAACATCACCTATGCCTTTGCTTTTGTCCCCATCGGCCGGAAAACTCGTGGAAATTAAAACCATTGAGTTAGGCTCTGATAATCAGATGTTTGTGGCTGGAAAGTACGCACGCGCGGGGTCTAAAGTCTGAAAGGCGGCGACTACAAAATCATCAATCGATCACATTGCCTTTTCATTGAAACCATATTATGCTGCCATATCCTCGAGTATTCGTGTACCAATATACTCCGGAAAAGCTAAAAATACCGCGACAATGACATCTGAGTCAATGACTCGTGATAACTAAGTACAGAAAAATTGGCACATGATTTTCCAAGGCCATGCATGCTTTGCTGCCACACGGCCGCCCAAGCAGGAAAGGCAAGCACATCCTATAACAAAGTGATGCAAGTTGTTGCTTTTCCCCGGGAAAGTGATTATATTTCATCAATAGATATCCCCTCGTTTCGTACATACCACCTAAATAGTCACTAAAAATTTTTAAAAAATTGCTAACATAGTTTAATATGAAACTAGAACGTTCCTTTCTGTTTTTTATGTCAAAATCCATGCTTCATAGGTTTGATTTGGCTCCTTTGTGATTGTTTCTCCTTTTTTATCCTTCTTTGACATCGATTTCCGCCGGTGGAACTTGAGTTGCACTAGTTAGGTATCCTTCCATGCGTGCGCTGCGTATCACCGGGAGGATCTGCATCTTCCACAAAGAGAAGTTCCTCGTCAGCTTTTTTAGAATAGCTTGGCCGAAGAGAGGGTTCATGGCGGCGCTGGAGGTGGAAGACATTGCTAGATTGATCTAGTCATGGCGAAGAGGCTCTGATACCATATAAGTTTGTCGAAGCGTTCTCACCTCGTGTCGAGGCTGCATATGTTTATTTATATGGATTGAGATGAGCCCTCAACTTGGCTTACAAGACAGAATTTGAGTGCAAGATATAGGAGATATAACCAACTCTAGACTTAATTATCTATACTCAAACATATTATCTCAAGCATTCATGGTTAGATATCTGATCAGCTAGTAGTTTGGCATAGTAATGTCGAGTGCGATAGCGACGACGAAGGTGGCACAGATGAGTACAGCAAAAACTGTCCTCCTAATATGGATCAAAGGGCTCGTGAACAGAAGACGAACAAAACCTAGTAGGCTCGACGGACGCTTGTGTATGTTGATGACACCCCTCCATCCAGCTCGGCACCATATCGCTCTTCCGAGCCCAAGACGGAACATATCCCAAATGCCCGGGGAGCCGAAGAGGACTGCAGCTGAAGACACCACGTACACGAAGATTACGAGCCCACGATTCTTCGCGCCCAACATAAGGTGAAACCCGAGGGCGAAGGCCCCGATCAGAAACTGAGCTGCCCATGGCACCAACCCAGATGCCAGTAAGCTGTACCACCAACGATGGTCGCGTGGAATCTCTCTTGCACTACCATAGATAAGGAAACCGGTTGCCACGATGGAGCAGAGGAAGGCCATGGTGTCTGTCACGACGAATGCCTTGAATGCAAACCGACTCGCCAGTATTGCTGTCCCAGCACGCGGGCGATCGTCGGCCACGAAGCCCCCCGGCACTGTGAAAGCTGCAGCGAATGCCACCGTGGCGATCAGAACTGATGCGATGGTTCCGTTCTTCCCCATGTTATCTTGCTGCTTGAACGCTTCCTCGTCTAAAGCAGGTTTGTTGTCCATATAAACAGCATGAACTCCATCGAAAGAAAATGGTGCTCTCACATACTCTAGACAAGCGTGTATTACGACGCGCGGATCCTGTTAGCACAAACCAGATAAGGGTAATTAATCTCGGACGGTTACGTCCACTTTCAGATGGGTCAAATACTCAAACCCCACTAGTGGTCAGCAAAATAATGACAAAATGCTGCTTCTTTGATTTATGTTTGCATATACTCCCTCCGTATTTTAATGTATGACGCCGTTGACTTTTTGACAAACGTTTGACCTTTCGTCTTATTCAAAAAATTTATGTAATTATAATTTATTTTATTGTGATTTGATTTATCATCAAATATTCTTTAAGCATGACATAAGTATTTTTATATTTGCATAAAAATTTGGAATAAGACGAGTGGTCAAACGTTGATTAAAAAGTAAACGGCGTCATACATTAAAATACGGAGGGAGTATCAAGTCAAATACTCACATCCAACTGGAGCATCGATATCTCTCAAGATTTAGTTTGGACACATGAAAATCATATATATATATATATATATATATATATATATATATATATATATATATATATATATATATATATATATCTTCTTAAAGGACGACTATAAACTGGTAGAAATGCTCTTAATATAAACTTACCAGGAAATAACGCATTTGGCGCGCTGCTAATGCATGAGAAGCAAGATCTCTAGCAGTATGGCCATCCTTGTTGGTAATGCGCATATCCACGCTTGTTGTCCCCATTAGCAGACCAAAGATCCGTGGATAACTGTATTTGACAGCTAGGTGGAGCGGGGTATTTCCATCATAATCGGTCGCATTTAACAGCATCGAGAACATATCATTTTGGCAAATGTGGCGAACCACAGTTTTCTTCTCATGTTCAACAGCGACATGCAGAAGATTTCTCCCTTTGTTATCAACCAGTTCGTAGTAATTGGGGCATTTCTTTACGAGCTCATCAAGTATCCTGGTTTCCCCGAATATTGCAGCAGCATGTACGGGATATGAGCCCTCGTTGTCAGAAATGGTATCGAGCCGTAGCGGAGCATAACCATCTAGGAATAGCTGAACAATGTCAAGTGCTCCGTAGATTACTGCAAAATGAAGAGGTGTTTTCCCTGAAGAATCAACTCTGGTTAGCAAGCTTGGACCTTCTGGATCCCAGCCCAGTATCGCTTCAGCTATTTCTGGTTCGAATTTAACAATTTATTATTTAGTTCGGGTTTGGAATTTGAATGAAAAGATCAAAACAAACAAGTCCAAAATTAATGCTGTTAAGAGAAACATGATGTACCTTTGGTATTAAATGCTGCGACATGCAAAGCAGTCCGTCCCTCTGGACCGGCAGCTGACGCCGGCGACGAACCTCCGTTTTGCGTCGGACGTAGCAGCGCCTTCACCATCAGCACCGAATCAGCGGCCGCCGCCGCCATGTACAGTGGAGAGACACCATCATCTGTTGTTACGGAGGCTAGCCATGGAGCTGTAGTCATCAGTAGATCGACCACCTCAAGACGGCTGTACCGAACTGCTTCGTGCAGAGCGGTGGCGCCTGCCTTGTTCCTCGCCTGCAGTCTCGTCTCCGTCTCTGTCTCCGTTCCGGCCTGCATCGTCCGTAGGAGGCAGGTGGCCACCTCGTGGTGCCCGGCTCTCGCCGCGCAGTGCAGCGGCGTGTCGAGGCACCTGTTGCGCGTGGCGGCGAGCGAGGGCGCCCTCTCGCAGATGAGCGCCGCGAGCTCGGCGTGGCCGTAGCTGGCGACAATATGCAGCGCCGTGCTACCGTTGCTCGTGACACCGAGGAGGCGGCTCGTTCCTCCCCGCGCCGGAGCAGCCGCGACAGATGCCTGGCCATGGAAGTTTATTGCGACTTGCCCTTCTTTTTGCAGGTAACCATCGCTACCGCCACGGTCCTCTTCTCTCAAAAGCTGCTCCAAGCTGGCCTTGTTGCCGGAGATGAGGACATGCAACAGCTCCCCGTCGAGCGTCAACTGGTGTGGCCCGAATTCCACGGGTGCTGACAGTGAGAGAGCTTCCGGCATGATTGATAACTACGTACAATCTGCAGTTCTTACTTTGGGTTGCTGGGCTACCTTGTTGATATAGTCAATTTGTGTTTGCTAGAGTCGTTGGGGATCACATTAAACATACTGCGTAGATGCATGTTCCATTTTATCTGATTCACTCCTAATCCTTAAACTAGTTTAAGAGTTGCTGGCTTGCTGCCACTCTTGTAACATTATTTCAGAGAAATTTTTTTTTTTCGATTTGGAGTAGGCTAGCTTGTGCCCGCTGATTTTTGGTAACTTCATTGAAGATCAACACTGGAAGCAGTACTTGAAGTGCAAAATCGCGCTCATGGTCGGAGAGGTTTTCCACCGAACCATAGAGGAAGTTCAGCTGAGACCTGAGAGAGCTAGCCATCAAAAGTTAGCAAGCTCAGTGTGTGTTGTTGTGGTTTGCCTTCAGATCTCCGTGATAGCACGACCTGGTCTCCAGATGGTGAACTGGATGCCTCGAAAGGCCTTGCCAAGTTTTGTTCTTTCCACCAATTATTTTTTTCTCTCCTACTTAATGAAATGGTAGATCTTATTTCAAAAAAAAATTAGTGCAAAATCATTTCAGACAAGCGCCAAAACGGAAAGGTTAGAAGAGAGAGCGCCTCAAAATTAAGAGAGGAGAGCTCGATATTAGATTAGTTGTGGCCTTGTGGGACAGACTGTGGTATCACGTTTAAAAGATCTGTGTTGCGTCTCGTCGTGTTCGTCTTGTGCCGCGTACTCCCTCCGTCCCAAAGAAAGACAAACCTTTGGGACGACAAACCCTGGTTTTCCGTGTCCAACGTTTGACCGTCTGTCTTATTTGAAAAAAAATAAATAAAATAAAAAGACAAGTCACGCATAAAGTATTAATCATGTTTTATCATCTAACAACAATGAAAATACTAATTATAAAAAAATTCATTTAAGAGGGACAGTCAAACATTGGACACGAAAATCCATGTTTGTCTTTTTATGGGATGGATGGAGTATTCCCTTACCTCGATCAACGGGCAAATGTGTCATTTTTCCTTCTAGGTCAACATCAAGTTAGGACACACAAAATTATTCACGATTAGCACAATGGTCCGCGTAGACTGCACGACTATCATTTCTTCATTTGTAGTATTCTTTACTTATTTATTTTTATTATTACACTTTTATTCTAATAATTTATTTATTTATTCAGTTTATTTCATTTTTTTATCAATTTTTTGTTTATCTCAAGTTGTATTTTAGATGGACTCTTCTTTCAATATTTTTTTCTTATTTAATTTCAAAATTCAGTTATTTCTAAATTATATTTCTATATGAACTCTAAATTCTTCTTTCAAAATTTCTTAATTTTTTAATTAAAAATTTTAGTTATTTTTAAATTATATTCATGTATGTGCTCTAAGCTCTTCTTTCAATACCTTTTGTTTTTTATTTCACATTTTATTTATTTCTAAATCAAATTCCTATATGAACTCTACACTCTTCTATTCCTTGTTTTTTTTTCCAAAACTAAGTTATTTTAAAATTATATTCATATGCAGACACTTATTTTCTTTACTGTTGAATATTTAAAAAAATTAATTCTGTTATGGATTCTTCTTCTTGACACATTTTATTTATTTATTTATTTTTAATTTATTGATTTTATTTTGGAATTCCTATTGAAATCAAATTTCTGATTTTGCTATGGACTCTTCCAGATACATATGTTATTATTATTATTATTATTATTATTATTATTATTATTATTATTATTATTATTATTCTAAAATTGATATATTCATGTTGAAATCAAATTTCCGATTTTATTAAATTTTTTTATTCTGATCTTTTGTTTATCTCAAGTTGCATTTTACATAGACTCTTCTTTCGATATCACTTTTTTTTTAATTCTGAATTTTGGTTATTTCTAAATTATATTTCTATATGGACTATAGATTCTACTCCAATATTCTATATATATTAATTCCTAGTTATGTATAAATTGTATTTCTATGTGGACTCTAAGTGTCTAACCTCTTATTTCAATATTCTTTATTTTTAATTTCGAAATCAGTTTTTTAAAATAATTGTATTCCAATACGGACTCTATACTCTTCTTTCACTGTTACTTATCTTTTCTAATTCCAAATTTTAGTTACTTCTACACATGGTATTCCTATATAAACTTTAGACTCTTATTTTAATATTTCTTTTTTTAATTCTGAATTTTAGCTATTTCTATATTATATTACTATGTGGATGTACTCTATTTTTCCTTCTTGATTGACGTGAGAATAGGCTATCAAAATGAACATGAAAGTTTCTTTTTTATTACTTTAATAAGTTAATTGATTGCCAACGGCTCATTACTTTTATTACTAATAAAATTGCCAGCAACCAATTCCTGATATTTTAATTTCATATGATGTGTTAGGCAGCGTTTGCGTCGTTCTTAGCATTCAACTCAAACTCAGCCACCGTAGATAGCTGGCTTGGCATGATAATAGAGAATCCGCGATCCAAAACCATGTGCCGTGATACTTTTTATTTGTCTCCTGCTGAAACCTGGAAATGGTTCCGAATATGCCACAATCAACTTGTAATTAGTAAACCATAAAAGCCATGCACTACTAGCACGAGCGAAGGACCTGGTATTGCAAAACCAACATCGATCTTCGTAAGAGCTATGCCCAATTCCATTAGCAACAATCAATCAACCAAATTCATCCGTCTTTCCATAATATTATCTCTATTTTTCTTTCTTGGTTTAACCCTAGTTTGTTCATCTTCGTCGAATGTAAGCCATCCTTCTTTGTCAAGAGAGTGTGAATCCCTATATATGTTTACCATGAAAATATTCCATTCTATCCACGAGACATGTATATTCACCTCAATTTTATCCAAGTCGGCTCTGTTAGAGTTAGAGATATATTCTCAGTTTTGTACATGCGATAATGCATTATATTATCAAAGATAGAGATAGGAGTTTGTTTAGAATTTCTTTCTTGTATCACAAGAGGTTATCTATCTCTTATTTGTAAATGCCACATTGGGGGGTTTTCTCAACATATATTAACACGTACAGCGGCCTCGAGAGAGGTTAAAACGCTTCTGCAAAGCATTATAGGCTCTGCTAACTAATTTTGATCACTATTATCATCTTGATCAATAGCTTTTTAAGATAAAGATGTTTGGGGACTCACAGCACACACAACTTAAGGGTTTATGTCAATCGTCATGGTGAACGAATAAAAAACGTTAACGGGGGCTTCCCCGACAGACCACAAGATGAGGCGTGGATGAAGCAAGGGCTATTGAAATATAAGTAAAATTATTGCGTGTCTTTTCTTTTCAGTTTATGTTTTTGGGTTCAATTAGTTGGTGTATGCAACTCATATGGTATTATAGTGAAAGATCTCGAGATCGAATTCTATTTAGGAAAACATTGATTAAATTTGCAGCCATCTTCTATTTCCCTTGAGGCATGAGGGTGCAAAGGCTGGCGCCGGCGGCACCCAGTTAGAGCAATTTTAATAGTATAGCCAACTACTGGCTCTAAATCATCTATAGCCAACATAATAGTTAATTTATACAACTAGGAAGGTAGCCCGCGCAGATGCGCGGGCACCTTATTTAGTGGTGTTTGAAATTTTGTTAGGAATGTTTATGTATAGGCTTTTATTTTTTTAAAAAAAACATTTTTTACTCTTCTAAATCTGTGTTTAATTTATCAATAATTTGTTTGGGATTGTTTTGAAAATTGGTTTCAGTCACTGGACGTACGGATGTGCGCAAAGAGGGAACATGTTCCTAGACATTTGTCTATATACATGGTTGGACCGACGGGGATGTCGGGTCCTTTGAGGGGGGTGTTTGTGATATCCTAGTTCAATTAGGATATGGACTATGTTTATTTTATTTAAAGGATATTACCTGTGTTGCGCATTAGCGTAATTGGGGTTTGTGTGCACTTGATTAGTTAAGCAAGAGTGCAACCAACTTATAAGACATTGTTCTTCCATCCATATCATTTTTGGGTTTGACTATTTTGTACGAAATGAGAATGAAAGTGTAAGTGGGGTGATATTTGTTAATGGGTGTGCCCGTTGGATGGGCTAGACTGCATTGTTCTGAGTGACGGGTTGTTATAAATTGTTAACTAAAATTACATGACTCATCTCATCTTAAATTTAGAAAAAAAAAAAAGTATGTCGCAACAATGGAGCTGGCTGCCTGGTTCATGTGAAACTATCATTTATACTATTCGTTTTTCTTTTTAAAAATATTTAGTATCTTAATTTAAATTTTTAAGTTATATTTTTTTACACTAAAGATGTCTTTATAGAATTTAGGATATATTAATTTAAGAAATTTTCTATTAAAAATATGGTAATATGATTTCTTTATCCAATTAAAGACATGATCACATACTTCTATTTGCTTCGACTACATCATCTATAAATTAAAGGATTCAAATTTTATCCTGAAATATAGAATGGATTTTAAATACTACTCGTCCCATCCAATCATCCTTCATTTAATTTTTATCTAACAATACTCTAACCACCTTCTAACTCTCCACATATCCCTTATTTAATGAGGGGTATCTTAGTTTTTTTTATTCTTCCTTAATTCCTATAAAATTTTAGAATACATTATAGGACGGAGATAGTAATTAAAAAGAACTTCATTCATAGACGGATTTTTTTTTGTACCTTTGTAGATTGATTTAGCTCAACATATTTGTATAGATAAATAGACCTCGTATACATGTTGAGAAATATAATCAAGTTGGCAGAAAGTCGTTAGATGTCTAATGGTATAAAACTAATGAGTCCACCAATTTTATTGAAAAAATTAAGGTGGATATTTTCTCAGGGGTAATTTTCAGGTTTTTCTTTTATTTAGTGGTTAACTTAATTGCCGTAAGTTAAAAAGAAGAGGCAAGAGCTAGTGGGTTTGTCTTGTCCGTGAGGAGGGGAGTGGATACGTGCGTTGTACATACGGACTCTAACGGCCTGATTGATCGGTAAGGTTTTTTAAAGATATAAATTTAACAATTTAAAATAAGGTTCACTGGTTTGGGAAAAGACGATTTTTTTTCTCCAAATTTCTTATATTTACTTTAATTTATTAGAGCGTTATGTGGTGGTTTAGGAACGTTTATTATGTGGTGGTTTAGGAACGTTTATTGTCATTAAGCCACGTGGTAGCTTGAGAGCTATATAGGACATTTAATGGACTTTTAGTCTATAATAATAGATACTTCATGTCATGTTAATTAATATATCAATCAATAATTAAATAATTTGTATGTGTAGTGTTCTGATAATTTTTTATGTGTTCACCACTGAAAAGAAAGAGTATATATCCAAGTGATGTCCAGATAATTTTTTTTCTAAGTTTGCCACTGAAAATTAAGGATACATACATCCAAGTGACATTATATAAGTTTTTATATAGAAACATATGTACCAAGAGATTATTTAGCTATCTAATTAATTTTTATACTATGTATTATTTTGCTAGGTAGAAAATATGAAAGAAATAGGAGAGACGGAAGGGGAGGGTCAGAGGGGAGGAAGGGAGTGCATACATACATGTCACGTATTTTTCTTCTTTTTGAAACATACTACGTAAACGGAGAGGGGGACTACAGTTTTTTTTCTTGGACATAAGATTTAACGGTGAAAATTATTAATTTAATGGTTTAAAATATTGTGTTCACCGGTTTAAATGAAAGTGTCACATGGTGGTTTAGGAACGTTTGTGGTTATGGTTAGAAGTTTTTCCTTGATAGTATTTTTTATATTAAAACTATTACCTATCCTAACATTCTATTTAGGAATGTCTGAGAGAGGATTAGAGCTGAGGAATTGTACGTGTTGTACGTACATACGTACGTGTGTGTGGGCTAGTGGGCCGGTGAGAGATAGCAAAGGGGAGGTGGGCTAGTTACGGTGTTTTTCTTCTCTCGAGATAATAAATAATTAAAGTGAATGGGTCCACCAACTTGTTAAAGTGCCACATGGCGGTTTAGGAGTGTTTTTAGGAATACTACGTGGCGACTTAGGAGCGTTTGTAAGGAGTTTCATGGACTTTTAGTATATAATAGATAGATATATCACTCTACAAACATACAAGTTTAAATTCAACTTCTGCAAGTTGTAACAAAAATAACAAATATAGCTGCGAATGTACAATAACTATTTTTAGTTCAATTTGTTCTTTTTGTTGCAACATGTAAAAGTTGAATTTGATATTATATGTTTGTGGAGTGATATATTTCATATTAATCTATATATGTTGTCATTTTTTAAAAATTTTTTGATAATTATTTAGATGACATGCAATCAATAAGGGATATCCCCTCGTGAAAATCCACATCCCTTTTCCCCACGTAGTGCGGCAGGCTAAATCATATAGCGGCAAATGGTTGAACGCAACTTCAAGTGGGCGAATTTGCAAACATTCCCGGGCGAGCCGGTCATGTTTGACTCCACACTTGCGCACTCAATCCGGCATACGTAGCTATCGGCACAGCGGCGCTAGCTAGCTAGGCCATCTTTAGTGCAAACCATGGCGCCGTTCGTTAAGGGTAGAAACCTCTCTCTCCCCATCTGCTGCGCCGATGCTCGCCGGCTATGTCTACGGTGGTGGCATCCTCGCCGTCGTTCTCGCCGTCGTCGTCGTCACGCTGCCGCCGCCGGCCACGGCGGCTCCGGTCGCTGAATGCGACCCCGGTGTCGCCAACACGAACGTGACCGGCAACAGCGCTTTCGACAGGAACCTGGGCCTCCTCGCCGCGGCGCTCGCCGCCAACGCCTCCGCCGCAGGCGCCCCGGGCTTCGCCGTCCGCACCGCCGGCGCGGCGCCCGACCAGGTCTACGCGCTGGCGCTCTGCCGCGGCGACGTGAACGCCTCGGCTTGCCGCGCGTGCGTCGCGGCGGCGTTCGTCGACGCGAAGAGCGTCTGCCCCGGCGGCATCTCCCTGTACGAGGACGCCTGCTTGATCCGCTTCACCGGCCAGAGCTTCATGGATTTCCTCAGGCCGGACAAGTGGCAGGTCTCCCAGATGACGTACTGAACTATTCTATATATAAATCCGACCATTTCTTCCTAACCATATCCATGGTGGAATCGGAGAAACTGATTTGCTCCTCGTCCTAAACAGTTGGATTCCCAGCCAAGCCTCGGGGATCGTCAAGGTGCCGGAGGTCGGCTGGTTCAACGCCGCCGTCGCAAAGATCCTCGCCGCCCTGGTCGAGCACGCATGGGCCACGACGACGGGCAACAACTCGACCACCACCATCAAGTATTTCGCCACGGGCGAGGAGAGCTTCAACCCCAAGATCTACGGGTTCGCGCAGTGCGTGCCTGCCATGTCGCCGGAGCAGTGCAAGGAATGCCTTAGGAGCCTGCACGATAACGCGAAAAATGTGTACATGGGCAACAGCCTCCGGTGGGTTGGTGTCTATTCGGTGTGGTGCAGGCTGATGTATAGTGTTCGGCCGTTCTACGGTGGCCGCGCGACGCTGCAGCTCTCGCCGCCGCCACCACCGGCCGTCGAGACTCCGGTTGAGGCTGGAGCAGGTATGACCCAGGGTTTTCAATTTCGAAATTGGTTGTTTTTGCTGGGGGGACCGAAATTTTTTGGCCGAAATTAGTTGAAATTTTGACTGATTTTTAATGAATTTGAATAAAATTTGACCAAATTCACAAAAAATTGCAAAAAACCGAAAATTTCGGGTGAGATGTGAGCTTGCTGGTGGGGGGGGGGGGGGGGGCAAAATTACCGAAATTTCGAACCGTAGTTTCAAACCCTGGTATGATGAACAGGAGCGTGCAATTTAGTTATGTTCCAACAAATAAATGCGACTCGATCAAGGTTGTGCGAATAGAAAGAGTTCATGTTTTGTTTGAGCAGGGAAGAAAAAGAGTGCAGCAGGAGTCGCTGCAGGCCTGGCTTGTTCAGTTTTGGTACTGTTGATCCTTGCAGTTTTTGCATTCGTTCGGTTCAAGAGAAGGACCAAGGCTGTCGAGGCTGACCACCGTGAGTAGAGCATACAGTCTCTGTTTCAGTTGCTGGAATTTACTGTTCCCTGACGCAATTCTTATCAAATGGCAACAGCTTTGAAGAAGATAACAAGAGCACAATGCATGATTTTTGATCTGCCTACGCTGCAAGAGGCAACTGAGAACTTCTCGGAGAACAATAAACTGGGAGAAGGTGGTTTTGGTTCAGTATACAAGGTAAGTTATATTCATGAAAATTAGCTTCAAATGTAATTGATCACTCGATAGAGGACTATATATTATTCGTTCTCTGAATAATAATCTGTTCAGGGAGTACTCTCAGATGGACAAGAAGTAGCAGTCAAGAAACTTTTAGGAACAGGTGGGCATGGATTAGATCAGCTACACAATGAGGTTCTGTTATTGGCAGAGCTTCAGCATAAGAACCTTGTTCGGCTACATGGATTTTGCTTGCATCAGGGGGAGACATTACTGGTTTATGAATACATCAAGAACGGGAGCCTGGACAACTTGCTATTCGGTAATTTTACTTCCCATTCAAACATATCTTATTTTTTTACACTTCTTGAGGAGATACCAAAAGGTATAATATCTTTCAGTGTAGATTTTGGTGCCCCTACCAATAATTAAATATTAAAAATTATGGTATCAACTGACAACTGTACCTCCTCATGGACCATTTAATCACAAATTTCTTAACTGTGGCGTATCTAAATCTACAACACTGTGATTAGAAATATTTTACTTCACACAAAGTATATGGAACAATAATAAGAATAAGCATTAAATAAGTATTGTACCAAATATGGCAAACAAGTTACATGGTTAAGATTTAAGAACAGAACTTGCACTTTCTGAATTCTATTATAGGTGAGTGATTATGATTAAGTTGAGCATTTCGTCACATTAGATATCAATAGGGGAAATGCATTAAATTGGGAGCAACAATACAACATCATTCTTGGAATTGCCAAGGGAATATTGTATCTACACGAGGACTCGAGCTTGAGGATCATTCACCGGGACCTAAAATCGAACAACATTTTACTTGGTGAGGATATGGAACCAAAAATTGCAGATTTTGGATTGGCAAGGCTGCTAGGAGAAGGCCATACTCATACTAGGACGACTAGAGTTGTTGGAACATTGTAAGTTCATCTGCATAATAAAACCTTCACTCACGACTAATCACGCATATATTGATCAATGTATGTTTGCAAGCCTAATGCTGATAACTTCTGCAGCGGTTATATGGCACCCGAGTATGCAATAGATGGAAATGTGTCAACCAAGATCGATATTTTTAGCTTTGGTGTGTTGGTCCTCGAAATAGTAACGAGGAGAAGGAACTGCAATTCTGATGATCATGATCTTGTGAATCTCCTTAGTGATGTAAGTGCTGAGTAATGCTGACATACCTTACTCCAGTATATATGCTTCCATTTTTATTGCATTTGCATACTGAAACTAGTCATGATTTCAAATCTGAAAGTACTCTCAAACAAGTTTCCGATTAACAAACTCATGTCAATCCGTCTAACAGGTCTGGAATTGCTGGACAAAAGGGACGGTTTCCCAAATGATTGACCAATCGCTTCACGGATATTCTCAAAGCCAAGCACTGCGATGCATCCACATTGCGCTGTTGTGCGTCCAGTCAGACCCTAACGATAGACCTCAGATATCATCTGTCATTTTCATGTTGACCCGAGAAAACATGGAGCTTCACCCACCAGCACAACCTGCATTCTTCTTTGGGGGAGGATCAGCTTCCTCTTCTCCTTCATTTGGGCAACGCAGCTATGTGTATGACCGATGTGGTTTTGATAACATTTCTGTAAACGGTGTTACACTCACTGAGCCGTATCCTAGATGACTAGTATGTCATACTAGGGCACATTTTTAATGGGTAATAAATCATGGAACCTTACCATGTCCATGCAATGATGCAATTAATCTTGTAGCTCTCTTAGCTTCATGAAACCTTGCATCGCTCTAGCCTGAGGGCGACAAGGGTAGCCCCATGCCCCTCCCTCTTTCCTCCTCTGCTCTGCATCATCACTGTCTAAACGGTCCTGTGGCAACCCGGCTAAGACAGCGGTGGTAGGGCTCCTTCTCCCCGGAGCACCACGGCGTCTTTAGGTGGAGGTAGCACTGCATTGCCCAAATCTATAGGTCGCCATGGCTTGATCTGGAGAGACGACGCCCACGGACACCGCACTATTGGCGTAGTGTGGTGGTGAGGTAACATGTGGTGGTGTATGTTGTGGTTGGATACCAGGTAGTGGTGGAGACAACGGCCATGGCTGTAGACTGCGGTGGAGGCCGCAACCGATTTGCAGGCACTGAATCCATGGTTGCTGAGCCCGATTCCATCTAGATCTACTCAGTGGGAGACTGGTGGGCGGTGATGGAAATAGCTAAGCTCGACGGTACCGAAGTGCCTCGACGGTAGCAATGGCGATGACCAGTGGGATTCTAGCGACGATTGCAGATCTTGGATTACTTTAATGGTAGCGACGATCAGCTCCTCTTTAGACAGTCCCCACTTCTCTGAGGAGCTCCTCTCCTTCTAGGGCAAGTCTGCTTCTAGGTCCGGTCACGGGGTTCTCCATGACGAGGGAGGTGGTTAAGAGGGCAATCTAGCCCTCGTGGCTAGCGCATTGGTGGAGCTATTATGGGCTGTGAGCAGGGTTCACTTTCTCGGTTTGGGACTTTTGATCGGGGGTCACCGAAATCCCGAAATTTCTGAAATTTTGGAAATTAAATTTTGAGCAAAATTTAGTTGAATTTGAACAAATATTATCCAAGTTCATGAAAAAATTGAAAAATTTCGGCCAAACTAATATCGTATCGGAGGGGACCGAAATGACTGAAATTTCGGTCCGAAATTTCCAACCCTGGCTGTGAGGTGTTAGCGTGCTGAGGGGAACCGCCGGTGGAGGGGTGTCGACACGGTGGCGGTTGTGGAGTGGAAGGCCCCAGTATTCCATCTTGAAGGCGGGTGAGGGCTAGCCGCTGGAGGAGCGCTGGTGCAGCAAGGTACTCATGTTTGTAGAGGTCACGGATGGTGGAAAATATCATTGTGACGATAGAGTGGTAGTAGAGAGGAAACGGGTGAAAGCCTAGCCTAGCCTAGGTTTCTAGACTAGCAACGGCGATGTTTTCGGTGCATATCCTTTCATCAGGGCGTTGCCAAATTGACAATTTCGGCCGGCGCCGTGCATGTCTGTGCATGACTTGTACGGGCGGACAAGTCGTCCATGTCGGCACACACATGTGTCCAAGATGCGTTACCTCCCGCACGCGCACTACGGCGCCATTCGCCAAAGGGCTCGGCCCTGAGCGGCTGGCAGGGGCGGATCTACAGTATAAGGGGATGGTGTCAGGCGACACCGACGACTTTGGTAAAACCTATAACAAAACTACTTATCCATATATTCTAACACCATGATCTAAGTATAATTATCATACTATAACACCGATAGATATATTATGACACCAACGAATTGATTTTTTTATCCGCCACTGGCGGCTGGTGGTGACCCCCGTCATCCACGGTTCGCCTATGCTTTGTCTACCCTATCCTGATCTCCTGGTTAGTGGACTCCATCAGTCCATCGATTTCCCAATTCCTCGATCGTGACATGCAACTGCAAGCTAGCAGCCCTACCATCAGTTTACTACTCCAGCTTTTGTTGCGTGCAATATTGCTCAAGAAAAAAGCCAGCGGACTTGGAAAAACCCTATAAACATGCATTGACTATTGAGAGGCCTAACGAGCAGTGATATTTTCCACAGTTCGTCTACTCGTGTGGAAAAAAGGCATAAGGGCATATACAATGGTCTTTATTAGCGGTCTCTTTTTATTGTCATGCAAGCATATTTGGTGACGTGGAAGAGAGAGAAAAAAAGAAAGAGAAATATGGTTGCTACGCATGACAACAGCATAGAGTCGACTCTTAGCATTTATTAGGAAATTTTTTTGTTGCATTAAGTCTAATAAAGGAAAGATAACTAGTAAGAAAATATTTTAGTACATTAATGGTTAAAGACTGTATTGTCTTAACTATTGTAACGTGATAGCCTCTAATTAACGTAGAGACTGTATCGGTGTCTACTTTTGTACTTGCCCTAAGACAAGTCAACTTAAAGCGCCTAACAATAGGACTGCCATTCTAATATTTCCTTGTCTTACTGGTGGTGCATGGATTGATCCATTGTTTTTCCATATGCATGCGTCTCATTCACAGAAATATCCAGTCCGGTGGAGGAGGCGCAACCGCCGTCTATATGTACATAATGCCAACGACCATCATTTTCTCCGGTTTAGGGAAGACTTATGTTCCATGTAAATATCTAAAACAGAACATGACCGCCAATTACGTGCTGTAGAATAACGACAATTAGCCCATATTTTAATTAATATTGCCAATATAAACATGGACACATCTGATTATCGCTTTTCACCTAAATCGTTCTGAAAAATCAGAAAAATAAAGGTCCCCTTCACTTCCCCCTCTCCAATCTTCCCAATGCCCCAATACACAACATTACACGCGCCCCCCCTCTTCTTTCGGTTCGGGTTCTCCGCTCTCCACACCTCCCTCTGTCTGTTTCTATCGAACCTTCACTCTTTCAGCAAACTAAAAGAGAAACCATTAATAATATTAAAACGACTGTAATTTGTAAACTACACATCTGATTTATAATCTACATGTTGCTCTATTCATAATATATTAAACCAATAGTTCAACATCCATAATACATATATTTTTAAACTTAAAATAAGACTTGTATAAAATAGAACATGTCAACGGAGACTAAGTTGAGCTATACGGAGAAAATCTAATAAATTCGTTAAAAAGAATTGGTTCTTACTTTTCAAAAGATCATTATGTTTTCCATTGTCATAACCATTTTTAAGTGATTAGATATTAATGGCCTTTCATCTATTCATACCGTGGTATTTTTTAGTTTCTCTATATATTATTGCATATATAAGCCACACTAACGTAGCATTACATAATTGGTTTAAAAGTTATATTTATTACACTTAAATTAAATTTTAGAACCCATGTTGACTAGTTTTTTTTTTAAAAAAAAGAACTATAGATAACGCATATAGAAGGGATCATATATCTTCGTTGTCTTTATTAATTCATATGTAAGTATGTAACGAACTGTATTAACGTGAATCAATTAGAAGGAGAGCTACCTTGATATACTGACAAAATATATGTATTAGCAATAATAGTTTTTCATGATATGTTAAAAAGAGAGCATCTAAACATTTCATTAAAAACACTTTACTTTTAAGTTACACTTAATATGTTAGACATGTTTTTTAAACAAATTAAGTCTATCTCCTTTCTAAATAATGATGAAAATTATATAGAAAATTATCTACAAAGATGAATTAAATATTATATAGTTTACTCCCCCCAATTCCATAATTCTTGATATTTTGGGCATTGACACGGTCTTCAAAATATATCTTTGACTATATTTTTTATTATAATATATTACCTCTCTCCTAAAATATAACAATTTTTAGCTATGAATCTGGATACACAGTTGTCCAGATTCATAACTAAAAATGCTTATATTTTGGGACGAAGGGAGTATGCAATAAATAAATACTTTTTTACTTTTATTATTGTATTTTGTAATACTTCCTCCGTTTCATATTATAATACTTTCTAGCATTGTCTACATTCGTAATGTCTAGATTCATTAACATCTATATGAATGTGGGCAGTTAGAAAGTCTTATAATATGAAACGGAGGAAGTATATATAAATCTATACGTGTTCTTCTACTGTTTTTAAACTAAATATTTTTAAAATTATTGATAGTCAAAGTTATAAGTTTGATCTCAACGTTGTCCAAAACGTTAAGAATTATAGAACCGGAGGAAATAATGCTGACAAATAGCTTGGAAACTTTTTTAAACTATACCGATCAAAAAATTTATGAAAAAATAGTGCGGTTGAAGCACGGCAGATATCATCCAGTTAATATTGTACCACAACTGACATCCAACTTATCTGAATCTCCACAAAATTTCTCAAATAGAACCTATTATACATGCGCATATCTGCGTAAATATGTGCCCATCACTTGGTGTAGCGTCGTATTCCACGAGGCAGATCGACACACTGGAGAGAGAGCCGCGGGATTTGGTTTGGATAAGCCACAACGCAAACGAACCAATTTAATCCTATTACCACATTTTGCACGCAAAAATTTGATCCCTCGATGTACTAAGTATCTTGAGGTGCTAAATTTTACACTAAAAGTATCAAATTTTATAATAAAAAATATCTCGAGATATCAAATGTTGAATGGTAAAAATTATTCAATCATCGAACCTAAATGCACGTTTGAGGTGTGGATATACTCTCCCTTCAGTTCCATAATTTTTTATGTTTTAAACCAGATTGAGATCATTTTTTTTATAATTTTGACAATCAATAACTTTAAAAAATATTTAGTTTAAAGACACTGGAATAACATATATAGATGTGTCTTACCAAGTATTATAACAAAAGTAAAAATATATATTTATTATATATATTATGATAGAAGAATATTGCTAAAGATATATTTTTGAAGACTCTGTGATTGTACAAAAAACGTTAGTAGATGTTTTTCAAGAATTATGTAACCCAAGAGGGCAGCTGTTTTTCTGTACCTTCTCTGGCTCACACTGCACAACTTGTACGTTGTATCGTTCCACACACGTTGCTGCAATATGCATGCATCATGTATACATATGCAGGTCTTTCTCGGGTCAAAGGCAGCGACTTGGAAGAAGAAACTTACTCGTAGTCGTATTTGCTATTTTCCACAAATTCGTCTACTCGCGTACGTGGAAAAGGTGTAGTATAGGCCAAGTGACAACTAGTAACAATATCTCCATTCCACTGTACTGTTTTCCTCTCTTTTATAGTGCATATGGTTCGTATGCAGTATGCGCTATAATTTCGTTCACATAAATATTTTGTTCGATAGTCCACTAGAGTAGGCGTTGCCATGCTTAGCTATACAAGCCAAACGGCCGACATTTTCTCGAGTCAACGGGGAGACTTATATTTTGCTATTATCAATACCAAAATTTGTGCAATACTATTATACAAGGCGCACGCAGGTGTCTGTCCATGATTAATAATCCTAGTACCTCTGCACTGGGTGGAGCTAGAATGAAATGGAGGGGGTGCCATTTATTTAATTTACTCTACTTTATATCGAGTTTAAGTTGATACGGGTGACTAAATTTATATTGAGAGGGGCGCACACATGGTCATAATAGGTAAGGTTTAGTTACAATTTTTTTTCACCGGATTCTTGGAAACCCCCCTGATGACTCTAGCTCCGCCCCTGGCACTAGTGCAACAACCCTTACATATTGATCTTAGTACCTCAATGATATCTACAACTTTATAACTGATAATAATTGTCATTTGAGATTGTTTATACATACCCTAATATGATATAGGTGATGAGATCGACTTCCTCAGTCCCATAAAATACCCAACCCTAAAAATAAATCTGAACATACACTATATATGTTCAGATTCATCACTAGGATTGAATTCTTTTTTGAATGAGGAAATATTTTAAAAGAAAACAAAAATTCAAAATTTTCTAATGACCATGGATGGAGATATGCCATATATCAAAGTTGTGGAGCTCAACCAGATCTACAACGTTAATATTGATAATATCTTTATGTGAGATTGTTTACATGTTTGAATATACATTATAAGGTGTGATCTATTTTTTAAAAACAAAACTTTGAAAAATTCATCCGACCTCGGAGGGAGATATTTCCAATATAAAAATTGTAGAACTCTGAGATATAAACCTTTGTAGTTGATAAAGTTTTCATTTGAATTATTCTAAAGTACTCCCTACGCCTTAAAATATAATCATTTTTATAAGCTGTTTTTTCTATACCTTCTCTGGTTTATTGCTGCCCAACTTGTATATTGTGTGGATCCTCACGTTGCTGCAATGCATTCGGCATATATATGCAGGTCTTCCTCGGGGTCAAATGCTATTTTCTACATTTTGTCTACTCGTGTGAAAAAGGCGCAGATACAAGGTCAAGTAACAACGAACAATATCTCCATTGCCTGTTTTATTTTCATACTCCTAGCTTTAATTTCGTTCACATAAATATCTATTGTTCAGTCCACTAGAGTCATTGGCGCTGCCATGCCTAGCTATACAAGCCAAATGCCATCATTTTCTCAAGTCAAAAGGGGAGACTTAATATTTTCTGATCATCAAATTTTGGGCCTGTTTGGCAGGCCAGCTCTACAGCTGCTGTCTTTGTGATTGCCGCACCGTATGTATGGCTGTGTTTGGATCCAAACTTCAGTCCTTTTCCTCACATCATTTCCAATTTTAACCAAAATCTAAATTTTACGCTGAACTAAACACAGCCTATGTTTCACAGCCGAACATGTCCTTTTATGTGATATCATACAAATTAAATGCACATAGGTGTCTATCCACGCAAAAATAATTATATATAGTACCTCAGCACCAACTCATCAACATTTAAATATTTTCTTTCATTATAGAAAAGGGAGATCAAGGTTTCTGATCCCGAGATCTTGATATACTGTTAATTCTTTTTTACATGATGTAATATGCTGTCAAATGTATGGCCCAGTGGGATAATACAACTTGAGAAATTTTAAAGGGGCCTTAAGACGGTAGTAGGAGGGTATCCTCTTGTAACTGAGAGATACTATAGCACCAAATTTACATTTGTAGTACCGCACCTTTCGAGGGCCATTAAATCTTTTCTAAAACTTTGATGAGGAAACGCCTTGAACAATGTCGTCAGTGCATTTGCATTGCATACTTGCTGTTAATGTTGAGACCTTGTTTGATTAACCCCTCCCACAAGGGGATCGAGGGGATTTATTCCATAACTATTATGGTGTGGGATTATTCCCTCATAATTCCCTCCAATCCCCCTCACTCTCTCTCTCTCTCGGATTAAGCGAACAAGCCACGTAGGAATTTCATGTACATGTATCTCTCTGGAATATGTTTAACTGGGAATTTCATAGAGTAATTAAGTTTCTTATTCATTTCAACACGAGTGAACGATACATTTATTACTTACTTAAAATTCCAAACCGGAATACATACAATGTCGTCCTTATTTTTATTTGACCATAATATGGACTTATTCCTTTCTTAGAGAATATGGACTTATTCTTCAATCCCATCCTCTTACTGCCGAGTCTTCTGTACATTCAAGAGTTGTTTGGTGGGAGTACGCAGTTTCCAATCTCTGCAGAATATGATTAAATGAGCACCAGTGAAAACCATTTACTGCTCATGAAACGAAAGCGTTCAATTATTGTTCAGGCAAGGATGTGATTTAAGTGGTATGAGATATATTAATTGAACGCATTCTAAAATGAACGTGAACTCACTTGGTTGTTGTGTGACAATGGTAGCGGCGCCGTTAAAATCACATGACCCACTGGCACGACCGGCAGTCTGATAATAGTCGTTGAATGCATAGGTTGCATGCGCTACCTTGGTGTCAGGGTCAAAGCATTGCGCACCACGCTGGATAGCGCTGCAATCTGCGCAGCTACCGCATGCATAGTCTAGCGCATTCTGCAAACGTGTGTCCCCAACCTCCGGTTTCGCAATGCACCAGCTTGGGTTCGGGTCGCAGATACCTTTATACATTTTGGTTAACAAATAGCGAATAAGAAATGGATGCATAGATGTAGAAACAGTATCCTGAAAACTTAATAAGGATGGAGAGGAAACTAACTTGGTGAAGGCTTGTAGACAATAAAAGCAGCACCAGAGAAGTCACATGTACCGCTAGCTTGGCTCTTACGTTGGTAGTAGTCATTAAACGCGTAAGATGCGTGTGCGACCAAGGTGTTTGGTGCAAAGCATGTCTTGCCTGGTTGGATAGCACCGCAATCTGCACCATTACTGCAAGCCCAATCCAACGCTGCTTGCAGCCGGGTGCTCCCAACTGCTGAATTTGCCACACACCAACTTGCTTTTGTAGGGCAAACATTACCACCACCACCATTGTGAAAGTCAACTTGGTAAACCTCCGTCCCGTCTGGGTAGAATAAGCCAAAGTTTTGTTCTACAGATGCTCCGCCCTTCAAATTCTCGTTGAAAAGAGCAAAGATGTATACGGAGACATCGGGCATACCGGTGGCTCCGAACAGTGCACGACTGATAAGACCATTGTTAAAAGCTTGGGCGTTGGCTTTTGTAGCCACGTCTACTTGAACATCATCTAGTGTGGACAACTGGGGGAGCCGACCACCAGAGGGATGCCCACATTCTGTACATTTCACGGGTATCCTTGGAGACGGGCGCCCCCGTCTTGCTTGGGCCATTGAGACTCTCACACTACCACCTGAAACATGGTCTATAGCGAAGTAAACAGCATCTAGCTGAGCATCAAAGAGGCTATGGTATGTGATGCCACTTGCTTGATCGACCACAGGAGAGGCGTTGGGGCCAAATACAGCATAATCACGAGAGATTTGGCCATTAGAATTAGCCCAGGCAATATATGGGTAGAAATTAACCATGAGATAGGAGTTGGTTTGTTGCAAGAAGTCGATCATGGGACTCATCACCGACTGGGCGATGTTATCTTGGAACACACCTGCGGATGGCGGGAATGACACCTTGACTGAATCAAAACTAATGGGTGTTGATACCTTTATTGCGTCGGCGAGGCCCAGCCTCGCCAGCGCCGCCTGCACATTCCTCATGGCCGATACCAGCTGTGAGGTCAGGTCAGGTGCTTGCTGAAACACCTCGTTCCCCACGGCCACGCCGTTAATCTGTGAGGAACGGTAGTACGGCAACACGTAGTTTTTCACCCAACTGAGCGCACTATTGAAATCCTTGGCGGCGCCAGCTGCCAGATCTCTATTGGACATCGCCACCATCACCTTGATGTTTTGGTTGGCCAGCGCGTTTAGCACGGTCGGGTCGGCGTCGTAGATCCTCACCATGGTGATACCCTTTGCCTTGAGAAGGCTAACCACGGACGGTGGATCTATCAGATTGTTCCCATCCCTCCCGTAGCACACGCCCACCTCGCCCCCATCTGCTGTGCGAGAAAAACATTTTTCGCGAACACGCAAAAGAATTACACGTCAATATATTATAAGCAAGAAAAACAAAAAAAAAAAACAACACACCACACTGCCGTTGATACAGAGCTGCAACTACACCGTTTACCTGCACGTGAGAGGAAGAGCAGCGGCAATGCGGCGGCAAGGAGGAGGTGAGCGAGAGCGAGCGCCATATGGCCTCTTGTCCTGCGAGCCGTGGCGATCGAGTGGCAGAGGAAAGCAGGGTAAAATATGACGACGACTATACTGGAAGACGCGAGCGCGATGGGAATTTATAGCGAGCAACAAGGCTCATGGAGACATGGACTCGTGATTTCGTTTCTGGATGTGCATGCGTCCCGTCCCGTGCCTGCAACCTAGTGGCCTTGTGTAGTCTGTGTAGAGAACTAGAGATACAGGTTAATTTGCTACTGGGCCGGGCTAGGTCGACGAAGGATTTTATTATTATTTTTCTTTTTTGGCATGGCACGATTATAGCAAGTGGAGTAGCAACCAAAAGATGTGGTGAGATAACCACAGCACTCCTAGCATGACTGTTGATTTGTCATTTTCCTCTCCGGATGGATCATGGATGAATGCAGCGTACGTAGACTGTAGACATTCGAGATTCCTAATGGGTGATCGCTCACCTCTCCTCCACGTGTTTTCTTATTTGGTACCACATTACTTTAATTTCCTATTTTAGTAAATTTATGCATCTAAAGTTTGTACACCTCAAGTTTACACATCTAAAGTTTAGAGATCTAAAGTTTATAGCTCAAAAGTTTATATATCCGATTCAAATTTGAATTTGAATTCAAATATTTTTTATATATAGTATTTTCTATACATCTAAAGTTTATACACCTCAAGTTTATAGACCCAAAGTTTATAAGTCAAAAGTTTATATACCTAATTCAAATTTATATATCTGATTCAAAATTGAATTTAAATTCAAATATTTTTTAATATAGTATTTTCTATATATCTAAAGTTTATACACCTCAAGTTTATAGAACCAAAGTTTATAAGTCAAAAGTTTATATACCCGATTCAAATTTGAATTTGAATTCAAATATTTTTTATATATAGTATTTCTATACATAAATTTTTTCAACTTTATTTTTTTATTTTTTAAAAATTTATGGTGTAGTAGGAAAAGAAAAAGGAGAGGAGGAAGGGGGAGAGGAGCGTGTTAGGGGGAGATGGGGGTGATCACCCACAGCGATCACCCGCCCATTAGCAACGCCCGTAGATATTGACACAAGTCGAAACGATATATGGGGGTTTCCACAATTTAATTAGCTACATCTTTTTCCCCCTCAAATTTTCACAGCTTATAACAGAGCAATTTCGCTTTTCTGTTTATCTTGCTTGCCCTTCGATTTCTATTAGTATATTTTTAATCCTGCCAAAATGCAGTGGTGAACCCAGAACAAAAATTACCAGGGGTTCAATGCGTAATAATTATCTAATTTTACTTATATAGTAGTTATCATCATATAATTTAGTTAGAATTAAATAATTTACCCGGGGTCCGAGGACAACGGGAAAATGTACCTACGATCGCCACTGCCAAAATGTAAACATTTATAAGAGATCAACATATTGTTTACATTAGGTAAATTAACCATCCCCCTACTCCCTCTTCTTATGATTAAAAAAATTTACTTCACCCCATCTGGTATTAAAAAAATATTATCATAGAAACTCTATTTTAATATTATTGTAAAGAAGAGTTATTATCGTGTGAAATAAGCTATTAGTAGTGTATCATTTTTACTAAGATTCTAGCAAGACAACCAATTCAGTTTAATACATTACTGACATAGTTTTTAATGAGAATCCTCCTGCTCGGGCGACTGGCGGGGCGAGAACAAAATCGGGTGCTCTCCCCAGATCTGTTGCAACAAATCAGCCACATATTATAGAAATCCTCTATTAAGGGAATTCGTTTCATTTGTTGTTCCACCAAAAATGTTTCACCTAATGTATTTATAATGTTTCACTATGTATGGATCAAATGTTGCAGTGAATTAAAACATTCTTTCACTATTTGCTGGAACATTGATTTTATATAAGGTGAAACAGCGCCCGATTTAAACGATTGAAACATTTTCGATCTACTTAGTGAAACAATTCCGATACCGATATACTTAGTGGAACAGCGTGCAAAATTTAAAAATAATTCAATAATAAAATAATTTTTTTCATCAGAATATATACATGCGTGGTCTTGTTTTAAAGATTTAATTGCAACAAATTTAATAGTGCAATCGGATCATGATTTGGATAAATAATTTAAGAGAAAAAATAGTTTAAAGTAGTTTGCATGCTGATGTCATGCTGACATGGGTGTCCGTTTTTTCCAACCCCCATCAGGCGCCCGACGCCAGTTTTTAATGCCAAAATAGCTTGAGACTAAATATTTTTTTGCATTTGGATGGTAGGGAGGACCTACCGAGAGAACCAATATTCGGGTAAATAAATTACTAAGTTACTCTTTCCATACGTAGATGTAAAGGATTGGGACATTCAAAATTTATCTTCAAATGTAATGGATTGAGGAGTACTACTTATCCCATTAGGTACCTCCAGTTCTATTTAATACATTAATAAGGGTGATTTAATTATTTTTTCTATCATTAGTTTTTCTAAAACAAACTAGAATCCTTAAATAAATGTGGTGATGGAGGGTATAAGTTTTTTAATTCCGGAGGTATTAGAATATTGTTTTTCATCACGAGAGTAAACCTAGTTATTTAGAAAACAAATGTTTATGTAAATTGGTTGCTAAGACAATTATTTAAGAACGATATAGCAGAGGGGAGAATTATTTTTTATTAGGATGAGAGAGTGGGGGAGGAAGGGGATGGGCCAATTGGAGAGCCTAGTGAGAACCAGTGTTCAGATTATTTTTTTCTTTTTACATCAGCAGATAAGTGGGAGAGATGAGGGAAGGTGAGTGGGCCTGGTGGGCGACTATGAGGCACTCTACTTGGTGTTCTTTAGCACTAAATATAAATAAGAAATTAACTATTTAATATCCTACGCTTTGCTCCGAAATATGTGAATACATGTTATACATTATTAAAATGATAATGTATATGTTTAAATAATGTAAAAAACGATGTGGGAATAATGATTTGACATTACTTACCTATTAAGTTTAAAAAATGGGGTTATTATCGGAATTGTGAACTCAATATGACATTAGTTTGATTATAACACATCCCCCTTATCTACAAGGGAGTGCATGTATCTCAGTACCAACATGAAAAAGCCATCGATGACTCCACAACCTGACATCGCAGTTTTGTGTTATGGAGTAGAAAATAATTACATCAAGACCTACTAGTGCCTAACCGTATTTCCATGCATGCTAACATCTTTATATTCTTCGTTTCTTTGTTTCTACTTGGTTCATAATTTCATATGCATGAGTAAAGTCTACTTACAACGGAAGTGTTTATATTGATAAGGACATCCACAATGTGGTGTAAAAGTAGTCCATAAGCAATAGAATATTTCATTCAACCACCTATTACCATTGTGCTACTAGTCCATATAGAAAAAATAGCAAAAGATACCCATATGCATATGGACTACCCATATGGAATAAATTATATTATCTATCTCTATTCCTCTCTCTTCTTCTAATGATACCTTGTATCTATATACATTGTGGAGATTGCATAAGGATAAATTATTTATGTAGGTCCCATCTATATGGATCAATTTGCCATATATATTGTTGATGTCCTAATACTCATCTCTTGCAAGCATCTAAATGTTCATGGAAAGAAGTCTACACTTGAGTCATCTCACCAGGGTTCACAATTCCGACACCAGATTGAAATCTGCTCACATGTTAAGTAAGCGGTTTCATCGGATTTCGCGGAATCTATCGAAAACCTGACAAAAACCAATGAAATCCAGTTAAATTTGTCAAAAATTTAAAATTCAGTTTGATTTCTTTTTAACTTGATCGAAAACCGATTGGTTTGTGCTTTTGGCCCGGTCTGAAAAGTTCGGATTTCGTGAAATCTAAACCGGATTCCACTGGAATCATGAACCTAACTTATCTCCAATTGGCAATTGCGTGACCCCCGACCGTACGTATATGCCTCTTTTTCACGGTCAAGTCCCCCCAAAGACCAGTACGTGCGTTTGCTCCACCACGCACAAATGTCTCGCAAACTGATCTAGCTAGCTACCTTTGGGTTCGCTTTCTCAGTTTCTCTGCACGCTCTGCTTAGTGGACGTACTCGATCCGTTCTGTCCTCTATGATTCAATCCATATCTGGCTTGGCTAGCTGCTCCCGCTCTCCACTTATGCCCCACTTTGGCATCATCCGCCTGTTACGCTGCAACATAACCCCTCGTTCATAGCGGGTGACAACCTATATATGTTACAGATAAAACCTCGTCACGGATCAGTGGTTACCGATGAAAAAAATCTTATCTATATCAGGTGAACACCATTCACCGATGACTTATTCGTGACTGGTTATAATTAATTAAGAACCTTCACCGATGGTAATTTACGAGTTTTGAATTTTAAATACACTAAAAACACTAAAATGTATTTTTAATATCACTAGGGTATATTAACCATAGTCATACATCACAAACGGTATTCCATACTAAGAATATTTTAAATATCACCAGGGTATTTTAAATGGGATATATATTTTTTTACCCATCTCAAACGAATCACATTAACGCTCGTTGAGGGTAGTAGTGTTACACAGTTACCTTCTTGGCGAATGCAGCTTGGTTTTCTTATCCTCTTCTTTTTCGTTTTTGGATGATGCAGCTAGCCCCTCGTTGGGACAACGACAGCAGGATGGAGAAACTACTGATGACCCCACTTGCTGCTGTTTTTCTGCAGTTGGTTTATGTGGGTGGAAAATGGTTAATTAGTCAAGCACTGCCTAACGATATATTAAACCATTTCCTTCCGTTTCTTTTGGTGCATACCTGCATGGTGTTAGGAAACCGAACATCTTCGGTCTGATCATCATCAGCCAGCACGGTGAGACCCAAAGGGATTTTTCTAAAAATATACTACCACTGGTTCTTTTAGGGCCTTTTATTATTAGGTTTATTAGCTTATACTTTGCTAATTTTAAGCTTAAAAATTTTATAAGCCTATGGGTTTAAAGCATTAGGTTTAATTGGTGAAGTCATTCCCCGCTTCACATAAAAAAAATTCTCCAACCTGGGCTTACCAGTATAAAATGGCTTTTGGCTTTAAGAAAACTAAATGAAGAATCAACCCGTTTGTTTAGATTTAGAGTTTTTAGCTTGTAAGCTAGCTTATAATATATGCCACCCTTACTGACTATTTTATTTATTTAATTTTCTTGAAAATATACATCTTGTTAAAAAACCTTTAATGATAAATTATACTTACTACAAAATAAATGTTGATCGTATAATTTTTTTAATAAACGAATAGTCAAACGTAAATCAACAGCCTCCTATGTTGAAACCCAGAGGTGCGTCCGTGCAAAATATTTGCATTATACACTGCTCTATACCTTAAAAATGATTTTATTAATACATTCAAATTTTAAAATAGTATTTCCAAACAGGCATCTGGGCTATATTCTTTATTTTATTTTACTTTCTGCTTTTATGGTTTACTAATTTAAAATTTCGAAATTAATAAACACTTAGTTGTACTTGCCTTGAAGCCCCAATTTAGTATATATTCACTCTATGCCAGTTTGATCGTCATCTAAGGTTTCAGAGTTCTTTCTAAAATGATCATCATCTAACAAGCACATCTTCATTTATTTGTGCACAGAGTAACCAACCAAAATTAATTTATGTTAGTGCAACTACATGCAATATTTAAAACTTTATGTAATCCACAGGATACGAAACGACGTAGCACCTTAACTGATGAGAATTAATTTCAGAATGATGAAGATTTTGTTATCCTTGGTCCCTACGCTATTTGTTTAGGTGATGATTAAACTGAGATGGAGGAAGTATTATATTATTTCCATAATTCTTGAAATTCAAAATAGCATTTATTAGTAGGTAGTGACCAACATGAACTTTTTTTAAGTTGTAGATGGTCCGTTTCAATTTATTTTCTTGATAAAGTAATTTTGAAGTTAACACAAGTTGTATTCAATATGAGTCTCAATTTTATTTTATTCTTTTGCCTTCATTAATAAATCCATCTGGAATTGATAAATATGATGCTGTACTCGGTCATCTTGTAGTCTCCATCTTGCATCTTATATTAATTGAATTTCAAAATTAAAATTAATAATTAGAAATTAGTCCTGTTCTAATCTTATTTGTTACTGTAATTCGGTTTGGATGGATGACCAGATTTAATCACTATTTTCCTTATTAACTAGAACTTTTCCTACAGTAATGATGTTAATTTCTTCTTCTAATCTAAGTTGTTACAATTTGATCTCACACAGATAGATGAATAGATTTGTTTGTTATTTGTCCAATTAACATGAAATTTTTCCAGAGCATTTAAATGATAAATGTTGTATATATTGTCTATTTTCAATCCATTGTTGTGAGCATGCATTTCTATCAAATCAACGTGTTTTCATTACTGCTCGCTCAAAATGGCCCTAGCTTGGAGCTACTGATCAATACTGGGAGGTTTTAGATAGTGGCAGATCTCATGGCCATGCCTCGATCATCTTGGAGACCGCATTTTCAGACGATAACAATAATTCGATCGCACGCATTAACTAGCTTAGCACGATGAAAATCCATGGAACAGAACAACAACTTGCATATTGTTATTCCTCGAAAGAACAGCAATTTGCGTTGCCATATGCGCACGCGCGTCTGGTACCACGCCACGCGCATAAAAGCCGCCACATCGTGGAAGCCCAACCGATCGGCAAATCGACATGGGTGACTCGCGTGTCCAACTCCAAAAAATCGGCATATACTACGAACGAGACCACAACATGTGGCCACGGTGATAAAACCCGAAAGGGAAACACAGAGTTGTTTGTAACTTGTACTCACTCCGTTTTATACGTTTCATATTAAAGTAGTTTCGATTTTGTTTTGGGTGAATAGCTCATATGGTCCCTAGAGTTTTTGCTTCGGGTCCAGTTCAGTTCTTGAGGTTTAAAATCGTCGAAACAAGTCCTCCAAATTAATTATTGGATTAATATAGTCCTTGGACCCAAAAAAAGTGCCACGTGAGCAAGCCAAGTCATCATCGTGCAGCGGTATGAATGAAATGATCATTCTACCCTTATATACCATATAAAAAAGAAAGAAAAAAAAGAAGATAAATGTTTCACACGTATATGGTTGTTTTAGAATTGTCACTTACGATTGCTGCAGCCAAGCACTGATCGTGTAAATTCCTTTGTCGGCCACCCTCCGCAACAATGTTGACCCTAGGCTGTCCTATTATTTGTTCTGTTTGTGTCTTTTTTTTTCTTTTCTATATGTTATATAAGGGTAGGATGGTCATTTTATCCATACTGTTGCATGCGAGGATGACTTGGCAATTGGCATGCTCAGTTGGCCTTTTTTGTGGGTCTAAGAACTATATTAATCTAAATAATTAATTTGGAGGATTTGTTTGGGCGATTTGAAATATCGAGAACTAAATTGAGCCCGAAGCGAAACTTCAGGGACCGTATTGGCTATTCACCCTTTTGTTTTTATTCAAACTTCTTTAGAGGTTTAACCATATTTATTGAGTAACTTATATATACACAACATCAAATTAGGTTTATTAAATATTACATTTAATATATTTTAATACTATGTTTTTTTTAAATGTTGTTATATTTTCTTATAAATCAAAGTGACTTACAATATAAAATATAAAAGGAATGGAGTAAGTTCCAAAGTATATTGTGTTCCTTTGGGGAGTTTTGGGCTTTTCCAGCATGGAAAACATTGCGGTAACTAGTGCATGATTAATTAAATGTTAATTATCACAAATCTAATTATATATATTTTTGATTTGTAAAGAAAAACTTTTGCATAGAGAGTTATTTTTTAAAAAAAAATAAGTGAATTGCACATTGGGCTACCTTTTATTACCAGAGTTACACACTCGACTAGGGACAAGTAATATTTTCACTTTGTACAACTTTACACAAGTTTCAAATTGGACCGGTGTTTCCTCCATCTCCCCTCTCTTCTCTTCTTCGTTGAGCTGAAGCCACTGTATGTGAGCTTGAGCTTGAGCATTACCATGTCCTCCCTTGTGTTTGGTAGCTAAAATTAGCATGCCAGGTGAGGTGATACGATTAGTTTAATTTGGTCATTAGCATGCTGAAGTCTTCATCTTCTCCATCTGTGTTTGGGATTGAGCTCCCTGGTGAAAGCAACCTACATATATTTGAGCCCAAGAAACATTGCCTATTCTAGTCCCTAGCTGACGAAGCGCTGTTGTACTGCTCCCAAGCTCGAGCTCAGGCACCAGCAACTTCAGCTCTATCACCATGTGCTTCATCTCAGCTTGAGCACCTGAAGCGGTGCTGAACCTGTGATGATCTGCTACTCCTCCCTCTATATTGGATAGGGTGACTAGAGTATGGGAAGCAGTCGCACTTCTACCTCCTCCTGATCAGTGATAGCATAACGAGAATAGGTTGGGAGAGAGGATAATAGCAGCAAAGAAAGGGGCAACGGCGATGGGCTGCCTGACTTGGAGAAGATGAGGGGGTGGTGTGGAGTGAAACAAATGGCAAGGTTATGTGGTCCAAAGTGAAAATCATGGCTAAGACCCTGTCTAAGCTGCAACAAGGGTAATAATACATGACACAAACTGCAATTTACTCTAAAAAAAATTCACTACTTAGAAGATCAGAATTTGTGCTCATTAATCAAGGGAATAGCCCATCCGAAAAGCTCAAAAGAAATGCAGATTTAACTGAGAAGGGACTATCTATAAAACTTTCGTGAGTTTTTCAGTGAAAAACATGCAAATGTAGCTATAGTATAATTGTAGCATAGTTACATTATAACTGCTATAGTTGCATGTAACTCAATGCAAACGGTATGTCATTAATAAAAAAATGGTTATTGGGTGTGGTTGCTAAATGCAAAGTACTGGTTCCTGAGGTTGTGGTATCAATCTCTGTTACCTGCAAGCGCAAAGATTTTTATTTTTTTTCCCCTTCATCTGTATGCACGAATCTCCAAGCAATCTGACGGTTCACAGACAGTAAGTTCTGGGTGAGAAAAACTTGCGCGAGAAATTTAACTAACTCTGGTTAAGAAATTTTACGGTACTTGAAAAAGTAATTTATATTTACCAAAATTTTATAATAAGGATTTCAATACCTTAATTAAGGTAACTTCTCCCTACCTTCTCAATATCCTTGTCTACTTGAGTGACACAATAGTGGCGATGTGAAAAAGAAGATTTGAAATTCGTTTTTGTTCCTAACACACTGCGAACCTTTTTTTTTTTTAGGAAAGCCATTCGGCTAGACTTTGGCAAATGGGCACCAACATGCAACTGTTGGAATAAGTCTACTGGCCATCCCTCAACTTTACGTCGAGTTTGTTTGAAATCCCTAATTCTCAATACCGGAAATATTGACCCCTTAAGTATTCAAAACCATGCAACTTAGGTCCCATAGCAGTATAAATCCTACTTTACCTTGTTTTTCTGGCATAACAGATCTCCGGGCCCACTTGTCAGGCATGGTGCCCCTCATCCCAGCCCCGCATCGCCTCCACCACTGCGGCCTTGCACCACCACCGCCAGAACATCCCCTTCACCCTGCACCACTGCTACCATTATCGCTTCCCGCACCTGACAAGCTCCCCTTTGCCCCCGCCCCTCCACATCATCCGACCAGCTCTACCAGCCGTTCCACCCGCAGCCATTCTAGCACAAGGAGGTGAAGGCCGACAAAGGCGCGACCAGCGAGATCAAGGCGGGAGGCAGACGCCGAGGACGGCGCGGCTGGCGAGGTCAAGGCGGCGCACGGGGAGGTGGACGCCAAGGAAGGTGTGACCAACGAGGTCAAGGCGAGGTGCGGGGAGGCGGACGATGAGGACTGCGGCCAGCAACATCAAAGATGAGGGCAAGGAAAGGGGTCGTTGGAACGTGCGGGTGTGGGGAAACTGAGGGTGAGGATGGCGCCACCACAAGGTCGAGGTGGATGATGGCAAGTCCAGACTGCCGACCACCGCTATCGTCGTCTCTCCCGCCGCCCGTGCTACTCAGGAGAGAGGAGTCGAGGCTACCGCTCGAGCTCGGTGATACCGGGCTCCGCCCTTCCCCTCTCTAGCCAATGCCGCGCCCAGGAGACTGGAGCCGTCGCGTTGCGTTGACTCCACACTCCGGCCAGCAACATGAATCTACAGCAACAGATTCAATCGACGAGGACGGAGCAGCATGAGGCATCTGCAAGCGACGCGGGACGGCAGGAGCCCAGCCGTTTTCGTCAGCCGCCTCCCCTCCCTCTCTCGCCTCTACCTCCCTTGCAAGGAGGTCGGCGAGCTCGGAAGGGTGAGTCGGCCGTCTCCCCCTCCCTCCCAGGCTCGCCAGCCTCTCCCCCACTCTCTCATCGGTCACCTCCCTCTCTTGGGAATAAAAGAGAAGGAACAAAAAGGACCTGACACGCAAGCCCCACATTTTTTTTTATTTTTATTTTTGCTGACTAGGATGTCACGTCTGTGAAACTAAACATTCATACTGCTATGAGACTCAAATTACACGGTTTTGTATAGTTTAGGGGTGAAGATTTTTGGTATTAGAGTTAAGGGATATCAAACAAACTCTACGTAAAGATGAGGGATGGTAAGTGCACTTATTCCGCAACTGTTTGATCCATCTCGTCACTTCTCTCATTGCGAGTTGGACTGCTTCTTAACCTGTTTTGGATTGGCCGTGAATCGAGTTAGGCCGCGGGCCACAATACAAAGGGAAAGACTTGACATGGGCCGTTACAACATGAATCAGCTGAACAGCCCACGAACAGCTGCTCGGTTACAACATGGGCCTTCACGACGGAAGCAAACGGGCCGCGGCGGCCGCCTTCCACCCGGCCTCTTCCAAGAAGGCCATGAACCCCTCGCACTCCGCCACGATGGCCTTGTCCAGCCCGCTCCGCGTCACCGGCGCGAAGAACAGCCACGACCCCGTCCCCGTCACGAACGCCAGCGTCATCGCCGTCGCCACCGCCCGCCGCGGCGCCCTCCACCTCCACGCGCGACGACGAGCTTCTTCCAGCCACCACCGCTCCGCCACCACGCACGCGCCGTGGAGCGCGAAGAACGCGGTCACCTCGCCCGTGGTGCAGCCCGGGTCGAGGGTGATGTAGTAGAACAGCACCTCGTGCATGAGCCCCGACACGAGGAACGCCGCGGCCACGCCCGCCGCGGCGCCGTGGCGGGCGCGCACGGGGAGGTACACGCTCGGGCGGAGCACGGCGGGGACCATGAGGTTCCACCTCCGCCCCCAGAAGTCGGCGAGCGACGTGGCGAGGTAGGGCCGGTCGAACTGCGGCTCCAGCTCCGCGCCGAGCACCACGCGCGCGGCCGCCGCGGCGGACGCCAGGAAGAGCTCCAGCATCAGGTAGACGTGCGCGCCGTCGAACGCCACCACCGCGTACGCCGGCATCCCCTCCCGGTAGCACCTGGCCGAGACGAGCGCCGCGAAGACGGCCGCCTTGGCCGCGTAGGACAGCACGAACGCCGGAGCGAGACGCCGGGAGGAGGAGGAGGTGGAGGTGGTGGGTTTCCGCTTCTCGTCGTCCACGACCTTGATGGGCAGCGCGGCGCAGGCGGCGAAGCGGACGAGCGGGAGCGACGGGTGGAGCGGCCCGCGTCCCGCGGCGAGGAGGAGGAGCTTGAAGGCGCAGAGCCAGACGAGGGAGAAGGCGGAGATGGTGCGGAGGTGGATGGAGGCGAAGGCGAAGGGGAGGAACGGGAGGAGGGCGAGCACCGGGAGGAGCGCGGCGAGGCGCGGGACGCCCGGGGCCAGGCGCGCGGTGGCGAAGCGCGCGTACGCCATGGCCGCGGCCGCGGCGGCCGAGACCGCGGCGAGGGCGCGCAGCTCGGACGCCATGCCGATGCCGCCGCGGCGACCACGCGCGGTGGCTACCGGCGGGAGATCTGGATCGAGCACACAGCACAGGGATGATCTGATGTCAAATGGGCGATGGATTAATACAATAGAATCTGTGATTAACAAGAGGATTAAAGAAAGGTAATTGCTATCTGCACTGCCAGTCTGACGCACTGTTCACTGTAGACATGTGGCCTCTTTTTTTAAAAAAAAAAAACTTTAAATATGCAACATATTTTGACAAAATATGAACCGTATCAGAAGATTGTTCATGTCTACCATCCTTGGCTATCTTGTCGGCTACCCTGTTGTCTGTTGATAATCCATTTGACTTGCATCAAACTTTCAGGGTCTGACCGTCTGAGACTCCAATGTCATGGTTCAGCATCGAAGTTTCTTATCGTTAAAGATGGTACCTGCAAAGTCAAGAAATTTTGCGATCTCCATTGCCATCAGAGCCAGTAATTCTGCCTACAAAGAAGATTGAGCTATCAAGATAGTACTAGCTTTTATAAAGAGCGCATTATGAGAGTTTGGCATGTGGAAAAATATTGTGCTAAACCATTCACCCAAGCAGCATCCACATAACACCTATTCCCATTCCCCCTAGGAATATCTGGCAATGTCCTGCAAGGTAGATCCTCCTCCAGTGCACTATGATTTATTTACCTCCTCCTATGTATCTTGATTTACCTGTTGAGTTGAGCATTTGGCATACGTAGACATGTGGGCTCGAATATGTTCAACCACATAAATCATGTACCAGTGAGTACACTACTCTATTCTTTTCAATATTATATAAGTTGACCTTTTTAACTAATCAACATTTTTTAGTTTGATTAAATTTATAGAAAAATATAACAATATTTTCAACATAAAACAAACATACTACAAAAATATATTACATGTTAATAAAACTGATTTGTTGTTGTAGATGTTAATTTTGTTTTATAAACTTAGTTAAATTTGAAAAAGTTAAAGTAAGAAAAATGTCAAGACTACTTATAATATGAAACGAGGGTAATATATTTGTAATGAACACCTGCAAATCATGCAATTATCTCAGCATAATTCGCCATAAGAGTTAAAAGACAACACTAAAGTGCTATACTGTTTTGCTGGCATTTTGTTCTTGCCAACGATTACTGCCTGTTTCTATACATTGTAGCATCTTGAGGACACCATCACAGCACACAAAATCACAAATTAGGCATCCCCGGAGCCCTTCACTCCTGTGACATGACATGGCTCTGCTACATTTTTCTTCCTTATCTCGGCTCGAGCTCAGTGATGGACACCTCGTTGGGCGACATGGGCGCCGACCTGCCGGACGACGGCAAGGTGCCGACGAACGACCCCGAGTACGACCCCGTGCCGCCGCCGTCGTCGCCGCCGCCCTTCCGGATGTAGAACGCCGGCCTGGACGGTGCCTTGAGCGACACCGTGCCGCTGCTCAGCATCACGTTCACCGCCGACATGGCCGGCCTGCTCGCCGGGTTCTCCTGCACGCAGAGCAGCCCGACGTGGATGCACCTCGCGATCTCGCCGCCCGCCGCGCGCTCGCCCATGGACCGGTCCACCATCTCCATGATGGTTCCCATGGTCCAGTGCTCCCATATCTGCATCGTCGTCAGAGATCACCATTTTTTTACTGAATTGTCACTGCGAGAAATGTAATGTTGGTTTGCTCAAATTGAGCTAAGAAGTTGGTGGTGCTCACGATGCTTAGGAGATCGCCGGATTGCTCGCTGTAGTAGGAGCCGCTGTTCCTCCTCCCCGTGACGATCTCCAGGACCAGGACGCCGAAGCTGAACACGTCTGACTTGACGGAGTAGTGCCCACGCATCGCGTACTCTGGCGCCATGTATCCACTGCAGATAAATTAAGAACATGGTTAACTTTGACGATATCTGATGCACAATCTTTGATCTGTCTGTCATGGGTGTTGATGGATGACTGGATGTGCTTACTATGTCCCGACAACGCGATTTGTGACGTCCTGCGTTTGGTCGCCTCCGAAGAGCCTCGCCAAGCCGAAGTCTGAAATCTTGGGGTTGTAATCAGAGTCTAGAAGAACATTGCTTGCCTTAAGGTCCCGATGAACGATCTTCAGCTGGGAATCTTCATGGAGATACTGCATTCCTCGAGCGACTCCGTTTATTATTTTCAGCCTTCTTCCCCAGTCTAGCAGACTGCTTTTCTCAGCATCTGTCTCATGAAAATGAGAAGCATCAGGGGACATGAATTACTTGTGCAAATTAATGTTGACAAATTTTTAGAATGCACGGAGGGGAAATGCACCAAAAAGAATGGTATCCAAGCTTCTATTGGGCATGTATTCATAGACAAGCATCCTCTCATGCTCTTCTAGACAAACACCGACCAAACGGACAAGATTCTTGTGCTGGAGCTTGGCAACCAAAACCAGCTCATTTTTCAGCTCCCCCATTCCTTGCACAGAGCTTTGTGAGAGCCTCTTTACTGCTATCTCTTCACCATGTGGTAGGGATCCCTGCACAAATGAATATATATACCTGTTATCTGGTGCAGGTTCTACTTACTTTTGTTGCGATAAAGATGCTAGAAGCCTATCAATACCTTATAAACAACACCAAATCCTCCTTCACCAAGTTTGTTATTTTCGGAGAAGTTATCTGTTGCGATTCGGAGTGTTGATAGATCAAGAAAAAGTGACTCAATACTCTCAAAGTCCTCCGAACGAGATGCGGCTGCCATAGATCAATTATAAAGTGAACACAGAACAAATGAATCATTTAATTTGTTACCACATGATTTTAAGTGCTCAGACTTCAGGGGACTCACATCGGAGCGGTCCTGGTGGAGGTGCTTTTTCTGGTCTTCTCCTCCTCCAGAAACAAAAGCCAATTACAGTGACTGCCAGTATGGCAGCAACTATAGGCATTACAATTGCAAGAACTTTATCTGCTCCGTTTCTCCTTTTCCCTGTAGATTATACTCCGTATTACACATGGGAAAAAAGTAGTATGGTTGTGGTGAAAGATTCTCAAGACACGGTTAGCAGAAAGCAAACCAGGAGGAACTGATGATGAGTTCACACTTGAAAAGTAAGATAGCGATTGCAGATTCTTTGAAATTTTCCATGTGATAGAGATTGTGTGAAATATTTGCCTCCGAAAACTCAAATTTTGTGTAAAAACTGCCATTTGGTGTTGAACAGTAAGCAACTAGCAAGGATAGCCTTTCAGATAAGCTAACCCAGCATTCTGCAAGATCATTATTGCACGCCTATTTTTATTTTGGGTCTAAAATGGCATTCCAGATAGGTAATGAATCGTGATATCACATTGGCAGTTTGGCACTGGCCTATCAATGTTATACATTATGGTCATAACACTCACTGTTAGCTTTTCTTGACTAGTGCTCCACTCTAATTCCCATTGCTTGAGTGAAATGCATAAACTAACTAATGTTAATAACAATATCTAGTCGAAACTACAAACTACCAATTTGACAATCTAAAGTTGGTAACAGCTGTATGCCTGTGTTTATATCCCCATATATAAACATGACTACAAGTCATAGCTTCTAGATTGCCATTGCACATGTGGTGCTGCCTGCAGTTACTGAATTTAGAACAGTAAGCAGAAGACGAAAAGATAGACAACTGTTCCCAAACAAACAGAAAAATACATGACACAAGATTCTTCTCAGAAAAGATGGTGTAAATTTTCAGAGTAAGAAGAGAGTGCCTTTTTTTTTCCTTGCATTCACTTAACTACTAGCTGATCAAACAACTGAAAGTTAGGCGACTGACAGATAATTGAATCACATACAGAGAAACCAAGCACGTATTACTAGTATCATATTGCACAATTTTGTCTTGTGGATTAGGTTGATTTCGAGATTATATTCCCTAAATAAAAATGTCTCTAAGAAATTAGTCGGTGGAAAAAGTAGACTTAGTCAACTGTATGATAGGAGTACTAGTATACACTAGTACGGAATAGTAGTGAACTATACGCTAACTAGCATGACAGCAACAGGTCTGGATCGAATCATGGAAAATCTAGGCATTCATCTAGTTAATACCAAGAGAAATTCGGACGTTTCTTGCTTAAACTATGCATTAGTTGGCGTGATGAAAATTCTGAACTGTACTTAACCTAAAAGGGAAAATTGAAACCATGCCATTATAATTTTGCAAAATTGGAACCATGCCATCCTGACCCACATGTCATTGACTCATGTGGGTCCTACATGTCATTGAGATACCGATGGCATATCTCAAACTTTGCAAAATTATAATGGCATTAGTTAAGCTATCATACGTCCAGCATCACAATAGGTACAATAATTTTCAGGGAACAAAAGATGGAAGCAGAGTACTCCTAATTAATATGCATAGTAGTAAAGTCAGCTAAGCTCACCTCCTGTAGTGCCCGGCACAGCAGGTGGCTTCCCTGCCGGCGCCGGCGCCGGCGATGGCGACGGCGAGACGGCCTCGGCTTGCAGCTGCAGCATGGAAGGGACGTTGTAGAACGAGTACAGCTCGACCCGCATGTTGCAGCGCGCGCCGACGCTCCTGGCGCCCTGCGTGTTGGGCTCGAACGTCTGCCACCACCGCGCCACCATGGCGCCGAGGCACAGCCCGCATTGCGCCGGCGACAGGTCCGGCGAGCACTGCGCCATGGCGTAGATCTTGGGGAACTGGGCGTCGAACCCGACCATCACCCCCGTCGCGAACAGCCTGGACGACGCGTTGGTGTTGCCCGCCGCGTACCTGGCCGTGGCGTTGAGGAGGCCCGTCACCGCGCGGTCGTAGCGGCCGACGTCGCCGGAGACGGTCCCGGTGTTGTAGAGGTCGACGACGCCGGAGTTGTCGGCGGAGGAGAGGAAGTCGAGGTTGGAGAAGCGGAGGTAGCAGCTGTCGTAGACGATGGACACCTCCTTGCGGTAGGGGCACAGCTGCTGCGCGTCCTGGAAGATGGTGCCGACGCAGTCGGCGCAGGCGGTGGCGTTGATGTCGCCGCGGCAGAGCGCGAGCGCGTAGACGGCGTCCGGCACGGCGCCGACGGCGCCGGAGGCGAAGAGGCGGCCGGTGCCGGAGGAGACGTTCTTGTGGAGCGCCGCGGCGAGCTGCTTGAGGTTGGCTTGGTAGGTGCTGTTCGCCGTGTAGTTGCCGTTGTCCCCGCATATCTGCCACGGCTGGCCGGCGATCAGCGCCGGGAGCGCCGCGAGGAGAAGCAGCGCGGCATGAACACGGAGGAGGAGTGATCCGCGGCACATGGCGGAGCAGAGAGCTAGCTGCAGTGCAGAGGAAGAAGAGAAGAAGAAGAAGAAGGTGGTTTGCTCTTGCTCTCTAGTGATCTCTGATCTCTCTCTGTCTCACTCTCCACAGATTGTTTCACTGTTTGATTTCGTCGTGTGTTGACTTTGACTTGTGCGAGTCTCGGTGGGCCCACCTGAGCCTCCTGCCAAACATCGTCATTAAGAGCCTTTGTCCAATATAGCAAGAACTGAACAAATAACATCGTGGGAATAACAAATAAGGACGAGTCCAGCAAGGATGATGACAACAAAGAAAACAAATGCAGGTCTTGATGCCTTGATGGTGATGCAGCTCAGCCTTGTCCATCGCATACCAAACAACACAAACGCGCCCCTTCCACACCAGTTTTCCGCATGATGTTCCCCCGTTCTCATCCTCGGTACCATGCGCCTTCTTCTTCCATACAATGATACAAATCCCGTGGCGACTATTAAGTCTTAACAAACCTTTAGAGATAGCTTAAGCGAAGCTGATATATTGTACTCCAGTAGTCTGTAGAGCATAATACATCCTACAAAATGATTTGTATACAATGATCAGTGCGCACTCATATTTACATGTACAGTACACGGGAGATGCAAACAAGATATCAAAGAAGCCAAACTGAAGCTTTCCAGAGCTACTAGTGCCAGGCAGCCAGTGCATTCAGACTGCACAGCACATGAGTGTTTTGTACTGCGAACAGTAATGGTATCCCCAGAATGGTCAGCCTATGACAGGGTTTTCCATGTATCATACATATCTCAATGAGAACACTTCCGTTTGGTGCAGCTAACTAGTAGCACGACTAGCACATAATTGAACGAGTCAAACTCAGTATACGTGGCACATCTTTCCGGATTCATCCATTAACAGAACCGAGCACCTGCTACCAGCAGTGTTTTCCTTACCGTTTGGATGGGGGCTACCATAACCCCGCAGTTACTGAAAACCTTGTGAAATTCATCGTCAAACATTTGAATTCAAAAATTCGGTGATTTCGCGGTTTGGTCACGGTTACCGCATGGTTTGGCGCTGTAACCGTGATATTTGCATGGTAACCATGATTTGTGCAGCAGAACAGAACAGTGCTAAAAAAATTGAAAAACACTTAATGTGTATAGAAATTAGAGATAATTAGAAAAATATATATGATATTTTCAAACCTACCTTTTGGATGTAAAATACAAAAATTTGCCATGATATTTTCTATATTATGAACTTCAAAGCACTTCAACAATTCATAGCATAACAATTCAACAATCACACGTTTCAAAGCATAATGATGTCCACATGTAGCTCAACAATAGAGTTCACAATATAATGTCCATGGCTACAAATACAGTAGTTCATTATGACAAGAAACACAAATATAGAAGTTCTAGTTCGGAACGAAGGATATGTCATACTAACATAGTGCATAGCTAGGTGTTCCACTGATTGTATGCTATGATGTACTTCTCTGTGGACATGAGCATCAAACTGTGTGAGTGTAGCAACCTCGCCTTGTATTCCTACTAACTTTGACATGTCCATGATGCTGTTGATTGCCACTGACCGTACAATTGAGGATACCACTAGGGCTCTTGCCACTCATACACCCATGTAGAGGATAATCAGAAGCTTGGGGATGGTTGTACACGTACGTTGGATATCCATTTTCAATGCTAGTGTTAACAACGGAATTTTGCATTAGACTCGGAGAAGAAGGAACAAGATCGAAACGGATTTGGTGCAAGATCGAATCGGTTTTAAAGTCGGATAACGCATCTGTTGGGTATCGTATCGGCTAGAAACAAAGTTGAGTTTGGTCAAGCCGATAAGGCAAGTGGCCAATTGTGCCGATACGCTGTGAGTTGGGCTCACCATGGGCCTGAGTTGGAATAACCGTCTTTGCCAATTAGAGATATAGCTCGATTATGACAATTGTATCAATTAATTAGGATATGGTAAAATTCTACAATAGTGTTGATCTGCCTTGGGTAAATTTGATCTCTCAGACCTATTATGCTTCTAGGGTACCCTACTTGGTTTTGAATAAGGGTTCTTTCTGGTGGAGGGATATTGCATCTCTTTCTGACATTTTCAAGGGTATAGCCAAGTGTTCAATTCGGACAGGTGCAACTGCACTGCTCTGGAATGATGATTTTAAGTGCACCAGCTACCCTAATTTGTTCAGTGTGGCTTTGTATAAAAATGATTCAGTTATGAGCATGTGATTAAGGCCTCCGGAGGATTCTTTTGTACTTCCCCTCTCGGATGATGCATATGGTGAATTCTTACAGCTGGAGGAGGAGTTGAGTCATTTACAGCTTGAGCCAGAAAGAGGTGATGCTTGGAGTTTCATTTAGGGAACTGACACATATACAACCAAGAGGTTTTATAAGCATAATTTCTCTACCCTGCAACCTCCTAGACCCATGATCTGGCTGTGGAAAACCAAATGTGTCATAAAGATAAAAGTTTTTACATGGCTCTTGTTCTGTGACAGGCATAATACAAGAGATATGCTTAACAGAAGACACTGTGCCAAAGAGGATGATGATCTCACATGTGCTTTATGTAATACACATCAGAGAGAAACAAGACTCCATCTCTTTTTCACATGTCCTTTCAATGCTCGATGCTGGCAGCACCTAGGAATTCAATGGAATCACAACTTGGAATTCTTTCAGATGATTGCTCTGGCCAGACTCAGGTTTGCTTATAGAGGCTTCCTTAAGGTTTCCTTTTTGGCATCATGGCATATTTGGAAGCAACGAAATGGATTTATCTTTCAAAACATTCAGCCATCATTTCAATCCTGGAAGTATATTTGTGTGAAAGAAGTTCTTCTGCATATGTGCAGAATGAAAGATCCCCCTCAAGCAATCTATTTCTGACTGGTTACAAACCTTGTAGCTTTGTTGCTTTTCTTCTTTTGTTCTTTCTCTGTAACCTTGTAAATACTTTTTGTGTTTTATAAAATTCACACTGCTAGGCAAAGCCCTGGCAGTATTCCAGCTTTGTTGCTTTTCTTATTTTGTTCTTTCTCTGTAACCTTGTAAATACTTTTTGTGTTTTATAAAATTTACACTACAGGGCAAAGCCCTGACAGTATTCCCAGTCAAAAAAAAATTAGGATATGAGTCGGTTTGATAGAGATTGGTAATAGACCGCCATATGGTCTTGTTTGTATTTTATCTTTAGGAAAGTTTAAGTCATGTCCATAATGGACCCAATTTTGTCCTCGAGGTATAAATATGAACCCCATACCACTGTAATACGGGAGAAAATCCAATACAACTTCGGCACATCACCACCCTTTTGTTCTTTTCAGCGAGTTATCTCGACAAGAGGTAACCCATCTCGATGGCTCGTGCTATCGGGGCTATTATGTTATTTTAGATGTTTTAGTCCTTCTATCATAACCATTTGCCATCATATGTCTTAATTAATCTAGCCTTAGTATCTCAATTTAGCCCTATCCGTTGGTTCTCGCTTTAGGGCTCCTGCCAGTATCGACTAAATTGCCTTACTAGATTAGATTAACTAAGACATCTACCATCTTAAAAAGTGGTTAATTCCTTGATTGTTTAGACTTTAGGTTTCTCTACTTACTTTGAGATATATCATCCCTAGTCTTGTTTAGAACCCTAAAAACTAACCTGGAATTAATCATAATTAGAGATAGTATCAGAGTTTCAATCGATCTTACCTAATGTACATGCTGCTTGTACTAGTTTTATGTATATTTGCCACTTATATAGATAGATCATCCTATATAACCATATCAAGTTAGATCAGTATCGGTTCAGTTATCTAAATTATTAACTGATCATGATTTGATATGTTTATATAGATTTATTTGTTTATATAAGTTTGTACTAGAGTATTAGCTGGTACATTATCTTTATCTATCTATCTTGCTCTAAATATTATTTTCATCGACTATTCCTATAGTATCGCCTGGCTCATACCAAACTGATTTGATGATACTACAGCCGATGAGGCATATTTATGGTTTATGCTTAATTCATACATCAATCCATAGTCGATCTGGTCCAACTATATCGGCTATCGGCTAACTAACTTTGCTTGTTGTTTCCTTGCTGGTTGCAAAATCAAACCAGCTGGCACGCCCTTAGCACACTCGAGGCAAGCCTTGGACCTGCACCGGAGTTAAGCAGATCTCCTAGGCCACCGTGTTTCTCGTCAACAGCTAGAGATATTGAATAAGCTATAGCTATGTTGAGGTGTGTAAAACTGTTGTTGCTGTTGTCGCCCTCTCGAGTAACGTTAGTTCGTTGAGAACTTGGAACACCATGATCCTGGTCCTTAGTAGCATAAGTGAAGTCGGCCTCATCTGCAAATTAAATAGTACGAACAAGATTAATCGATCGTGAATTGCAAGGTGAAGGTTGAAATAATAAGTAAAGAATTAAATTAGGATATGGTCACCTGACACTGTTGTATGACCCCTAAAAGGCACATCAGTGGCGCCTTGCCCTCCTTGACCACCATCATCTCCATCATTTGTATTAGTTCTTGAGCTACTATCATTGGATTATTGGTAGTCTGGTCTCCCTTGAGTCTCTTCATTGCTATCAATACTCCTCGACCGTGTTGATGAACCTTTGGCCTTCACTTTTTTAGATGGAGTTGGTTCTGGTCGCTATTGAGTCTTTCTTTTTCCAATATGACTGTCACATATTCATATCAGCCTACTCAACAATAGTAGATGCCCTCGTGGTCTTGCGCAAGTCAGTCAAGTCCACTAGGTTGGCTACAAGTGGACTAGGCATGGGGGCATCACTCTCAGTTGAGTCTTCATCTAGTTCAGGGCAAGCATTGGACTAAACATTGTCCATTCGATCTCTAATTAAATTGTTAAGTGTCGTAGAATGATAGGTCCACTGGCCTTTGAAAGGGATCATCATCGTCCTTCCTAACTCGGCATTTGTTTGCTGAATTCGACTGCGAAGGTTATATTTGACACAGACAAGCTTGTTGAGCTTGTTGTGTGTAACTTTATAACGAATCTTTGTCTGTACGAATGCAAATGTGCTACAATTCCGTTCATATTAACTTAAAGAGCAATACTGACCAACCAAACGCAACACAAATTTCTTCAAATTCGGCGTGTATGATGTAAACATAGACCACCATTGTGCTGCAAATGCCGACTAACATGTCATTTTATAATTCTAGATACGTCGAAAGCATTAGGACTTTTGATAGTTGCATTATCAAAACGGAGGTCTTTCTTGCAAGCCTTAGATCTTTCTTGCAAGCGGCCTCCCAAATTCGTCACTCTTACGCCAATACATCTCAACCTTCAACAAAACGGCAGCGGCCATGTCCGTCATCCACTCGAAGGCCTGACGGAGGTCTTGGAAGACGATCACACTTGTAGTGTATGCGTAGTGCGTCCAAGGGTTCAATGCTATAGCTACAAAACATCTACAAATTTTCTTAGCACTCTCAATCACCGTATCATGGTCTGGCATTTTTTTTTCAACATCCTTAAGCATCAAATTAATTGTGTGAGCCATGCAAGGTTGCCACACAATAGTTGGGTACTCTTGCTGCAGTAATATGTAAGCCTTCTTGTAAATTGACCCATTGTCAATGATAATCTACACGACATGTTGAGGGCGTACTTCGTGTAACACCTTCCTTATCTCCTATATTAGTAAATCACAAAATAAAAATAAGTACATCACCCGAAACTTGATAACATATAACGTAAATTTGTTGCATTAAAGTTGTCACCTTCTATATGAAGTTAGCATCCTGGCTTTGGCCCGTCGCATCAATGGACTTGTCAAGAAACATTATTACATTGCAATACATCAAAAAGTTGATGACAGCCATACCCGTCAGTCGAGTCTAAGAATCACACATTAGATTAACACCATACTCATCAAAATCACGCTTAAACCTCTCAAATTGCTTCTTTACATCCTTCTCTGTAGCATCAAGGTACTTGTCATCTATCTCCCTACCAGTTGGAGAAGGTATGTTTTTACCTAGAATTAACATATCAAATAATTAGTCTCTAATCTGTTAGGAAAATATGAAGCCGTATTAAATGCATACGTATCCCACTTTTGTGTCTCTCGAATGGCGCTGACAAAGTATGGATTATCAGTATTTCTTACAGGGATGCCGGAGGTGAAGAATATTACCCAGGACTAACCAGTCACCTCTCTGTCCTGCTTTCCCTTCTTTGTGAAAAATCATGTGTCAACACGGGGACAACATACCAACAGGATTTCGTTGTAAGTATTGTCATTAGAAAAGGAGTGGTGGTAGGGCAACTCGACTTAAAATTCACTTTTCTGATGAGCCCTTCCCTTTGCTAGCCAAGTGAATTTTGAGTCAAGTTGCCCCACCACCGCTCATTTTCTGATGACAATACTTACAACGAAAGCCTAGTGGTATGTTCTCCCCATGCTCCCACACATCCCTACTATGCATTGACACAGGATTCTTCACAAAAAAGGGAAAACAAGGTAGGGAGGTGGTTGGTGAGTCCTGGATAAGTTTCTTTTTTACCTCCGGCATCCTTGCAAGAAATGCCGATAATCCAAACTTCGTCAGCGCCGTTCAAGAGACACATAAGTGGGGTACATATGCATTTAATACAGATTTACATTTTTTCTAACATATTAGAGACTAATTATTTGATGTGTTAATTATAGGTGAAAACATACCTTCTCCAACTGGTAGGGAGATAGATGGTAAGTACCTTGATGCTACAGAGAAGGACGTAAAGAAGCAATTCGAAAGGTTTAAGCGTGATTTTGTTGAGTATGGTGTTACTCTAATGTGTGATTCCTCGACTCGACCGACGGGTATGGTTGTCATCAACTTTTTGATACATTGCAATGCAATAATATTTTTTTCACAAGTCCATTGATGCGACGGGCCAAAGCCAGAATGCTAACTTCATATAGAAGGTGACGACATTGATGCAACAAATTTACTTCATGTGTTATCATCAAGTTTAGGGTAATGGACTTATGTTTATTTTGTAATTTTCTAACGCAGGAGATAAGGAAGGTGGTACGTGAAGTAGGCCCTCAATATGTCGTGCAAATTATCACTGACAATGGGTCAAACTACAAGAAGGCTTGCAAGCTACTGCGGCAAGAGTACCCAACTATTGTGTGGCAACCTTATGTGGCTCACACAACTAACTTGATGCTTAAGGAGGTTGGAAAAATGCCAAACCATGACATGGTGATTCAGAGTGCTAGGAAAATTTGCATATGGTTATACAATCATTCGAAGCTTCATGCTATGGTGACAACAGCTATAGGTGGTGAATTGGTTAAGTGGAATGCTACACGGTTCGGCACAAACTACATGTTCCTTTAGAGTTTTCTTAGGAAGCAAGATCAGTTCATGAAGTGCATGGCTTCCTCTAGCTTCATGCAAAGCGAATTCAGTGGCACAGCAGAAGGTAGATATGCACACACCTGCCTATCTAGCAAGGGGTGGTGGGAAAACATAGAGGCAATAACGACCCAAACAGTGTTAATGGTGGTCTATGTGTACATCGGACATGCTGAATTTGAAGAAACTTGTGTTGCGTTTGGTTGGTCAGTGTTGCTCTTCAAGTGGATGTGAACGGAATTGGAGCACACTTGCATCCATACATACAAAGATCCGTAACAACCTTACACACAACAAGCTCAGCAAGCTTGTCTATGTCAACTACAACCTTCGCCTTCAAATTCAGCAAACAAATGCCCAAGTTAGGAAGGACAATGACGATCCCTTCAAAGGCCAACGGACCTATCATTCTACGACACTAACAATCAGATTAGCGACACGATCAAGGAGTGTTCATAGCGATGAAGAGACTCAAGGGAGCCCAGACTACCAAGAGTCTGATGATAGTAGCTCAAGAACTGATACAAATAACGGAGACGACGATGGTTAAGGAGGCCAAGGCGCCACTGATGTGCCTTCTAGGGGTCACACAACAGTGTTAGATGACCACAGCCTGATTCAATTTTTTACTTATTATTTCAACCTTCACCTTGCAATTCACGACCGTTTAATCTTCTTCCTACTATTTGATTTGCAGGTGAGACTGACTTCACTCACGATACTCAGGACCAGGATCATGGTGCTCCAAGCTCTCAATAAACTACCGTTACTCTGAGAGGCCGACAACAACAGCGGCTTGACACACCACAGCATAGCTATAGCTCATTCAATGCCTCTAGCATTGAAAGTCGATATCCAATGTACGTGTACAACCGTCCTCAAGCTTCTGATTATCCTCCTCCTACATGAGTGTATGAGTGGCAAGAGCCCAAGTGGTATGCTCAATTGTACGGTCAGTGGCAATCAACAGCATCATGGACAGGTCAAAGTTAGTAGGAATACAAGGCGAGGTTGCTACACTCACACAGCTTGATGCTCATGTCCACAAAGAAGTACAACATGGCATGCAATCAATGGAACACCTAGCTATGCACTATGTTAGTATGTCCTTGTTTATATCCTTTGTTTCAAACTATTTCTATATTCATGTTGCTTGTCATAATGAACTATCATATATGTAGTCATGGACATTATATTGTGAACTCTATTGTTTGAACTACATGTGGACATCATTATGCTTTGAAATGTGAGGTTGTTGAATTGTTGTTGTTTAATTATCATGCTATGAATCGTTGAATTGCTTGAAAGTTCATAATATAGAAAAGGTCATGCCGAATTTTTGCATTTTTCATCCAACAGTTAGGTTTATATAATCTTCTAATTATCTCTAATTTCTACACATCTTAGTGTTTTTTTCAATTTTTATAGCATTGTTATGTTCTACTATACAAATCACGGTTATCACGCAAATATTGCGGTTACCGCGCCAAACTGTGACCAAACCATGAAACCGCCGAATTTTTGAATTCAAATGTTTTAAACGTATTTCACACGGTATTTGGCAGTTACCACTGTAACTGCCTTACCACGGGGATGCGATAACCCATCACCAAAAGGGAAGGGAAACTCTGCCCCCTCACCTCATGCCGACAGAGAGAACGAGAGGAGAGCCCTAGCCACACGGGAGATATTTTCTCCACTATTGGGCCTTAATGGGTCGGATAAACAGTGCAACTTCAGGACCATTACTTTTTCTTTTTTTCCATTTTCTAAACTACTTTCGGTTTTGCCCTCAAATGTTATCTTACTCTTTTTCAAAAAAAAATCTTCACCATCCGCCACTAAAAAGCAAGAACTACATCCATGATTCTTTTGGATTTTTTGCAATTTTTTTGGAAATTTTGAATTTGGTCAAAATTCCCCAAACCCTACCGCCGGTAACCATTACCGTACACCCGCGGTAAGCCTGGTTACCACGGTAACCGCGCGGTTAAAGGCAGTAAGGGAAACCCTGGCTACCAGCAACGAATATAGAAGTTACAACCCTAGACGGACAAACTTTGCGAAACACACTGAACTATGGAAAAGTAGATAGCCAGTGCAGTACAGACCAGAAATTAGTCAACCTAAAATATAGATATCTTAAGCATGGTTCAGTTACTGTAACAAAAGTAGCCAGTCACAAATAAGTGTCTCAGTGAAAAACTCAAAGATAATAAACTAGAACCTAAATTGGGAACAACCTAACTAACATTTATAGCAATCACAGGTGTGCATCAGATACTGAAAGAAGTTTAACAGAATCCCAATTTCAGGATATATATACCTTGCTAAGACCGATAAAACATTGGCGCTATTCCAACCCTGCATATCTGAACCTCAACAGCAGGTTCCGATTTTCCTATAAAATAACATGATCAGCAGACAACAGAGTCAACTTCAGAAAAAAATTCAAGAATGGAGCAAAAGAACAGGCATGGATAACTACTGAACAGATGGGCCACATTGACTCACTAGTTGAGAGAAGTGGTAGAAGAAAAAATAATTTCTAACCAGAAGGAAAAGGCTTAAACTTCTTTATGCAACAGAGGATAAATCATCTAAGAAAATCATTCCAATAACATTAAATAGCATGAACAAATGCTTTGTGGTAGTTTAGGTACTGAAACCTACCAAATAGATTATCATAAAGCCCAACTTATGGACCCTAAAAACACAGCTGGCCAGCTTAGGCTTGTTTGCCCAAACAACGCAGGATCCACCTTTTCCCATGGGCAGATTAGGTAGGTGTGGATGATGATTCAGATGAGCATAGCTTCTCATTCTTGCTTGCCTAGTATTGGGGTTGTTATAGTGAATTATCTCTGACATTTGTTGGTTTTTTTCAATGTTGTGGTTGGTTTTCTCATCAATTTGGTCATTGTTAAGGAAGTTTCTGAATTTAATTGTACATGTGGCTAATATTACTTCTTAAATGTGGCTAGGGATTCTTTGTTTTTCCTTTGCAGGGTTATATCCTCCATGGGGTTGAACGTGGCATGTCTCCCTTATGGGGTAATTTTCACAGTGCGCCAAATGTACACAGAATTAATGTAGCAAACCAGTCAAATAGACAAACATAAATCAGGCATACCACCAAATTTCTCATTCTCTCTTTCTTTTGCAGGGAACCATTGTTTTCCATGAAGAAGAAAAGCTAGAGGGGTTTGAAACCTAGCAGGAGTTAGTTTGCCATAACTTAATCATCGCCACCTCAAAGATGCATAATGCGTTTATGGTGATACCCTGCATGTAACATTTCCCCTAGCACCAACACTGGCAGCTCCTTAAGTTGATATTTCCCTATCTGTTGACCTCAAGACTCAAGCCAAACTGCAGCACGCGACTGCATTGTGGGAAAATTGTGTTCATATGAGATTCTCATGTCTCTTTCGTCATCTTCTTGTTACTATTGCTGTTTTTGTTACCATTGTTAGGTGATAAGCAGTGACGGATGTAAAATAAAAGCACAGCGCTTCAACTCTAATTAGCATGCCGAAAGAACATTTTGTTCCAGCAGATGATATTTTCTTCCTCACATGTGAATCTAAAACACAATCTATATGCATCAAAATACAATCAATAATATAATATTTACAGCCCCCTAAGACTTAGTATATAATAATGATTTTAAGAATATATGCCTCACCAAAATGGCCAAATGATTTCAAGAGTAATCTAATAGATAATACCCATCAGCCAATTGCCAATACTAATATAAGGATCCAAGCTATCTACCATGAATTCTAAGAACCCAGCACCAGTTATTGTTTGAATGGCAACATTCCAATGTTACCTGCCAGTTTAGGCAACTATACTATATAGTCACAATCAAACCGAATCAACCATCTTCCTTACCATCTTTGAACAAAGCTAACCAACTAGTATACAAAATTTCCTAAACCGACCAAAATACAAGAAACATTGTTGCCTTGACTGTAATTATTTCTCTATTCAACAATGCATAATTCTCCCACCAAGCAGTTTTGAGCAATAAGCTAGTTCAAATTAACTGCAACTGTAATCCAATAATTATGTGCGCGACATTAATAAACAAAAAAAGTTCAGAATCAATAGATAACCTGCTTAAGCACAAGGAGATTGCTCTTCTCCACCTCCCTGGCAAGCTTCTCCAGCCTCCTGAGCATTCCTGCATACATGCCATCCATCTCCGCCGCCTGCCCCGCCGCGGAGCCCAGGATCCCCTGCAGCTTCCCTAGCCCGAACCCGTCCACCACCCCATCCACCGCATTCTGCTCCCCAATGGTGTGCGCGTCGCCTGCTGCCGCCGCCGACGACGAGGAGTGCTGTGCAAGCGGCAGCCACGGCATCGGAGAGTCGGGAGCGAAGGAGTGGTACTGGTCCCGGAAGACGGGGCCGACATTGACGACATGGAGCGAGGTCGGGACGAGGCGGGAGCCGATGAGGAGGAAGGCGCGGTGGTCGTAGGAGTGGGTGGAGAGGTTGGGGGAGGAAGGGGAGACGAGGAGGAAGAGGAGGGGGTGGGCGAGCGCGAGGGATTTGGAGAGGGAGTGGGCGAGGGAGAGCTCGCGCATGGAGGGGCGGAGGGCGGTGCGGCGGCGGGAGGAGAAGAAGCCGATCGAGGCGGGGCCGGCGGCGGAGGGGTGGAAGCGACCGAGGGGATCGGAGAGGGAGGAGGGGCGGGAGAGGGAGGAATGGCCGGAGATGGAGAGGGAGATGGCGGGGGTGGACTTGGCCGGCGCGTGGTCGTCGTAGTCGGAGAGGGAAGGGGGCGGGGCCGGGGTGGTTGAGGCGCGGCCGGAGAGGAGGCCGTCGCAGTCGCCGTCGGCCATCGCGCAGCGCTGCAAGAGCGCCGCGAGAGCCGCGCCGGAGATGGAGATCTTGGTCGCCGCCGGAGCGGCGTCGTCGCCGACGGCCATCGGCGGTGGCTTTGAGAGTCGAGAGGAGTTGTTCCTTCCGCGGCTCTGCCCAGTGCCCACTGCTTGTTTAGCAGCAACGAGAGTAAATTAAGCCCATAGCTGCACATTAATTCGACCCATCAGTGAGCAAATATTCAGCCCAAAATCAAGCATAATTCGGTCCATAATTTTAAGCTAAGTCGGCCTAAACTGGGTGCGAGTTCATCCCAAAAGTGGGCGTAGGTTAAGCCCAAAGATGATCACAAATTTGGCCTAAATTTGTGCGTCAATTCACTCGGGGAAAAGTCTACTCTGAACTCCTTCAAAATATAGGTCGGAATATCGGATCATATTTGTATCGCTTATCCGTATGACCGTATCTCTCAAATTGTTAAAACCGGAGAAATGACTCCTAAGACAGTATTTGAGAGGTGGTACTGGCCGACGTGGCACATTGACCATAGTCAAATATGTTGAGTCAGTAAGGAAGTTAGAAAATTTTTGTGGAGCCCACATGTCATCCTCACTCTCCCTCACTTCTCCCTCCTTCCTCTCTCCGGCTCTCCCCCATATCTCTCTCTCCTCGCTCTTCCCCCTCTAGCAGTGGCGAGCTGAGGGAGCTTGAGCTCCTAATGCCACCGGTGACGCCTAGTGAACCTCATCGAGCTCTAGCTCACCCGCTCGTCTATGCCACTCTTCTCTTCTTCCATTGCCTTTCCCTCGTGCTCTATGCCTCTGTCCCACCCCGTGATGACACACTGGTGATGCTCGCGCCAGAGGTGAAGGGCACGTGGTGTCCTCACCAACCACCGCATGCTCTCCCTCGCCGTCGTTCCAACCAAGCTCGGGCACTACCGACCTCGATCTCGGCGACACATGGCAGATCAGGGCAGTTCATTTCTTGATCCTGTCGGCTGTGTAGATCGGGGCAACAGACAATGGAGACGCTGGTTAACCAGATCGAGGCGGAAGGGTGGTGGGAGAGTGCTGAAGGAGTGGTGCCAACGAGCAGGGTGATGGAGGTAGAGGAGGTGACATAGGAGTAGCACCAGCCACCAATCAATCGATGAAAGCTTCAATCTTTTTCTTGCTTGGTCCCTTGATGGAATTCAAGGTCAGCATCAGCACCACCACATATGCATCGTCCCGACCCATGCAATTAGCTAGCCAAGAAGGAGCTGGCTGCTGGCAGGAGCAATCAATAAATCTTACTAAGATTTGGTTGGACGGGGCGTGAAGGTGAGGTGGAAGGGGTGGTCGGCGTGGTGTTGCGAGATTAGCGAGAAGTTTGCCGACAGCCATAGAGTTCTACTCGCTCCGTCTCATTTTAAGCGTAGTCATGAGTTTTCGTGTCTAATTCTAATCATCATCTTATTTAATTTTTTTAAAAAAAATTAAAAATATAAGTTACTCATAAAGTATCATTCATGTTTTATCATCTAATAATAATTAAAAATACTAATCATAAAAAAAATCAAATTAAACGATCGATGAAAGTTGGACACGAAAACCCATAACTGCATTTAAAATGGGACGGATAGAGTAGGACCGTACATGTTGGTTGCATGGGAAAGGCAAGTCGCCACTCACCGGCCACCATGCTCGTAGGACAAGAGGAGAGGGAGAGGGGGGAGAAAGGAGCCAACCACTGGCTATCATCGGTCACACACGCTGACACATGGAACCATGTTGACTCGGTCAGTTGAACTAGGTTAACGTATTACATCAGCGAAAAACATCTTTAATGTTGTTTTAGGAGTTATTCTGTACCGGTTTTATAAGTTAGGGCCTTGAGGGAGTCGTTATACCGGTTTTACGGTCAAGGGATACGAATCAGATCTGACCTATTATTTGAGGGAGTCAAAGTGGACATTCTCCATTCACCAGAGCAGCGCTTGCAATGTCAACCCCAAATTTTCTGTGAATAATGCCCAAACGTGTGAACAATTTTGTCCCAAAGTGGTAGCATATTCAGCCCAAAAATGCACGTCAGTTGGGCTAAAAGTGTGCGTTCATCGGCCTGTAAATGCACATAAATTCGGGTCAATTCGGCCTCGCGCGGGGTGGGCGGTGTCGGGAGGAGGAAGAGAATCCCGGCGGCGGAGGGGATCGGCGATTGATGAGGAGGAATGGCCGGAGATTGGAGATGGCCAAGGCGGTGGTGGACTGGGCCGGTTCATTTTCGTCGTGGTCGGAGGGAGCGGCAGAAGAGAGGCCGTCGCAGTCGCCGGTGACCATCTCACGGCGCCGGAGAAGCGCCACCGGGGCATCGCCGGAGCAGCGTCTTCGTCGCCGGCGGCCATCGGCGGTGACTTCGAGAATCAGCAGCAGCAACAAGGAACGCACCGCCGCAGGCACGTCTCCCATCCCTTGTGTTTTAATGAAGACATAATTTTTCCATTCACTGAATATCGCTTCAAATGCATTTCTGAATACTTGCAATTATCATTTGATTAAAAGAAAAATCAAAACATTCGAGATCAATATAGGAATAACAAACAGGCCTGACACCCCAAAAGTCATCACAACTTAAAGACCTCTGTAAGAAACAGCAAAGAGTAAACTATGATCTTAATTGTGGTCTGTGATGGCTGGAATGGTGAACCCAGCCAGACCCACATCTGCTTCAGTAAAAAACCTCAAACAGGGAGGAAAAAACTGAACTGAAGCTCAACGATGTCAGTTAATAATCACAGTTCTATCAAATATTCATTCATGGAATTCTCATCTTGTTTAGTACCAAACTGATTTTTGCATCAGATTTTTGCAGTATCAACAAAATAGCTCAACATTGAACGGTTTTCTAGTTCATGCAAAAGATTAGGGTAAGAGCTTATGTATGTCTACAGCTCTAAATTCAGCCAAAAGAAGAGCCTTCTAAGTTCTTTAACTATCTGTTTGTTGTTCCCTTGTCAGAAAGCTAACTAAATTCACAGCGTCGATATTGAGAGTCAGAGAACAATGGCCGAGCAGTAGCACCTCCTGCCAATTGACCTCGACTCGGTAGTCACCCAACCACACCCTTCCTTGTAGCGTTCCACCTGACAAATCGGCCAACACCAAGGCTTAACTATCAGTCACAATACAAGAGGGTTGTACAGGAAAATCTGGATGACCAAAAGAAGTGCTTAAGGACCGTAAAAAGAATTGATGATCATCTGAAATGCAGCAGATAATAGCAACAGTGGCATGGTAACAAATGATATATGCAGTAGAGACAGGTACCAATACAGTTGTGCCTCAAAATAAAAGAACTGGCAACTAAGTACAAGATTTGACATTTGATTTTTTTTTTTTTTGGCGAGGATAAATATTTGATAGTTGCCAACTAAGTTGAATATTGATGTAATGTAGGTGGTATGGGCATGGTAAGAAATTTTCATCTTGGAGTAACACCTACCACATCCAAGATTGCATCTCCTTCACCTTTCACCCCTCCAAAAGCGAAGATCGAGCCACCAAGTACAGCTGAAGAATGATATCCTCTGTTGTAGTTCATGGGTTCAGCCATCACCCATGATGGCATCCTTGGCTCATACAACTCGACAGTAGCCACCATTGTTTTAGCCTCAGCGTCATAACCGCCAATCGAGAATCTGAACAAAAACGAACAGCAAAAATTACATCAAAAGAACAGAAGGTAATATACACCAGAGGGATTAAATCCTCAGGTACACATTCTACAACCTTTTGATGCAGAGGCCAGGAGTTTTATAAATGGTTCCATTATCTTAAAAAGGAAAGGCAACCTATTTTAAGAGAACATTCTGCAACCTTTAGCTGGTTGTTTTGAAGTATAAAGAAAGAACTAAAAACTTACATCTTGTCATCAAGCACTGCGAGTGTATGACAACCTTTTCCTGTACTCAACTTTGGGAGTCTTTTCCAACTAGGCTCCCGAGGATCAAGTCTCTCAGCAGAGCTGGTAACACAGCATTTGTTAGCATAAAAAAAAAATTCTGAGATGCTTCTCACTTTAATGAAACAATAATTTCCCTTGCATAAGAATAGGCTAATGATATTCCACATTTATAGTTTTACACTAAGCCAAGGTCACTGCATCAGCTTTAAGACATTCGTAAGTGTCTTTTAGAAAACAAGTACTCGTTAGTTTATTGTATCTGCACCAATTCAAAACTGAACAAATCAAGTACCAAGTACAAGCACAAAAGGACATCACCTAAGATATTGAACACCGTTGAAGCCTCCAACTGCATAAATTGCACCATTAAGTTCCACGCCTGCTAGAGCAAAGCGCTGATAAACCAAGCAGGAGATGTCAATCAAACAAAAGAATTCATCACATAGTATGGAGATTTAAGGCTCAGAAGCAAATATTTTCCGAAAACAATATTATAGAAAACTGATGTACAATCCTTAATTAGTACACAAAAAAGAATAACTTGTTGCCTCATTACACAAGTATGAATTTTCCTGAAGTAAATGATTGATTTTTTCCTATAACTTTTTTGTTTCCTAAATAAATTTCCATAATTCTATTAAGAGCTTCACTACTCCATGAGCACAAACCTTTTAGGTTTAAACAAAATGAGTGGAGAGTAGAGAGTGACTAATACCTTATCCAGCATAGACTGATTTTTAATCCACTTTCCATAAGCAGGATCAAATACTTCAACGTCAGAGAAACACTCATTTCCATCTCCACCACCATATGCATAGATTTTTCCATTGAAGCTAACTGCAGCAAGGCTCCCTTTATCATGAGTAAATGATGGGCATGTGGTCCAATCATCACGTCTTCGGTCATAACAGTCGACTTCATGAAAAAGTCAAATGCAGAATTAGGAAAGAACATAAATCGGAGAGCTTGTGAGGAAACAGAACAAAGAATTCAGTAAGTAACCTGTATCAAACCAGCAGACTCCATCACCACCACCAAGAACAAATATCTTGCCATCTAACGCAACAGTTGAGGCATATGACTTTCCAACAGCCATTGATTTGAGAGGTGTTAGTACGTCCAATGAAGGGGAAAAAGAGTCTAATGATGGCAAATGTGAGAAGCCGTCAAAACCACCAACTAGATAAATGACATCTTCTGAACCCAAACATTGTTCAACAAACTGGCTAAGGGAATCATCAAGGGTTAAAGGATCTATCTTTGAATTCAATGTCTTCACCGTGCCCTTGAGCTCCACAACTCTTTTTAGTAACCTCTCGTTCACACCTTGTAAGTATTTGAGTTCTTTATTGGACCAAGCCTGCATTTTTAACATAACATAAATTCAACCACCAAGGAAGATTAATTCTCTAGGACTTCCAAGTTTTAGTTGAGAATATATGATATTCATCAACTGACTACAGCAAAGTTAATTTAAAATATAATTATTAGGTATAAATTAACTAGATGTGAAACCGATTTTATAAGCATAATAGCAAAATCATAGATATGATGATGCTACTTTGATTTCTAGCAAGCTGGTAGGTAAAAAGCACTGCAAACATATTATAGATTTTCCCTTTTAGTACACAACAAATTTAGTCATTCTAGACTGCAAAAATTAGCTATTGTTGATGATAGCAAATCTTAAACACATGCAACCAAGTTTAGCATATGTAAAGTAATATACAATGATTTACTCAACTTGACAGTTCATGTTTTATTCTATTCATTCCTACCTTTTTTTTTCCTTTTTTTGCGCTAAAGGTATATTATATTAACACAACTCTACAATTTCCTTGGACTTCTCACTTATTTTATGCATATGGTACACAATTCATAACTTTAAGATTGCAATCTTAGTATGATGGGTTAATGGCATTTCAAAAGAGACCTGCTTCTTCTCCATGATCGCTATCCGCTCATATAACTCTTTGACTATATCTACCAACTGCACAAACAAAACTAATGTGAGAAATTTGGAATAGATAGGCAAAAGCTGAACATGTTAACAAGATTGAATGAATACACACAAAAAACAAGGATGATAATGAGAGATGCCACTATGTGCAAAGTTATAACCTTGACTTCTGTACAGGACTCTGAGTCCAATGAGTGCATCAGCAACTTAGAATGCCCCCAGGAGAACTGATCTACTTCAGAATCTAAGTTTTCTGGCAAATCATCTTGTACATCCTTACAGCTATATGCATCAATACTTTCAGTTTCAGTAGCATTGGCATAAAAAGTAGACTTCCTCTGCTGGACAGACAACATCTTGAGCTTTTCTAGTACCCCTTTAAAGCTAAGCTTATCCTGCTGACCAGACTGTTCTTGTTGCTGCTGCTGTCGTTGTTGTTGCACTTCAACCTCCTTACCCGATAGTGCATACTCCTCACTCTCTGGGGTTGTGTCTCCACAATCCAGATCATCAAAACCATTGACATGTTCATTACCTGAGCTAGCATGCTCTGCATCCACATGGACCACATCTCCTGTTCTAACTTGCTCAAATTTGTTATTGTTTACCACATCTGCATATGACTTTACAATCTTCTCAGATTTGAGACCATTATTCCCCGCATACACTGGTGCCCATGACGATCTCACATGCTCATCAGATAGTTGTGCAACAGGAGGCGACCAGCCATTGTTGGTAGAAGGTGAAGGGGTAAACATATCCATCAAAGCACGTGTTTGTGCATGATCCAATTCAAACTGGAAAAAATGAAGCTTCTGGCCAGGAGCGCCAGGCATCCTCTGGTAGTAGTTGGCTAGAATAGCACCTCTAAACTGACTTTCTGCTAGTGGAACACACCACACTTTGATCCGCATGGCAACCTAAACCGGCAAAAAGGGCATACATGTTGGAGTCGTTTCATTGAGATTTAGCAAGAAGGCAGCTTCCAAAGATACAAAGATCAGGGATTGTACCTGAGCAGGATAGCTGGTCTTTCCCTTGCCATCTTGTGACCATGCATTTGATTCAGGACAGAACTTGCCATTGCTCGCAGCTTCATAAATACCATATAGTTTGCGGTCATCGTAATTGAACAGGAACAGAGGTAGGCCTTCCTTGATATTTTGTACATAGGAAAGATGTGTTCTTGGCAAGCCTGAAACATGGCACAAATATAGCTACTAAGTTGGTGGATTACCTAGCAAGTTGCAATCCTTTGAAAGGTGGAGACATTTATCTTACTCACAGGAAGAAATGAATGTGTCAATTGTACATGGCTAAGTTTTGCAAATAGATATCTTATGCAAAGAGTTTGAATTAAGAAAGACAAGAACGTACCGAAAAGTTGCCGTGAGTGACACTCTGCGATGGTATTGTTTGTGCAGCCAAATATCACAGCCCCAAGATCTTGTGGTCGGAGGTTTCTTGTGGTAACAGACATGTTTGTTGGCCTGCCATTTTTCACAATCTGGCTCCAAGAGGTTTTTTTCTTCACCATCATTTTGACGCTAGATGTAGAACCAAAATAAAAGACACATAAATAGAGTGAACTGTATCATTGATTCTGGTTTCAAGGAAAGCAACAAGAAGTAAAATTCTTTAGGAATCACCAACATTATTTTCAAGAGATAAGATTTTTTTTTGGGAGGGTGTTAATGGAATAAATCATGATTTTGTCAGAACTCGCGCAATCAAATCATATTACTGAAGCGCAATGTAGAACAAACGCAACTGAGCCCTATTCTTGACGACTCATATGTAGAACAAAGAAAAAAAAAACAAGAAATGAATCACGAGATAGTGAACTCAAAAGGAGTATCAACATGAACTGCAGTTCGATCAATGTCTCAGTAAATGGAATCCGTACAAAGCCCACTCCTCCCACATTTCTTGTGGGGCTACAGGGTAAAATCAATGATGGAACCAAACAAGTACATCAATCTAGTGACAGGGCAAAGACCACTACACATGCAAGATTAATGAAGAAGCGAGGGGACCAACTTGAAGTCGATTCAAGAACGAACCACAGTTTGCTTGAGAGAAAAAAAAAACATCACCAAATCACAAAAAAGAAAAAAAAAACTAATCTGTTCACGAATCGTTGCCCTGCTTACACACATACGCGTTCACCCAAACATGAACCAATCAAATACGCGTTCACCCAAAATCCACAAGAAGCACTAGCTCATTATCATCCAGTTCCTTTTCTTGCTTAGATTAAAGCACATAATCAAGCCTAAAAAAAACACACGCGCACATAAAGAAAGAGGGGGAGAAAGAAATGAAAGAACAATGCGGTTTGGGGACAGTGGTACGGTCACGTACCTTGGGAGGAAGATTCGATCGGCGCGGCTGCCAAAAAAAAAACAAAAACAAATCAAACCCACCCGGCCACCATCGCTACTGTTCCATGGAGAAGAAGAAGAAGAAGAAGAAGAGGAAGGAGACGATCGCGCTGCACTGAACTAGGATGAGGAGGAGTGTTTCTTGGTGGTTCTTGTTCCTCCTCGAGGGCTTCACGAGAATATGCTTCGATGTGAAGGAGGAGGAGGAGGCGACGAGTGAATTGAGAGGGGGAGGTGGTGGGTGTAAAAAGGTGGTGCCATTTTTTTTTACTGTACTGTAATACTGTGCCTGCGTGTCAGGATGGATGGTAACTACAGCAAGCGAACCCAGGAGGGGGAAGGTGGGGCCCACCGTGCAGTGAGACAGACACGTCACGGTTTCCGCCCCAAAAAGAGGGAGAATGGGTAACCCTCTCTAGTCCCATATGGTCCGTGGACCAGTCTAAAGACCCAAAATTTTTGGAAAATAAATTTTAAATACAATTTTAGATAAATTTCTTTTTACTCATCATGGTATCAATCATGAAGATAAAAATAGTACGATAGAAACGGTGTAGAAGGAAACCTCCCTTAAAATTTACCTTAGAACCAAAATTTCTAAAATTCAAAATGAGATGTGGATTTCTAGCTTGGTACTCTTTGGTTTGGACTTTTGGGAGTATTGGCCTTGGTCGAAAATCACTGCAGCTTATAGCCGTTTTGAACTGCTGCCGCCGCTGCCAAAAAGTTTCTTCCGAACACACCCATTAGCATCATTGGACTGAACACATGCATGCATATGATATCTTCTAGTACCAATCAAGAACCAATGCTAAAAATTTGGAAGTATTTCAGTAGCTCAAAAAAAAAAGACAGGACGGTTTTGGCATTGCCTTTTTCAATTTGACGCAAAAATGATTCGTGCAAGCAACTATGCATGTGCGTTGGCCGGCCGGAGATCCTGCATCCTTTTACCCTCTCGACTAGTAATTAACCAAAATCAACAATCCTGCAGTCACACCAAATTCAAGTTGGGAGCCGTGCTGATTAATTGGGACAAGTACCACATGTTCAGCAACACACACACGCAGAAACTGTTCGCGAAATCAAATTGCACAGTAAAGTGATGATCATGTTGACAGCAAAAAAAAAGATCGGGCATCAAAAGCTCGGAGAAAGATGCAAGTGTCAGGATCCAAGTTAATGTTAACACTATGGAAAGCAAGCAAAGCGTTGGAAAGTGGGGCCCCACCCAAACAGAAGCACAGACACGACGCAGTTTCCATTTCAGGCAAGGTGGGAAGAGAGAGAAAGAGAGATAGAGAGGAGATAAGCCAAGTCAGCATCCAAAGCCTCCTTTTTAGCTGCTATTGCATAGCATCCATGGACCAGTTCTGTGTACACCGATTCAGTTTTCCTCCTGCTTTTTTTTTTTAAGAACATTCCTTCCTGCTTATCTTGTACTCCCTTGTACTCCCTTCTTTTCATATTCTAAAACTTTCTAGTATTTCTTATATTTATATAAATGTTAATGAATAAAAACACATATATATGTCTAGATTTATTAACATCTATATGAATATGAGCAACGCTAGAAAATCTTACATTGTGAAACGGAGGAAGTAGCTTTAGCTGCTCATAAGCATAACTGTTCATGTGTAGCGCCCGTTCCGTCGTGGCGCCTAGCGGGAAAACTATCTCTTAAAAACCCTAATTGCGAAATCCGTTTCTTTGCTTGTTGTCTAGTGCCCGTGCCATCTCAGATCTCAAATCCCCGATCGGTCGTCGAGTTCAATCCCGAATCCAAATCCTTCCCAAATCAAATCCCTCCGCAAAAGTCTATTTCGCCTCCCTAGGGTTCGATGGGCCGAATCCCTCTCGGCCCATCTCCCCCTCCCTCCCCGGCTCTCTCTCTCTCTCTCTCTCTCTCTCCCTCTCTCTCGCTCTCCCCCGCTCTGCCCGAGCGCTGCACGCGCGTGCGCGCGAGCCGCACCGAGCCGAGCGCCCCGCCCTCGCTGCCGCCTCCTGCCGATGCCGCCCAAATCGCCGCGCCGCCCGTTGCTTCCCGCGCGCGCGCCGTGGTGGCCGACCGCCTGGTCGCCGCCGCCGTCAGGCTCTGCCGCGCCTGCCCGCGCCTGCCGCCCGTGTCGCCGCTCCGATCCAAGCCAGTCCGCCGTCATCGCCGTCGTCACAACCCGGCCCCGCCTCTCCGCGCGCTAGCTTCCAAGGGACGGAGGCAGAGCCCCCCCCCCCCCCGCCCTCTCTGCCGCGTCGCCCTCTCTCCCTCCTCCTTTTCCCGAAATGGCAAGGAGGCAAGCCCCCTTTCCTCTCCCCCTTTTCCCCTTTTCCCTCCCGCCGGCGTCATCCTCCCCCCTCCTGTCGCCGTTTTGGCCGCGAGCGCCGAGCGCCAGCTCGCTCCCTTGACCGCCCAGGGTCGGTTTCCAAACCGACATTGCCGCCCTTTAAGGCCCAGGTGCCCTCTCTCTCCCTTCTCCTCTCGTTTTGTCCCATCATCTCCACTCCATTGTCGCCGCCTCCCGTGCTCTGTTCGCCGTCGCCGTTCGCCGTCGCGCGTGTCGGAGGAACCGGCACGAGCGAGGACACGGAAGGGGACTCCAGGCGCTCGTCTTCTTCCTCTTCCCCGGCCCGAGACCGGAGAGATCACTCCCGCGCCGTCGGTTCTCGTCACTGCGCCCCTTCCCCGCACGGTAGTGTCTCCCTCCGTTCTCCCTTCTCGTTCCATCTCCTCCCCTTAGACTCGGGTAGTAGCACGAGTAGCCTCCCCGTAGCTAGCTGGCGCCGCCCCGGCCGTTGCCGCCGCCCGCCGTGTGCTCGCCGCCGTCGCCGCCCGTGCTCCGTGGCGCCCGCTCGTCGCCGGCCTCGCTCGGCGTAGCTCCGCCCAATCCGACGCTAGCAACGGATTCCCGTAGCCGCGTAGATGCTCTCACCGCCGGGAATCGACCCCTCGTGACCTCATCGCCGTTTCCCCCTTCTCTCGCCGCCGGATGCCGCCGCCGCAATCCGCCGCCGGCGAGCATCCCCCGGCGAATCCGAGCCGTTGGCTCGTCTCCTCACGTCCCGTGCAACCCCCCGGTGTGCTCGCTTTCGCCTGTATCGCCGTGGTTCGCTCCGCTGCTCGCCGCTGTCGTCCGCCGTCCGTTCCGGCCGGCGTCGTCGTCTACCTCCCGCCGGTCCGCGTGGCAGCCACGTAGGCGCCACGACGGCGCCACCTCGGGCGCGACCGGACCCACCGACCAAGTCAGCCGCCCCTCCGTTTCCCTCCCCGTGCGCGCGGTCCACCGCGAGCCGTGAGGCTGCGCGTGGGCCCGCCGTACCGTGCCCTCCGCAAACCGCGCGCATGCGCCGCGCCTCCCTCCCCAAACCCTAACTTGCCCCGCGTGCACCTCGCCCACGGTGAGCCGAGTCGCTGACAAGCGGGTCCCACCCGGGACCACGCGGGATGGACCCGGCCCACCGGCTCTCTCTCTCCTCCCCGCTCGCGCGAGCGCCTTGGGCCGCCCTCTTGGGCCGGCCGGCCCATTAAGCTCGGCCGAGCCGCCCCTCCCTCTCGGGCCGCGCCCTAGCCGCCCGAGGGAAGTCTAATTTCCCTCCCTCTTTCTTTTCTTTTCCTTTCTTTTTCAAAAAGGGTTTAATTAAATCCTTTTCCTTTAGACCAAAAATCCAATAATCGTAGAAATTCAATATCTTCCCAACCGTAAGTTCGTCTGACTCCGTTCAACTTCCAAAATTTCTCAAATCTCGAGATCTATCTAATGGCATGCTTAGAGGTCAATAATAGGGCTTTATTTTCGCCGTTTGTTGAGTTGTCCCGTTTCGCGTGTAGTTTCGGAGCCCGAAGACCCGCAGTGCGAGGATTTCGAGGATCAGGCTCAAGATCTCGAGCAAGGAAGCCACCTTTGAACATCTTGAGTCTATATTTGAAATTAATTATGTTGCTTGAAAAATATTATGCATAGGTAGGATTGCACTTAATCTGTTTTCACCGTCTGCAAGGCAGACCGGTGTGCCTACCTAACTTGCTGCATCTGATCCTTCCATTGTAATTGTTATACCATGTTCCCTTGTAACCACCTAGTTGCGCCTCGGTAATCATGCACTCTGCACGGGTATCGACGGTCGCCTTCAAACTTAAAATCTGAGAAACATCTTGGGTAAAACTTGGGGTTTTACAAAAGACTTGGAAAACCCGACACTTGGGTCGGTGCTTGCGAACTAAATGAATTTCCAAAATCGCGGACCGGGGAACGTACCGGGAGTACGGTTTCCCGCTCTTGCACTTAAGGACCGTTTCCTTGGAATTTCATCCGAACATAAGACAAGTACGACCACATGGGTGGAATGGGACACCCCTGGCTGAGTAATTAGCTAATCGGGGGAGCCTTGATGCCAAGAGACCTGTGGATTCGCCAGGGTGGTGTCGGGGAGGACCCCTGGGCTTCCTGGCACAGTATGGTCTGGGACCTAATCTGGTGTTGGTCTGGGACCCCTCTCGTTGGCATATGGTGAACCTGTGTCGGCTTTCGAAATGCCTTGTCATGAAAGCCTTAAGGTCTCTAGTCATGGCCGTTCTGCACGGGCTGGATGATCCGGGTTAGTAATGTCGTGTGGGTAAAGTGTACCCCCTCTGCAGAGGTTATTAAACTGTTCGAACAGCCGTGCCCACGGTCATGGGTGCATGTGAGGTGATTCCTAGCGCCTTGTGAAATTTGCTGTTGAGGAATGGGTTTGATGTTGGAAAATCTGCGGCTGATGGGATCAGCCAGGCCCGGGTGGCCGTTTGAAAGCTGTTGGCCGGGTGCCAAACTTGATCAATTTAAAAGACTGATACATTGCACATACTCCGACCGGACACGACGCACTGTCTCATCCGTGTCGTTTGAGAAGCACTCACTTAGCTGTTTCAAAAAGGGTTTAAATAAAAATCAATTGCAAAAACAACAGCCTTTCCTTTGAAGCCTGCATTTAAACACTTATTTCCCCTGGCTTGCTGAGTACTCCCGTACTCACCCTTGCCCTATATACATATCCCCCCCAGTTGTTGAAGAAGATGAAGCGGATCCCGCTGACGAGGAGTTCCTCCAGGAGCAAGCCGGATACGATGAGTTTTAGGGTTTCGACCTAGTTCCCAAGTCGCGCCTGTGATGTTTGGTCCAATTCTTGGCTTCCGCTTCCCTTTTGAAATGCAGTTGTGAGCTCGGGATCTGTCCGTAGCCCAACATGACTGTACTCCTACTCTATAATAAAGAGACCTCTGTTGCTGTGATATTCTGTCTTCCTGTGATACCAGCACTGTTTCCTGGGACTGGTATCGATTAACAGGTTAATCTGGAGCGTCACGGGCTAGTTCCGCTCGGGACTAGTTCGGGGCGTGACATCATGCCTCCGTTTGGATTAGATCCTAGCATTGGATTGGAATGCTATGATCCATCCAATAGCATACAGAAAAACGAGCAGATTGATTATACGAAAATGGCATCGGTATATTTGCTGCAATAAATTTTTTTAGAAAAATATTTGGCTTGGAAACTCTGTAGAAAAAGAAGGTGACGTCAACCTCTAAGTGCTTTGACTGCTTTCCATCAAAGCATCACCAAACACCTATGATATGTTGCTGCATGTACGTACGTACCACATTTCTACCGAGACGGCAACCAATGCTTCCTTTAATACTGCAAACCACCGTGGCAAAGATCTCAAAGTATGTCTTAGCGTTTTTTTTTTAATGCGTGCAGCCATATTAACAAGATAGTACTTCCTCTAAAAAAAACTAGATATAGTATTGGTCATGAATTTGATTAAAAAATGATTTTGTTTCTCCACTTTATATATACTAGGTGATTTTCTGTACGTTACTATGGAATTTCTAGGTAATACTCTAAAGTAAAACTTTCTGTCGGGCTTTTCTCAGGGTTAAGTTTGTTAGCATAAAACATGTTATAAAGTTGTTTTTCAGAAATATAACAAATAGAATAGTATTTCTGTTGGAATATGAGAACACGCTAAATGTTGTGCTTATTTCTCAACAAACGTGCTAAGTACGTGTAGATAGGAAGTAAATAAGTAACTGAATCTGAATTCTGAAATAAACTGCTAAAACGTTAAAATGAAATCCAATGGATGATAAAATGACAATGACATGGCTTAATGCAGTGGCTCTTTTTATATGTGTAATTGTACCAAAGTGTCTTGTAAAAAGAAAAATGTCTAGCGATTTCTTGGTTTGACCGTTTCTTTCCCATCTCCATTCAGGCTCTGTAAGAGCAAGTTTAATAGAATAGCTAACTGCTAACTCCAAATCATTTATAGGGTTTGTTTGGATCCTTCGGGCTATTAAATATCTCTCCAAAATCTTGCTATTTAGGAGTATTAAACGTAGATTACTAACAAAACTCATTCCATAACCTCTAGGCTATTTTGCGAGACGAATCTAACGAGGTATATTAATCCATGATTAGCGGATGATTACTGTAGCATAACTGTAGCAAATCATGGATTAATATACCTCGTTAGATTCGTCTCGCAAAATAGCTTAGGGGTTATGGAATGGGTTTTGTTAGTAATCTACGTTTAATACTCCTAAATAATAAGATTCCGGAGGGCTATTAAATAGCCATCCGGATCCAAACATGCCCATAGTCAATCTAATAGCCAATTCATACTAAAAAATACAATAGTTAACTACAAATATATACTACATTATTAATATACAATAGTTCGTGTTGCAGCTGGCTACAAATCTATAAGAGCAGGTACAATAGCAGGCTATATGTCAACTATAAACACATATCGAGGAGATGAAAGAAGAGAGAGATGAGCAGCGGACTACAGATTTGTAACCAACTATAGCACGGGTTCCAAGACAAAATGTATATATGACAGGTGGGACCATGTATTAATAGTGTAGTATACATTTATATGTTACTATTGTATGAATTGTCTGCAGGTGATTTGGAGCCAGTTGTTGGCTATACTATTAAACTTGCTCTAACATGCTTCTCTTCTCTCTCTCATCTCTTATCTTCTCAACATAAGTTTGTAGTCGACTTGTAGTTTATTATTTTACCTACTCTAATGGACACTTCGTTAGACGATACCGTCACCTGCCGCCGCACTGCTGTCACCGCTCTTTGAGAAGAACACCGGCCTGGAGGGGCCTGCAGCGATTTTTTTTTATTTTCCCGAACCTTTCTATTTTTTTTAATTTTAAAGAAATCTTTTAAAATTTATTTTTATTTTCAACATCTGAACCTTTTAGCTATACTAGCTGAACTAGCGTGGCAAAACAACACTATCACATTGTTCTAGCTAACGTGACATCGTTATTTAGTCACACTGGTCTAGTTGGCGTGGCAGTTTTATCTAGGTGACGTGGTAGGATAAAACTATCATACCTGTTGTATGTGGTGCATGAGTATTGTTTTGCCACGAGAGAGCTGACATGGCCAAAAGGTTCATATGAAGTTTTGGTTGGATTTATTTTTATAACTTTTTAAAGTTAAAATAATAAAAAATTTGCCTGCAGCGACACCGTGCCACTGGTGAGCATCACGTTCACGGCCGGCCTCTGCTCCGGGTTCTCCTGCACGTAGGGCAGCCCGACATGGACGCACCGCGCGATCGATCTGCCACCCCGCCTACGCTTGCTCGCTCATCGGCCGGTCCACCACCGCGGCGATGTCCCACAGGGTTCAGTGCTCCCAAATCTGCGTCAAGTGTTCGTAGCTTCTTGAGTGGTCACAGATAAAGTGGCATGTGTTAATCTATATTGAGGCGAGTGGATCGCTGGGGCGCTCACGATGCTTAGCAGATCGGCGGATTGCATTGCTCGAAGTTGTAGGAGCCGCTGTTTCTCTTCTTCGTCGTTACGATCTACAGGATCAGGACGCTGGGGTGAAAGTGGGACGGGTTGTGGCGCCCCGCATCGCATCGACTGCAGAAGTCCCACGCGGGCCAACGGGCAACCAGTCCCGCACTGAACTGCGAGAATTTTCTGTCAACGGGTGTCGCGGGTTAGCCTTAGAGCAGATATAATAGTCAGCTATAAACATATTTTAATGAAATAAAAGATGAGAGATAAGAGCAGCAGGCTACAGATCTGTAGCCAGCTACAGCACGGACTCCAAGACGCAATGTGCGTATGACAGGTGGGACCATATGTTAATAGTATAGTAAGCAACTATTGTATGAATTGGCTATTAGATCAGCTATAGATAAATTGGAGTTAATAGTGGGCTATACTATTGAACTTGCTCTTAGCTAGCCCGCAACGTGAAAACTTGATTAAAAGCAAGTTCATCAATGACAGTAACGAACTATTTTTTTTGGAAAAAGTACGAATTACCCCCCTGAACTATTGCGGTCGACTGAATTACTCCCCTGAACCCGAAAACCAGACATCGTTCACCCTGAACTTTCAATACTGGACGAATTACCCCCCTCGACCCAATTCAGAGCGGTTTTGTCCTATGTGGCGTACACGTGGCAATCTAGTCAGCATTTTCTATTTTTTTAATGGTGGGGCCCACCTGTCATATATATACTCTCCCACCACCACCTCATCTTCCCCTCTCTCACTCTCTCTCTCTGTCAGTGAGCACGGCGGCAGGCGGTGGCGGAGCCCGACCTAGGATGCGGAGGCGACGGCGATAGCGGCTTAGGACATAGAGGCACGGAGGCGCGGGATGCGGAGGCGGCGGCGGAGTGGTTCATAGAGCCGCTGGCGCCTCAACTGTCCCTCCGCCGACGAGAACATGCGCCGAGGCAACGTCCTCTCCTCCGGTGGCCGGGGAAGCCCCACGGGGAGGAGGACACCGTGTGCCGCCGACCAGTTCACCTTCCCCCAACTACCGTCTAGAGCTGTAGGATCTGGTGGCAGCAGCGCCATGTCGCTTCCTTTCTTCCACTTTCCCCTCTCCTCATCTCCTCCAGGGCACACAGAAAGCGGCGGCGGCTTTCCGGGTAAATCACACGCATCTCCTTTTCTCGTCTTCCCTTAACACGGCTACGCCATCTTGCGCTTTGCTTACCCCCATCCGATTCCCCCGATTGCTTGGACATTTGACATTGCCCACCCGCAGGCCATTGACCAAAACCGAGAGACGAGATGAAGCGAACAGTTCAGACAGACCAACAATGATCCCCGATTTATTTAAATGCAATTAAGACTGGCAGGAATGGACCAGGCAGGTGCAGGAATCGAACCACTTAGAACAATGCAAGCCAATCAATCAAATGGAAACAGCAAACACCAACTAATCTTCCTCTGGAAAATAATACGGGAGGAGCTGCGGTAGCGACGGCGGCGACCACGCCCTCCAGGGCGAGGAGGCGCTTGACGAGGCCCTCGGCGAGGAGCGCGTCAACGATCTCCTTGCGGCCGTAGTAGCCGACGCGGAGGGCGAACTCCAGCGCGAGCGTGCGGATGCGGGGGTCGGCGGAGCAGAGCAGGGAGACGAGCCGAGGGAGCTCGCCGCGCGCGTGGAGCTCGTCCACGAGCGGGCTGTGGATGGCGGCCACAAGCCCGTTCAGCGCGCGCAGTAGCGCCGGCGAGGCTGAGGCGGACGCGACCAGCGCGCCGACGGCGCGCCCCATCAGCACCGGCCCGACGAACACGTCCTTGTTGAAGCGGACCAGCACGAGCACCGCTGCGGCGCAGCCGTCCCCGAAGCCGGGGTCCCCGAGCTTCGCCTCCACCACCGCGAACACGCCGTGCCGCAGCGGCACGCGCTGCAGCCGCGGGTCGAACCGCTCGCCGCCGGCGCTCGCCCAGCCACGCGGCCACGCCCAACGCCAGCATCACAGAGAAGGACAGAGAAGGGGTTAATATGACATGTGGGCCATATGTTATTTTCTTTTATTTTTTGCTGATTGGATTTCCACGTCAGCGCCACGTGTATACCATGTAGGACTAAAACCGCTTCGTATTGACTCAGGGGGTAATTCGTCCGGTTTCAATAGTTTGAGGTTTAATGTGTCTGGTTTTGTGGTTCGGGGGGCAATTCGTACTGGTGCAATAGTTCAAGGGGGTAATTCGTACTTTTTCTTTTTTTTTTTAATAAGGGAATAAAATCCCGGTTTTTGTTCGAAGGGTTACAGCCAATTATTCCAGCAATTCAACAAAATAAAGAAATATACACCAAAGAAGCTGAGACTAATCAACATAGGGCCTGTGCGCTGAGACTAATCAACATAGGGCCTGTTCGGTAGGCAGGTGCAGTAGCTGCTGCAGCCAGCCGCTGCCTTTTTTTTTTTAGCTTGCTTCACTGTTCGTATAGGCTGCAGCAGCGTTGCAGCCCTTGCAGCCGAACACACCATAGTCATATAGAAGTATATACCTATTGCCCGCTTTGCCACCACATGCTAGAAATATCCTAGCAAACTGCAGATTCACAAAGAAAATTTGGAAAACTTAAACAAACTGGACAACCTACAAGCAGCTCAAACCGATAGAGTGGAGTGCAACCACAACAATCCATGACTGGTGGACAGAACTGGCAACCACCAAAGGACTTATCACAACATTGGATGTCTGGAAGGAAATAAACAAAAAAGTCTTCCAACATAAGGAGTTATCCGCAACGTTACCCCGATACGGTTGCTAACCCTTGTATCAGTATCCGATACGCCTCTAGATACGGATACGTGCGGGATACGGCCGGATATTATCCCGTACGTATCCCTCATTTTTCTCTTTTTTAGATAATTAAAATAAATACTGATACGGCGGGATACAGACCCGATACGGTGGAGCCCTAAATCAAGCAGGAACATAACCGCATATCTCTCCCCCTCCCCCACGCCGCCCCTCGCTCTCGCAACTCACGCTGTCCCTCTCTCTTCGCTTCCCTAATCCCCATCGTGCCGCCGCCGCATACGCCATCGCTGCATGCGCTGCCTCGCCGCCGCCGCCGGCCGGCGCCATGCTGCCGCCTACGGCTGGCACCGCGTCGACGGCCCCCCTCCTCTGTACTCTCCTCCGCGACTCCTCCATGAGGCGACACACCGCCGCCTCTGAACCAGTCCTACGCCGCTCGCTCCGACCGGCCCCAGCACTGTTGTCTTCCTTCGATCCCGACGTTGAGGACTAGAGGTAAATGAAAATCCCTTCAAGTTTGATCTGCACCGTGCATAGTGTTCCAGTTCACTTTTTATTAGTATTGCTGTTATCTTTGGTAGATTCAACGGATTTTAGAAGTGAAAGCTTGAATGCTAGTGGTAGTGCTAGCAATCCTAGTGGTAATACTGGTTTTGATGCAGAGAAGTAATATATTGCAGAGAAGATGTTTGCCATCATCAACTGTAGTTTTGCATGGTGAGATGCTGTGAATCTGTCGTACTGAGATATATACCATACATAGATGATTGGTGCATTTGTGGTTTGATGCTGCTGTGTTCCCTATTTTTTCCGTCCATATTCCACACTCAATTTTTTTCTATGTTTTTTAATTATATATATAAATATATAAGCGTATCCCCGTATCCATGTTTTTGGAAAGACGGTGTATCTCGGTATCATCGTATCGCGTATCTATATCCGTATCGGCGTATCGGGGTAACGTAGGTTATCCGTCACATCTCTGGAAGCACAGATCAAGGAGGAAGCTAATGCTTAGGTCTTAGCGAGAGCAAAACAGTAGCGCTTTTAATTCCTTAGGCATTTCTCTCTTTTTACAGTTATTTATTTTCTGTACATGTAACTTTTACTCTTCCTATATCCAATAAAATTGGCATATTCTGCACCGGTTTTTAAATAAAAAACATAGAAGTATACCAAAATTGCTCAAACAAGAAGGCAGTGAACAGCAAATAGAATCAGAGCTCTCAATGCAAGAACGTACTCCCTCCATACTAGAATATATGCATTTTTATAGTTAGCCATAGTTATTAAAAAATAGGTAAAAGTAAATAGTGGATGGTTGTGATTGGTTGAGTAGTGAAGATATGTGGGAAAAGTGAATGGTGAAGAGTTGTGATTGGTTGAGAAGAGAATGTTGGTGGATAAATTATTATATTTTGAGACAAATCTTGAGGGTTAAAAATTATTATATTTTAGGTCGGAGCAATTACATGCTAGAAACTCTCTTTACCTTCCTCTCCCAAATCATCCAAGATGCAAGATGCAATAAAAACACACCAAGATCTGTAGCTGGCGATCCATAAGCATGTTCACCGGGCAAAGAGGTGGGGGAATATCCAGGGGAGGAAGCGCTCGACTCTGAATAAGGATCCAGTGCAGTTATACTAGAGACTGCAACTTAAGCAGTTGAATTATTTTTCACCGTTGGATTGAAACGATCAACGGATAAAATCTGTGACACATCGGCTCTAAACAGTAGATGCTACCATGTTTGCGACAGGAGATATCTAGCTACAGTGTTTAACAAATAGTGCCTAGGGAAATCTTGACCGCTACTTTCCAATCCAACGGTGCCTATGTGACTGTTTAAGTTGCAGGGGCTATAGCAACTGCAGGTGATCTCAATTCCTCGACTCTCGTGGTCGGCCGAGGTGGCGGAGGGACGTCGATAGACGGCTGACAGGGAAGGTGGCGCTGGCGCGCGATGACCGACGAATTCAGATCAGGTCCAGTTATAGTTTGAACGGTAAAGTTAACGACTGCATATAATTTTGGCCGTTCGTTTTTCCGATCAACGGGCAAGATTCGAGGCTACAGTAATGACGCAACTGTACTCTGTGCTACAGTAATTTTGCTACGGTGTTATGAACATTACAATGTGCGGTATAAACCTTCCAACTTACATCCAACTAGTATGGTGGCCTATGCAGATTGCGCGGCTAGCATTATTATATTCTCTCTCATATAATAACATATATGCTTTCTCAATGTATTATTCAAATATGTTAAAATGACAACATAATTTTAAATTTTGTACTAACTTTACGAAACTACTAATGTGTAATATTTATATTATATTTTATATACGTGTTAGTTATTAATTATTTTTAATATCAAATTTTAGTTATTTGTAAATTATATTCCTATATAAACTCTAGACTCGCTTTCAATATATTTTTAAAATTTTTAATTCTGAATTTTCATTATCTATAAATTGTATTTCTATATAGGCTCTAGGCTCTTCTTCCAATATTACTTATTTTTAATTTTGAATTTTTATTATTCTAATTATATTTCTATGTGGACTCTAAACTCATCTTTCAGTATTCTTTAATTTTTAATCGAATTTCAGCTACTTCTAAATTGTATTCCTATATTAACTTTAGACTCTTCTTCCCATGTTTTTTTTTAAATTTTGAATTTTAGTTATTTGTAAATTATATTTTTATAAGAACTCTAAACTATACTTTTTAATTTTATTATGTTTATTCTGAATTTTAGTTAGTTTTAAATTCCTATACGGACTCTATACTCTACTTCTAATATTTCTTATTTTTTAATTCCGTATTTCTATTATTTCTTAATTGGATTTTTATATGGACTCTATACTCTACTTCTAATATACCTTATTTTTAATTCCGAATTTTTATTATTTCTTAATTGTATTTCTATATGGACTCTAGTCTCCTCTTCCAATATTCCTTGTTTTTTTAAATTCCGAATTTCAACTATTTCTAAATTATATTTCTATATGGACTCTATTTTTCCTTTTCTCCGATTAATATGAGAATTTCTAGGCCATGAGAGCGAACATAGAGGCTCCTTTTTCTATTCCTTTAATAAGTTAATAGATAGTGTGCACTGCTATTGCTTTAAGTTGACTGCAGCTGATCCAGATCCATGACTGATGACGGCGGGGCTGCAACAATGGAGCAAGTAGGCAATCAGTGCCATCGACGGTGTAGTATCGAACAATATCAAACAAACCTACCAGAGAGAGTGAATGTTAGGGAAAACCAAAAATCCAAAAAATTTTAACGGAAATAAAAGTTACCCTCATATCAATGGAGATCTCGACGTAGTCGGTCTAACTGTCAGATCAACTCCGGTCTGACTGCAGTGTTGTTGCTGGTCTGACCGCCTGCACACCGCCGGTCTGACCGATGCCTTGTCGCTGGTTGGACCGCCTTCCAGCAACTGGTTGACCGCCCACTGGTTAGACCATCGATTTGCCTCCGGTCAAACTGCCGAGATCCCCAAAAACACGTATCGATGAAACTCTTGAAAGTAGATCAACTTTGCATCAATACTATGTGTATGCCATATGTTAACCTTCACCTCCACGTGCATTGTTTTCTAACCTGAGCATCCTGTGTAATATCCTTAACTGTCTAGACCTCAACTTTCTCTAAGCCTACTCCCGATCCATCACCGGCTATACTCCCATGACCTCAAGCAAAACCTGCACATGAACAACAAATAAATTCCATATACAAGTTCGCACCAACTTGACTCACATCAGCACACAATAGCATCACATACGAATAAAAATCATCTAGAAATCATATCCATGAATCAATCTAGAAATTCCAAAAAAACAACCCGAAACCGACTCCCTATTGGAGTCTGCCGGTCTGACCGTCAGGCAACCCGGTTAGACTGCCCAGAGCACCGGACACCTCCGGTTTGACCAGCGGCACCCGCCTGGTCAGACCGGCAACCCAGTGCCGACCACCGCACCGTTTACCATCCGAAAACACATCACCTATTTTTATAAACACTTGCCTTTGACAATTGTTCATCACCACGATTAAACCATCATATGATTCTACAGACGGGACTTGGGAGTGGTGAGTAGACCCGCACTCGCGCCGCACGTGGGCGGTGTGCTACTGTTGCCTACCGATTCTGCGTACAGTGTTCTCTAGTGCCATGTATCTTACTGTGAAAATATGGACACTGGTACCATATCTTCTAAAATCCACTCCGACATATAGGGCATATGATGGGGAAATTGTTTTCATCCCTTGAAAAGATATTCCCTTATTTCTTGCATGCCACCTAAGGGTCCATTCGTTTTAGAGGAAAACCAAAAGATTTAGATAACCGAGGATTAATTCCTATGAGTTTCATTTGGTTTATATGAATGTAGATATAGGAAAACCAAAGGAAATTTTCCTTTCCTATAAGTTGTAGAGAGAAAACCTAGGAAACTTTTCATCCACTCAAACCTTTTTGAAAATTCCTATGGATTGAAGTATGCATGCATTACTGTCCCTCCACTTTTCTTATTCCTATGGGTTAGAATTTCTTCAAAACAAATAGGCCCAAATAGTTATAAAAAATTTAAAAATTGAAAAAAAAAGAGAAGGCAGATTAATACGAAATATATCACTTCTTAAACATGAAAAATTCAAATCAAACCTCTACAAGTTGTAACGAAAATAACAAATATAACTACGAATATACATTAACTATTTTTAATTTAATTTATTTTTTTTGTTGCAACCTATAGAAGTCAAATTTGGCCTTTGCATATTTTTGGAACAATATATTTCATATAAATCTATATTATCAATTTTTTTTATTTTTTAGGTGATATGCAAGAAAATGAGTGGATATCCCCTCGAGAAATGAAATCCATCTCCCATATGATATACTACTGAATGTTCTTACTATGTTCCGACTGGTCGCGTCCAAAGAGCCTCGCCAACCGAAGTCCGAAATATTGGGGTTAAATTGGAGTCTAGCATAGCGTTGCTTCACTTGCTTGTCTTGAGGTCCCGGTAAATGATCTTCAGCCGTGATTCTTCATGGAGATACTGCAAATGCCGAGCGATCCCGTGTATGATCTTCAGCCTTCTTCCCCAGTCTAGCAAACTACTGGCATGATCTGTCATTCAAGTTGTGAAACATCTATGAGAGGCATGACTTGCATGTGGAACTTGTGTTGTACACTTGTACAGTTGTACTGCTGAAATTTTTGCAATGGAAAATGAACCAAAGAGAATGGTATCTAGGCTTCTGTTGGCATGTATTCATAGATGACCATCTTATCATGCTCCTCGAGGCAAACATCGACAAGCCGAACAAGGTTCTTGTGCTGAAGCTTGGCCACCAGAACCAGCTCATTTTTCAGTCTCCCTTGTTCCTGAGCTCAGTGAGAGGCCTCTTTACTACTGTATATTGACCATCAGGCAGGGGGATCCTTACATGATAAAATTATACACTCCTAAAAATATTGTATATCAGTTTTTTTTGCGGGGGAAATGGGGATTATATTACTCAGCTAAAGAGTCCTCACAAACAAAATGTGCGATGAAATTACATTTATCATCCGGGCAGAACTCAGTCAGAGATTCACACCGGGCTCTATTAGCTAGAGTATGGCTAACATTATTCTGATTCCGCTGAATCTTCACGATGATCACTTCCCTGTTTCCTGATAACAATTCACCAATGCCCCTGACGATGAATGTAAGCTCAGAGCGCCCTTGCACAGCTGACTCTATGAGGTTCTTCACCACCAAGCAGTCTGTCTCCACTATGAATGGAAGGAGAGTCCACTGAAGAGCCAAGCTAATACCTTCCCTGCAGGCAAGAAGCTCTGCTTCCAACGGGCTGCTACCAAACCACAAGCAGAGAAAATTACCATCCCCATACTGTTCCTTAGAACGACACCGATGCCCCATTTTTCAGAATTTATATCAATAGAACCATCTACATTCAGTTTCATCCAGCCCTGTTTTAGCTTCACCCATCGACAATTATTATTCAAAGGGTTTTGCTTGGGTTTTTGGATCTTTCGCTCCTCATGATACAGAGCCTGCTTCCCTGTAACCAAATCTGCTTGGGGATTATTCTTCACTTGTTCAAGCGAGTTAACATAGCTTTGTAGGAACGTTTTTGACACCTCAATTGGGGTTTACCTTGTACTAGTAAACAACAACAAATCCTCCTCCAAGTTCACTACTTTCAGTGAAGTTCTGTGTGCTGCAATTCCAAGTGAGTCGATACTATCGATATGTTGTTGGTGTGAATAGCTCCACTGGTAGTAGGGTTGTCAACGAGCCGAGCTCAAGTGAACTCGCCTGCCTAGGCTCGAGCTCGATACAAGCTCGAGCCGAGCCTATAAAATGTTCGAGCTTTCAAACAGGCTCAGTTCGAGTGCGATCAAGCTCGATCTCGACTACTGAGCTTAATTTTTAAGTAGAACAAGGTATATTTCAAGGATAACCTTTTAAAAATAATTAATTTCTAGTTCATCATATTAATAGAAGAAGAAAAAAGAATAAATAAATATACAAGACATACAAATAATATATTTGATATCTTAATTTATTAAATAACAACAAAAATCATATATTACTAGACTCGTTGAAAGCTCGAGCTCGGCTCGAAGAAGCTCGCGAGCTTTGGGAGAAGCTCGGGCTCGGCTCGTTTGGAGCTCGAGCCGAGCTTGAGCAGATTGCGAGCCTCGAGCTTTTTTGAATAGCCCTAACTGGTAGCGCATTACAAGGGAGAACAATCTTATGTGATCAGGTCTCATGAATGTGGGGATAGACCCATGAGACCAGGTCTCATAGGAGTATTCCATGCGTGTACTGTTGACTATCCGGCAACAGCTGTACAATGCATGATAGGCTGGCTTTTGAATGGGCGGTTTTGACCCATGAATTTCACTGGAATGTCTAGGATGACTATTTTTTCCCTTTTGTTACCCTATTTATAACTGAATTTGCTGTTTAGATTACATATTGATAATGTGTACGATTCCAATACAAAATAAAACAGGCAATAACTGTTGTTGCTGCTCTTCTTTAGCCCCTACTACCTGGCAGATAATTGTGTGATGGTTTGAGAGTAGCGAGAGCTCCCATCGAAGGAAAATGTTGGCCTAGCTGCAGGAGCCGGTATAGAGCTGCTAGCATTGCTGTTAAGCAAAACCATGATGTCCGCCATTGTAGGTCGATTTACGGGGTTCTCCTGGAGGCACAGGAGGCCGATATTGATGCATTTCAGCACCTCGGTTTCAGGGTAATTTTTTCCCAACGAATGGTCGATCATCTTTGCAACTGTTCCATCTGACCAGCGCCTCCACACCTACCATTGGTTACAGGCATATCTCTTCAGTTTTCAGCGGCACCAACATGTATTTGTGGCTATCTGCAAACGCAAATAGTACCACATAGTGCTGTATGAGCTAGCAGGGATACTCACTGTGCTTATTATATCTTCGTTTTGTTCAAACAAATAGGGTCTGTTGTTCCTCTGGCCTGTCACAATCTCTATGATGAGAACACCAAAGCTGAACACATCAGATTTTGTCGAGTATTGTCCACGCATGACGTATTCGGGAGACATGTAGCCACTGCTTGCAACAACAAATAGAATCACATGATTAGTTTGTTAGCTACATATAAGAACAAATATGTAAAGTATTGGACTTAATTACAATGTCCCGACGATACGGTTGGTGACATCTCGAGTCTGATCCTGTCCAAAGAGCCTAGCGAGGCCAAAATCACCGATCTTAGGGTTCATGTCTGTGTCTAGCAAGATGTTGCTTGCCTTCATGTCACGGTGGACAATTTTCTTTTGGGAGTCCTGGTGAAGATACTGTAGTCCGCGAGCTACGCCTTCTATGATTTTGAATCGTGTCACCCAGTCTAGCCCTCTCCTTTTCTCTGGATCTAATTAATTGACACCAGATGAAAAACTCATTGTTATAATGTCATACCGATGCACATGAGAAGGGTGTATATCTAGATTCAGAGATAGGTTGTTAATGGTACCAAAAAGAAAGAAGTCGAGGCTTTTATTGGGCATGTATTCATAAACAAGCATCCTCTCTCCCTCTTCCAGGCAAAACCCCACAAGGCGAACAAGGTTTCTGTGATGAAGTTTGGCCACTAGAACTAGCTCGTTTTTTAGCTCTTCTAGCCCCTGGCTTGAACCCTTCGCCAACCTCTTCACGGCTACTTCTTGTCCAGAAAGAAGTCCCTAAATGCATTGATTTAGTAATTAATTAATATCTTACTTTTTGCATGATAGTAAGAACACAAAGATACTATCTTTTTTCTTGAGCCCATAAATGTATAAGTCCTATACCCTATTTTGGCACTCAAAATTTGCACGTTAATCGCAGAAATAGTAAACGGATCAATCCAAGAATGAAAGCGTAATCCATATGAAGTAAAACTTGTTAATAACTCATGATGACTTACTCCATCTCCTTAACAAGTTTAGTAACCAGCATAATAACCCTATTGCTCCTACAGAGAGAAAAACATAAGTGGTACAACTAAAAATTAAATTCGTACAATTAGTGGGAACCTTCCAAATTCGTACAACTCAATAATGAAAAAAAAAAAGATCTAGCCATCCAATTAGTGGGAACAACTCGTTGGTTTAGATTAAAAGAATAATCCATATGTGGCACAACGTGTTTATTATTAGTGGTACATTTATTTATTTTAGAGAAGGGTATTTTTTTTTACCTGCCTCTACATCCAATCGAATATATACGGCCATTGAAATAGGAAACTTAGCTCCGCAAACAACCCAATCTAAAATTCGCTCTTATGAAGATTTGAACTTAGGACCTTGGGGTACTGCTCAGGTCATTGTAACCATTAGTGGCACATTTATGATTTTTGATCTATTGAACACCTGTTGCCCCGATGGAGAGAAGAACCTCTTACCGATTTCGGGAAGCTTCTAAATGAATGGGATCTAAGACAACAACAAACAATATATAAAAAAGACTCCAACTCAAGGACAACTATGTATTCATTAATTTTGAATTCAAATTCATTTATTCATAAAAAAGTAACATTAGGGCTCATACTTAATATAACAAGGAAATCTTGAATTGTGTTGAATCAACAAAAAAAAAGGTTCGTATATAATGTGGAAATCAAGATATAGAATTCAGGCACATATTTAGTTTTAATGGGAAAATTGCATATCTGCCACATAGTTAAAGTGCCTCCTCTCTTTTGCCTCAAAGTTGATAGTCTATGCTAAACGTTTTTGAGCCATGTGGCATTTTAGCAAAAGCCACTCAACTTTGTGGGAAAATAGAGGAAATACTTCAACTATGTGGAAAATGATTAATTTATCTTTTTAATTACTATTTTTTAACTAATAAAAAAATTGAAATAATTTACTTTTTAAAAAATATCTAATGTGTAATATTCATATTATACTGTATATACGTGATAGTTATTAATTATTTTTAATATCAAATTTTAGTTATTTCTAAATGGTATTCCTATATTGACTCTATACTCACCTTCCAATATTCTTTATTTTCTAATTCTAAATTTCTATTATATTTCTTATTTTTAAATTCAAAATTTCATTTATTTCTAAATTATACTCCTATATGTACTCTAGACTCCTCTTCCAATATTTTTTATTTTTAATTCCGAATTTTAATTATTTGTAAATTATTTATATATAGACTCTAGGCTCTTTTTTCAATATTCCTTTTTTTCAATTTTGAATTTTCATTATTTCTAATTGTATTTTTTAGGACTCTAAACTCATATTTTTATACTATAATTAATTATAAGTTCCTACATGTACTCTGTACTCTTCTTCTAATATTTCATATTTTAACTCCTAATTTATATTATTTATAAATTATATTTCTATATGCATTCTAGACTTATCTTTCAATATTTCTTTTTTTTAAAAAAATCCTGAATTTCAGTTATTTTTAAATTGTATTTCTATATGGACTCTATATCCTTGTTCTAATATTCCTTATTTTTTAATTTCTAATTTTCATTATTTCTAAATTATATTTCTATATCGACTCTAACCTCTACTTTTAATTTTTTTATTTTTTAATTCCGAATTTTCATTAGTTCTATTGTATACCGGTATGCACTATAGTCTTCTCTTCCTATATTCCTTATTTTTAATTTCGAATTTTAGATATTTTTAAATTATAATTCTATATGGACTATTTATTTATTTTTTTCCGATTAATATGAGAATTTCTATACCATGAGAGCGAATGTGGAGGCTTCTTTTTCTAGTCCTTTAATAAGTTAATAGTTGTTTTAAGACAAAAAATAGAGCCAATAATTACATAATAGAAAGTTTATTTTTGTATGAGTATGTACATAAATATAAGTTTATATTTATTAACATGTATTGTTCAGTAAAATTTTACAAAAATATTAGTGACGAAAAGTAAAAGATGCATCTAAAATCGCTAATGCATGGGTTGCCGAGTAATTAGCTGAATTTCTTAAAGCCTAAGATACTATATTGTAAATTAGCAATTTCGCACTAATATGCATGTCACTCGTATTTCTAAACCTAAGGCTTACTCATCACACCATAAAATCATGAACTTATTATTTCTCAAAATAAAGTATCAACCATTCAAAAAAGTTTCTAATATAAGTAGCTCTTATGTAGACATTAAAGACTACAATACCTTATAAACTGCACCAAATCCCCCCTCACCAAGTTTTTTGTTTTCGTCAAAGTTATCCGTTGCCACTTGTAGTGATGACAGAGACAGCAAGGTTGACTTGATACTTTCGAAGTCCTCAGCCGTATCAGCTGGCAATTTTGCATAGAAATGTTAATGTGTTATAAATATTGATGATGAAGAATTCTAATTGGAATTTGTTAAGAGTTTATGCCAAATTGTTCGGATGACATACGTGCGGATAAATTCTCTGCTCTTCGCCATCTTCGTTTCTTACGTATATTCCACATACAGATGGAAATTGCGGCAACGGAGGAAATGGCCACTAGTGGCAAAATAATTACCAGAATTTGGGTCCCTGGCTTATTTCTACCTGCAATTTTACTGGAAAAAAAATAAGTGATAATATCATGGGTGACCTGTATGAGTTCATGCATGATTGCAGTGCTAGCTATTTCTCAGTGAACAAAAGGGAGTACCTTTCTTTTCGGGGAGCAGTAAACAAATTAAAGGGAGTGCTTATTCGTCTGCTAATTAAAAATATTAAGATGGGAAAAGAAAATACCGCCAAATGCAATATAATATTTGCTAACCCCTTCGGTCCAAATATTTGTGATATTTCCAAATTGTTTTTCCTCAATTTTTTTTCTCAGAAGTTTATGCCCTGGCTCAATAGGTTGAACCGGAGAGGAGAGAGCTCAGGTGGTGACGCGTGACCTCGCTGGCGGAGCAGGAGGGGCGACTATTCCAGGCGCTGCTGCCTTCCCCAACTAGGCCGCACCGCCGAACCGCCTCTTCTCACTGTGCCGCATTGCCTCTTACTGCCGGCTGTGCTACCCGCCTTTCTCTTCCCTAGCGCCGCCGTCGCGAGGCCGGCAGTGTACGTCGTCCTCGCCCCCGGCCACCGGGAGATGAACGCGTCGGCGGGCCAGGAGGGTGCGCCACTTTGGGATTTCTTCGAGGGCGCCATCAGGGCGCGTGTCATCGAGCTCGTGGTGGTAGAGCCGGCACGGTCGGGGAAGGCGGCGGAGAACGAGGTGGGTTGCACCAGCGCGATTGGGGAAGGCGGCCGCACGGATGGCGGGGGAGGCGGCACAGGTGCACCTAAGGTTGGGGGAAGGCAGCGGTGCAGGTGTGGTCTCCCCTCCCTTCGTCTTTCTCTCCTCTTGCTTGGCTTGACGGCTAGGGTTTGGCCGGGGTAGGCGGCACGTTTGGCGGGGAGGAGACCTCGGCGGGGAGAGGCGGGCACAGTTGGTGGGAGAGGAGGAACGGTGGGGGAACAGGGAGAGGCGGCGTGGTGGAATAGTGGTGGTGGTCCACGCCGGTGTCGCCGCCTCTTCTCCTCTTGCACTCACGCTTGCCTGCTCGATTAGACGAGAGAGATCGAGAAGAAACTAGGTCCGATTTAACCAGTTGACCCAGGGGCATAAACGTCCGACAAAAATTATAATTGAGGCAAATTAATTTCGAAATAAAAAAACCACGAAAATGGCATTGCAGCAAATGCCCGCGGATTGAGAGTGGCGTTTGATTGAATCACATTTTGACATTGGCATTCTAGCGAAGCCAGTTTTTATGGGTGAAAATGGGTGAAAGATATGTAAATTTCTTCAGTTCCGAGGGGCCATATCTTACAACCTTTTTAACTTGTGGTCACCGGATCTGACGGTCATGAACTCCGGGGAGGTCGACGAACGGCGGAGAACGAAGAGAAGAAGTGCAGAGCGGCATCCTCTGTCTAACGCCGGAGACGAGAGGCCTTGAGGCCGTTTCCTTTTTTTTTTTCTTTTCTTTTTCTCCCCATTAAGCGGGTGAAGTAACCAAGTTTCTGTTTTGCTTCGCGTGTTTCTACTTTGGTTCGATAATGTAAGACTTTCTAGCATTGCTCCACATTTATATAGATGATGTTAATAAATTTAGTCACAAAGTCTTACATTATGAAACAGAGAGATTTTTTTTCCTGATAATTAATGCAGTCCTAATCTACAGCTTAAAAAAATGTGTCCATATTAACTTGGAGAGTTACCTTATCGTACTGTGTTAGACTTTTTTACATGATGTTTTTTTCCCGATCTAGCTGATTGAATTTAGCAAATCCCTTAAATTTAATATTGTGAATTTTATTACAATTTATAGTATTATAAACTCACACAATATTTCTATATATGACCCTTAAAAAACTATTTTTCTATGTATGAATAGGGTAAACTTACCCTCCAAATAAAACATCTTAGGTCCTATTTAATTTGGATTAGATTATTGTTGCGGATTATCTACTTAATTATAAGAATAAATTTAATATATTTTAAAATTTTCGACATTAGACGATTTTTCTTAAAAGCTATCATGGATATGGATACCACATAGCTAATAGTAGTTGACTAAACTCGGTAGGTCCCATCATATATCAAGTCTTATATGGAATCATATCTCGTATATAAAAAGAGTTCCGAATAAAGAAGGACAAAGGTAAGAAAAAAAAGGAAAAACAAGAAGAGGGGCGGATGTAGGAAGAAGATGAATCTGACGGATGGGCCCCACGTGTAGATGGGGAGGAAGATGAAAAATGTGACGGTGATGGCATGATTTTAATTTCGTAAAATTTGAATGACACACTTACGAATAGACGAATTATAATAGCATTTTCTTAATAGCCATATTTGCAATGGCATAGATCGAATTAACCCTATAAAGAAACATGTGTTTTCAAACGACCACGCTCATGCAAGAGAAGATCAATGGGGAAAAGGGAACCCAATTCTCATGAATTATTTTTAGCATACATGGATTTTGTTTTAGATATTTGCTAGATTTTAGTTTTATTAGATTTTTTTTTCTAAACTTTCATCTAATTGAGGCCCTGATTGGATCAAGGACTAAATTTTAGTTCCTGTCACATCTAATGTTTGACGCTAATTAGAAGTATTAAACGTATACTAATGACAAAATCCATTTGATAATCCTAGACTAGTTTGCGAGACAAATTTATTAAGCATAATTAATCTATGATTAGCCTATGTGATACTCCCTCCATCTATTTTTGATAGGCATATTTCTAAATATGAAAAATTTATTTTTGATAGGCATATTTCAATCTAACAACCTATCATCTTAATGACTTTCTCGGATTTAATGTAGGACTCTCCATTCTTCTACACAAGATTGGCTACATGGGTATCGAGAAATGTAAATATTAATGTATCGCTTGTTTACGAGGAATAACTAGTAGCATGTTTAAATGGGTGATAAGTAGAATTACTTATCGTTGATCTGTGTGCCAAGATGAAATATAACTATCAAAAATAGATAGAGGGAGTACTATAGTAAACATGTACTAATTATGGATTAATTAAGCTTAAAAAATTTGTCTTGCGAAATAGCTATCATTTATGCAATTGTCTTTATTATTAGTCTCCGTTTAATACTTCTAATTAGTGTCTAAACATCCGATGTGACAAGGAGTACAATTTAGTCTTGGTATCCAAACACAACCTGAAACTGTATATTGTTAATCTTCGATGTTGTGCGGGCTAAATGACAGACGTGCCGACTTGTGCACGCACAGCACATTTTCTAGTCAAAACCAAAATTCAGGTGTGTACGGGGATTAAGCAAAGCACAAAAAATGTGTGTACAGAACGAATTAAGGCCACTTGGGGATGGAGGTTGGTTAGGTCCACGCAAATAATTTTCTCAATTCGCGATCACACGGCTCTAATGGCTGCCCCACAGGCCAACATCAAACCTAGCGTCCCTGTAGTTTCCGGGGCTCGCCGGGCGAAGAACAAGGAGTGGAGGTGCGATTTTTGACGTTCGCTTGATGGTGAGTGCAAGCCACAGTAAGACACAGCGATCGATCGAGCAGCAACTCACCTTCTCTATTATTACCTGATGCTGCCGGCAGCCCAGGTGGTGAGGGCGGCAGCCCCGATGGTGCGGACAGCCCTGGTGGTGGTGGTGAGGGCGGCAGCCCCGACAACTGCAACAGCGGCCGGCCGGAGAAGAACTCGTACGCCTCAAACCGGAAGTTGCACCGAACGCCGAAGACCCTGCCGCCGGGCTTCCCGACGAAGTACTTGGGCGTCATCTTCCTGATTATGTCCCCGAGGCAGCTCCGGCAGTCGGCCTCCGACATGTCCGGCGTGCACTGAGCCAGCGAGAAAATATTGTGGTAAGGCGAGTCGAAGACGTTGAACCCCATCTCCCCCGTGCCGAACCGCCTTACTGAGTCCTTCGCCGCATAGTCGGCGGTGGCGTTGACGAGCATGCCGGAAAAGGCGTCGTACACGGCCGACGCATAGTCGCCGGAGGTGTTGACGAGCTGACCGGAGGTGGCGTCGAACACTGCCATCCTCCCCGTGCTGACGTTGTTGTAGTTCCACGCGATGAACATGCCCCGGTTGTCGGTGACGTTGGCGAGGATGTCCCGGTCGGAGTAGCGGAGGATGCAGGGGTCGTTGAACAGGGTGGCGCCCTTGTTGAACGCGCAGAGCTGCTGCGCGGTGTCGAAGGCGGTGGCGACGCAGGCGGCGCAGGAGGAGGCGTTGGTGTCGCCGCGGCAGAGCGCGACGGCGTACACCACGTCCGGCGCCGTGCCGGCGGCGCCCTCGGCGAAGAGGGCGCGCGACGAGGAGGCGTTGCCTGGGAGGGCGCTGGCGAGGGCGCGCACGTTGGCCTGGTAGGCGCTCCCCTCCGTGTAGTTGCCGTCGGTGGCGTTGCACAGCTGCCACGGCAGCGGCTGCGCTTCCGCGAGCGGCCCGTGGAGGAGCGCGAGGAGCAGGGCAACTGCGGCGAGGTTGTACCAAAAAGTAAGATGTCGTCGATGACCGGCCATGGTGGTACTCCCCGAGCCTCGAGCAGAGGTGAGAGGTTGCGCTCGCCGACCGGATGGTATAGGATGAAAACGGAGTGGATATGGATGCACAATACTCATACTACTCCTAGTCTAAAAGAGTGCAGCGGGCTAAGGAGTTGACTGGCTAGAATTTTAGGTTGGCTCAAGACTGTGACATAGGCTGTGTTTAGTGACGCATGCATGAAGCATTAAATGTAGATGAAAAAACCAATTATACAGTTTGCATGTAAATTACGAGACGAATCTTTTGGGGCTAATTACACCATGATTTTATAATGTGGTGCTACAGTAAACATTTGCTAATGACAGATTAATTAGGCTTAATAAATTCATCTCGTAATTTATAGACGAAATATGTAATTTGTTTTTGTTATTAGTCTATATTTAATACTTCAAATGTGCATCCGTATACGTCAAAAAAAATTTGGAGGAGGAACTAAACACGACCATAATCCCCATCCATGACTACAAGAGATTATACCTTTTGTTTTAAGAATTAATAAGGAAATAATACAAAGACATGTGATGAGATAAAAGGTGATATGTGAAAGAATACAGTATTATAAAAGTGAGTAGGTGGGAGAATAAATTAGTATAAAAGTAGATGGTAGAGAAATAAACTAGTATAAAAAAGTTAGTATAAAAGTTGGTAGATACCAGATGGGGAATACAGGCCATGTTTGGGGAGTTTCTAGCTGCCGCAGCTTCTCCCAGAATAAGAAGCTCCTTCAAACAGTCCAGCTTTTAGTCCAGATTCTGAGAAGCTGTAGTTGTAGAATACAGAAAATGAATTAGAAGCGAGAAGCTGAGAAACCCAGCTTTTGCAGATTCTCAAAAGTTGGCTACCAACCAGCTGCTTTTCAGAATCTTAAACTTCTCTAAACAGGCCCATAGTATTGTCTTGGATCCTGAAACTCCTTATATTTTAGGATAAATTTGATGGTGAAAATCCCTTATATTCACGGACAGACGGAGTGGCTGTGTTCGGCAGCACTACATCGTAATAACTGAATCAACAATAGAAACACTGTTCAAGCTGCTGCAGTCCAGCCGCAGTATCTAGCTTCCGAACAGAGGCTGTGTTTAGTTCCCCTCCAAACTTCTAAAAATTCTGTCACATCAAATATTTGGATACATGCATGAAGCATTAAATGTGGACGAAAAAAACTAAATGCACAGTTTGTATATAAATTGCGAGACGAATCTTTTGAGCCTAATTACGCCAATTTGATAATGTGGTGCTACAGTAAATATTTGCTAATGACGGATTAATTAGGTTTAATAAATTCATCTCGCAGTTTACAGGTGAAATGCATAATTTATTTTGTTATTATTCTATATTTAATACTTCAAATGTGCGTCCATATACTAAAAAAAATTTTTGAGGGGCCAGAGCCTATATAGCTTGAGTGTGTAGATCTCTTTCCGTGTCTTTTGCCTTCGAGTATCTAAAAATCCAGTGCGTGGATTAATTTCAATCAATATTAACCATTGGTTCTTCGCTATGGACCAGTTTTTCTCCTCCCATAGGTCGTCGGTCAGTTCATATTTTCAGCAGGGTTGACGTAGTCAGCTGCCCGTAATGCTCAGGATAGGGGCCCGATTAGATGAATAAAAATCGGACGTGTCCGGTTCTGCATGCATGCAAGTATATCACAAGTTAGTTTTTTTTCTTCCTTTTTCTCTCTTTAAATACTTATTTCTCCTAAATTATTTATTCAATCTACAATCCAATCATACCGTTGTATTCGTTGTAATTAAATCTTTAAAGCATGAAATCGCATGACTATATTTTGGCGAAAGAAAAATATATGTTTCAATCCGTTAACACTTGTTGTTTCATACATAGTACTGATATGATTCAACGTGTATCTTTACCATGTTTCACAAAATTTTTAAATGTTTCAGTTGCTGATTTTTTTTATTTCACCATATAAATTAATGTTTTACTTGTTGGTCAGTGACCGATCCATAATTTCCTTCTTCAAACAATTTTTTCTTCTAATTAGAAAATTCCAATCGGACGCCCTATCTTATCTCAAAAAATCAGACGGTCAAATGTTTCAGTTAACCACCGGTGAAACATTAAGTTATACATGGTGAAATAAACAAAATAAATCATTGAAACATTTAAAAAGTGTGTGAAACAGAGTGAAAACACACGTTGAAACATATCGTTGTCGTGTATGAAACATCATGTGTTAATAGATTGAAACATATATTTTTCTTTCATTAAAACATAATCATGTGATATCTTATTTTAAAATTTTAATTACAACAAATACAATGGTGTGATTGGATCGTAGATCGGATAAGTAGTTTAGGGAAAAAATCATTTTGGAGCTCACTAAATACATATATGCATGCATGCATGCAAGGAGTGGAGAAAGAGTATGTGTAAGTAGTTAAATAAATTTTGTGAAACACAGTGAAAACAGATGATGAAACATGTCGCTATCATGTATGAAACATTAAGTTTTAATGGTTTGGAACATATATTTTTTTCTTTTATTGGAATATAATCATGCGATATCTTGTTGTAAAGATTGAATTATAACAAAAATAACGGTGTGATCGAATTGTAAATCAAATAAATAGTTCAGAAGAAAAAAACATTTAAAGTGAGGAAAAGAAAGAAGGGAAACTATATATGTGACAGTAAGAAGAGAGGGCCCGATTTTTCTCTCCAAAGCATTTTCCATACGGTACGCCACCTAAGAAGAACAATGGAGAGCAGGCTCATAAGTCACCACGTAACGAGTCAATAGCTGATCTCAAGGGTAGACATTTTGTATTATCTCATCTCATATATCATATCCATTTATACTAGTAGACTTAATGGTGTATAAACGATTTTATTAGTGAGAACTACTATAGACCGTTGTTTAGTGCGTCTCACAACCGCCCATCCATCCCTCCACACTGTCGACGGCTGTTAAGTACCAAATTCACACCGTCAATATATGTATAAAATGGAAAGCATAAAACATCCAACATAGTGATAGGGTATATTTCTAACAATTTCCATGAGTGTTGATGTATATTTGGACATAGGTGACAAACTACCAAAGTTGAGAGAAAATATACGTGAAGAAGGAGAAGAATCAAACTCATATCCAAACTTATGGAGTCTTGCACCCAAAAAACCAATTAAACACCTTCAAATAGTCCCATCTACCATGGCAATATGGATTAAGGGTCCTAAAATGAGTGTCCAGGCCGAAAACCGGGGCTAATGGAGCTGGCTAGGGCTCGGCCGAACCTTGATAGAGGCCATTGGCCTAGGCCCAAGTTCAGTTCGGCAGATAATGATCTCTCAATGACGGTTGTGACTGTTTCCGGCGCTCTAACCATCAGTTGAAGGGAAACTTGGCACTAGGAGGATAAAGATACTCATTGGATGCTTGGAAGAAACTCTATCCTCCCAAGTCACTTCCACCATATAAATACACTTCTCCTCCCTCATTCTCACACACACCAAAGCATGAGCTGAATTATAAGAGGTTCTATTGTACTTTATTGTATACTAGAAGTAGGGAGAGAGTAGAGTAGAAGAAGTCAGAGGAATTCTAGAGTTGGTGGTAATCCTCTCTCATTTCTTATACTTTGTTAATTACTCTGCTTTAGTAGAATTATCATTCTGAGTAACTAAGATTTGAGTAAATTACACTAGTGGTCCTTAAACTTATAACGAAGTTTCACTTAGGTTCACAAACTTGCAAAACGTGCATCGAGATCCTTAAACTTGGTTTAATGTATCATCCCGGTCCAAAGCCTGGTTTGACCGTGGTCTTACCTATGTGGCATGCCACGTGGACGATGACATGGCTAAATTTTCTTTTTTTTTTCCTTTTTTTCTCCCCATCTTTTCTCTCCTTCCTTACCTCGCGTGGTGGACGAGGTTTCCGGCGACGGTCAGTGTGCGTGCTCAAGCGCCGGCTGGAGGAGAGGAGTGGCGCGTGTTCGCGGGCAGCAGACGGCGATGAGAGGGGCGGCACGCATGCTCGGGCGCCGGCCGGTGGGAGGAGAAGAGCAGTGCGCTTGCGCGGGCGGCGGCCGGCGAGGAGAGGAGCGGCGCGCGAGTGCGGGCGCTGGCTGGCGGGAGGAGAGGAGTCGTGGGCGGAGGCCGAGGGGGGAGGAGAGGGAGAGGCGGCTGCCGCCTGTGGCTCCTCTCCTCCCGCTGCGGCGACATGCAACTTCTCCCTCTACTTCCTCTCCCTCCGCCGCCCAAGACGACGACGATGGTGAGGAGCGGGTGGCGCGGCCTTGCAACCGGCACCGGAGGGGGCGAAGAGGGGGGCAGCGTACTTCGTTGGGCGGCGGCGTGTCATTCATGCGGAAGCGGCCGAGGCGCGCGCGGGGGGAGATATCGCCGGCCGCGCCTAGGGGAGGGGTCGCCGACCGCTGCCGCGCATGCAGGAGGAGGCGTCGGTGAGCTCAACGCGAGCGGGGCGAGTGCGAGCTCATTGGCGGCAGCGAGCTTGATGGCAACAACGGGGCGGCAAGGCCCGACGATGAGCTCCGCGAAAGAGGAGGCGAGCTCGTCGAACTTGAGCAGTTGCCGTAGCCGTTTGCCGCACGCGCCTGCGGCCGGCCGAAGCAGGGCCCTTCCCCTTCCTCTCCTCCTTCTCCTTCCTATCGACGACGTCGCTGCCACCGTTGGCCTCCCCGCCCCCTCGCCAGCCTCGCTGGGGCAGAAGGGAGAGGAAGGAGGCAAAGTGGAGAAAAAAAGGGAGAAGAAGGGAGAAAAAATAAAAAAATTCCATGTCATCGTTCACGTAGCATGCCACGTAGGCAACACCACGGTCAAACGATGCTTTGGACCAGGATGATACATTAAACCAAGTTTAAGGATCTCGATATGCATTTTGCAAGTTCGTGAACTTAAGTGAAACCTCGTTACATGCAAGTTTAAGGACCGCTAGTGTAATTTACTCTTAAGATTTGCTCGTTAAGAATTAACTCTTGGTTAGTTTCTAATTAGCGTGCGGGAACATTTTTCACTATAGTCCAGTAAAATATAGTGATTGCTTTAGTGTTTGACCGGCACTAGAGTAGTTGTTAATTACGTAGACGCGTTGTCTACGTAATTAATTTTCAGCGATTGCTTCGTATCCCATAGTTGGTTTGAGGTGGGTGTAGAGGTGGTGACAGCTCTCAATTATATTAAAGTCTTCCCTTTATACTATTCCCTTTACATAATACACTAAATGTTCACAACATTAGATTCTGAAAAATATCTGCCACAATGTTGTTGTTTTAAAGTTGTAATTGAATATACTCTAAGTGAAGAACTGGAGTTTTTGCGATGAAGGTCAATACATTGGGTGTAATGCCAAATATATAAATACTCCTGACAAATCTATGCCTGAATTAAGTTGAATGAGTTATGGTGATTGACTCTAAAAGTTTATACAAATTAAAAATTAAGTTGAATGAATTACGAATAATGTCTACGGGTGATTGAATCCAAAAGTCTATACAATTCAATAAGTTTATGAGTATATAAAATTATTATTAAACCAAATATACACAAATCCTTTATTGTGCGCACAAATACAGGTATATCTTTGTTTGGATATTCGGTTTTTGAAATATTTTATATTTATATTGTCAAAATATATAATCATGTATTGATGGTTTGATTTACATTAATTATGAAAAATGTACAGTTGCATTAGCACGGGCATATTACTAGTTGTAGTAGAATGTAATTTTTTTCTTTTTCAGTGTAATTTTGTTATAATTGACGTTAAATAATTTAGGTATGATGTTTTCTCCGGTGCTGGCATGTTGCTAGAGATTTGACATTTTCTTAGCATTATGTTGTTTTTAGTGTTTGACAGCCTATGGCATGCTTAATTTGATCTGAGCAATACGTTTCCAACCTGTTGCTTATAAAATCCGAGTGATTTTCTAGAAAAAAAAATCTACCGACTAATATATAGATAGTTCCTACCGTTTTAACAATTCTATTTACAGGCTTACAGCCATAATGCAGGATTCAGGGGTCAGGGCCTCCCCATGCATCAATCCAATATCTAGAAGCACTGTACACTTAACTGGTTTGGCGACTGAACTAAGAATTCAGGATTCATCTCGGCACAAGATCTGTGATTGACATATCATTCGAAGACACCGCTGTTGAATGCGGATTAGAGCTGTCACTGGCACTAACATCCTGGACGCAGAAAGCCGGCCTGGATAGAGAAGGGAGACGAACAGTGTTGCTGCTAAGCATGATGTTTACTGACGAAATCGTCGGCCTGCTTGCAGGTCTTTTCTGAACACACAACAGCCCGATGTGGATGCACTTCAACATCTGCTCGATCGTAGGATGGTTGCCCAAGGATGGATCAATCAGCTCTACAGCATTTCCCCTGGTCCAGTGCCCCCACACCTGCACCAAATTGGTTGGTTTATTCAAGTAATATGTTGAGAAGTTTGGTTAATTATTCATGAACAGACTTAAAGTACTCACATGGTTTAAGAGATCAAGATCTTGTCCGCTATCATATGAGCCACTATTTCTTCTTCCAGTGACGATCTCTAATACCAAAACGCCGAAACTAAATACGTCCAACTTGACTGAATAATGACCACGCATGGCGTATTCAGGTGCCATGTATCCGCTGTTTAAAAAAAAACATTACATTGTAACCTATTATATTTGGTATACCATATTTGATAAATGTTGGCCATGATCATGTTAAAATTCAAACCTAACATATCATACTTACTACTTACTATGTTCCGGCAATTCGATGAGTGATATCTTTTGATTGATCCCCATCAAATATCTTCGCCAAGCCAAAATCAGAAATCTTAGGGTTGTAATCAAAATCTAATAGAATGTTGCTTGCTTTGAGGTCTCGGTGCACTATCTTCAATCGAGAATCTTCGTGAAGGTATTGCAAGCCTTGAGCAATTCCATTTATAATCTTGAACCTTTTGCCCCAATCTAGCTCTGTGTTTTTGTCTATATCTGTCATTCAAACAAGAAAAAACATACTATTAATTGATGTTATCAATTAAGCGTTTTAAAAGAAACTACTCATTAGTTTTATAGTTTTATATTACAAGTCGTTTTAACTTTTTCTCTAGTCAAATTTCTTTAGCTTTGATCAAGTGTATAAAATTTAGTAACATCGACAACACCAAATTAATTTCATTACATGTAGCATTGAATATATTTTGATAATATGTTTGTTTTGGGTCAAAAAATATCGTTATATTATCTACAAATTTTATCAAACTAAAAAATGATTAGTAAAAAAGTTAAAGTGTATGAAATACATGGAGTACTAGAGAGAAAACCGTACCGAAAAGAATGGTATCAAGGCTTTTATTTGACATATATTCATAGACAAGTATTTTCTCTTGCTGTTCCAAGCAAACACCAATAAGCCTGACAAGATTCTTGTGGTAAAGCTTAGCAACTAAAACTAGCTCACTTTTAAGCTCTTCTATTCCTTGTCCGGAACTCTGACAAAGTCTTTTCACAGCTACTTCTTGACCTTCAGGCATGACTCCCTATCCATGTAAACATACTTACTGATCAACAAAAATATAACCGACTGATAAAGTTGCATGTCGTTGTATGATTTGTACCTTGTAAACCATACCGAACCCTCCTCTGCCGATCATTTTAGTTTCAGCAAAATCATCTGTAGCAGCTCGTAGTGTTGATAGATCGAGTAGAAGCGAATCAATACTTTGAATATCGTCTGAACCAATTGATGTTGTTTGGACAAAGATGAAAAGAAAGACTAAGCTTAACAAGAAATATGATTTCACTTATTCAAGAAAAAAAGAGAGAGAAATAAGGGAAATGTGATTTCACTACAAGCTGGGACACATTAAGAATCAAGGTAATGAAATTAAATAAAAATAACATTTAAACAAATCACCATTTCCCTGCCGTCTATAAACTTATCACTTACTTGACATGCTAACATATCATAAATTTAGCTGACTTACAGGGCAGAAACGTCTGTTCTTCTGGTCGTCTCCTCCTCCAACAACAAAAGTATGCTACGACGATGAGCAGCATTGCAGCAATTGTAGGCATAACAATGGCTAGAACTATACCTGTCTTATTCCTCTTTTTCTCTGCAAATAAATACTGTTCGATTCAGATAGTATCTCTGTAGTTAGAACTATGACCAGAACCTGAATGAAAGAAAACCATTTGCCTACAAGTAGCATGTGTATTTTTTCAGGGAATTTTCCACAGATTCTGACAATAAAACTTGACAGAAACGCACAAAGAGCCAGATTGCTAATTGGCACTATATCTTTTTTTTAAAAAAAATAATACTCCATCCATTTCGGATTATAACTTATAAGTTGTTTTGACTGAAATCACTTTACGTTTAACTAAGTTTATAGATAAATATAGTAATATTTAGAACACCAAATTAGTTTCATTAAATCAATATTAAATATTTTGATAATATATTTGTCTTGGGTTAAAAAATATTACTAGTTTTTTTCTAGAAACTTGATCAAACTTAACATAGTTTGACTTTAATCAAAGTCAAAACCGACTTATACTCTAAAGTAGAGGAGTAACTATTTTGTTGACGTACAGAAAACAGGAAATGTGCTCCCAAATGATGAAAATGCATCTCCCATCTCTAACTCTACAAGCAGTCAACGGAGTCACACAAAACCTTTTTGTTCAATTATTTGCATTAATTTATTCAAATGCGCTAAGGCGATTTCACACATGCAAACAAGTAAAAATGGTTTCCATCTGTCGCTCACCTCCTCTTCTGGTCGCCGCCGTCGACGTCGCTGGCGGCGGCGCCTCCACGAACGCCGGAAGATGCAGCAGCGGGCGGCCGGAGAAGAAAGGGAACACCTCGTACCGGAGGTTGCACCACACCCCGAACACCCCACCTCCCGTCCTCCCGCCGCTGTAGAGCTTGGGCAGCTGCACGGTGGTCAGCGTCGTGAGGCAGGCCCGGCAGACGTCCGCCGCCTTGTCCGGCGTGCACTGCGCCAGCGCGTACATCCTGGGGCGGCCGCTGTCGCCGTCGCCGTCGACGCCCTCCTCCTCCGCCGTGCCGTACCGCCTCGACGTGTTCGCCGCCGCGGCGTACTCCGCGGTGGCGTTGGCGAGCATGGCCACGGCCGCGTCGAACGCCGCCACCGCCGCCGGCGCCGGCGCGCTCACGAGGCGGGAGGAGCGCTGGAGCGAGTACGTGGCGACGTAGTAGTCGTCGTCGAGGAGGAAGTTGCGGTTCGAGTAGCGGAGCTGGCAGAGGTCGTGGAAGACGAGCGCGTCCTTGGCGAGCGGGCACACCCGCGGCGCGTCGCGGAGGGCGGCCGCGACGCAGCGCTCGCAGGCGGGGGCGTCGGCGACGTCGCCGCGGCAGAGCGCGTAGCCGTACACCTTGTCCGGGACGTCGCCGGCGGCGCCCGTGGCGTACATGGCCGGAGACGAGGAGGTGTTCCTGGGGAGGGTGGCGGAGAGGCGGTTGACGTTGGCCTGGAACGTGCTGTTCTCCGAGTAGCGGCCGCTCGCGCTGTAGGGGTCGCACAGGTACCACGGTGGAGGTTCGTCTTCACCGGCGGCGAGGTGGACGTGGAGGAGGACGGCGAGGAGGAAGGCTGCGGCGACGCCGGCGAGGTGGTGCGCCGCCGCGGCCGCGGGCATTGTGCTGGCAATGGTAAAGCTGTCACGAGAGGATCGGAGGTTGGCCTACCTGAGAGTTTGACTTGAAACCGCTGGTTCATTTAATTTCTCTAATCATGCGAGCAATCAAACAGTGATGACAGAAATATTGAATTTCGAATCATGCGAGCAATCAAACAGTGACAGAAATATATCTAGAGTCAGCGATGAACTCCCTTGCTTTGAATTAAACTAACCGTAAACCCTAATTCAATGATTGATCGAAGACGAAGAAAATGTCGTTGCCGGTAGCATAATGTCGGAGTACACATCATAGCTAGCTTAGATGTCAACCTACAATATGAAAAATCAACTTAAATCCACTCTAAGAATCATTCTATGTATTTTAGCGATTTATAGTACTGTACTAATCCTGATATTAAACATGTAAAACCATTGACTTCTAAAAGTATGTTTAACCATTCATCTTATTAAAAATCATGTAATTATTATTTAATTTTTTGTAACTTGGTATTTGTTAAACGTATTTTAAGCACCATTTACACTCTTACATAGTATTTGTGAAAGATTGAATAGAATGAATGGTCAAAGATATATTAAAAGTTAACGTCGTCAAAACAACCAGCGCATGTGGTCTATGAATCATACTAATTAATCTCTAACGGAAACGATCCTTGAAAAAGAAAAAAAAAGGACAGAAAAAACATTTAAATTGCCTTGGAAAAACTCATCTCCGAATCGAATGATTGCCAAAATAGCTCTCAACTAAAATCGACCGTCCACCTAGGGCATCTAGTATTACTTATTTTCTGATCTTGAATTTTGCATAGCCGCCGGTCCCGCCAGCCATATACTCCAACGATTAGTTCCTGGTCATCAAATATTTCTAGTAATCAGCGATTAGTCTCTGTTTTTATCTCCTTGATTTTGACATCTCTGAAGTCCTTTCAGCTGCTACATCAAAGGCAATAATTTGTCAATGGTCATCAGATATGGTTGACATGCTCTCTGTCTTTTCTTTTCTTTCTTCTTCTTCTTTTTTTGTTTTGTTTTTTGGCTAGAGATTGCCCGACCATCTTATGCAGCAGACTAGCAGAGTACCACAGCCTTTAAACGCCATGGATGGAAGATGACACAAGTTCTTGTTTACAACGTTTGAACAAATCTCCACACATGCCAAACAATTGTCTGTTGCTACAATATTTTAATAGGATAAAATCCATTGAAGCTGATATAGAAAGGAGCAAAATTCGGTTTTTAATAGGTGCCAAAGTACCAAATGATCCTCTAGAAAGGACGAAAGGAGTAATTTAATTTACACACTAGCGCATATTTTCATATTAATCCATTTTTTAAAAAAATACTAATACTTAATTAATTCTATGCTATTGAGTTACTTCGTGGAATTAGTTCCCAACTCACTCTAACGAAGAATAAGAGAAATAAATAATATTATAAGAAAGAGTCCATGATGGACATTTCTTATTTGAAACGGGATTATAAACTATCGTGACTATATAATACAATATGTCATCTTTAGTTAGTGAAACCATATCATTAGGGATAACAAGAATAAGAGAAATAAATGGACCATAAAGTTTATATATAAATCAATTTATTATAAGAAAAAACTGCAAAATGATTGAGTTTGACTTTGAACCCATGCCTATGCACCGTACTTCGCTTGATAAATGCCATGGACAGGGCGGAACAGGAGTAGGGCAGTTAGAGCTAAAGCTTTACTCCTAACCCTAAATACTCATTAAAATAACACTCCAAATTTTGAAAATTAAAAGAAAAAATAACCTATGATGATTACTTTAATTAAGCTTTAGGGTTGAGAAAATTTTGGCTTCGCCTCTGGTCCTAGGCAATAGAGAATCGGATAGTGAGCTTGGGAGTTTATTCAATATGTTTTCAAATTTATGTTTCCTCGTGTTTACATATGTGAACAAGGGGTGCATAACTTTGACTATAATTTTCCTATACTTTATTAGTGACGTTGCTGACTACTAGAATTGGCCAGCCGGCATCTCAGTCACACTTGCATCCGAGGATGATTTAAACAAGAATGAATATTTGGTAGACTCAAATAGACCCTATTGAAATGTAATCGACGAAATTACCCTCCTTTTAAGTCTCCCTTCGCAGTAAAGTAATTGTGTCTGGTCAACGCACAATTTCGGTCAGTAACTCCCTGGCCCACCACCACTCTTCTTCGGGGGAAAATACGTGGTGGAAACCACATAGATAGTAGAAACTTAGAAACTATTGTTGGATCGAAAAATGGACGTCCGAGATTCGTCCACGTCATCCCGACTAAAAATTTTACTCACAGATTTGCTAATGAGTAAAAATTTTACTGCACGTAATAACGTGGATGAATCTTAAACGTCCATTTAGTCCTTCAAGTTTCACCGAAGGCTCAATTTAGTCCTTCAGGTTTCATTTTGTCCACGTAGGTCCTCTAAGTAATTGTTTTGGCTTAAAATCATCCTTGTACCCACTTAATATGCCATATGGCTATTTTTAGTCGATAATTCTTTTAGAAAATGTCACTTTTGCCCTTAATTTGTATACAACTATACACTGGAAAAAAAACCAAAATGAATAAATACATCCCATTATTTCAACATGTGCATATAAAACTTGAGCTTAATAGCTACCGTATACACTTGCAAGTACATAATTTATTTTTTTACATATATTTCTATGCATTATCTATAAAAAGAATTTATTGCATGTAATTTTGCTCTTATATATGTGAATGAGGAGGTATAAGTGTCATTTATCAAGAGAGTTATTAGTTATGTGGCTTCAAGGATAAGTTTGAATTAAAATAAAAACTTGAAGGACTAATATGGACAAATTGAAACATTAAGGACTAAACTGATCCTTGTATGAAACTTGAAGGACCACTTTAGCTATTCACCATTTTTTAATCCAACGATAGTTTTCAAGTTTCCACTGTATTTATCGTTTCCACCACATATTTTCCTCTTCTTCCGAGTATTTATGGCGTACTTGCAAAGTGGCAATACGGTGGCGTATTTTCCCCCTCCGCCACCGCAACCTCTCTCTCCTCGAGCTAGACCACCATGGCGACGACGGTGGCGACGGCCATGCGACGCCGACGAAATCTCACTCCCTGCGACAGCCGCCTCGCCACCGCAGTCCCCCTGCTCGTGGCGTTCCTCCTCCTCCTCCACGCGCCGCCGCTCGCGGAAGCGCAGCCGCTGCCGTGGCAGATGTGCGACACCGCCGGCGGAAACTACACGGAGGGGAGCACCTACCAGGCCAACGTGCGCGCCCTCGCCAGCGCGCTCCCGGTGAACGCCTCCTCGTCGCGCGCCCTCTTCGCCAAGGGCGCCGCCGGCGCGGCGCCGGACGTGGTGTACGCCATCGCGCTCTGCCGCGGCGACACCAACGCCTCCTCCTGCGCCGCCTGCGTCGCCACCGCCTTCCAGGACGCGCAGCAGCTGTGCGCGTTCAACAAGCGCGCCACCATGTTCGACGACCCCTGCATCCTACGCTACTCCGACCTGGACATCCTCGCCAACGCCACCGACGACCAGGGGAATTTCATCGCCTGGAACTACAACAACGTCAGCGCGGCGAAGGCGGCGGCGTTCGACGCCGCCTCCGGCCGGCTCGTCAACGCCACCGCCGGCTACGCGGCGGCGGACCCGGTCAGGCGGTTCGGCACGGGGGAGGTTGGGTTCGACGACGCGACGTACCCGAGGATCTTCTCGCTGGCGCAGTGCACGCCGGACTTGTCGGAGGCCGACTGCCGGAGCTGCCTCGGGCGCATAATCAGGTGGGTGCCCCAGTATTTCGCCGGGAAGCCCGGCGGCAGGGTGTTCGGCGTGCGGTGCAACTTCCGGTTCGAGTCGTACTCGTTCTTCTCCGGCCGGCCGCTGCTGCAGTTGCCGGGGCCGCCGCCGGCGCCGGCGCCGTCGCCGGCCAACATGACGCCATCATCACCACCGGGGACCATGGAAGGTGAGTTGAGCGTCGCTTTCTTCGTATGCAGTTTTGCTTCCATTTCTTTTGGCATCAATTTTGGGTGCGTAGAGATTCAGTGGCATCGCTTCCAATTCTCATATTTTTCTTTAAAGAAGAGAAATAGTTTTAAACAAAATCAATCAGTAGTAACTGGTTTCAAACTATTCAATGATCCCTATTATAATTTATAAGACCTAAACTTTTTTTTTTCGAAATATTTTAAGACGGAAACTTGAATGTTGTACATAAAACAGTTATTTGCACTTTGCAGTACATGACCAAAACTCCATCCATGTGAATGCTCCATGGATAAAATTATGCTATATTTACATTTTGTTGAAGTTCTCATTTCAGATACTAGTCAATATAACCCAAGTATTCACATGGATTACATTTTGTTTGTACTTATAAAGAACTTAATTTTATTAGTACTTCCAAATTTAAAATTTGTACTTACAAAATTATATGCTGTTATAAGGATTAGTAAATTTTTTTTAGATAATGAAAGGATTAGTAAATATGAAGTTGTACTTGTCTTGTATTCTAAATTTAGTAGTATGTTGCAGAAAAATAAAAGCAAGTTGTAACTGATATGAGGTGATGAACTACTCTTTTTAATCCAAGTCATTATAATTCGTTTCCACCTAGATGATATCCAGATTGTTTTTACATTTCCTCTAATTAACGTGAGAAATTACTTAATACTCACATGCATGATTTGTCTGCAGGAGGAACAAGACATAGAACAGGACGTATCTTGGCCATTACTCTGCCTATTGCTGGAGCAATACTAGCACTCATTGTCCTGACATGCTTTTGTTTTTGGAGAAGGAGAACACCTGCACGGAAGGCCTCACCAATGCCATGTCAGTTGTCCTGCTTTAGGATAGTTTATCTGTAATCTAAGCATCACAGTTAAGATTCGTCGTAGAACGTTTTTTTTTTTTTGAATCCTATGAGAATTGAAGTGTTCTTTCAGTTAAAATTGTTAGGTTTCAAGTTCAAATAGGGCCTTATTACTTAGTCCGGTTAGCCTGGAATGTCCTTTACTAGGTAAAACCTTTTCTTAAGGAAATCTTAATAGGCCAAACTAATTATTTCATTTCTTGAAGTTCATTATCTACTAATTAAACATCCCACGGCATTCAGTTTAACTAAATTCATTGCAAATCTTTCAATAAAAAACTAAATTTATCGCAAAGCAGGCTAATTAGTTTCAATATATATGAGTCGTTGTGCACCTGTTATCTTGCAACAGACTCAACAAACCCGGATGACATTCAGAGCATCGACTCGCTCCTTCTGGACATATCAACGCTACGGGCTGCAACAGACAACTTCGCTGAAAGAAATAAGCTTGGCGAAGGAGGGTTCGGTATCGTTTACAAGGTATGTACCAATCAAATTATACTATCCAACCGTAGCTGCACTTGTGTTCATCTTTTTACTAGCCTATTAAGTCGTGCATTTACACGATCATAATCTCGAAACATGTTAATGTTATTTATAGTAACTAGCTAAAATAAGTGTTGGAACATACTTTGCAAGAAGCGTAGCTATAACAATAACATATATATTCTGATTTGTAATGCAGAGGGTATTTTGAAATTTCCCAGCACTCCTCAACGTAGCAAAGAGATAGGAGGAGTGCCGGAAAATTCCAAAATACCCACTTCCATCCAAGGCTAACATATATTTTATCTATTTTGTCACTTTGTGAATCTGACGGCTAATATTAATCAGATGATGTGGCTCATCTTGGTTGCATTCTTAGATTTGCTTTTCACTAGTAGAGATTTCATGATGAATACATGTCCATAAGTCCATTATTAATACTACCTATACATTTACTTGCACTTGGCTGTGTACACCCTTATAGGTGTAGAAGCCGGGTTTAATATAAATCCATTATCTAAAAATACATTCCCTTGCACAGGGAGTTCTTCGTGAAGGTCGAGAAATAGCAGTAAAAAGGCTCTCACAAAGCTCCAGGCAGGGGATAGAAGAGCTGAAAACTGAGCTAGTTTTAGTTGCAAAACTTCGGCACAAGAACCTTGTGAGCCTTGTTGGTGTTTGCTTGGAAGAAGGCGAGAAACTACTGGTGTACGAGTACATGCCAAATAAGAGCCTCGACACCATTCTTTTCGGTACAGTTCAGTTCTCTCACTGCCCTAACAGTTTGCGAAAATGGAACATTTTTTTTCCATTACATGAAAAATCTGCACGCACAACTACACTATAGATTCTAATGCTGATTTCTTTGCTTGAATGGAAGATTATGAGAAAAGCAAAGATCTTGACTGGGGGAAGAGGCTCAATATTGTAAACGGAGTCGCTCGAGGCTTGCAATATCTCCACGAAGACTCTCAACTGAGGGTAGTTCATCGAGACCTCAAAGCAAGCAACGTGCTGCTGGACTTCGATCACAACCCAAAGATTTCAGACTTTGGGTTAGCAAAGCTGTTTGAGTGGGATCAGACGCAAGACGTCACCAGTCACATTGCTGGAACATAGTAAGTAGACCTGCAATTCCATCGCACGGTAGTATGAAAGTATTACAAGTTCATAATTAACGGTCATCTCCTTATTTTTTTTTCAGCGGATACATGGCACCGGAATACGCCATGCGTGGGCAGTATTCAGTCAAGTCGGACGCGTTCAGCTTTGGTGTTATGATCTTAGAGATTGTCACGGGTAGGAGAAACAGCAGCTTCTGCAACTCGGAGCAATCCGTTGACCTCTTGAGTCTTGTGAGCATCTTTCTCTGCTCCTGATCCTCCTCTCATCACCATGACCTGATCAATCAGACATGATACGAAAACCATCTTCCCAATTGAAACATCATCCTGAAAAATTTGTCCTGGTTATGAACGCATTCAGGTCTGGGAGCACTGGACAAATGGGACGATCGAGGAGCTGCTGGATCCGGCGATAGGCTGCCGTGCAGTGAACGATCTGCTGAAGCTGATCAACATCGGGCTGCTCTGCGTCCAGGACAACCCGGCGGACAGGCCGGCGATGTCGGCGGTGAACGTGATGCTCAGCAGCGACACGGTCTCCCTCCAGGCCCCGTCGAGGCCAACGTTCTCCATCCAGGAGATGGACGGCGCCGACACGGATCTCTACGAGTCGGGAGCGTACTCCCGGAGTGCGTTTCAGCCCACCGGCGACGGCAACACGAGAGCAGCGGCGGCGTCGTCGCCGAATGAGTTGTCGCTCTCGGAGCTGGAACCAAGATGAGCGTTTCGAATTTGGAGCGATTTGTGCGGATGACCGCGGGGTTTTTCTTCCATAACGAAAGAATCAACACGTGTGGCCTCTGCACTTGTTTGTCGATAATAATAAATAAATAAATGTCCTGGTTGATGGTTAGTTGGAACTCTGCATATAGTTGCAAGATTGTTTTTTAGACGGGTCACTGGGGTAAAATGTCCTTCTAAATATATTACGTCAAACGGTTTTACACAAGACAAAGCTTCAAACTACGCAAACGTAGAAACCCTGGAGAATAAGAGAAAAAACATAGGAAAAACAGGGAAGAGAAACACGACAGGAACACAACCACCCCCCCTAGGGCAGTTGAGCCAACCTAACAAGACTAAGAGAGAGAGGGGGGGTGCCTGATGTTTTTCACTAACAAGATCACAGAACCAAACTCCTAATCTAAGCTAAAGCCAATTCCTAACTTGACAACATCTACTCTACACTGCCCGAAAAAAAAATCTACTCTACACGCAACCTTCAAGCACCAGGAATTGCGAATTGCCGGAAGGCCATTCTCATCTGTAGACAAATTACTCCATCCATCTCGTATTATGGCATTAACAATAGTGCACTTGACATATTACTAAACCTATCTTGATCCTGCAACACTATCTCACGTGGCTCGATCTTTTAGTGAAGGCATAACTACCCCATACAATCGCTACAAAGTATTGTCTCTAAGAAACTGGGGCCTAGGCTCAATATAAAGTGAGACCTTATATATAAGAGTTTTTTTAAAAGTACAGCATATTAGGGCGGTACTAAATCGTAGCCATCGAATGGATCAGATCCAACGGCTGTCATCCGTCGGTACCGCCAGGTGCTTGGGATGGTACTGCATCATGGTAGAGAGGTGGAAGGGTAAGATCGTCTTTTCGCGTAGCAACCAACCGTGGATTGACAGGAGCCGCCGTCGCTCTGGCCTATCCTCACCGCCCTCCCCTCATCTCTGCTCGGCGCCATCACCCCCCGCAGGCAGGCAGGCAGGCAGGCCAGTAGCCGGAGCCGTGGGAGCCGCCTCGCCGGGGATTGAGGTTTCGCCGGCGGTGGCACGAGGAGGGCTGAGCTATCTCCCGGATGCGGTGACTAGAGTGCTATTGAGGGGATCGATTGAAGAAGCCACTGCCGAGGTGGTAGTGGCTCGAAGAACCCCCACAGCGATGCTTAGCAGCTCGACAAAGTTCCTCAGTGACGGCACTGCTCCAGAGGTGACTCGAGCTGAGGACGATGGTCCAAGTACTGTTGCTGATATATGCAGCTAATCCCACCGATTCCCCTCAGTCTCCTTCAAATATGCCCGTCAAATCCACGCAAGAACACTAGTTATTCAATCTGCGTTAGGAATGGCCTGCACTGAATGGTAGGTGCCGGGATCACTCTAATTCCTTTCTCTAAACTGCTGCCACAAATAATATGTTCTCTTAAATCACATGTGTAGCAGTGATGAATAATTCCCTTAAAATTACTCGATGAGATCTTTAACAGGAGACATGGATACATATGTATGATTTGAATGTCGTTGATTGTACACCTAGCGTATCAAATTGAATGGTCTGTTGTCTCAGGCTCTCAGCCTGACTTTGCGCTGCGCCGCACACAAATTAGCTCGACGAATCTGGCGATGAGAATCAGATGCGACAAACGAAGAAAAACAAAGTTGCCGTTGTACGGTGGAAGAAGAAGGGGGCGGCGCCGGGCGCCGGCGCCGCTGTTAGGCGGCCTTGAGCTGGACAAAGAATCGCCAGAGGACGGCAACGTCTAGGTACAGCACAGCAGGACGGCGGAGAGCTGGAGAGAGGTCACGCGGTTGATGAAAGGTTGCGAAACGTCATCACGCGTCAGGGACTCAGGGCCACGGAAGGCCAGGTCTAATTCCAATCGTGTCCTTACTGATTCAACGGCTGGATTTTGATTAGTACCTAGCGGTACTGGTACATAGAGGTACCATTTGCTGGACCGTAAAAACTCTCTATATATAATGTCGACGACGTACTAGAGCTATGCTAAAAATACTCACCTAACTACTTGAAGTGAAGACCTGGCTAAATATAAGAAAAAAATTTATGCACTGATTCAGTTTTCTTACTAAGTGAAATAGAGGAATCCTTATTGCTTGGAACACACATTCACAATGTTGTTATTTTAAAGAGCATCTTTACGGTCCAGTGGTCGGTACCAAAATCCTGGCCGTTGGTTCTGGTTCGATCCAACGGCTGGTAGAGTTTGGTACCGCAAGGTACCAATTCTGTTCCTGGTGCAGTACCTCGTGGAGAACAGAGGTGGAAGGGCAAAACTGTAATTTCGTGTGCAATGAATGGAAGGAATGGACAGGAACCCTAGAATTCCTCTTCTGCGCCGCCACCATGTTTCTCTTCCGATCCACTGCCGCCATGTCCCTTTTCCACGCCGCCACCGTGTTCCTCTTCCACCCCGCCGCCGCCGTGTTCATCTTCTGCCCCGTCGCTGCCGTGTTTCTCCTTCAGTGTCGTGAGATCGGCCTCCGCACAGTCGGCGACAACGGAGGCAGAGTATGTGGTTGCGGCGGCCGAGAAGCCGCTCCAGTGGCGGCAGAGTAGAGGAGGACTAGCTGGTGCCAGAGTAGGCTGTGGGTGAGGCGCGATGAAGGAGGAGGCGGTGCACACGTGCGTGGGGAACAAAGACTGCGGCGTGTGCGGAAGGATAGTCATCGATCGAGCGCACCCTAGCTCATTTTCTCTCCCGATCCTACCCTTCCTGGATTCAATGGTTGGATGAATTTCCGTATCGACCGGTACCAATACCGCTTGATACATTCTGCTGGACGATAAAAAATCTCTATTTTAAAAGTAGAGTGAAGAGATTCTAAATATACCATAACACATTGGCATAGATTGAAACATACAAGTTTTTCTTGAAGGCCCTAATATCTAAGGGCCCAAATGGTCGTTTATCTTGCACATCTCGAGGGATGGATCATATACATGTATTCGACACAAACTTTAACATGCAACATTCCATATACAGGTGTAATTATTCTATTTGCCGTAATCGACATGGATGGTGTAGCTATAATATGCAGGTGGGAACAATCTTGCAACCATCATGCGAGTTACAACTAGTACCAAACAGAGTTACATACCGCACAACCACTATGACACTTCCTTTTATCTATTCATTTATTATAGACAAACGAGTGCAGAGGCCATGAGTTGATTCTTCAGTTACTGAAGAAGATCATGCAGTCATCTACTCATCTGCACAAATCGCTCCAACAAACGCTCATCTTGGCTCCAGCTCCGTGAGCGACACCTCATTCGGCGACGCCACTGATCTCGTCTTGCTGTCGCCGGTGGACCGAAACGCGCTCGAGCAGAGGTCCGTGTCGGCGGCGCTGTCCGTCTCCTGGATGCAGAACGTTGGCCTCGACGGGGCCTGGACAGAGAACGTCTCGCTGCTGAGCATCACGCTCACCGCCGACATCGTCGGCCTGTCCGCCGGGTTGTCCTGGACGCAGAGAAGCCCGATGTTGATCAGCTTCAGCAGATCGTCAGCTGAACGGCCACGCATCGCCGGATCCAGCAACTCCTCGATCGTCCCCGTTGTCCAGTGCTCCCACACCTGCAAGCATAATCTCAGGATAAATTTGTCAGGATGATGTTTTAATTATAAGATGGTTTTCGTGATTGATCAGGTCATGGTGATGATGGTGAGGAGCAGAGATTAGTGATGCTCACAAGACTCAAGAGGTCAATGGATTGCTCCGAGTTGGAGAAGCTGCTGTTTCTCCTTCCCGTGACAATCTCTAAGATCATAACACCGAAACTGAACGCGTCGGACTTGACTGAATACTGCCCACGCATGGCGTACTCCGGCGCCATGTATCCGCTGAAAATAATAGGAGATGATCTTGTAATGAACCTGTACTACGTTCATATAATGCCGTGCCATGGAATTTCAAGGGATATATATACTTACTATGTTCCAGCAATGTGACTGGTGACGTCTTGCGTTTGATCCCACTCAAACAGTTTCGCTAACCCAAAGTCCGAGATCTTTGGGTTGTGATCGAAGTCCAGCAGCACGTTGCTTGCTTTGAGGTCCCGATGAACTACCCTCAGTTGAGAATCTTCGTGGAGATATTGCAAGCCTCGAGCGACTCCGCTTACAATCTTGAGCCTCTTCCCCCAGTCAAGATCTTTGCTTTTCTCATAATCTTCCATTCAAACAAAGGAAATCAGCATCAAGTCCTATAGTGTAGTGGTATATATGTATGCATGTCTGTGTCTTTCATGTAATGAAAAAGAAGAATGCTTCAATTTCGCAAAGGCAGTGAGGGAACTGTACCGAAAAGAATGGTGTCGAGGCTCTTATTCGGCATGTATTCGTACACCAGTAGTTTCTCATCTCCTTCCAAGCAAACACCAACAAGGCTCACAAGGTTCTTGTGCCGAAGTTTTGCAACTAAAACTAGCTCAGTTTTCAGCTCTTCTATCCCTTGTCTTGAACTTTGTGAGAGCCTTTTCACTGCTATTTCTTGACCTTCAGAAAGAACTCCCTGTGTACAGATGAATATATAGATAAACTTGTTAGTAATGAACACGAATGTATTCACTTTCTAATAAAAAGATGAACAAGGGTTACATATGATTTGATTTGTACCTTGTAAACGGCACCGAACCCTCCTTCGCCTAGCTTATTTCTGTCAGCGAAGTTGTCTGTTGCAGCCCGTAGCGTTGCTAGGTCCAGAAGGAGCGAGTCGATGCTTTGAATATCATCCGGATTAGTTGAGACTGTAGCAAGATAACAGGTGAACGATGACTCATATTGCAAAGCTAGCTTGCTTTGCAACGAATTTAGTTAAACTAAATGCCATCGATTGTTTAACTTTAGTACATTACGAACTTCGCTAAATGAAATAATCAACTTTACCTAATAAGATTTTCTCTAAAAAAATGTTTTATCAAGTAAAGGGCCATTTCCCCTACCTCCAAGGGTAACCAGACCAAGTAAGGCCATACGGCTATGTTCGGCAGCTTGGGTACAATTTTTTTTTAGCAACTTTCGTATAGAAATTTTTTGTAAAACGAGAGGTGAGAGTTGGGAACTAGGGGCAACGAACAAAGAGCATAGTGATTTTAACTGAAAAGAACACTTAAGTTCTCACAGGATTTGGAAAAAGAACACATTCTAGGAGCTAAGGGACCTAACTGTATTGCAGGTTACATGTACAATATCCTGAAGCAAGAGGACTTACATGGAAGTGATGAGGCCTTATTTGCTGGTGTTCGCTTTCTCCGGAAACAAAAGCATGTCAAGGCAATGAAGGCTAATGCTGCTCCAGCAATAGGCAGAGTAATGGCCAAGATCCGTCCTGTTCTATGTCTTGTTCTTCCTGCAAACAAATCATGCGTATAATTATTAGGTAGTCTTAGTAAAATCTGGCTATCATCTAGGTGGAAATGAATTATAATAACTTAGATTATAAAAAGTAATCCATGACTCCATGTCAGTTTTGTTCCTTAATTATTTATTTTGATTTTGATAATCGAATTAATGAGATACTAATTAAATTTACTCCATCCATTTCATATTATAAGACTTTCTAGCATTATCCACATTTATATAGATGTTAATGAATCTAAACACATGTATATGTCTTGATTCATTAACATATATATGAATGTAGGCAATACTAGAAAGTCTTATAATATGAAACGGAGGAAGTAGAATACAAGACATGTACAACTTTAATTTACTAATCCATATGGCCGCATGTACAGTTTTGTAAGTACCAGTTTTAAATTTGAAAGTATTAATAAAATTAAATTATTTATAAGTGAAATAAGCATATATAAACAAAGTACTCTGAACACACGGGTTATTGGCTAGTATCTAAAATGAGAACTTCAACAAAATGTAAATTTATCCATGGATGGTGTTTTAGTCATGGACCACAGCAAAGTGCAAATAACTTTTTTGTCTACACTGTAAAAGTTTTTTCTTATCTTCTCTCTTTCACATTATATATAGGTGTTGAATATAGACGAGAGGTGAAGAGACCAAAACATCCTAAAACGTGAATGGAGGAAGCACAGTATTTCAAAAAAAAGGTTTTTTTCTTCTATAATAGTGATCATTGAATTAGTTTGAAACCAGTTAGTACTAAGATTGGTTATGTTTAATGTTTCTCTTTCTTTTTAAAAGAATGTAGTAAACATTTTTCTCGGTTATACGGAAGACGCAAACACACCATCACGCACACCACATTGACTCACACACTCATCAGTGTGTCTCCTAACACATGTTTTAAGAAACGGGAATCAGCGAGACATCCCTAACCCCATAGAATTCCTATTAAAAACGCACTCGCGTGTACATGGTATTTGTGGGCACCAAGATGTAAACCCCTGCAACTGAACCATTGCACCATCGGGGCTTAATAAAACGAATCTTAAAGTAGTCATTGTGTTTAGATACATAAGGCATGTTTGGTAGGGCTCTAAATCTAATACTGAGCTGGACTTGTGAAGCTGAGCCCTACCCTTGCTATCTATTTTGTGAAGCTAATCCACCTACTATACTCTTAAAAAACTGAGGATTAGTAGTGTTTGGTTTATCTCTAACTCCATCAAACAATGATCAAGTAACTAAAGCCTGGTCAAACAGATCCATACTATAATGCAGAACTTCCAATCGAAGTCTAACTTCCATCTTCAATTGCCCAACAACCTTACACCACCTATATATGGCAAATTGGCTACTCGATCTGGCTTGGCCTAGGCACAACTAGGCCTGGGCCCAAGAGCATTCAGGCCAGCACGACCCGACCTACATGCCGGGCTAGGTTGGGCCCGCCCACAGGTTGCACCAACGGCTCAATAAGGCCCGGGCTGGTCCGGAGGCACGGAAGCCCATTGTGCTCCTCCTTAGAATAAGTCTATTTTGCATCCTTTATCTCTTTGGGCAATACCTTATATAACTAAATAAGTCTATTTTGCCTCCCTGATCATTGGACCGTACTGTGCCGAGGCAAAGGCCCAAGCACGACCCCACAGTCAGGCCAGCCGTATAGATCCGACACCAGTCAGGTCGTTCCATACCTAGGCCGAGCCAAAACCCCGTGCCGTAGGCCGGGCCGACGGGCCTGGGCCTTTTGGCCATCTGTACCCTCCTGTGGATCATCGCGTTTGTGACATCAACTGTCTCTACCGCCCCCGTAGCACAGATAGCCGCCTGAGCCACCTACCCCTGCCTCATAGCCAAACTTGAAAAGTAGTCCTCGATCTTGACCAATCTCACCTTTTTGGCTTCTTCCCCAACCTTCCGCTTTATTAGCAGTTGAGTACTGTATGTTCAAGAAAATCTGCTTTTATCTTGGTCATGATATATAGGTCGTGTTTAGTTCACCCTTAACTTTTAACTTTTCATCACATCACATCTAAAACTTTCCTACACACGTAAACTTCTAACTTTTTTCAGGAAACACAGCTAATGACAAATATCAGAAGCAGGACCTCAGCGATTCCACGAGGTTTTCCGGTTGGTCTTCCCCACCTCACCGGAGATAAACGAGGAGAAGCAGGAATTTTGCCGGCGATTTGATGGTGAGTTGGAGGCGATTCCACTGAATGTCTAACCCAAAATTGATGCGCCTCGTGCTCAGCTATTCCGTTATAAAATTGAAAGCAAAACTGGAAAAAGAAAAGCGATCATGTGTGGTTTCTGTTTCGGCAACTCACCTTCACTGGTCACCGGTGGCGTCATGTTAGCCGGCGGCGGCGAGGGCCCCGACAGCTGCAGCAGCGGCCGGCCGGAGAAGAACGAGTACGCCTCGAACCGGAAGTTGCACCGAACGCCGAAGACCCTGCCTCCGGGCTTCCCGACGAAGTACTTGGGCGTCATCCTCCTGATTATGTCGCCGAGGCAGCTCCGGCAGTCGGCCTCCGACATGTCCGGCGTGCACTGCGCCAGCGAGAAGATCCTCGGGTACGTCGCGTCGTCGAACCCAACCTCCCCCGTGCCGAACCGCCTCACCGGGTCCGCCGCTGCGTAGTCGGCCGTGGCGTTGACGAGCCCGCCGGAGGCGGCGTCGTACGCCGCCACCTTCGCCGCGCTGACGTTGTTGTAGTTCCAGGCGACGAACATGCCCCGGTTATCGGTGACGTTGGCGAGGATGTCCTGGTCGGAGTATCGGAGGATGCAGGGGTCGTTGAACAGGGTGGCGCGCCTGTTGAACGCGCAGAGCTGCTGCGCGGTGTCGAAGGCGGTGGCGACGCAGGCGGCGCAGGAGGAGGCGTTGGTGTCGCCGCGGCAGAGCGCGATGGCGTACACCTTGTCCGGCGCCGTGCCGGCGGCGCCCTCGGCGAAGAGGGCCCGGGAAGACGACGCGTTCGCGGGGAGGGCGCTGGCGAGCGCACGCACGTTCGCCTGGTAGGCGCTCCCCTCCGTGTAGTTGCCGGCGGTGGCGTTGCACAGCTGCCACGGCA